>NC_058097.1:158118000-159533500 GCF_020171115.1 Neogale vison
TTATACTTATTTCCTTGGTGACAGCTTTCATTCTCAATATTTAAGCCATAAAAACACCAATGATTCATAAATTATTATCCCTCACTGAGCTTTCTTCTAAATGCCATACCTATACATTCAACTGTCCACACACAGTAGTTCCATTTGGATTTAAAGTAACATCTTAAATATACGTCCAAAATGGAACACTTACTCTTCATCTCTTCCAAATCTGCTTTCTACAGTCCTCCCCACTTTAGTAAATGCCGTATTTATTTTTCTACTCAGGTGAAAAGCATGGAGTCATCTTTAATGCCTTTCTCTAACATCCTATTATCCATTCTTCTACAAACCTTTTGGACTTTGCCTTTCAAACATGTCCGTAATCTGACCACTTTTCATCAACCCTGTGGTTCAAGCCAACATCTCTGTATTACCACAGAAGAACAGTCTCCTGACTGGTCTCTCTGCTTACGCCCTCACTCCCTCCCTTACTCTATTCTTAACACTGCACAGAGTATGTCAAACCATCACCCAACAGCTAATCTGCTCATTCAAATGGCTCTTCATCTCACTGAGAGTAAAATCCAAACTTCCTAAAATAATTTACAAGATCTGGCTTTCCTATAGGACTGTGTCCTGCTACTATTTTCCTTCATTCTGCTCTAACCACAGAGGCCTTCTTGTTCTCACCTCAAGGCCTTTGCACTTAACTGTTCCTTCTGCCTATCCCCCTACAATTTGAACAGCATCCTCTATCCCTTCGGCATTTCTTTGTTCAAGTGCCACCTTTCTTGGCCACCCTGTCTAAAATTATACTCCCTAACACACTCCCTATTCCTCTTATACTTTTCTCCTTAACACTTACCACCTTTTCACATACAATAAATTTAATTTAACTTGTTTATTGTCTACCTTTCTCTTACTAAAATGAAACTACATGAAGGCCAACATTTCAGCCAATCAAAAAAATATTTTTGTCCTCTGCTGTATTCCTGTTGCATCCAGAAACTGCCTGGCACATAGCAGGTAGTCTAAACTACTTCCTACTCTTTCCTGATGAGTGGGACACAATGTTGAACACATGTTAGGCTTGTAATAATTGAATGAAATGTGTCAGTTAGTATTTTCACAGACCCTTAAGGCTGTGAAGGCTTTGAAGGCTGTGAAGGCTGTGCTAAATTTTTATCTAGTCACCTAGTTAAGCAGGATTATATTTCAAATACTACAGGCAGAATGGAATCCATTTTTCAATGATGTTCTACAGAGAAGGCTTTTTTACCACGATTACCTTTTGCAACCAGAAAATGCCCTTTTGCCTCTGAACCTGTTATTCATGTTGTAGACTAAGCTCAATACTACTGCATATGCTCTTCAGACAGTTAAAATGGACATCATCATCCTCTACTAGAGCTGGTCCCCACAATTCTTTATGGTTATTTGGCCCAGACCCTGATAAAGAAACAGTTGGGTCATGGCAGATGATACAGGTAGCATATCTCAACAACACAATGGAACTAATACTCTTTTAAAAAATGTAAAAAAAGCCTGGTTTCAAGTTTTTGTTCTACTCATTATGAGATACTGGGTAAAAAACTTTGCCTAAAGGATATACTTATGCTTCTCTTACAAGGTTCCTGAGAGGGTGAAGTCAGATATAAAACTTGTTCTTGCCAAAGTATCCTTCACTACTTTGTATGTTCCCTTTTCATCTTTAGCAAAGGCAGGGGAAAATAAATAAATAAATTTCTCTCCAAGTCTTCATGATCACCACTTTCTAAACTATATGCTGAAAAAGTGTTCTAAAATTATGCCTGGATTAACATTAACACACTTGTCTGTAGTTTCTGAAACTGTCCTTTCAGAAGTAGTATGTTTGTTTTTCCCTGTTCTTTAGGCACAATGTCTAAGATACCTTCTCAAAGTCACAAATATCAGTTTTCTAAAACTCATAGGTGATTTTTTTTTTTCAGGCTGGAAAGGTAATTCATGTGGATTTTGAGGTCTGAATCAAGATCATTTAAAGTACATTCTTATTACTTCTGCTTCTATTCACATTTATTTTCTTTATTAAAAAAATGAAAACTTCAAACTTATTTTCTATGATGTAAATAATATTCACTGTAACAAATTTTAAAACTTGGAAAAAAATAGAAAATGAATCATAGTGATGCTAGTATCTTTTCTAACTATATTTTATCTATCTCTCTTACTGTATATTCTTCTATCTTGTTCCAAGAATGACTTAAGGTCATCTAGAAAAATAAGGATATACATATTATTTCTAGTTAAAATCCTGCAGTGTGGTTAAGTCCATCCTAAGCTTTATAAGGAAGACTAAAGATACCAAAATTGTCAAGATAATTCCAAAGAAGAGTAAGTGGAAAAGTCAAACTTCCTAGATATCAAAACTTATATAAACCTGTAATAATTAATATAGTATGGCATTTGATATTGGTGAAAGATTAAAAAGGCTAATGGAGTAAAGAGCCCCAAAACAGGACTCTATAAGAATGTGAGACAGGTGGCACAAGTCAATGAGACAGTAGTACAATGAAGTATTTTTAGTGCCTGGTCTCTGATGTCAGACCTCTGTGTCAAATTCCAGCTTTGCCACTTCCTGGTCATATGACCTGGTGCTATGTCAATTCACTCACCACTTGTGTTTTAGTTTCCTCATCTGTAATCTAGATAATACTATAGTACCTACTTCATAAGGTTCTTGTGAGGACAAAATGAGTTGTTATAGGAAGGCTTTCAGAACACTCACATACACAAACTCCCCCAGAATAAATATGAAAGCTATTTTCTAAAAATTTAGAGTACATTCATTTGAAAAAATATTTATTCACTGCACATACTATGGTATCACACCATGCCTCTAAAACTTAAACCATATTGTACTCTGAGAATTTCATCATATCACCAGCTACTTACATTTCAACAACAATAATAACTATAGTAAGGCTTAAAACAGAAATCACTTACTAAAGAAAAGATATTGCTATTAGTCATTAATAGTGTTTTTCTTCTCATAAGCAATTTGAAATATTACAAACCAAATCTATACACAATTAAGACTAAAAAGCATTTTTTAATCATTTTAAAACAAAGTTCAAAGATGAAGCTATCCTAGAGCTATATAGATAGATATTCCTCATAAAAATTCAGATTATGGGATAAAGTTACTGAATTATATTCAATTGTGTTTAGAAGATGCAAAAAGGGCTCATGCCCCTGAAATACAAGTATTGAGTTTTCTGGCCACTGTGTCTGTATACTGCTGCCCTCTAACGGGCAGTGTGGTAAATATAAAGAAATATATTTGCTACCTTACACCAAACTTGGTCACATAAGGACTTTTGAAAAGACAAGAAATGAGAAGAAGTTTAAGGCTCAGTGAACTCTGCATATTCTTAGAAACATCTGCTCTTACTTGGAATTTCAACTGCATTTGGGCAAGTCCATTGAATATCACTGAGCTCATTAAAAACCACAGCCCAATTTTGTTGTTGAACATCCTTGTGGAAACAAGGAAATTCATTATTTTCAATAGAATAAAGAAGCTGCCAAATTTTCATCTTTGACTGCAGAGAAATGCAATTATAAATTACTAACCAAGAATTCAGGCAGCTAAACACTTAGGGTGAACATGGTAACAATTTTGTCCAAGGCAACCAAGATAAACTGCCCTAAAAAAGCCAGCAAAACACACTATTGTTTGGAGGGAATTTTAAAATTAGATGATTTTCAAGAAATGGGCTCTGTCCTGCTTTGAGAATATATGACAGTACTGGGAAGTACAGTGAATTTCTCAGACTTGAAAAAATGACACACGTACCATCTGGTCTGGAAACGTGGAATTTTCTTTTCTTTTCTTTTTTTTTTGGCAAGCCAAATGAGAATATGCCTAGGGCTTATGGAAAACAAGGCTGAGAATGCACTTGAAATAAAAGCAAAGTAAACAAAATAGAATAAAAGCCCCAAACCCTTCTGGAAATCCAAAGTAGGCAACACTGGGGAAAAAAATTTCTTACTGTATGTTGGTCTCAGCAGTCAATGACAAATCAATGAGACCTTGTTTGCAGCTATGAAATTTCCCAAAGTAATTTAGGTTATTTAGTAATTATTTAATGTGTATAAATTACTCATAGAGCTTTATGGGATAGCAAGTTATACAAATCTTTACAAATACTGCTGAAACCAATACTATCACTAGACTAAGTCATTAAACATTGACAAAATGTAACTGTACTTTTGAAGGTTGCCTATCTGTGAATACAATATTGATGGAAGGAAACATTCTCAATTTTCATCCTCAGGACTTTCAGTGATCACCCAACTGAATTAAAGTTGCATCCTTAATGCAAATAAATTTGGTGTATAACTTTAATATCGAATGGGCTGGTTGTCCTAAACCAGGGTTTCTGTACCATGGCACTATTAACATTTTGACTTAGATAATTCTAGTTTGGGTAGGTGGGTGGGTGGGGGGTAGTGGGTGTCTTGTGTATCATAAAATGTTTAGAAGCAACCCTGGCTTCCACGTACTAGATGCCAATAGCACACCCTCTCCAGCTGACAAACAGAAATGTCTCCAGACATTGCCAAATTTCTAGAGAGGAGGGTTTGCCCCTGTTGAGAATCACTGCTCTAATTTATGATTCAAGATAGAGGCTTTATATTCTAAGACAAGTACTCCTTTCACAAGTTCCAAGGGAGCATGTAGTGACTAGGTAGGAGACCTATACTTTCACTCACCTGCTGACATGCAAGTTAAAACCATAAGATACCACCACACGCCTATGAGAATAGCTTAAAACAAAACAAAACAAAAAAACAACCAAGGATACCAAACGTTGTTAAAGATGTAGGACAGGGGCGCCTGGGTGGCTCAGTGGGTTAAAACCTCTGCCTTCGGTTCAGGTCATGATCCCAGGGTCCTGGGATCGAGCCCCACATCGGGCTTTCTGCTCAGCGAGGAGCCTGCCTCCCCCTCTCTCTTCCTGCCTCTCTGCCTGCTTGTGATCTCTGTCTGTCAAATAAATAAATAAAATCTTTAAAAAAAAAAAAAAAGATGTAGGACAAATGGAACTCATATATGTGGCTGGTAGGAATGCAAAATAGTATAGATATTTGGGAAAACAGTCCGCCGTTTCTTAAAAAATTAGTATTTTGTTACCATATATCCCAGCATCTTAACTTCTGAGTATTTATTACCCAAAAGAAATGAAAATTTATGTTCACACAAAAACCAGTGCAAAACCAGTGGTTTTATTCATAATGGCCAAAATTGCCCTTCAGTTAGTTAAAAGATAAATACAAGCTTGATTCATCCATATAATGGAAAACAATTTAACAACGAAAAGGAATAAACAACTGATACATGCAGCAACACAGGAGAATCTGGAATGCATTATACTAAGTGAAAGAAACCAAACTCAAAAGCTAAATACTGACATTACAGAAAAGGCAAAAACTTCAGAGACAGAAAACAGATCAGTTACTAAGAGTTTGAGGGGGCAGCAGGAAGTGATTATAACAAATTAAGGAACTGTGGGGGAGGGTGACAAAAATGTTCTATGTCCTTATTGCAGTGGTGATGGTTGTATAGCTTCATTCGTCAAAATCTAGAGTACATTTAAAAAAGGTAAATCTTACTATACACAGTAAACCTGACCTAAAAATGAACAAATAAATCAAGTAAGATAGGGGAAGAAGGTGTGACTTTTATGCTTGGGTTAGGGGCTTCATTTCATCACAATAATCTAAGTAAGTTGTTTATGGTTTGATTAAGACTAAAGATGATCACAGTATTTTACTTCCTTCCTATAACAACAATGAAATCCTTTAATTCACAGTTGGCAAAGAGTACAGATATCAGTGTAGATTAAATTTGCCTGGTAGTGAAATTAACTTTATGCAGAAATGTAAAGGGTATAGACCGTATATGATTTACAAAGGCTATTCCTGTGTGTGGGCTTTAAATCCCATTAGGATTTTAAGATCTACTCACTGCAATCCTGGGCAATGAAATATTCTTAGGCATAAATAGAAATTTCATATTAATTTATAAGAAAGGCCAAGTCTTTTCATTTTTCCTTCGACTTTTAAGAAAGCTGTCAGACAAATTACACAGTCTAGCAAATATTTACATACTATTGCATATACAAAACAAATTAGAAAAACTGTACCACGTAAAATAGCAAAACACATGTCCAACTGATTTCTTGATGCCTTGGAATAAAGGTTGTATAAAGCTCTTATCTTGGCCTATCTTAACATATCATTTTGTGTGTAGTTAGTGTATGAGAATACATAAATGTGTATGAGAATCATAGAAACAAAGCCACTAAGTAAATAAATGTGCTGTCACAAAGACATAAAGATTCTGAAAGCCAAAGTGAGCAGACTCAGACCCAGTATTATTAACTGAGAATGAAAGAAAAGCTGTATAATGAATGACTGATAATCTTCATGGTATAAACCTTACCAACACTGAACACAATTTGTCTCAAATGGAGTTATTCCCTTCCTCCTCCTTCATATCCCTTTACCATTCCCCTCCTCTACTTACGTCACCAAGTTCTTTCCTTAGTTATTTAGGAAGCTCCAGAAAGTTAAAAGAGCACCTAAACCCAGTTATAATTCACCCTACTCATGTTTCCTCACATTCTGACTCACTAAAAAGCAATATAAAGGAGTGGTGAGAAGAAACTGAGAAATTAAGGTTCATTTTTGAGTATATCAAAGATAAGTGAAGCAGAGAGACTAGGTACCATACCAGACTTCACTTTAACACAGTATTTACAAACATCTAAGTGGAATCACCAGGTCTCAATTCTAACCCAATAATAAGGAAACAGTCAAATTACATGGTTGGTTCTTGCCTACCATTAGGGAATTTTAGAATGTGATAAAAAAAAAAAAATCACAAAAAAAACCTTACTAGTTAAAAATAGAATCATTTGGGGCGCCTGGGTGGCTCAGTGGGTTAAAGCCACTGCCTTCGGCTCAGGTCATGATCCCAGGAGCCTGGGATCGAGTCCCACATCAGGCTCTCTGCTCAGCAGGGAGCCTGCTTCTTCCTCCTCTCTCTCTCTCTCTCTCTGCCTGCCTCTCTGCCTGCTTGTGATCTCTGTCTGTCAAATAAATAAATAAAATCTTAAAAAAAAAAAAGAATCATTTGGATCATTTTTCTTGCATTGAGACATCCTCCCTCCCTCCCCTAGAATTCCCGCATGCCCCAAGAAAGTAACTTTACCATGATGCTCTGCTTTTTAACTTTGTAATGTATTTACTTCAGAAATGTTGGGACCATGTGGAGTTTACAATCTTACAACTAGAAGGAATCTCAAAAAGTCTGATGCCAATCCATGGGGATATTCTGAAATTCTCACTCATCATGTACATGTATCCTCTTTTGGAGGGTATTAGGGGAATCGTACCTAGAAAATGTTTCGCACTAGTAGACACCTAATAAATACATACTGAAAGAATGGAATTGATCAGGGGCGCCTGGGTGGCTCAGTGGGTTAAAGCCTCTGCCTTCGGCTTGGGTCATGATCCCAGGGTCCTGGGATCGAGCCCCGCATCGGGCTCTCTGCTCTGCAGGGAGCCTGCTTCCTCCCCTCTCTCTCTCTGCCTGCCTCTCTGCCTACTTGTGATTTCTCTCTGTCAAATAAATAAAATCTTTAAAAAAAAAAAAAAAAGAATGGACTTGATCAAATTAAATAGAATAGAATTAGACTGGGGGATAAAAGCCCAATAAGGGTTAAAAAATGTAGAGTACATTTGAAGAGAGATTTAGGTCTCCTACCTAGTAATACAGTCTCTCACGGTGATCACTTTAAAAGCATTGTTTTTAGGGGCGCCTGGGTGGCTCTGTGTGTTAAGCCTCTGCCTTCAGCTCAGGTCATGATCCCAGAGTCCTGGGATCGAGCCCGCATCGGGTTCTCTGCTCAGTGGGGTCTGCTTCCTCCTTTCTCTCTGCCTACTTGTGACCCTTCTCTGTCAAAAGATAGATTGATAGATAGATAGATAGAAAGAACTTTGTTTTTAAAGGATAGGTGTGGTTCATGTTTTACATTTACCTTTAAGAAAGTATCATTTTTAGCTGCTTGTGCCTTTCCTGTGCCAGCCTCCTGCCCACCAGGACTGCTAGTGCCCAGGACCCTCCAACACTTCCCTCCAAATCCAGGCAGGCTGCTAGGGCCTGCAGGGAGATGTCTTGGCCACAGGCACCCTCCACCTGTGCCACAGCCAAGTGGTTGCCCTTGCTTCCTCCAGAAAAGAACTAAGCCTTTCCATTGGGAGCCTGCAGCTGGAGCACAAAAAGAGAGATTTCACCTCTTGCGGAGAAAACAAGAAGCTCTACTTTAAGACCCATACCTTAGTACATTTACTCGAAGAAAATGGGTTCACAACCCAGTAAGCAGAAATCACCATCTGTGTGTTGGTCAAGATCAGGGACATCAGCTTGGATACTGTCTACAAGGATATGGTAACCAAGATGCAGCAGGAGATGGCTGTTCAGCAAAGAAGGCCTTAGACTGCTAATGTGAAAAATGATATTATTTTGGGGAAGAGTGAATTTTCAGCCCTCAGAGCAGAAAAAGAGAAAATAAACCTTGAACTACAACAGTTAAAACAAGAAATGAATGAAGTAATCAAAGTCCAAACAGATAGCAAATTAGACTTTAATCTACACAGGGGAAGAATTGTATTTGTTGAATGAAAGGAAGCTTCTGGATATGAGGACAGAAATGGTGTCACTGCATGCGCAGCAAGACGGGGCTGTCACCCAAGCAAACAGGAAGACAGACACTAAGGTCACTGGCCTCAAACCATACTGGGATCGCACAAGCTTGATAACATAAAATATTTAGCAGGGTCTGTATTTATGTGCCTAACAGTAGCTCTGGGATTTTATCACCTATGGATATAATTAAGTGCCTATTTAATGAGAAAAAAAATGTATAATTATTACTTATTTTATTGCAGTTTTCAGTTTTGTGTCAGCTTAGTATAAGCTATGTAATATAGTATAGCATGGAATATGTAGTGTAAACTATCATAAAACTTAAGTTCTAGGATGGCAAGAGAGGAAATTATTTTTGCATCAAAGTGGCTTGGCACACTTCCTTACATACACTAGGTACTCAGTGATGTAACAGAGAGAAACCTGTGTGAGAACCACAGCTCTGGTCACTTATGGCTATAAAATTTTACGGTTTTGGAATAGTCCTATAAAGATTTAAGAATAAACATTCAGTTATTCAAGGGCTCAGTCCCAAAATCTCAAACACTAATTCCTATTTGATGTTTTGCTACTTTAAAAAAAAAATCCATCAGTAAATCACTCCCAGTGGGCAAGAAAAAAAATTTCTACCTTCAGTTTCCTCACATATCAACATCTGCCGTTTATCTCACAGGGACATTTAGAAGATCAAATGAGAAAGTACATTAAAGTGCTTTATAAAGAACAAAGTATAAAAGTCAGTCATTGGAAATATCACTATTTTTCCAGTTGGAGATGAGCCAGCCTAATGGAGGGAAAGAAAATAGGCTTAGGAATTGGATAGATGAAAGTTTCTGAATTTAAAATCTGGATTTAGTCACTTCATAGGCATATGATCCTGAGCCAACTATCCTCAGTAAAATAGGGATAACGACACCTATCTTAACACTGTGGTTGTGAAGATTACAGATGATGCCTGTAAAGTGCTTAATCCTATGCCTGGTACATTGTGCCGAACACTCAATATTTATTATTACTATACAATATGTCAACAGAAATTTCTCATGTGGTCATGCTCTCCATTAGTTCTACACAGTCATCATAAACCACCACAGAACACACATTTTCCTTCTGACAGAACTCTTTTTGTTTAGTGTTAGCAAGCTAATTAAGAAATAGATTATACTGGACACAGTTATACGTGAAGTGTAGGGTATTAGTCAAAGGGATAAATTTTTTTAAAACTTCAGAAATAAAATTCATAAATAATTGAATAACATGAAACAAACACAATGTAGCATTCCTGTTTTTATCTTACTGGGTCTCAGATTTCAAATGGATGTGACAAAACACTGACTTATGACCCAATGTCTGAAAAGGTCTATCTATTCAAATAATTAAGATAAACAGTCACAGTGATACTGACCCTGAATCTTTCTTAAATATATTTCCTGAAAAATGCACCTTCCCTCAACTTTCCTCTGGAAGATCATACTTTCTATTTACTTTCCTTTTCTCAGCAGGAGTTTCAACTCTGAAAAGCTTCCAGGTAGGAGTATGACTAGTAATCATTAGCCAAAATCCATTTTTCTACATGCACGTAATCTCCCTGTCACCTTAGGTTCTCTTCTGTCTTGGCATCTAAAAGATTACTTCACACTTTATCACATCCCAATCTTTATAACTTATTGCATTTCTTTATATACGGAATATTTCCACCCTTGAATCTCTGTGGTCACTTCACAATCTGCTCTCTTTCTTTCAGCTTTTTACCCTGTCTGCTCAAAACAATACAAACTCAAACAATTTTCCTGATTCAGCTGGCAGTCACTGCACCATACTGAAGTGGACACATTGGTCAGTTCTAGTTCTGGTCTCCAGTGAGTCTAATCTTTATGTCTTAAAAATGAACAGTATGCGCTTAAGAACACAGGATCCTAAATGAAAATCACAACGAGGGCACAAAACAAACTGGAAAACTGTGACTAAGATGTTTTCATAACATAGGTGATTGACAGGAAAATCACTCTGAAAAATGAGTTCTGTTTTGATGCACAGTACCAACAGTAATATCTTGTAATTTATAATCCGAAAGGTTTTAAGTCAGAATAAAAAGATCCTTATTAGAAAGATGAAACTTCTTAGTTTTTTAAACAAAATAATGACATACTTTTAAAATTAATGACTGTCTGCGGTGCCTGGGTACCTCAGCTGGTTAAGCATTTGGCTCCTGGTTTCAGCTCAGTTCATGATCCCATGGGTCCTGGGACTGGGCACCCAGTAGGGGAATCTGCTTATCGGGGTATCTGCTTGAAAGATTCTCTCCCTCTGTCTCTCCCCCAACTTGCGCACACACTGCTTTCTTTCTCTTTCAAATAAATAAATCTTTTCAAAAAGTAAAATAAAACAAAATTAATGACTGTCTAAAATATACTTACTTACATTTTTGAATAGTTGCTCGGCAAGTTCTCTGACATGCTTTATTATCTTCAATGGGTTATTTTCTTCAACTTTAATTCGCTCTACTTCAAAAGCTACCAACTTGGAAAAAGAATGAAATGGCAAAACATCAACTCCAAAATATGCTAAATTAGAAAACTATGTGATAATTTCTTACAATTTGCAACTCAAAAAGCATCTAAAATATATGCTATTATTAAAACAAAGTATTTTACATTTTTACTGGGTTTCATCTCTATTCTAGAGTTACAGAATCAGTTGAATCCTTGGATGGTCTGGTGGTCTATCCTTGATGATTCGGGGCCCTATTTCTTCTTAGAAAAAGTCATTTCTGAAGCTGAGAGAGAACCTCATTTGAAAGGCCTCATTCGGTGCTCGCTTCGGCAGCACATGTACTAAAGTTGAAAGGCCTCATTCGGAGGACTTTCGGAATTCTCTCACTCAGAGAATTTCAGATGATCAGAAAGTCTCCAAACATTTCCCTAATTCATAAAACATGAACTAAATGTTCAGGTGACTAAATCAGGTGACTCAGACTTTAGTCCTAGCTCTGTTGACACTGTGATTTGGAACAAGTCACTAAAACTACTGAGCTTCAGTCTCTTCATCTCTACAATCAGATGGAAAAACAAAATGACCCTTGGCCTCCTTCCAGTTCTCAAATTATATAACTCTAATTCATTTCCCTACTAAACTAATTTACTGGAAGAACTGTGTGAGTGTATCCATTTCAAGCAGAGATAAGAATAATGACCAGAAAAAAATGAGTATGGGAAAGAAAAGTAAAAGATGGATTTTTTTTTTATAAAGGGTATAATATAGGACTTTTCCTTCTAGAAACAAATTCACTGGAGCAGACAAACATATAAAACTCTGACTTCACCTACTCTAGGCTAGGAATCAGAGACTGTCAAACAAAGGCAAATATATCTTTCCTTCTAACAGGCCTACGTGATGGGAGTGTGGGGACAAGACAACACACAATGCAGGCTGCCTCTTAAAGGCTCTTAAATCTTCAGTGTGGTAGGCCGCCCTAGGTTAGATGAAAACAAGGATCCCTTCCCCAAGAGCAAATGCTATTTTTCTTTAAAAATGTATTTCAGGCAAATTAAATGACCCATGAGAAATTACTTAGGTCTGGCATCTCATTGCTTTTAGGCCTTTTGACTCAAATAGACATATGAACCACTGGCTTTTAAGTAACATCAAATAGACACCAAAAATCATAACTGTAGGCAGAAAACAGAACCGGATGAATGCTAAGGGGAGACTTAGTAGAACTTAGCTCTTGCCTTATCGTCATTTCCAATCAAGAGGTTATATGTGTATCTTATCTACATAAATGTAGATAATAAATGATAAGTTGCCACCTAAAGCTAGAGACCTAACATAAAGCTTTATACAGACCAAGTGGCTTTCAGAGTCATTTACTCTGGGAAAGTTTGGAGGAAGTGGTGAGGTAAGAGCAGAGCATGAAAAATAGGAAGCCATGGTTAGCCTGAAAGGTAGAGGGACAACACTCCAGGCAAGGAAGGATTTACAAAAACAGTCAGAGATTAGGGCAAGCAAGTTTTCTGCAAGCAATCACTCTGACTTAATAGTTGTGATGTAGCTGCCAGAAGGAGTTACTAAGAGAATTTAGATAGGAAAAATGGGGGATATATAAACCAATTTTACTTTTCAGAACGCTTCAGAAACTAATAAAATGTGAGAGCTAGAAAGGTCCTTGGAGGGCATCTCATATAACTCCATAAAACATTATGTATCAATTACTTAGTTCAGGATATAAAAGCTGACATATACTAACATCAGATAATGATCAATCATATTAAATGTTGGTACTAGGGAATCAGTGATTAGTAATTGAACAGAAAGAACTGCTTACCATGGGGCAATCTCTCCTATATTTTCATATGCTTGGTGTTATTAACTAAAGTTTTTGGTGCAGGTCTCCATACTCAGAACTACAGCATGTGCCCATTCTTTCATTCTTATCTGTAATTACTTAACAATCTTTGCAGAAAATAAAAGATCCTTCTCTGAATTAAGGATCTTTAAGACCTTGATTCCTATCTTCTCTATACAAAATAAAAACCACCTAGAAGTGCCTGGGTCACTCAGTTGGTTAAGCATCTGCCTTTTTGGGTCAGCTCATGATTCTTGGGGTCCTGGTATCTAGCCCCACACTGGATTCCCTGCTCAAAAGGAAGCCTGCTTCTCCCACTCCCACTCTCCCTGTTTGTGTTTCCTCTCTTGCTGTCTCTCTCTCTGTCAAATAAATAAATAAAAACAAACAAACAAAAACCAAAATAAAACCACCTGCAGGAAAACATAATCACTATTACTATTCTCTACTATCTTGGGTGCTAAGAGTATTTTCTTTTTACACACTTTACAGAACTTTCACATTTATTGGTTCCAATACAGTACCCTTTCAGAAATTGCAATGGGAATAATATTCATTGTTCTACCCACCAGAATAAGCTGCTATAAATGCAGTTAAATGATAAATGGAAAGATGTGTTAAAATAAATCACAACTAACACAAAATAGTATCCTTATTTGGAGTGATGTTTGTCCTAAATTTTCCCTTTATATGGCCAATTCCTTGAAGACAGAAACAAAATCTGCCTCCCATACATTTAAGATCTCCTAAGGGATACAGGCAAATGTTGATTATTGATTAGTATGAATGCCACTGAGCGAGGTTCACGGGATGTGGAGGAAAAAAGGAAATAAGACGAAATCAGAGAGGAAGACAAACCATGAAAGACTCTTAACTACAGGAAACAAACAGGATTACTGGAGGAGAGGTGGGTGATAGAAAGGGATAACTGGGTGATAAGACATTAAGGAGGGCACGTGATGTACTGAGCACTGGTTGGTACATGCAATTGATGAATAACTGAACTCTACCTCTGAAATTAATAATACATTATGTGTTAATTAATTGAATTTAAATAAAATACAATTTAAAAAAAAGAATGCCACTAAGTCAAACTATGGCTCTATGACACTAACAGACTAAATGTAACTGCAGTTTGAAATCACATACCTATATATTAAACCTAGACCTTTCTCTCTGTGAAACTGATAAATGATTCCCTGTATTACTGCCTTCAAAAATAAGAGTTTTATTTATATAATCACTGTCACTTTTTCAAAAAGATTTTAATGAACTATTTAAATTCATTTGTTCAAGATGTTTATGTACTTCTGTGACATCCTATAGTTTCCTAATTTTTCAAATCCACATTATAAATACCAAGATCTAATAAGCAAAATAATAAATAACATTTAGATTATTTGATATTCAATTTATAATATATTTAGGATTTTGAGCACTGGGTGTTATATGTAACTAATGGTCTTGAACACTACTTCTGAAATTAATGATATACTATAAGTTGCCTAATTAAATTTAATTTTTAAAAAACTACTTCTTTACTTTTAACCCCTAGTCTAATTTTGACTGTAAATATACATTCCTTTGATAAAAACTATACCTCATCAAAGAGATCACAGGATCTAAATGGAGGACCTCTTTCTGAAACAAAACCTGCAAATGCCATTCCATTGAGAACTTTGGTGAGGAAATCATTCTCAACCAAACCACGCTGCCCCAAAAAAGCTGTCTGTAAAGAAAGAAAAAGAGAAATGAATAATTTATCACTTAGTAATAGATGAATGGTCAAAACAAAAATAGAAAGATCAAAGCCTGAATAAATATCTTCATGCATAAATGTGTTGTTATAAAATACATTCGCTCTCTTTTGATATCTGAAATAGTACATGTATTAGAAAGAATAAGAATGAGTTTGTCCATAAATGAGGGGAGAAGAAATAAAAAATTAACACACAATTTTAAAAGAAAAACCAATTTAGGCATGCATGGGAGGCCCAGGTGGCTAAGCAGCTGACTTGCTTTCAGCTCAGGTCATTTTCTCAGGGTGGTGAGATCATAGTTGTGCTCCGTACCCGGTGGGAAGTCTGCTTGAGATTCTCTCTCTCTCCCTCTGGCCCCACTGCACCACCCCCCATGCACTTTTCTTTCTCTCAAAAATAACTAAATAAATCTTAAAAAAAAAAGAAAAGAAAAGAAAACCAATTTAGAGTTGAATTTTAATTTTTGTACGTTTAATAACTTTCTCCAAAATAACTAAATAAATCATAAAAAAGGAAGAGAAAAAACAACTTAAAATTAAATTAACAAACTCTAAAGAAAAACATGTCGGTTCCATAGTGTCATTAAAAATCATCACCTAATCTAAAAGCAGAGACTTAAAAAAGAACCACATTTGATAAACTAAGGTCAAAATACATGGCTCAGAAAAAAGACAACCAAGTTGTTTTATAAATTAGAGACCATGTTTTGGACACATACAAGATGGTAATGTATCATCTTACCTTGTGAAAATGTATTACTGGTTCTGCATGAATTCTTATAAGCTGTAGGCATGATCTATACCCTTGGAAAAGTTGTGCAAATAATCTAAGAAAAACTGCACGTACTTCTTTATCCTGAAAATATAAGAAGAAACAAGTTAGGTAACTGAATTTCTTTAAAAAAATGAAATATCACAAAGACAAAACGTTGAAAAGAACTTGAGAGATTCTTCAATCCATCTGTCTGCACTTCCTACACATAAGTCTTACTTATGACAGCCCTGAGTGGTGGGCATCTAGCCCGTCCCACTGTTGAACAGGGTAAGCTGTTAAATAGTTCTTTTTTCAAGTGAACCAAAGAAAACTTATCTCTAGTATATCCAATTTCCTCTCAGAAAAAGTCAGAGTCTCCCTCTTTACCAAGTTAGAGAAGAACACCTTTCCCAAGCCATTTAATTTTTATACCCATCCAATATAAAAAATTTATATATACACATATACATATATATACATAATATATAAAAGTCACAAATAGAAAAAATCTCAGAAAACTGTATGTTAAAGATTATGAAATTCTAAAGTTTATCCAACTTATAAAAATCTATTTCTATATTAATAAGGTATGACTCATTATTGATAATTCAGATTTTAATAAAATCATAGTTTTAGAAATTAAAGGAAACTTACAGATTTATCTGGTCAACCCTTAGATGAGGAAATGCTCAGGGATGCTTAAATAACTTATCAAAGGTATCCAGTTCTGTAAGGCTCCTGATTGGCCACAAAACTCAACTCCGAGAAATGCACTGGGCAAAACTTTAAAGGGGTCTTTATTATATACTAATTCGTACTTACGGCTTCTAATTGGAACTATTTTCATTTACCCCTCAAACTCGACTCTCTCGTTGTCAACAATATCTGTTTCCATTTTTTGTAAGCTTCCCCCTTATCCTTGCTTGGCCCTTTCAATTTGATACTTGGCATAGTTTTCCAGGCTATGACCCACACTTACTCTTGCCTCCTTAGGGCAAGTCTTAGCTGTACCCATTCCGGTCAATGTGCTGCTCCTTGGCCCCTCTGAGAGCAGGTCACAAGATCAGTGAGTGAGAGTTCTAATTTCTAATCTGGTACATTTATTACTAGGCTGTACATCTGACTCTCGCTACACTCAGCCTCTTTAACAACCCTACAGATGACAGTACAGTTCTATTTTAAAATATCACATTTAAATATTAAACTTCTTACCAGCATTTTTGAGTGGGATAAAGCTGTTCGTGGAGGGGGAAAAGCATGATCTGCTACTTCCAAATCTGGATGTAGAATCTAAAGCAAAGAAGTTTGGTTATATACAAAATCTTGGTATCAATAAAATCTATTATTTAACCTACTTGGAGTACTAAGATGAAAAAGTGTCAGTAAATAAACAACAATACATTTCTTTCAGGAAACAATGCAGTTAGCTGAGGCAACTCTGTACTATTGTGGAAAGATCTCCAAGATAAAATATTTAATGAACATTTTCTAGAAAAACACACAAAAAGATGGTTTCATCTGTTTAAAAGTAAAACAAACCTTAAATTGCTCTCTTAGTCTATTGATGTATATATCTCTCCACACACACTAAATATATAAATGAAAATATAGTGTTCTGAAGAATATACACTAAACTATAAAATATTAGTTACCTCTGGGATGGGAACAGGAACAGTCTAGGGCAGTGTTATTTGTCTATATTGCTGGAATGTTAAGCAACCATTTGTTTGTTTTTAAAGATTTTATTTATTTATTTATTTGTCAGAGAGAGAGAGAGAGAGAGAGAGAGCACACAAGCAGGCAGAGTGGCAGGCAGAGGCAGAGAGAGAAGCAGGCTCCCTGCCAAGGAAGAAGCCCGATGTGGGATTCGATCCCAGGACTCCGGGGATCATGACCTGAGCCGAAGGCAAGGGCTTAACCGAATGAGCCACCCAGGCATCCCCAAGCATTCGTTTTTATGTTTATTAGTGTAATTTAAAATTTATTAATTAATTAACTGAAATATGACAACCAAGTGAATAAGCTTATGAGCCTCAGAGTCTAGAGGAGTAAAAGTACAAAACAATGTGCAAGTACTAGGGAAAGCTGGGGAAAAAAAACCGGTAACAGTTGAGTTAGGCTTTGAAGAAGAGCAGGCTGGGGAACAGGTAGGTAAAGAAGATCTATGCAAGACTTAACACAGAGAAAAAGATGAAATTTCATCAGTAAGTAGCAAATTTTTATCTTTGCAGAATCATTTTCAAATACTCAGGTTTAGGTAGTATACTTAAAATAGATGAAAATACTTTGGTCAACCCCGGATGAGGGAATGCTCAAGAATGCTTAAATAACTTATCAAAGGTATCCAGTTCTGTTAAGGCTCCTGAATGGCCACAAAGCTCAACTGTAGGAAATGTACTGGGCAAAATTTTAAAGGGGACTTATTATACATTAATCCTTATTTACATGGCTTCATAACAATACTTAAAATCGACACTAAAATACTGACAGTATTTATAACCCAATTACCCAACCATTACTACAATATAATAATACAGTATAATTCATATCTAAAAAATTATCAGTTATTATACAGTTCAAGTACTGTGTTGCCATTTGATCACAATTATTTAGTAACCAAATGAAGCTCCTATAATTGTGTGTCAAAGCTCCCACTCAGTTCATCGAATATTTCTTTTTGGTTCTAGTTTGGTAATATACTATGTTTTCATATCTTATTTACAAAACTACACTGTACCACAGAATCAACCATTGTGCTTGACAACTACAAAAAACACGAATACTCATACCAAACTCAATGACCAAATTTAGTGGCACAGCTGCTTCAGGTTAAGATATACCAACGTGCAGCAGAATCCTTACCAGGAGACACTGAATTAAGAACTAAAATCTTGGGGCGCCTGGGTGGCTCAGTGGGTTAAGCATCCAACTCTTAAGTTTGTCTCACGTCATGACCTCTAGGGTTTTGAGATTGAGCACCATGTCAGGTTCCATGTTGAAGGCTGTGTAAGATTCTCTCTCTCCCTTTCCCTTTGCCCCTTCCCTCAAAACAAAACAAAAACAAAAACAAAAACAAAGCCCACCAAAACTTAAAGAATATGAAGCTTTAGTTCTAGCATGGCTTGAAAAAGAATTCAGAATTTCTTTTTTTTTTTTTTTTAAAGATTTTATTTATTTATTTGTCAGAGAGAGAGGGAGAGAGAGCAAGCACAGGCGGACAGAATGGCAGGCAGAGGCAGAGGGAGAAGCAGGCTCCCTGCCGAGCAAGGAGCCCGATGTGGGACTAGATCCCAGGATGCTGGGATCATGACCTGAGCCGAAGGCAGCTGCTTAACCAACTGAGCCACCCAGGTGTCCCAAGAATTCAGAATTTCTAAGTTTCCATTTTCTTTTCTTTTTTTTTTTTAGGATTTTATTTATTTATTTGACAGAGAGAGATCACAAGTAGGCAGAGAGAGCGAGAAGGGGAAGCAGGCTCCCCACTGAGCAGAGAGCCCGATGCAGGGCTTGATCCCAGGACCCTGGCCAGGGATCATGACCAGAACCAAAGGCAGAGGCTTTAACCCACTGAGCCACCCAGGCGCCCCAAGTTTCAATTTTCTGATAATGAATAAATTGGCACCTAAAATTTTGTCAGTAAAATAAAATGCTCTGATTTTAAAAATCAACTAAGGTAAGAGGTGCCTGGCTGGCTCTGTTGGTAGGGCATGTGATGCCATGCTGGGTATTGAGCCTACCTTAAAAAAAATTGTAAAAAAGAAAAAAATCAACTAAGATAAAATAGCTATAAAAACAGTAAATGTGTCAGTGAGAAACAGCCAAGCTATAGGACTTATTAAAACTTTACTTCGAAGAATGCTGGATATTTAATTTATCAATAAGTTGCAGATTTCTGTAGTAATTTGAAAACATTGGCAAGACAATATCATACTGTTTGCAAGTAGCACATCTACCAAAAAGAAATGAGATGTCAACAAGAGGGCTGAAGGAAAAGGAGTAGGTACTATCTTCTAATAAGGGATGTTAGGGAAAGCAGGGATTTTGAGGCAGTCTGGTCTATTTTCACAACTGTGTTGGTACATTTTCAATACCTAACACAGTATTCAGTATATAGTAACTACTAAATAAATATTCTGAATGAAACAGTGAATGTAGAACAAATACATAGTCAAAATTTAAAGTATATTCTTCAGATAATATGTAAGGAATTATTCTAAATATTCTGTAAGAATATATTCATGTTTTAAGAACATATAACTCTTTTTAAAGTAATTTTACTACCAATGATATCTAATTCCAATTGCCTGAGTTTATACTTAAATCAAAAGAAAATTATTATTAAAAATGTCATACCAAAGAAAGAGCTGCTTGAGTCTGATGTAGAAGTGGTTCCGGGAGGGAAGAGAGGTGAATACATTCAGGAATTTTTATAGTGCCTCCATCCAAATCTGCTATGATTACATCTAGCTAAAGGAGATAAAAATTAATCAATAATTAATAGAATGTATTTATTGCTAAGCAAATTAATCTGACCTTCATTAATTCAAAATGGGAAGAATCAGGTGTGGAAAAGACTCTTGACTATCCATAGCAATAGAATACTGGGT
Organism: Neogale vison; assembly: GCF_020171115.1. Classification (NCBI taxonomy): domain Eukaryota; kingdom Metazoa; phylum Chordata; class Mammalia; order Carnivora; family Mustelidae; genus Neogale; species Neogale vison. The sequence goes on from NC_058097.1 coordinate 158,138,206, forward strand.
TCATGACTTCCCAGCTACCATGTATTTCTTAGCTTCCTTTGAAATTAGGTGTGACACATGACTAAGTTTCTGTCAATGGAATGTCAGAAGTGATGTGTACAATTTCAGGTATTCAAAATAGAGGGGATGGAAGGCTCTCCTATACTTTTTCTTTCCTAAGGCTGAAACTATAATGTACCCAACAACCCAACCTTGAACATTCAGATGATGCCAGTGCCTTAGGCAACTCTGGCGCAGAACCAAGAAAGAAAGAAGCTTGGACCATGAATGAGTTCATGGAGTAAGCCGGTCTGGTATAATGGAACACCACTATGGACTGCTGCATGAGTGTTAAATAAAATTCCACACTGTATTTTGGAAGCTTTGGTATAGTAGTTTAGCCCTATTCTAAATAATATAGTACTTATTACAAGAGTTAACAACCAAAGCAACTGATATAAATCAAAATGGTACTGTTTGGGTGCTGGAGAAAGAAACTGATTTTTAGCATTTTATGAGTCTACTTAAAAATAACTTACATAAAAATATAACAGAGAAACTAGCCAAAACTGCTGAAGTTATTTTGTTGATAATAGGTTTAAAAATCATTCTAATTTATTTATCAAAACTTAAGAAACTGGCAGCCGCATCTCTGCCTGCCCACGGGTCCTGTCCCCGTGCTCTAATAAACCACCTTTTTGCACCAGAGATGTCTTAAGAATTCTTTCTTTAGCTGTCGGCTCCGAACCTCACCCCACCGAACCCGACCTAGGTTCTGGGACTTCATCATTTTGGTGAGCCAGCCAGGAGATTTGTGAGTCTTTACATTTGGACTCTGAGCTTCGGTGCAAAATTGGTAAGTACTTTCTCTCCTTCTCCTTTACTCTCATTTCAGGGCTTTTCAAGGAGTATGGTCTTATTGGAACACTTGCACGTCAATTGCTCAGGCTGTAATCCTCTAGCCCGTGGCTACTCTACGGGGAGGAGAGCGTCTGCCTTTTGGCTGTAAGTTAGTACCCTGGCCGGAATGGCAATAAGACCCAGAAACTTGATGGCCTCTCTTTATTCCTGTTCTTATAGAGAGTTGTCTCTCTTGGGCACGGGACAGCCACCTAAGTCACCAGGACGGCTGCCAATTTTAAGACTCCTGATTGATCTAATGTGATCCCCTCCACATCCTTGGCCTAGCCACTTCTGGCCGCGAGACCTCCACTGAGAACCGGCCGAAACCAGTACCCGATGGAATTGAAACGCAACCAGGGACCGTTTCCTAGGGAAGTTGGCTGCAAGGACCACATGTGTTGGAATGTCGCATAGACCATGATGGATTTCATTCAGTCTTTACGGTTTCTTGTCAATGTCTTCTAGACTACTTATAGCTATGAAATTGGGTAATTTCCCCTTGCCAAACTTTTCTAGTATTTCCATGGGTTAATATGGCAAAACAGTATGCAGTCTTCAGGACAGACAATGGCATGGCATAGCACAGTTTCCTAGCCCATTCACCAGGCACCCATCTGTAGCCTAGGATGCGATGGGGAAGTGGAGGGACGCCGGCACCCCTCCAGGGCTTTTTAAGGCAGGATGGTAATCAATAGCGATATCTTGAGGGACGCCTCTGGTCGCTTTTGACACACGGGAACCTCTGACATATCCTGCGTGGGACGCCACCCAGGAGTCGGGGGGGATTTGGTAATGGACCTTCATTACTTTTCTGGAAGCATGGCCTCAGTAGGCTTCTTCAGTTCCCAAGGACTCTACCTTGGGGTGCCTTTTAACCCACTGGAAATAATTTGGATTGCAAAACTTAGGAAAGGACTGAGCTACTGTAACACTGCATGGCCTCAGTGGGATCTATCCGTCAGATCTCCTCTGCAGGAAACAGGGCAAATGGACCTAGGATACCTTCACCGCTCATACCTAGGCCTTCATTGCTCTGCACCAGGACCCCAGACTAAGGGGCTTTTGCAGAATGTGTTTGTCCAGATGAGTCAGTTAGTAAACCCAGGTTGTTGGGCATCCTTAGCAAAAGGGGACTCTGACTGTCTCTCTGTTTCTCCTAATAGATGTGGGGGCTTCTCCCTCCCTCATTTCCCGTGTTAATGGCTGTAACTGGAGCCAACTGGGGTTAGTCTAACTCGAGACAGACCGTAAGGAATATTCCCAAGCAGCTGCAGAAACTCTCTTTGTTTCGGGAAAGTTTCTCTGTGTTCTCTGGCCTGACTTGGACTGCTTAACCCCTCCCCCCTTGCTGGTGGGCAAGCTTGGCGTCTGCTCCTTTGTTGGGGTTTATGAGCTCTAAAACCGGGAATCTTTTCTCTGCCTCCTGGCAGCACTTTGTTTCCTCTGTTTCCCCCTTATTGTGTTTCTGTACCAATGTGCTTGCAGCCTGCATGACTAGCCTCTAGATCATGCACCACGGCTCCTTCTCTCTCCACTGTCAAGGAGCAAGAAGAGCAGCCCCTGGACCTAACGCACCCCACTCCAGATCTTCCCATTTGTGTCTCAGGTAAACATTCAAAGTGGAGTGGGCGTAGGTGGAACATGAATCACTATTGGAACTAAGTTAAGTTTGTTGGTTTAATTAAGAAAAAAAAAATTAAGAAACTTGTTTTTTGAAACATTTGCTTGTCTTACCTCCAGAAACTTTATATTTAGAGGGACAAAATTACCTGTCAACCAGATGGGTATGCTTCTAATTAGTACAAACTAGGTTTTACTACGTATGTTTATTGATTTACGCATATTTTTATATGGTGATATCAAAGTTAAATAGGAACTAGATATCAACATATAAAGGTAGGAAAATAATTAGTATATGAATGAGGGTCTTGTTTATAATTACAATGTTGAACTGTCAGTTTTAATGACACCTATGATTTGATTACAATTATAATTATGTATAAGTACCAACAGAGCTATCTCCATTGGCAACTAAAACTAAAAGTAGGATTTCAGAATCTGAAGACTCTGTGGATCGAAGATGTCATATAGCCCAACCTTTAAGCAAAGCACTTTTCTCAAACTCCCTGAAAGTGTCATGAAATTTGCTCCTTGCACTCCACTTACAGTACTTGAGGGTATATTCCTTACCTAAGGCAAGCCATCCTTCACCATTGGGTAGTTCTAATAGTTGGAAGCTTTTCTACTGAGGAGAAATTTGTCTCTACAGCCGCTACATCCACCAATTTTCTTTCAGCTTTTCAGAATTACAAAAAATGAACCTTCCTACAACAGTCACTTCAGTATTTCTCTTTAGCTATCAAACAGTATCAGGTTATTACCTGAGAAAATTTCCGTAAGGGTCTCACAGTATATAGTCCCTAAAGTCTTGACAATCCTGGATGTCCTTCTCTGAAGCACAATTTTTTGTGACAGTCCCTCTTATATAATTTCAGTACAGAGAAGTAAACACATTATTCTAGAACCAGCTTAAATATAGAACATTCCTTTTCTTCTTTGGCATTTCTATTCATATGGCATTAAGAAAAGAATAATTTGATGGAGCTCATACTGAAGGGTTCATATTCCACTATAACCCTTCACTCTTTTGCAAATGCTTTTGGCTTTTTAGCTACCAGCCACTCAGGACTGACAGTCTCATTTCAAAATATGAATATATAATTGCACTTGTAACAAAAGTATAAATAGAATACAAGTTAACGGATTACTTCAACTTCCTTTCTCATATACAAGATGGAGAATACAGAAAGATAAAAATAATATGCCAAAAGAGCATATAAAACTCTTAATAAGTTCATTTTGTAGATCTTCCATACTTGCTATAAGAAGAAACTAATATATTTGTATTTTTTTAATGATGTTTTTCTTTCAGCCAATCTTTCCTATTGGGAATGCAACAGATCTGAAAATAGTAATTAGTAGAAATGTTATAGGATTCAAAAAATATGATAAGGTTTTGGCCTCAATAACTGTACTTTAAAGATGAATACTTACAAGTTCATGGATATCAGTTTTAAAGATAGAATGTACTCCAATAATGAAAGGTGTTGGGGAACTTAGAACTTCCAGTAGCTGAGCCGGGAGAATGGGAATATAAGGATAACTGGAAATAATAAAAGCATATGTGAGATATATTAGTTTTCTCATAATACAATCATATTTTCTTTCATTTTTATGTGGTATGAATTTCAGAATACCTACATTTAGAAATTATCAATAATGTTCTCATGGCTGTTCATATTAAATTTTTAAAAAGAAAGGTTAAAAAAACCTTCATGTGAAAGAGATGATCAGATAGAAAAAGATAATAAAGGAAATGGAACCCAGGGCAGCTTCTTTATCCCTTATCCCTATGAGGTAAGAAGTCTCCTTAGGTTTGTCAATCTTGCTTGAAAACATTTTTTCCTTACATGAAAATCTGATATTAGGAGTTAACAATGACTCCCTGATGGGCCCTTTCCCTCAATACTGATAATGATTTATCTAAATAAAACAATCATTCAAATTCCATTTTCTATACCTGATGTTCGAATTCACTCCAAAAGGCAGAGTACAAAGATTTAAGGTCTAGAATATTCTCTTATCTAGGGGTTAAGAAAGGCACATAGTTTAAAAAAAAATTTTTTTTTTTAAATAAAATCTGGAAACAGTCTAAATTTTTTTCTAGTTTGTATGAACTTAAGATTCCAGAATGGTTTGACTATCAAATTCATAAAACAGATGTTAGAAAATATTTTATTCATAACACTATCAGGGCATCACTGTTTAAATGTTTTGTTTTTTACTTTTTACAATGGAAAATTTTAACATCCACCATCCCCCCCAGAAAAGAGAGGAAAAAGGAAAAGTAAGCCTCATGTATTCAAAGCAGATTTGACAATTATCAGTGCAAGGTCTCATATATGTTTCTACCCATTTTTGTTCTCTCCCCTACTGTATTATTTGAAGCAAATCCCTGACATCATATCATTTATACTTAAATATTTTAGTAGGCATCTGAAAAAAGGTAAGAGATCTTTTTTAATATAGCCATAGTACCATTATAACTCCTAAAAATTAATAACTCTTTAATATCAAATAATCAGACAAAACTAACTTAAGACCTTTATCACTAACTATATTCAAAGAGAATTAAATGTTGCTGACAATACGATTCAAATTATTTTTTCACTAAATTAATCAACACTCAGTAATGAACAACTTGGAAAATTTCCAAATTCTAGGTTAGATTTCCATCAGAATCATGTGTATAGAATAACTTTGTAAAATATGCCGTTGTGGTTCAAAACTATTGTGCTATGACATTGCAACTAATCACCAATAAATAATGCAGAATTTGGGAACAAATTAAAGAATCAAGTTAAAAACCTCACCTATATTTAAGAGGAAACATTAAAGATTCCAGGGCTCTGCAAGCATCACTAAGTCTTTGGAAACTTGCAGAATGGAAGAGAACCTTATTTTCTGTGAGAACTGCACAAAAGAGGCTGAGGACATTTTGAATTCCTGAAAACACAAGAGCAAATGCTTACCAAATGCATTTCAGACAGACAAAGAATGACATGGAATGAAAAAGCCAGTATTTCTGAAATCTCTAAAGAAAACTATTTAAACTATAAATTCCATATAACCTATGAGTATTTGTTTTCCCAAACTTTCATTTTGTTTGTCTTTATTCTTCAAATCAATGTAACACTCATTGAACATATCAGCTGTCTGGAAATACACTTATTACTTTCCTTTCAACTTTATGTTCATGGACTGTACTTAAATTCCTGTTTTACATACTGGCAATGTTCAAATAAGTTTTTTCCCCCTTAAAGTCCATTTGTCTGATGTTAATATAACCGTGCCAATTTTGTTGTTGAAATTTTCCTGGTATGTCTTTTTCCATCTTTTCACTTCAACCTTTCTCTACTTCTTGGAAATATAGTTGACATTTTAAAAAAATCCAGTCTGACAACCTTTGTCTTTTAAGATCATTTAATTGACTTACAGTGATTGTTTCAATATATATACATACATACAGTATCTTATTTAATACTTTTTATTTGTTCTACCTTTTTCCCCCTTTTCTAAATGATTAATAATTATCCTGGACCTTCTTTTATCCCCTCTCCTAGTACAGATTTTGTAAGTCCTGTTTCTATTTTTCTAGTGGAAACACTAGAAAATACAGCATTCATACTTAATGAATTAAAGTTAAATAGGGACGCGTGGGTGGCTCAGTTGGTTGGACGACTGCCTTTGGCTCGGGTCATGATCCTGGAGTTCCGGGATCGAGTCCCGCATAGGGCTCCTGACTCCAAGGGGAGTCTGCTTCTCCCTCTGACCTTCTCCTTGTTCATGCTCTCTCTCACTGTCTCTCAAATAAATAAATAAAATCTTTTAAAAAATAATAAAATAAAATAAAGTTAAATAAATACAGTTTCTTATCTTCTCCTATTTACTACTGAATCGTTTTTCTTTTTAATATCAGTTGGACGTTAATGACATGGACCCACTACATCAAGAGTCACTATTAGGGGCACCTGGGTGGCTCAGTGGGTTAAAGCCTCTGCCTTCAGCTCAGGTTGTGATCCCAGGGTCCTGGGATTGAGCCCTGCATTGAGCTCTCCACTCAGTGGGGAACCTGCTTCCTCCTCTCTCTCTCTGCCTGCCTCTCTGCCTACTTGTGATCTATCTGTCAAATAAATAAATAAAATCTTTAATAAAAAAAAAGTCACTATTAGTCTTCTAAGGTAAAATACTTTAACTCCCTTTACCATGGTTTGTCCCTTCACATGAGGCATGCAAATTTGTTCTTGGCCCATTATTAACTGCTTTCCTCTTTTATCATTCCCAACTTATCTCATATGATACATCTGAACTCACAATTCATGTTCTTAATTTTACCTCATATGGATTAATGTAAGAGTTTCATAACTGGTTTCTCTAATCCAGTCCTTATTCTGATTATGCCACTTTCATGATTCAAACGCTTCGGTATCTTCCCATTTTTGGGGTATTTTCAAATGTATTCTGTTCCAAAGAAGCAATTTATGAAGAGAACCTTTGCTTCAACCTGTTTTATATACTAATTGTTGTGAGCCTCAGTTGGTAAAATGAGGATAATTTTTTTTAAAGATTTTATTTATTCATTTGACAGAGATCACAAGTAGGCAGAGAGGCAGACAGAGAGAGAGGAAGGGAAGCAGGCTCCCTGCTGAGCAGAAAGCGCTATGCGGGGCTCGATCCCAGGACCCTGAGACCATGACCAGAGCTGAAGGCAGAGGCTTTAACCCACTGAGCCACCCAGGTACCCCAAAATGAGGATAATTTTAAGACCTATCTAATATGGTTGTTATAAAGAAGAAATGAGATAATGCATGAAATTCTCAGCATGGTACCATGGTAAATAATCAAACTACATTAGCTGATATTATGATTATTATTATAATTATTGTAGTTGCTACCATTAATTTCCTTTGAAGTCAGGGTTTTGATGCTAAAAATGTTTTAAGACACCAGACTACTAGATTAAGGCTGAGCACAATGCCAAAATATCTTTATGGTTTTACATTCATATTTCCAACCCAGTTGCCATCTCTCACACTTGCATGATCAATAGTAAACTACCTGAGCTCTTAGAACACTTCTTTCATTTTGATAACACTGCTTCTTCTGTTCTTCATTGTCCCTGATATCCTCTTCATTAAAATGTGAGTCCCTCAATGATAACACTGGGCCTTATACACTGTTGTATACCCCCACCAAGCACTGACTATATAGCGGTGACTCAAAAACATTTCAGTGAACTGACAAGCTCTCTGAAAGCTGACATGAATCACTATAAAGAAATATTAAAACTTTCATTAAATGATGTCACAAAGTATCTCTAAAAATTCAGATAGGAATAGTGTAAAATACACAGATCATAAATCAAAAGATGAATAAATTCCATTATTTTAAATTGAAAATTTCTGTGAAAAAATAACATTAAAAAATAAGGACACGTCTCAGACTGAGAGAAACTACATACAAATAAATGTAAAAGGATAATCAGCCAAAATATGTTGCCCTTGGCTAAGGAAATGAATAAAAGAAAAAAAATACAGCTAAGACCAAAGTGAAAGAGCTTACTGCTAATTTTTCTTCTAGGAGTTCTATGGTTTCAAGTTTTATATTTAAGTGTTTAATACACATGAATTTATTTTTCTATGTGGTGTAAGAAAGTGGTCCAGTTTCATTCCTTTGCATGAAGTTGTCCACTTTTCCCAACATCATTTATTGAAAACACTATCTTTTCCCCATGTATATTCTTGCCTCCATTTTTGTGGATTAACTGACCAAACAAGGATGGATTTACTTTTGGACTCTAGACTATTCCACTGATGTATATGCTTCTGTGCCAGTATCATATTTTGATAACTCTGTAGCATAGTTTGAAATCAGAAAGCATGATGCCTCCAGCTTTCTTCTTTCTCAAGATTGCTTTGGCCACAATATTGTTCTTTAGAAATTTTTCCCTATGGTTAGCATTTGTTCTAGGATTAGATACTCCACGTAGTTGTTATGTTTCATTAGTCTCATTCAATATGAAACATTTACAACCTTAAAAATTTTTTTACTGAGATAAAACTTGCCTACCATCAATTAACCATGTTAAAGAGAACAACTTATGTTGAACTATCACCGCATCCCAGGAATAAATCTCACTTGACTATGGTGTATGAACCTTTTAGCATGTTGATGAGTTGGTTTTTTGTTTTTTGGGTTTTTTTTTTTTTTTTTTTTTTTAGATTTTACTTATTTAGTTATTTGAGAGAGAGAGAGAGCACACAAGCATGCACATCCAAGAGCAGGGGGAGGGGCAGAACCGGAGAGAGACAAGCTGACTTGTGCAGAGCCTGACACTGGGCTCAATCCCATTACCCTGAGATCATGACCTGAGGTGAAGGCCCCGATAAAAAGGAGAATTACAGGCCAATATGGCTGAAGAACATGGCTGCAAAATTTTTCAACAAGATACTAGCAAATCAAATCCAATAGTACATTAAAACAATTCTTCACCACAATCAAATGGGATTTATTCCTGGGCTGTGAGGGTGGTTCAGTATTTATAAATCAATCAGTGTGATACCCTAACCCTAATAAAAGAAAGGGTAAGAACCATACAAGTCTCTCAATAAATACAGAAAAAGCATTTGACAAAATACAGCATCCACTTTTGATAAAAACACTCAACAAAGTAGGGATAGAGAGAACATACCACAACATCATAAAGCCCATATACCAAAGACCCACAGCTAATATCATCCTCAATGGTGAAAAACTGAGAGCTTTTCCTCTATAGTCAGGAACAATACAAGGATGTCCACTTCCAACCACACTATTTAACACAGTATTGGAAGGCCTAGCCACATTAATCAGACAATAAAAAAATAAAAGGCATATAAATTGGCAGAAAAGAAGTCAAATTTTCACTATTTGCAGATGACATGATACTCTGTGTAGAAAACGTTAGACTCCACCAAAAAAAATCTGCTAGAACTGATATATGAATTCAACAAAGTCACAGGATACAAAAATCAATGTACAGAAGTCTGCTGCATTTCTATAAAACAATAATGAAGCAGCACAAAGAGAAATTAAGGAATCAATCCCATTTACAATTACACCAAAACAATAAAATACCTAGGAATAAACCTAACCAAAAAGGTAAACGATCTGAAAACTATAGAACACTGATTAGGTAAATTGAAGAGAAGACAAAGAAATGGAAAGACATTCCATGCTCATGGACTGGCAGAAAAAATATTGTTAAAATGCCTATGCGACTGAAAGCAGCCTACACATTTAATGCAATCCTTATCAAAATACCAACAACATTTTTTGCAGACCTAAAATAAACACTTCCAAAACATGTATGGAACCACAGATGACCCTAAATAGCCAAATCAAGCTTGTAGAAGAAAAGCAAATCTGGAGACATAATAATTTTGGACTTTAAATTATATTAAAAAGCTATAATCATCAAGACAGAATGGTTCTGGCATGAAAACAGACACGAAAATCATTAGAACAAAACAGAAAATCCAGAATTGTACCCACAAGTATATGGTCAACTAATCTTTGACAGAATATTCTTTGAAAGGATTTCAATGGAAAAAAGAAAGTCTCTTCAACAAATGGTGTTGGGAAAACAGGATAGCCTCATGTAGAAGATTGAAACTGGACCAGTTTCTTACAACATACACAAAAATAAATTCAAAATGGATGAAAGTTCTAACTGTGAGATAGGAAACCATCAAAATCCTAGAGGAGAACACAGGCAGTAACCTCTTTGACATTGGTCATAGCAACTTTTTACTAGATATGTCTCTGGAGGCAAGGGAAGCAAAAACAAAAATGAACTAGTGGGACTTCATCAAGATAAAAAGCTTCTGCACAGGTGAGGAAACAATCAAAAAACTAAACAGCAACCTATAAATAGGAGAAGATATTTGCAAATGACATGTCTGATAAAGGGTTAGTATCCAAAATCTACAAAGAACTTCTCAAACTCAACACCCAGAAAATGGATAACCCAGTTACAAAATGGGCAGAAGACAGCAATAGACATTTTTAAAAACAAGATGTCCAGATGGCTAACCGACACATGAAAAGACACTCAACATCATTCATCATCAGGGAAATACAAATCAAACCTACAATGAGATCACCTCACACCAGTCAGAATTGCTAAAATAAACACAGGAAATAACAGGTGTTGGTGAGGATACAGAGAAGGGGAAACATCTTGCACTGTTGGTGGGAATGCAAACTGGTAGAGTCACTCTGGAATTCCAAAGAGCATGGAAGTTCCTCATAAAGTTAAAAACAGAACTACCCTATGATCCAGCAATTTCACTATTAAGTATTTACACAAAGGATAAAAAAAAATACTAATTTGAGGGATACATGCACCCTGATGTTTATAGCAGCATTATCAACAATAGCTAAATTATGGAAAGAGCCCAGATGTTCACTGACTGATGAATGGATAAAGAAAAGGTGGTATATATATATATATATATACAATGGAATACTACTCAGCCATCAAAAGACTGAAATCTTGCCATTTGCGATGACATAGATGAAGCTAGAGAGTATTTTTTTTAAAGATTTTATTTATTTATTTGATAGAGAGAGAGAGAGAGACAGCAAGAGAGGGAACACAAGCAGGGGGAGTGGGAGAAGCAGGGTTCCTGCTAAGCAGGGAGCCCAATGTGGGGCTCAATCCTAGGACCCTGGGATCATGACCTGAACCAAAGGCAGATGCTTAACGACTGATCCACCCCAGGCACTCCACTAGAAAGTATTATGTTCAGCAAAAGAAGTCATTCAGAGAAAGACAAATACTATATGGTTTCATTCATATGTGGAATGTAAGAACAAAACAAATGAACAAATGGAGGGGTGGAAGAGAGAGAAAGGCAAACCAAAAAAAACCCCTCTTAACTACAGAGAACAAACTGATGGTTACCAGAGGGGAGGTAGGTAGGGGGGATGGGTGAAAAAGGTGATGGGGATTAAGGAGGGCACTTGCTGTGATTGGTATTGTATGGAAGGGTTGAGTCACTATACTGCACACCTGAAATTAGTATTACACTGTATGTTAACTGACTAGAATTAAAAAAAAAAAAAAACCCTTAAAAAAAAAAAAGGATCAAAATTCTGAGTATTAAGGTAATGTTAGATCATTTTTACTGGGAGTCTTTGTTCCTGGGTCACTTCTGTAGATAGACATAAGAAATATAGGCATGCACACACAACTACACACACACATATATATACAAATATATGAACATATATACATGCATATAAACAGACATGTTTAGATGTATACATACACACATATATGAGAAATCCTAGGTTCACACCATTAATTTCCCAATTTTTTTGTTTGTTTTAGAGAGAGAGAGAGTGTGTGTGTGCCAGAGGGATGGGGAGGTGGTTTTAAGTGAGGGGAAGAGGAAGAGGGAGAGAAAGACAGAGAGAGACGATTTTAAGCAGGCTTCATGCTCAGCACAGAGCCTGACACAGGGCTCGATCTCATAACCCTGAGATCAGCTCATGACCTGACCTGAAATCAAGAGTCAGCCACTTAACCAACTGAGCCAACCAGGCACATCTCCACACAATTCCCATCTATTCGTACAGGGTCTCCCCACTGACTCTAATACATATTTGTGTGTCCCTTCTTCCACTGAGAACCCTGGATACCAGTAACAAACGTATATTTATTCATCTGCTAAATCTTACATTACATATAAAATTGTTAAAAAATTTCTTCAGCCATTCTAACTCAAAACACCATACTAACTAAAAGGAGCTCATAATTTGTTTGAAATTCTCTCCTAGGGATGCCTGGGTGGCTCAGTGGGTTAAGCTGCTGCATTCGGCTCAGGTCATGATCCAAGGGTCCTGGGATCGAGTACCGCATCGGGCTCCTTGCTCAGCGGGGAGCCTGCTTCTCTCTCTGCCTCTGCCTGCCTCTCTGCCTGCTTGTGTGTACTTGCTTGCTCTCTCTCTCTCTCTCTCTCTGGTAAATAAATTAAAAATCTTAAAAAGAAAGAAAGAAAGAAAGAAAGAAACAAAGAAACAAAGAAAGAAACAAAGAAATTCTCTCCTCAAATCTGTCCAAAACTGAGGTTAGTCAAATACTATGTACATAGGTTATTTTGAGTAGTTTTTCCTCTTCAGTGTGGTTAGGTTTATCATCTGAAAGACAGTAGAGTTTGCTTATGTGTGCTTTCAGTTTTAATTTTTTTTCTTTTTTTTGTTTCTAGTTTCTTCCCATCATGACTCATCTAGTATATTTCTGAGTATGTAAAACTTAACATATACTTTCAGAAGTCAAATCTATATAAAAATCTATATAAAAAGGTCTACTCAAAGAAGTGTTACTTCTTCCTTGAATTAATAGCACTGTGCCCTGGTTCAAGCAGGTTGAATCAATTTTCTGGTTGTTATAATGTACTATAATTACATTAAATATTATTGTTTTATACTTGATTTATAATACTGTTGTTTACTTGAGGATTTTCTGCACCAATTTAGCTACTTCTTTTGAGCCAAAGTATTTAAAAACAGAAATTTATGTAAAAAAAACTCGTGGTTGTATTAGTATCCAATGGTTGCTATAATAAATTACAACAAACTTGATGGCTTAAAACAACACAAATATATTATCTTTTATATTCTCTTTTTTTTAATATAGTAAGTCATTGTCATTAAGTGGTTGTCACTTTGACATGGAGGAAGTCCACATTACGTGCTGTTCTTTTCTAGTAACAAGATGTTCCTTCCTAGCTTTGTCTAGTTTATGGCACCTTAACTATAACTATTCAGAGTTTATCTGGAGAAAGGAAACATCCCCATTTTATCCAGGAGACACTTCTGAAATCTTACTTAAGCTATGTTGTAAGTTTTACTGCAAAGATGTTTCATATTTTAGTCAAATATTTTTACAGTAAGAATCACAGACCCATATACCTGAAATATTATATATTAAAAAAAAAGAATTCAGAATTATTTTACACATTAAAATGGTTGTTATGATATGGCATATGTTTCCTACTGAGCAGTAGATGTTTACTGTATAGCAAATAGAATTTCATGACATTTTATGAAGTTCTCATCAAAAACTTTAATAAAAGTGAAAAGGTTTTGATACGCTCTTTTCTTTGATACTATTGCATCTACCTATCTTTGACTGTCTACAATTCATGATCAAATGAATGCTCTGCAAAAAAATAATTAGTGCCTGTGTTATAATTATAATAGGTGGTGAGGATAGGGTAGCGAGAGGCTGCTTCTTAAAATAATTACTTTAGGTTAAGCCAGTGCTTAAGAGGGAGTATGTCAAGTACTTAGTCATTCCTATTATGGTATTAGGCAATATAGGTTTTCTAGAAGTTTGGATCTGAATTTGTTATGAATATAAATAGTAACAGATACTTTATGGGAAGAATTTCAACCTGCTCCTGATCACTTTTTAATAAAAACTCTTCAAAACATGTTAACCATTAAAAAATGTACAATACTTAGAAGCTCAATTTTTCTTGGTTTATGGAAATATCTATGTAACTGTGAAAATAAGTAATTTAGAATTCTGATTAAAGTGAGTATTTGCTTAAAGAACCAAAAACACATTATCTTAAAGTTCAGCAGGACTGAAGTCCTATTTTGGGGTTTTCTAGCTTCTAGCAACTGCCGACATTCCTTAGCTCACGGCCCCCCTTCTATCTTGAAAGCTGACAAAAGCCAGTTGAGTGTTTCTCATTTATGTGAGGTCAGAAGGCATCATTCTGACACTGACTCTTCTGTCTCCCTCTCTCATCTCTTTTTTTTTTTTTTTTAAGATTTTTATTTATTTATTTGACAGAGAGAGATCACAAGTAGGCAGAGAGCCAGGCAGAAAGAGGCGGAAACAGGCTCCATGCTGAGCAGAGAGCCCGATTCAGGGCTCGAACCCAGTACCCTGAGATCATGACCTAAGCTGAAGGCAGAGGCTTAACCCACTAAGCCACCCAGGCACCACCCCCCCTCATCTTTTAAAGGCCCCTGTGATTTACACTGGGCCCGCCAAAGGAATTGACCTTTGAGTTAGATTTTGAAGAATAAGCACAAGTTAGTAAGGCAGACAAGAGCAGAAAGGCTTTCAGAGCTGACAGAAAACCGAGTGCAAAGAAACAGATGACTAGGATGAAAAAGCACTGAAAAACCTGTAAATAGTTCTATCAGGGAATGTTCAAGAAGAATCTGAATACCATGAAAAGGAATCCAGACTTTCTTTTCTAAGACTCTGGAGAAGAACTTTTTCCTCTCCATTCATATCCGAACCCTATGTAATCTCCCACAAAAAAGAATCCATTCTGATAATCCATCAGAAGATAAAATTCATAGTATAATTTAGCATTAGATAAATTGTGAAGAAGGCAGGCATGAAGTTTTAAGGGACTCTATCCACTTAGAGTAGTAAAAACAATTAGTCCATGATACCAATGGGAAAATATTATATTATACTTACTTATATTATTATATTATACTTACTAAGATAGGATTTAAGTTAGGATTTATAATAGAAATGAGTTGGGGATAATATTCTCATGCTTAACGGGGAACTTTTCCATTATCCAGAAAATAATATAGTATATACATACAAATAATTTACCCATGCCTAACTGAAGATTACTTAAATTTTATATTCATAAATATCACATGCTTTCTTGATTTCCAGATAAACAATCTCAAGTATTTTAAGAAACTACTGTTTTTTATTCCTGTGTTTATAGCTATACAGTCATTGAGAAATTCAATTTCTTTGAACTACAAGTCATAATCAGTTTTCTACATAATCTTGAATTGTTTCCTAGTCTTTGGTAGTCAATGTCCATCTAAAGCTGCACAATAACAGTAGAGAAGACAAACATTCCAGTGATAATTACTACTGATTTCACCACAATGGTTCACACACATCCTGTTGATTATTCAAATAGTAAAACATTCTGAAAAATTACTTCCTGATCTTAACTTTTCTTTAGGGGTTAAAGTTCTAGAATTCATAGCATCACACATTAACAAATGTATTTATTTCCTGTTTTGAAAAAACACCACCAAAATATTTTCTCCAGAATTTTCCCCTTCTCTGAATAATAACAATACGTTGCACAGATACAACACTATGGCCCAGTGTTCAAATGGGCAAATTGAGGAACTGAAGGCCATGGTTTCAAGATAGGATATATATGTTAGTAAGGCTTAAACAACTTATTATACCTCTTTTACATAAATCCACAACAGAGAAAACAATATAATAATGGTCATGACTTAACACAAGTCAAGGAAAAGGAAATTTCTCATTTATTTGATCATTATTTATTGATCAATAGATATTGTCAAATATCTATCATGTTTCAGGCACTAGGAATCAAGAAATAAAGAAAAAATAAGATCTCTACCTTCATAAATTAAAGCTTTCTATAGGTTTATATAGTTTAGTTTTAGAACTGTTTCACTGAGAGGCAATGTTTAATATGTTACAAATTCAGTATGTCATTTCCATAGATGTTAGAAATGGAAATCTTCCAAGTAAAAAAAATAGTTTAAAAAACAGTAACTGAATTGGGCAACCATGTATATTTTAGTGGTTATGAACATGGGTTTATTCCCTTGAGTGTGACATGAATTAAACATACTTTATGGACCTATAAATAGGTGATGTGTGGTAATCTTTAAATATATGAAGTCAATTAACAAATACATATAACCAGGGCGCCTGGGTGGCTCAATGAGTTAAAGCCTCTGCCTTCAGCTCAGGTCATGATCCCAGAGTCCTGGGATAGAGCCCTGCGTCGGGCTTTCTGCTCAGCAGAGAGCCTGCTCCCCCCACCCGGCCTGCCTCTCCTCTCTGCCTACTTGTGATCTCTCTCTGTCAAATAAATAAATAAAATCTTAAAAAAATAACATGACCACAAATAATTCAAATCTAAAATTGTGTATAACCCAAGTAACAATCCATTAACAGCCCAACTTAACCAAAACTGTGTAAAACAGATACAACATGGGGCGCCTGGGTGGCTCAGTGGGTTAAGCCTCTGCCTTTGGCTCAGGTCATGATCTCACCTGGGATCCAGCCCCGCATCAGGCTCTCTGCTTAGCAGGGAGCCTACTTCCCCCTCTCTCTCTGCCTGCCTCTCTGCCTATTTGTGATCTCTCTGTCAAATAAATAAATAAAATCTTAAAAAAAAAAAAAAAGATACAACATATTTCTTTTCTTGTTTAACCCTACAATTGATTCTGAGTCTGGGGTAATTACATCAGATTATTCCAATCCCAAATGGCCCAGATTCCTAGTCTGTGCCTATTTTGACAGACCAGGTTTTTAAATTTCTTTTAACATCTACATTTAAGCAGGAAGCAAAAGGGGTCTTGGGAATAGAAGAGCAAATAAAGGATAAGGATAATATATTGAGTAACTGAAAAGTTAAAGGATCAAACAAGAGGGAAGTACCTTGGCAGAAATAACATTTAGTTAAAACTTCTTCACTTTCTTCTCCTCTTTCCTCCTTTCCTCCATTAATAGGCCTTTATCAAGCTGCTGAGATATACAAGAAATTGCTAAAACTACAGATGGATATAAAGAAATGGGAGGCAGGCTCATAGGAGTTCACAGTTCAGTGAAGATGGCAGGTTGGTAAGTAAATAATTAAACACAACAGACTAGAGACACATACAAACTGCTGCAGAGCACAGAAAAAGAGGGTAATTTATCCTGCCATCATTTGTAAGTTGCATACTTCAATAATGGAGTAGCCATATTTTGTAAGAATATTAATCCCTAAGAGCTGAAAGCAAAACGAAATTTTAGACAAGAGAATTTTGTAAGAACAAAGGACAATTCTTGGGTTTTTTTTTTTTTTTAAGATTTCATTTATTCATTTGAGGGAGGCAGAGACAGAGAGGAAAGCATAAGCAGTAGGGACCAGCAGAAGCAGATTCCCCATGGAGC
This sequence comes from Neogale vison, assembly GCF_020171115.1. Taxonomy (NCBI): domain Eukaryota; kingdom Metazoa; phylum Chordata; class Mammalia; order Carnivora; family Mustelidae; genus Neogale; species Neogale vison. Next base: position 158,155,685 of record NC_058097.1, read on the forward strand.
AGAGAGCCTGAAGCCAGCTAGATCCCAGGACCCTGAGATCATGACCTAAGCCAAAGGCAGACTCTTTACCCCAAATGAGCCAACCAGGCGCCCCATGGAGGACAACTCTTAATGGCTATCTTGCCTCAAAGCATTTGGATTCATTAAAAGATAACTCAATAAAAAGAGAAAGATAACTATTTAATAATAGCATTTAAGCACCAGGAAAGCAAAAGGGAGAAGATAGTTTTGAACCAAGATACTTCTGAACTGTTCTCAAACTATATCATGCAGCAACCATATGCTTTATTTATGTGTAATTCCAACTAGGATAGTACACTAGTCAATAAGCACTCAATTGGTCACTGTCAGTCAGTCTTTGGTATTTTAAAAATGGCTTCCTTTACAAAACTAGCATAAATACTTAATCTTTAATTTTCAAAAGAAAAGCAATGAATTTCTGATCACAGCCTACTTCTTACAACCCTATACTTAAGCTTCATCAAAACTCTTATTATTTTATGAAGACCTTTTATGCTCTACATCATTGCTTACGTTCTTCCTTCTGTCTGTAATGCCCTTTGTCCTCTTTTCTAGCTAGTAATGTATCTCCTGGTATCTCTCTTAGCTCTTGGTATTTCTAGTATCGAATTTATTACATACTGTAATATAATTTTAAAAATATGTGTATTTCTCTATTAGTTAAAAGTATATCTAGTTAAGGCCTGTGATTTTTCTCATCTTTATACCACTAGTGACTAGCACAGACCTGGCATATGGTACTAGCTTTGTAAACATCTGATTTTTTAAAAAAATGCTCCTACAGGTGGGCATTAGAGGTACTGCATTCTTTTTGCTATTTATTACAAAAAAATTAAATTGGAACAGTTTCCCCAAGAGATCTTTAGGTCCCCAGAGTAGAACACACATGGTAAGCAGTTCCTTCAGAAAAGTGTCCTAGAACAGATTAGTGAAAAGTTTAATTTGTTTCAAATCCCCACAGAAAGTACTTGATATTCAAATTATCAAAAAATGATTAATCATATATACAGTTACAGTAAAACATTAAATTTCCCACTTCCTCTTTTTCCACCAATAGCACAATATACCATTAATAGTAATCATCTAAACTCCTGTATGCTCAAATTCTCCAACTATTTAACAACATATATAGAGAAAGAAGATGACTACTTAATTTTTCCCGTTATAATTGAGAATGAGACTAAAACAAGAATGCTATATGAATAAGCTGAAAAAACTGAAAACAGAAACACGATCCAAGCCACCAGATTTCAATCACTTAATGTAAAAAGACAAAAACTATTCTACAATTGATGCATTAATCAAATGATTCATAAACTAACCAATCAATATATTCTTCATAAAGGTATTAAGGTAAAAATAATATTTTCTACCCCCTAAGCCTTCATTATTTCCTCTGGCATCTTTTATCTTTCTATTTCAGGAACAAAATTATTTTTTATATTCTTGTAAAATTAATGTCACTTCAGGAATAATTATATAGTGTTACAGACAAAAGCTTTTCCAGGGAAAGACTAAAGAGAATACCAATTTTTTTCCATTAGAATATTCAGGAATAAAAGTAACTTTCCAAATGGAAAGTTACAGCTATATTCAACATTTTAAGGATGTTCATGTAAAAAGTAAAAATAATGATAATAAGATAAACTAAAGAAAAAACTTTGGCTGTTTTAGTAATTTTTTAAAATGCATCTATATTTACTATTAGAGACAATCAACAGAAATATTGATCTAATAATAGTTAATGAAAAACTGGCTAAAGTTAATTTAAGTAAGCAAAAAGGAAGTATACATATAAAAAAGTTCATACCAAGACTCAATCATGAGGAAATAGAAATTTTGAGCAGACCAATAATACATAAGAAGATTGAAACAGTAATCAAAACTTCCCAACAAAGAAAAGTTGAGGACTGGATGGATTGGTAAATCCTACCAAACATTTAGAGATGAATTAATACTAACGCTCCTCATATTTTCAAAAAAAAGTGAAGAGGAGTGAACACTCCCAAACTAATTTTACAAGGCCAGCATTACCCTGATAACAAAGCCAGATAAGGACACTATAAAAAAAGAAAACTAAAGGTTAATATCCCTCATGAACAGAGGCAAAAATTCTCATTAAAGTATCTGTAAACTGAATTCAGCATCACATTAAAAGGCTCATACACAATCATCAAGCAGGATTTATATCTGGGATGTAAGGATGGTTTGACATACACAAATCGAACAATGTGATATAACACATTAATAAAATAAAAGATTTAAAAATCACATGGTCATCTCAATAAAGCAGAAAAGGCATTTGACAAAATTCAACATCCTTTCATGGTGAAAATTCTCAACAAATTGGGCATAAAAGGAATTACCTCAACATAATAAATGCTATATATGGCAAGTCCACAGCTAACATCTTACTCAATGGTAAAAGGTTGAAAGATTTCCTGCTAAGATCAGGAATAAGACAAGGGTGCCATTCTTTTTTTTCTTTTCTTTTTTTTTTTTTTTAAAGATTTATTTATTTATTTATTTGACAGACAGAGATCACAAGTAGGCAGAGAGGCAGAAAGAGAGAGGAGAGGAAGCAGGCTCCCTGTTGAGCAGAGAGCCTACAGCAGGGCTCAATCCCAGAACCTTGGGATCATGACCTGAGCTGAAGGCAGAGGCTTTAACCCACTGAAACACTCGGGCACCCCAAGGGTGCCCTCTCTTAAACCATTCAATTCAACACAGTACTAGAAATCCTAGTTAGAGCAATTAGGCAAAAGAAAAAATAAAAAGCATCCACATAAGGAAGGAAGAAGTAAAACTGTCTCTGTAGATGATATGATCTTATATAGAGAAAATCCTGAAGACTCTACCAAAAAGCTATTACAACTAATAAACTAATTTAGTAAGTTTCAGGGTACAAAGTCAACATACAAAAATCAGTTGCATTTCTATACACTAACAAAAAACTATCTGAAAAGGAAATAAAACAATCCCATTTATAATAGCATCAAATATAATTAAAAACTTGGGACAGAGGTCTAATAGACACGTGAAAAAATGCTCAACAGCACTAGGCATCAGGGAAATACAAATCAAAACTATAATGTGATACCTGACTCACACCAGTCAGAATGGCTAAAATTAGCAACTCGGGAAACAAGAGATGTTGGCGAGGATGTGGGAAAAGGGGAACCCTCTTACACTGCTGGTGGGAATGTAAACTAGTTCAGCTACTCTGAAAAAGTGTGGATATGGGACGCCTGGGTGGCTCAGTTGGTCAAGCAGCTGCCTTCGGCTCAGGTCATGATCCCAGCGTCCTGGGATCGAGTCCCACATCGGGTTCCTTGCTCGGCAGGGAGCCTGCTTCTCCCTCTGCCTCTGCCTGCCATTCTGTCTGCCTGTGCTCGCTCTCCCTCTCTCTCTCTGATAAATAAATAAAATCTTTAAAAAAAAAAAAAAGTGTGGATATTCCTCAAAAAGGTTAAAAATAACACTACCCTATGACCCAGCAATGGCATTACTAGGTATTTACTGAAAGGATATAAAAATAGTGATTCAGGGGCACCCGGGTGGCTCATGGGTTAAAGCCTCTGCCTTTGGCTCAGGTCATGATCTCAGGGTCCTGGGATCGAGCTGTGCATCGGGCTCTCTGCTCGGCGGGGAGCCTGCTTCCTCCTCTCTCTCTCTCTCTGCCTCTCTACCTACTTGTGATCTGTCAAATAAATAAATAAAAATCTTAAAAAAAAATAGCTACTCAAAGGGGCACGGGCACCCCAATGTTTATAGCATCAATGTCCATGACAGACAAAATATGGAAAAGAGCCCAGATGTCCAATGACACGTGAATGAAAAAAGAAGATGTGGTACATATACACAATGGAATATTACTCAGTCATCAAAAAGAATGAAATCTTGCCATTTGCAATGACATTAATAGAACTAGAGGGTATTATGCTAAGCAAAATAAGTCAGTCAGAGAAGACAAATACCATATGATTTCACTCATACATGGAATATGATAAACAAAACAGAGGATCATATGAGAAGGAAAGGAAAAATAAAATAAGATAAAAATAGAGAGGGATGAAAACTATGAGACTCTTAATCACAGGAAACAAACTGAGGGTTGGTGAAGGGGAGGCAGGTTGGGATATGGGGTAATTGGCTGATGGACATTAAGGCACTTGATGTAATGAGCACTGGGTGTGATATGCAACTGATGAATTACTAAATTCTACCCTTGAAAATAATACACTATATGTTAACTAAATTAAATCTAAATTAAATATTAAAAAAAACAACAACATCACCTTAGGGATAAGTTTAACCAAGGAGATGAAAGATCTGTATGTTAAAACCCGTAAGACTTTAATGAAAGAACCTAAAGAAGACACAAATAAATGGAACAATAGCCTGTGTTTATGAATCAGAAGAATTAATGTTGTTAAAATGTTCACACTACCCAAAACCATCTACAGATTCAATACAATCTCTATCAAAATTCTAATGACATTTTTCACAGAAACAGAAAAAAAAATCTTAAAATTTATATAGAATGATGAAAGACCCAAAATAGCCAAAGCAATTCTGAAAAACAACAAAACTGGAAGCATTACAATTCTTGATTTAAAATTGTATTACAAAGCTAGAGTAATAAAAATAGTATGGTATTGTCATAAAAACAAACACATAGATCAAAAGAAGAGAAATTATATCATAGAAATAAATTCACACATATAAGGTCAATGAATATTTGAGCCAGGAATATTCAATGGGAAAGATAATCTCTTCAATAAATGGTGCTGGGGGGCACCTGGGTGGCTCAGTGGGTTAAAGCCTCTGCCTTCGGCTCAGGTCATGATCCCAGGGTCCTGGGATCGAGTCCCACTTTGGGCTCTCTGCTCAGCAAGGAGCCTGCTTCTCTCTCTCTCTCTCTCTCTCTCTCTGCCTGCCTCTCTGCCTATTTGTGATCTCTGCCAAGTAAATAAATAAAATCTTAAAAAAAAAAAATGGTGCTGGGAAACTGGATACTCATATGTGAAAGAATGAAATTGGTCTATCACAAAAAATTACTCAAAATGGATTAAATACATAAACATAAGAACCCAAACTATAAGCTTCTTCATATTGGTTTGGCAATGATTTTTTTCAATAAGACACCAAAAAGAAAAAAATAAAGAAGTGGAACAATATCAAATTAAAAAGTTTCTGCACAGGGGCAACTGGGTGGCTCAGTGGGTTAAAGCCTCTGCTTTCGGCTCAGGTCATGATCCCAGGGTGCTGGGATCGAGCCCCGCACCTGGCTCTCTGCTCCACAGGGAGCCTGCTTCCTCCTCTCTCTCTCTGCCTACCTGTGATCTCCCTCTGTCAAATAAATAAATAAAATCTTAAAAAAAAAAAGTTTCTGCACAGCTAAAGAAATAAATCAGCAAAATGAAAAGGCAACCTACAGAATAGGAGAAAATATATGCAAACCATCTATCTGAGAAGGGAATAAAACTAAAATATATTAGGAACACATACAACTCGATAGCAAAACAAACACCTATCAGATTAAAAACTGGGCAAAGGACTGAACGGACATTTTTCCAAAGACATATAAATGCCATGAAAAGATGCTTAGCATCACTAATCATCAGGGAAATGCAAATCAAAACCACAGTGAGTTATCATCTTATATTTGTTAGAATGATTACCAAAAAGACAAGAGGTAACAGTGTTGACAAGGCAGTAGAGAAAAGGCATCCTGTAAGCACTCTTGGTAGAAATGTAAATTAGTGCAGCCATTTCGTAAAGTAGTATGGAGGTATCTGAAGAAATTAAAAATAGAACTACCATATGATCCAGGAATCCCACTTCTGATTATATATCCAAAAGAAATGAAATCCCTATCTCAAAGAGATATCTACATTCTCATTACATGTTCATTACAACATTATTCATAACAGCTAAAATAAGGAAACAATCTAAGTGTAAATGGATAAATGAATAAAGAAAATACATATAATACAATGGAATGTTATTGACCACAAAAAGGAAGAAATCCTTTTTTGTGACAACATAGACAGACCTTAAAGGCATTATGTTAAGTGAAACAAATCAGACAGAGAAAGACAAATACTCTATGTTTTCACTTATGTGTGGAATTAAAAAAAAAAAAAAGCTGAATTCACAGAAATAGAAAGTAGAATGGTGGTTAACAGGGACTCAGGGGTGTGAGAAATGGGAGATGCTGGTCAAAGGGCAGAAATTCTAAATATAAAATGAATAAATTCTGGAGATCTAATGTACAGCATGGTGATTATCATTAACAAAACTGTATTATATACTGAAAAGTGGTTAAGAGAGTAGATCTTAAATATTATCAGCATACACATAAAAATGATAATTATGTAAGGTGACAGAGGTGTTAATTAACCTTACTATAGTAAACATTTCACAATATATATTTGAATCAAATCATCACGTTGTAAACCTTAAACTTAAATAAGCTATATGTCAATAATACCTCAATAAAGCTAGGGAAAAAAGTATTAAGTACAAATGATACAAGACTACTGTTTATGAAAATAGAGTGATAATAGCTGAAGGTCCAAGATCATTTTAGTCTGTGACTTTAAAGACTTTAAAAATGTCTAATAAGGGGCACCTGGGTGGCTTAGTGGGTTAAGGCTCTGCCTTCAGCTCAGGTCATGATCTCAAGGTCCTGGGATCGAGCCCCACATCGGGCTCTCTGCTCAGCAGGGAGCCTGCTTCTCTCTCTCTCTCTGCCTGCCTCTCTGCCTACTTGTGATCTCTACCTGTCAAATAAATAAATAGAATGTTTAAAAATAATAATAAAATAAAAATGTCTAATAAGGGAAACAGGCTCAGTCAGTTAAGCCTCTGCCTTCAGCTCAAGTCATGATCCCAGGGTATTGGGACTGATCCCTGCATCAGGCTCCCTGCTCAGTGGGGAGCCTGCTTCTCCCTCTCCTGTTCCCCCTGCTTCTCCCTCTGTCAAATAATTAAATAAAATCCTTAAAATAAAAAAAGTCTAATAAATAATACACTGTAAAAACTGTGGAATATTCTGAAACTAGTGTACTTGCTGTAAAATCCAAATTATAGCTAAGCGGATATAATAAAACATGTCCTGAATATTTCTTTTATTTTTTTTTAAGATTTTATTTATTTATTTGACACAGAGAGAGAGAGCACAAGCAGGCAAACAGGCAGGCAGAGGGAAAGGGGGAAGCAGGCTTCCCCACTGAGCAGAGAGCCCGATGCGGGGCTCAATCCCAGGACACTAGGATCATGACCTGAGTTAAAGGCCGGGGCTTAACCCACTGAGCCACCCAGGCGCCCCACAACATGTCATGAATATTTCACAAAATTATTTGGGTTAAGGAGGGACATCTGAGTTAAATAACTATGGATTAAATGATAAAATTAGATGGGCTATAAAACCAGCCCTATGAATACAATCTTACTAACATTAAAAAACAAAAGCAAAAACAAAACTAGTTTTCCACACTTAAAACACAAATCTTCAGGTAAACAACAACAGTTCACATAGGCTAAAAGAAACAAATAAACAAGATGGAAAGTAAGAGATAAAGGTGATTGACAGGAAATTATGGGCTGATGGTAAAAGTCCACATAATTATTTCAGGCAAACACAGAGACATCTCAAACTATGAAAAACAAATTCATTATCCTAACAATCCTTGGAGAGAAGAACCAAGGAAATGGTATCATTACATTTAGACCTTCCACAGGAAAACTGGTCAAGGCTACAACTTAATCTGCTTCCTGTCTGTGTTTTATAAAATCCACCACTACGATCTCACCCCAACCTAGGTAGTGAACTCTGATAATAGTCTAATATTGGCCTTCAACAACAGTCCAACCAAAATGACTGGTGATAAGAACATGCCTTTAGTCAGAATTATCAGTACCACATGTTCTGGAAACTACAACTCTGCACATGGCGCTGTTTTAGAGGCATCCTTCTTTTTCCTTCCCTTTCTTATCTTTTCCTTATTTTTTCCCTGGAAAATTAAATTTTGAATATGTAAGCAAAAGATAATTCAGCTCAAACATACTAGAGGGTGAAATAATGAAATGTGATCTTCAAATTACTAATAATCATACATTCTGGCACATTTCATCCATAGATAGAACATCTGATGAAATAATGATTGCCATTTTCTTCATGGCTAATATATTCACTCATTTATTCAAAAAATATTAATGTCTTCTGAGTCCAAGGTACTATACCAAATATAGAGGACACACAGAATACTAAGATGAGGAAGTTCTTAAAGCTCACAGTCTTATTAACTCCTTACTAATAAATAGGGAAAAAACACGGAGGAGAATTTCCATACCATCTGGCAATCAACACATCTGTCCTGTACTGCTTCTATACTTCTACTTCTAGACTTTCTATTATCTGAGGATAAAATCTCTGATTTGTTTAAGCACTTTACTTTTTAAAAAAATAAAAGTTAAAATAGTTTTATAAGTTTAAGATTTTATTTATTTATTTATTTATTTATTTTATTTATCTGATAGAGAGAGAGAGAAAGAAAACACAATCAGGGAGGAGAAGCAGAGGGAGAGGAGTAAGCAGACTCTATCCTAAGTACAGAGCCTGAGGCAGGGCTTAATCCCAAGACCCCTGAGATCACATGAGCTGAAATCAAGAGTCCGGTGCTTAACTGACTGAGCCATCCAGGTGCCCCTAGTTATATAAGTCTTTTAAAAAATATTTTCATTGGAAGATTAAACAAATATAGAAAACAAATATAGAAAATCATGCAAATAAAAAAGATGGCTTAAGGAATTATCTTACAAACACTACTTAAGAAAGAGAACTTTGCCAGCAATCCTAAAGGCCCCTTCCACATGCAACCAATCAGAGCTACCTCTCTAGTGCCACGAGTAACCTTTATCTTGACTTTTCTATTAACCATTTTCCTGATTTTTTTCTATAGTTTTATCACCCAAATGTGCATTCCTAGACACTATAATTCAATCTCACTCTATTAAAAAGGGGATTTAAAAAAAAAGATATTTATTTATTTGAGAAAGAGAGAGAGAAAGCACAGAGGGAGAGGAAGAAGAAGCAGACTCGCTACTGAGCAGAGTCTGGCTTGAAGCCAGGAACCTGAGATCACAACCTGAGCTGAAGGCAGACATTCAACTGACTGAGCCACCCAGAAGCCCCCCAAATAGGATGTTTTACAACTCTTTTAATCTAGAGATTACTCCTCCTTTCCCTTCCTTATAATTTATTTATTAAAGAACCTGGGACATTTGACCAATAGAGTTTCTATAAACAGATTATTTTTTAAGTTTCTAATTCTAATTCCAGTAGAGTTAACATACAGTGTTGTATTAGTTTCAGGTGTATAGTACAGTGATTCAACAATTCTATACATTACTCAGTTCTCATCATGATAAGTGTACTCTTAATCCCCTTCACCTATTTCCTCCATCCTCCCACCCCACCTCCCCTCTAGTAAACATCAGTTTGTTCTCTTTGGTGAAGAATATGTTTCTTGGTTTCTCTCTCTTTTTTCCTTTCTTATTTTTTTTTCTTAAATTCCACATATAAGTGAAATCATACGGTATTTCTCTTTCTCTGACTTATTTTGCTTAGCATTATACCCTCTGGCTCCATCCATGTTGTTGCAAATAGCAAGATTTTAATTCTATTTCATGGATGAATAATATTTCATCACATATATAAACCGCATTGTCTAAGAACCTAACTTTGACAACTGCAATCTAGTGCAGTTCACTATGTTCCCCTATCTTCTATATTTTCTGTAATCAGATTTAATCCCTCCAGTGAAACTACAGGTACTGTTTAGCAAGGCTAGATCTGTTTTCTTTCCTAACATAATACTTGTTGATGCTGAGAACTTCATTTACTAAAGAATGTAAAATGATGAAGTTCTAGCACTATATATTTTTTTCATTTATTGGTAGAATACTTTTAAAAAGAGATAACTTCCCTAATCGACTACTGGGTTATCCTGTACTACATTTACAATTCATATAGTCAAGACAGAATAAATGCTGCATTCTTTTCCTTTATTGATAAGTTTTCAAGATAACAAATCATTTCTCTGTCACATTCTAAGATAATTTTTCATTTAATATTATTACAAATTCATAAAAACGTTTGCTGGGGGCAGCTGGATGGCTCAGTCAGTTAGGCATCAATGCTTGGTTTCAGCTCAGGTCAAGATCTCAGGGTCATGAGGTTGAGCCCTGTGTTGGACTCTGCACTCAGTGGGGAGTCTGCTTGAGATGCTCTTCCTCTCCCTCTGCTCCAACATTCATGTGCTCTTTCTCTCTTTCTCTCAGAAATATATAAATAATTTTTTAAAAATTTTTAACTAAAAAATTTTTAAAAGTATCTGCTGGGTTTCAACGAATTGCAATTTTCACCATTTATGAAGCTCAAATTATACCATTGTAGATCCATGCAAGTCTCTTCAAGATAGCTCCTGAATTCCTTTGACAAGGCCCTAATAATTTTTTCTTTATTGAGTTATAATTCATATACCATAAAACCCACCCTTATATAGCATACAGTTCCGTGGGGTTTAGCACAGTCATAGGTTGTAAAACCATCACCAGTCTCTAACTCTAAAACAATTTCACGACCTGAAGAGAAACCCAATTCTCATCATCAGTCACTCCATTGTTCTCCCCACCAGCTCCTGGCACCCACTAATCTCTCTGTCTTGATGGACTTCCCTATTGTAGACATTTCCTATAAATGGAATCATAAAATATTATGGCCCTTTGAGTCTTGCTTCTTTCACTTTCACACAATGTTTTCAAGATTTGTTTCATTTGTAGCATGTAACAACAATCATTCCTTTTTATGGCTGAATATTATTCCATTATGTGGATATACCACCATTTGTTTATCCATTTATGAGATGATGGACATTTGGGTTGTTTTATTTTTTTGGCTATTATGAATAATGCTGCTGTGAACACTCATTTATAAGTTTTTATATGAATATAGGTTTTCAATTCATTTGTAGAATTTAATATACTTTAACATATGCACACACACATATACTATAAATCATCACACAATCAAGATAATGAACACAAACATCCCAAAGTTTCCTCATAACTCTTTGTCATCCCTCTCTTCCCACTCCCAGGGCAACCAGTGACCTGTTTCTATTACTACAGATTAGACTGTATTTTCTTTGAGCTTTATAGAAACCATATCATACAGTATGCATTCTTTTTTGTAAGGCTTTTTAAATTCAGCATAATTATTTTCTGATTAATCCATGCTGTAGCATATATTAATAATTCATTACTTTGCATTGCTTAGTAGCATTCCACTGTATGGATATATCAGAGATTATTTACCCATTATCATCACCATTATCCACTGCCATTGATGAACACTGATCTTGTTCCCAGCTATTTACTATTACAGAAATGTGAATATGAACATTCGTATACAGTATTTTATGGACAATGCTATCATTTTCTTTAGGTAAATGGAGTGAAAGCCTTAGGAGTGGAATGGCTGGATTATTTGATTTAAACTGTGCTCTAATTCACATTCTCATTAATAGTGAATTAAATTCACAATTCCTTTGCCAATATTCAGGCAGCACTCTGAAAAGCTGGAATGTTGTTTTCCCTCTCCCTCCCTCCCAAGGGATATGCCCCAAGTTGTGCACCTTCTGCCAACTGCCACAAGCAGTGATGATACAGCAAGCTCTACCCTTCACTCTTCTTTGTTCTCAGTGGCATCAAAACAGTGCTGATTCTGTCAGTGCTCCAAATGAGTTGAGACAGTCTCACCGGGCAGCCATAAAGCTTCCATAAAGCTGGAAAATTGCATACATACTCCATTCTTCTCCTTCCCCCTCCCCCAAGGAGAGGTGGCAAGCTGAGGTGTCCTCTCCCAGTGCTGAGCTGTGCTGGCTTAGGGGAGAGGCTGACAGGGTAAAGTGAAATTGTTCTTCTTACCCATTTTAATGTGTCTGTTCTCAGCTTTGTGATCACCTGGGGTATTGGAAATTCTTTGCTAGATTCTGGAATTCTCATAAAGGTATTTTGGTCAGTATATCACTATTAAAGCAATGCTCCTGTGGAAGAAAAAGGACTAGGACTTCTTGTGCTGCCATCTTGCTGATGTCACCCCCCAAATTCTAAGTCTTGACTGTTTATCTCCTTCACTATTTTAAGCACAATTATTTAAATATGTAAATTTGGTAACTATTTTTCTGGTGCCCTGTGGGTTTTTATATTATCTATAGTTTCCTCTGTATTTCTTTCATATCGGATTAGTCCTCATATTTCTGGTCATTTTTTATTGAGTGCTGGGCAAATTCTGTAGACATACTGAAGACCTAGAATGCAATTACCTTGTTCCAGAGAGGAATTTACTTTTACTTGTACTATATGGCTAGAGACAATAGCATCAAGGATCATAATAATCATTTCAAGGAATTAAAATGATTTCAAGTTCCACTTCATTTTCTCAAGGGACCTTGTGTGGACCTTGTTTACTTGTGATTTACTCATTCCTAGGTTGTGGTCCTTTGTAGTCTCAACTCAAAGCATGAGAGCTTTATAAAGAAATCTCCCTTGATAAAACTTGACCTCAGTTTTCCTGCTCCCTGTGGGATATCAATACTGCTGTGATCAGCTTTTCAGTTACATCTTCCAAAATCAACAGATACTCTGGGAAAAACTGGTCCCAAATATATGTCTCACTTCTCTAGGTTTCCTTTAGTATCTTTACTGCCTCTCATGCTTTCAAGTAGATGATGTTCATATTTACATAGTTTTTCTAGTTGTTATTGTTAAGATGGTTAGTCTAAATTATATAGACCACCGTTACTTGAAGACATGTCCAGGTTTTATAAATTATACTTTATCTACAGTAGTTTTTCTCAGTGGGAGTGCTACCAGTCTTTTTGAGGTAAAAACTCTTCTGGTACACATACATCATGCATGAGGGATGTTTAATATCCCTGGTCCTGGGCACTAAATGCCAGTAACATCCCTCCCCTCCCCCTGGTCAAGCCATTGTAAAAACTCAAAAACATAACAGGCTTATAAAGCACTCATTAAGATAAAAGGCAGATTATTTTATTTGTGTCACTATTTTTCTGTTCCCCTTAATGGTAAATCTTTGTTTTTACTAACCCTTGTATGAAGTATACAGTCTCTTCTAAAAGTAAAAAAGTCATGTGAATAATCCTTGGCTAAAATCAACCAAGTCAATGGTTAGTAGGGACCATGGACAGGGTTCAGATAACCCATGAACTTCTGAAAATTATTTCTAGAAGATTATGGAAAGAGTATTTAATCAATAAGATATTCTTGGGGCACTGGGTGGCTCAGTGGGTTAAGCCTCTGCCTTTGGCACAGGTCATGATCCCAGAATCCTGGGATTGAGCCCTGTATTGGGCTCTCTGCTCAGCAGGGAGCCTGCTTCCCCCCTCTCTCTGCCTGCCTCTTGTGATCTCTCTCTCTCTGTCAAATAAATAAATAACATCTTTAAAAAACAAAAACAAAAGCAAGATACTCTTTAGAGAACTAAGTACCACCAGGGAAATTACCTATTTCACCTATTAAGAAAAAATATAGCTTTAATTACATTAGGACTTAGTTGAAATGACTTAGTGAGAAGCAGAATATTTTGGGAGGGGAGAGATGAAGGGATAGGTAATTTTTTAGTGTTTGAACTCCTGACGGGAAGCAGATGTAATGGGGGAAAAACTACTACTTTGGGATTGGTATCATCATTAATCTTTATTAAGATACTATAAAACTGTATACTTACATTAATTTCTTCTGAGGCTTTCTAAATTTGACAACTGAAGTCACAGCAGAAGAATAAGGATGGGGCCATTAATGAAAAAGGAGTGACAAATTAGAAAGCTGAGCTAGAAGCAAAATTCAGCATGAGACAGAAGGGAAACAAGAGGCTGGAAGTTTTGTGTAAGGTAATAATAATCCCATGGATAATAACGTGAACCCTAGGGAAGGGAAGGTTTCAATATAACTTAAAAAAGACAAAGACAGATGGAGAACACTGACAAAGACTGAATCAAAGAGAATGGGACACTCATATGCAGGCACATATAAAGGGTAAGTAAGAGGTAAAGTAAATAGGAATCTCTAGCAGCCCCAATCAGAAACATCTTCACCTTAAAGTTGTATGATTCCTTAAAGAAAGTACAAGCTGTCCGATAGACAGAGTGCACTTTATTGTATCCTCCCTGCAATTCTTGAGCCTTTTCATTGCTAGAAAATATGGTGATAAAGTTCGGATCCAGATCATGGATTAGAAGGACAGGACTTTCTGTTTCATTCGACAAGGTTTCTGCAAAAGTAATTCAGTAAAGGAAAAGCAAAATATACCATCTATTCATCTTTTAAAACATAAGGAAAATCTGCCTATTTTCTGTATGTCTAACTGACTCCAGAGCAAAAGAGGCCAGAGTTAAAAAATTTTTAAAAGAATAAGCATCATTTAAGATTAGGACCCACATAATTATCTATTTTATGTATCAGGTATTGTGCTTAAAATAAATCCACAGGAGGACACTGACAATGGGGGAAAAAACATACCCAACTGCTGAAACAGAAGAGCGACGCTAGTGCCTGTGACAGGAAGACTATCATGCAAAGGAGTCTGGATCAGCTGTCTGTCTCCTGCACCCAAGGAAAACAGCTTCTGCAGAATGGAAAAACACACACAGAAACATAAATGATTTCTTTTCAGACATTTTCTTAAGACAAAAAAAAATCCCTTTAAGTTCAAACTTTTAAAATGTTTTTGAATATTGAGTTGGTGATAACCCTGTAAGACCCAATTAGTAGATGCCAAGAATAAAAATGTAACTGATAACATTCAAGTTACACTGTGCTCAAATGATCATGGTATAAGAAAATTCAGTAAGGAGAAAGCTGAAATTTATTAAATGATGAGACAGAAAAATCACTGACAATCAGTTACCTAAAAAATAATAAAACATTAAAGTCAACGTTTTTATGTCAATTTTATGTCAATAAAACTTGGAGAAAGAAATAAAACTATATAATATGAACCATATATGCAATATTTTAAAATTTTTAGTAGCCACAATAAAAAGTTTTTTACTTTTTAAATTATTTTTTTACTTATTTGTCAGAGAAATGGAGAGAAAGACAGAAAGAGCACAAAGGCAGGGGTTGTGACAAGCAGAATCTGGAGAACCATGTTCCCCATAGAGCAGGGAGCCCGACGCAGGACTGGATCCCAGGACCCTGGGATCATGACCTGAGCTGAAGGCAAATGCTTAACCAACTGAGCCATCCTGGCATCCTCCAACAAAAAAATTTTTTTAATTAAAAAATAAGTTCACAAAATAAAGTTAGCAGAAATCCCACCATGATAAAGGTCCATGAAACAATTCCACTGCTATCAAATTTAGGTCATTTGTGACCAAACTCATATTTTATATTCTTCCCTTGGAGCAGGGGGAGAAGACTGAGGGAATAGGGAACAGGAGGAAAAAAAGGGAATAAAAATTAAAGAAAAACAGAAGATACCAGGTAAGACAAAACACAGTTAAAAGGCAAAGGGCAAAGCAAATGGATGCCCATTTCACTGCAAGTATCATCTCTGTCAGACTGAGGAGGATAAACAATGGAAGTTTTAGAGGGCTTTCCTCTTCTACAGTATTACACAAGAATAAACAAAATACACAATCAACTAATCAGTTTTAGGGCTTAAGGAGAAGAATTTTTTTTTTAAGTTTGGTCCTCTAGAAACACTGAGACATAGAAGCTGAGGTTCTACTGCAGAGACAAAAATAAAAATCTTTGGACAAACAAGATGAAAAACCCATGACCACTCTAACAAAGTTTTGTTTCAGTAAAATAATTTAATGGTCTCCCTTAAGGCTAAATATATGACAAAATCCTTGGGAAATTTTAAGGAATAGATTACACTTTTTAGAAAAGATCTGTGATTCCGGATGATCATCAACATTATTAATGCTAAAGGTAGCAAACTGAAATAAGAAAAATAAGCCACCTTCTTTCAAAGCTTACATGTGAGCTACTCTGTTAAAGATTACAAACACAGAAAAACGGTTTTAGGGTCATGTATAATTGCTGTTATCCAGGGAAATGAATAAATAAATAAACCTATTCAGAAGTAGTTATAAGTGCTACAAAAAAATTGTTTTGAGAGTTTTCTTAATGTTATCTCCTAATTTTTAATCACTTAAAAATTTTTTTATAGAAGTTAATAAAATGAGCCATAACTACATAGAGGAGGAAGAAAGGCAAAAAGAATGTATTTTTAAATGTTTAAATATTTAAAAAAGTGTGTTTCCAAGAAAATGTAAACTAGAGTTCAAGTTACACAAAATATGACTACTAATTATGCTATGTTAAAGGTGAACCCTGAGTTAAAATTAACCTTGTGACCTAAGAAAAGAATGGAATCTTGGGTCTCTCTGGAAGGCAGACCATAGGGATAATGGTTAACTAAGATCTTCTTTAAAATGAGAATATTCAAGGACCTTTTTTTCCCCCCCTTTCCTTCATAAATTAAATTAACTGGAGGAGAAAAAAAGAGGAATAGGTCCTCTTCGTTTCCCTTCTCATTCTATTTACCTGAGACCCTCCAGCCGCTGGGACAAGGCATGCACACAGGTTTGCAATGAGACTTTCCAAGGAGACATTCAGACTATCCACATACACAGTGTAGATCAAACCTAGGCAAGCCTGCAAAGAGAAGATGCATGCAGTTTTTTCATGGAAAAAGTAAGCATTGAAAATAAATTGCTGCGACATCTGCTGCTAGGAAATTTCCCTTTGAAGTCAGTAAAGTATATCCTACAATGACCACAGAACAAATTTTTAGAAGCAAATGTTATTAGGTTTATTAAATTTTCTTCCTTAATCAGAAGCTCTAAATGAGCTTTTGAGGTAAGTTTATAAAAAACAGAAATCTATAATTTGTAAAACAGGGGCTCGAGCTCAGATAACCACTTTAGCAAATTTGTAGGGCTTTAAAACTGTTTTTCTCTTACTTTGCAAAACTCCCAATTTCAAGATAAAAATTAAGAAATTTTATATTTTTGTGATTCTTACAAATTCAGAACATCTGCTTTACAGAAAAATTTTGTGAATTATTACAGAGGTTAGCAAAATAGAGATAAGATATTATAAACACTTTAAGCTCAGAAGAAGGTAGATAGTAAAATGGAAGACAAAATACAACCTTTACAAATGATTCAGTTTATTAAAATTTGTGACTTTAAAACATTAGAATTTGTTAGAAGTTACCCATTATCACTGAAATCTTGAAATGAAGCTAATTTTTATACAATATATAATCTCAATAATATACAAAGTTTTCCAGAAATTCCAAGTCCTTGGGAAATGTTAAGGTATATTTTATACCCTTCAAAAGATCTGTGATTTTGGACAATAATCAACATTACTATTACCAAAGGTAGCAACTGAAATAAAAGAATAGCCCTCTTCCTTCATAGCTTAAATGTATTTATAACTAAATAAAAATTTTTTTGCATTGGAAAAATTCTGAGTGTCTCAAAAAGGAAAATATCTGGAAGCCATCCTGGCAATCAGAACTTTTTGAAATTGCAAATATCCATTCTACTTACTTGGGCCTGATATTCCTCAAAAGAAGATAAATAAAAACAGACAGAATTGTTATATTACTAATGCATTTTAAATTTGCTACAAGCAATCAAATAATTTCTTTTAGATTCATAAATTTTGGAATCAGTAGCCATGGGATCTATATTAAAGCAAACACTACATCTTTATAAGTTTAGATAGTCACATTAACTCAGGAATTTATTTTACCCAACATAAACATATTTTTCAGTTCACACTAAATTTGTTTTATTGATGGATCCCTAAATCAATTTAAAGACATTTTAAATAAAAAATCATGTTACCATGGTTCACTCAAAATAGATTCACACAATAATACAAATCAATAATGACAACTGTGAGTTCTTTACCCTAAAAATTTCTGGATAATCTAATCTGGATACCAACACCAGGCTTTTGGGAGCAAACACTTCTGCAGGCTGAATTAAACCAGACACTTCCACTTCACCTTCAATCTCTTCCTTCTTTGTTCCCTAGAAAAAGATGCACTGTAATCAAGAGACAGAATTTCCTAGGTTTATAACACAAAAAACAGACATATCACACATTTTCATGTAATTTATAAAATCCAAAATTAATTATAAAATATAATTTATAATTTACAAAACTCAAAAGACACAGACTTTGACAGGAATCTAAGAAGCAAGTAAGCAGGCAAAACAAGTATAAAGGAAAGCACGCTTATTTCACTTCTGAAAAGCTCCTTATGCTATAGATTCATACCACAGCTTTATAGGAGCATTTGGTTTCTGAGGGAGGTACCAGTAATCAAAGGTAAAGAAAACACATTCAAATTATTTAAACAGTGACCCAAACAACTAAAAATGACACTCACTTAAATGGAAAGTCAGTTTTTAAGAAAGAAAAGATCTGTTTTAGAAGTAAGGCACTAATTTTCATTCTTGTTTTTCTAATTGTTTCAATCTTTTAAACAAAAGTGATGATCATTTAGGATTCTAAGACTTACAGAATGCTCAGTGTGCTTAGAAGTAAAGCCCAACTGGCTCTAAATTCCTTTTGCTAGTAAGCAACATTTTTTGAGAAGAGACAATATCTTTATACACAAAACTAAGTTTTGGAATATACTTACTACCAGTGAACTGTACACTTAATCATGGTTAAAATGCTGAATCTTATGTCATGTATTTTTTAGCACAATAAAAACATCTATAATTTTAAAAATCCTACATTTCAATGACTAAAAGTACTAATTAGTAAAATAAGCTTTGAAAACATTATTCTCATTTATGTGTCAACAAATATTTCCTATGTACCTACTGTTCCATAATACTTTATGATACACTATAAAACTTTCATAGCAATATTTCAAAACAATATTTCAAAGAAAAAAAGACAAGAGAGTAAAGCATTCAGATTTATTTCTAAATGATATTCTAAGATGCCAGGTCATTTTCCCTAACTAGAATCCTCTTCCTTTTCTTTTCCATTAATCAAAGTTCCAGCTCAAAATTCTATCTCCCTCCTGAAACCTTTCCTTTATTCATTTTTCTCCTAGTCTTACTTCTCAGCACAATTTACCAAGATATCATACATCTCCAAACTCATTTCTCCCACCAAACCTCTCCCCAAAATGCCACAAAAAGCCACATCCAACTGCCTGCTTTACAGCTCTACTTAGATGACTAACAGGTATCTTTTTTTTTTTTTTAAGATTTTATTTATTTGACAGAGAGAGACACAGTGAGAAAGGGAACACAAGCAGGGGGAGTGGGAGAGGGAGAAGCAGGCCTCCTGCCGAGCAGAAAGCCCGATGCAGGGCTCCATCCCAGGACCCTGGGATCATGACCCGAGCTGAGGTCAGATGCTTAACGAATGAGCCACCCAGGTGCCCCCACTAACAGGTATCTTAAGCATGTCTAAAACACAGCTCCAGTGTTTCTCCCTGAACTCTATTCCTCCTACAGTATTTTCAGCCTCTGTTCATAGAAATCCTCTTTCCATTTGGCAGATCAAAATTGCTGATTCCTCTCTCTTTTGTATCTCATATCCAAACTGTCAGCAAATCCTGACTGCTTACCATGTCCACTGCTACCACAATACTATAAGCCACCATCACTGCCTGTCTGCATTATTTTACCAGGCTCCTTCAATCTCTCCCATTCCACTTTAGCCCCATTCTACTTCGTTGTAGCTCTAAAACGTGCTGGACATGCTCCCAGCCAAGGATCTTAATACTGTTTTTCTTCCTCTCCCTAGAATACTCTTTTCACAGATATTCTAATGATGAATTCCCTCATTTCCATTAGGTCTTCATTCAAATGACTTCTGCTGTTGAGCCTTTGCTGGCACCCTATTTAAAACTGGAGTTCTGGGGCGCCTGGGTGGCTCAGTCAGTTAAGTCAAGTCCCCCATCGGGTTCCTGTTCTGTGGGAATCTGCTACTCCCTCTGCCCAGCCCCTGCTCATGCTTGAGCTCTTGTAAGCTCTCTGTCTCT
The DNA here is from genome assembly GCF_020171115.1 of Neogale vison. Taxonomy (NCBI): domain Eukaryota; kingdom Metazoa; phylum Chordata; class Mammalia; order Carnivora; family Mustelidae; genus Neogale; species Neogale vison. The sequence continues at coordinate 158,175,843 of NC_058097.1, forward strand.
CTAGCTTGCTCTCAAATAAATAAATAAATAAATAGTTTAAAAATAAAATAAAATAAAATTGCAATTCTCTACCATGCCCTGTCTTCTTCCCTTGCTTTATTTTTTCCCATGGCACTTGTCACCATCCAACATACTACCCATTCCACTTATTTTTTGTCTGTCTCTTCCATTAGAATATGCTCCATAAAAATGAGGATTTCTGTCTTGCCTACTGGTAATTTCCCAGTTCCTAAAACAAAAGCTGGGCACATGCGCACATACTTTCTGAGTATTTCTTCACTGCAGGAATGAATTTTCTTAGAATAGTTTTCTGGATATTTTACTAAGGGAAGTATTCTTCCCCACTCGTAGAAGCCAAGAACTATATTTTCTATCTCCTTTGGAGCCCGTATATTTTCTAATACTGTGAAATATAACCAAGTACTAGATGTCTATGGAATGCACATATCCAAAGGGAACTATCTGTTTACTTTTTGTATGTGTTATAAGGTCCCTATGCTCTTGAATGATTTTCATTTGTTACAAAGCAAAAGCTTTGTTAAAGGTTGGTTTCTGAAATCCTTAGAAATAATAAAAATGTGATGAATATGAATTTGCCGAAGATTTCCACACATAATGAATCATATTCTTTGTGGATTACTAACAAATCTGAAATGACAAAAGAATGACTAAAATTCCTCAAAGAGATAAAGCTATTCATTTTATGAGACTGTGATAAATCCCCTAGAGTACCATTAGAAGCCAGCTTGACTAAGGAGATAACCATTTCAATTAAATGACTATTAACCTACTTTGACCAAAACATAAAATAGAATGCATTGGTCATCTTTTTTTTTTTTTAAGATTTTATTTATTTATTTGACTGAGAGAGAGCACAAAACTGAGCCATTCAGGCGCCCTGCATTGGTCATTTCTTAAAGCTATTCTTTAACTAAACATTCACTAACTGAACAGTTATTAACAAATAGATATGGAAACTTAAAAATAAGCAGTAAATTTAAAACATAGGATATGATTCTTATGACCTTATAATAATGATTTCAAATTTGATTTTTTTTGAAGATTTTATTTGTTCATTTGAGAGAGAGAGAGGGAGTGAGCAAGTGAGAGAACACAAGCAGCAGAGGGAGAAGCAGGCTCCCTGCTGAGCAGGGTACCCATGCAGAGCTAGATCCCAGGACCCCAGGATCAGGATCTAAGCCAAAGGCAGACACCTATGGACTGAGCCACCCAGGAGCCCCAACATTTAATACTTTGTAGCAGAAAACATTTTCACATATTTTATCTCATGAACAACATCTGCAACCCTTTTCCTATCCTAAAATTATTCCTATTTCTAGTAGGTCTGATTAAAGATACAAATTCATCTTTTTTTTTTAAGATAATAAGTTTATCTTCAACACTCTTCACTGAATTATCTCACAAAGTCACCTTATCCTTTGTACCTATCACAAGCACATGCCACAGCTTGCCCATTTACAGATTTTTTTTTTCTGCCTATTATTACTATGGACTACACATACTAGTGGAATTCTCAGCTTCTGTGTAGTTTACATTCTATATAGGTCACAGACTCTTTGCTTCAATAATATGGGATAAGTTAGTATTCACCGTATCAATCTGCCTCAAAAATGCTATTGCCCTTTGAACATATCTTGAAACAAAAATGTTAAGAATTATTAGATTACAGATTTTATGGACTGACTCCATAGGCATATTATTCAGGAAGTTCATCCTATCACTTAGGTTTGATCCATCAACCTCAACTTTGTTGCATTCTTGATACTTGATTCCTATCTCTTCTATCTTCTTGCTGAATACAGTATCATCTCTGTGCCAAGCTCACTTTCAACAATGCTATTTCATACTAAACCTCCTCTTAGAATATTTCTTTAAACATTCTGGTTAGAAAGGAGGTTAAAAGGAGGGCACCTGGTTGGCTCAGTCATTAAGCCTCTACCTTACGCTCGGGTCATGATCTCAGGGTCCTGGGATGGAGTCTGCACCTCCCTCTCCCTCTGCCCCTCTCCCACAGCTCCTACTCTCCCTCCCTCTGTCAAATAAATAAATAAATAAAGTCTTTTTAAAAGAGTATAAAAGGAATTACAGAAATAAAAAATTATCAGTTCTACCTTTCCCTTTTGAAATACAAGCAATTATTTACAGTGCACTACTATATAAAACTGCCTTGGTTATGCAGTTTAAGGACTTTAAAATTTTTCAATATTGGAAATAAAAGAGAATAAGTAGTTGCAAAGTTCTGTAAGGTCTATAATTCTCCCCGAAAAGCTACTCTGTTTCTTGTTAATCATGTTGACACGTCCACATGATAAAACCTGGTTTTTCTTTGCATCAGTCTAGAAAACAATGACTAAATGAGAAATACACATATCAGGATAACAGGCCTTCAGACAAATCAGGCCAATAGTCTTGAGTTCAGAATTAAATTTACCTTTAGCAAAGACAATATCCAGATATTTTCCCCCTTCAACAGTTCCTGGGTTCTATAGTGTTCTGAAGGTAGAACAAATTTATTTGTAGAGCTACTATATTTTCACCCAGAAAGCTTTCTATTTTTAAGTGGCACATAGTCCATAAATTATTTTTCTTTTAAGATATACTAAGGAAGCATTTTCCAAAGTGTTTTCTACTGAAAACTAATAAATATTACTTAGCAAAAAGGTTTTCAAATCAAAGAATTTTGCAAACAGTAAGTTAAAGCCAAGTAAAACAGCTTTCTTTACTGCACAATTTCTCAGACTTTGACATGCAAATACTGTTTGTACAATGCCAAGCAAAGGAGATATAAAATATTTCTCAAACTTTTTGGACCAGTGAAACCTCTTTATTACAGAACATTTAGAGGATCTAGTGCCCTATGGAATACACACTGGGAAAGGCTATCATAAATTATTTTAAAATACAAAATATGTGAAACTGAAGTGTGTTGATGTTCATAGGTTCTATATCCTTAGAAAGTTAAACAGATAAACAGATTAACAGATTATTCTAGTTGGTATCTGTTTCATTAATTTATTTCATAAAGTAAGGTAAGCTCAGATGAGAAAACAATGCTGCTGGGAGCCAGGGTACGGCACAGCTACTGCTGGAATATATTTAGCATATCTGTGGTCTCTTCTCACTAAATGAGTTACGAACTTCTACTCTTGATCAACAGTTCTCAAACTTCAGTGTGCATCAAACCATGCAGGGCTTGTTAAAACAGATTTCTAAGTCCCATCCTTAGTGTTTCTGATTCAGTAGATCCGAGGTGGGGGTTTACATTTCTTTTCCTTTTTTTTTTTTTTAAGATTTTATTTATTTATTTGATAGACAGAGATCACAAGTAGGTAGAGAGGCACACAGAGAGAGAGAGGAAGAGAAGCAGGCTCCCCGCCGAGCGGAGAGCCCGATGTGGGGCTTGATCCCAGAACCCTGGGATCATGACCTGAGCCGAAGGCAGAGGCTTTAACCCATTGAGCCACCCAGGTGCCCCAGGATTTACATCTCTAACAGGTTCCCCAGTGATGCTGATACTGCTGGTTCAGGGACCACACTTTCAGAATCACTGCTCAAGACTAAATAATATGAAAACAACAACTAACATACACTCTATACTATACTAAGCATCATATCACTGTTAGTTAATTCATTTATACAATAAAGTTTTATTAAATACTATTTCCCAGTAAAGAAAACCAGAACTCCTTGGAGAAATGACATTCTATATCTGGGTCAGAAAAAATGTATACAATGAGTCTATTCATCTTATTGTGTCAAGGAATAAAAATTGCAGTTGATTGAAACTCCTCAAACACACAAAAACGCATGAGTCCATAATAACAATTTTTTAAAGTGGTCACTAGTGATGACTGCTAGGGTACTAATCTACTATTCTGACTTTTTTTAAAAAAAATAACTAAATTTACTAAACTTTCATATCAAGGTATAATTGATAAATGTTCTATTTTATAGATGAATTTCATTCAGTTAATAAGTGCAGAAGGGGTAAGAGAATGAGGAAATCACCTTTTTGCAATTCCTATTGAAATAATGTATTTAGGGGCGCCTGGGTGGCTCAGTGGGTTAAGCCACTGCCTTCGGCTCAGGTCATGATCTCAGGGTCCTGGGACCGAGTCCCGCATCGGGCTCTCTGCTCGGCAGGGAGCCTGCTTCCTCCCCTCTCTCTCTGCCTGCCTCTCTGCCTACTTGTAATCTCTCTCTGTCAAATAAATAAATAAAATCTTAAAAAAAAAAAAAAAGAAAGAATGTATTTAGGCAATGATCATCAATAGATACTAAAACTGTCAAGTGAAGGATAGTACTACCCAAACCCACAAATCAATCTTAACATTACTAAAACCAGAGCAACCAGAAATTAAGTTCCTCTTGATAATGATAAAATAGGAAGTACAGCACACTATTTGAATAGTCTTGCTTTAAAAATTGAATGTGGATCTAATTAAGCCTCTAAGTCTAATTATCACTTCATGGAAAATATGCCAAATAGAAGTACAAGTTAAATAATAATATGGGGAATTAATCAGCCAAATCCAGAATGTAGGGCCTTCCATAGGAGAAATGACCCAGTTTCTCCATCACACACAAGAGTGGGACTGTTACAGAAAAAATTTAAGAAATATCAACATTACAATGTGTAAAACTTATCTGGAGTCTGACTTAAATAAACCAAGACATTTCTGAGACAATAAGTTAGGTATCAGATGATATTAAGAACTATTCAAAAATTATAATTAATTTTGTTAAATATTATAATGGTAGATTGAGATGTAAAAAAAAAAAAAAACCCTTACAGTTAGAGACACATACTAAAATATCTATAAGGGAAATACGGAGTTTTCATTAAAATGCCTCTCCCTCAAAAAAAAAAATTAGATTTTTAAAGACTGACAAATACCAGTAATCTTTATTTTTAAAAAATTTTTTTAAGATTTTATTTATTTATTTGATATAGATCACAAGTAGGCAGAGAAGCAGGCAGAGTGAGAAGGGGAAGCAGGCTCCCTGCCGAGCAGAGAGCCCAATGTGGGGCTCAATCTCAGGACCGTGGGATCATGACCTGAGCCAAAGGTAGAGGCTTAACCTTCTGAGCCAGCCAGGAGCCCCTATTTTTAAAAATTTTTAAAGGTGGATACAGTGCAATGGAGTTCATTATACTATTGACTTTAATTTTCTATATGTTTAAAAATTTCCATAATAGGGACACCTGGGTAGCTCAGTGGTTTGGGCCTCTGCCTTTGGCTCAGGTCATGATCTCAGGGTCCTGGGATTGAGCCCTGCACCGGGCTCTCTGCTCGGCAGGGAGCCTGCTTCCCCCTCGCTCTCTCTGCCTGCCTCTCCGTCTACTTGTGATCTCTATCAAATAAATAAAATCTTAAAAAAAAATTCCATAATAAAAATTAAAGGAAATAAAACCTTCACTGAGCACCTGCTATGTGTTGACATGGTTGCAAGTGATGGGAATTCAGAAGTCAACCAAAGAGACAAAGATCTATATTCTTTCCATAGATCTATTATTTTTCTAGATCTAAGTATATTATCTCATTAAATCCTTCCAACAATCCTCTGAAGTAGGTGCTATTATCATGACTTACCCATGATGGAAAAATTTACATAGCGTGAGGTAAAGTAATTTACTGGAAGTTACACTTGTGTAGTAAATTTAGAGAACTAAGGTCTGAATCCAGAGACTGGTCTGTGAAAATTTTTTAAAGGGACCTTAGAAAAACATCTAATTAAAACTTCTCAAAGGATAAGTAAATAGAGATTGAGATTGAGAGGTTACAATGTTCACACATAAACTATAAAAAATGATTAGTGATATGTAAACTTGTCTGTCCATTTAACGTGTTTTACTGGGTGTCCGCCAAGTGCCAAGCACTAAGGCTGCAGTAGAGACAAAGCCCCTGCCTTTATGAAGCACACATTCTGGGAGGGGAGACCAAATGAAAAGATGAATTTAAAAAATGAGCAAAATAATTCATTTGTGTTAGGTCCTATGGAGATTTTTTCAAAAGTTGAACAATGGAGAGTGACTGGTCAAGGGAGCAAGGGAGATCAGAGAAAGCTCCTCTGAGAAGGTGAGTTGGAGCTGACGTTTCCAAGTCTAGCAACTAGTTTCTTGAAAATCTCAAGCAGCACAATTCAGACAGAGACACAGGCAAGTGAAAAGGACCTTAGGTAAGAAGGAGTTTGGTACATTTTAAGAAACCCAAGAGCAGCAAGAATATATAAAACCCAAGTCATTATAAAGAAAACTATGACTCACCAGAAGTGTAGCTACCATATGTCACCCTACAACACGATTACAATATCATCAACTGTATTCCCTACGCTGTGACATTTATTCCTGTGATTTATTTATTCCATAACTTGAAGTCTGTGTCTTCCACTCTCCTTCACCCTTTTTGCCCATCCTCCCACCCTCTTTCTCTGGCAACCATCACTTTGTTTTCTGTATTTATAGGCCTGATTCTGTTTTTTGTTTGTTTATTCGTTTATTTTTCAGATTCCACAAGAGTAAAATCATCTGATACCTGTCTTAGACTGATTTATTTCACTTAGCTTAATACCCTCTAGGTCCATCCATGTTACTGCAAATGGCATGATCTCATGCTTTGTTATGACTGTGATATTCCACCGTATATCTGGAATATTATACACACCTTCCTTATCTATTTGCCCTTTTTTTTTTTAAGATTTATTTATTTATTTGCAAAGAAAGAGAGACACAGAGAGAACACAAGCAGGGGGAGCTGGAGAGGGAGAAGCAAGCTTCCCGCTGAGCAGGGAGCGCGATGTGGGGCTCGATCCCAGGACCCTTGTATCACGACCTGAGCCAAAGGCAGAGGCTTAACCCACTGAGCCACCCAGGCACTCTATTTGTTTACTGATGTACACGTAGGTTGCTTCCACATCTTGGCTATTGTAAGTAATACTGCAGTAAAAAGAAAGGTGCATATATCTTCTCAAATTACTGTTTCCATTTTCTTTGGGTAAATACCCAGTAGTGGAATGATTGGATCATATGGTATTTCTCTTTTTATTTTTGGGAGACCTCCATAATATTTTCCACAGTGGCTATACGAGTTTACATTCCTACTAATACTACACAGAGATTTCATATCCTTGCCAACACGTTATTTCTTGTCTTTCTGATTTTAGCCATTTGAGAGGTGTTTCTGATTTTAGCCATTTGAGAGGTGCTTCTCATTGTGGTTTTTATTTGCATTTCCCTGATGATGAGCGATACTGAACATCTTTTCATATGTCTGTTGGCCAATTGTAAGTCTTCTTTGCGAAAAAGTCTATTTAGGTCCTCTGTGCAATATTTTTAAAAAGATTTATTTATTTGAGAGAGAGAGAGTGCACAAGCAGGGGAGGAGGGTGTAGAGAGAGAGAGAATCCTGAAGCAGACTCTCTGCTGAGCGTAGAGCCCAGTGTAGGGCTTGATTCCCAGGACCAAGAAATCATGACCTGATCTGAAATCAAGAGATAGCCACTTAACCGAACTCAGCAACCCAGGTGCCCCCTCTGTGCATTTTTAATTAAAACTGTTTCTTGAAGAGTTTTAAGCAAGGAGGGTAATCTCAATTCTGTTTTGAAAAAAAAACACTCTAATGTTGAATGGAGAATAGCTTGCAAAAGTAGAAATAGGAAGGCATTGTTAGAAGTCTGGCAGGTAGGTGGCTGGGTTATGGATGTTGGGAAGGGTATGTGCTATATGGTAAGTATTATGAAGTGTTTAAACCTGGTGATTCATACCTGTACCCCTGGGGCTAATAATATATTATATGTTAATAAAAAATTAAAAAAAAGAAGTCTATTAGATAAGGCAAGATGTACAGTAGAGTAGATAGGAGATAGAAGAAAAGTAGTGATTAAGGACTCAATCTGGAAGTAGAATTGACAGGATTTGCTAATGGCTAGAATGTGCAGGAGAAAGGGAGGGTAAGTGGTAATTCTAAGTTTTATGTTTGAACACATGGCTGGATAGTAATGACATTTACTAAAGATAGAAAACTAAAGAAGACACAGATAGGGGCTGGAGATGGAAAGAGGAATGGGGAGTAATCAGGAGGCAATATGCCTTGCATATTTTAAAGGCTCAATAAATGTGAGTTCCATTCCTCTTTCAGTTTTTTCTTCTATTATTATAAAAACAGGACAGCAAGAAGCTAAAGCTCTGTTTAGAAATAATGACTATAGGGGCGCCTGGGTGGCTCAGTGGGTTAAGCCGCTGCCTTCGGCTCAGGTCATGATCTCAGGGTCCTGGGATCGAGTCCCGCGTCAGGCTCTCTGCCCAGTGGGGAGCCTGCTTCCCTCTCTCTCTCTGCCTGCCTCTCCATCTACTTGTGATTTCTCTCTGTCAAATAAATAAATAAAATCTTTAAAAAAAAAAAAAGAAAGAATGACTATAAAGTCAATTATATCTCAATTTAAAAAAAAAACAAAAAATGGCTATAAAAACAACTTAAAGGTAATCAAAAATATGCATACGAATATACTAAATGCAACAAGTTTAAAAAGTAGTAAACAGTATATAGGGTTAATCATTTTTACTTTTTTAATAAACATTTTATTTATTTGACAGAGACACAGCGAGAAAGGGAACACAAGCTGGAGGAGTGGGAGAGGGAGAAGCAGGTTTCCTTTCTGAGCAGGGAGCCCAATGTGGGGCTTGATCCCAGGACCCTGAGATCATGACCTGAGCCGAAGGCAGATGCTTAACAACTGAATCACCCAGGTGTCCCTATGTTTACATTTTTAATGTGGAGGAGAAAAGGCCTGCAAGGTTATACTCCAAAAAATTAGCGTTTTTCTTAGCATGTGTCTTTGGTCATGGGATTATGGCTGACACATACCACATAAAAATAAACAAATATCTAGTGAAAAATAATCTGCTAAAATATTTACTCTTGTACTATCTTTTTAACAAAAAGTTTAAAGTTTTAAAAAGTAAACAGTAACGTTTATCAGTAGGTTTATTTAACACTTATTGAATGGTTGGCCACACATAGCAGGTGTCACAGAAGGATAAGGTGTAGTTTTCTGTGTCAGGAAATTTATATTCTAGCTTAAGCGCTAAAACCAACACAGGTGAAATAACAGCAGTAAGTGCAAAACAATACTGTAACATTTTGAAGTTCATATTTAAAGTGCTTGTGAAACTCTGAGAAGGGAAATCAGTGAGACCCACAGCAGTGAGCTGGAATTTAAAGGATAAATAGAAAAGTCAGAGATAAAGGTAAAGGGAGAAGAAGAAATCCAACGAGACAAGTCAAAGCATCCAAAGAGTCAAACTTAGAAAAAAGCAGTATGCCACGTACATGACCAGCTTGAATTTTAATATGTATCTAATCTACTTATTACATTTTCCTAATTTTAGCCCTTATTTACCTTTTAAAAATATGAGTTAAACACTAAATTTTTATGCTAGGCATATTTAAGTAAAGTGTGTTGCCTATGTTCACATTATTAGTGGATAAAATAGATTATTTTGTAATATACTTTTTTTTAAAAGATTTTATTTATTTATTTGACAGAGATCACAAGTAGGCAGAGAGGCAGGCAGAGAGAGAGGGAAGCAGGCTCCCTGCCGAGCAGAGAGCCCAATGCGGGACTCGATCCCAGGACCCTGAGATCACGACCTGAGCCGAAGGCAGTGGTTTAACCCACTGAGCCACCCAGGCACCCTGTAATATACTTTTTAATGATAATTTGTTGAAGCTTTAATTTTTGACATCTTTTATTTCAGTAATTCTTACTACATACCGTTTTTTAAACACCCTTTAACCTCCAGTTAATATGCACTGAATAAAGCAGTTAATAAGTTAATCATCATTAACTGAAAAATATGATCACTATTACTATGTTTCTTATCCTTTATCCCCAAGACATAATTAATTCAAATCAATTGTTAGCTATTATTCAAGAATTCTTTAGTATATCTTTTAAGATTATTAAGAGCATCTAGGACTGACTTCAAATGTCAACATTATGACAAATACTATTAAGCTAATCCTTATCTCTGAGAAAAAGAAATAATTATCACAAACTTTTGTATGAGGTAGGAAAACTGCAAATAAACTTGTTTCTTTCTAACAAGGTTAACCAACTCCAAATTAGGTTCTCATAAATTCAAGAATATTATTTTGTGAAATACAAAAGTCAATGGGCTCTTTTGAAAGTTCTTTTCCATTATGTGTTAAAATTGGTAAAAAAAGATTAGAAATGACAAAACATCAAATTAGCTTTTAGATGAAAAATTGTATTATTTGGTGAGTTATAAGATCATAGGACTTAAGTTTACAAATTCATAATTTAAGCATAATGTAAATAAAAGTTACTTCCCTGGAATCCCTAATTTAGAAGTTTATAATGGTGGGCACTAAGATCCAAGATTTTAGCTTTATTTTTTTAAAGAACACATGCTGAAACTTTATTGCTTATGTAAGATGGCATAGTGAAACATTCCATAAAAATACAGGACATTTGGTCATATTAAATATAGTGGTCTAAAAAGCAGGCGTTATTCAGATGATGAAATATTCTGTGGATCATAATTTATGTAGAAACTCTATATTTACTATGAGCAAAATTAATATATATCTCTAAAATCAGAAGTAGTTAGGGGTGCCTGACTGGCTCAGTCAGAAGAACATCTTGACCTCAGGGTAATGAGTTTGAGCCCCGCATTGGGTATAAAGATTACTTAAACAAATAAAACTTAATTAGGGATGCCTGGGTGGCTCAGTCAGTTAAGTGTCCAACTCTTGATTTCAGCTCAGGTCAAGATTTTAGGGTTGTGAGACTGAGCCCTGCATTGTGCTCCCTCCTTGGCGGGGACTTTGTACTGCGATTCTTTCCCTCTGCCCCTCATCCCACTCTTGCTCAAGTGTTGTCCCTCTCTCTCTCTCTCAGATGAATAAATAAATCTTTTTTTTTTTTTTAAGATTTTATTTACTTATTTGTCAGAGAGAGAGACAGCACAAACAGCAGGGAGCAGCAGGCAGAGGGAGAGGCAGAGGGAGAAGCAGGCTCCCCGCTGAGCAAGAAGTCCCACTCGGGACTCAATCCCAGGACCCTGGGATCATGACCTGAGCTGAAGGCAAATGCTTAAATGACTGAGCCACCCAGGCGTCCCAATAAATCTTTTCTTTAAAAAAGTATAAAATCAGAGGTAGTTAATATGATAGAATAATAAAACAATATAGTACTAGAAGGTAACCACTTCATTTTACAAACAAGGAATCTCATGCCTAGAAACATGAAATCACTTGCTATGATCATATAGCTCATTCAGTGTAGAATGGGGATTAATAAGTCAAGTCTTCTAACTCGTGGGTTAGTTCTCTTTCAGCTATCTTGTATTCATATACAACATTTAAAAGAAATAGGTATTAGTTCAAAGAACTGTTTAGAAGACATGACATACGAAAAAAGTCAAGCTATAAATCTGGGAAGATGTCCACACTTTATTCCATTAAGTATAGCTGCATGTAATAATCCTTCTTGTATTTAAATTAAATAGTAACAACAATACATAGTTCTTGCTGCAGCCCTTCTTATTGTAAAATTGTCCAAATTTAAGCAAAGGCATTTAATATTGAAGGATTTGGAGAACTTGTTCTCAAAAGTTTGTCCTCTTGTTTTAATGTCTCATACATTTTAAGCATATAATACTAATCAGTCATAACTAATTCAATGAAATGTTTTCCCTACAGAATGCATCTGTGATGGATGTCAAGAGGAGTGCTAAGACACAGCATTCTGTGCAGTAAGAAGTTCTCAGTTTGAAAAGGGAGAGGATGGAGAAAGAACCCTTGTACAAAAAGCATAATCTTCCATTCCTACTACAAAGAGAATCCTATGTGGATATTTGTATATGTTGCAAATTATCAAACGTCAGAATAAACCCAAGATATATGTCCCCCCAATTCTTATGTCTGTCTGAATTATGTTACTTATGCTAGTTTTCGCTCGATTCTCTTCATTGAATGAAGTCTGAGGTTTAGTCTCTAGGATACCATCAAGTATAATGCTGACTAGGGGTACCTGGCTGGCTCAGTAGTGTGTGACTCTTGATCTTGGGGTTGTGAGTTTGAGCCCCAAATGGGGCACAGAGATTACTTTAAAAATAAAATCCTAAAAAAAGAAAAAAAGTATAATGTTAGTCTTCTCTAATTTTTTTTAAGATTTTATTTATTTGACATAGAGAGATCATAAGCAGGCAGAGAGGCAGGCAGAAAGGGGGAAAAGCAGGCTCCCTACTGAGCAGAGATCCTGATGCAGGGCTTGATCCCAGGACCCTGAGATCATGACCTGAGCCAAAGACAAAGGATTAACCCACTGAGCCACCCAGGCACCCCAGTCTTCTCTAATTTCTAATTTGGTGAGATACATAATCATTGACAAAACCCTCCTTAATAGAATCAAGATTATTCCAAAGAGATATTCATAACCGTGTTATTCATAATATTGATAAGAGAGGAGATGCCCATTAGGAGATGGTTTAAGTATATTATATCCAAGGTCAATGAATGTGTAGACATTAATTGTATCTATAAAGAGTTTTAGTTTTTTAAAAAAATTCTTGTTATAAAAACAAAATACATTTAATTACTGTTTTGTTTTTTCTGTTCTCTTTCTTTTTTCCCCAATACATTCTAAATTTTCTACAATGAGCACAATTTAAGTGTTTGATAACCAAGTGAGGGAAAAAGAAATAAAGAAAAAATGATTAGGTTATTCTTCAGATAAATCAAATGTTTTATGTGATTTCCTACACTGCTCCAAGTTTTCCCAACAAGAGATTAGTTTAGAAATCCATTTTTATTACTTCATTTTTCCAGATAAATTGCTCAATCATTTGGAATTGCTGTATTTTACTATGAGCATTTATTTTTTTCTCACAAAGTTCAATAATTATTTAAATAACACTTGTTAAAATGTACAGATTCCATTGATTTGTAATGTTTCCACTGTCAGATACTGATAATAACTAATAAGTAAGACCAATTATGGTATATTCTTGACAATTATTCTTGAAATAATATACAATGATATAATTTTGCAGCCTTGTAATATATGTTTTAGTATTTGATATTGATATTTGATCTCTGGAGACAGACAAATTCAAGCTTGCTTTTTTTTTTTTTTTAAATATTTGCAAATCGTGTTTCTTTTTTTTTTTTAAGGTTTTTATTTATTTGACAGAGAGAGGTCACAAGTAGGCAGAGAGGCAGGCAGAGAGAGAGAGGAGGAAGCAGGCTCCCCGCTGAGCAGAGAGCCAGATGCGGGAGTCGATCCCCAGACCCTGAGATCATGACCTGAGCCGAAGGCAGCGGCTCAACCCACTGAGCCACCCAGGTGCCCCAAATTCAAGCTTTTTGATTTAGTACCAGAACTCCCTGGGTGTCTTTTAGCCTCATCCATAAAATGGATGGTTAAAACTTACCAAGTGCTGTTCTTTTTTTTGTTTGTTTTTAGATTTTTTTTTATTTATTTGAGAGAGAGGGAAAACAAGCTGGGGGTGGGGCAGAGGGTGAGGGAGAAGCAGGCTTGCCACTGAGCAGGGAGCAGTCAATCCCAGGACTCTGGGATTATGACCTGAGCCAAAGACAGATGCTTAACTGGCTAAACTACCCACGCACGCCCCGCCCCAAGTGCTGTTCTTGAGAGAATAAAATAAAATAAATTACCTGTGAGTTAAATAATATGGAATAAAGGTTCTGTAAAACTTTCAGCACAGTGCCTGGAACATGACAGGCCTTCAATGTATCATAAACATGATAATCTTTTTTTTTTTCTATCCATAGCTTTTTGCCTGGACTGCCCTTTCTATTTCCTCTACTCTAAGATTTTATTAGCTCTTGTTTTTTAAATGGCCACTGGGTCCTTTAAAATCTGTAAGATTTATTTCAGCTGCATGTCTTTAATTATTAACTCCATCACTGAACTGGTACTTAGCATAGGTACTTAGGAGAATCTTCATACTTAAATTTTGATTTTGCCTTACACACCAGATTTTAAGCCAACTGAGATAAAGAAACATATCCTATTCCGTCTATGTACCTCTTTATTCTTCATCTTAGTTCTCCAATGTACCTTCAATCATCACCCCCCATCCTTTGACAATTTATTTGCTGACACACCAAATGTCTTTACTGTGAATTGCATCATTACTAGTGGTTCATAAACATAATTATAAACACAGTAAAAAGACTTTAAAAAGATACAACTAAATAAAAAATTGAGAGGTCTATCTTTTAGATAAGCCCATAAAAAGCAACCTTATATTTATCTTCTTTTAGTGATTACCTTAAAAAATTACAATCATATTGTCTAGTTGAATAATTTTGGGAACACACTTTCAAAAGTTTAATGCAAAGATTTTGCTTGTCATTATTGACAGTGTTACTGTATCCTGGAAAGATAAGAGCCAACATTCTTAAAGTTGTACAATTATACTTTGGATGGTGTGTGTCCCTAAGTTCCTCCTCTTCAGGCTTCCAAATAATGTGTCATAGTATATTTGGTATGAAGTAATTCACACCAAATGAGAATTAAAAGATCTATTTTTGAACTGATGGTATGTTCCAGAAATAAAAGAAAAACACATTTTTAAAAAAGAACAGAGTTAACTCACACCAAAAATGGGAAAAACATTAATGATGACCTAGAAAGGAACATCATCAGAGTTTTAATACTATTTACTGAATTTCTGCCTCGTTGTTTGTGCCATTTTGGGGGACCAATTCCAAACAACATTAACTTTCTGTTATGAGCACAGAAAAGCTATCATATAATACAATTCCAGTGAGTACCTTACTACCTAACTGCAATTCTATAGGAGCCAGAATTCTCACAGCTTATTTTCATTTTCAGAAACTTGGGAAAACTCTTAAGAAGCAGAATATAAGCTTCTGTAAGTTGCTTATAAAAACTAAGTAAATTATAATTTTGGGTCCACTTAAAATGGAAAATGGGCAAATATCTAATCTTAAAAAGAAAAAAAGGTTTTTAAACATTTATCCCAAATACACAAGAACCTACATCTTGTTTCTAGTATTATTGTCCAATCAAATGAGCCAAGGATCCTTGGAAAAATGGCTGATTTCAAGGCCGAGGGCAAGGAAGGAATAAGATGTTTCTGGATCAGCTTATTATGACACAAAATTTTAAAAATGCTTTTAAAAATGATGAGGCCTTATCACAAGAAAATAGGAACCAACTTGAAGGGTACAAGTCTAGGACAATTTGTGCATGAAAACCATTAATCAAATACTATTAAAGAAAACACAAAGTGGAATAAATGAGTCTATAGCTCAGAGAGACAAGACAGGAAAAGGTCTTCCCTGCTTATGGTAAAATGTCAACTACTGACCAGTAAAGGTAGAAGATGTTTGGAGATGGGAATATGAATATTTACAATTCTTAAATCCTCTTGATGGGTTGACTACTTTATCACTATAAAATGACCTTCTTTGTCAATTATTACAGCTTTTAGATTAAGTCTATTTTGGGGGTGTCCAGGTGGCTCAGTTGGTTATGCATCCCACTCTTTGTTTTTTTTTTTTTTTTTGGCTCAGGTCATGATCTCAGGGTTGTGAGATCGAGCCCACACTGGGTTCTGCATTCAGTGAGGAGTCAGCTTGAGATTCTCTCTCTCTAACCCTCCCCTCATTTGCAAGCAGCCATCTCTCTATATATATAATAAGTAAATTTTTTTAACTTTTTTTTTAAAGATTTTATTTATTTATTTGACAGACAGAGATCATAAGTAGGCAGAGAGGCAGGCAGAGAGAGCGGGGGGAAAACAGACTCCCTGCCGAGCAGAGAGTCAGATGCAGGGCTCGATCCCAGGACCCTGGGATTGTGACCTGAGCCAAAGGCAGGAGGCTTAACCCGCTAAGCCACCCAGGCGCACCCCCACCATTTTTTTTTTTAAAGATTTTATTTATTTATTTGACAGAGAGAAATCACAAGTAGATGGAGAGGCAGGCAGAGAGAGAGAGAGGGAAGCAGGCTCCCTGCTGAGCAGAGAGCCCGATGTGGGACTCGATCCCAGGACCCTGAGATCATGACCCGAGCTGAAGGCAGAGGCTTAACCCACTGAGCCACCCAGGTGCCCCAAATAAGTAAATCTTTTTTTAAAAGTCTATTTTGTCTGACAAGTATAGCTACTATAGCTTTCTTCTGGTTTTCATTTGCATGCCGTATTTTCTTCTATCTTCACTTTCAGTCTGTATCTATCTTTAAAAGCTTAAGTGAGTCTCTGGTAGGTAGCATTTAGTTGGGTCTTATTCTTTTTAATCCATTCAGCCATTCTAAGTCTTTGGATTAGAGAACTTAATCTGTCTACAATTAAAGTAATTACTGATCAGTTTATACTTACTAATGCCATTTTATTCCTTGTTTTCTGGATATTCTGTAATTCCATTGTTCCTTCCTTCCTCTCTTGCTTTCTTCCTTTGTTACTTGATGTTTTTCTTTAGTGTTATGCTTGGATTCCATTCTCTTTATCTTTTCTGTATCTACCAGAGGTTTTTACTTGTGGTTACCGAAGTTTGCATATAACATTTTTTTAAGATTATTAATTAATTAATTAATTTGACAGACAGAGATCACAAGTAGGCAGAGAAGCAGGCAGAGAGAGGGAGAAGCAGGCTCCCTGCTGAGCAGAGAGCCCAATGCGGGGCTTGATCCCAGGACCTGAGATCATGACCTGAGCTGAAAGCAGAGGCTTTATCCCACTGAGCCACCCAGGTGCCCCAGCATAAAACAATTTTTAACAGTTTACTTAAGTTGATAACAACTTACATTAGAACATATTCTAAGCACTACATTTTTAATCCCCCCTCCCCTAATTTATGTTTTTTGAGGCTATAATTTACATCTTTTTTTTTAATCTTATGTATCCATTAACATGTTTTTATATAGTTATTTTACTACCTTTTCTTTAAGGTTTTATTTATTTATTTTTTTATTTACTTAAGAGAGAGAGAGAAAGAAGAGCAGTGGAGGTTTAAGCAGGCTCTATACTGAGCATGGAGCCTGACCCGAGGCTCGATCTCATGACCCTGAGTTCATGATCTGAACTGAAATCAATAGACACTCAACCCAGCCACCCAGGTAGTCCTCTACTTTTGTCTTTTAATCCCTTCATACTAGGCTTTATAAGTGATTAAACCACCATCTTTATAACATTAGATTTTTACAACTAGGATTTACACTTTAATATGTTTTCCTGTTATTAATTAGTACCCTTTCATTTCAGCTTAAAGAACTCCCTTTAACATTCCTTATAAGGCCAGTCTAGTGGTGATGAACTTCTTTAGCTTTTGCTTGTCTGGAAACATGCTTATGTCTTCTTCAATTCTGAAGAACAACTTTGCCAGGTAGAATATTCTTGGTTGAATGCACCTTGCCACTCCCTACTAGCCCACAAAGTTTCTGCTAAAAAATCTGCTCATAGGCATGGGGGAGCCTTGTATGAACAAACTGTTTTTCATTTCTACTTTCAAGAGTCTCTCCTTGTCCTTAACTCTTGACACTTCAATTTTAATGTGTCTTGGTGTTGGTCTCTTTGGGTTCACCTTTACTGGAACTCCACCAGCTTTGTGGACTTTGATATCTGTTTTCTTCCCCATGTTAGATTTCAGTCATTACTTCTTCAAATAAGTTTTCTGCCCTTTTCTCTTTTCTCCTTCTAGAATACCTAAATTGTGGATGTTGGTCTACTGGATGCTGTCATATATGTCCTTAAAGCTATCTTCACTCTTTTTCATTCTTTTTTCTTTTTGTTCTTTTGATTGGGTGATTTCCACTGTCCTGTCCTCATCTTCTTTCTTCTCCTTCATCTTGTCTGCTGTTAAATCCCTTTCGGTATTTTTCAGTGTGGTTATTCTATGCTTTGGCTCTGTGACTTGTATTTGGGACTTTTTTATGTTTTGTGTTAAACTTCTGACCTTATTCATTCTTCTCCCGTGCTAAGGGACCATCTTTATAATCATTATTTTGAACCTTTTGTCAGGTAAATTTCTTACCTCCATTTCTCCTTTTTCTGAGGTTTTATTCTGTCCTTTCATTTGGAACATATTCCTGTTTCTTCATTTTCCTTGACTTTCTTTGTTAGTTTCTATGCATTCCTAATCTTGAAGGAGTGGACTCTCCTAGGAGGACGAACCTTATCAATTCAATCTTCCACAGTTCTTCGCTATCTCTCAAACCTCTGTGATTGTCAAGCAGACTACCTTATTCTTAGTGCTTCCTGTAGTTGAGGGTGTATCAAGACTTGTCAGTGTGCTAAAGAAAAGGATCTCAGCAACCACATTCTGACTGACTAAAAGCCAGGTCCTGAGGAAGCAGTTTTTAATGTATGCAAATATACGTCTTTCAGTGAAAGACTTGGAGATGGGTATTTCTGTCTGCTGTTTCTGCACTGAGTCGTGGGTGGGGATGGCCAGGTAAGAACTTTCTTTTTTTGCTTAAGTCCTGTGGGAGCTGACAATTTAAGCCTTCCTAGCTACCAGAGCCAACATATTAAAAGGGTGCATTCCTTTGCAACTGCAAATCTGAAGTTCCAGGCATGGGCACAGATCTTTTCAGGAGAAAACTGGTGAAGTGAAGTGGGCCAGAGAGAACACAGAGATGCATCTGTTAGCCTCCCTGGTCTCCACTGAGGTCCCCAGAGATATGCTAAATTAGAAACCTGACCCTAACGCAGGAGCTTTTAAAGTATGCAAATAGGGACAACTGGGTGGCTCAGTTGGTACAGCGCATGCCTTCAGCTCAGGATATTATCCCAGTGTCCTGCGATCAAGTCCCACACTGGGCTCCCTGCTCAGCAAGAAGCCTGCTTCTCCCTCTGCCTGCTCTGCCTGCTGCTCCCCCTGCTTGTGTTCTCTCTCTGACAAATAAATAAAATCTTTTTTTAAAAATTTTAAATTAAAAAAAAAAAAGTATGCAAATGGGACTCTTTCAGGGAAAGACTGGGAGATGGAGAGTTCTGTTCTCTTCATCCTGAGCCCTAGGGGGATAGCCACAGAGAATTTTTGTAAACCTATTAAGAACTCTAGTAGCTTGCTATAGACTGGTGGGTCTCATGGATATGAGCCATGTGTCCATGAGATCCACTTGTCTCATGGACACTGGCTTTCAAAGTTAGGTGTTTTGGATGCCCATCCCTCAGGTGCAAGTCTTAAACATTATCCAGTTGAGGCTAGATGTTGGGTCCAAATGCCTTACGCATCAGGGAAAAGCTGGAAGTTATAAATTCCTTCCCAAAATCACTGTGCAAGGGGTAAGATTTATGATAAGAGTCTGTCTTAGCCCTCCCTACTCATTTCAGTGTGGGAATTTTTGCACAGTGTGAGTTGCTCAGCTAGCTTCCGATTTCTTTCAGAAGGAATCATTCAATGGCAGCAGCAGATCTGGTGTGTCTGTGGGAGGAACTGAGTTCAGGAGTTTGCTATATCACCAATGACAATGAAGGAACCCCCTACATCATCTTAATGTATTACTTTTCTGTCAGTTATTTTGGGGCAAGAGGGGTTGGCTGTGCGGGAGAAAGAAAAAAGAACGTGAAAAATCACGGTTTCATTGGGCAATTCTAGGGAATTGTGAAGAGATACCATCAGCAATAGAGAAATAAGGGGCACCTGGGTGACTCAGTTGGGTAAGTGTCTGCCTTTGACTCAGGTCATGATCCTGGGGTCCTAGGATCGAGCCTCACTTCAGGCTCCCTGCTCAGTGGAGGGCCTGCTTCTCCTTCTCCCTCTGCCTCTCCCTACCACTCTGCCTACTTGCACTCTCTGTCAAATAAATAAATAAAATCTTAAAAAAAGAATAGAAAAATAAAATATTGCATTTTCAGAACTAACTTAAATTCTGAAGATCAACATAGAAATGAAAGGTCACCTAAAAGAGATAGGATTTGGCTAGAGAACACTTTTAGACTAAATAGATAAAAAATGGGAATTTGATTATTATTTGTTGGCAACATCCACTGAAACACTATCTAAAATAGAAATGGCTATTGTCACTGACTTCTAAGTTGTTGTCCACACTAACAACACAATCTCTAATCTCAAATGGAAACAATGGGCTATGTTAGTCTAATAGGCATTAATATTAGACATAAAATACTCCTTAGTTTGATTCCACAACCAAAATGCTTCAGATTTTGAAATGGGTTCCCACAAAGATCTGACAACAAAGAGAGAATTTATTGATGATACAGATGATGCATATTTTGTTCTATGTTAACTTTTTTTTTTTTTTTTAAGATTTTATTTATTTATTTGACAGAGAGATCACAAGTAGGTAGAGAGGCAGGCAGAGAGAGAGAGAGAGAGAGGAAAGCAGGCTCTCCGCTCAGCAGAGAGCCCGATGCGGGACTCGATCCCAGGACTCTGGGATCATGACCTGAGCCGAAGGCAGCGGCTTAACCCACTGAGCCACCCAGGCGCCCCTCTATGTTAACTTTTAATTTACCACAGTAAATTAATAAACTAGCATGCTGGTTTTAACACATCAGTCTAATGAATGTGAATAATATAAGTCTGTGTCAAGAAAGGTGACAACTTCTCTTGTACTACAAATTCAGATTTCTGCCTCTGGTAACATTCAGATATTGGAGTTTTAATTAGAACAACCCAAACAACAAATGCTTCTTTGTGAGGCCATTTTAGAAAGCAAGCCAATCCTTTATTCTGGCGGTGATACTCATTCACCTGTGTGTAGCAGAAAGTACTGCAGATAATGCAGATCAGCTTACTCAATATCCTCCAAACTCTTTCATAGTTTCTTTTTTGCACCATAGAGCTTTGAAAGCAAAACAAACAAACAAATGCATAACAACAACAAAAAATTTTTCTGATTCCTTTCTGGGGGGGTGGGATCTGCATGGACTCTGACTTTCACAAGGAAACAAACCATGTGAGATTTAAAGCAAAAGTCACCAGTGTAAGATTAAACAGGCTGCACATGAGAGGTTAGATTTTTTAGGGCAACATGTAAAGGTTATATTGTCTAGTATGCAACATCATAAGTGCCAAGTGGTCAAAGGCAGAAAAAGTTACTAAAACAGACCCAAGCTAGGCAATTCCTACTACCCAAAATTGGTTCCCAGCTCACCCATAATCCATGAAATTACGTAAGCTGCCCAATACATTGTCATAAATCCTTTTATGCATAAATTAGAGAAAGCAGATTCAGCTGTCTGAAACTAAGAGCCCCAACAAATACTCCGAGAAACCAGTATTTTTCATTTCTATGGTTCTAGCCTATGAATTTCAGTTTGTCATATTGATACTCCCACCACTAGTAATAATGACTTGACATTTAGTTGGGTACTTAAAAAATAATATCGAGCATTGTGATTGGTGATTTATAAACATTCTGATTATCCTCTATATTCTATAAAAGATCTCTCAAGAACAGGACTGACAGGGAATAAATCAATTCATGAATATGCTATTCTTGGAAATACTCAGATTATGATCAGTATTTTAAAAGAAAACAATTAAATTTTACCTTCTTCCTCTGTTCTCCAACAGCAGAGTACCTCAGTCTTTCTAAAGTAACCCAAAGAACTTAAACTTATAGTTCTAACAACAAGAAAAATGGCATTTAAAAAAAGATTGCTAAATATTGTTCTTTTGGCTAGAAAAGTTGTTGTACCTGAAGATTGATTTCTGCCTCATAGAAGGTCAGGCACGAGCAGTAATGTCGATCTGAGTCAATATCTGTCAGGACCACCACAAAAAATGTTGGCTGCTTCCTTTCTCTGGACAGCTGCCACCCGCCAGGCTGACAAAACTAAATGGGATAGAAAAAATTGTCACATTTGAAAGGTATAATGAAAATTTATTACTTATAAATTTTTGTGAAATGTTAAATATCCCTCCATTGTTAAAAAAAAAAATCCAGCTAATATGGTATGTTACCTAAGTCTATATATATGTGTGTGTCCAAAGCCAATATATAATCTACTTTATATATATTAAGTACATATTTACAACATAGAACACTTTCTCCAATGCACATAAACATTTTAAGAAAACAGCCTAGATTTTCCACAGATGCCACTCATTCTTAGACACAGATTGGCATATGTAGATACAAATCATCATAAATGAAAAACTTTCCCCTATTTAGAACAGATCATGAAATGAGTTGAAGACAAAGTGCTAAGTATCTATCACTGATGGAAAGGAGAATTATTTAAAAATTGCTTCATTAATCTAAGTCTTCAATTCAATACAATGAAAAAGATATCTTGTTCATTAAAACAGACCATGTTATATGCTATGTAATGTATATTAATGTATTGTAAGGAATAGAAAATATACAATGTATGCTCTTAGGGGAGCATGGGAACATGGCAGTGAACTGCTCTAAGATGCCCCAACAGAACTGGACTAGTAACAGAAAAGTAGTTGAAAAAGTCCCAAATTACTTGGACGTTAAACAACACACTTCTAAATAATACATGGGTCAAAGACAAAATCTCAAAAGAAATTTGAAAAATACCTGAATGAAAATACAACCTATTAACATTTTTGGGATTCAGCAAAAGCAGCGCTTAAAGGAAAATTTATAGCATTGAATGCATATATTAGAAAAGAAGAAAGATCTAAAATCAATAATCTAAGCTTCTATCTTAGAAAGCTAGAAAAAGGAGAGTAAATTAAACCCAAAGTAAGCAGGTAAAAAGAAATTTTAAAAATCAGAGCAGAAATCAATAAAATTGAAAACAAAAAAATCAACAGAGAAAATCAACAAAACATAGCTGGTTCTTGAAAAAGATCATTAAAATCAACAAGCCTTTAGCCAGTTAACTAAGAAAAAAAAAAGATATGAATTACTAATATCAGAGGTTCATATACAAAATATCAAGGTTCATATACAAAAGTTAACTGCCTTCCTATGTACCAAGAAATGAACAAGTGTTTGAAATTAAAAATACAGTACCATTTACATTAGAACCTCCCCGAATTAAATAATTAGGTTAAAGTTGACAAAATATATACAAGATTTACATGAGGAAAACTATAAAACTTTAAAGAAAGTAATCAAAGAAGTACTATATAAAAAGAAAGATATTCCATGCTCATGGATAGGAAGACTCAATACTGCCAAGTATCAGTTCTTCCAAACTTGATCTATAGTTCAATGCAATCCCAATCAACATCCCAGCAAGTTATTTTGTGGATAATGACAAACTGATTTTAAAGTTTTAAATCTTTTAAAATCAGATTTTAGACCCATTTTTAAAGTTTACAGAGAGGTAAAAGATCCAGAACAGCAAACATAATACTGAAGAAGAAGAAGAATGTCAAAGAATAAAGTCATTATTTGACTTAAAGACTAATATTAAGCTAGAGTAATCAAGACAGTGTAGTATTGGTAAAAGAAGAGACATACAGATCAATCAAATAGAACAGAGACCAGAAATAGTACACCCAAACACAGTCAACTTTGACAAAGAAGTAAAGGCAATGCAGAGGAAAAAAAGATAGTCTTTTCAAGAACTGATGCTGAAATAACCTGATATTCATATAAAAAAAAAAATGAATCTAGACACAGATAGACCTTGCACTCTTCATAAAAATTAGCTCAAAGTGGATCACACACCTAAATGTTAAAAGCACAAAACTCTAAAATTCCCAGAATATAGGAAAAAATTTAGATGACCTTTGGTTTTGGCAATAACCTTTTAGATAAAACACTAAGTTATTGATCAAAGAAGAAATAATTGATAAGCTAGACTTCATTACAATTAAAATTTTTTGCTGTGTGAAAGATACCATCAACAAATGAGAAGACAGTCGGGGCACCTGGGTGGTTGATTAAGTGTCTGCCTTCAGCTCAGGTCATAATCCCAGGGTCCCGGGATCGAGCCCCATGTTGGGCTTTCTGCTCAGCAGGGAGTCTGTTTTTCCCTCTTACTCAACCTTTGTGCTCTCCCCCTCTCTCTAATGAATAAATAAAATATTTTTTTAAAAAAGCCATCTTGGCTGAACAGCAGTCTGAACATTAAAAAAGAAAATGAAAAAGAAAACCACCCAAGAAAAGACTGGGAAAGGTTTGCAAAAGACATACTAAATAATGTATAGTCATCCAAAATATATAAGGAATTCTTAAAAGTCAACAATAAGAAAATGAACAACTCAATTAAGAAATAGGCAAGGGCGCCTGGGTGGCTCAGTGGGTTAAGCCACTGCCTTCAGCTCAGGTCATGATCTCAGGGTCCTGGGATCGAGTCCCGCATCGGGCTCTCTGCTCAGCAGGGAGCCTGCTTCCCTTCCTCTCTCTCTGCCTGCCTCTCTGCCTACTTGTGATCTCTCTCTGTCAAATAAATAAATAAAATCTTTAAAAAAAAAAAAAAGAAATAGGTAAAAGATCTGAACAGATACCTCACTAAAGATGATACACAGGAGAAAAAAAAAAGCATAAGATAAGACATTCAACATCCTATGTCATTACAGAATTATAAATTAAAATAACAATGAGTTATCATTACATATCTATTAGAATGGCCAAAATCCAAAGTACTGGCAATGCCAAATACTGACAGGATGTAGAACAACAGGAACTCTAATGCATTGCTGGTAGGAATGCAAAATGGACAACTACTATAGAAGATAGTATGACAGTTTCTTATAAAACTAAGCATATTCTTAGTAGACAATCCAGAAATTGTGTTCCTTGGTATTTACCCAAAAACATGTTCACAAAAAAAAAACTTGCACATGGATGTTTATAGCTGCTTTATTCATAACTGCCAAAACTTGGAAGCAACCAAGATGTCCTTCAGTAGATGAATGGATAAATAAATTGTGGCACATTCGAGACAATGGAATATTATTTAGTGCTAAAAAGAAGCCATGAAAAGGCATGGAGGATCTTTATATGCATATTACTAAATGAAAGACCTCAATCCAAAAGGGCTACCTACGTTATGATTCCAATTACATGACATTCTGAAAAATGCAAAACTACGGAGTCAGCAAAATAATATTAAGGGTTATCTGAAATTGAGGACATTGCAGGGACATGAATAGGCAGAATACAGAGGATTTTCAGGGTATGGAACTTGTATAATACTATATGCACAATATAGTATAATACTATAATACTGTATAATACCATATACATAAAACTGTGTAATACTATAATGGTAGATACATGTTATTATACATTTGTCAAAACCTATAGAACTGTGTAACACCAAGAGTGAATGCTAATGTACATTATGGACTTTGGGTGATAATGATGTCAATCAATGTAGGTTCATCAATTGTAATAAACATACCACTGTAGTTGGGGAGATTGATAATGTGGGAGGCTGTGTGCTTTGAGAACAGAGAGTATATAGGAACTCTTACTTCTTTCTGTTCCATTTTGCTATGAATCTAAAACTGCTTTTCCTAGTCTCCAGAAATATGGGGGCGGGGAGTAAAGTCAATTTTCAAAAACCTGAATAAAACAAGGTATCTTGATTAGCAGTATTGTTCAAGAGATGGAACAAAGACAGAAATGAACTGACCAATACAGTAGCTCTCTGTGCCAGATTACCTTCTGTCATTCTGCTCAACAACTGTGTTATCTTGAGCATTTTATTTAACCTCTCAGTGTCTCAATTTCCTCATCTGTAAAAGGTAGTCTCTGAGTACATACCTACTAGTACTCTTGGGAAGTCTACATGTGTTAATACATGGAAAGTGCTAAGAATAGCCCCTGGGATAAAATCCAGTGATCTAAACACTACTCCCTTGGATCCAACTTTAGTTTCTGTCATCATATATATAACACTTTCTTTCTCCTTCTGTATCAGTTTCTTCCAAAACCTGCCCCTCCTTTCATTGCCTCATTGCCTCCTTGACTGAGTCTAATGAGACATCGAAAAGGGAGATCTGGATGATTTCCTACATTTGAAGAGAGACATTAATCGTGTTCAGAACTTTTCTACCAGCAGAAAAATTCTATCAGGCCAATTTCTATAAGCAAATGTCATAGGAATAAAGAAATAGCATGAAAAGCTTAAAAATATCACTAATTAGTAAATAAGTGAAAACATTTTTTTATGTTTTTATTTTGAAATAACTATTTTTTAAAATATTTTATTTATTTATTTGACAGGCAGAGATCACAAGTAGGCAGAGAGACAGGCAGATAGAGAGGAGGAAGCAGGCTCCCCACTGAACAGAGAGCCCGACACGGGGCTCAATCCCAGGACTCCAGGACCATGACATGAGACGAAGGCAGAGGCTTTAACCCACTGAGCCACCCAGGTGCCCCTATTTTGAAATAACTATTAACAAATATTTATTGAGTACTTGAGTATCAATTGTTCTGAGAACACTTCTCTGTAATTCCCAGTTATCTCCAGCACCCTCCAGACCCAACAATCAAGTTCCTCTCCTGTGTTCCAACACCATTTTTGTACCTTTTTATTACAGTAAGTAATCTTAATAACAACAACCTTTTCTTCTTATGTATCTCCCTAGAACTTATTGTCTATTCTACTAATTTGGTACAGAAAAGTTGACCTGTCATTTTCTTTATGCGTATATTTCTCAACACTCCACCTACCCAAGTTCTTGTGGCCATGATAAGGATTTTTTATTCTAAAACAGAATAAAAGAATATTTTATTCTGATTCATTGAACAGAATCAAAATGGGTACAGAGATTCAAAGGCATCCCAGTGGTAAAAACTATTTTCATAATAATAATAAAAATTAGTAGTTTCTTTCACTTTGTTGACATTTACATTGATGGTACTAATGTAATGGCAAGTAAAACTGCCACCACCTTAACAGAAATGAAGGCAGCAATCCCCAAATTATACTTGTTGTCACTGTATTCTTCATAGCTGCACATGTGCTGTTTAAAAAAAAGTCAATTTCAGTTTAAAATGTCCTTGATGAAGCAATAGTTTAATTTCATTATTACTCAACCCCTAAGTATACAACTTTTTAAATATTCTGTGTTTCAAATAGTAAGTAGATATAAAGTACTTTTACTTCATATAGAAGTAGGATAGTTGTTCAGAGAAATACTACTCTAATTGTTTAAGTTGTAAGCTGAACTAGCTGCATTTCTTTTTTTTTTCCCTACCATTTTTTACTGGAAAGAATAAATGACAGACAAATATGCTTATACAGATTTATGTATATGGCAGATATTTTCTCAAAATAATGAAGTGGGCCTGTCATTTTAAGATAAGGATCTGAGATATGCATTACCAATGATAAATGAGCTTTCAAACACAATCATGAATCTCATAGCTTTTATATTTCTGATGAATGTGACAGTAACATTAACTAATGTAGTACTTAAAATATTATATATTAATATGTGTCGATATAGGAGAGATCTGTATAACTCATTGATTCCATATTTGCAAAATGACCAATGTATGATGTTATAAAATCATGGATGATAAAAGACCCATTCAAAGTGCTAGTATACAAAGAGATTTTTTTTTTTTAAGATTTTTATTTATTTATTTGACAGAGAGAGACACAGTGAGAGAGGGAACACAAGCACGGGGAGAGGGAGAGGGAGAAGCAAGCTTCCCGCCCAGCAGGGAGTCTGACATGGGACTCATCCCAGGACCCTGGGATCATGACCTGAGTTCGAAGGCAGACCCCTAATGAGTGAGCCGCCCAGGCATCTGAGATTTTAATGTAACAGTAGGAAAAGTTCATTGATGTGTTTACAGATGTCACACCGCATCTAATTTTTAAGAAATTACTACTTGTTGAGTTTTGGTATATCATTCAAATAAGAGTTTCCATAATTATCTTAAAAAGCTATTAAAGTACTCCTCCTTTTTTCCAACTACGTACTTGTGAGACCTGGACTTTCTTAATATACTTTAATCAAAACACCATATTGCAAGAGTTTGAATGCAGAAGCAGGTATGAGAATGCAGCTGCCTTTTAGTAAGTCAATATCAATGATATTTACAAAAATATAAAACAATAGCACTCTTTTCCCTATTTTCTACTTTGGAAAGTATAGTTATTTCTTTATAAAAAATACGTTATTTAATATGTAATGGCTTATCCTTATTTTAAATGAGTAAATCATTTTAAACTTTCTAATTATAATTTATGATATATAAATGAACAGATAAATGACATAAACAAAAGTCTTTGGGGATGCTCAATAATTTGTAAGAGTATAAAGTGTGAGACCCAAATGTGTGAGATCTGCTATTTTAGTGAAATAGGTATTAAGATATAACTAATCTTGGCTTAAGCTACTTGAATAGCAGAAAGGTATAATCCTTCGTAGGACTAGGGAGTTTTATCAGTTTACAAGAAAACCCAGAGGTGTTTTTCAAAACCTTCTTATTCTTTCTCAACAAACTTCTTTCCAGAAGTAGGTACACTTCATTTTCTAAGATGAGTTTCACAAGAAAGAAACGCCTGAGCTTGAGCTATAAAATATCATGATAGAGCCTGAGTCGTGGATTCCATTTGTTCAACAAACATCTCTTCTGATACAAAGTGAGTATGTTCTGTGAATTAATAACAATACCATTCTCTTAGAGGTCTGTAATTCATTATTGGCTGCTCACTGGGCTTGGGAAATGGCATTAAAAGCTATTCACTACAGAATACTACATATTTTCACAAAACTTAAATGAAACTATAGCTTTCCAATGAGTATTAAGCTAAATCTCTTTATGTTATCAAATATACTGACTTCTCAATTCCACAGTACCTGCCACAGAGCAGAGTTCACAAATAACTTTTATAACCAATCACTTAAATGAACAAATACTTTGCTGCTTAAACCAGAAAAAGCAACTCTTATTATGCCTACTTGTCTCAAATATTTTATATGTACACAAAATAAAAATATTATAGAATAACCAAAAATGTCCACACTATTATTGTGATTAATTTGAATAATCACGCAAAAGTGAAATATTATAAAAGATTCTTTGGAGAAGAGTCACCCTGAGTATTTCCAAGACCTTCATCCACATCTAAAAATTTACAACTCACTGAGACTTATTTTACTGTGAACTTTAATTTAAAAAATTAATGGGGACGCCTGGGTGGCTCAGTCATTAAGTGTCTTCCTTTGGCTCAGATCATGAATCTAGGGTCCTGACTGAGCACCCCATCGGGCTCCCTACTCAGTGGGAAACCAGCTTCTCCCTCTTCTACTGCCCCACCTTGTACTCCGTCTCTAACTCTCTCTCTCTCTCTCTCTCTCATTCTGACAAATAAATAAATAAAATCTTTAAAAAAAATTTTTTTTAAGTGTCTCTTTTAAAAAGTGTCTCTTTTGGGACACCTCGGTGGCTCAGTTGGTAAGCCATTGCCTTCGGCTCAGGTCCTGGGATCAAGTCCGGCATAGGGCTTCTTGCTCAGGAGGGAGCCTGCCTGTCTCTCTGCCTCTGCCTGCTGCCCTGCCTGCTTGTGTTCTCTCTCTCTCTCTCTCTCTCTGACAAATAAATAAATAAATAAAATCTTTAAAAAAATAAAAATAAAAAGTGTCTCTTTTTAAAAAATGAAGCCTATAGGAAGATTTATTCTTCTAACAGAAAATAATAAATATAAAACATCCAAAAGGAAAATATGCAAGTTTGGGTAGTTAAGATCTCCTTCGTTATTTAAATGGCCTCACTGTTTACATTATAAAGGGAATCCTGTTAAATTCTGATAAGAAAAAAAGTATTAGAAATAAAACTTCTGGGAAATTCCAAAGATCGCTTTTCAGATTTAATAAGTACTGCAAAACTAAGCTTAATGTGACCATAGTTAGGATAGTAATGATGAGTCACGGCAGGCCTGTCAGATATATTTTATGAAATTTTGCAGAAGATGCAGTCAAGATAGTCAACTACGTACTGGTTATACACGAGATCTCTTATATTGCATATTAAATTACAGCAATAAAGGAATTATTTTACATTATGAATTTAAATAGAGGCACCTGGGTGGCTCAGTCAGTTAAGCGTCAGACTCCTGATTTCAGCTCAGGTCATTATCTCAGGGCTGTAAGATGGAGCCCTATTTTGGGCTCTAAGCAGGGCATGGAGCCTGCTTTTATGATTCTCTCTCTCCCTCTCCTGCTGTCCTCTCCCCCCCTGAAAAAAATTCCTTATAGTTCACAGGAAATTTCAACTGAATTAAATATTCAAATGAAATGACTATGCAAACAGTCAGAAAATAAACAGTAGCTCACACAATTTAGTTTACAAAAATGTTTTTTCAAAGGATATCAAATTTCAAGAATTTTAAAGGATTTTCAAGGTTTCAATTTTCAAAGAAAAATTTAAACTTTGTTAAAATGTCTACTTTCCAAATTCACTATATCATATGGTATATTTCAAAAATGAAATTACACTTCATTTTATATTCATATATTTATATATGAATATATATTGAATATATAATGAATTCATTATATTCATATATTTATATTCGTTTTATGAATTTTAAAGGATTTTCAAGGTTTCAATTTTTCTTTTTTTTTTAAGACTTTATTTATTCATTTGACAGAGAGAGAGATCACCAGTAGGCAGAGAGAAGGGGAAGCAGGCTCCCCGCTGAGCAGAGTGCCCGACTCGGGGCTTGATCCCAGGACCCTGGGATCATGACCTGAGCCGAAGGCAGAGGCTTTAACCCACTGAGCCACCCAGATGCTCCAGTTAAAATGTCTACTTTCCAAATTCACTGTATCATACGATTAAGTAATAACAGAATTGGGGGTATCAAGAGATGATCCCACTTTTTTTTAAGATTTTATTTATTTATTGGAGAAAAAAAAGATTTTATTTATTTATTGGACAGAGAGATCACAAGTAGGCAGAGAGGCAGGCAGAGAGAGAGGCAGGCAGAGAGAGAGGCGGAAACAGACTCCCCGCTGAGCAGAGAGCCTGATGTGGGGCTCGATCCCAGCACCTTGGGATCATGACCTGAGCCGAAGGCAGAAGCTTAACCCACTGAGCCACCCAGACGCCCCTGATCCCACTTTTAATGAGAAGTATTTCTGGGGGCATCTGGGTGGCTCAGTCGTTAAGCATCTGCCATCAGCTCAGGTCCTGATCCCAGGGTCCCAGAATTGAGCCCTGCATCAGGCTCCCTGATCAACAGAAAGCCTGATTCTCCCTCTCCCACTCCCTCTGCTTACATTTCCTCTCTTGCTGTGTCTCTGTCAAATAAATTTTAAAAATCTAAAGAAAAAAAAAAGTATTCCTCATAGGATTTGGGTTAAAATATAATAATGCTAACTGGTTCACACACTTCAAATCCTAACTGAAAGTGTGCTAAGGAAGTCATAAACAATGAGGGAGTGGACACTACAATTCTTGAACCCGAGCTCAAGTCACATTTCTGATAGGAATGTGAAAAAATGTTTAGACAGCTGGAAACAGAATAGTCACTAAAAGATAGTAAGCAAAATGATAAGCATTAAAGAAACAGGATAAAATCAGGATTTTGCTCTCCCCAGTGTCTTTACTGACAAACAAGAAAAAAAAAAGGCTATCACAGGTGCAAATCCTAAACTGTTTAGAATTGACTGTCATAACCGGCCATCATTTTGCCCTTCTTTATTAAGTCACTGAGGAAACACATCTATTTAGAGTAATATCATCAATGAAAATACTATATAAGTTGACAATATTGTTTTCACACATAAATGAGCATATTTGCAACGGCTTATGTTTTTGACTATTCCCTTTCACCTGACCCTCATCATTACACAGAGATCATGCTCATACAAATTTTACAACATATCTGGGAATAGTCAATATGGGGATTCCTTTTTGGGATGTTATCTTTGTTCAGCTCCAGTTTCCTTTAAGACTTTAGCATACTCTGGAAACAAATCATACCTCAATGCTGCAAGGTCAGACAGGCATTGCTGGATTCCACACATTAATGCAAACTTTGCTTACTTGCTTATCTAATTGCCCAAATGTGTGGAAATAGCCCATCTATCTGCAAACAAAAGGTAAGTGCCAATAATTCCTCATATTTGTTAAACACTATACATAATTGTATCCCGTAAGATTCATCTTATGAATGATGAAACCAAAGCTATTAAATGTTAAGGTCATATATAGATAGAATGCAACAAAGGCAGGACTAGAATTCAAGTCTCAGTACCTTTAGGAACTGTGTCTTCTCACTGCTGAATTATCTTTAAAAACCACCTAATTGGTATTATTTTATGTTTATATAAATTCATAGTAGAAAAATGAGGAAAATAATGAAAATGAATTAAGTTCTTTAATATGCAAACTTTTGCTTGCAACCATTTATCTCTCGATTTTATTTTTTTTAAATAAATTATGAGTCCTGTTTTTATCTTCTGGAACATGTAGACACCATCATATAAATATATACTAGTACCATAACTTAGCTAATCCTCTACTGTTGGTTGCTTCAGGTGTTGGCAATTTTTTCTTAATAACTAATGTTAGGATATGCATGGTATTATATAAATTTTTCCAGGCATGTTTTATTGTTTTTTTAGGGAAGGAGAATTGGTTTTGTAAATCATAACCAAAATGGCACAAAAATGTTTAATTATCCTTGAATTCCTTTTTAAAGGTTAAGCAACCCCAGAGTTATTTTGTTGTAATGATTTCTTTTATAAAGAGGGTAGAAAAGAAGTGATAACAAAGAAATGTTATAATGAACTATATCCTGACCAAAGAAGGACTGTTTGAGAAATAAAATAACAGAAACTTTAGGAAACTGACCTCTGCTACCAAGCCAACACACGGAAGCATCAGGTGTATATTCGATCCTTTGGATGGATTATATTTTGAGAGTTCAGAGAAAACACCGTAGTCGTAAGATTTCGGATGAGAAAGTAATTTAAGAGCTGGGAAACTCTCTAAATGTTTTGTTGCCATAAAATAATGGTTATCACATATATGTGCCTAATTTTACTGGGCAACTTTTTATGATATATACTTTCAGAAAGATGATCCAAAGCTATTTGTTTCAAATGAAGCTTAATTTAAAATAGGTTACTTCTACTGCTTCGAGTAAAATTTTACATTCAGGGGTGCCAGGGTGGCTCAGTGGGTTTCTCTGCCTTCAGCTCGGGTCATGATCTCGGGGTCCTGGGATCGAGTCCCACATCGGGCTCTCTGCTTGGTGGGGAGCCTGCTTCCCCCTCTCTCTCTGACTGCCTCTCTGCCTACTTGCGATCTCTCTCTGTGTCAAATAAATAAAATCTTAAAAATAATTACGTTCAGATGTTTTATTACTACTACACAACATTACGTTGTCCTCAACAGTGTAATAAAACTTTCAGTCTGTATAAAATAATAAGATTGTCTGCTTGCAGAATCCAAACAAACTGATTTAACATTGCTGGAATTAAGAGTTTAGTTATAGGGAGCCTGGGTGGCTTAGTCGTTAAGTGTCTGCCTTTGGCTCAGGTCATGATCCCAGGGTCCTGGGATGGAGTCCTACATTCCTGGCTCAGCCGGAAGCCTGCTTCTCCCACTCCCCTTGCTTGTGTTCTCTCTCTCTCTCTGTTAAATAAATAAATAAACTCTTTTTAAAAAAAAGAGTTTAGGTATATAGGCAGACATAAGAACACATAATCAATAGCTTTCTTTTATAGCAGCAATAAATAATTAAAAAAACAGAGCCTATTCATAATTAAGATTATGAATTAATGTGTTATCAAAACCACAGGTTGAGCTAACCTAACCTCTCAAGTTTTAAATATTTTGGCAAATCATTCTCATAAAGAGTCCTACACAATGCTTTAAATATAAAAATTTCAAGAAGCAAACTCCAAAGAGAAAAATGAACATTCAGAATAGATTCTTTCAAGTTTTGAAAAAATACAACCACATGATTTACCAATTTAAAAAAATTTTAAGATGAAAAGCACAAAAGAAATGTTATTAATGACTTCTGGTTAAGCAGCACAGCAGAGGAAACAAATGTGTTTACTTCTATGACCTCCTGAAAACCCTCTAAAATTGTAATAAAAAAATACAAACGGGGCACCTAGGTGGCTCAGTTGTTAAGCGTCTCTGCCTTTGGCTCAGGTCATGATCCCAGGGTCCTGGGATCAAGCCCCGTGTCAGGCTCCTTGCTTGGTGGGGAACCTACTTCTCCCTCACACTCCCCCTGCTTGTGTTCCCTCTCTTGCTCTCTGTCAAATAAATAAAATCTTAAAAAAAAAAAAAAAAAAAAACCAGTAAAATAATGTGAAAGGAGATAACAGGTATAAGATGTTAACAAGAATTCAGAAGCTAGGGACGCCTGGGTGGCGCAGTTGGTTGGACCACTGCCTCCGGCTCTGGCGTGATCCTGGAGTCCCGGGATCAAGTCCCACATCAGGCTCCCAGCTCCATGGGGGGTCTGCTTCGCTCTCTGACCTTCTCCTCGCTCATTCTCTCTCTCACTGTCTCTCTCTCTCAAATAAAAAAAAAAAAAAATCTTTAAAAGAATTCAGAAGCTAGAAAACTGGTTTACACAACAAATTCCTGGAAAAAATAATGAATGGGAGGTACTAGGTGCGTATGAATGTCACCAAATACTGAGGCAAAACCAAAACAAACAAAAAAGGAACTCCATGACCTTAAAGACAATGTAAGGAGATGCAGAAAATTTCAAACACAGGAGAATGAAAAAGGGATCAAAACATTAAGAAGAGGAGCTCATATATCAGAGAACATTTACAAAGCAAGAGGAATATAATAGGACTTTAAAATAAAGAAATTAGAACACCATCCCAGTCGATGTCCAAAAGGGACAAACAAATGGAAAAAGAGAGGGAAAGAAATTAGATCACTGCAGGAGTTCTAATTCTTAGGTAATAGGAAATTCAAAAAGAATACATCCAAAGGAAAAATTTACAACCCCCCTCCCCAAAAAATACAACCCTCTCCCCCACCAAAAGGTCCAGAATCTTGGGAAAGGACTACATTTCCATATACCTAGCATAACTAAGTAATTTTTTAAAACCCATTAATCTTAGCAGATCATCACAAAGTTTCAATAAATGAAAGGCAAAGAAAAGATCCTAAAGGGAAACCAATAAGTAAAAGTGAAAAAAAAAATGGATTTGTGTATTTTACAATAGATCAAAGATCAAAATAGTAACAGAAATCTATTATATAATTAATCAAATTAATAGATATAACCAGAAAAGAAATAAAATCAACTCCAGAATTTAAAACATAGGACATAATTCAAAATAACATCCATTCTTAAATAAATTATATAATGAGTTCCATTATCATTGATATCATTTACTAGACACATTAGCTGAAGCAGTACACAGAAGAAAGAAATTAAAAAACAATGGAAGGTAAAATTATTATTTCCCAATGACAAGACTGTATAACCTGGAAAAATGAAGAGGGCCAACTAAAAAACCACTATGACTATAACAATACAATAAGGTAATTGAATATAAAATTAATAGAGACAGAGGACTCTCATTGTCGGACAAGATTTACCATGCAGACTGAAATACCTTAAAAAGTTGGACAAAATATATGAAATAATGGTTTGCGAGACTCTGAATATAAGGCAATGAAGGACAAAGATCCTTGAAAGGAGGAAACAACATGAGCCCTACTACTGGCCCTGTTCTATGTCTTGAGAGAGTTTACAGGCAATGGTGTAGGGAGGAGGAAATGAAAGTAGAGCTGACAGGACTCTCTAGATGAGGAGACAGAGCAGAGACTCTTTAGAGATCAAATACCATAGAGGAGAGAGTCACACAGAGAAAAAAGGTGGGTGATCTGCAGAGCTACTCCTGAGAAGTCAGCAGGACACTGATCAGTGCATGTGTGTAAAGAAATCACCTGAGGCTGGCAGGAGAGCCATCTACAAAGTTTAGGAAAAACAGTGGCCATTGCTTAAGCGTGGTTGGGAGAAGTGCCCATTTCCATTATCTAGGCTGGAAAAATGCATAACTCTCATGAGCTTGGAGAGAGTACACAGAAAAGTCTTGCCCCAGTAGTGGAAATAATTAGTCCTAAACTGGATCTGCTTAGAACTCACATAACAAATCATAAAAGCAGGACCTAAAAAGATCAAACTGTTTATAAGTAACTTAACTGCATCTCAGGAGCTAAGAGAATTTAAAGGAATACAAAATATCCACCATCCAACAAGATAAAAGTCATGATGTCCCATATCGTATTAAACATTAAGAAGTATGCAAAGAGATAGGGAACAAAACCCTGTAAGGAGGAAAATAATCAAACAAAACTGACCTGGAACTGACAGAGACACTAGAATGAGCAGAAAAGACACAGAGTTATTGTAACTGATTCTCATATGTTAAAAAAGTTAAATGGAGACATGGAAAATCTAAAAGAATCAAACTTCTAAAGAGGAAAACTACAATTTTTTGAGATAAAAAACACACTGAGTAGGATTCATAACATATTAAATGTCACAGAAGGAAAGAACAGTAAACGTGATTTGACATTAATAAAAAAATCTTAAGTGAAATATAGAGAGACTCCTGGCTGGTTCAGTTGGAAGAGCATGCAACTCTTGATCTCAAGGTCATGAGTTTTAGCCCCATGTTGGGAATAGATAGATAGATAGATAGATGAGAGAAAGAAAGAAAGAAAAGAGAAAGAAAGAAAGAGAGGTAGGGAGGGACAGAGGGAAGAAGGGAGGAAGGAAAGGAAGGAGAAAAAAGAATTCTTCAAAATGAAATGAACATCAGTGAGCTCTGGGACAACTTCAAGCAGCCTAACATACAAATAATAAAAATCAAGGCAATGAAGAGGAGGAACAGAAAAAATTCATCTGAATTAATAATAGCAGATAATAATACCAGATAAAACTATGGATCTATACAAAACAATGAAAAGCTCCAGCAGTGGTAACTATATGGGTAAATAAATAAAAAAGATTTTTTTGTATTATTTAAATCTCTTATTAACAAAGTAACACTGCAGCATGGGGTTTAAAGTATATATAAAATTAAAATGGGGGCATCGGGGCGCTTGGGTGGCTCAGTGGGTTAAGCCTCTGCCTTCAGCTCAGGTCATGATCTCAGGATCCTGGGATCGAGCCCTGCATTAAGCTCAATGCTCAGCAGGGAGCCTGCTTCCCCCCCTCTCTGCCTGCCTCTCTGCCTACTTGTGATCTCTCTCTGTCAAATAAATAAATAAAATCTTTTTTTAAAAAAATGGGGGCATCTAGCTGGCTCAGTTGGTGGAGCAAGTGACTCTTGATCTTGGGATCGTAAGTCTGAGCCCCACTTACAGATTAGAGATTACTTAAAAATAAAACCCCCACTAAGATATAGATATAGAGATAACTTAAAATATTAAAAAATAAAATACAAAATGTAATTGTATTTAAAATAAATGCAATTTAAGTGTTTTTATAAAATGTAAATTAAAGAAATGCAAAAATAAAAATTATCTTAAATGTCAAAAAAATCTTTTAAAAAATCATAAGATGATATCAACAACTGCACAAGTCAGGAAGGGAAAATGGAACAGTACAGTGGTACTATATGGTTCATATATCAAGTTAAAATGACATAGTATCACTTGAAGGTAGAGTGTATTAAGTTAAATACACTATAAGTTAAAGATGCATAAGCCCCCAAAATGACAAAACAAAAAGTTAAAAACAATAATAATTCAACAAAATAAATAAAACAGAATAACCAAGAAAAATCATTAATCTAAAAGAAAGAAGAAAATAAAGGGGAGGAAACGACCAATGAAATGAATATAACACAAAAAGAAAAATACTCATGGCTAAATATACTAATAATTACATTAAATGGCAGAGATAGTGTTCTTGGATAAAAAAACAAAACTCAGGGCACCTGGATGGGGTCAGTCAGTTGGGTGTCCAACCCTTGATTTCAGCTTGGTCATAATCTCAGAGTCATGAGATCAAGCCCTGTATTAGGCTCCATGTTCAGGGTACAGCCTGCCAGAGAGTCTCTCCCTCTTCCTCTCTCTGCCCCGCTGCTCCTCCTCCCTACTCTCTCTCTTCCACTCTCATAAATGAATGAATGAATGAATGAATGACTCAACTATGTGCTAACTCTAAAAAACACTTTAATTACAAAGTTCTAAAGAAGTTAAAAGAAAAAGGACTGAGAAAACATATCTAATGCTAACATTTATGAAAACAGGGCTGACATAGCTACATGGGTATCAATGTAGATTGCAGAGCAAAGAATATTAACACAAACAAAAATGGCATTTTATGACAAATGGCCAATTCACAAAGGGAACATAAAATCTTAAATATCTGTGTTCCTAATAAATACCTTGAAAATACATAAATCTAACAGAACTGCAATCAGTTAATCAATAAATGGATTTCCTCTACTTTAGTCAAAGATTTCAAAATCCCTCTCTTGATAATTGATAGAACAAGTGGACCAAAACACAACAAAACAAAAACTAAGGATGTGGATTGAAGTAACACTATCAACCAACCTGACCTAATTGATGTGTATACAACACTTCATGGGGTACCTGGGTGGCTCAGTGGGTTGACTGAGCCTCTTCCTTCAGCTTAGGTCATGATCTCAGGGTCCTGGGATGGAGCCCCACATTAAGCTCTCTGCTCAGCGGGAAGCCTACTTCCCCTGCTCTCTCTGCCTACTTGTGATCTCTCTCTCTGTCAAATAAATAAAATCTTAAAAAAAAAATCCTTCATAAAACAACAGCAGAATATACATTCTTTTCAAGCATACTTGGAACATTTACCAAGATAGAGCATATCTTGGGCCATAAAACAATTATAATAAATTCAAAAGGATTCACATCATAAAAAGTATGTTCCTATACCACAAAGGAATTAAATTAGAAATCAAAAACAGATCTTTGGAAATTCTACAATACTTGGAAACTAACAATTCTAAACAACTCAAGGGTCGAAGGAGAAATCAAAAGGAAATTATAAGGTATGTGGAATAAATGAGAACGAAAAGACCACCTTTCAGAATTTGTAGGATGCTACTAAAGTAGGAGTTAAGGAGAAAGTTATAGCACTAAACACTTAAAATAGAAAATAAGAAAGGTCTCAATGATCTTAGCATCTATTTAAGAATTAGATAAAAAAGAGAAAGTTTAATTCAAAGTAAACAATAAAGGAAATAACAGGGATCAAAACAAAAATCAACAATATAGAGAACAAACAATAGAAAAAGATAATGATCAAAAAGCTGGATAAACAAAATAAAACAATACGAAACCAGAGAGGGAGACGAACCATAAAAGATTCTTGATCTTAGGAAACAAACTGAGGGTTACTAGAGGGGAGTGGGTAGGGGCATAGTGTGGCTAGGTGATGGACACTGGGAGGGTATGTGTTGTGGTGAGCACTGGGTGTTGTTTAAGACTGATAAACCACAGACTTGGACCCCTGAAACAAATAATACATCATATGTTAATTTTTAAAAAATAAAAATTAAAAAAACCTGATACACATCTAGCCAGATTTATCAAAAAATAGAAGATAGAAATTGCCAATATCAGGAATGAGATATGACATCATTAGAGACTACAGATATTAAAAGGATTATAAGAGAATATTATGAATAACTTTTTACAAATAAACTTGATGAGATGAAATAGACAAATTCTCTGAATAATGCAAACTACCTGAGCTCACTCATGAAGAAACAGAATACTTAAATAACTGTATTATCAAAGAAATTGCGATTGTAGTTAAAAACCTTCCATGAAGAAAAACACAGTCCCAAATAACTTCACCAGTGAATTCTACTAAACACTTACAGAATCAATAATAACAATTCTACAAAAAAGCTTCCAAAAATTGAAAAGGACAAAATACTTCCCAACTTCATCCTATGAGGCTAGTATTTCCCTGATACCAAAACCTGGCAAAGATATTGTACACATGAACACAGCTACAAAAATTCTTTTATAAAATGTTTTTTAGCAACCTGAATCCCAAAGTATAATAAAAGGCTAATAATACATCATGACCAAGAGGGATTTATCCCAGGAATACAGGGTGTGTTTACATTTGAAAAGCAACTGCTATAATTCATCATTTAAAAACCTTTACATAAGAAAATATAACAAACTAAAAAAAGAAAAATGATATTTTAATAGAAGCGGAAAAAGCATGTGACAAATTTCAGCATCATTTGGGTTAAAAATCTTGAGTATGCTGGGAGTAAAAGTGAATTTCCTTAACATGATAAAAATATCTATGCAAAATCTGTATCATTCTTAATGCTGAAGAACTGAATGCTTTATTGCTAAGATCAAGAATAAGACAGATATGTCTAAAATCACAATTTCTACTCTACTTTGTACTATAGGTACTAGCCTGAGCAATCAGGTAAAGGGAGAGGGGAAGAAATGGTAGATGTATCACCCAGAAAAGAGATAAAATTGTCCCTATCACTAATACGACTGTTGAGGTAGAAAGACTAATGGAATCTACAAAAAATGTCTAGAACTAATAAGTGAGTTTAGTAATAAGATTGTAGGATATGTGATCAACCTACAAAAATCAACTGCATTTCTACATACTGGTAGTGAAAAATCAAAAATAAAAATATCATTTACAATAGCATCAAAAATAAGAAATAGGGATAAATGTCAAAAGATAGGAAAGACCTGTATGCTTAACTACAAAATATTGGTGAAAAGCTAAAAAGACCAAAATTAATAGAAAGATATACCTTATTCAACTTTTGGTCCATTCAATATTATTAAGATGTCCGTTCTCCAAATTAATCTTTATGTGAATAAATCTATAAAGTCAATGCAATTGCAATCCAAATGCCAGCAGGGACGCCTTGGTGGCTCATTTGGTTAAGCATCTAACTTTGGCTCAGTTCATGATCTCAGGGTCCTGGGAGAGAGCCCCATTGTCAGGCTCTGTGCTGCGCACTCAGCCCGGAGTCTACCTGTCCTCTGCCCTTCCTCTACCCCCTCGTGCTTGCTGTCTATCTGTATTGCACTGCAGTCACTCTTCTTCTAGTGAAGATGTGAGATGATAAAATGCCTATATGATAAAATGAAGAATGCAAAGGCACTGTGATCTAGCCTTAGGCTACTACTGACCTGATTATCTGTCAGAAGGAGGATCCTCTGCTTTCAGAACACAATGGAGCACTGGTAACTGAGATTGTGAACCCAATCCCACAGAAAAAGCAAGGACAGGCTACTACGGTTCTATCTGCTTCCTTCCCAATATTGTTGAACCACTTATATACACATTTATGTGAATATACAAATATTCAGTTTTAATTCAAATAATGCAATCAAACTCATCCATCCCTATCTAGATTCACTGTTAATATTTACACCACATATATTTACTTTTGCTTTTTAACATAGGCATTTATCTTAGCCTCCAAGGTAGAACTTATTAAGACCATAGTTACTAAAGTTGAAATTTTATAAACCACTTCTAAGAAAAGATGAATCATATCATCAAGACTTTGTACAAATTTTATGGAAAATAAGATTCTAGTCAGTACTGAAAGCTGACATTTCAAAACCCTTTAGGCCCAACAAATCTGCTTGCTCACTTACAGAAACTCATTACCCTTTATTTTATTTTTGTTAAAGATTTTATTTATTTATTTGACAGAGAGAGAGACAGCCAGAGAGGGAACACAAGCAGGGGCAGGGAGTGGAAGAGGAAGAAGCAGGCTTCCCGCTGAGTAGGGAGCTAGTTGTTGGGCTCAATTCCAGGACTCGGGGATCATGACTCAAATGGAAGGCAGACACTTAAGGGGTTAGCCACCCAGGTGCCCCCTCATTGTCCTTTACAAGTCAGAAATATTCAGATATAATGGTCCAGGGAAACAGTAATAGATATATTTTTCATTGAAAAACAAAGGTAACAAATGAGAATTCCTTGGTTCTTTAGAATAAACTCAAAATGCAGTGCTTAAATAGAGGAAATAAGGTGAGTTCTGTTTCTTCTTCCATTCCAGCTTATAAACATTGTTTATAAACATTGGAATTTTACTAATTTCCTGGATAACAAATGGAAGGAATGTTCTCATTTGGGGCTTTTCCACTTATAATTCCATTATCATGATCTCAAAACACAAATACCCACTGGAATCTTGATTTCAAATGACTCCTTCAAAAGACTTATACATAACATGGCTGATATTACTGAAATTTAAACATACATAAAATTACACCACGTGTGAAACATTCATTTGCATCCTTATCCTTTCAAGTGCTTCATAACAACCCAAGGAACATAAACTTGAGAATTACT
This sequence comes from Neogale vison, assembly GCF_020171115.1. Classification (NCBI taxonomy): domain Eukaryota; kingdom Metazoa; phylum Chordata; class Mammalia; order Carnivora; family Mustelidae; genus Neogale; species Neogale vison. The sequence continues at coordinate 158,218,111 of NC_058097.1, forward strand.
GGCCGCCTTCTTCAAGAAAATAATTCAAAGGCCTGCAATCCCCTAACATAGCCCCATCTAAAGAACAGAAAGTGAACCATGAGAGACTATGGACTCTGAAAAACAATCTGAGGGGTTTGAAGTGGCGGGGGGTTGGGAGGTTGGGGTACCAGGTGGTGGGTATTATAGAGGGCACAGCTTGCATGGAACACTGGGTGTGGTGAAAAAATAATGAATACTGTTTTTCTGAAAATAAATAAATTGGGAAAAAAATAATAAAAAATAATAATAATTTAAAAAAATTAAAAAAAAATAAAGAACAGAAAGAATGCAAGGTGCCAGACACATCTTTAAGGGAAAGTTTAGCAAAACAAAAGGAAAAAGCAGACACTACCTACCCAAGAAAAAATGATTTACTTATTAGCAGGTCTGAACAGGGGAAAATTGCCCAAAGTGAAACCTTTTATAAAAAAAATTGCATACTGTATATTAAGCTCAGTATACTAAAAACTGGCTTCTAAATAAAGTACATGCAAAAAAAAAAAAAGTCTCAATAAAACATTAACAAATGGATTCCTGCAGAATATTAGAATACTAACCCAGAACAGTGGAGTTTATCCAGGCAAATTAAGGCTAGTTCAATATTCAAAAACAAATCAATATTACCTCATGTAAGAAAAATCACAGGATACCATCCATAGAACATTAAAAGCATTTACTAAAATTTCAATACCCATCAGGATAAAAAGTTTCAGCAACCCAGTAATAGAAGGATAAACAGAAGGGTACTTCTTCAACCAGATGAAGGATATGTGTAATAAATCTATAACTATCATAGTAAATGGTAAAAGATGGGATTATTTCCACTTATGTGCAGGAACACAAGGATATCTATATTCACCATTCTGACAAGAAAAGATATATACAGCAAGGAGTAAAACTGCCCCAATTTGCAGATAACAAGAATGTCTATATAAAAAAATCCCAGGGAATTTACAAAAAACACTTTTAGAACTAATACGAATAAAATAGCAGGTTATAAGGTCAACACACAAAAATCACTTAAATTTTTATATACCAGCAATAAACAATAAGAAACAACAAAAAAATTGTGCCGTTTATAATAGCTCCAATAAAATGGAATTACTTAGGCATAAATCTAACAAAGCATGGCAGAGATGAAAGAAATCAAAGAATACCTCAACATATTAAAGGTGTCAATTTTCACTAAAATGATCTATAGGTTTAATGCAATATCAATCAAAATCCAAGCAGGGCTTTTTTCTTTTTTTCCTTTTTTTTTTGAGACATAGGCAAAGACATAGGTAAGTTCATTCTTAAATATTATGTGGTAGGACAAAAGTACCAGAATAGCTAAAAGAATTTTTGCAAAAGAAAATTAAGTTAGAGGAATCATACTACTGAATTCCATGACTTAATATAAGGCTACACTAATAAAGACAGTATCATACCAGCTAAGAAATATAAATAAAAATACTAAAGAGAGCAATGGAACAGAATAGATAATCCAGAAATAGACTCATACAAATATGGCCATCTGATCTTTGACAAAGGTGCAAAAACAGTTCAACTAAGAAAGAGTAGTCTTTTTTCAACAAGTGATGTTGAGAAAATGGGTCATCTATCTGCATGCAAAAAGAAAAATTAACCTCAAACTAAACCTCTTATCTTATACAAAGATTAACTCCAAATGAATCACAGGGCTGAATATAAAACAAGAAACCATAAACCTTTTAGAAGAAAATATAAGAGAAAATCACTGGGTGTTAGGCAAAAAAGTTCTTAACATCAAAAGCAAGATCCATCAAAAAAACTAATCAGAGTACATCAAACTTTAAAACTTTGTGTCTAAGAAAAATACTGTTAAAATGAAAAGTCAAGTCTCAAGAACATATAAAGAACTCTGAAAACACAGTAATAAAAAACAACCCCATTAGAAAATGTGCAAGATTTTAGTAGATATTTCTCCAAAGAAGAATGGCCAGAACACACAAGATGCTCAACATCATTAGTCATTAGGGAAATGCAAATAAAATACATAAGATAGCACTTCACACACATTAGAGTGCGTATAATCAAAAAGACTGATAAAAGTGTTGATGTGGAGAAATTGGAACCCTCATACACTTGCTGGTGGGAATGTAAAATAAAGCACTCTCTTTGTAAAGCAGTCTGGCAGCTCAGGACAAGGTTAAACACAGAGCTGCCGTATGACCCAGTAATTCCAGTACTAGGTACATACTCAGGAGAAATGGAAATGCGTGTCCACACAAAAATTTGTACATGAATGTTCACAGCACATTATTCATAATAGCCCCAAACTGGAAAAAAACCAAATGCCCTTCAGTAAGTGAACAGATAAATATATGGTATATCCACATAATGGAATACTAAGTAAAAAAAGGAACAAACTACTGGCAACAACTTGGATGCATCTTGAGTATATTATGCTAATTGAAAGAACCCAGGACCTGAAGGTTATATACTGTATGATTCCACTTATAAGGCATTCCTGAAAAGATAAAGCCACAATAATGAAAAACATATCAATGGTTGTCAAGGGATATAAGTGATAGGAATGTGACAACAAAGGGACAGCATTAAGAAGTTTGCTGAGTGATAGAACTGTCCTGTATCCTGATGGTAGTGGTGGTTACTCAGCTCTAAAAATGCAGTAAAATAGGGCTCTATACTAAACAAATAAAAAGGTCAATTTAACAATGTAATAACTTAAAAAATAAAAAATTTTCAAAGAATAATAGACAAAATTCTATTAATCCCAGCAGCTTCCTATGAGAAGTAAACAAAAACAAAAACAAAAACAAAACAAAACAAAAAAAAACCTTGGCCAAATTAGGAGTGTTTAAAGCCAAATAAACAGGATTCTTTTTCCAAGGGGGTCTCTGATGATAGTTTCCCTAAAAGCAGACCCTGAAATAAGAATTTAAGTGCAAGTAGTTTATATGGGAGATAATCCCAGGAAACCCTGGGAGAGGAGTAGGAAAGAGAAGGCAGCCATGGGGTACATCAACAAGCAGGCTACCGCCGGGGGCAACTGGAGCTCAACCATGCTGCGGAGACAGTATAGGACATGCATTTGAGTTATCTCACCCAAAGGGAAAGGGACCTAGAGGCTTTTCTCTCAATTTCTGTAAGTCAACAATTGAAGGCTGCTCCTGAGGTGGCAGGCATGAATATCCCAGAACTTCTAGCCTGCCCATGGGGAGGCTCCAGGAGATAAAGAATGCCCTCAAGCTAAAAATCACGGAGGCTGGCAATCAGATAATGGAGACAACATACACAGAAATGGAAGGTGCTGATGAAAAATGTGCGGGATGCTGACAACATTTGCTCCAGATGAGTAAACATATGTAGCTGGATATTAACAGAATTATCTCTGAAATAAAACCCAAGATACTGCCTCTAGAAGGTCAGAATAGGAAAGACATTTCACTTTTTATTCTTTTTAAATTTTTCATCATGAACATAAATACAACCTGTTCAAGGCTACTGCAATCATTCAGGGAAAGATGATGGCAGCTACAATTGTGCTCATAGGATTAGGGATGGTGAAAATTCATGAATTATTTCAAAAGTGCAGTTAATGGGATGAATGACATATGTTAGTGAAAGATGAGAACCTAGAATGAAATTTAGGTTTGTGGTTTGAGCAACCGCAGTATTTAAAATGTGGTCAACAATAGTACCTTTGTCAAAGGGTTGTTGTGAATGTGGCAGTGGGTTAGAACAGTGCCTACCATGTAAGCACCCAATAAAAGTTACATTAAAAAAAGAAATAAAGTAGGCTCTTAGGTATAATGAGTTATATTTCTGTTTCCTATATTCCTTACGAAACGGAAATAAGATTATTTGAAATTATAAATTATTAACATTTCTTTCATTTTAAAATTCCTTATTAAATTGAAATTAAGAAAGCAATTTCTTTATCTTTTTTTTTTTTTTAGATTTTAATTATTTATTTGACAGAGAGAGAGATCACAAGGAGGCAGGCAGAGAAAGAGGGGGAAGTAGGCTGAGCAGAGAGTCCAATGATGCAGGGCTCAGCAGAAGGCAGAGGCTTAACCCATTGAGCCACCCAGGCGCCCCAAGAAAGCAATTTCTTTAACAAATGACTTGCAATGAAAATTAAAGTAATATGTGGATCTTGTCTGGATGTTGATTCAAGCAAATCAACTGCAAAAAGACAGTGAAAGAGTAATACATATACATAAACAAGTGAAGAAATATGAAGACTGTTGCATATTTGGTGATATTGAGGAATTACTCTTAAATTTTTTAAGTATGATAATGACAATGAGATTGTGTTAATAAACAAAAAGAGGTCCTCTCTTCTAGAAAGGCAGAATGAAATATTAATGAATGAAAGGATATAAGTTGAACCATATGTAATTATTTTGTAGGTCAAAATGGATGGATATATATACTTTCATATGGCCCAATTAATATGATATCTATTTTTTTTCTTTCCAAAATACTCCAACTGGAAAAGCCCGAGGCTGGTAAATGGATAGGGCTTCCAGGTGAAAAAAGAATGACCACTGTTAATGATTGTTGTAGCTGAGTGACAAGTGTATGGGTGTTCACTATTTTCTATTTTGAGGTGTTAATTTTTCCATATTCTGAATGATAAAAAACTGAGGACAAAAACCCCACCTTATATAACTGTGACCTCCCCAATGGTTATTAGCACTCTATAGGACACAGAATACATATAAAAAACATAGATGTTGAAATGATGTCTAAATATTCTTCTCAAAGAGGCACATCTGTAAAAAAAACGATGGGCTAACAAAAACACTGTGTAATTGACAACCTAGAGGGGGACTAAAAACAAAATAAACAAACTAGTGAGATTATCCAAGGAAGGTAAAACAGAAAAACAAAAATTAGGAAAAAAATGTTCTTTAAATGTTAACAAACTCTCACATCTAACTTATTATGATAGACTCTCATAAAACTTATTATGATATAGTCCTCACATTACAACCTCTTTTACCTACTTTTAACTAGTATTTTATAGTTTCATTTAGCTAATTAAACACCATCTGCTCTGAATTCTATTACCTATCTCTTTATTAGATATGGATGTAGGTATAGCCCAGGTAAAGGTTACAGAACAATTTAAATACGTTCATTAAGTTCTTTTTTTAAAATCACACACACACAATCACATACCCATGTGAAAGAGATTTCCTGCTTTTTTACATATATATATATTCTTTTTTAAGTTTTTATTTAAGTAATCTCTACACCCAGTGGGGGCTCAGACTCATGACCCGGAGTTCAAGAGTTATATGCTCTACCAACTGACCCAGCCAGGTGCCCCATACATATATTTTAAACACAGTTTGAGTAAGAATAGACTCATTCCACCTTAGATATCTCTGGAAAAGTTTAATGGCATTATAAGTTTAAAAGTTATAAAAACATGTATTAATGTTTCTTTAATATTATGAAAAACCTTTTAAGAATTATGGCTGTTAAACAATGAAATTATCTTCTAGAGAATAAGAGCCCCTTATCAGACATATTAAACCAGAAGCTAGATGGCAACTTATTAGATATACTGAAAAACAGGGATGCCTCGGTGGCTCAGTTGGTTGGACAACTGCCTTTGGCTCAGGTCATGATCCCGGAGTCCAGGGATCCAGTTCCGCATCAGGCTCCCAGCTCCTCAGGGAGTCTGCTTCTCCCTCTGACCTTCTCCTCACTCATGCTCTCTCTCACTGTCTCTCTCTCTCAAGCAAATAAATAAAATCTTTAAAAAAAAAAAAAAAGATATACTGAAAAACAGATTCATAAAGAAGGCTAACTTGATAATCTCATAGCCTTTGTCACCAGCTAGAAAGGAACTGAATCCTGAGTCTGGGCCTAATTTAGGGCATGATTTTGGTGAATCTCTCTGAACCCCAGTTTTTCTTGAACCTAAAATACCTCATATTTTGCTGATAAGATTAAGTGATAAAATGCATTGTTAATTACTTAGAATGGTATTATGCCATAGCAAATGATTAATAAACCCTATTATAGAATCTGTGGCCTGTCACAAGCTGATACTCAGATATACTAGCAATCGATAGAATTTTCATTATTATTGCTATTGCTACAATTATAAAAGGGAACAGCGGCATCTGGGTGGCTCAGTCAGTAAATATCTGCCTTCGGCTCAGGTCATGCTCCCAGGGTCCTCAGATCAAGCCCAACATCAGGCTCCTATTCAGAGGAAAGCCTGCTTTCTCCCTCTCACCTTCTGTAGGTGTTCCCGCTCTCACTGTCTCTTTTTCTGTCAAAAAAGAAAACAAAAAAAACTTTGAAAAAAAGCGGGGGGATGAATAGTATACATGACTCATGACTGGAACAGAGTAAACCTTCCACTTTAATGGTAGAATAAAAGAGGAAAGAGAAGGCCAGTGTTGGGGGATAGGATCCAGATCCTCTATGTCAGTAATTTCTATAAGCAATAGAAGCAGTAATGGTAACTCTCAGTAATTACTCTGGATAATTAATTCAATTCATTTACTGAACAACTACTTTCTGCCAAGCACTAAAATTACAATAAAAAAGATAAAATCCATGTGGGAGTTTACTTTCTAGTGTTCTTGGTGATTCTGATGATATGGTATTACTTAAATATAAAGTAACTCAAGAAAACATCTGAACCTACTGTATATGTATATAGTAGCTATCTCCTAAGTAGACCCAGTCAAGAGGGCTAGAAACAGTGATAGCCCTTCAAGACTGGTACTATAAAGTGTGCAAAGGAACGATACTTCAAATTATAGCAATATCTGATGTAGAAGCCACCAAGTAAATAAACCTCACAAAACACCTGTAATGAAATCCTTTGGCAGCCAAGGATCAAATAAAAGTATTTCCCCAAGTCTCAATTCAATCCATGGCGGAGATTTCCATGACAAAAACAAACCAAACTACTGTAAATGGTGACTGCTGGAACACTGCACAAAAGCTATCATTCTTCAAAACACAGGATACAGTATAACTTGTGATTTGGAAATAAACCAAAACATACATCTAAAGAAACTGATGAAATAGGATTCAAGCAATTCAAAATTTGTTAGTTTTAGTTCTCATGAGCTTAATGAAAATATGTTTGGTATGAAATGCTAACACTGTTTTTGATAAGACCTGTATAAACAAGATGAGTATTATTTACCAAAACAGAAAAGCAATGTTTTAGCCTGATATGGGCAGTTGGCTAGCTTTAAATTCTATCATCTATCAGTCACCAACAGTATTTACTGCTTGTTTACTTAATGCAGCCTTTCTGAGAAAGGCCTTGCAGAATATTCACTGGCTGCTAAATATTATTGTTAGAAGCAGCAACCAGAGATGGTTATCTGTTTAAGCTGTTTATCTTTGTCCTTTAAAGAAAAAAAATTACAGCAAATAGAACAAAATGTTCTGCTGCACAAGTTTGGTCTAAATGTATCTGGATAATAGCAAATAGTGTTTCTTCAGAACTTCAGAGGTAACAATCTCTGAATAGTAGCCTGGAGGGGAAAATCTACTTTTCAATTATTACATTATCAAAAAAATACAACACACAAGGAGAACATTTTTCTCTTGAAAAAGCAACATCTAAATCAGTATTCACAGAAGAGAGAAAGATTGACCACAACACCACAAGAATACGCCTAGTCCAAACCACCATGACCAATAAGAACGAAGATTTAATAGCAAGGACAGACTTACGCAACAAACAAAAAAGGTAAAGAAGAAATGGCTAGGGGCACCTGAGTGTATCAATCAGTTAAGCAACTGCCTTCCACTCAGGGTCTTGCTCAGATCTCTATCTCAGAGTCCTAGGATTGAGCTCCCGGCTTAGCAGGAGTCTGCTTCTCCCTCTTCCTCTGCCTCTCCCCCACCCCCACTGGTGCTCTCGCACTCGCTCTCTCTCAAATAAATAAAATCTTAAAAAAAAAGAAAAAAAAAGAAGGAGAAGAAGATGAAGAAGAAGGGGGAGACTGGGTGGCTCTGTTCGTTACATGTCTGCCTTTGGCTCAGGTCATGATGTCAGGGTCTTGGGATTCAGCCCCACATCAGGCTCCCTGCTCAAAGGGGAGCCTGCTCCTCCCTCTCCCTCTCCCCGTGCTCACACTCTCTCTCAAATAAATAAATAAAATAAAATAAAATCTTTTAAAAATAAATAAACAAAAAGAAGAAGAAATGGCTAAATGTTCTCCAATCAGGTCAGCTCAAGGGAAAATATTTGGCATATAAAATAATATGTGTATATTATATAATATATAAAATAATAGCATATCATATATTTACATAGCACCTTGGAATTTTTAAAGCCCTAGGGTTTTAAATCAAAGATCAGTTCCTCCATGAAATTTCTGCTTATTCCTGAAGCCTAAACTGCTTCTTTTTTAGGTTGTCTTAATTTGTTGTTTAATATCTACATTTAAGTTTTCATCACAGACTACTCTGTATTATAACTGATTATAAAACAGGCTATATAGGGATGTCTGAATGGCTCAGTCAGTTAAGGGTCCAACTCTTGATTTCAGCTAAGGTCACGATTGGGGTTGTGAGATCCAGCCCCACACTGGCTCCCCACTCAGTAAGGAGTCTGCTTAAGATCCCCTCTTTCCTTCTCCATCTCCTCCAAAATAAATAAATAAACCTTAAAGAACAAAAACAAAAACAGGCTGTTTGTCCCCTGTATTATAAATAACCACAGAACTGTGTTTTATTCAATTTCCCTAGAACCTAGCGATATGTCTTTCTCCAAACAGGTGCTTAAGTAAAACTTTGCTGAATTGAACTCTAGTATCTTCTATGATGTTCTCAAATATCCCATCAGACAGTGAAAGCAGATATTATACCTGTTTTATAAAGGAGGAAACAAATACAAAAGATTAAATAATGTTCCCAGAATAATCCAGATAAGCTCTAAGACCTCAGACTTCTAGGCTAACAATATCTCTTTGTATGACGGTGTTCAGAAGAATTTTAGCAGAAATTCATGAGAAAATAACTGTAGAATTTAGTATTAAACTAAGCAATCACAAGTGAGCAATACTCAATAAAGAAGCCACTTACATATTATCTATTGCAGAGGACCAATAAAAGAATAACATTTGATTTATAATTCTAAATTTTCTTTGCCTTCTCTTAACAATTAACAATCAGGAGGAACAAGGCCAGGTATATTTATTCTGAAATCCATTAACCTGGGAATGTGACTTCAAATCAGAATAACATAATGGTAAATCTCTAATCACTAACTGCATACCAAAAACATGGCCAGGACATATAAAATACATGAAAAGATAACACAAAAGATAGAGCCAAATTCAAAAACAAAATAAAGATTTCTAGCACCCACTAATAATACAGAAATGGTTAATAAAAAAGTAAAGTTGGCTAAAAGCTCAGACCTGTTGATTATAAGACCTTAAAAATGAATGAGAATTCAGTACCATGCCAGCTCTACCCACCCCCCCCCAAAATGAGCTAGTTCAAGAAAGAAGGCTAGAAAGCACGAACATATACACACATCAATCTTCACCTAGAGCTTTTAGAAAAATGCTTGCCTAAGGGAGAGGGTGTTGGCATAACCTGTTAACCAAATATCAGAAACTGAAGCAAAGTACCAAAATGTTTCTATAATATCATCAGTATGTAACTTATGACAGAATCACTGAAATTCTGGAATAAGACTTGGGTCTGGATTGGGGACAAGGAGGGTTAAGGTGAAAGTTAACTGAATTCCTAGAGACAGATAGGTATGAGTAGACAGAAGGAAAGAGAGAGAAAATCAACAGCAAAACATAACTCCTGCTCAAAATCAGCCATTAAACCAATATTCAGAAATCACATGGAGAAATCTAATGCTAAAAATTAAAGCCAGAAAAATCAATAATCAGAACATGACTTTATTCACTATGAAAATAATTTTAAGGGAATAAGTTTTTAAAACCTTAAAAAAAAGTGCATACAGAATGTTCATAGACATACATGAGGGCAAAACTTCAACTGAAAATAAATAAGAAATAATGAAAACAAAAATAAGGGGGGAAATGTAGGTAAGAAAAGAACCCAATTAGAAAATTTGAAAATAGGGGTGCCTGGATGGGTCAGTTGGTTAAGCATCTGTCTTCAGCTTGGGTCATGATCCCAGGGAGGGAGCCTGCTTTTCCCTCTCCTCCCCACTCTCTCTCTATCAAATAAATACATAAAATCTTAAAAAAGAAAATTTGAAAATAAAAAATATAGTCATTGATATAAAAAACCAATAGATGAAATAGACTTTTCTCTAGATAGACTGAAGGCAGAATTCTTTTTTAAAAAGATTTTATTTATTTATTTGACAGAGAGAGATCACAAGTAGGCAGAGAGGCAGGCAGAGAGAGAGGGGGAATCAGGCTTCCCGCCGAGCAGTGAGCCCAATGCAGGACTCAATCCCAGGACCCCAAGATCATGACTGAGCTGAAGGCAGAGGCTTAACCCACTGAGCACCCAGGCACCCCTGAAGGCAGAATTCTTGAATTAGAAGATAGTCCTGATGCATTCACTGAGCACGCAGCACAGAGTCAGGAAAAAAAAAAATTACTGAAAACACAACTAAAAGACATATAAGGTGCATTGAGAGAATCACTATTCATGTAATGAGTTTAAGAAAAAGGGACTGAAAGAACTGGTGAAGTACTGGGTATGGTGCATAAACAATGAATTATGGCTCTCTGAAAAAAATAAAATTAAATAAATAAATAACAAACAGCAGGGGGAAAGAACTGGTCAAGAAACAATAAATGGGGCGTGTGGATGGCTCAGTGGGCTAAAAGCCTCTGCCTTCGGCTCAGGTCATGATCTAGGGTCCTGGAATCGAGCCCCGCATCGGGCTCTCTGCTCAGTAGGGAGCCTGCTTCCCCCGCTCTCTCTCTGCCTGCCTCTCTGCCTACTTGTGATCTCTGTCTGTCAAATAAAAAATAAAAAATCTTGAAAAGAAAAGAAAAGAAACAATAACTGCTGGTACGCCTGGGTGGCTCAGTGGGTGGGTTAAGCCTCTGCCTTCAGCTCAGGTCATGATCTCAGGGTTCTGGGATTGAGTCCTGCCTCAGGCTCTCTGCTCAGCAGGGAGCCTACTTCCCCCTCTACCTCTGCCTGCCGCTCTGCCTGCTTGTGATCTCTCTCTCTCTCTGTCAAATAAATAAAATCTTCTTTAAATTTTTTTTTAATTTAATAAAAGAAACAACAACTGCTGAAAATTCTTGAGGACAAAAGAAAAAAATCAATCTTCAGATTAATAATGACATTGGAGGGGCATCTGGGTGGCTCAGTGGGTTAAGCCGCTGCCTTCAGCTCAAGTTATGATCTCAGGGTCCTGGGATCGAGTCCCGCATCGGGATCTCTGCTCAGCAGGGAGCCTGCTTCCCTCTCTCTCTCTCTGCCTGCCTCTCCATCTACTTGTGATTTCTCTCTGTCAAATAAATATACAAAATCTTAAAAAAAATTTAAAAAAAAATAATGACATTGGACATTTGGAGTCAATATCCAGAAAAGACTTTTTGAGATTATTTAACCTACGATTTTCCCATAGATTTCTCCCCACTCAACTTCCTACCAGTCTATCAAATTACACATTTTTATGGAAATTAAGGTTAAGTGGACCAGTTGGGTCAGATGATGTCTGGTGGGGTTTTGGGCATAGCTCCAGTCACCTAGCTATAAGAGCTAGAGTTGTCAGATGGGAGTGGAATATAAAAATTCTGTTATCAGGGCTCCAGAGAGAGTTCATTTGACAAGCAGGGGAAATGCAGTAAGATAGTGGCTTTACTCTTCTGCTTCTTATCTCCCTCTTTCATCCAGCTCAAGTAAACTCAAGGAATAAGTCAAATTTGCAATAAGCACTTACTGAGTACAAGGCCCTGTACTACATACCATGAAGGGCACAAAAGCTGTCATCAAGAGTTTGCCATTTAGATAAGATAAAAAATTGAAAAGTAAAAGATGGGCCAAGATGAAATAACATGGAACTATATTTAATGTCCTGAGGAAACAAATTAAAACAACAACAAAACAAAACAAAACAAAAAGAAAACTGGACAAGGGGCACCTGGGTGGCTCAGCTGGTTAAGCAACTACTTCTACTCAGGTCATGATCCTGGAGTCCTGGGAACGAGTCCCACATGTGGCTCCCTGCTCAACAGGGAGTCTGCTTCTCCCTCTGACCTCTCCCCTCTCATTCTCTCTCTCTCTCATATTCTCTCTCAAATAAATAAAATCTTTTTAAAAAATGAACAAAATATATATGAGTAACAGTTTTCTTTTTTTTAAAAGATTTTATTTATTTATTTGACAGAGAGAGATCACAAATAGGCAGAGAGGCAGGCAGAGAGAGAGAGGAGGAAGCAGGCTCCCTGCTGAGCAGAGAGCCCGATGCGGGACTCGATCCCAGGACCCAGAGATCATGACCTGAGCCGAAGGCAGTGGCTTAACCCACTGAGCCACCCAGGCACCCCAAGTAACAGTTTTCTAAACACTGGACATCAATTAATAAAATGCGTGATCTATGAGAGGTGAGCAAACTTTTATGAATGTCTCAGCTTCCCACACTGAGCTTCCATATTACAGCACAGAGAGGCAGAGAATCCAAGAGACTCCCTAAATTGAGAAGGCATGGCAGATAACCCAGAAGAATCAAGGACCTAGAGTTTGCAGAGCAGTGCACCACAGGAGAGAGAAATGCTCAGAAAGGAAACTCCGGAGATTTGCAGATAATTCTTCTCAAATATCCAAGAGTATGGGTGAGAAGCAGAAGAAGATAATAAAGATCAGAGGGATCTTTCCTATAAAAGGAAACAGAAAGACAACAGAGAAAAATCAATGAAACCAAAAGCAGTTTCTCTGAAAAGTTCAAAAATATTTATAAAACTCTAGCCAGGTTGACAAAAGGAAAAAACGAAGACATAAATTATATCAGGAATTTTTTTTAAAAATTACCACAGATTCAACAAACGTTAGAATTATAATAAAGGAGACTTTCAAATAACTTCATGCTCATAAACTGAACAATTCATATGAAATTGGTTAATTTTTAAAAAGACACAAAAGAAAAGAAAAAAAAAGACAAAAAAGAAACAGATGTCCTGAATACTCCTATGTCTCTAAATTCTAGTTTAAGACCTTCCAATAAAAAAAAGTTCTAGGCCTGGGGCGCCTGGGTGGCTCAGTGGGTTAAAGCCTCTGCTTTCGGCTCAGGTCATGATCCCAGGGTCCTGAGATCGAGCCCCACATCGGGCTCTCTGCTCAGGCAGGGAGCCTGCTTCCTCCTCTCTCTCTGCCTGCCTCTCTGCCTACTTGTGATCTCTGTCTGTCAAATAAATAAATAAAATATTTTAAAAAAAAAAAAAAGTTCTAGGCCTTACAGGTTCACGAGCAAATTCAATTAAACATTTCAGCAAGGTACAATATTAATTTTCCATAATAACTTACTAAATATAGAAAAGGAAGAAACATTTCCAAACCTATTTTTGACAAAGGTAAGCATTATACTGAGACCCAAACCAGACAAGAACAATAACAAGAAAAACATAGAACAACATCCCTTGTGAATGCAAATGAAAAACCCCCAACAAAATATTAGCAAATTGTAACCAGTGATGTGTAAAGAGGCTATATCTGACTACATGAAGTTGATCCTGGGAATTCAAGGCTAATTCAGTATTTGCAAATTGACTGCTATAATTCACCAGACTAAGACCTGAAGAAAACTTCCATATGATCAACTTAACAGAGAAGCAGCACATCCATTTATAATTTAAAGCTAGCAAAAGAGGAATAGAACAAACTTTCCCAACCTGAAAAAGTTTATCAACCTGAAACTTAAAGCTAGTATCATATATAATGGAGCAACACTCCATGTTTTTGCCTGCAAACATGGAACAGGTAAGGATACCTGCCATCACCACTCCTACTTAACACTGTGGTGGATGTACAGTAAGTGTGACAAGACAAGAAAAGGAAAAGAGGCCTAAAGATTAGAAGGCAAAAAACAAAACTGTCCCCTCGATTTGTGACACAACTATCTACATAAAAAATTTCAAAGAATCGGGGCGCCTGGGTGGCTCAGTGGGTTGGGCCGCTGCCTTCGGCTCAGGTCGGGATCTCAGGGTCCTGGGATCGAGTCCCGCATCGGGTTCTCTGCTCGGCAGGGAGCCTGCTTCCTCCTCTTTCTCTCTCTGCCTGCCTCTCTGCCTACTTGTGATCTCTCTCTGTCAAATAAATAAAAATAAAATCTTTAAAAAAAAATTTTTTTCAAAGAATCTACAAAAGCTACTAGAACTAGTAAGTGAGATTAGCAATGAACAAAACACAAAGACAATATTTTTTATTAAAGTATCATTTACAAGTGCATCAGAAAACATGAATTATTTAGAAAATAACAAAATATGTATAGGATTTATATGTAAAAAACTACAAAACAATAATGAAGGAAACAAAAAAATCTCTCAAACCCTAATTCAAAGGGATAGATGCACTCCTATCTTTACTAAAACATTATTTACAACAGCCAAATTATAGAAGCAGCCCAAGTATCCATCAATAGATGAATGGACAAAGATGTGGCATATAGGGGGGGTCCTGAGTGGCTGAGTAGGTTAAAGCCTCTGCCTTCGACTCAGATCATGATCCCACGGTCCTGGGATTGAGCCCTGCATCAAGTTTCCTTCTGGGCAGGGGGTCTGCTTCTCCCTCTCACCTTTTCCCCTCTCCCACTCTCTCTCTCTCTCACTCTCAAATAAATAAATAAATATTTTTTTAAAAAAATGGATCACAGGGGGCACCTAGGTGGCTCAGTGGGTTGAGCCGCTGCCTTCGGCTCAGGTCATGATCTCGGGGTCCTGGGATCGAGTCCCGCATCGGGCTCTCTGCTCGGCAGGGAGCCTGCTTCCTCCTCTCTCTCTCTCTGCCTGCCTCTCTGCCTACTTGTGATCTCTATCTGTCAATAAATAAATAAAATCTTTAGGAAAAAAAAAATGGATCACAGAACTAAATGGAAAGGACACTACAAAACTACTAGAAGAAAACATAGAAGAAAATCTTTGTTGACCTCAGGTTAGGCAAAGCTTAGAAATGTTGCCAAAAAACAGAAAAGAAAAAGTTATAAAGTAGACTTCACCAAAACAAAAAATTTCTGCACTTCAAAAGACCCTGTCCCAGGGTGCCTGGGTGGTTCAGTGGGTTAAGCCTCTGCCTTCGGCTCAGGTCATGATCTCAGGGTACTGGGATCAAGCCCCACATCGGGCTCTCTGCTCAGCAGGGAGCCTGCTTCCCCCTCTCTCTCTGCCTGCCTCTCTGCCTACTTGTGATCTCTGTCTGTCAAATAAATAAACAAAATCTTTAAAAAAACAAAACAGGGGCGCCTGGGTGGTTCAGTGGGTTGGGGCCTCTGCCTTCAGCTCAGGTCATGATCCCAGGGTTCTGGGATCCAGCCCCACATCGGGCTCTCTGCTCAGCGGGGAGCCTGCTTCCCTCTCTGCCTACTTGTGATCCCTCTCTGTCAAATGAATAAATAAAATCTTTTTAAAAATAATAATAATAATAAATTTTAAAAAACAAAACAAAAGACGCTGTCGTGAAAAGAAGACATGAACTACAGAATGGGAAAAGCATAAATACAAAACAGGGGTGCCTAGGTGGCTTAGTTAAATGTCTGCCTTCAGCTCAGGTCATGATTACAGGATCCTGGTATCAAGCTCCACATTGGGCTCCCTGCTCAGCAGGGAGTCTTCATGCTCCCTCACCCCTACTATTGCTTGTGCTCTCTCTCTCTCACACTCCCTCTCAAATAAATAAAATCTTTAAATATATACATATATATAAAAAACATATTCATAAAACATATATGTGTAGAGAATATATGAAAATTTTTTCTTGTATTTCAATAATAAGGCAACAACTCAATCTGAAAAATGAGTGAACATATAGACCTTTTACAAAGAACATATTTCAGATGACAACCACAATAAGAAACCAGTACACACCTATAGAAAGGCTAACATTAAAAAGATTTAATCTACCAAGTATTGTCTAAGACCAAGAAGAGCTAGAAGTCTTATGCCCTGCTTGTAAGAATGTAAATTGGTAAAATGTGTTTGGAAAACAGTCTAGTAGTTTTCTTTAAAAGTTAAGCATATACCTAACATACAATCCACTCATTTAACTTTTAGGAATTAACCCAAGAGAAATGAAATTATATATAAACATAGAGAGTTTGTATGAATGTTCTTAGCAACTTTATTTATAATAATCAATAACTCGAAATAACCAAATGTCCATTAACACGTGAATGGATAAAACTGTGGTACATATATATGAAATACTATGACTCAGCAATTACAAGACAGCAATTACAATTACAGCAAATAACAAGACAATTTATTGAAACATGCAACAACAAACACCTATCTCAAAATAATAATGCTGAGTGAAAGGAGCTAAATCAAAAAATGCTGCATGATTCTATTTGTATTAAATATTCTAGAAAACACAAACTAATCTATAGTGACAGAAGTCAGAATATAAGACGGGGGAAAAGCAAACTTGGTAAATTATACATATACATTCATTTTCTTGACTGTGTTAAAGATTTTAAGGAAGTACACACATGTCACCCAAACTGTATATTTTCAATATATATATACATACATTATTATAGCTCAATGAAAAACATGTGTAAATAAATAATTCCAGAACTCTGAGAACTTAAAATATCTGATCCTCTTAAAGAGTGAAATGAAATAGCCACATGATTTTGTATATATTAAATACCTAACCAATTTTTAATAGCTTCCTTTATTAAACTTTAATCCAAACTCTATCAAAATCATTAAAATAGCTTATTTTGGAAAAAAAATGAACTAGCTGATCTATTTTCTGTTCATCCAAAAGTTTTACACATAAATCTTTTAAGAAATCAAGCTACAAAAAATTTATAGGAAAGAGAATCTACTTGCAAGATTAAGGCCCTTAAAAGCAAAACTGTAATTTACTCATCCATTAATAAGCAGAGCCTAGGACACTACCTAGAACAGAGTAAATTATTTACTCAGTTAATGAATTAATATGCTCAAATCACTTTTTGCCCCTGCTCCTTCTCAATAACTCACTGGCAAGGTCTAATGTTAAGGCTCATTATAAACAGAAAGAAATGACTCTTACTATACACTGGATAGGTAACACGGTCATGCTAATATTAATTCAAATAATTTTTAAATACTAAGATTATATATTCTTAATAGAACATATCTTAAAAGAAGTAGAAAGATATTTTGAACTTAACTTACTAGGTTTACTGCTGGCAGTTTTATTGGTTACTATGTTTCTGAAACTATTTTATGTTTCCTGTATGTTAGTATAAACAATAAAATGATGTTGAGAAACACCCCCTCCAAAAAAAACCTTATTATAATATGTAATTATTCCACTGCTAAAACCTCAAACTTGAACCTTTTCTTTTTCCCAGTCCCCACATTCTCATCTTCTCACAATCCATTACATTCCCCAAAACTCTAAAAACCAATTCATAATACCTCTTTGTCTCATAAACCTCTACTCATCCTAAATCCCAAAGGAACAAGGTCACTGAGTAGAAGAAAACAAATTCCGCTGCCCCATACTCAGACTTCCTTATTCTTTGCTTGCTCCTTACTCCTTCCTTATTCCTAAACAACCCATGTGCTAATAAACTCCCACTGTTTTCAAACATACCTGGGACTTCCTTGACTATCTTTCAAATGTTCCTTCTTTGAATGCCTATCTCATCCTCCAACTGTTCATCAAAATATTACAAATCTTTCAAACCTTAGCTCACTCTCACTTCCTCTGTAAACACATCCCTGGTTTACTTTAATTAAATTAACTCTATTGTCTCTATGGATGACCAGAGTAATTTATCTTTATGTCTTATAAGCAAATATTATGTATACAGAGGGCAGTCAGGTACCCAAAACATCTGTAAGTAAGAGAAATAAAATTGTTTTCTAAGTTAAATTTTAAAGAATCAATACATTTTAATATAATAAAGTCATCTTTTAAAGAGATTCTAGCCCACAGGCCAGGCCACGATCCAACTAATGGCATTTTGAGTTATTTAAAAACATAATCTCAGAAGAATTGTATTAACTAGAAAGAAGGTAGGGAAAAATGTGAAACACATGAACACTAAATTAAAACTTAGTAACTATACCAATGTTCATAGAAGTATTATTCACAACAGCCAAAAAATAGAAACAATCAAAATGTCTATCAACAGACAAATGGATAAACAAAATATAGTATATACATACAATGGAATATTGTTCAGCTTTCAAAAAGGACAAGAATCTGATACATGCTATAACATGGATGAACTTTGAAGACATTATGTTAAGTGAAACAAGCCAGACAAAAAAGGACAAAGACTGCATGATCTACTTATATGAGATATCAAAAAAAAAATTAAATTCATAGAGAGAAAGTAGAAAAGTGGTTACCAGGGGCTGGGGGAAGGGGAAAAGGAAGAGTTATTATTGAACAGGTACAGAGTTTCTGTAAGGGATGATGACAAAGTTGCAGAAATGGACGGTAGCAATAGCTGCACAGCAATGTGAATATATTTAAGTGCCACAGAACTGTATACTTACAAATGGATAGAATGGTAAATTTTATGTTAAACATATTTTGCCTCAATTACATATATAAAAATTGGGTGGAAGATGAACTGACAGGTATCATTCAAATACTGACTCAAGCAGAAGAGACATCCATCTAATAGATACAAATTTACTACGAAAAATAAACACACACAATCAGAATCTGATATAATTAAATAATGCAAAGAAAATTCCTACTTCCTAAATCCCAAATTTTAGGCAGACATCCTAAATCATTCACCTCCTTTTTTCTCCCCACTTCCTGAATTTCCAGCTCTGGAAGCTACAAAAAAGGAGCTTCTATTAAAGAAACCTAACTTCTATGGTACTGCAGTTCTCCTGCAGGAAAATGCAAGAAAGTGGTATCTGAGAAATAATTACTGGAAATTCATCAACATACCTTCTAGAGATGATGTAACTATGAAACAGTATAAGGAAGTACAGCAGTATCTTCACTTTTCAGAAATATAATAATGTAACTAGTTTGGGAGTAGATAGGTAAGTATTAAAAGGTAAACACAGTGAGTGGACAAACAAAAGATCCTGAAGGAGCTATGAAGAAATCTCCAGACCAAACATAACACTCTCCTATATACTTGTCCATGGTTTTCAAGAAGTGCCAGTTCTCTACTTGGTTACTACCCTCGTCTAGATGAAGTCTTCCCTAATTATTTTAACCTTTCTGTAACATTTACTATGTTTAGGGGCGCCTGGGTGGCTCATTGGTTAAGCCACTGCCTTCGGCTCAGGTCATGATCTCAGGGTCCTGGGATCGAGTCCCGCATCAGGTTCTCTGCTCAGCAGGGAGCCGGCTTCCCTCTCTCTCTCTCTCTGCCTTCCTCTCCATCTACTTGTGATTTCTGTCTGTCAAATAAATAAATAAAATCTAAAAAAAAAAAAAAAAACATTTACTATGTTTATATGCCATTTTCTGTATTCAATTTCTTATAAGCAGGTTTGCCACACCAAGAGTTATGTGTCAATACATATTGCTTAGCATAATTCTATACATAAAGAAAATGTTCTATAAAGGCTTGAACTACAATGAAGATTTAAACAGTTAGGAATACTGCCCAGTATATAAAACAAATACAAAAAATTAATTATTATTTAATGTCTGCCACACAGGCAACTTTGGGGATGGGCTGGGGAGAGGGCCTATATTTTATCCCTTCTCCCTTCAAAAAGTATTAGCAGTATGGATATGGAAAAGTTCAACACCTGCTTTTATTTCAGGATAATTTTATACTTTGTAGGTGACCCAGTGCATATTTTGTGGTTTGTTGTAAGAGAGATATTAAATGAAGAATGAAATGACCTAAAACCAAGAAAACTGTCAATTATGATAGAGGTTCAGTTACAGGTTTCTAGGGAGTTTTTGGGTTTTGCTTCCATGTTTCTCTTGAAAGAGGTCCAAAGAGTATTAGCCTAATTTGAAATACTAAAGTGAAAAGTTTAATTCTGTTTATTTGTACTATAAAACTTAGTTACCCTAAACTAATTTAAAGAAATTTAAAAGTTCAAGACTACTCAATTATACTGAAAAAGTACATCAAACATGATATGAAGAAAATATCTAAAGAATGTAACTTTTCAAATGACATAGAAAAAGAGAGCAAAAGCAAAGTTAGTAATTTTAAGTAATAAAAATTAAAATAATAAATCCCGGGGCTCCTGGGTGGCTCAGCTGGTTAAGCATTCAGACTCTTGATTTCAGCTAAGAACATGATCTCAGGGCGATAAGATCATGCCCTAGGGCAGGCTCTGTGCTGGGTGTAGAGGCTGCTTGGGACTCTCTCTCTCCCTCTCTGCCCCTCCCCTTTTCCCATGAGCACACACATTCCTAAAAAAAAAGAGTACACCTATATTAACGAGCACTCAGTAATGTACAGAATTGTTGAATCATACTATTCCTATTACTATAGGAATATATGTAATAATATATATTATTTTACATATTTCCTATTATTATAGGAAACTAATATAACACTGTATGTTAATTATATATCAATTAAAAATTAAAAAATAATTCCAGCAGGATTTTATTTTTAAAAACTGAATAGCAGATTATATAGAGAAATGCAGAGGACTTAGACCAGCCAAAACAACTCTGGGAAAAAAGGGGGGGGGGCAAAGTCCAGATTTCAAGACCCATTAGAAAGAAATAATATTCAAAATAGTGTACTACTGACATCAAGACAAACAGATCTGGAACAAAATAGAGAATGCAGACACAGATTCACTCATATATAGACAACTGATTTCTAATAAAAGTGTAACAGCAAATTCACTAAAACAAAAATAGTCTTTTCAATGTCTGGAATAACTGGATTTCCATAGACAAAAACTGAACTTCGAGCTATAGCTTGCATTATATATGCGGAAAACAACTAAAAACAGGTCATAGACGGGGTACCTGGGTGGCTCAGTGGGGTAAGGCCTCTGCCTTTGGCTCAGGTCATGGTCCCAGGGTCCTGGGATCGAGCCCCGCATCAGCCTCTCTGCTGTGCAGGGAGCCTGCTTCCTCCTCTCTCTCTGCCTGCCTCTCTGCCTACTTGTGATCTCTGTCTGTCAAATAAATAAATAAAATCTTTAAAAAAAAAATAGGTCATAGACTTCATTTAAATTCTAAAAATAAAAAAGTCTTGGAAGAATCTTGATTACCACTTTGGATTAGGCAATGATTCTTAGATGTAACCAAAAAATAACCATAATCCATAAAAGAAAAATGTTTCATGAAATGGACATTATTAAAACTTAAAAATTCTACTCATCAAAAACAAAACCTACTGTTAGGAAAATGAAAATATAAGCCAACCCCTAAAATTTATTTTTGCAAAGCATATGATAAAGAACTTACATCCATTATATAAAAGACGACTCAAAACTCAAAAAGAGGAAAACAATTAGAAAACTGCAAAATGTGTGAACAGACACTTCACCAAAGAAAACATCTGGATGGCAAACTGCATGAAAATATGTTCAACATCATTAGTCATTAAAGAAATACCCAGGAAAATCATTTGATACTTCTACATATCTGTTAGGATGGCTAGAATGAGAGAATGTGAAGGAACTAGAGTTCACGTACACTGATGGTGAAAATGTAAAATGATATAACCACTTTGGAAACCACGTACACTGACGGTGAAAATGTAAACTGATTTAACCACTTTGAAAAAAGGTTTAAACATTTCATCACTAAGTTAGACGTACACCTACTATCTGATCCAGCCGTTCCATTACTCAATTTTTATCCAAGAGTAAAAATAGCATATGTTCAGAGAATATATAACATTAATGTCCATAGCAGCTTTATTGGTAATAGCCAAAACTGGAAATAATCCAAAGATCCAGCAACAGGTAAATAGCTAAATAAACCATGGTGTATCTATACAATGGACTATTACTCAGAAGAAAAAAAGGGGGGAAAAGATCTTCTGATACATGATAAAACATGGATGAGTGCCAAAATATTATGCTGACTGAAATAAGCCAGATGGAAAACAGTACATAATAGGATTCCAATTTATATAAAACTCTAGAAATTGCAATCTAATCCAAGGTGACAGAAAGCACAGCGAATGTCTGGCCGAGGGAGGCAGATGGGGAAAAATTCAAGGGAGAGATTATAAAGAAGCAATAGGAATTATTACAGATGATGAATACACTCATTATCTTTCTGGGTGCTCATACATGTCAAAATTTTCAAGTATGTTTGCTTTTAATACGTATAGTTTAGTCTATGTAAACAACACCTCAGTAAACCTGTTGAAATGAAAAAAATTAAGACAACAAAACATATTGTGTACACTGTCTAAACAATAATCTCTGAGATACAACATGCAAAAAAAAAAGATTAAAACACTGACAAAATTAGATTTAATTAAAGAATTTCTGTTCTTTGGAGCACCTGGGTGGCGCAGTGGGTTGAATATCTGATTCTTGGTTTCTGCTCTGGTCATGATATCAAGGTCACAGTATCAAGCCCCACGCCCAGCTCTGTATTCAGCATGGAGTCTGCCTGGGACACTCTCTACCCCTCCCATCCCACACATGTGCATATGTGTGCACTTATTCCCTCTCTCTCTCCCTGACAAATAAATAAGTAATCTTTTTTTAAAATTTCTGTTCTTTAGAGTAGAAAGCCCAGATATGGACCCTCAACTCTATGGTCAAAATAATCTTCAACAAAGCAGGAAAAAATATCCAGTGGGAAAAAGACAGCCTCTTCAATATATGGTGCTGGGAAAATTGAACAGTTATGTACAGAAGAATGAACCTCGACCATTCTCTTACACCATACACAAAGATAAACTCAAAATGGATGAAAGACCTCAATGTGAGATAGGAATCCATCAAAATCCTAGAGGAGAACATAGGCAGTAACCTCTTTGACACCAGCCACAGCAACTTCTTTCAAGACACGTCTCCGAAGGCAAGGGAAACAAAAGTGAAAATTAACTTTGAGAACTTTATCAAGATCAAAAGTTTCTGCACAGCAAAAAAACAGTCAACAAAACAAAGAGGTAACCCATGGAATGGGAGACAATATTTGCAAATGACATGATAGACAAAGAGCTGATATCCAAGATCTATAAAGAACTTCTCAAACTCAGCACCCAAGAAACAGATCATGAAGTCAAAAAAATGGAGAGAAGACATAAATAGATACTTCTCCAATAAAGACATAAAAATGGCTAGCAGACACATGAAAAAATGTTCATCATCATTAGCCATCAGGAAAAATCAAATCAAAACCACACTGAGATACAACCTTACACCAGTTAGAATGGCAAAAACTAACAAGGCAGGAAACAACAAATGTTGTGGAGAAAGGGGAACCCTCTTACTCTGTTGGTGGGAATGCAAGTTGGTGCAGCCACTTTGGAAAACAGTGTGGAGATTCCTCAAAAAATTAAAAATAGAGCTACCCTATGACCTGGCAATTGCATTACTAGGTATTTACCCCAAAGATACAGATGTAGTGAAGAGAAGGGCCATGTACCCCAATGTTCACAGCAGCAATGTGCACAACAGCCAAACTGTGAAAAGAGGCAAGATGTCCTTCCACTGACAAATGGATAAAGAAGATGTGGTCTATATATACAATGGAATATTACTCAGCCATCAGAAAGGGTGAATACCCAACTTTTGCATCAACATGGATGAGACTGGAGGAGATTATGCTGAGTGAAATAAGTCAAGCAGAGAAAGGCAACTATCATAAGGTTTCACTTACTTGAGGAACATAAGGAATAATATGGAGGACATTAGGAGAAGGAAAGGAAAAGTGTATGTGGAAATTGGAGGGGAAGATGAACCATGAGAGACTATGGATTCTGAGAAACAAAGAGTTTTAGAGGGAAGGGAGCTGGGGGAGCTTGAAGGTGGGTATTAAGGAGGCCACTTATTGCATGGAGCTCTAAGTGTTATACATAAACAATGAATCTTGGAACACTACATCAAAAACTAATGATGTACTGTATGGTGACTAACATAACACAATAAAAAAAATTTCTGTTCTTTGAAAGGTACTAATAACAGAACTAAAAGACACAACACAGAGGGAGGAAAAAATTTATAAATCACATACCTGGTGAAGAACTTCTATCTAGAAAGAATTTTTTTTTTAAAGATTTTATTTATTTATTTGACAGAGACAGATCACAAGTAGGCAGAGAGGCAGGCAGAGAGAGAGAGGAGGAAGCAGGCTCCCTGCTGAGCAGAGAGCCCGATGCGGGACTCGATCCCAGGACCCTGAGATCATGACCTGAGCCGAAGGCAGCAGCTTAACCCACTGAGCCACCCAGGCGCCCCTAGAAAGAATTTTTTAATCTCTAATTTCAATAAGAAAAAAATCCTTTTTAATGGGATGAGGACTTGAAAACATACCTCACAAATAAGATCTGCACATGGCAAATGAGCACATGAAAAACTTCAATATTATAGTTCATTAGGAAAATGAAAATTACAACTATAATGAGATGCCACTGTATACCAGTCCTAGAGCTAAAATTAAAAAGACTGACTATAGGAAGAATTGGCCAACATATGGGGAACTGAAACTCTCAGATGCTACTCTAAGGACTGTAAAAAGGCACAGTGTTTTCAAAAAACCATTTGGCAGTTTCTTGACAAAGTTAAATATACTCGGACATTCAACTTCTAGGAATTTATCCAAGGAAAATGAAATCATATGTCCACACAACAACTTGACACAAATGTTCATAGCAACTTCATTTATAATAGCAAAAACTGGAAATAACCAAATGTTCATCAACTAGTGAAAGGTTAAGCAAAATGTGATACACACACACACCCCCCCATGGAATATTACTCAGCAATATAATGTTTCTTTACATGCAATAACAAAGATGGATCTCAAAATAAATATGCTGAACAGAAGAATCCAGATAAGAAAGACTACATGCTGTTGTAACTCTATGTAAAATTCTAGAAAATAAAAACAAATTGACATAAACTTGGTGCCTTAAGACAACAAAAACTTACTCTGTCACAGTTCTAAAGGCCAGAAATCCAAAAGTCAAGGTGTTGCTAGGGTTAGTTCCTTCAGTAATTTCTGAGGACGTATGTATTCTATGCCTCTTCCCTAGCTTCGGGGGCTGCCAGAAATACTTTGCAGTCCTTGGCCTGTAGATGCATCACTGCACAGTTTCTACCTCCATTACATCACCTTCTCCTGTTTCCATCTTCATCCTTTTATAAGGACAGTTGTCATTGGATTTAGGGCCCACCCTAATCCAGGATGAGATCATCTCCAGATCCTTAATTACACCTTCCAAATAAGGTCACATTCACAGGTTCCAAGTGGACACATCTTTTAGGAGGCCACAAATCAACCCACCACAAATGTACAGGACAAAACAGCAAATTAGTGGTTGTCTGGAGATGAGAAGAAAGGATTACTAAGGAGCATGAAAAAGCTTTTAAGGTAATGGATATGTTCATTATCTTGACTGTGGTAGTGGCTTTATGGATATACACATTTGTTAAAAGTTATTAAAGTGAACCCTATATAATAACACCATTATTTCTCATTTCTGAGCCTAAACATAACAACCATCAACGGTACAAAAAGAGAAGATGATTTGGAAAGGATATGAAATTGAAAAAGATGAGTAGAATAAACTGAGCTACAAATTATGAATAACGGAGGCTAAGGAAGGAGTTCCATTTCCTGAAAGCGAAGAAAGGCAAATCAGACAGCTTAAAATTAGTACTCTGTAAATTGCCCACTATATAGACCCTCAAGAAATACTTTTAAAACATACACACACACACACACACACACACACACACACACACAGAGTCAATGTATCAATGAAGCATTTGTTCAGAGTACTCTGGGGTGATGGTAAGATAATATTCATAGAACCATAGAGCAAAAAATAAGGAGCACAGAACATCAAAGAATGTTACAAAAGGAAAGGATAATAGGTAACTTTTTTTTTTTTAAGATTTTATTTATTTATTTGACAGGGAGAGATCACAAGTAGGCAGAGAAGCAGGCAGAGGGGTGGAGGGAAGCAGACTCCCCGCTGAGCAGAGAGCCCGACATGGGGCTCGATCCCAGGACCCCGGGATCATGACCTGAGCCAAAGGCAGAGGCTTTAATCTACTGAGTCACCCAGGCGACCCCCCCCTTTTTTTAATAGATAACTTTTTAAGGTGACTGTATGTAACAATACAGCAAACCAGATTTTCTAACAGTAACAACAGTATAAATATGATAAAAAAAATTAATGTTCCATCTTAATTCTCATTTGCCAAGAACAAAATTTTATGTGCCAATGACTAAAGTGGGAAGAAAGGCTAAAAGTAGGAGTTAAAGGGGAAAGAAGTAGAAGCCCTTAAGGACTGGCTACGTACAAGACACTTATAATACCTACCATTTGATGATGCACTGGAAAATCTGCTGAAACACAAAAATTCTTATCCTATTGTTTAGGAATCACTAAATTAGACACATATGCAAAATGCATTTTTCTATTCCACAGAAATATAGATAAGCCAATAGCTATAGATTTATGTACAAATAAACTTTATTATGTTATATAGAAAATGTATCACATGTTAAAGGGTGAAAAAAGAATTCTTAAAAAAAATCAAACATCCTCTTTAATGAACAACATCCATTTGTTCTAGTGTTATCAAGTTTAATTCACATGACTAGCAGCCTGGTTTGGCAGCCTCAATGCATAATACAAATAATTCATAAATGTTTGACAATGTTATTTTTAGTTCATATGCTTCTTGGACTGATTGAGCTCACAAATGCTTCTACTTTATGCTACTCCAGGGATTCCATTCAGACACAAATACATTCATTAGCCATTGTGACACTGAGGGAAGAACTGAGTACATAACACCATTATATTTCCAAATTTATAGACTGCATTTAGGCAGATATTTAGAAGTGATTAGAAGTTAAAAAGTGATTCTTATTGCTTCTATTTTAAACAGAGCCAATGAAGTGTGACAGTATAATTGAGGCTACACTATACTATGTACAAGAAAGTACATTACAACAAATAGTTAGGGTCACCGATGATCATGACCTGGTAGGTTTAACAATTTAATTGACCTCTCTTTCATAAAACATTGTTTGAGAATGGTCCCACAAAACATCTCTTTAAATGTAAGTGTTTACAAGTACCTTGATATTATGAAGCACAAAACATTTTTATTTTTAATAAGGGAGAAATATATCTAAAATTAGAACTTAACACAAACATCTGAATCAATTGTTTCCCCAACTTCTTCCAAACAAAATATTTCAAATTCCACAGAAGATTCTGCAAACCCATGAGTACAAACTCTAATCTTGACACTGAATTTGGATCATCTCCATGAACCAGATGTGAATTTATTTTTCCAGATGTATTTTATATGTTTGAGGAAAAATAAAACATTTCTTCACTGTTTTTTCTGAGCATACAAAAATACACCAAGGTAGAGACAGCAAAAAAGAAAATCCTACAACTCCTGAGTCTTCCCCTACTCTAAAGCAGTAATTGATTGAATTATTACGAAATTACCAAACTACAGGTATAGTTACTATATCATCAATGAACATAAACTTGTAACACAGGATAAATTTAACATCTACAGACTTCTATTTTTATGTGTTAAGTAGCCATACTAGTTTTAACATAAACTGTTTTAAACAATTCTTGTTTTGACAATATATGGAACTTAAGAGAAAAATATACCTATAGCTTTAACTAAAATGTCATGACTTCAACATCTGAGATAAATTTCTACACATTAAAAAAAATGAATCACAGCAAAATTTAATAAAATTAATAATATACCTGAATCTAATTGCATGGTCTCAAAGTTTTAAACCATTTTAGAATACCAATAAACACAAATCCCAAAATCAAGAAATTTAATATCACAAAAACCAACATCCATCCTATTAAGATCTTGGCTAACCAGAAACACACATACAAGAATGGATCTTCTAACACATACATTTCCTCTACCAGACATCCTTGAAGTACTTAACAGCTTCTATTTAAATACTTACCCCAAAAAAATGTCTAATCAGGAAAATGGGTCATCTTATTGAATGTTTAATTTTATCCAGCAAAGAATGTGTACACGTACTAAATTTGTTACAATAGTTGTGAATGGGTATAACGTTAAGACTTCTTCTTTTTTTTTTTTTAAGATTTTATTTATTTATCAGAGAGAGAGAGGGAGAGAGAGCGAGCACAGGCAGACAGAATGGCAGGCAGAGGCAGAGGGAGAAGCAGGCTCCTTGCTGAGCAAGGAGCCCGATGTGGGACTCGATCCCAGGATGCTGGGATCATGACTTGAGCTGAAGGCAGGTGCTTAACCAACTGAGCCACCCAGGCGTCCCAAGACTTCTTTTATATGAAAATTATTTAATGCACTAATAGTAGCTAACATGCATAAATGCATGTTACAGAAGTATTCATACATAAACACACAAAGCACTTTAAACTTAACTTAATTTCTGTCCCCCTTGTGTTTTCAATGATTTAATAAGAAAGCTAAAGTTATGTTACCCTGGCATAAAATGACTACTTTAAATGTGGTAGCCCATTTTTAACATACTGTAATATAATTTTACATGATTTCACAGAAATACTCTGTGGTTATTCCAAGAATTTTAATTCTAATCCAAAAGAAGAAACTTTTCCAGGTAGGAAATATTATATAAATAAATAGGTTTTAACCTAAGGGAGGGGAATGATTTCCCATATGCATCAGAAATAAGTGCAAGGGGTACCTGGGTGACTCAGGTGGGTTGAAACCTCTGCTTTTGGCTCGGGTCGTGGTCTCAGGGTCCTGGGATTGAGCCCTGAGTCGGGATCTCTGCTTAGTGGGGAGCCTGCTCCCATCCCCCGCCCCCCCGCCTGCCTCTTTGCCTACTTGTGATCTCTGTCTGTCAAATAAATAAATAAAATCTTTAAAAAAGGAAAAGAAAAGAAAAGAAAGAAGTGCAAAGCAGAGTACCTGGGTGGCTCAGTCAGTTAAGCATCTGCCTTCGGCTCAGGTGACGATCACAGGACCCTGTGCCAGGCTCCCCAATCGGCAGGGAGTCTGTTTCTCCCTCTCCCTGTGCCCCTCCCCACTGTTCATGGGCATACACACTCCCTCTCTCTCTCTCAAATAAACAAAACTTTAAAAAAAAAAAAAGTGGGAAGTAATAGACAAGAAAAGGCACTGTGGTAAGGTAGAGAGAAACTTAATCCCTAAGTTATACACCTGACACTGTGTGTCAATTATACTCAAAAAGTTTCAAAGCAAAACAAAAAAAGAAATACTTAATCACAGACATTTTTCAGAATAAACCACTTTCCAGTGAATTTTGGAGAATATAAAGAGAAAATAAAGACTTTAAATCTATTTAATAACAAGAAAAAGAATATATGTTAAGGATGTCAGTAAAACTGCAATAATTCAGTCTGAGAAACAATGTTACTTTTCCAAAACTGTAAAATACCAGAAATAATCCTTTTACACCCACACATATTTATTTAACACAAAATTTTGGTGTTGTGCCAATAACTCTTAGCTTCACTAAGATATCCTCTTTGGAAGTAAGTAACTGTGGTTGGATTTTAAATACAAATAAATTAAGAACAAAAATTTAACTTAAGTGCTCTGTTACAGATGTTTCCTTTTATTTAAAAAAAAAAATCTGTCAAGCACAAAAACTCATTCATTTAAGAAGAAACCAGTTACAAGTTTTATTTAATTTTCACATTTGAATTTAAATGATATCAGAAGTTAGTCTGAATCACAGAAAGATGAAAAAACTGATTTCAAAGAACAACACTAGCCATGAATAAAATGTCACATTCCATACATGGCAAGAATGAACCCTTAATTTCTAAAATATATCTGGCTTTTCCTTTATTTAAATTCATGAAATGGGGTGCCTGGGTGACTCAGTTGGTTAAGCCACTGCCTTTGGCTCAGGTCATGACCTGCTGGAGTTCCAGGATCAAGTCCCGCATTGGGTTCCCAGCTCCATGGGGAGTCTGCTTCTCCCTCTGACCTTCTCCCCTCTCATGTTCTCTTTCTCTCTCTCTCAAAAAAGTAAAATTGTTAAAAATAAATAAATAACTCATGAAAGAAAAACAAAAAACCTGAGTAAGTCTGGCATTTATCATCAGATAAACCTTTAATAAGATTTATTAATCTTTAAAAGGCCGCTAACACATCTTGGGAGAAGATAAAATTTGTAGAGCGCAAGAAACAGAATATAGAAGCAAAATGAATAAAGAGAAGAGGTAAGAGGAAGGAAAGCAAAATCATTTAAATCTGACATACCTCTTTAAATAGTAAAGTGAATGAAAGAAAAGAACATAAGAAAAAGTTCCTGTTAAGACAAAAATGTACTAAGTATGTTGAAAACAGTATAAACAAGGAAAAATGCATAAAACTGTGTACTTAGGACAGAGAACAGGAAAGAGGATTTTTTTTTATATCTTCCACTAAATTATTTTTTAAAGTATCGAAGAATTGTTATATCTCACATACGTCATTCTCTAATAATAAACATGTTTAAAATTATATCCTTTTTGGGGGGTATCCCCCCCCAGCTTTATTGAGATATAACTGACAAATAAAACTGTAAGGTACTTAAGGGTACAACACGGTGATGTGATATATGCATACATCATTAAAAAACTCCCCTATTAAATTATTTAATGACTCTAAAATGGTACTTTAAAATTCTTATGTATTTTTATTAAAACCTCAAAAAATATATTTTGTAAAGAATAAATCCTAAAATATCAAAATACAAAAATTTGTTTCATAAACTATTTCTCTATAAGAATTATGATAGTTCAAATAAGGAGAACAGACAGATTGCTAAATATTTTTAAAATAATCATTACAATATTACTATAATTTTCAGTCAAGAATTAAATGAGAGCCTACCAAATGACAGGTAGTTTACTAAATGCAAAAAGTGCAGTAAACAAATAAACAAGGAATGATCCCTGCCCTCAGAAAGGTTATCCTCTTGTAGGGCAGTAAGACATAAGTTAGAGATGTGATAAGCGCTAGTCAGGAAAATTATTAAATTTTTCATTTTTGGAACATTTAAGACAAAGGATACCTACTAATATAAATTTTGGTAAAAGTCACAAGTGAAATAACTGAGACTGGTATTTCTCATACATGCAGTTTTTAAGAACTAAATCAATTTCTTTAATGATTAGAGTTTTTAGGTTTTCTATTTCCTTTAGTCAACTTAGATAATTTACATTTTTCTCAAAAACTAGAAATTCTAAATTTTATTCAATATTTTTGTATTTTTAGTTACAGGCCTGCTTAAAGTTGTTATTTTAATTTTTAAAATCTCAATATATACCCTCTATATTATTAACATTATTAGTGGCTACTTCTATTATTTATCCATCATTCCTGTCAAGGGTGATTCAACCTGTTCAAATATGACTTCATCATTTATAAGTTATGTTACTTTTAACTTCCCTGGGCTCAGTTTCCTCAAATTTTATGTTATGTTACGTTACGTTATGTTATGTTATGTTATGTTATGTTATGTTATGTTATGTTATATTATCTTATTTGAGGGAAAGAGTATGTACAAGTGTGCACAAGTGTGTGGGGTGGTAGGGAGAATCTTAAGGAGGCTCCACGCTCAGTGCAGAGCCCTAAACAGGGTTTGATCTCACGAACTGAGATTATGACCTGAGCCAAAGTTAAGAGTCGGACACTTAACCAACTCAGCTACCCAGGCGCCCCAGTTTTCTCAAAATTTAAATAGGAATAAAAATAGTAATTTTCCTAAAGGATTATTGAAGAAATTAAGTAAAATAATATATGTAAAGTAATTAGAAGATGCTTGGCAAATATTAAGTATTCAATAAATACTACATGTGGATTTTATTTTCAAGATCTTATTTATTAGTCAGAGAGAGAGAGAGAGAGCATAAGCAGGGGGAGGATAGGCAAAGAGAGAAGCTGGCTCCCTGATAAGCAAGGAGACTGATGCAAGGACTCTATCCCAAGACCCTAGGATTATGACCTGAGCTGAAGGCAGACACTTAACTGACTGAGCCACCCAGGTGTTCCTAAGTGTGGATTTATTTTTTATGCATCTTGTTCAGAATATAGGATACTTCTTTGATCTAAAATCTCATGATTTTCTTTAATTTTGGAAAACATATGGCCTTTATCTTCCTTTCAGACATTATCTCTTACTCATTTTCTCTATTCTCTGGTTCTGAAACTTCTATTACACTTAAATTGGACACAATCTGTCTTCAATGTTCTTAACATTTCTAATATATATATATTTTTTTTCTTTGCATGTCTATGCCATTTTCTGGTGATATCCTCAAAGTCCTCTTCAAATTAACTAATTCTTTTATAAGTATTACACTATAGTAAGAAACACATTATAACACATAAAACATAAAAGTTTATTAACTGAAAATCACTGACATTTTAATTTCAAGTACTAGATTTTTTTCATTTCTAAGTATTATTTGGTCTCTTTCAAATCGTCCTTTTTCCTCTTGCATATTGCTCAAGTTTAATGTTATAGTTCCTATTCCTTCTTTTAATCTCTAATCATTTAAAACAAACTTGCTTTATAGTCTGTTTAAGGTTTTTCTATTATCTCCAGTTCTTGTATTTATTCTGATTTGTTGTATCTACTTACTCTCTGCCTGATAGTTTGTTTCCTCCTATGGAAACAATGTCTACAACCGTTCAGTAGAGGTTGCATTATTCTATGGGACCTGGTTTGCCCTGAGCTGTGAAAACACACCCAAAGAACAGGTACATTTCTTCATTTGTTTTTGCCAAGCCGCAAGGAATTTCACTGGTCCCTGACAAGGGAGATGGTAAAGAAGTTCATCTGCACACTTGAGTTTGTATGAATTATTTATATATGCATATCTTTTTGTGTATTTTAGATTATTCTTTTAATTATGACATGGATGATTTCATCACTATTACAGAAATTCCTGACTTCAATGAGCAAATAAGTATAATATTCTCTTAGAATATTTTTTCTGAAATAATAATACATTCAAATCATATCAGAAATGTATATTCCTATCCCAAGTACTAGAAGTTCTAATCTTTTCTATAAATCATCTTTTTAATAAAGAACTGTATTACACAGTTGTGTCTTTTTAGAAATAATAATGATAATTGTTGGGCTGGCAGAAAGAAAGGGCTACTTAAGATGGCACAAGTTCCCGCCACAAAACCTGAGCTCAGACAGGAGAACAAAGACCCAAGCAGGAATCTGAAACACCAACCCCCCACCCCCCCCCCCCCCCCCGCTCCGGGATCCCGTGGACCAATGGGACCCTGACAAGTGGGAATCTGAGACCGCTCCGGGCTCCAGTGGACCAATGGGACCCCATGAGCAGGCGAAATATCCAAATAAGGGAAACTTGCCAAAAGACCCCTGAAATCCCCTCGAGACCCCTTAAAAGCCCCCTTCTCCCTGCCTCTGGCACGACTTCCCCTATTCTACTTTCCAGAGTTGCGGAACCTCACCTGAGGATGCCCACCTCCTCCCAGCGCAACTTTCTTGGCTCCCCTTCTCCTGAGCCTTGAAACTTCACCAGAGAGTGCCTTTAATAAATCTTGCCTTGCGCCTACCTCGCCTGCTGTCGTGTTTATCTCTCCTATAAAACCTTACAATAATAAAACCATTTGGGCAGGGATGCCTGGGTGGCTCAGTTGTTAAGCATCTGCCTTCAGCTCAGGTCATGATCCCAGGGTGCTGGGATCAAGTCCTGAATCAGGCTTCCTGCACAGTACTGAATCTGCTTCTCCCTCACCCTCTCCCAGTCCCCCTGCTTGTATTCCCTCTCTCGCTGTCTCTATTTTATTAAATAAATAAAATCTTAAAGGGGGAAAAAAACATTTGGGCAGTATGTTAAGAGTTTACATGATCCTTTAAGCACATTTAAAACACAGTGTCTTTCATTTGTTCCTCAGAACCAACCCAGCAAGATAGGGCAGGATTTACTACCCTCCATTTTAGAAATTAAAATCAGAAATCCAAAGTTGTTGGTTCATGTATAAACACAGAAATATACTGTATTCTCACTTACCATTCATTCACAGTACACATATCTGATTTCCTATTACTGGCAACTATTCTTTTTGTTTCCTGCTAATTTTGGATATTAAATCCTACAACATTCCCCACCTATTTTATTGCTTCAATTATTAGTACATAATATTAATCGAGACCCCAAATCTACTAGAGATATATATCTGCTATGAGCATTATGAAAACATCATATAATCTCAATTCTAAGACATATCTTTCACACTTAAATGTTTCTACAGTCAGGACAAAACTTCCAATTAATATCAAAAGAAACCTGCTAGTAATTATGCAGAAAAGCAAGTTATGACCCTCAAGGTGCACATTACAAACACAACTGTGCACATAAAATATCTATTTGTTTATCTCAACATCACACTGGTTGAGATATTTGGATTTGCAGCCCCAAACGTGGTTGAATTTTTATTCAAATTTGAATCCCAAGGTGTCTGCTAAGTTTTTTAAAATCTCTATACCCAACGTGGGGCTTGAACTCACAACTCCAAGATCAAGAGTCCAGTCCTAGTGAGCCAGCCAGCTGCTACTCTGTTAAGTTTTGTGTTTTGTTTTGTTTTGTTTTCCCCAAGATTATACTGAGATGCTTCTCTGAATGTAAAAATACATAGAAAGTTGATTTTCATATGCCAAATTTCAGTTACCAAGATAATTCAGTACAGTAGAAAACTGTTAAGTGTTTAAGAATTATGGGGCACCTGGGTGGCTCAGTGGGTTAAAGCCTCTGCCTTCGGCTCAGGTCTTGATCCCAGAGTCCTGGGATTGAGCCCAGCATTGGGCTCTCTGCTTAGTAGGGAGCCTACTTCCACCTCTCTCTCTCTCTACCTGCCTCTCTGCCTACTTGTGATCTCTGTCTGTCAAACAAATAAATAAAATCTTTAAAAAAAAAAAAAGAGGGCACCTGGGTGGCTCAGTGGGTTAAGCCGCTGCCTTCGGCTCAGGTCATGATCTCAGGGTCCTGGGATCGAGGCCCGCATCAGGCTCTCTGCTCAGCAGGGAGCCTGCTTCCTCCTCTCTCTCTGCCTGCCTCTCTGCCTGCTTGTGATCTCTCTCTGTCAAATAAATAAATAAAATCTTTAAAAAAAAAAAAAAAAGAATTAATTGTCAGGGGCAGATGGGTGGCTCAGTTAGTTGCATGTCTGCCTTGAGCTTGGGTCATGATCCCAACGTCCTGGGATAGAGCCCCTCAGGGAGCCTGCTTCTCCCTCTCCTCCCTCCTTGTACTCTCTTACTTTCTCTGTCTCTTTCTCTCAAATAAATAAATAAAATCTTAAAAAGAAAAAAAAAATAATTGATTGCCAAATTCCAATGCCAGGACAGAATACTTGTATCAGGGAAAACTGAGGTATTCTCTTCCAAACATTCCAATAAAACACTGCTGATAGAGTAATTTTTTTTTAAAGATTTTATTTATTTTATTTGACAGACAGAGATTACAAGTAGGCAGAGAGGCATGCAGAGAGAGGAGGAAGCAGGCTCCCTGCTGAGCAGAGAGCCCAATGCGGGGCTCGATCCCAGGACCCTGGGATTATGACCTGAGCCAAAGGCAGAGGCTTTAACCCACTGAGCCACCCAGGCACCCCTGATGGAGTAATTTTTTAAAACATTCTTTTATCATGTTACTTTCCTGTTCAAGAATCCACATTGGCTTCTTACTGCTCTTCTAATTTAAATACACATTTCTATACAACTTTCCTCCATTATTTGGCTTCACACATTTATGCCATTTTAATTTCCATTTTTTCCCCATTTCTATCTCCCTGAGTCTCTGTTTCAGTCAGGTCAGTCTGTTACAGGAAATCTCCACCTGTCTTAAAACTCTGCCTTGAGGGGCACCTGGGTGGCTCAGTGGGTTAAAGCCTCTGCCTTCGGCTCAGGTCATGGTCCCGGGGTTCTGGGATCGAGCCCTGCATCGGGCTCTCTGCTTGGTGGGGAGGCGTGCTTCCCCCCTCCTCTCTCTCTCTCCCTGTCTCTCTGCCTACTTGTGGTCTCTGTCCGTCAGATAAATAAATAAAATCTTAAAAAAAAAAAAAAACTCTGCCTTGATCTGTTCACTACCTCCTCCCTCCCCTCCCACCATCCTCTTCTTCCTAGTGACTAAAACCATACTCACCATTTTATCACATTTCAAGTCTTAATCTACTTAATTCTAAGCTTCTGTTGCAGATGCTATTATATAAGTCACCAGTGACATTTATCTATTTATTTGTTTCTTAACTATGCCTTTTTCCTAACTTAGATTTTAAGAGGTTTGGGAATATGGAAAAATATCATTTATCCCTTCTCTTCTTCATTAGAGGAGAGAAATTCTATTAGAAAGAAATGGAACTCGTAACACACAGATTTGTCAAATTAAGAAAGAAAAGGAAGAAAGCAAGCAAGAAAGAAAGGGAGGGAGGAAAGAAAGAAAGAAAGAAAGAAAGAAAGAAAGAAAGAAAGGAAGGAAGGAAGGAAGAAAATTAAGACTTAGAGAACTAAACCTCAGAGAAAAAGTGCCCATAACCAAGAGGCTGAATAATTCAACCAAGTCAAAAGGCCAGTTTAGTGTTCTTTCCCTGCAACACAGGATTGATGTACGTGACATAAGGGGCAAAACAAAAGATATGTATTAAGTCTAAGTCCTGTGGCACATGGGTGACTCAGCTGGTTAAGCGACCAACTCTTGATTTTGGCTCAGGTCAAGATCTAAGCCCCATGTGGAGCTCCATGCTGGGAGATTCTCTCCCCCTCTACCAGATCACCCATTCCCCTCCCCCAAATGAATACATACATACATACATACATACATACATTCATTCATACCCAGGTCTTATTTTGTTTTTCAGCTTAACACATTTTTTAAAAAAAATCACAAACCAGGCCCATTATATACTTCGGTTTCGTCCATGTTAACCCGGTGACATTCCTCTTTCCCAAGTAGACTGAAAGTTTATGGATTTTCAGTAAAGTTCCAATACAAATTAAGTGTGATTATTCAGAGGGGAGGAGAGAGAGAAAGGATTAGTTATAGACTTGCTCAGAGACACAAAGCTGTATTTAAAACTTGGTAAAGCAGCCTTAAGAGTCTCTCTTGGGAGCTATTTACAATTTTTTTTTCTGATTACAATCATGCAATATGATTCCATTTGGGATTTCGAGTAAAGCTGGAATGCTTTATTCCCTAAAGAACGAAAAGTGTTTGGTTTTTTTTAAAAGAAAAAAAAAAAGGAATGTGATACTTCTGGTCAAAAGTTCTGTTTCTGGAATTCATGATAAATGAAAAGAATTTTGGCAGTTCCTATGTCATTCTACATCTCACAAGCAACGTGCAATTCCTCATGTCACTACAATTTGGTTATTCACTGAAACAACTGATCTTATTACAAAACAAGTTAAAGAAACAAACAAAGCCTCCTTCAGTTCCTGCCTTGATTCATTATGAGAATTCACCTTTCCTTTCACCTCACCCACAATCCCAGATATTGAATGCCAAATATTGGTCTCACTGAAAGACAGGACATTAGACACTTTAAACATCAGCGAAATTGAATTCAGCTATCCTTAGTCACTGACTAATGACTCTATTCCTATTTGCACATTTTTAAAGTAATACTATGTCCTTCCCGGAAGTTCTTTTTACATTCCAGATTACGAAAGGGACTGAAGAACAACAAAGGAAAAATGCAAAAAGTCAAGTGTCAGGACCAGAGTTAGAAGCATATACACATATGTAGGTAAGTCTGGGTCAAATTCCTATTCAGTAGGATATTAATCTTTATAAAAGATTTTAAAGAAATATTACCTAATTTAGCCTAAAGAGAATTCTGCCTTACTATCAAATTTAAAATGCGACCAGAGAGTGAGTATTCTAACATAGTTAAGGGGAAAGTATTAACAAAGCATAACGAAGCATTCTAACATAGTTAAGGGGAAAGTATTAACAAAGCAAAGTAACAAAGCATTTTTAAAAGTTTGTAATAAATATTTGACTGCACCATGCATCCTGTTTTTCTAATGCCACGTGATAATCGAATTTAAGAACTGTTACCACCAATTTTTCATCTTCCACTTTAGAATTGAAACTAAATAAATTTGCTCTTCCCCCACATCCAAAATTACAGATCATAGTAATAAAGTAGTTAAAATTTACCTAGAGGAGTTTCAAAAAAACAATTTTATAAGAATACTAGAAATCGCCAACATTTAAACAGTTGTACACACAATATACATAAACTGATCAGAGTTCTTTTAGCAAATGACTACTGTCTTTACTTGTACTGCTGATTACCTGCTAGAGCACAAAAACAAAACAAAACAAAAAAAACCAAACAAACAAACAAAAAAAAAAAACCAGAACAAGAAACAAAGAAAAACACAAAACAACACATCTTCCTCTGTTAAAGTCACATCTGCAGGAAAAAGGCTACTAAAAAAAGAACAGTCTGCTGTTCCAAGTTAATTTCCTGCCAGTAGATATTTTGCAATGTTCAAGGCTAGAAAATGTTTTCAAAGAAATAATTTCATATTCTCATATACTTAAGGTAGAAATTCTAGAATTAGAAAATTAAAATGGTAGTTGTATTATTCATTATTATATTTTACTAAATAAGTCTGTCACTTTTGTCCGAGTCTCCAGTTTTTTTTAAAACTCTAAAGAACAAAAATTGTCTTATTCCCTGTTCCCCTTTGTCTTTTGCATCAAATATATTTACCACTTGTAATTCATGTGTAAATACTATTATCAGCAACAAACAAGAAACAAATTTCCTTTTTAAAAAACCAAAAGAAGGGACGCCTGGGTGGCTCAGTTGGTTAAGCAGCTGCCTTCGGCTCAAGTCATGATCCCAGCGTCCTGGGATCAAGTACCGTATCAGGCTCCTTGCTCGGCAGGGAGCCTGCTTCTCCCTCTGCCTCTGCCTGCCATTCAGTCTGCCTGTGCTCGCTCTCTCTCCCTCTCTCTCTCTCTCTCTGATAAATAAATAAAATCTTTAAAAAAAAAGAAGGCGCTTCTGCATGGTTCAATCACTCAAGCCTCCAGACTCTTAACTTTGGCTCAGGTTGTGATCTCAGAGTCATGGGATGGGGCCTTGCATCAGGCGCTAGACTGGGTATGGAACCTGCTTGAGATTCTCTCCCTTTCCCTCATCTCTCCCCTGCCCTCAAAAAATAAAATAAAATAAAAATAAAATAAAAACCCAAAAAGTGAGGATTTAGACATATGTACAGGAAAAAAATGTTGAAGGTATAAACAACAAGCATAATTCTAGCTGAACTGCACTAAATCTTTCAAATACAGCAAAGGTTTAGGTTAAATGTTATTTAACTGTATGTATGCCACTGCAAAGTTAAAAGCAGATTTAGGGGCACCTGGGTAGCTCAGTCCTTGGGCTCGGGTTGTGATCCCAGGGTTCTGGGATCCAGCCGCATCACACTCCCTGCTCAGCAGGAAACCTGCTTCTCCTCCCTCTCCTACTCCCTGTTTGTGTTCACTCTCTTGCTGTCTCTCT
This sequence comes from Neogale vison, assembly GCF_020171115.1. Lineage (NCBI taxonomy): Eukaryota > Metazoa > Chordata > Mammalia > Carnivora > Mustelidae > Neogale > Neogale vison. The sequence goes on from NC_058097.1 coordinate 158,257,914, forward strand.
CTCTGTCAAATAAAGTCTTTTTTTTTTTTTTAAGTAGATTTAAAAATTCTTAACCAAATGATGTGCTATTATATTATAGGTGAAAATCGTTCATGAGAGAACTTGATTCATTTGTTTTTACAAATATCTTCAAATTACTATTAAAAGGATTCTCTGATTTCAACTCCGATGGCTGAATTAATAAACAATTGCTTAGTAAATCAAAATTTAACAGTATGTGAATGAAACAATATTTAATTTCCTGGAATGAAAGTATTTACAACACATGAGATCATCTACCTAGTAGCTTGTCTTACACTTCCTTATATGTTTGGGGGTATTTTTGTTTTTGTTTTTGTTTTAAAGATTTTGTTTATTTATTCAAAGGAGGGAGAGTGCATGCACAAACAGGGGGAGGGACAGAAAGAGAGAGATAAGCAAACTTCCCATTGAGCAGTAAACCCGATTTGGGGCTCAATCCCAGAACCCTGAGATCATGACCTGAGCCAAAGGCAGCCACTTAACCGGCTGAGCCACTCATGTGTCCCTAATTCCTTATGTTTTTATGCTTATTTCAGTGATTCTTAAACCTGAGTATGCTGTGGAATCACCCAGGAGGCTTTTAAAATTTTTTACTGCCAGGACTCCATCCCAAACCATATAAATTGGAATATCTTGGCAGTTCGACCTCAGTAGCAATATTTTTTTTTTAAATTTTGATCATGGTAAAAACACATAAAACTTAAAACACCATTTTTAATTGTGCAGTTCAAAAGTGTTAACTATATTCACATTGATGTGCAATAGACTCTAGAACTTTATTATCGTGCAGGGCCAAAACTCTATACACACTGAACAACATCTCAACATTTAACCTACCCTACAGTTCCTGGCAAATGCCATTCAACTCTTTGTTTCTAAGAGTTTGACTACTTTAAAGATTTCATTTAAGGGACGCCTGGGTGGCGCAGTTGGTTAAACGACTGCCTCCGGCTCAGGGCGTGATCCTGGAGTCCCGGGATCAAGTCCCACATCAGGCTCCCAGCTCCATGGGGAGTCTGCTTCTCCCTCTGACCTTCTCCTCGCTCATGCTCTCTCTCACTGTCTCTCTCTCTCAAATAAATAAAATAAAATCTTAAAAAAAAAAAAAATTTATAAAAAAAAAAAAGATTTCATTTAAGTGAACCTCAAGGTACATCCATGTTGTATCATGGGATAGGATTTCCTTCTCTTTCAAGGCCAATATTCCATTGTATACATATGCCACATTTTCTTTATCCATTCATGAGTCATTTAACACTTGGGTTGCTTCCACATTTGAGCTATTATGAATGATGCTGCTTTCAACATGGATGTACAAATATCTCTTTGAGACTACTTTCAATGCTTCTGAATACATATCCAGAAGTGGATCTGCTGGATCAGATGATAATTCTATTTTTAATTTTTTGAAGAACCACTATATGGCAGCTGTACCGTTTTACATTCCCATCAACAGTGCACATACACATCCTTGCTAACACTTGCTATTTTCTGGGCTTTTTCAACAGTACTCATCCTCGTCAGTGTGAGGAGGTATATCACTGTGGTTTCTATTTACATTTCCCTGTTAGTGATGATTGCCAACATTCAATAAATGAAGGTTATTCTCCAGTCAAAGAAATGGAATTGACATTCAGAAGAGAAAATAATCATGCACAGAGAGATAATCGTTGAAATACACTTAGATAATAGATAAAACTTCGGTAAGACTGGTTTAAGTCTTCCATCCCACTCAGCCTGCTTCCTTCCTTGAACCTCTCTCCATCTCTCCTTTTCCTGTAGCATATTCTCTCTTTTAATCTAATTCTGTTTCTAAGGAAGAATTTAATATGAATTTGGGAATGTTTCTCATTTCTCCCCAGAGAATTTATATAAGACTTAACATTGTTTAGACAGGGAAAGATTTTTTTTTTCTTCCGCATGGCAAAAAGAAGCTTTAAGCCACAACTTCAAAACAGAAGTAACTCAGAGCTGGTACTCTCACAAGCCAGTTTTAAAGATGACTCTCCAGGGACGCCTGGGTGGCTCAGTTGGTTGGACGACTGCCTTCGGCTCAGGGCGTGATCCTGGAGTCCCGGGATCAAGTCCCACATCAGGCTCCCAGCTCCATGGGGAGTCTGCTTCGCTCTCTGGCCTTCTCCTCGCTCATGCTCTCTCTCACTGTCTCTCTCTCTCAAATAAATAAATAAAATATTTAAAAAAAATAAAAAAATAAAAAAATAAAGATGACTCTCCAGTAGTTGGTCACCTATTTTTCCTAAGGCTGATTTTTTTTTTTTTTAAAGTAAACTCTATGTTCTCATGAACCCAAGATCAAGAGCCACATGCTCCACCAGCTGAGCTAGCCAGGTGCTCCAACAGTACTTTTTTTTTTTTTTTTTTAAAAAACATAATCTCAATGTTCAACATGGGGCTCAAATTCACAACCCCGAGATCAAGAGTCAGCTCCACTAACTGAGCCAGCCAGACATCCCTAATGATTTTTAGAATAAAAAACAACCACAGTCAATATAAGAATATATAGTGGTATACATCAAGCATTTATTTGAACACTGTAGAATAAACTGTACATTTCTTATGTATCTTAGCATGTGGAGCAGAAACTCAAAGCAGGTACTGAAAATGTGCTTGAAATTTGAATCATAAGAATTTTCCAACATCTCATTTATTCAACACCCTCAATCATGCAGAATATGGCCAAGATCCTAAAAATAGGCTGAACAACCAAATAAAGAGTAAAATTAGACATCAAAAATCCTTGCTAAAAGGCACTTGATTTCCTTATAAGAAGGGTCCTTTGATTCAGAGTTACTGGACACTAACAGTTTACACATAACTTTAGTAATGTATATTATTTTCCAATCAGTAACTAATGCATTTACACTGGGGATGAAGATGGAAACATGGAAATCTGAACAAACACACTCATTTAGGTGGCCCTTATTTACATATGGCATTCTACTTACAAGCATCACTTATTACAGCATATTACGAGAATTGATACTCATACTGAGTAGCCTTATGCATTACAGATTAAGTTAATTACAAAAGCTTAGGTGCACAGCTGTAAGGTATATACCTCTGCAGCTGTGGTGTACACATGTGCAGGCATGCATGTGTATGCACACACACTCATACTCCTTTCTTCTCCTTTGGCCAAGAGCTACTCAAACTTTGATTTCTTCATGAGTCACCACTTAAGTAACTCATGACTTTGGTTTATCCCTCCCTACCTAGTCTCACCATTCCAACCACTTGACTCAACTGGAGGAAACCCTCCCTCTAGCTTACATACTGAAAGTGAAGAATTCATTGGGATTAGAAGTTCTCAAAATACTACAAAACTGAATCAAAGAATGTTACCCTTTGAAAGAGAAAGGCAAGGAGAAAGAGTACTGAGGAAAAGAAGTAGATATAACAAGTAAAACATGAGGCCCAGCTCACAAATAATTGTGATTTATTTGAATAAAAATATCCATTCCTCCACTCTTTTTTTTTTAATTTTTAACAGACACTTTGGGGTATTACACACTATTAATACTTATTTTGCTTTTGTCCTATTTAATATCAGTAAGAAGAACCAAAGGCTTTCCCTAGTAACTGCATAATTTTACAAAATCCCACACAATAGGAAATCTTCCAAAGAATGCTATTATTTCAGTTTTTTACTATTTTTAAAATACTATTAAAATCACCTACTTCTACTTGAAAAAATAAAGTAAAATATCTTCTTATGTCACTATAATAAACAAATATTCCTTCATTTCTTCAGACCTACCTATAAATACACACACCTAACAGTTTTTTGGGCACCTGGTGGCTCAGTTGCTTGGGCATCTGCCTTTGGCTCGGGTCATGATCCCAGGGTCCTAAGATGGAGTCCCTCATCGGGCTCCCTGCTCATCGAGTGGAAAGTCTGCTTCTCTCTCTCCCTCCACAACTCCTCCCTACTTGTGCTCCCTCTCTCAAATAAACAAAATCTTTTAAAAAATAGTTTTACAAGTAAAAATTTCTTATCTGTCCACATCTTCTTTTTCTCACTTAATGGTATCATGAAGAGCTTTCCAGGCAAACCTACCTAATTCTTTTCTGTAAATCTGAAACCTGGTCTCTTTACCTAACTACAAACCTACTGAGAAATTTTTCTGTACTGTTCTGTTACAAGAAATACCAAAGAACATGCTTGTTGTAACAAATTAAAACCTCATCATCAGTGTGTGAATATACCTAGACAGTTACCAACACTTACTTACAGGCCTTTATAATTTGGCCAGTCTGACTGCCAAACTATTCACTCACTGTTATTTTAATTTGCCTTTTAAAATTATAACTGAGATTAGAGGTAACTTCTCATGGTTACTGGCAAAGTGAATTTCTTCTTCATTGAAAAGACAGTTTGTATTCTTCCTATTTTTTTCTATTGGGTTTTATTATTCATTTCTAGGTGCTCATCGATTAAGAATATCAACACTCTTTGTCTTTTAACTCATTTTACAATGTCTACCACGGTATCCAGTGCTAAAAAAATGTATCCAAAACTTGGAAATGAAAAGAGAATATGTAGCATATCTTTTCATTGTCATACCGGAGCACGGTTTTAGTAAGCCCACCAAAGGATTACTTAATTTTTTAGAATAAACATGTAATAGACTTTCTAATTTATTACTTCATTGAAGCATCTATAACAATATGGAAGAAGCATACTGTACACCAATTTAGCATTCAATGATTAATGCTGATTAATATTGATTAATGAAATGGCTGATATTTTATAAAGTCCAAAGAATTTACACAGATATTTCTATCATTAACAACAATCTCTCTTCCATTCAAAAAAAAAAATTGATTCTTACTTCCTGAAAACTAAAAGCAAGCAAAGGTTATATTTTGGAAAAGGATCACCACAGAAGAACCAACCTATGTTCTAATACCAAGAACAGATGGCCAGGTAAAGAATCTGTAGTGGCACATTGGTTAAAGACTTTGATAACTTTGGAATTAGATGAAAGTATAGTTACTGAGCTTCAATTCTTCAAAAAAAAAAAAAAAAACTATTGTTGTTTGGACTGAAAATGAGAAATAACTACATTTTGTCAGTTTTATTTATAAACTCAATTTATAGGAAAAAATGTTCAACAAAATAAAAGATAGTGAATTTATAGGGTTTTAAGTCTTTCATCAGTTTAAAACAGGTAGGGGAAATAGCTGCGTTCTCTTTCAAACTGTATTTCCTAATTATTTTATGTAAGTGTTTTCTGTTTGTTTTCTTATCTAGTTTAATTCAGCTATCAACACGGGAATTTCTCTTCACCTGGACCAATGCAGATAATACTCAAACAAGCTGACAACAAGCTGAGAGTCATGTTTCCCATGGAATACTATTTCTTGCTACTTTGCTATTATTTCCTTGGTGGTAATAAGCCTTGATAAAAGTGGTTTTATGTTACCTACATGCAACTTCTCTCTTCTCCTCATAACAATCAATAGCTATTTATTAAACACAAAAGCCATGCACTGTGCTTAAGCATTGAGAAAACTAAGAAATTAAATTACAGTTGACCCTTGAACAACAGGAGTTTGAACTCCACAAGTCTGCTTATATGTGGATTTTTTATTCAATAAATACAGTACAGCACAATAAGTATATTTCCCTTCCTTATGATTTTCTTAATAACATTTTCTCTTTTTTATTGTAAGAATACAGTATATAATACACAGAACATACAAAATATGTGTTAATTGGCTGTTTGTTATTGGTAAGGATTCAGGTCAACAACAGGCTATTAGTGGTTAAGTTTTGGGGGAACCAAGTCATACACAGATTTTTGACTGAATGGGAAAGGGGAAATGTGGGTGTCCCTAAACCCCATGTTGTTAAATTCAACTGTATATGAATTTTTGCCTATAAAAAGAGATCAAAGAAAGGCATAACAGGTAGAAATTTGCTGACTCCCATGATACAGTCCTATGTGAAACAATATGCAATGAAAGATACTGACAAAATCTTTTGGAACCCAAACTGGTAGAAAATAATAAGTAATAAACAAATAAAAGATAGATAAAAACAAAGGCTCAGAAACAAAACATTTTCTTAGTTTGTGAATAAAATACTATGATAAAAAATTTTAAAAAGGTCATACTGACTGAGATAACACAGTCACAAATAAGTTACCATGATGTGAAAGTTCAAGACTACTTTCTAAATAAAAATAATACAAAATAAAAGCACTCAAAAAGTTTAACATAAACTCACAGAACTAATAAACGATCTTAGCAGGTTTGTAAGATAACTATAAATCACTGATGAAGGAAATTACAGAAGACCTAAGTAAATGGAAAGTAATTCTGGGTTCGTGGATTAGTAGATTGATATTGTTAAGAGGTCAATTCTCCCCGAAACTGAACCATAGATTCAATGCAGTTCCAATCAAATTGCCAGCATGGTTTTTCATAAATATCAGTAAGTGAGAGTTAACAAATTCACAGAAATGTGTATGCCCACTAAATATTTTCTGAACTTAACAACTTCAAGTCTTTTCTACCATAGTCATGGTCTCCATTATCATTATAACTAATATATACAAATAGCCAGGATAATTTTTAGTCCCCTACTGAGAGACATTAAAAAAAGACATAGCTAGCTTTCTTACTAGACCCTTATTCTGACTGTATATAATTTCATAAAAATAAGTAAACGAGCCTTCGTATTGAAATCAAAACTATGCCCCTGGTCAAAAGTATAAGTGTGACAAATGTTTGCTGAGTAAACACATATAAGGATAAACAAACCTGAGACACATTCCAAGATGCTGGACTGACGTTTTTCTATGATCTTTTTGTTTGTTTGTTTAAAGATTTTATTTATTTATTTGACAGAAAAAGAGACAGCAAGAGCAGGAATACGAGCAGGGGTAGTGGAAGAGGGAGAAGCAGGCTTCCTGCTGAGCAAGGAGGCCAATGCAGGGGTCCATCCCAGGACCCTGGGATCATGACCTGAGCAGAAGGTGGACACTTAACAACTGAGCCACCCAGGTGTCCCTTCTATGATCTTCTATACTCAAAAAATCTTTATGCTCCCTTTGCACACAGAAAAAGTTTTAAACCCACTAATGAAGTGTTAAAAGCCACAAACAATTGGCCCGTACTAACTTTGCAACTTTCTCTTCTGTTAGGAACTAACATCCCTCCAAATCCAAAATAAATACTAAGGTTCAGGCAATTTAACATCCTATCTCAGGACTTTTACTAAAGCAGTAAGGAGCCTTTTCTCTAGCATATTCAAATTCCATTTATCTTTCAATTACTCTTGCTGCATAATAAGCTATCCCAAAACACAGTAGCTTAAATTAAGCACCATTTTATTATGCTCATGGAATCTAGAGGTCAGGAATTCAGACAGTGCAAGGGCAGAGCACTATTCTCATTCTCCAAATAAATATCAGCATAGAGGATTAAAATCAACAGAATATGATTAGTTATTTCTGGAGAAGAGCATTAGTGATGAAAGAAGGGGTATTAAATGTTAATTTAACAATTTAACATGTAAATTTATTTTAAGTTGACTGAAATGGTTTAAAATGTTTCAAAAAATAAATTTAAGTTTCAGCTACATTGATCTGTTTTGTTAATAAGTGAATATATATATATATATATATATATTTTTTTTTTAAGATTTTACTTATTTATTTGACAGAGAGAGATCACAAGCAGGCAGAGAGGCAGGCAGAGAGAGAGGAGGAAGCAGGCTCCCCGCCGAGCAGAGAGCCCGATGCGGGGCTCGATCCCAGGACCCTGGGATCACGACCCAAGCTGAAGGCAGCGGTTTAACCCACTGAGCCACCCAGGCGCCTCAATAAGTGAATATATTTTACTGAATAAAACTAACGAGACTACAAAAGCTAATCTTTTAAGCAATGTAACTGGAAATGCTTCAACTTGAAAATAATTGATCATGTTTTAATTCTATTTTAAAACATATCTCCCACATTTTGCTTCTGGATAAAACAGTTCAGACTTAACACTCCAAAGAAGAACATTTGTAAAGAACATTTGTAAATACAAAATGGAGGCATTTAGTTCTTGCTGGGTTTCTTCCCCAAGTCTGTGTAAAAAGGTCAACTGCTAAGTGAAAACAAGAACAGGCATGAATGGAAGGATAAATAACCAAATAAGGATAAAGGCAGAACTGGAGCAATTACCTAATGTATTAAATTCATAATCACACATGACTTATACCTTCTGGAACTGGGATGAAATCATTATAGAAACACTAGTCAGCACTTCTTGCAAGACTCCTAGATAACTAAAGGGTTCCTCCCAATTTTCTATACTAAAGGTTGCCATGCATCTTCCTTGGAGGAGAATGCATTTATATATCACCAAATCTTAGATTCTGCTATACATGATCTCACCTTCTAAAGACTCAATAACATTTGAAAATGTCTATATTCAATTATACATACACACACCATACTATACTTATACCACTAAAAATGTCTATGATACAGTCCAAGTAATCCAGTTTTAAAGAGGTTCTATAAGGATGACAAGAAAAACCTTAGCATATCTTTGCTCACCTGGCTCGCTTTCCTCTGCATCCTTCCACTGACTAGAAAGAAAAAACACAGATTCCATACACCCAATGACACCTTTCACTAGGATTCCTTTCCTCCCAAGAAACAGAACACCAGCTTTGAAAACAGTAAAGAGCTACTCAAATGTTATTACTGCACAGAGCTTATTTTCTTGGCTATAAGAACAACTCCCATTCACAGAATTCTTTATAGATTACAAAGTATACAGCAGGCAATTAGCTGATTGAACAAATCAGTGAAAGAAGGGAATCAGAAAAAAATGAAAAACATCTCTGAATTTTTATTTTAACTTAAAACATAAATGTACGTCATTTTATCATATGAGAAATTTTTAGGTTGTTTAGAAGAAATATTATTTCTGTTGCTTTATCATAACTTAAACCAAAAAATTTTTAAAGATTTTATTTATTTATTTGACAGAGAGAGATCACAAGTAGGCAGAGAGGCAGGCAGAGAGAGGGGGGAAGCAGGCTCCCCACTGAGCAGAGAGCCCGATGTGGGGCTCAATCCCATGACCCTGAGATCATGACCTAAGCCGAAGGCAGAGGCTTAACCCACTGAGCCATCCAGGTGCCCCCAAATTTTGAGTATAATATGAAATTATAGATTGAATAACTCTGGCTACCACAGAAGGAATTTCTACCTTTGGAGGTAATTTCACCTCCTCTTCCTGTTCATATTTTGATCCATCTATCTGTGTTGTAATGTGTATGATATCAACATCATTCATAATTTCATTTTCCAACTAATCATCAATATTAATTACTACATATCACCTTCACTAAACCTTAGGAACATACAATTCTTTAAATGGTAAAGTATTTTCATTTTCTTTTTGCAATTCGTTAATTTCTATAGCATTGTCAAACTCACTCACTGGTCATATCTAATATTTAGTGAAAACTGAGCTGGGATTTTGTTCCATTTGTAAACACTATCTTTAACATTAACTTATAGATGATGCAGAAAGCCTAGAACCATGTATTCTATTCCAAAACACAACTTAAAAATTTTCACTTTTAGTGGATTTCTTGATCCATGTGCAGAATTAAGGATATTAGTTTTAAAAAACTTCTTATTATTGTCTTAATTTCCTTACTACTGAGATCTAAAGAAACACTGAGTGCCTACATAAATATGGCATCCCACATCAAAGTATACTCTAAGATATGTATAAACAATGAACCAAGGACATAGTAGACTCTGGCTGAAGAAAGCAAAGAAAATTTCCACAGATGAGCAAAACTGGCATGAATGTTAAATATAAAGTAAGAAGGGAAGAGAAAGATAATTCCAGGAGAAAAGAACAGCTTGATCAAAGGTATATCGATGTAAGAAATGTACTCCATTAAGCATTTTTGGCAAAGAAAATCAGTTTAACATGGCTGGAATACAGAATGTATGAAAAGAGGCAGAAAAGGATGGTAATACTAGATGAGGCTTTCTTAAAATAACTTGTAGCCAAACAATGAAAGACCCTGTCCCCTGCAATAAAGAAAATGAATTTCATTCTGTAGATAATGGGGCTACTACCAGAGCTTTTGGAAATAGGAAAGAGTGTCAGAATGAGATTAGTATTTAGGAATAATAACTCTAGAAATAGTGAAATATAAATAGTGATAATGAAGTAAAACTGGATGGGAAATTGTGACAATTACCAAGAAGAAAGATTTAAGAACCTCAAACATAAGTAGTAGAAGTCAAGATAGACCATATTCTGGGCCATGAAAAAGTCATTCACTAAACTGGAAATTATTTGAATCACACAAACCAAATTCTCTGACCACAATGGAATTAAATTAAAAACTAATAAAAGAGAGATTATCTACAAAATCCCCAAATAGTAAGAAACACAACTCTAAATAACTTATGGGTCAAAGAATAATTTAAAGGGAAGTTAAAAAATAGTTTGAACTAAATGAAAATGAAAACACAATTTATTAAAGTTTGTGAGATGCAGTTAAGGCAATACTTGGAGATTAATTTATAGTACTAAGCAACTTTTATTAGAAGAGAATTAAAGTCTCAAATCAATGACTTCAGCTTCCACCATAAGAAACTGAAACAGAAGTCTGGAAAATGGGGAAAAAAAAAACAGAAGAGCAAATTAAGCCCAAAGTAATCAGAAGAATGAAAATAATAAAGAAGCAATCAATGAAATTAATAATAGAAAAGCAAAGAAAAAAACAAGAAAAAGATCAACAAAATTATTAAGTTTAGTAGACTAATCAGGGAAGAAAGGTTCTAGTTTTAGATTTTACTTTTACATTAATGATCTATTTGGAGTTCCTAAGATGTGAATGGAAGTTCATTTGTTAATAATTATGCAATTGTTTTGGCATCATTTGTTGATTTTATTTTCCACTAAACCACCTTTCTAATTTTGTTGAAAAATCAGTTGTGGGGCTCCTGGGTCGCTCAGTGGGTTAAAGCCTCAGCCTTCGGCTCAGGTCATGATCCCAGGGTCCTGGGATCGAGACCTGCATTGGGCTCTTTGCTTAGCAGGGAGCCTGCTTCTTCCTCTCTCTCTCTCTGCCTGCCTCTCTGCTTACTTGTGATTTCTGTCAAATAAATAAATAAATAAATCTTTTTTTTTTTTTTTAAATCAGTTGTGTATGTATGTGCATTTGTGTCTGTACCTTTGTTTAGAATCTTTCTTCTGTTCTACTGATGAATTAATATTGTTCCATTATCTATCTTGACTCCAGTATTAAACTATTTTGATCACTGTAGCTTAATGATATGCCTTCGAGTCAATTAGTTTAAGTCGTCCAATTTTGTGAAAGTTGTTTTCCTATTCTAGTTCTTTCACATTTCCATATGTATTTGAATTCCAATAGTTCATTGTTAATATTCAAAAGCAATTTTTGTATATTGATCTATATTGATCTTTTACAACCTCCCTGAATTCATTTATTAGTTCTACTATTGTTTGGTGATTCCTTACAATATTTTACACATTAATTCATTTAATCTACTCATTTCTGTACTTTTTATCCCTTTTTTTTTCCCCTCCTTTACAATGATATAGTTTGTAAGGCAGTTTCTGACCTATCTTTTAGTATACTAATTCTCTCTGCAGCAATGCCTAATATGCTATTAGGTCAATCTTCTGGTTACTTACTTCACTTACTGTATTTTTTCAGTTCTTGAATTCAATTTAGTTTTTTCATTCATTACCAACACTCTGACAAAATGCTAATCTTCTATTTTCTTTAAACATATCAAGCACAGGTTTGTCTGAGTGCCACTATCTAAATCCCTTGTAAGTCTGTCTGTTTCTTGTATCTTGGTTTTTTGTGATGTTGTTTTGTCTCCTCGGAGGTCGGATTACTTTCAACTGGATGCTGAGTATTTTATGTTTAAAAAAAAAAAGGTTGAAATAATTTGAGATTCTGCATGATATTATCTTCCTCCAACACAAATTTATGTTTTCTTTTAGCAGGCAAGTAGCTGAAAGGCTCTAGAAATAGCAGATAACCTTAACCCAATCAGGAGTTCAAGTAATTCAAAGCTCGGTTGCAGCCTCTATGAGGGCTGATCTCTTTCTAATTCACCCATACATCTACAATGTAGCCTATTATAACACTTATAAACCCAAAAACTGATTTAAGTTAAAAAAAAAAAAAATGGAAGTTACCCACCTTTTGACTCCAACAAAATCACAAAATTCTTACTACCTATTTTATTATTGAAAGCTCTCTGAATAACTGAATACTCTTTCTCTCTAAAGCCAGATTTGGTGCTAAACTTTAACTAACCAAACTTACTTTTTAACTGTAATACACAGCAGTAAGCTACACTGTTGTTCACATGGAAAATAAATGCTAGTCAACTTTATTTTTGCTAATAGTTACAATTTAGTAAATGTTTCACTATCACTCAGAAAAAAATTGTCTTATACCTTGGTCACACTTAATCCACAATTTTATCTCTCTCAAAATAAAAACAGAATATATTCAACTGTTAGAAAATATAAAAGCCATTAATAGAGACATTAAATTTTATAACACCATTGCATATTCTGCTGACAGATAATATTTTAAAAAGGTGAAATAAACTTAGTCTAAAAGTGCGTAAAGTGTTCTTGGTTCAAGAAAAGGGGCAATATCATGCTAAAAGATATACTCCCCATGTATTTGAATTTTTCAAAGATCTAAAATTGAGGGGCGCCTGGGTGGCTCAGTGGGTTAAGCCGCTGCCTTCGGCTCAGGTCATGATCTCAGGGTCCTGTGATCGAGGCCCGCATCGGGCTCTCTGCTCAGCGGGGAGCCTGCTTCCTCCTCTCTCTGCCTGCCTCTCTGCCTGCTTGTGATCTCTCTCTGTCAAATAAATAAATAAAATCTTTAAAAAAAAAAAAAAAAGAAAATATAAAAGCCATTAATAGAGACATTAAATTTTATAACACCATTGCATGTTCTGCTGACAGATAATATTTTAAAAAGGTGAAATAAACTTAGTCTAAAAGTGCGTAAAGTGTTCTTGGTTCAAGAAAAGGGGCAATAACATGCTAAAAGATATACTCCCCAGGTATTTGAATTTTTCAAAGATCTAAAATTGAGGGGCGCCTGGGTGGCTCAGTGGGTTAAGCCTCTGCCTTCGGCTCAGGTCATGATCCTAGGGTCCTGGGATCGAGCCCCACATGGAGCTCTCTGCTCGGCAGGGAGCCTGCTTCCTCCTCTCTCTCTCTGCCTGCCTCTCTGTCTACTTGTGATCTCTCTCTGTCAAATAAATAAATAAAATCTTAAAAAAAAAAAAAAAGATCTAAAATTGAGACTCTGGGGCAGTGACAAAAAATATATATATACATCTTCATAATCTAAAAATTCTGTATGTTCTTTTGTTAAAATTTTATTTTATTTCTACTTCAGAAGAATGGTGATATATATTTTAAAAGCTCATATGTGTATATGTATGTGTATATATATATACATACACACATACGTATATATACATACACAGAGTTAAATTGCTAAATACCCTTCATATTTCTGACAATTTTCACCCCCTTCCTCTCTTAAAATATAGTATCTTTTAAAATGTCTTCTTAGGGCGCCTGGGTGGCTCAGTGGGTTAAGCCGCTGCCTTCGGCTCAGGTCATGATCTCAGGATCCTGGGATCGAGTCCTGCATCGGGCTCTCTGCTCAGCAGGGAGCCTACTTCCTCCTCTCTCTCTCTCTCTGCCTTGTGATCTCTCTCTGTCAAATAAATAAATAAAATCTTTTAAAAAATAAAATAAAATGTCTTCTTAATTTTATTTTTCTAGTCCTACCAGTGTTTTCACATTATAAGAACACTTAGAAATGGGGAAAACTGCCAAGCACTTTAAAGAGTTTATATCTGAGGCACCTGGGTAGCTTATTCATTAAGCATCTGCCTTCGGCTCAGGTCATGATCCTAGGGTCCAGCATCGGCATCGGGCTCCCTGCTCAGCAGGGAGCCCATTTCTCCCTCTCCCACTCTCCCTGCTTGTGTTCCCTCTCTCGCTGTGTGTGTCCCTGTCAAATAAATAAAATCTTTTTTTTTAAATTGTTTATATCTTTAAAAAGATGAGCAGAAGACATGAACAGACATTTCTGCAAAGAAGATATCCAAATGGCCAACAGACATATGAAAAGGTGCCCGACATCACTCAGCATCAGGGAAATACAAATCAAAACCACCTCACACCAGTCAGAATGACTAAAATTAACAAGTCAGGAAACGACAGCTGTTGGCGAGGATGTGGAGAAAGGGAATGCAAGCTGGGGTAGCCACTCTGGAAAACAGTATGGAGGATCCTCAAAAAGTTGAAAACAGAGCTACCCTACAACCCAGCAATCGCACTACTACTGGGTATTTACCCTAAAGATACAAATATATTGATCTGACAGGGCACATGCCCCCAAATGTTTATAGCAGCAATGCCCACAATAGCCCAACTATGGAAAGAATCTAGATGTCCATCAACAAATGAATGAATAAAGAAGATATGGTACACAACACACACACACACACACACACACACACACACACACGGGAATACTATGCAGCCATCCAAAAACAAAACAAAACATTGAAATCTTGCCATTTGCAACAACATGGATGGAACTAGAGGGTATTATGCTAAGGGAAATAAGTCAATCAGAGAAAGATAATTACAATATGGTCTCTCTGGTATGAGGAATTTGAGAGGTGGGGGGGTTGGGGGGGTTGGGGGGGAATGAAACAAGAGAGGACTGGGGAGGGAGACAAACCATAAGAGACTCTTAATCTCAGGAAACAAACTGAGGGTTGCTGGGGTGTTGTGGGGGAGGGACAGGGTGGCTGGGTTATGGACATGGGGAAGATATGTGCTATGGTGAGTACTGTGAATTGTGTAAGACTGATGATGCACAGACCTGTACCCTTGAAGCAAATAATACAGTATATATGTTAAAAAAAAAAAAAATCCACCTGACATGCTATCAGGTCATTTACTTTACTGAAAGTAACTGAATATCACAAGTGGCTAGATAAAACCCATTTCTATATAGTGTTCACCTTTCAATTCACTAAAGATATTAAAAAAAAAAAAAAGCCAAACCTAAATGATTGAAAACTAGGCTCTTTTAATGTTAAAAAACTGCTTCCCACAAAACAAACAAAAATCAGTATTTATTTATATTAATCTAAATATTTTTAGACATAGAATGTCTAAATTTTATCAAATATAAAAGCAGGTTGTTGAGGTGTGACTGCAAAGCACCAACCATCCACAACTATACCCCTATACTACTATTCTAAAGATAATTTTTTTAAAAAGCCAAAAAAAAATCTTTGATCTGATCTGATCAACTGCTGCTTATAAGCAAAACTGATTTAAATGACCTCACATCCTCTGTTTTGACTTTCCCTTTTTCATACATGGCATCCTTCAAGGTATATAAGTCAATTATGTGATACATATCCAATGTCCAAGAACACTCAGAAGCAGGAACACTAGGGAAAGGCTATATATATTTTTGTTTTTTCTGGAAATTTCCTTTGCTCTCTGACTCCTTCCCTAATGACAAGGAAAGGTAAAATGGATGGGTAGAACAAAATTACGAACTTCAAATAAATCATAGGTACCAAATAAGGTTTTCATTTTGGTTTTTAAAAAAATCAACTGCATGAGTATATTATGGGGAAGATTATCTTGCTAAGCTCTTGTGTAAACAAAACCTAAGTAAGGGGAGTACCAGGTGTTCGACTGTGACCACAAGGTCAATATGTTCGGCCAATATAGTATAGTTATTATAAAGAAAGGGTAGGGGAAGCAATAATACAACCAAAGCATTAACAGATGTAATATGTATCCTAAAGGAGAAAATATACTCATTTTCTCTGCATTACAACTTCTACATCTAGTTATGTACAGCACAGTTTTAGTATATGTGCTGCCGAAGCGAGCACATGTACAGCACAGTTTTAAAAGTAATAGTGCCAAAGTTGAGATTCTGAGAGAAAAGCAACCAGAAAACAAGGAACACTCACTATCAGCACAGAATATATCTGAAGTACTAGAAACATTAACTTTAATATCCTCCTGTGTGATGACTTCCAAATTATATCCTGACCTGCCCCAGGTTTCAAATGCATAACCACATACCTGCTGAATATATTTACTTGACTGTTTCACTCACATTTCAGCCTCAACCTGACAGTACAGTGTAAAGAGCATGAACACTGGAGGCAGACTGCCATGACTTAAAATCCAGAACCTGGATTCCAGGGTGTCTCACATTTACAGCTAACTTAGTTACAGCTAAGTTACAGCTAAGGTTCAAGCTAACCTTGAACAAACTGTGTGACCTCTTTATGCCTCAACTTCCTCATCTATAACATGGGAATAGTTAACAGTTTATAAGGTTGTCCCTGAGATTTAAATACATAATTTTTGAAAGCTCTTAAAATAGAACTGGACACATACTAACTGCTATAGTTGTTTATGAAAAAATTTTAAAACATACCTAATAAACAAATTCAAACTCTCATCCCCCCAAATTATGCCTCTTTTATAACATTTATTTCAGAAAATCTAAGACAGAACTTTGCTCCTTTCTATACCTTAAGCCTACTTCCCCGCCCCACCCCCCGCCTGCCTCTCTGCCTACTTGTGATCTCTGTCAAATAAAATCTTAAAAAAAAAAATCCTAGTACATACATAGAGCACACATCTCAGTAAGTTTAATAAGTACTCTTTATAAGCTTGTCTCCCTCTTTCCTTGAGATAAAGGAACACACGTACTTCTTTTCCTACTCTAACATCTAAAGCAGTACCTGACACACAGTAACGGACCAAAAAGTTTGTTGTGCTAATGACTCCAAAGTCATATTATTTCTATCTTATGACGTTGTCTCTCTAGAGCTGTATGAAAGTTGAAAAGGTGACTTTCTAAAATAACAGATTCCCAGTCTGGGAGTACTCAAAGTGAAACAGAATACTACCATTCTTGTCCTTTCGATCAGTTAGTGATTCGCCAAATATTTATTTACTACCTCATATATACCTGATATTGGGGACATAAGGATAATTTAAAATGATGAGTTTTCTTATAATGCTTAGAGGTGAGGAGAGGAGAAGACAAATAATGGCTAAACACTAAAAGCTACTAAATAAACACTAGTGAACTGTCCCTAAAATTGAGAAGTACATTTCTAATAGAACATACAACGAAGAACATCACCATATTTGGAAAGAGCAAAGATTCTGAATTCGAAATGAGATTTGGTTACTTGAAGACAATAATTTTAATTTTTCTTCCTTTTTTTTGGACTGTCACATACATGAATATACCCAGAGTTATGCATTCTTTCTACAATGTACTAAATAACTACACTCCTAATAAACAAGGCATGAAGCCTAATAGTGCTTACCAGTTATACCATCCCTTCTTTAAAGATTTTTTATTTATTTATTTGAGAGAGAGAGACAGTGAGAGAGAGCATGAGCGAGGAGAAGGTCAGAGAGCGAAGCAGACTCCCCATGGAGCTGGGAGCCTGATGTGGGACTCGATCCCGGGACTCCAGGATCACGCCCTGAGCCGAAGGCAGTCGTCCAACCAACTGAGCCACCCAGGCGTCCCTACCATCCCTTCTTTAAAAGAAAAACCAAAACAGGGGTGCCTGGCTGGCTTTGTTGGTAGAGCATGAAACTCCTGATCTTAAATTGTGAGTTTGAGCCCCATGTTGGGGACAGAGTTTACTTAAAAAACAAAAACAAAACAACAACAACAACAAAAAGCAGTTCTTTATGACTTGCAAACTTCAAGAGAAACCAATCTTAATTTCCTGCCACAAACAATTAGTCCAGGAGTGTCTGGCGAAGTATGCCTTACAAGGACTCTATACTGGAGGACACTACCATCACAATGTATCTGAAGGTACTAGAAACATGACAGAGACAACCAGCTGCCCACTCAATTCCAATTTTTCCCTTTTCCCCCCATTAGGAGATTTTGCTGGGGCTGGCAATACTCTCAGCTTTAAAACCAACAAACAAAAAAAACCACCAAATTTTTCTGCCCTTCTTGTAGTAGGCATAGTTACATACTAGTTCTGGCCAAGGAGATGTAAGTAGAAGTCACTGGGTACACTTCTGAGAAAGCTCTTCTAAAGAAGGAGGAAGACTCAGCCACATTTCTAATCCTCTCCCCTTTTTCCCTTCTTTCTGCCTAGAATAAGAAAATGAAAATAAGGGTAACATCCCATAAAGGGAAGAAAAGAAAGTTAGAGCTGAGCCTTTAATGAAATCACAAACTTGCTACACCAGCATCAAACCACATACCTCCACACTTTACAGGGAAGAAAAATACATCCCCAACTCACTGAAGCTCCTCTTGTGGGTTTTCTGTTATTTGTAGTTGAATCTAAGCCTAATAAATGCTGATGATAAATAATGGAACTAAATTAAACCTCTGTCCTTGGGAGCAATGGAAGAATATAATTCCCAAAAACATACACAGCCAAGAGTGGAAAGACATACCCTCATGCTGCACACTCAGAGCAGAGTTGCCTGAAATAAGAACTCAGGGTACAAAGCTATCTGAGAGGTTTCTTCCTTGCAGCTAGACAGAGCATTAACAACAATGGCACTGCTTTCTCTTCTGAGCAAAGATATTAGAATGCAGCTGAGAACAACATTATTTTTTAAATGATCTTAAATATGCTCTTTAAAAAAATTAAATAGAACAGTCACAGGTTTTGATAGATGAATCAAACTGCTATGCACATTCCATATTCAAACATTTATCTGCATGCAGTTAAACAGGTTCATTAAACATTTATAAGAAATGGACAGAAAACAGTATGTATAGCATAGCTTATTTAAAGTAGAGGGAAATCAAAACTGTATGAATTCTACAGGCCTAAGAATATCTAAGGACAGTCCTGTTTACTTGTGGGGCTTCCTCTAGTCTGACAGCATTCCTTAGACTATCCCTTTCATCTGTAATTTCTGAAAAATGGCTTTTCCAGATAAATCTTTAAGTTAGTTTAAGTTCCTCTGAGAAAGCAATTTGCTTCCTGTAGGTTCCATGAGAACACTAGGAAGTATATGAAGGTAGAAGTAAGCAAAAACTATGCAGGATAATCTAAAATACTAGATAAATTCATTGAAGGACAAAGCTAATGCTCTGCAGTGAGGTCTAGCAGGAAAAAATGAAATCTGACATCCAAGCTGTGGATTTAATTGAGATAAGACAGTGTCCAGACGAGGGTGACAAAAGTAGGAAATAAACATCTTCAATATGACATTTTAAAAGAATCAAAAAGAACTATAATTACAGTTATAAAATATTTCCAAACACCTTTTCCATCTCAGATTTCCATAAAATACACAGTAAGACTAACATGATTTAATAATTAAAACTGGACAATTGGGTGCCTGGGTGGCTCAGCTGGTTAAGCAACTGCCCTCAGCTCAAGTCACGACATTAAGCTGGAATTAAAACTCAAGTTCTAGGGGTGCCTGGGTGGCTCAGTGGGTTAAAGCCTCTGCCTGCAGCTCAGGTCATGATCCCAGGGTCCTGGGATCAAGCCCCAAGTCAGGCTCTCTGCTCGGCAGGGAGCCTGCTTCCCTTCCTCTCTGCCTACTTGTGATCTCTGTCTGTCAAATAAATAAATAAAATCTTTAAAAAAAAAAAAAAAAACTCCAGTTCTAGAATCCATGCTCTTAATTATTCTACCAAATTGTCTTTCTAGGTGTTGTAACACCTAAATTCGTTTGTAGTCAAATTGGACAGATATGAAGTTATTTCTTTTCTTTTTTAAGATTTTATTTATATATTTGACAGAGACTGAGAGAGAGAGCACAAGAAGAGGAAGCAGCACAAGGAGAGGGAGAAGTGGGCTCCCAGCAGGGAGCCTGATGTGGGGCTCAATCATGACCTGAGCCAAAGGCAGACACTTAAGTGACTGAGACACCCAGGTACCCCTGAAATTATTTCTTCTGTTGCACTATCTTGTCAAGATACTGCTATTCTCCAAGCACCCAAATTTGAATCTGTGTGGTGACTTTTGGTCTCTCGGGGCATTCCACAGTCAGTCATATAACAAAATCCTGTCAATTGAATACCACTCCATTTCCACTCCTACTGCCATCGTCCTGGTGATTCCATAGCCAAAAACTGCATCGACTTTTCAAGAAGCCAACAGCTCATGCCAAGCTTACTGATAAAACATCTTGTTCACGTGAACTACCATCTCTTACATTAGTTTGTCATTCTAGCCTATATCTTAACTTTCCCTTCCAGATATATACCAAACACTAGAAAAGCAAAACTTTAAAATAAAAATGTATCAATCTTATTTCCTATTCTATTAAAACACAGAGACTTTAAAACTTCAGCACTAGGGGGGAGAAAAAAGACTTCAGCACTAGAAATAAAATCTATAGGAAAGGACAGTACTGACAGTAGGATAGTGACCTTTTAACTTCTGGTGTTCTCACTTTAATTACCATAATCATAATTGATATGACCCTCAAGAAAGCACAGCGCTTCCTTTAAACCTCCAATCGGTATTAATGAGACCGTTCGGAGAGGTTAAAAGACGTCACCAAATAGAAACAAATAGAAATAGAGCCTTACAAGTTTAAAAACAGTCCACAGCATATAATAAATCATAATGTTTCTAACCTTTTTCAGTTCCTTTAGTCACAAGACTGTTCATAGTCCCTAATCTCAATATCTCAACACAAAGATGACCCAGCCAAGCGATACAAGGCTTCACTTGGCAATTTCCACACCCAGCTACCACAGCTTGTTTGCTCTTAGCATTCTTAAATGTAATCTACTCCAAAGCCAAAGGATCATCCAAAGCCCTAAAACAACTTTGAAGGTCCCTCATATGAATTCCTTGTTTCCCAGTTCCCTTCATGGCAGTATGTGGGAAGTGCTATCTTCTGCTCTTCCACTTGAGAGGCAGAATGAAATAATACATAATCCTGGCCTATACCTTGGATCCTCCTATTTCACTTGTTTTAAATCTGGAAGAAATGCCTCATCTAGCTGCTTGGTAACTGACACATTAAATGACTATTGTCAAATGGTAATCTTTTACCTTCATATACAAAGAGTAGCTGATTGGAACCAAAAAGCTGAGGTGAGCTGAGATTATAGAATACATCAATATTGGCATCTGAAACTTGCCTCAGATATTAATCCAGTGTGATATGGATCAGATTAACTTCACATTTTCTATGGCCTTGTAAGGTCTTAATATGCTTGCAGCACTGCAGCTAACACCTCTAAAGTGACACCCACAGTAACAAGAGCTCACAATTCTACTAGCAGTAGCTGATACCAGTCTGCAGTCTCAATATGATCTATTGCAAAGCTAGCTAAAAATAATGTCCAAAGATATGCCAGAGTTGGAATTTCTTTTTGAAAAGCAGAAGGTGGGACGCCTGGGTGGCTCAGTTGGTTGGACGACTGCCTTCGGCTCAGGGCGTGATCCTGGAGTCCCGGGATCGAGTCCCGCATCAGGCTCCCAGCTCCATGGGGAGTCTGCTTCGCTCTCTGACCTTCTCCTCGCTCGTGCTCTCTCTCACTGTCTCTCTCTCTCAAATAAATAAATAAAATCTTTTTAAAAAAAAAAAAAAAAGAAAAAAGAAAAGCAGAAGGTAACTTAAGATCCTAAACATTCACTGACACAGTATAACATCCAGCACTATGTGGAACAAGTTCCCCATTTTTGTCATCTCAACTAGATTATGTGTCTGAAATCCCACTCTCAGTATAATGTAATTAAATAGGATGATAAGATTCAACATTCTGCCCTGCGTGTGTACTAGAAAATCCAATTTTATTACATTAACAATCCTATACCAGGGGCGCCTGGGTGGCTCAGTTGGTTGGACAACTGCCTTCGGCTCAGGTCATGATCCTGGAGTCCCGGGATCGAGTCCCACATCGGGCTCCCAGCTCCATGGGGAGTCTGCTTCTCTCTCTGACCTTCTCCTCGCTCATGTTCTCTCTCACTGTCTCTCTCTCAAATAAATAAAATAAAATCTTTAAAAAAAAAAATCCTATACCATTTGTTCTTTGTTTTGTTGTTTGTTTTAAAATAATCTCTATACCCAATGAGGGGCCTGAACCTATGACTCTAAGCTTAAGAGTTGCACATTCCACCAACTGAGCCAGCCAGGCTGTCCGGAGTCCTATAGTATTTGTAATTTTTTTTTTAAAGGTTTTATTTATTTATTTGAGAGAGAGAGACAGTGAGAGAGAGCACGAGCGAGGAGAAGGTCAGAGAGCGAAGCAGACTCCCCATGGAGCTGGGAGCCTGATGCGGAACTCGATCCCGGGACTCCAGGATCACGCCCTGAGCCGAAGGCAGTCGTCCAACCAACTGAGCCACCCAGGCGTATTTGTAATTTAATAATGCTTCCAAACATTTTAGAATGTCCAACTTTCAAAAAAGGAATATGAATATGTAAGTATCCTAACAGAAATTTAGTAAACAGGATTTGATAAGGAAAAAACATAGTATTTCCAAGTACAGGGGGAAAAAATGGACTATTAACCCTAATAGGTCAGGTTAATGCTATAAATTTATGGAAAAAAGCAAGATGATACGTATAAAACTATGAAGGTGATAGTTATATATGAGGATAGATCCTCATATATATATATATATATATATGTATACATACATACATACATACATATATGTGAGGAAGTTCAACATCACTATAAAAATGCTACAAGACTGAATATGAAGGCATAGGACACATCTGTCTTATTTACCATTGCACTCCCAACACCAAACAAACTATCTGCAAATAACAGGCACTAAGAAAATACTCAAATCACTGGAAGTATTCAATACAGGCAAAAGAGACATGATCACGTGGCAAGAGAAATAAACTGATTTAACCATCAAAACAGAAGTTGGAATTAGATCAGGAAAACTTTAAGGATTCTGTAACATTTTCATCATCATCCCAGATTTTAAATGGGGGTCACACTCTAAAAGGAAGAACTTTTAGAGCAATGCCAATAACTAGAGGCTACATCATAATCTACCAGTCTCTTTATACAAATCTTTGTCAAGTGGGAGAAAAAAGAAAGAAGGGAAAGTGAATCACTAAACATTAGTGGTCTCAGAGGACAAACTATATCTATCTACCTATCTCTCTCTCTCTACACACACACACACACACACACACACACATTTCTATATTTAGAAACTAAATAATCATATTAATCTAAAAAAATGACCAAGCCTATGAATCATATTAGAAGAATTGATCCTTTAGGCAGCTGGGTGGTGCAGGTTAAGTGCCTGACTCTTGGTTTCAGATCAGGTCCTGATCTCAAGGTCCTGAGACAGAGCCCTGACTCGGGCTCCATGCTTAGTTCAGAGTCCGCCTAAGACTCTCCCTCTGCACCTCCCCCACAACCCCCCTCAAATAAATGAATAATTAAGAAAAAAAAAAAGAATAAATCTTTATGTGCTATATTCTATATATTAACAAATAATTAATGGAGGATATGTCCCTGGTATCAAAAGTACATAGAAACATCTTTCTTCCATACAAGCCCCAAACTGAAAAGTCCTGTATCAGTTAAACAATTGCTTAGTTGCAGGATTAATTCAGAAAAATATAGGATTTTTATATTTGTACTTACCTTGCTTTAATGATAAACTATAAATTTGACTCTTCATCTCTCTACCCTTTCCCCTGTACTTGTATGAAACACAAATATTTTAGAAAATATTGCATCATATACAAATAGGTTACACATTAAATGTATAACCTATTTGATCACAGAAAATTATAATCCTGATCATGTACACTCATGTGTCTGAATAATTCTTGGCTACTTTAAGTAAACAAACTAACGTCCATTACAATTTCATATTAAAGATATTTTTGTTAATAATTTAGTAAGGCTAGGGTGCCTGGGTGGCTCAGTCAGTTAAGCATTCAACTCTTGATTTTGGCTAGAGTCATGATTTCAGGGTTGTGAGATCAAGCCCCATGTCAGGCACCGCACTCTGCATGGAGTCCGCTTATTCCTCTCCCTCTGCTCCCCCCATAACTTGCTCTTTGTCTCTCTTTCTCTCTAAAATAAATAAAATCTTTAAAAATAATAACAATAATTTGGTATATATAAACTACATATATATATTTGGATATATAAACTACAGGGCATATAGTTACAATTTTGCTTGGTAATATCAGAAATATTCAATTTTCTAAAAGCTATTTAACCCTGCTCATTTGCTTTCCTTAGACTATTTGGTAAGCAGCAATAGGTTTACACACGAAGGGGCCATCATTGTTCGTGTCACTTCTTTTTTTTTTAATTACTTTATTATTTTTTAGTAGTGCTTATCACTTCTCACATATTTTAGAATTTACTTATTATGGTTAGTCCCAGTCTCTTTCCACTAGATACTTAAATTCTAAGAAGACAGGATTTTATCTGGTTCACTGCTGTATCTTCAACACTATGCCTGATATATAGTAAGTGCTCAATAAACAACTGTTAAATAAACAAAATGGCATTAAATCATAACTAAATTTCAAAATGGCCATAAATTTTAAAGCAAAATTCTGGACAAATGAGCAAACTACCAAAAAAGAAATTGTGTTTTTTGTAACTACTCACAAGCTTGTACTTTAATGATCTTCTCTTTAAAATAATGTTATAAGAACTGATACACAAATTCAGTAAAGTCACAGGATACCAAATCAATGTACAGAAATCCCTTGTATTTCTATACACCAGTAATGAAGCATCAGAAGGAAAAATAAAAAAACCAATCCCATTTACCAAAAAAAACAATAAAAAAAATAACTAGGAATAAACCTAACCAAAGAGGTTAAAGATTTATACTCTGAAAATGATAAAACACTTAAAAAAGAAACTGAAGATGACACAAAGAAATAGGAAAACATTCCATGTTCATGGATTAAAAAAACAAATGTTGTTAAAATGTCTATATTACCCAAAGCAATCTACACATTTAACACAATGCCTTTCAAAATACCAACAGCATTTTTCACAGAGCTAGAACAACAGTCCTAAAATATGTATGGAACCACAAAATACCCTGAATAAACAAAGCAATCTTGAAAAGCAAAAATGTAGGTATCACAATTCCGCGTTTTGTAATTATATTACAAAGCTGTACTGATCAAGATGTATGGTACTGTCACAAAAACAGACACACAGACCAGTGGAACAGAATAGAGAACCCAAAAATGAACCCACAACTCTATGGTCAACCAATCTTTGACAAAGCAGGAAAGACTATCCAAGGGAAAAAAGGGAGTCTCTTCAACAAATACTGTTGGGAAACTGAACAGCAAGATGCAAAAAACAGAAAACTGAACTGCTTTCTTACACAAAAATAAATTCAAAATGGATGAAAAAACCTAAATGTGAGAAAGGAAACCCTCAAAATCCTAGAGGAGAACACAGGCAGTAACCTCTATGAGACTGGCCAGAGCAACTTCTTATTAGATACCATTCCACGGCAAAGGAAACAAAAGAAAAAATAAACTACTGGGACTTCATCACAATAAAAAGCTTCTGCACAATGAAGGACACAATCAACAAAATGAAAAGGCAACCTACAGAATGGGATAAGAAATTTCCAAATGACATATCTGATAAAATCTATTCAAACTTATAACACTCAACACCCAAAAAACAAATAATCTAGTTAAGAAATGAACAGAAAACATGAATAGACATTTTTCCAAAGAAGATATACAGATGGTCAACAGACCTATATAAAGATGATCAACATCACTTGGCATCAGGGAAGTGTTTCTTCCTCTACTTCTCTGGCCTTTCAGAAAGTAAAACATTTAAAACAAGAATCCAGGACTCTACTCCATCTTATTTATTAGCTCTCAGAAGTCTCGGGAAAAGCTATTTCCGCCTGGAAGCCTATGTAAATCGGACCAATGTAAATGGCAATTAATTCACAAACTGATGGCACATCTCTGGAAGGACCTATTTAGTAGAGGCTTCTATCAAGGTTAAAACAATAATCTTGTTGTTTAACCCTTAAACTGTCCCTGTTCCCCGTCCCCCAGGGGACTTACTTAAAAACAAGTCCTGGAAACCAGCCCAGGTAACAAAGCTCAAATACAAGGGTGGGTCAGGCCAGGTGGAGACATTTGATCAGTGGGGGAATGCATACTGTCTCCCTAGCTACCAAGGCGTATGGGCACCTTTTGGGCGCCAATTCTGACCAAGGTGATAGATAGGCTGGTTCAAATGTCTACTGGGGTAAATTGTAATTCAATTGGTCACCTAGCATGACGGTGCAGCTTTCTCTGTGTGTTAGAGTTTCATTGGCCACCTGTGCGTGGCCAGGCCCAACCTCATGGTCTTTGCCCTTAAAAGCTAGTCTGTGAAACAGAGAAAAGTCGCTCTCTCTTTTAAGAGGCATGGCCCTGGCCACTCAGTTTGATTCTTGATGCCTAGTGCGAAATAAAGCTTTGCTTGACCTTCGCTTTCTATCAGTCTTGCTCCTTTAATTACGGACCCATTTTGGGGGGGACCTAACAATCTCATATAAGTTTTATATTAGTTTATTTCTCTCCAAAGTACATACTACTGAATTTGAGAAAAATACTTAAGATCCTACTATACTCTCTTTTTTTTTAAGATTTTATTTATTTGACACAGAGAGAGAGATCACAAGTAGGCAGAGAGGGAGGCAGAGAGAGGGGGAAGCAGGCTCCCCACTGAGCAGAGAGCCCAAAGCAGGGCTCAATCCCAGGACCCTGAGTTCATGACCTGAGCCAAAGACAGAGACTTGACCCACTGAGCCACCCAGGTGCCCCAAGATCTTACTATACTCTTAATGAAATCTTTCTGTCAGTTATGAAACCAATAGAGCAATCTAACTTCTTCATTAGAATACCACGGTTGTCATAATCAAAGTTATTCCCAAATTCACATGTATGATAGGCATTTCTTATAAAAACAGTCTCTTTTTGGAGGAAATAAAAAATACCAACTCCTTAGTTACCACAGATTTGTATCATTAGACCTTCCTGATTTTAATGTTGAAACATTTTTCAAGTCTTTCTCATACCACTTAACCCTAATTAGAATAAGGCCTATCCTGTTAACTTAATCATTTTTTAAAGTAGCAGGAAAAAAAACAACTTATTAAAAGAATGAGTTTGTCCCCACTAACACAAAGAATATTTTAATTTCTAAAAGGCCTTAGTAAAGACTCAAAGGACCAGGGTTTTATCATCTCAGCCAACAGTTAGGAGCTTTATGATCTTGGACAACTTATTAAATCTCTAGATTTCAGTATCTTGTTTTTAGTATGAAGGCAGATTAATTTCAGCACTTAAAAAATTTTAACTTACCTAAAACTATCAGTTTTCTCTTTAGTTTTCCAAATCTTGAATTCATATAAATTTTCCCAACTTCTACATATATTTCAGATTCTGGAGAATTCCTTTTTTTTTTTTTTTTTAAGATTTTATTTATTTATTTGACAGAGAGAGACACAGAGAGAGAGGGAACACAAGCAGGGGAGGGGGAGTAGGAGAGTGAGGCGCAGACTTCCCAACCAGCAGGAAGCCCGTTGCGGGGCTTGATCCCAGCACCCTGAGATCATGACCTGAGTCAAAGGCAGATGCTTAACAACTGAGCCTCCCTGGCACCCCAAGATTCCGGACAATTCTTGGCTGAACTTGAATTATCTTTCAGTTAGCCAGAATTCGCTGTTTAAAGAAATAAACCTTAAGGACTTATTATCTTTATTATTAATTTATGAAATACTGATACCTATTTTTATCTTTTATTATATTTAAGGAGACATCAGAAATTATTCTTACCATCCCCCTGCATGGACACATCTCAGAACAATTCAATAGTACACTATTGCTACCTAAGTACAAGCTACATAGAAATTATTTCCAGTAAAGATACATGTATATCATTTCAAGGGATTTCTTTCTTTTTTTTTTTAAGATTTTATTTATTTATTTGACAGAGGGAGAGAGAGTACAAGCACTGAGAGCAGCAAGGGGAGAAGTGGGCTACATGCTCAGTGGGAGTTGATCCGAAGGCCTTTATGCCAGGACCTCAGGATCATCATCTGAGCCAAAGGCAGACGTTTAACCAACTAAGCCACCAAGCAGCCCTCAATGCATTTCTGAAAAATAAAGGAAGTCTAGTGATGATAAAATTTGCTCTAAATTAGTAGAGACAACCACATCACTGACAGATTCATAATTTACAAATATATAACTGATTAATAAAATTTCTCAATGATCAAAAAAACTCTTCCTTGATAAATCACATACATGTGTTTTGTCACCTTAGTAACTCTTTCTCCCTAAAATTTTGTATATTGGTGATATTAGTGACTTTTTATAGACACATAAGTACCACTAGAGGCCACCAAATACTTCACTTTTTAAAACTGGCTCATTTATAACATAAGGAGATGACCGTGCACAGTAATATCTATAACTTGCAAAGTTCCACATGAATACTCAAAGATAATACCAACTCAAGCAAAAATATCTGAACATATTCCATATAAAAAATAAGATGTCTAAATTACAGAAGAACTTGATTAAACCAAAAGCCGAGGGTTGGGGAGATAGATAATATGACAACATCATTCCTTGTACACCTTTGAAAATAGATTATATGACCTAGGAAATGGATGCTCTCTCTAAATAGCTGTTGTCATTTATAATTATATTATTTATCTATACAGAGGTATATAGATACTGATATAGACAGATAAATAAAATCCAAATTCACTATTTCTTCTTCCATACCACAAAGTATGGAAGTCTTTCACATATAATAATGTTTTCATATCTAAAGTTGGCTACCATCTACAGCAATTAAAACTAAGAAATTCTATTGTCAAAGTCACCCCACATATTTGAATCCAAAATTCTGACTTGAAGAATAAAATCTGGCTCAGAATCGTAGAGAATATCTGAAAAAACTTTGCCCTGAGTTTCTAGGTAATCTGTTACATGTCCCCTCATCTCTTCCAATGTCTTCCTCCTCACTAAAAGAAAATAGAAAAAAAAAGAACAGAAGGCTCAAGTAGCATCTAAATTCTGTAGATCCACGTGAAATCTTTGAGACAAAATGGGAATTCTTGCTATCTGAATATCCACCTTTTTTGTACAATGATATATTCCACTTCAAAGGTTTCCAGGTACTCCAGAAAAACTTTATTTAGTCATGCTTTTGGGTTTCTATCTAAAGTCTTTCCTTAAGTAAACATTGCAAAGACATTCTCTTAAGTTCTCTTTTAAAACCTTTTAGTTCCAGCTTTTACAGTTAGTCCATAATCTATTTCAGGTTAATTTTTCTGTGTAGTGTGAGGTATGACTAAGATTCAAGTACAGAAGACTGACAGAATACTGATACTACCACTTTCCAGAGAAAATAAAATAGGCACACACACACACACACACACGAAGAAAACTGACATAGTAATCAAAATAGTATAGTACTAGCAAGAAAAAACACAAGGATTGACACTTAGATCAATGGGACAGAATAGAGAGCTCAGAAATAAATGCTCACAAGGTCAATTAATCTATAACAAAGGAGGCAAAAATACCCACTCTCTTCAACAAATGGAGCTGGAAAACTAGACAGCCACATGCACAAGAATGAAACTGGACTATTTTCTTACACCATGTACAAAAATAAATTGAAAATGAATTAGATTTGTATGTAAGATCAGAAACCATAAAACTCCTATAAGATAACACAGGCCATAAGCTCTGGGACACTGTCTTAGCAATATTTTGGAGGGACCAGTCTCCTCAGGGAAGGGCAACAAAAGTTGAAACAAATGGGATTACATCAAACTAAAAAGAGGGTATTATGCTAAGCAAAATAAGTCAATCAGAGAAAGACAATTATCATATGATATCTCTGATATGAGGAATTTGAGAGGCAGAGTGGGGGGCTGTGGGGGTAGGGAAGGAAAAAAATGAAACAATGGGACCAGGGAGGAAGACAAAACATAAGAGACTCTTAATCTCAGGAAACAAACTGAGGGTTGCTGGTGTTGAGGAGGGATGGGATGGCTGGGTTATGGACACTGGGGAAGGTATGTGCTGTGGTGAGTGCTGTGAATTGTGTAAGACTGATGATTCACAGACCTGTATCCCTGAAGCAAGTAATACATTATATGTTAATAAAAAATAATAAAAAAGCTTTTACACATAAAAGAAACCACCAACAAAACTCAGAGGCAGGGACGCCTAGGTGGCTCAGTTGGTTGGACGACTGCCTTCGGCTCAGGTCATGATCCCGGAGTCCCAGGATCGAGTCCCACATCAGGATCCCAGCTCCACGGGGAGTCTGCTTCGCTCTCTGACCTTCTCCTCGCTCATGCTCTCTCTCACTGTCTCTCTCTCAAATAAATAAATAAAATCTTTAAAAAAAAAAAAAACTCAGAGGCAACCTAATGAATAGAAGGTATTTGCAAATCATACATCTGATAAGAAATTAATATTCAAAATACATAAAAAGTTATACAACTTAATACCAAAAACAACCAACCTGATGTTTAAAATGGCAGAGCACTTGAACATTCCTTTTCAAAGAAGACGTACAGATTTCCAACAGGCATATGAAAAGATGGTCAACATCACTGATCATGAGGGAAATGCAAAACCACAGGGTAATATTACCTCACACCTGTCAAATTAGTTACTCTGAAAAAAATAAGTGTTGGTGAGGCTGTACAGAAATGGGTACCCTTGGGCACTACTGGTGGGAATGCAAAGCGGTGCAGCCACTGTCGAAAACAGTATGGAGGTTCCTCAAAATATTAAAACTAGAACTACCATACGATCCAGTAATTCCACTTTCAGGTTTTATCCAAAGAAAACAAAAACATCAACTCAAGGGATGCCTGGCTTAGCCAATTAAGCATCTGCCTTTAGCTCAGGTCATGATCCCAGGGTCCTGGGATTGTCCCACATCCGGCTTCCTGCTCAGCGGGAAGCCTTCTTCTCCCTCTGCCTGCCACTCCACTGCTTGTGTTCTCTCTGACAAATAAATAAATAAAATCTTTTTTTTTTCAATTTTTATTTATTTGACAGACAGAAATCACAAGTAGGCAGAGAGGCAAATGGGGGAGAGGGGGAGCAGGCTCCCCGCTGAGCAGAGAGTCCAATGCAGGGCTCAATTCTAGGACCCTGGGATCACAACCTGAGCCAAAGGCTTTAACCCACTGAGCCACCCAGGCACCCCATAAATAAATAAAATCTTAAAAAAAAAAATTCAGTGAGTTATATGTACCCTTGTGTTCACTGCAGCATTATTTACCATAGCCAAAATATGGAAGCAACCTAAGTATCCATCAATGGATAAATAAAGAAAATGTGCCGCAAATATGTATGTATATATATATGAAACAAACCCTATGAAATTTTTACATCAAATTAGCATGATGAAGACTGTCTTGTACATTGTCTGACACCAAATGCATGGGTTTTTTTTTCCAATAACAACTAGGTGTCCAACAATTCAAGAATTCTGACACTATCTCCCAGTGTTAGCATAGACTCTGCAGGTCAAGGGCTCGGGACTCAGGTTCCACAAGAATGCCCTCACTTTAGATAATAGCTGCAAACTGGGTCCCTAAGCTTATCCACTTCTGCATGCAGAATACAAATCCAAAATACCACCTCTGCCTCAAGTTCAATAACCTGTTAGAAAAAGAGAATTCAAGAAAATAGTATTTGTATTTACCAATCTATTATAAAGAATACAACTGGGGAACAACCAAATAGAGGTATTAGGCAAAGTATGGAGAAGGGGGACCTTCAGAGCCTCCATACCTTCTCAAAAGACACTACCTTCCCACCATATCACCAATACAGAAGATCTCTGAACCCTTTCATTTTGGTGTTTTTATGGTAAATTTTAATAGGTAGTCAAGACTGATTAAATCATTGGCTGCTGGTGGTCTCCAGCTTCTCATCCTTCCCTAGGGAGGGCTGAAATTTCCAAACTTCTATTCACAGGGTTGGTTCCTGAAGCAATCTAGGGTCCACTAAACCAATCAGCTATTCATTAGCATAGAAAAGGCAGAATAGTAAATTCCAACAAGAGTTTCAGAAGCTCAGAGCCAGGAACTGACACAAAGACTAAATATTAGCGATGTCACAAAACAAAACAGTCAAGGAGAATTACGATATGGAAAAAGACATTCAAATTCAGCAAGAACACTGTGGTAGAGAAAAGCTAGCTGTCCACTAAATCTGTTTCACTTTTCTCCTAGGCACATATCTAGGCTTTATTTGCCAATTAAACTCCCATTATAGTTAAGAGGGTTGGGGGCTACCTTACTGACTTCTGATAAATAGAAGGAAGTGACGCACACACCCTCCCAGGCCTATCCCATGAAAGTCAACCCTATCCTCCATGCTTTCTCATACCACTCTGTCAATGGCAATACCCAAGATGACCTTGAGAATAACACTATGAAGATGGTAAACCCCCCACCCATCTATCCCATGCCACTAATTAGACTTCATGAGTGTAAGAAGAGAAAAACTTCTATCATACTAGCCACAAAAATCTCAAGGTTTATCTATCATAACAGCTATTATTACCTTCATGAAATAAGAAAATATTAAAAACTTCAACTTTGTAATTTCAGAATGGGAAAGACATAAACTACACTTCAGAATAAACCCTTGAGATGTGAGTAAGATGGGTGATGAGCTGACAGTGGATGGCAAGAAATCATAACACTACAGCATATTAAATTATTAACAATCACCTGATAATAGCTCTTAGAAGAACTGATATTATCAGAAAGGGTAAATGAACTTTCAAAGTTTTAATTCTTGATGCCATATTCTTTCCAATGTACCACACTTGTCTCTCAGAGAAATGGAGACAGCAAATCAAGGAGAATCTTTTGAAACATATTATAACAGAGAAATAGGATAATAGCTAAAAGAGATAAAGTCAAGAAAAGATTTTTTTAGCTAGTCTTAACAATATACTTGGGATCAATGGAAAGAGAAGACTCAAAAAAGGAACTGGAAGTTAAGAAGAGTAGAAGAATCCATAGCAGTGCTACAACAATTATAGGACCGAAGAGCAGCAGCACTCCCTGAGGTAATGAGGGCCAGGCTGTTTGCAAACAACGGGAATTTGTAGTAGTTTAGGCCTGTGTAGACCTACATCCTCCTCAGGAAATTCTCTAGGGCTGTGAACCTTGCCCTACGGTGGCTCTGAAAGCAGTACTGAAGCAGCAGACCTCAGAGACTGGGTAGGTGAAGGATCTATGGCATAATGGAGATTATCAATGCATCAGTAAAATAAAGAGAATTATAAGTAACTGGAAGTCTAGTATAAGATAATAAGCCTCTTCAATGAGCATAGAGGAATGTGAGAATAAAATTAAGACTGAGTATCCTCCACTTCAGAGATGCTGAGAGAGATGCATGCTCTAGACTACATCAGGTTCCGGTTTTACTAGAAAACAAAAATGGGAGTTCAAACCACCACTTACCAGCTTAACCTCCATTTATATCTACTTGCTTTGTCATGAACAGAACTTTAAAAGTCCTTTTTGTAGTCCCTAGCATGTTTTAAAAGCCATGCAAAACTGAAAGCCCTTCCACAAATTTTTCATATCATCATTAAAAATGATCATCAGGAGCACCTGGGTGGCTCAGTCAGTTAGGCTTGGTTTTGGCTCAGGTCCTGATCTCATGCATCTGAGGAACAAGCC
The DNA here is from genome assembly GCF_020171115.1 of Neogale vison. Classification (NCBI taxonomy): domain Eukaryota; kingdom Metazoa; phylum Chordata; class Mammalia; order Carnivora; family Mustelidae; genus Neogale; species Neogale vison. The sequence continues at coordinate 158,291,774 of NC_058097.1, forward strand.
CCCGATAGGCTCCCTGCTCAGTGGAAGTCTGCTTTAAGATTCTCCCCCTCTGGTTTGAAGTGGCGGGGGGGGGGGGGGGGGGGAGGTTGGGGTACCAGGTGGTGGGTATTATAGAGGGCACGGATTGCATGGAGCACTGGGTGTGGTGAAAAATAATGAATACTGTTTTTCTGAAAATAAATAAATTGGGAAAAAAAAAAAAGATTCTCCCCCTCTGCCCTTCCCCCAACTCACAGCACATGTGCTAAGATACATAAATCTTAAAAAAGAAAGAAAGAAAGGAAGAAAGACAGAGAAAGAAAGAAACCAGAAAGAAAGAAACTGAGGGCTCCTGGGTGGCTCAGTATGTTAAGTGTCTGCCTTCAGCTCAGGTCATGATCCCAGAGTCACAGGATTGAGTCCCACATGGGGCACCCCACTCAGCATGGTATCTGCTTCTCCCTCTGACCCTCCCCCCTCTCATGCTCTTTTTCACTATCTAATAAATAAATAAAATCTTTTTTTATTTAAATAAAATAAAATAAAAACTGAATTCATCACCAAGTACCCTATGTCAGCACAAAGGCTTTGGACACTACCTATAATATCTTTTGTAAGTATCTTTTATGATTATATATTTTTTATTTTTAGCTGTCTTCATGTATTTCTTAAATCTCTCTGGCTGGCAAATTATCCTGCCTTCTTTATTCTAAATAATTGCTCATACAGGTGGCTTTTTATACTCACATGCAGAAACCCACATTTTTACCTATTGCCATATATTTCATCTTCTTAACTAACAGCCTATAGTTACAGCCTTTTAAAATCTTTGTGAATCTTGATCCTATCATCCAATATGCTCACTACCTTTCTCATTCTCCTTTCATGCATACTACTCTACAAAAAAGGGCGAATATTCTCTTCATTCTTTTCTAACTCAGTTCCCTGACCACCCAGGACTTACACCTTGGTCGAAAGGAAAGCTGCTATCCCATTTGTTATGCTTGATGCATTCTAAATGGCTTAAAGAATTAGAGCATTACATGGTACTTACACCAACTTCTCTGCACAAATAATATCCCATACTAAGACTACTTCCATGTTAAAACTGCAGAATGTTGCATACACTATTTTTTTCCTCTTTTCTCCAACCTATACTCACAGTTACAGAAAACTGGATTCATACTGATGGTGGTCAAATCCCTGGTCTATAAATAACTCAACTACTTTTTTACAAACATGAAACTTAAAATATTACTCTTTTACTCAAGCCACTTTTTTTTTTTATCATACTACTTTAGTCTTCTAAAAAAATCAGACAGTTCTACAAATGCCTCAGTGCAGGCATTCCAGTGAAGAATATGGCATAAAATTTTCTGAATAATAGTATAAAAGGATTCACTTCTGAGACTGGGCATCTTTAAAAAGAGCTAGTGACAGAACAATACTATTTTGCTTATGTCCAAACCCTAGCCAATAAAAATACTTCATCCCATAATCAGAAATAGATTGTTAGCCATAGAATTCCTCTGCAAAACAATTCTTACATTTTCTTTGAAATATTGTTACTAAAATTAACTGTAACTTTATTTATATGACTGTCTGTGGTTTTCATGTGTGCCTAAAAAGCACGAGAAAAAGATAAAAATATCCCAGAATTGGAAAAGTAGTCATTATGTTTGGTTTAGCTTATTTTCATATTTTTATTTTTAAAATCCATCCAAATTAAGTTCAGCATTTCTCAATAGATGAAAGGGAAAAAAGGGCAATTTTTTACAAAAGATTTTGTTTGAGAGAGAGAGAGAGACAAGAGGTGGGAAGGGGGAAGGGAAAGAGAAAGAGAGAAAGAGAGAGAGAGAGAGCAGGAGCCAGGGGAGGGGCAGAGAAGCAGACTCCCCACCGAGCAGGAAGCCTGACCTGGGACTCAGGACTCTGGGATCGTGACCTCAGCCGAAGGCAGACACTTAACTGACTCAGACATCCAGGTGCCCAAAAAGCAAATTCTTTACATAAAAACAGAAGGAACAAATTCAGCATCCTCTAAATTAAATTTGGGTTTTGACTTATTAGTGAATGGATACCTAAAGTCCTTTCCCACAAGTCATAAAGTTTAATCTTCAGGCTAAACACAATAACTTGTGTCAGAACTTACATACAACAAATATATGCTGATTGAGGAGAGATGACAATAGAAAATAATTTCAGTATTATACTCTGAATCCATATTTGTCCTCAGGCAAAATAAACGTGTAAAGTTGGTTTCTATACAACACAGCATTCTCTTAACATTTCTGAACCTCAGGTCTTCAAAATTATAGAACCCTGTTTTCAGATCCTGCCCTTACACTAAAATATAAATGCCAACCATAGTTTAAAGTGTCACTCTCAGAATATTCTGAGATTGTGGCTGAGACTAAGAGTCACTACTTCATGCGGTAATGGGTTTAAAACCTAGCTCTGATACATCTTAGCTGTTAGAGCTTAGTGAATTTGTTTTAGCTTCCTAATCCTCAGTTTACCTATTGTAAATTAGATAGACTGCCACTATTCAACCAATTTATATGAGTTCATCATAATCTTTCAATCTTATGCAACTCTTAGATATTAATATTAACATTATATGCTAAAAGTTGTCACACTACTTTGGAAGGGCTAAGATCCTCCCCCCCTTAAATCACTGGCATAGGGTCACAATCACCCTGGAATCAACGAACCATTTTGGGGGGTGCCTGGGTGGCTTAGTCAGTTATGTGTCTGCCTTCAGCTCAGGTCATGATCCCAGAAATCTCGGATCAAGCCCCGCAAAGGGCTCCCTGCTCAGTGAGGAGCCAGCTTCTCCCTGCCCCTCTGCCTGCTGCTCCCCCTACTTGCTCTCTCTCCCGCTCTCTGTGAAAATAAAATAAATAAATAAAATAAATAAAATAAAAAAACACTTAGGGACTGAGCCAGATCACCTCCAACTAGACTAAAATTTTATCAGGCCTATATCTGGTCTAGATACGACAGGAGTTACTTTAAGTTACACAGTATCTCGCAGTTATTCAAGTTATTATTATTCAAGTGCAGAATAGCTACATGCCCCTAACGCATCAAGCATAGCACAAAGCAATAAATAATAAAAAGACAACAAAAATTTAACAGTTAATGAGTCTATTATGTTTTTTTTTTTAAAGATTTTTTTTTTTTTAATTTGACAGAGAGAGATCACAAATAGGCAGAGAGGCAGGCAGAGAGAGACAGAGGAGGAAGCCGGCTCCCTGCTGAGCAGAGAGCCCGATGTAGGACTCGATCGCAGTACCCTGAGATCATGACCTGAGCCGAAGGCAGCGGCTTAACCCACTGAGCAACCCAGGCGCCCAGAGTCTATTATGTTTTTAAAATGGGCTAATACATGTTAGATCAACAGATTTATTTTGTATTTGACAAAGCACAACAGATATTAAGAGTATCAAAATTGCTATTCAATGATGAAAAAATTAAAAAGAAAAACAATTTCCAACGTAATCCAGCAGATCAAATACTTTTTAAATATTAACCCAGCACCAAAAAAAAAAAAAAAAAAAACCCAACTTGAAATTCTTTGCTAAGAATCAGTCAAGAGGTCATCTAGGAAAATCTTAGGTGAGGAAAAGTTCTGTCAACCTCTTAGCTCCTCCACCTCACCAGTCAGTGGCACATGACTCTACTTGTTACTGGAGATACACTGAGAGCACCTGAACATGGGCATGTCTGTCACACAAGGGAAAAATAACATTTACTAGGTAGTGAAATCAGTAAGTGTCTCTCCCTCCGTATAGGAAAAACACCAGACACATTAGGGTATCCATTTCAAAACACAAGAATAACCCCTTCCCAGTCATAGCTAAATAGCCCCAATAATGTTGTTCTTGAAACTTAAAACAGTGGTTTACTGTTCACACTGTCAAAATGATGTAGTTTACATTCCTCCACACTCTGTGAGAACTCACGAAAAACTTTTCAATGGTCCCCAGCACCAAAATTTTCCCCTTTCAGTCATCACTAGAAAGGATGCTGAAGCAGGGCTTAAAAGCTTTATTAACGCAAATACCTGCTTATTCATAAGACCAATTACGAGTATATGTATGCATGTGGGGGAGAAGAGAAAGGACTACAGTAAGGAGCTCTCCAGAAAGTTACTTTTCCTGAGATCCTCACATTCTTTCCCTATTTTTTAATTAGCAATAATCGCGCCTCGGATAAACCTCATTGGCTACGATACTGCCACTGCGCAAAGCTCTTTCCCTATTTTTTAAAAAAAGATTTTATTTATTTATTTGAGAGAGAGAGCATGAGAGGAGAGAGGTCAGCGGGAGAAGCAGACTCCCTGCCAAGCAGGAAGCCCGATGTGGGACTCCAGGATCATGACCTGAGCCAAAGACAGTCGCTTAACCAACTGAGCCACACAGGCGCTCTCTTTCCCCATTTTTAACACCAAACTTCAAGATTTGCCCTCTCTGTGTTTCTACAGACACAGAGCCCTCTTTATACAGTTGGGTTATAACAAATTAAGCATTCGACAATGTATCTTTTATCCTCTATAAGCAGAAATGTACAGTCATTAGCTAGAATGAGAAAATTCCCAGTTTTCAACATCAGTTTTATTCCTACTGGGTATTTCAGACCCATGATAACAAGAGAATGAACAATTCTGCTGCGGGGGCTGGGGAGGAAGGGGAGATGCTGCAACATGTCGAGCAAGCAACAATGATAGCAATCATCATCATCATCATTATCAACAAGCTACCTCATTTGCTGAGCACTTACTTAATGGAAGCCGTTGTTCTCAGCATTCTGTATATTTTTTCCCATTATATCTTTATAAGACCCTATGAGACCGGTACTGTTGTTATCCTCATTTTATAGATGAGGACACTGCTGCTCAAAGAAGTTAAGTAACTCGACTAAAGTCATACCATATAGCTGGGATTTCCACCCAGTCACCTCCAGAGCCTACACTCTTCACTATCAAATCATACCAAATGTTCTCTCAACAAGAACTGCTTTAGAGAAAAGTTCTCGTGTGTGTGTGTGTGTGTGTGTATACACTCACATGATATAAATACATATAGACACACACATATACACATATCCACACTCCACTATGTTTGAGAACAAAACTTTATAGTCATTGCAAAATACCTTTGTTAAGTATTTGTTAGTGACATACTACCACTGAAGCCACTAGGCTAAGATTTTAACTAACGAGTCAGGAATTTTTCAGCTTCCACTTACATAAAGATCATCGATTTCTTCTTTAATATTATAAAGAAGTTCAAAAGAGAAAAGAATAGCAAAACAGGCATTCCAGAATCAATATATTCAAAGGATACTGTACTTGGGGACAGTAGGATTATTTCTAGTAACATGTTACAGTTAAATCACCAGATTATTTAACAGTAACTATAAAATAAATAGAACCATAAATGTAGCATAAAAAGAAAAGTATCACCATAAAAGCACAATGAAGCAACACCAACTTACCAATTCAATTCCCTGTGGAAAAGGTGTATCATCCCAGTCCTTCTGCGGAAATCTCTGGATTATTTTCCCCAGACCTGCTCCTGACCCTATTAAAATCAAAGTGAATTAGTTACACAGCACAAAAAAGTCTTAATACTTGTTATATTAATACTTATTTATAAATGTGTATGTGTTGAAGAAATCAATATATTAATTAAATATTCTCAAGTTTTAAGAGGCTTAATAAAAGTATTTACCTTCTAAACATAATATTGAAATACCAAGCAATCCCTACCCTATAGACCCCAAAAGAGTGACACATATGAAAAGCTAAGAAAAATAAACAGAGGCATTAATATTTAGAACCTCTACCATACCATGAGAGAATTACTCCTATTCCTAAATAAGGAAAGCCATCTTCTCAGTATATCTAGTTGAAACCTAAAGAAAACTCTTCTAGGGAGACAAGGTAATCTTAAAGTGACAAATGAAACGGGACTATTAGGACTATGCTTTAGTTATAGGGTACATGGGCACTATTACAGGTAAAGTAAGGATTTTTAGAGTGGTCTGAGAACCTGACAATTGTGTAAGCAGGGTTTCTCAACATCAGCACTACTGGCATTTTGGGCCAGATGATCCTTTGTTGTGTGGTGGGGGTCAGGGTTGGGTTCGTCCTGTCTAGGATATTTAGTTTAGCAGCATCTTTAGCTTCAACCCACTATCACCACCAAGTCATTACAATCAAAAACATTGCTGTGTCCTGGGAAAAGGGGGCAAAACTGTCCCAGGTTGAAAGCCACCAGCCTATAGTCTCACTGTCTTAATTATCCTGTGATTCTAAAGAACAGATCAACTTATAATTGAACACTGGAGATATAATCTGTGGGTAAATTAGGTATGGAAAGTACATGTTAGATTTAAATTACATTTTGCTATCCCTTTTAAAGAGCGTCGGGTCCTTGCATATTTTACATGTTGTCCCAGTTGACTTCATAGCAAAAGCACCACACTCTGGTTATTTGTACACCTACCTTAAGGGATCCTTAAACACCTGATTCAATTTGCTAATTTAAAAAATTATCCACCATCATCTATTACCCTCTCCCTGTGAAATCAACTTCCCCTTTGGCCCTCATGTAGAGTTCAATCACTTTACAGACAAATTTTATCTTTAAGGGACAAATAAAAAAAAGTTTAATTCATTTAACTGAACAACTCAGTACTGTGTTCTAAAAATGAGGTCACATTTGAAAAGGCAAAATAAAAACATTCTCAATTAAATTAACTCTGCAGTATAGTAACTCCTTGTATATCCATCATTATAGGGGAATGAAGGATCTCATTCAAGGTAAATCTAAATTAAAAATGGTTTATCACAGGCACTTACTTTTTCAAAATCTACCTCAAACATAACCACTTCTGACATGGCAAGCAGAGCTAAGTCAGTAAATTGCTAAGTACTCGGGATAAACAAATGAAAAAGACATGGCCCTATCCTCAAAAAACTCATAATTATTAGGAGAAACAAATAAACTGATAATTTCAGCATATTATGGTAAGTACAAGGATAGAAGGGAATTTAACCCAGCATAGCAGAGAATACTATGGAAAACATTCTAGAAAAAATGACAATGCTTTTACTTTCTTTTAGTACCATCTTTGTATCCCCAAGCACAGAGCATCCTAAATACCTAGCATTTAATTCATACTGAGTTAAATGTTAATTTTAATAAATTTGTTAATACTGACATAAATTGTTTTCATTTCCCATCTCCCTGTCTTTTCAGAGATAAATGCAAGTTACTTATGTTTAAAAAGGTATCCACATATTGCTTATTCAGTTCTAAGAGTGATATGTAATACATTTTAGGCTCAAGAAATACTTTATATTAATTTTTACACATTTATAAAAATCATAAATGTTAATTGTAGAAAATTTTTTAATATATAAAAATATAAAGAAGGAATCACCCATAATTCCACAGCTAGAGAAAATCACTGTCATTATTTTAGCCTATTTTATCCCAAGTTTTTTTGTGAACACATGTATTTTTGTACACATGTATTTTTTTCTAAAGAACTAAGATCATACTAAACTCTAGCTATATCTATTCATTTATTACCTGGTATTTCACAGTAAGTCTTTGATTTTAAACACACATTTTCTAGTTACTATTATAAATAATACTGCAAAAAGCATCTTTCTATATGAATCTTTTATCTTCACCTCTGTTTCCCCAGAAAAATTCTTCAATATATAACTACTGGGTGAAAGAGAATGAAAAATTTTACAACTAGCACAATCCCATAGGGTCCATCAGAAGACATTCAACAGTTTTTTTACATTCTGTAAATTCTTTAAGCATAAGATCAGCATTTTCACCACATTCTTATCAACTATTCTAAACATTCGTTTGCTTTAACTACTGTCAATTTGAGAGATTAAAAGTTCTTCCTTGGCAGCAGCATAACTTTCCAAAGTTCTCCGGAAGTAACATATTTACTGATTTTAAAATTATATGTAATGTTTCAATAACATGAAAGCTCAGTTTGAAATACTGATATAACATTTCTAAATGCACACAAAGGGCGCCTGGGTGGCTCAGTGGGTTAAGCCACTGCCTTCGGCTCAGGTCATGATCTCAGGGTCCTGGGATCGAGTCCCGCGTCGGGCTCTCTGCTCAGCAGGGAGCCTGCCTCCATCTCTCTCTCTCTCTGCCTGCCTCTCCATCTACTTGTGATCTCTCTCTCTATCAAGTAAATAAATAAAATCTTTAAAAAAAATAAAATAAAATAAAATAAATGCACACAAAAATATGATTCATGAGTGATATAACTTTCAGTTATATCAGATAATGTTATCTGAAATCAGATAGTTATCTGAAAATGGAAATTATGTTAAAAAATAACAAAAAACGGTAAAATAATATCTCACCACAAATAAAATGCATATAAATTGCTACAGCTACCAACTTTTAAGGAACTTATGAAGATATCTTACAAAAAGTAAATGAACATTGTTTCTTGTTTCTTAATTTTTTTAAGCATTTAGTCGGAATATTTAAACTCATTTTCCTGGTTTATATATTTTATCTGACACTTATTCTTATAGGCAATACTGTTTGTATGTAAGAATGCTAAGAAAATGGCATTTTACATTGAGAAGCAAGCCGCAGTGAGGGAAGAGTGTTCTAGAGTCAGATGTCCACTGTGGACTGATCCCTATGTCCAGAAGCAAAGTACACCATGCCAACCAGAGTGGCTGCAGAAGCAGCTCTTATTTGTACCACATATTAAATGGGGCTGAGTTATTGAGTTGGGGAGGAAGAAATTCCCTAAAAGAAAGGGGACACTTCCCACAAAGGAGAGGTGCTAGGCAGACGAAATTGTGATTGTCCAATGCATTGTATGTAGCTAAACTGGAAAAAGAAGGGCCAGTTAGTAATCAGTGCCTTCATGTTTTTTTTCCAGTCCCTGGTCTCCTACCCCATCATAAAATTAAGAAATAGGATGACTGATGTAGTTAATATATTAAAAGGGGATGTTCAGCAGGATACCAACACATTTGGAAATGCTTTTCTTTGAAAAAAGTATATATTCTAGACAAACTGTCCAAAACAAATTTAGGAAGGGTGAGGAAATACTGGTGTGGTCAGGCACACTTTTCCCTCCTTTATGTTTGGTAACCCACTATCCCCTGGGTCCTACTAGAGCTGCGGGCTACCCAGCTCAGCCACAAAGATTAGCAAGTAACCTAGGATGATCCAACCATCCATCACCCCCCCTGACAAAGTGACTTGGCCAATGACCCTAGAAGAGCCCAGCATATTCTCTGGGGTTGCTAACTAATATTCTACAGGTATGGCATTGCCAGAAGTTAGAAGGAAGAAGTATATATGCAGAAGAACTACTGACTGAGTAAGGATTGATTAGGCAGTGAAATGTAATACTCTGCTCCGCACAAAACAGGATGCTTGATAATTTGTTGTTTGTACCAATTGACAAAAATCAGTTATTTGAGTGCCTTCTCTGTGTGTTTAGAGTATAGATGTACAAAATACATACTTTTTGGTTTAATATAGACTCTGAACTTTGATAGTTTCTACTCTAATATATGATTCACTAAATCTTCCTGTGATATGTTTATCTAAAAAACGAGATCAGGGGTTACCCACCCTAGAAAAAAGGTCACATATGATGAGGCTATATGATGTCCATCTGTTCACATCATTTTCTATCAAAAATGGCATCACTCGGGCGCCTGGGTGGCTCAGTGGATTGAGCCGCTGCCTTCGGCTGGGGTCATGATCTCGGGGTCCTGGGATCGAGTCCCACATCAGGCTCTCTGCTCAGCGGGGGGCCTGCTTCCCTCTCTCTCTCTCTGGCTGCCTCTCTGTTACTGTGATCTCTCTCTGTCAAATAAATAAATAAAATCTTTAAAAAAAAAATGGCATCACTCACAGTTCAAGAAAGGGTAGCAGTAACATTCAAGAACATAAAATCCTACCACTCCTCTCACCAGCCAGAAAAAAATTACTAAATCCTTTATTTGGTTATTATATTTATTGTTACTTGTCCGTCTCATCTCACTAGGATGAAAACAATGATTTTTGTCCTACTTTGTTTACTGATGTATCCTAGGCACTTAGAATAATTCCTGGTATTTATTAGATACTCAACAAAATACTTGTTGAATAAATAAATGGGACTGTAGGTGGGTAAGGCCATCTATAAACTGGCAAGCAACTTATGACCGGAATGACCTGGCTGTAAAAGGTATTCAAGACAAATCAAATCCTACTGCAAGGAAATTCTGAATAGGAAAAGTGAGGCTAAAGCAATAAAAAAACAAACATACAAATGTATCAAATTTTGTGATGATAGGTGCGCCTGGGTGGTTCAGTCAGTTAAGGGTCTGTCTTCAGCTTAGGTCATGATCCCAGGGTCCTGGGATCGAGCCCCACATGGGAATCTCTGCTTAGTGAGGAGCCTGCTTCTCCCTCTCCCTCTGCCACTACCCCCTGCTTGTTCTTACTTGCTCACTCACTCTCTCTGTGTCAAATAAATGAATAAAATCTTTTAAAAAAAGAAAAAGGAAAAAAAAAAGTCTTGTTATGATGTAGAAAAAGGTCAGGCACCACAAATGGTCATGTGTAAAACCCAAGTTAGAGAACAACAAAAATTCTAGGCAGACCTGCTAGCAGAAACAAGTGAAGAGTATACACACATAGAAGGAAGCAGAGATGCCTCAGGAGAAAGGTTGTACTGCTAAATTCTACCTCCAGTAAACTCTGGCAGCACTATAATGTCTGTCACCAAACTTTAGAGGTGTTTGTTTGTTTTTTTAAGAGACAGTGAGAAAGATCACAAGCAGGCAGAGAGGCAGGCAGAGAAAGAGGAGGAAGCAGGCTCTCCGCTGAGCAGACAGCCCGATACAAGGCTCGAACCCAGAACCCTGAGACCAGGGACTGAGCCGAAGGCAGAGGCCCAAACCACTGAGCCACCCAGGCGACCCCAGAGGTATTTTTATGATACCCTTCCCTCAAGTTAGAATGAATAGGTCCGTATTACTTGTCACTAAAGAATCCAAACTAGAATACACTGTATCAAGCACCCTGATAGATCAGCTCCTTCAAACTGGTAAAAGATCTGGAAACAATTACATTAAAAGCTTTAGTCAGAAAACTTAAAAAGAAAAGTTATAGGGCCTAAGAGACTATCCTGCTCTAAATACCTGAAGAGCTATTACATGAAAGAAGATAGAGTGAAGCAGACTACAGCCAAAGATTTAATTCTGATTATTTTTTCTTTTTTTTATTTTTTTAAAGATTTTATTTATTTATTTGACAGAAATCACAAGTAGGCGGAGAGGCAGAGAGAGAGAGAGAGAGAGAGCAGGAAGCAGGCTCCCCACTGAGCAGAGAGCCAGATGCGGGGCTCGATCCCAGAACTCTGGGATCATGACCTGAGCCGAAGGCAGAGGCTTTAACCCACTGAGCCACCCAGGTGCCCCTAATTCTGATTATTTTTTAGTTATTTTTGAGTCAACATAAAGAAAGAACCTTCTAAGAATGACAATTATTAAAAAAAAAAAAAAAGAATGATTTGCCACAGAAAGCAATGATCATACCTGAAGTTTTAGAACAAGCTACCAATTTTTCTGGTCTAGAAAACCATACAGGATGGTAAGAGAACAAATCCAGAAAAGCTGGCAAGCAAACTATCACATAAATTCTTTTATTTTATTTATTGTTATTTATACAATAACCCTATGCCAGGTTTGTGTTAGGTGCTGAGAAGACAAGGATAAAACTTGCTGTGAGAATATTTAGAACTTGAACTTGAATAGAGGTTTTTGAAATGCAAGTAAAAGGGCAGATGTAGGCACAGTATAAGACAATAAAGATTAGGAAAGAGGGACGCCTGGGTGGCTCAGTTGGTTAAGCAGCTGCCTTCGGCTCAGGTCATGATCCCGGCATCCTGGGATCGAGTCCCACATCGGGCTCCTTGCTCGGCAGGGAGCCTGCTTCTCCCTCTGCCTCTGCCTGCCTCTCTGTCTGCCTGTGCTCGCTCTCTCTCCCTCTCTCTCTGACAAATAAATAAATAAAATCTTTAAAAAAAAAAAAAAAGATTAGGAAAGAAAACCGTATTATTTAGAAATCAGGTCATGAGTCTAATGAAATCAGAGACAGACTAAAAAACTCCAAACTAAAAAATCCACATTTTGGAACAGAGCTATTTCTTACTTCCATTTTGATGTACTAGCAGCATCATTTAACCCAAAGATGAGAAATGTAAATTTTCAAGAATCCAAATAAAAAATAACTAAGGGAGTATACAAAAGAAAAATCTTTAAAAAAAAAAAAGAAAGAAAGAAAAAAAGAAAAAGCTTAAAAGCTGACATCCTTTCATGGCTTAAAAAGCAATAGAAAATTGTCTATAAGTGTACGGTGCTCACATGAAGACTTCTTCTCACGATGACTTTGTTTTTTTAGATGATTTATATACCTAGCAAACTTTATACTCAGTCTAGTATTATACTTTAATACTGCAAAGATATTCATGGAAAACTGTGGGAATTTAAGTATAGACTTTCTGACTAACACATTTCAAGCTAAATTTATTATTATTTACATGCAAAAATAAAAGTTGCTTTAGTTCTATTAATAATGAAGTATATTTGTCTTTTTATGTGTAGCTTTTTCACTTAGCATTATACTGGGGGGTAGGGGAAAATAGGGAAAGATTAGTAAAAAGGGTAAAAACCTTCAAGCATGAGTTGAGTAAGGTCTTTTCAACATCTGTTTATGATAAAAATTCTTAATAGGTGGGTGTAGAGGGAATGTAACTCAATATGATAAAGGCTATATATGACAATTCCACAGCTAACATCATACCCAGCAATAAAAAGCTGAAAGCTTTTCCTTCAAGGTCACAAACAAAATGAAGATGCCCACTCTTGCCACTTTTAAAACATAGTATTGTAAGTCCTAGCCAGAGCAATTAGGCAAGAAAAAAAGAAATGAAAGGCATCTAAATTGGTAAAGAGGAATTAAAATCATCACTATTTGCAAATGACATGATATCATATACAGAAAACCTTAAAGACTCCACCAAAAAAAAGTTGAAACTAATCAACAAATTCAGAAAACTTGCAGGATACAAAACCAATACATAAAACTTGTATTTCAATACGCTAATTAGAAAAACTATTGGAAAGAGAAACTAGGAAAATAATCCCATTTACAATTACAACAAAAAGAATAAAATACCTAGGAATGAATTTAACCAGGGGGATAAAAGACCTGTATACTGGAAACTACAAGACACTGATGAAAGAAATTTAAGACACGAATAAATAGAAAGGTTTTCCATGCTCATTAATGGAAGAGTTTTTCCATATTGCTAAAATGTCCATACTACCCAAAGCAATCCAACGATTTGATGAAATTCCTAACAAAATTCCCATGGTGTTTTTTATAGAAATAGAACAAGCAATCCTAAAATTTGTATAAAACCACAAAAGACCTCGAATAGACAAAGCAATCATTAGAAAGAACAAAACTAGAGGCAACAGAGTCCTTGATTTCAAGCTATATTACAAAGTTATAGTAATCAAGATAGTATGGTATTGGCATTGGTCATGATCTCAGGGTTGTGTGATGAAGCCCTGCATTGGGCGCTGTGCTCAGCAGGGAGTTGGCTCAAAATTTTCTCTCTCAATTTCCCTCTGTCCTCCCCAACCCCCCCAGCCAGCTCATGCTCTCTCCCGCTAAAATAAATAAATAAATCTTCTTGTTTTTTTAAAGAACTACGATTTAACAAAAACCAAGTGATCCAATAAAAATATAGGGAAGGACATGAAAAGACATTTCTACAAAGAAGAGATACAAATGGCTAACACCATATAAAAAGATTCTCCAAAAATAAATAAATAAATAAATAAATAAATAATAAAAAGATTCTCAACATCACTAAATCATTGGGAAAATGCAAATCAAAACCATGAGCTATCACCTCACATAGATTAGGATGGCCACTACCAAAAATCCAGAAAATAAAAACTGTAGGTGAGAATGCAAAGAAACTGGAACCCTTGTGCACTATTGTCTAGAATGCAAAATAATTACAGCCATTATGGAGAACAGTATGGAAGCTCCTCAAAAACAAAACAAAACAAAAACCAAAAGAAAAAAACCCCAACAACAACAGCAAAAAAAAGAATCACCATATGATACAGCAATTTTACACCTGAGTATACATCCAAATGAATTGAATATAGGATCTCAAAGAGATATTTGCACATCTGTGTTCACTGGAACATTACTGACATTAGCCAAGAGGTGGAAGTAACCAGATGAATGGAGAGTGGTGCCTGCTTGGCTCAGACTCTTGATTGCGTGGAAATCATGATCTCATGGTTTTGAGATCCAGCCCCACATTCCACTCACACTGGGTAGGGAGCCCACTTAAGATTCTCTCTCGCTCTCTCTGCCCATCCCCCTTTTTCCCCCCTCTATTAAAAAAACAAAAACAAAAACAAATGAATGGATAAAGAAAATGTGGCACATACATACAATGGAATATTACTCAGCCTTTTAAAAAAGGAAATCTTGTCATACATGAGTTTTGAGGACTTTAGACTAAATAATATAAATCTGTTACCAAAAGAAAACCCAAACAAACAAACAAACCCAATTCCATTTACATGCAGTATGTAAAGTAGTCAAGCTCTTAGACAAAAAGTAAAATACTTGCCAGATGCTGCAAGCAGGGTGGAAAGGTGAGTTGTTCAGTTAGTAAAAAGACTTCGTTTTGCAAGATGAGAAAATTCTGGGGATATGTTATAAAACGATGTGCTATAGTATATGTATAATAATTAATGCTACTATATTATATACTCAAAAATGTTTAAGATGGTATATTTTATATGTGTTTTTTACCACAATTAAAAAAAAAGAAAAAAGATGGCAAAACCAAAAACTCATGGACAACATTTCCAACAAAACTAGGTGAAAAGGTGGGCACCTAGATCGCTCAGTTGGTTGAGGACCTGCCTTTGTTTCAGGTCATGATGCCAGGATCCTGGGACTGAGTCCTCCATCAGCCTCCCTGTTCTGCCTGCTTCTCCTACTGCCAATCTCTCTCTCTGCCTCTCATAAATAAATAGATAAAATCTTTAAAGAAAAAAAAAAAAAACCTTGGTAAAAAGGTATCCCCCAAAATACTGCAACTGGAGAAAAACTACTAACAATCACAGAGGCTACAAAGTATCAGCATCTTTTGTACAAGAGTAAGAAGGAGGGACGCCTGAGTGGCTCAGTTGGTTAAGCAGCTGCCTTCCGCTCAGGTCATGATCCCAGCGTCCTGGAATCAAGTCCCACATCCAGCTCGTTGCTCAGCAGGGGCCTACTTTCCCCTCTGCCTCTGCCTGCCATTCTGTCTGCCTGTGCTTTCTCTCTCTCCCTCTCTCTCTGATAAATAAATAAAATCTTTAAAAAAAAAAAAAAAGAGTAAGAAGGAAGCAACCATAATGGCTTCCTTCAGCAGATAAGAAAACAAGAGAACTCCAAGTACCCAACAAGCATTCACTGGAAACCTGAAAGGCCAACTTAAAAACAGCAACTAAACATGGAAGAGCAAAGACAACATTTCTGCAATAAGAACTAAAATTGCTGGAGTAATCAAGGCCCCCATACTGAAGAAACTACAGGGAGTGGAATCAAAACTGAGCAGGAAAGGACTTTACTACCTGACTTAAAGTCTTTTATAATAAAGCTACAGAAATCAAGAAAATGTCATACTGCCAGTAAAATCAATAAATAAATTATATTAATAGACAATAAAAGGAAAACCTTAGAACTGTCTCAATAAATGCAGAAAAAGCATTTTAGGGGCACCTGAGTGGCTCAGTGGGTTAAGCCTCTGCCTTCTGCTCAGGTCCCTGTAAATTCTCAGGGTCCTGGGATCAAGCCCCACATCTCGCTCTCTACAGGGAGCCTGCTTCCCTCCCTCTCTCTCTGCCTGCCTCTCTGCCTACTTGTAATCTCTGTCAAATAAATGAATAAAATCTTTTTTTTTAAGATTTTATTCATTTATTAGACAGAGAGAGATCACAAGTAGGCAGAGAGGCAGGCAGAGAGAGAGGGAGCGAAGCAGGCTCCCCACTGAGCAGAGAGCCCAACTCGGGGCTCCATCGCAGGACCCTGGGATCATGACCTAAGCCAAAGACAGAGGCTTTAACCCACTGAGCCACCCAGGCGCCCCAATGAATAAAATCTTTAAAAACCAAACAAACAGGGGTGCCTAGGTGGCTCAGTGGGTTAAAGCCTTTGCCTTCGGCTCGGGACATGATCCCAGGGTCCTGGGATCAGGCCCCACATCAGGCTCTCTGCTCAGTGAGGAGCCTACTTCCCTCTCTCTCTCTGCCTGCCTCTCTGTCTACTTGTGATCTCTGTCAAATAAATAAATAAATAAAATCTTTTTATAAATAAATAAATAGGGATGCCTGGGTGGCTCAATGGGTTAAAGCCTCTGCCTTCGGCTCAGTTGTGATCCCAGGGTCCTGGGATCGAGCCCCGCATCGGGCTCTCTGCTCAGTGGGGAGCCTGCTATCCCCTCTCTCTCTGCCTACCTCTTTGCTTACTTGTGATATCTCTCTGTCAAATAAATAAGTAAAATCTTTTTTAAAAATACCATATGCCATAGCATCAAAATCTATGAATAGTTAGGGTCATTAACAGGTAAATGAAAAAAAAATTGTAGTGTATCCACACAATGGAATAGTATTCAGCAATAAATGGGAAAGAAAATCACTTATCTATGCAATAACGTGGATAAATCTCAATTATGCTGAACAAAGGAAGCCAACAAAACTGCATACTACAGGATTCCATTCCTCTGAAATTAAAGAAAAGACTAATTTATACTGATAGAAAGGAAATTAGTGCTCGCCCAGGGCCAGGACTGGTTATCAAGGGTTGATTTTAAAGGGTGCAAGAGACCTTTTTAGAGTGATGAAAATCTTATTTTCATTGCAGTGATGCTTACATACTTCTGTTACCAAAATGAAGACAATCTGGGAGACACATGTCTTCTTTAATTTTGCCTATGGAGGGCAGCTAGGTGGCTCAGTGGGTTAAAGTCTCTGCCTTCTGCTCAGGTCATGATCCCAGGGTCCTGGGATCGAGCCCTGCATCAGGCTCTCTGCTCAGCGGGGAGCCTGCTTCCCCCTCTCTCTGCCTGCCTCTCTGCCTACTTGTGATCTCTATAAGATAAATAAATAAAATCTTTTTTAAAATAATAAATAAATAAATAAATAGATTTTGTCTGTGGAAGGAAGAAGAGAGTCCTGACACAACTCATCTGTAATGTATACATTCCTCCTGTATTTCACCAGGCTCTTCTAATCTGTGTTTGGACAGGTATTGTGAAACAAAAGTGTAGTATCTCAAGGCAGCCTATCTTACCTTTGGATTATTATTATAGCAGAAGATCTTTCTGAGAAACATATATGAAATATTTAATTATGGATGTATGTTATCATAATCAATTTATCAAATTCTTTTATTTTAAAAATGACACAAGTGTATCTGTTAAAATTTAAGATTAGTTATTTTTCTCTCTTTTCTGGCTCTCTTTTTATATACCTTTTGGTTTTTCATCACAATATAAATAGGTATCTTTAAATAAATTTGAATAATTTAAAACCCCAGAAGATAGGACATGTGTTTAGTTTTTAGATACACCAGGTTGAATAGTGTACCTCAAAGATTCGTGTCTACCTAAAACCTCAAAATGAAACCTTATTTGGAAATATAGTCTTAGAAGATATAATCAGTTAAGTTGAAGTCATAGTGCATTAGGGTATGCCTTAATCCACTGACAGGTGCCCCCGTAAAAAAAACAGACACAAGGGGCGCCTGAGTGGCTCGGTGGGTTAGAGCCTCTGCCTTCGGCTCAGGTCATGATCCCAGGTCCTGGGATCGAGCCCCGCATCGGGCTCTCTGCTCAGCCGGGAGCCTGCTTCCTCCTCTCTCTCTGCCTGCCTCTCTGCCTATGTGATCTGTCTGTCGAATAGATAAATAGAGTCTTTTTAAAAAAAAAAAAAACAGACACAAGGCACCTGGGTGGCTCAGTTGATTAAGCATCTGCCTTCAGCTCAAGTCCTGATCCCAGGGTCCTGAGATAGAGCCCCAGAGCCCCATGTTGGGCTCCCCACTCTGGGGAATCTGCTTCTTCCTCTTCCTTTACCCCTCCCTACCACTCGAGCTCTCCCCAACCAAATAAATAAAATATTTAAAATAAAATAAATAGAGACAAAGATAAACACTCAGGGAAAATATCACTTGAAGACAAAAGCAGAGACTGTAGGGGCGCCTGGGTGGCTCAGTGGGTTAAAGCCTCTGCCTTCGGCTCGGGTCGTGACCCCAGGGTCCTGGGATGGAGCCCCACATCGGGCTCTCTGCTCAGCGGGGAGCCTGCTTCCCCCTCTCTCTCTGTGCCTGCCTCTCTGCCTACTTGTGATCTCTCTCTCTGTCAAATAAATAAATAAAATCTTTAAAAAAAAAAAGCAGAGACTGTAGAGTTGTAACTGTAAGTCAAAGAATGCCAAAGATTGCAGGCAACCACCAAAATAGGAGAGAGGCAATGGTATCGACTTTCAAAATACTCCAGAAAAAAAAAAACCTTGCCGAACACCCTCATTTCAGTCTTCTGGTTTCTAGAACAGTGAGAATAAATTTCTGTTCTCTGAAGCTACCAACAATTTGCAGTATTTTGTTATAGCACTCCTAGAAAACTGAAATTTTTGGTAATAATCACTTCATTACATTAATAGCTATTTTGATTTTGTTTACATGAAAAAAACTTGAGAAAAAAATCTGTTTTGCTATACTATCTACCTGTTGGTCACAGTCTACCTTCTTGGGATACAGGATAAATTTAGTACCATTTCTACTTGACAGTCCTTCAAATATTTTAATACAGCTAACAAAAATCTTGTCCCCATGCCTCTCCCCACTGCCCCAATCTTCTCTAAATATTTTCAATTTGTCCCATGGATCCATATATATATATATGGATCCATATATATATATATATATATATATATATAGTTTTCTTTTTTTACATGGTTAAGAACATGGACTTAGGATCTACACTACCTATATCCTAACCCAGTTCCATGTCTATTTGCTATGTGACCCAGCGAAAATGACATTACCTCTCTGTGCTTCAT
This sequence comes from Neogale vison, assembly GCF_020171115.1. Lineage (NCBI taxonomy): Eukaryota > Metazoa > Chordata > Mammalia > Carnivora > Mustelidae > Neogale > Neogale vison. Next base: position 158,310,975 of record NC_058097.1, read on the forward strand.
TTTTTCCACAGAATTAAAAAGGGATACTGTTACCTACCTCTTAGAGTTTTTTTTTTCCCCTAAGATTTTATTTATTTATTTGACACAGAGAGAGACAGCAAGAGAGGGAATACAATCAGGAGGAGTGGGAGAGGGAGAAGCAGGCTTCCCGCTGAGCAGGGAGCCCCATGCAGGGCTTGATCCCAGGACCCTGGGATCACAACCTGAGCTGAAGGCAGACGCTTAACGACTGAGCCACCCAGGTGCCCCCTACCTTGTAGAGTTCTTATGAAAAACATTCAAGTTAATATACATGTAAAATATTTCAACAAATGTTTGGCATATGGTAAACACTATATAAATGTTAATGATGATAATGATTATGACAACCATGATGTTACAACAAAATGAGGACGTACAGGTTTGTCTAAGCACAACTCAGAGCTGAATATAATACCGGACATTACTGAGCTAATGTAACTGATAGAATGTAGAGAAATGCTGCTCTCGATAATTGGACCACTAACAGTGAAGCCTAGCGTTGTATTAGGTCTTTTGGTGATCACAGGACTCTTGATTTATTGAAATTAGTTTTTTGGTTTTAAGATTTTATTTATTTATTTGGCATAGATCACAAGTAGGCAGAGAGGCAGGCAGAGAGAGGGGGGAGGAAGCAGGCTCCCTGATTAGCAGAGAGCCCGATACGGGACTCCATCCCAGGACTCTGAGATCATGACCTGAGCCGAAGGCAGAGGCTTAACCCACTGAGCCACCCAGGCGCCCCTACAGAAGTTAGTTTTGAATGAAGTATGTAAAATTTTTTTTTAACATTTTGATTCTATCAGGTATCTATATAAAGGTTTCAGACTCAAGTTATATCTTTGTGAAATTTTTTTAGTCAGCCCAGCACATTCACTTTTTTTTTTTTAAGATTTTATTTATTTATTTATTTATTTATTTATTTGACAGAGAGAGAGATCACGAGTAGGCAGAGAGAGAGAGAGAGAGAGAGGACAAAGCAGGCTCCCTGCTGATCAGAGACCCTGATACAGGGCTTGATCCCAGGACCCTGAGATCATGACCTGAGCTGAAGGCAGAAGCTTAACCCACTGAGCCACCCAGGTGCCCCAGCACATTCACGTTTTATATCCTATGTCTGTTACCTACCATATTTATATCACTGGGTGTTGTTTGTTTTGGTTTGGTTTGGTTTGGTTTTGGTTTTTAGTTAGGACATATGTATCAGAAAATGGGACCACTTTAAGTTAACAGTTTCATGAATACTGACAAAGTCTCAGTAAAAACAATTTCAGTAAAAAAAACGAAAATTGGAAAAAAAAAATGGCCATGATCTGTGTTGTACTAAAAAAACTGCTCAAGGGGCACCTGTCTTCAGCTCAGATCATGATCCCAGTGTCCTGGGATCAAGCTCCACATGGGGCTCCATGCTCAGCGGGGAGACTCCTTCTCCCTCTCCCAACATGCAATAAACACATTACTGATGTTGGTACCAATCCTATTGCATTCTATATCAAAACAATCTGCTTGGAACTTCAGTGATATGCCCAGTACCTGTTCTCTACTTCATAGAGAATGTCATCTCGGGGGGAAATGATTAAAACAAAAGCACAAGGCTAGAAAAATCAGAAATTCTGACGTTTCAGGTACATACAATTGACTTACTCATCTTAATGGGGTAGAAGCTGACCAACAGAAACTTAATTTACATGTTCATAGGTAAATTTAAATGAGGATCATATTCAACTTGAAAGTCCTAAGCTTCCCAGCCTCAATTTATAAATTCTGCTTTTCAGCAAAAGATAATTGTTTAAATGTTGTTTACTTGTTCACCAGAAGACTTAAGTTATCGAAGCTCATCAAAATAAACAGATCTGATTGTGTCAGTGCAGACCAATTTTCAAAGGATAAGGAAAATTAAAAACTGTTCATTCACTGAAATAAAAGCATGCAGGAAATTATTCCACAAAAGGCTTTCATATTTGATCCATTTAGTATTTAATCAAAGAAGTCTGTTTATTTCAACTGAAACAAGTCTTTTGTGGTTATTCAATAATTTAGGTAGGAATGTAATATGATTTTCTGATTTTCCATTATAATCTCCTATTATTCAACAGGTTTATTTAAAACACACAAACTATTTTTTTCTGGAGTTAAACTAAGTAAAGAGCCCACGGGCTTTTACAGAAGTGAAAAAGAATGCATTTAAAACTGAACAGAATAGAGAACAAAGTATACCATTAAAAATAATAAATCAACAATAGCTATCCAATTTTTGTCTCTAGTAAACAGAAAATTCATTGATAATGCATAAATCCAAGGATTTAGAGAATAAGTGTCAGGATTAAGAAAAACAGAAAAAAGGGGCACCTGGATGCTCAGTTGTTAAGAGCCTGCCTTCGGCTCGGGTAGTGATCCCAGGGTCCTGGAATCAGGTCCCATATGGGGCTCCATACTTAGCAGGAAGCCTGTTCCTCCCTCTCGTACTCCCCCTGCTTGTGTTCCCTCTCTCATTGTCTCTTTCTGTCAAAGAAATAAAATCTTTAAAAAGAAAAAGAAAAAAAAGGAAAAACAAAAAAGAAAACAAACTGAAAATAAAACTAAATGTATAACTTTGCATATTGGGGCGCCTGGGTGGCTCAGTCATTAAGCGTCTGCCTTGGGCTCAGGTCATGATCCCAGGGTCGTGGGATTGAGCCCCACGTTGGGCTCCCTCTTAAGCAGGAAGCCTGCTTCTCCCTCTCCTACTCCCCCAGCTTGTGTTCCCTCTCTCACTGTCTGTTAAATAAATAAACAAAATCTTTTAAAAACCTGCATATTATGAAGCTCTTTAGAATGCATCTTCTTACTTAATAAAATGTTTTCTTTAATAGCAGTAAAGAAAGAACTATAGGCAGTTTGAAATGCTATAAAAACTATACAGTTGGGGTGCCTGGGTGGCTCAGTGGATTAAAGCCTCTGCCTTCGGCTTGGGTCATGATCCCAGGGTCCTGGGATCCAGTCCCCATCGGGCTCTCTGCTCTGCAGGGACTATACAATTGCTATTGTATACAAATACAAACTATACAATTGCATATCATTATTTTTAAAAAGAAAGGCTTCTCAAGTCTGTACCTCCAAATACCTTCCAAATGTGCCCTCACACCGAGCACCACTAATGATCACCCCAGTTCACTCTCATCATCTTTCACCTGGAAGACAGCAGCAGCCTCACCACCTCACTCCCTTAGATTCCTGCTTCTCTTCACTCCAACATGTTCAAGCATCTGGCAGTATGGAAATAAGCTCTGCAAAGTCAAAATTTATCATGCTAACTTTTTTTTTTTTTTAAGATTTTATTTATTTGACAGAGAGAGAGAGATCACAAGTAGGCAGAAAGGCAGGCAGAGAGAGAGAGGGGAGGAAGCAGGCTCCCTGCAGAGCAAAGAACCCGTCACGGGGCTTGATCCTAGGACCCTGGGATCATGGCCTGAGCTGAAGGCAGAGGCCTTAACCCACTGAGCCACCCAGGTGCCCAATATCATGTAACTTTCTTTTTTTTTTTTTTTTATTTGACAGAGAGAGATGACAAGCAGGCAGAGAGGCAGGCAGAGAGAGAGGAGGAAGCAGGCTCCCTGCTGAGCAGAGAGCCCGACGCGGGGCTCGATCCCAGGACCCCGAGATCATGACCTGAGCCAAAGGCAGCGGCTTAACCCACTGAGCCACCCAGGTGCCCCTCATGCTAACTTTCTTGATCAAAATCCTTAAATGATTCTCCCAGTAGCTACATAATAAAATTGTCTAAAGTCATTACTTTAGGAACTTCCACATCACCCAAGATGGAAATAACAATGACTGAATTTATCCACCAACCTGTAACAACTAAAAGCCAGGCAAAAATATGCGAAACAATGGTTTTCAGACACTGACATCAGGCAGTAGAGGACAGTGAACCGTGAGAGAAAGTAAACAAATAAGTGGGCCCTACAATTGCTCCAGCTTACTCCCTGGTGAGCATTTCCAGACTGCAGGAAGGGGGAAAGGGAAATCCAAGCAGAGTCCAACAGTATCCCTGAGCTGAAGCAATAGAGTTAGGAGTTCAGGAAAGCCAATAAGGTTGGAGTTCACAGTGCAGAATACTAAAGAGAAGAGAGAGTCATAGGAAGAGAGACCAGAGATCCATAGATGGTCTCCTGAGTCTTCAGCTAAATACCAATTAGTACTTGAGTATGAGAAAACCAACTCAGAGGCCAGGGAATAAACCACATGAAAGAAACAGAGAAAATGACTCTCCAGAGCTCACAAAAGGCAGGAATAGTTTGTGTTCCCAACAGCCAGGAAGTGGGAGGAAGGGGAAAAACTATTTTAATTCCTTGGGCCTCACGAAGAAATTTCAGAAGGGTATATTGCCTTAGTAGTGTGGAAAAATCAGCCCTTACACTAAATGCTGCTGTGGGCCCACCTAACAAAAAGGAAAAACAAGACTCAAAAATATCAAACCATTTCCAAGTGATTTAATTACATTTGAGGACAAAGTTCAAGAACATAAAAATATTCAGCACTCAACAGAGTAAAATACGCAATGTCTAATGTCTAGCTAAAGACTACCAGCCATGAAAAGAAGCAGAAAAATATGAGCCATAATGAAAAGAAAACCAACTAACTAAAATAAACTTCAAATCAATACAGGTGATGAAATTAGTAGATAAGGACATTCAAAATTATTATGAGTATAATGCATATTTCCAGGAATAGTGACATGAGGGCACCTAGGTGGCTCAGTCAATTAACGCCTGCTTTTGGCACAGGTCATGATAACAGGGTCCTAGGAACAAGCACTACATCAGGTTCTGCTCAGCAGGGAGCCAGCCTCTCCCTCTCCCTCTGCTACCCACCCTGCTTGTATATGTATGTGCACTCTCTTTCTTTCTCTCTCAAATAAATAAAATCTTTAAAAAAAAAAAAAAGGAATAGTGACAGGAAAAATATACTGAATAGAATTAACAAATTAGACACTACAGAAAAAAAATTCATAAACTTTAAGTTATATCAATAAGAACTACAAGATGAAACACAGAAACAGACCAAAAAAGTACAGAACAAAGCAGCAATGACCTGTGGAATAATTTTCAATGGCCTAGTATGCATGATTAAAGCAGTACAACAAACTCCAAATACAATAATAATAATAAAGAAAACTGTACCAAGGCATATCATATAGTGTTTTAAAGATTTTGTTTGTTTATTTATTTATTTGTCAGAGAGAGAGAGAGAGCAGTAGGCTCCCCGCTGAGCAAGGAGCCCAATTAGGGACTTGATCCCAGGACCCTAGGATCATGGGCTGAGTCGAAGGCAGCAGCCTAACTGACTGAGCCACCAGGCATCCCCACATTATTATTTTAAAAAGACAGAAAGCAAAAATGTTGAAAACCGTAAGAAAAAAGGCACATGCTATATAGAGTAACAAAAATAAGAAAGACAGCAGACTTCTCACAAACAATGTAAGCTGGAACATAGTAGAATCACATCTTTAAAATACTGAAAGAATGGGGCGCCTGGGTGGCTCAGTGGGTTAAAGCCTCTGCCTTCGGCTCAGGTCATGATCCCAGGGTCCTGGGATCAAAGCCCCGCGTCCGGCTCTCTGCTCCAAAGGGAGCCTGCTTCCTCCCCTCTCTCACTCTGCCTGCCTCTCTGCCTACTTGTGATTTCTCTCTCTGTCAAATAAATAAAAAATTTTAAAAAAAATACTGAAAGTAAAAAATAAAATAAAATACTGAAAGAAAAAAAAAATCAAATCAACATTTTGTGACCTATGGGCCTGAGATTAATCTCTCCAGCCAAGAAACATCATACATCTCAGCCTGGGGAACACTTTTGCCACAGTAGGCAGCACCAGCATGAACCAGCAGGAGAACCACATAAACCAAAAAGACCAAAATAACACTGCAAAAGCTCTGAAAATTAAACTGCCACTAGAACAACTCACAAAATTAGACCATGTTCCATGTACTAAATCTAAATAGGATGACTAATACAATGGCCAAAATGGCCAGGATATAATAAAAAATCACCCATCATACCAGGAACCAAACCTGAATGAGAAAAGACAGTCAACTAATGTCAACACAGACATGAATCAGATATTGGAACATCTGACAAGGATTTTAAAGCAGCTGTTAGGGGTTCCTGGGTGGCTCAGTCAGTTTGGCACCTGACTCCTGATTTCAGCTCAGGTCATGATCTTAGGGTGGTGGGATCTAGCCCTGTATCAGGCTTTGTGCTCAGCATGGAGTCCGCTTGTCCCTCTTCCTCTGCAGCTCCCCGCTCTGCTCATGCACACAGACTATCTCTAAAATAAATAAATAAATAAAAATCTTAAAACAAAACAAAACCAAAAAAGCAGCTGTCATAAAAATTCATCACAAATCAATCACAAATTCTCCTGAATGATGAAAAACAAAAAATATCAGGAAATAGAGTCATTAAAGGAAATTCTAAAACCAAAAAATACAAAATAACCTCCTAAACAAATAAATTAATAAAATTCTTGAGCATTAAATAACAAAAATAAAATTCTCAATGAATAGGTTCAACAGTAGACTAGTTATGGTATAGGTTAGAATTAGCAAACTTGAGGACAAGTCAGTAGAATGTACCCAATCTAAACTAAGAGAAAATAAGGAAGAGAAGATATTGAACTAAGAGAAATATGAAGAACAGAGCCTTGGGAAACTCAAGGGACCATAACAAAACATCTAGTGTTCATAACACTGGAGTATTAGAAGACAAGAGGTGGCACTGAAAGAGTATTTAGAGATAGTAATGGCTAAAATACTCCCAAATGTGGCAAAGAAACCAAAAAATTCAAGAAGTTGAGTAAACTTCAAACAGAATAAACTCAAAAGAAATTTACACGAAGACACCTCATTATTAAATTTCTAGAAACTAAGAAGAAAAAGCTCTTTGAAAGAAGCCAGAGAGAAAGAACACATTAACAACAGAATAACACCAACTGAAATGACAGCAAACTGCTCATCAGAAATCATGGAAGTCATGGGGGCGCCTGGGTTAGGCCTCTGCCTTCCGCTTAGGTCGTGATCTCAGGGTCCTGGGAGCGAGCCCCACATAGGGCTCTCTGCTTGGTGGGGAGCCTGCTTCCCCCCTCTCTCTCTGCCTGCCTCTCTGCCGGCTTGTGATCTCTCTCTCTCTCTCTCTCTCTCTCTCTCGCTCTCAAAATAAATAAATAAATAAATAAAATCCTTAAAAAAAAAAAAAAAAGAAATCATGGAAGTCAGAGGAAAGTGGCACAACACTTTTTAAGTGTTAAAACAAATAATGGTCAACTATGAATTGTGTTTCCAACAAAACTATTCTTCAGGAGTGAAGGGAAAATGAATGTTTTCAGATGAAAAAAACTAAAAGGTAGCAAACCTACCCTTAAAGATCAGTTAAAGGAAGTTGTTCAAACAGAAAGGAAATGCTACAAGAAGCAATACTAAAGCATCAAGCTGAAAGAACAACGGAAAAAGTAAAAATATTAAGTACATAGAGTAAACTGTCATTGTTATGAGTTTTATCAATCATATTTGATTAAAATAAAAGTTATAACAATTTAATCCAACGTCTGAATATCTTCTAAAACATTCCCCAATACTTGTTCATCCTCTGCCTTAACATCCGAAGTGAAATGAAATCATTACCTCCCAAATTATTAGAAAGTTCTTTCTTCTGTTGAAATAGCTGTTCAGAATCCAAGTCTCCCTAGGACTGGGAATTTTTATTTTCACTCAGGTCAGTCACCCTCAGATCAAGATCCAACCAACACTTTTTTAAAGATTTTATTTATTTATTTGACAAAGAGAGAAATCACAAGTAAGCAGAGAGGCAGGTGGGGGGGGGGCAGGGGGAAGCAGGCTTCCCGCTGAGCAGAGAGCCTAATGCAGGGCTTGATCCCAGGACCCCGAGACCAGGACCTGAACCAAAGGCAGAGACTTAACCCACTGAGCCATCCAGGCAACCCCCCTCCTTTTTTTTTTAAAGATTTTATTTATCCATAAGTACAGCTACTATACATGAAGCATATACTCCTAACAACCTATGAAATAAAAATATTAATCTCCATTTTACACATAAATAAATCAGATAATGCTCCCAAAGTCACACTGTATAAATAAGTGGCAGACCACAAATGTGAATTCACGTCATCCTAAATCTACTATTCAAATGCTTCTCAACCAATGGCTAGTGCCCTAGTACCAACTGAATCCACACCTCTTCCCAGTGCAGTATCATCCACTCTCTATCCTTATTCCAATAGGCTTCAGGATCACTTAAAATTTCTCTGTCCTTGAAGCTTATTGCTTGCCTGACTTGCAACATTTAGCTGCCCTACTGACAGGGCGGATGAATGGGGGCTGCCAGAATCAACTCTTCTTTTAACATAGAACTTAATCTGTATATGACAGTAATAAATATGTCTAGTCTGGCTCTCTCCTGTTCTTTCTGTTCTACTGAAAGAAACTAGACCATTCCAGGGCAAGCCCAGAGATATAATAATTAACATTCTTTGTACTCAATGTAAACAAGCTAAAAATAAGCTCAACCATCTCCTACAAGTAATCAACTACTTAAAGACAATACTGTGTCTTCTCAATTTGCTTTCCATTACCCTTCTCACGTCACTCATTCTCCTAAGTCCAAACACTTTCTTTTCTCAAAACACTACTATCGTAAAGACACAACAGTAATTACGAATAGAAAAAAAATGAAAATGGGGGCGCCTGGGTGGCTCAGTGGGTTAAAGCCTCTGCCTTTGGCTCAGGTCATGATGGCCCAAGGTCCTGCGATCGAGCCCCGCATCAGGCTCTCTGCTCAGCAGGGAGCCTGCTTCCTCCTCCCTCTCTCTCTGCCTACCTCTCTGCCTACTTGTGATCTCTGTCAAATAAAATAAATAAAATCTTTTTAAAAAAAAATGAAAATGTAAATATCTTCCCACAGTAAATACCTTCAAACTAGTTTAAGAAACTCCTCACAGATAGACACATGCACCATTAAGTCTTATTAAAAACAAAAACAAAACACTACATCAAGAGCTCTCAGGCCTCTCAGTCTTGGTCTCTCACAGAAAAATGATCTTAGGTCCCTTCTGGATCTAAAACTCTACATATAACAAATACCAGAAAATGTAAAATGTATACATTTTACCACTAGAGGGCATAAAGCTATGATTGTTGACAAAAACCTCTTCCAAGTAAATTACCTTGCTAGGAAAACTATACTATTTAAACTATATGAATTTAAACTAAGCCTCAATAATTTGTCTGCTGGCAAAGAACTCCAGGCTACTGCCTAAACATTGTTATTTTACATGATGTAGAATAAAAGACCTCTCTCTGCACTGGTTAAATTTATCTTAAACCAGTACTTTTGTAATACTGAGAAAACAGCAAACCTTGCAAATGAAAGAGAGGTAGAAGAAGAGAAGAAAGAACGGAGGTATAAAGAAAAGAGAAGGAAGGAGGAGGCTGGTGGGGGCAAGGGGTAAATACACGGTGACAGGCATTAAGGAAAGCACTTGTAATGAGCTCTGGGTGTTACATGCAAATGCTGAATCACTGAATTCAACCCCTGAATTAAATAATACATTGTATGTTAACTAATTTGATTTTTTTTTTAAGAATTTATTTATTTATTTATTTGACAGAGATCACAAGTAGGCAGAGAGGCAGGCAGAGAGAGAGAGAGAGAGGAGGAAGCAGGCTCCCCAATGAGCAGAGAGCCCCATGCTCCCAGGACCCGGAGATCATGACCCAAGCAGAAGGCAGAGGCTTAACCCACTAAGCCACCCCGGTGACTCACTAATTTGAATTTAAATACCCTCCCCCAAAAAAAGAGAAGGGAAGAGAAAAAGCAGCTTTATTTTTTTTTAGCTTTTTTTTAAAGATTTTATTATCTATTTGACAGAGAGAGATCACAAGTAGGCAGAGAGGCAGACAGAGAGAGAGGGGGAAGCAGGCTCCCTGGTGAGCAGAGAGCCCGATGCGGGGCTCGATCCCACGACCTTGGGATCATGACCAGAGCTAAAGGCAGAGCCTTTAACCCACTGAGCCACCCAGGTGCCCCGAAAAAGCAGCTTTAAAAAAAAAAAAAAATTCTGCAGCATAATACTGTGCCTTTCAAAGCATTTTAGAAATGGATTACCATTATATCAGAGAGTATCTAACCACTGCTCATAATACAACAGAAAAAAAAATTCCCACATGAACATTTCAGATAAATTTCTTAGAAACAGTTTAAAAATACTAATAAGTTAGCAGTATAATATATCCATCCTTTTACAATGAAAAGAGAATAGCAAATTCCTAACAATTCCTGAAACAATTCCTTTCTACTACAACTTGCTGTTATCACTTTAACTATGTTTTTTAAGTTTCCCTCCTATTGAAGACACTATGTGACAGGTACTTAGTTTTAGGTACATAGTTACTATGTGACAGGTACTTAGTTTTAGCATAAGAATCTTAAAATAAGCATGCCTGGATGGCTCAGTGGGTTAAAACCTCTGCCTTCGGCTCAGGGCTCAGCTCGGGTCATGGTCCTGGGATCCTGGGATAGAACCCCCGCACTGGGCATGATGCTCAGCGGGGAGCCTGCTTCCTCCTCTCTCTCTGCCTGCCTCTCTGCCTACTTGTGATCTCTGTCTGACAAATAAATAAAATCTTAAAAAAAAAAAAAAAAGAATTTTAAACTAAGAGGAAACTTTTTAAACTAAGGAGAAAAGTTACTTATTAATGAACAGCAAAGTTTACCATGTTCATTTTTCTCAAACAAGAGATTCCTTTTTGTAGCACAATGCAACCTAGCATTATGCATATAAATTTTTTTTAAAGATTTTATTTATTTATTTATTTACTTAATTGACAGAGAGAGAGATCACAAGTCGCAGAGAGGCAGGCAGAGAGAGAGGAGGAAGCAGGCTCCCCGCTGAGCAGAGAGCCCAATGTGGTACTCGATCCCAGGACCCTGAGATCACGACCTGAGCCGAAGGCAGCAGCTTAACCCACTGAGCCACCCAGGTGCCCTATATATAAATTTTTTTATTAAAACTCATTCAACATGTCCCTATCAATGGATTCCCTAACCCTAATTCAGTAGAGAAGGCAGAAAAATCTCCATGTTTTAAAGAATCTCTAGTAACCTGTGCCTTAAAAATCAGTCAGGCTTTTAACGAAACACAGATGCCAAATTTCTTCTTCTCAAATATTTTAAACATGTCCTCCACCTACAATGTTCCCCCATTCAAAAATCCATGTTCTTCTGCATCTCTTAACTTCCAACTCAAAGTTCACCTTTGAGCAGAACTATAGCACAGATTAATCTTAGCCATATATTTTCTGCTCAACTCTTCTCAAACATCAAACTTCCTATTCCGCAAAACAAAAACCAAATTCTAGACTGATTATAATATACTTTACAACAGGCTGTTTTCCTTGAAACTCACCTGAAAACATACATTGTCTTCTCCTATCAGATAAAACAGCATCTTTTTCAAGCTCCTCATGTCATCCATCTATACTCCTCACTGAGCACTTCTGCAGACTAGCAAATTAAGACCAAAACGGATTTTCCATCTTTTCTGTAACACCTGTATCTCTCCTCCATTCCCTGTCTCAGAGAGTGGCACTTTATCCATCTAAGCATTTATTGTCTCTGTTAGAATTAGGCTTAGCAGCATATGACAGAAAACATAAAGTATTAGCAGCTTAAACAAAATAGAGGCTTATTTCATTTCATATAAAAGAACTCCATAATTAGGAGTCCAGGATTGACTATGAGATCTATGAGCTCAGGAATCCAGCTTCTTTGGGTTCACCACTCGACTATCTACAGGGTTTGGCCCTCATTGCCTTGGTTTAATAGGTCTATTAGAGCTCCAAATAACACATCCACATTTCAAGTAGACACTCAGAAGAAAGAAGAGCACAGATTATTTAAGGGGAATTCCTAGAAGAACAATACCACCTGTATATCACTGGCTAAACCCTTGTCACATAAGCATACCCAACTGAATGAAAGCCTTAGTTAAGTGACAACTGAAAGGCCGAAAAGAAAAAAAAAAAGGAAAAAAAAAAAAACCACGGTTTTGTTTCTAAAGAAAGAGAAGAGGGGCGCCTGGATGGCTCAGTGGGTTAAAGTCTCTGCCTTCAGCTCAGCTCATGATCTCAGGGTCCTGGGATCAAGCCCCACATCGGGCTCTCTGCTCAGCAGGGAGCCTGCTTTCCTTCCTCTCTCTGCCTGCCTCTCTGCCTACTTGTGATCTCTCTGTCAAATAAATAAATAAAATATTTTTTAAAAAAAATTTAAAAAAAAAAAAGAAAGAGAAGAAAAAATTAGTATTAGGAAGAAGCTGGTAGTTTCTACCAAGGTCTCTCCATTAGCCTGACAAAGTGCCAAACATTGTATAGGACCATCCATTACCCAGACGCATGGGGAACTCCCCAGGAATGAAACATGGGTGTGGAGTTATGAGAGGTACCTCTAGAGAAAGAGCCTTTTCCATGTGCAATGCACATGTGCTTTCAGTACCTTCAACTTGTCCCAATCCTAGATATACCACTTCTTTTGATGATGGAATGCTGCTTACTAGGCATGCCCTACATAAGTAGCTCTTATCACTGGTATCCAGTACTTGGATATTCATTCTCTGTCAGATATAACAGCATGCCTGAAGACTTTTTCCAAAGTAATATATTTGTTTGCCAAAGAGGAGACAGTTTAGCTCCAAAATCATAGGGCCCTCATGATGACTCTTGTTTCTAAGCCTGCAACAAGCTCCATATAGCAACCTAAGGACAGCTTTACAGATAGCTCAATAAAGGGGTCATAACAGTACACTTATATGTAGTATATTCTGAACCCAAAGTCAAAGAGGCCCATGAGTTATTGTATGTCCTTTTGAGAGCAGGGGACATAAGACACAGTGGTTTATCTTCTACTTCAGAAGGGACATCTCAACATACCCCAAAACATGATCTCAGAAACTTCATGAAGGTGTCAGATCCTAAAAATCTCTGTGCTTCACATACCCATCATCTGGGTCTTTACAAACGTTCTGGGGCGCCTGTTGGTTTTCTATTACAAAGTACTGCCAATCAGCATGATGTCATCACCGCATGAGACCAGTGGAATGTACTTTGAGATTATGAGATAAACAAAATCCCAATAGACTAAACTATGGCAGAGAGCTTAAAAGCTGATGTGACTATGGGAGGCAATATGGTGACACTATACTACATTGTTGGTTATTTCTAGTATTTCTGTTAAAACAGAATGTGTGTGTATGTGTGTGTGTGTCTAAGGAAAGGCATTTGATAGATCAATAGTTAATAACCAGGTTTCACGGTCTATTTCTAGTAAACAGAAGACACACGGAGCACCAAATACAATTAGAGTGTTTAAAGCGGCTTATGATCATACACCATCATTCTCCATGATCAACCTTCCATACAGGCAAAACAAGAGTTAAAAGCAGCCTGAACCTTTCCAACCCTGAACCTTTCAAGTCTTTAAGGGTGGCACTAATCCCTGTAATTCAGGATGTGAGATTGCCTCTTCTTATCTCGGTAGAAAGAGAGAGCTACAGGGGGTTACACTTAGCTCTTCCTACCATAATGGCTCTTAATCCATGGATATAGAAACCAATTGGGAGATTCCTCCAGCTGTCAAACAAATTTATTTCAGGGGTGTCTGAGTGGCTCATTTGGTTAAGCATCTGAAGAGCTCAGGTCATGATCATGGAGTCCCAGGATCAAGCCCCATATCGGGTTCCCAGCTCAGCCAGGAGTCTGAGTCTCCCTCTGCCCCTCATCCCACTTGTACTCGCTCTCTCCCTTTCTCTCTCCCCCTCAAATAAATAAATAAAATTTTTTTAAAAACCCACATTTATCCTAAATATGCACTAAGAAAGAAGATATAACCACAGGATGAATTCATAGGCCCACTATGAAATAGTTTCAGGCCCAAGTTTCATTCCGTACCTGATTTCTATAAAGCTACCATTCTGCCTGGTGAAACAAGGTCATATCCTGAGTCACTCATTAGGAACTAGCATTAGCTCAGGTCCCAAAAACCCCTGAAAGGTTTGAGTATTTTCCTTTCCCTGATGCAATTATATTCATAAATGGCCAAAGATCAATTTCTTTTTTTTTTTTAAGATTTTATTTATTTATTTGACAGAGAGAGATTGCAAGTAGGCATAGAGGCAGGCAGAGAGAGAGAGAGGAGGAAGCAGGCTCCCTGCTGAGCAGAGAGCCCGATGCGGGACTCGATCCCAGGACCCTGAGATCATGACCTGAGCCGAAGGCAGCGGCTTAACCCACTGAGCCACCCAGGTGCCCCAAAGATCAATTTCTTTAGCAAAGGGTATGAAGAAAAGTAAATCTACTTGTGATATTCCCGAAAAAGAGAAAGTTCTGCCTCAAACGAAGGTACTTTAGTGAGCTGCCCCTACATAACAGTATTAGGGACACCTTAATCAATTTGCCTACCATGATAACCATGCCCACCTTGCCTCTGATGGTTAAGTTGTTACTTACCTCTGCCATTGCAGGATCCCACTGAATTCAGGAGGACTGTCTTATAATAGTGTCTCTCATAGTCATACCAAGGCTAGACAAGACAGCCACTACAGCACTTTTTAAGGATGTTGCATTCCCCTCATCACTGTATTTTCTTAAAGATAGTAGAACATCCATCTTGGGGGACATGGGGGGACAATTAGAGATCTAGGAAGCCAGCCAAACATAATAAATTCACCCCAACAGTCCTAACTCCCCAGTTCTGGGCATCTCAACTTTATTCAATGTAGATCACCAGTGAATCAAGGTTTCAGTCAACCAAACAAGCAATTAGAACCAGTCCTTGCTCCTTGAGCAATTACCAAATCTGAAACCTCTCATTAAGTAAAGATACATTAATCAATTCAGCCCAAACTAAAATTAGATTCCTCCTTTCCTGGTCTAGCACCCTCAAAATCCAATTTCATATCTATTTCCCAGGTTTTTGCTAAAATAATTGAGTAAAATATTGGCAATTCTTTTGATCCATAAAATATGTCTTTCAGTTTGAAACTGGCACATTGGACTTGCTGGGATCTGACTTTAGCTATAGGTCTAAAGACCATGAGATGGTAGGGATGGGAATGAGAACAGCCCTGGCTCTACAAGGTGAGGTCAAGGAAAGAGGGGCTGCTTCTGCTGACAGGGGAGGCTCATTAAAAATTACAGAGTGGGGCGCCTAGGTGGCTCAGTGGGTTAAAGCTTCTGCTTTCGGCTCAGGTCATGATCTCAGGGTGCTGGGATCGAGTCCCACATCGGGCTCTCTGCTCAGCAGGGAGCCTGCTTCCCCCTCTCTCTCTGCCTGCCTCTCTGCTTACTTGTGATCTCTGTCAAATGAAAAAATAAAATCTTTTAAAAAATTTTTTAAATAAAAATAAAAATTACAGAGTAAGAATACCTGAAGCTGGGGAAGAATACCTGGAGTCAATCCAAATACTCCAAGTGTCACCATTTCAATTCTTGGAATCTCACTCTTTTCCAATCAATGCCTTAACATATACCAAAGAAACCTGATTAAGCTGTGAACTCAACCCACATTGTAGGTTTAACAACTTGTTGGATCAGACTCTACACCTGATTTGGTTCTGACAGCCCTGGAGTCACAAGATGTGAAAGATGTAAAGTCAATTGCAAAACCCTTTACTTCTCTAAATCATTTCGCCAAGAATTTTAAATGTGATGTCCCTGCCATATGCTTTAAATCAGAGATTCTCCAACTCAGCACTACTGACACTGTGGCCAGGTAACTCTTTGTTGTATGGTAGAGCCTAGGTGGCCCTGTATAGCAGCATCCCTGTCCTCCACCCACTAAATGCCAGCAGAACCCTCCTCCCACAGTAAAGACAACCAAAAATACCTCCACACATTGCCAAATAGCCCATAGAGGGCAAAATCACCCCAGGTTGAGAACAAATTTTTTAAACTCTGTACTGGAGTTAAAAATAGCTAATCCTCCCATAATCTTTATTCCTTTGTCTCCTAAAATACATCACCACTCAGTCCACGCATTGCCTTCAAGAGGTACTCCATTCCAGGTGACTGCTTTGAAAACAAGTAACTCTTACCACAAGGCACCCTGGACTGATTACAAATGACCCATATCTCTTGAGGATCTGTTGCCTGTTAACACTTTTGGTACCAATTACTGTATTGGTCCAGGGTCAGAATCCATTTTAGGTAGTTTAAGCAAAAAGGGATTTAATACAAGAATCAGATGTTCACAAAATCACTGTAAAAATGGAGAGGCAGGCTCTATCTATACAGTGAATGACCTCCCAGAATCAACTCCTAACCCATAGAACCATCCTACCTCAGCCATAATCAGGAAAACTGTCACCATCACTGCAGGAAGTTGGCAAACAAGGAAGCTGCTGCAGAAATAGAAAGCCAACCATTTAATTAGGAAATTACTGCACAAACTACTAGCTCAGAACCTCTCTCTCTCTCTCTCTCAGTCTATACCAACAAAATTCAAATTCAAATTCTCTCTCCTTGTGATTCAGTTCCAAATCAATGTATACCTGGAGGGTGGAACCTAAATCATGTCCAGAAACAAAATAGCTGGTAGGAAAGAATGTACTGGTCAGGAACACTATTAAGTACTCTCACTCTGAAGTTACATTTCTCACTGGCATTTATATTAAAAAATGTATTTTCCAAGAGATATATTGAGTTTTGACCTATAAATAATGCAATTTACGGGGGCGCCTGGGTGGCTCAGTGGGTTAAAGCCTCTGCCTTCGGCTCAGGTCATGATCCCAGTGTGCTGGGATCGAGCCCCACATGGGGCTCTCTGCTCAGCAGGGAGCCTGCTTCCTCCTCTCTGCCTGCCTCTCTGTCTGTCAAATAAATAAATAAAATCTTTTTTAAAAAAATAAATAAATAATGCAATTTCCGGGCACCTGGGTGGCACAGTTCGTTAAGCCATTGCCTTTGGCTCAGGTCATGATCCCAGACTCCCAGGATCGAGTCCCACATCAGGCTCCAGCTCCACGGGGAGTCTGTTTCTCCCTCTGCCCTTCTTCCCTCTCATGCTCTTTCTTTCTCTCTCTCAAATAAGTAAATAAAATCTTTTTTAAAATTAAATAACTAAATAATGCGATTTCCTTAGCCTACCTTACTGAAAACGAAATTTCAAAGCAAGGTAAACACCATCTTACTGGAACCTCTTTGTGTGATCACCTGGCCTTCCATAAAAAAGAATCCCCTTCATCAATAACAAGCATGTATCTTGTACGATTTTGAAATTCAATATTCTCCCATACCTACCACAATGGGTTTTGCTTTGGGTCCTCCTCATTTCTCACCAATGACTTCTTAACTGTTCTTCCTAACTTCATTCCAAATTTTTTTTTTAAGATTTTATTTATTTATTTGACAGAGAGAGATCACAATTAGGCAGAGAGGCAGAGAGAGAGGGGGAAGCAGGCTCCCTGCTGAACAGAGAGCCCAATGTGGGGCTCGATCCCAGGACCCTGGGATTATGACCTGAGCCGAAAGCAGAGGCTTTAACCCACTAAGCCACCCAGGCGCCCCTTCATTCCAAATTATTTAACTGACTTCTCCTCACATTCAGGATAATGATTAACTTCCTAAAAATCCGAATCTTATCTCTCATCCATACCCTCATGCACACTCTAGTTTCAACAACCTTTGTAGAGCACCCCAAATAGGTCAGTTCAAATTAATCCATCTGCCGTTAAATATGTTGTCCCTTCTGCCAGAAACTCACCTCGTCAATCTCATCTCCTTTTCTCCCATCATCAGGTTAACTCTTTTTTTTTTTTTTAAATAAAGATTTTATTTATTTATTTACTTGTCAGAGAGAGAGCAGAAGCAGGCAGAATGATAGGCAGAGGCAGAGAGAGAAGCAGGCTCCCCGCCAAGCAAGGAGCCCGATGTGGGACTTGATCCCAGGACCCTAGGACCATGACCTGAGCCGAAGGCAGTGACTGAACCGACTGAGCCACCCAGGCATCCCCATCAGGATTAAGTTCAAGTGTCGTATCTTTTTAGAAATGTTTCCTGACACCTGTGTCTCAGGACTAAGTATTCCTTTTCTGTACTTCCATAATATCTTATTTCAAATCTTTAAGGAGGAAAAGTCCAAGTTCTGTAATCTCCAGAAGGACTTAGCTGCTTTAAAACGTAAGAGAAATAAATGAATTGTTAGGCTCATTCAATGCTGGGAGTATTAAATTGAAAAAATTGGGAGAACAAGGAAGCGAGGGTAGATGAGAACAAAGTTAAATAGCTATGGAATTCTCACCAGGAAAGGGAAAAAATGATACCAAAAGGGAGATGAGAGATTATTTCACTCTATTGTTGAAAATATCCAATTATCTTATAACCTCCTTTCTCTTTACACAGAGTCAAAATCTTCTCCCAATTTTCTCACCAGTTGACATCCCCTGTAATTACAAAGAATATGTCTATTCCTTCCTTAACATATACAAAGCTGTATGAAGACAATAATCATGATTCTACCATCCTGCCCTCCCATTTCTTCTAATGGAACTGAGAAATCTTCTCATTATAAGTTGCTCTAATCCTTATTACATGTGTCTAATTAGAGTTACACAACTTAAGGAATATGAAAAAATGGGATCAAAATAAGAACTTTTAAAAGAATTAAAAAGCTAAGAGACAAAGAAAATTCATCTGGGGTGCCTGGGTGGCTCAGTGGGTTAAGCCTCTGCCTTTGGCTCATGTCATATTTCAGGGTCCTGGGATCGAGCCCTGCATCAGGCTCTCTACTCAGCAAGGAGCCTGCTTTCCCGTCTCTCTCTGCCTGCCTCTCTGCCTACTTGTGATCTCTATCTGTCAAATAAATAAAGAAAAGAAAAGAAAAAGAAAATTCAGCTTAGGAAAAAGCAAATATCTAATTTATAAACAAATTAGTGTCTAAATAAGCAGTCTAAAAAGTCACAGCACATAATTTAGGAACTAAAGATAAGCATGAGGTATTCTAATTTCCTTCCTTTCCATACTAAGTAATCAGCAGACACACTACACTTGGTAACTCAAGGAACTGAAGTTTAGATAATATAATTTAAATATTCTTCTAGGGACGCCTGGGTGGCGCAGTTGGTTGGACGACTGCCTCCGGCTCAGGGCGTGATCCTGGAGTCCCGGGATCGAGTCCCACATCAGGCTCCCAGCTCCATGGGGAGTCTGCTTCGCTCTCTGACCTTCTCCTCGCTCATTCTCTCACTGTCTCTCTCTCTCAAATAAATAAAATAAAAAATCTTAAAAAAATAAAAAATAAAAATAAAAATAAATAAATAAATATTCTTCTAGACTAACAACATTAACATAGCAAACAAACTATCAGGAAGCAGAGGGACAAGGTAGTTATTAGGTTTACTAAATTGCCCAACTCTTCAAATTACTAAGTGTCTTGTTTAAAAAACAAAACAAAAACAACCAACTAAAAATAAAAGTTATTATTACATATAACATGAAAAAAAATAAGTAGTTAAACTTGTTATTAAATACTCAAGAAAAAAAAGCAAATGAAACAACCACTGACAAGTTTATTAGATAGTTTCTTTTATTTATTACTTTGAAAGTATCATCACTGTAAAACCACAAAATGCACACTGCTACAAGTCAGGGACAGTGATGCCGCTACCAGAAGCCAATATATGCAGCTACTTCTTGATATTTATGAAGGCAAAAACCTCTAAGCTTTAGAGAGATGTTACCATATTTTATAATTATTTTATAATTATATTTTATAATAATTTCTGAAAGATAACTACCAATTACTGGACTTCTTGTGCTTTAACACAGTATATACAACAAAACTATTACCAAGACCTACAGCTTCTCCTAATTTCTCACTTGAATTCATTCCCTCCTCTACCACCACACTCTTGGGCTCATAATTTCTTGCCTTAATGTATCCATACCTCCCATTTCTCCCCCTGCTGTGCACAAATACTAAAATAAACATTATAAAACATATAAATCTGGTTATGTCACATACACATTTAAAACATGTCAATGGCTTCCCACTACCTGTAATTTAAAGTCCAAAGTCCTTGACATGATCTGGCTCCAGCACAATCTTGCTGGCTTTGTATTTTCACATATCTCCATATATATTCTATAATTCAGGCCACATAAAAACTACCCACAATTCTTCTAAAAGGTTATTTATTCTTAAGATCCTACATATTTATTTATGCTCTTTCTTCTTCCTAGGAAGCCCCCTAATCTATTTTTTTAACTTTAATACCCTTATTTCTTATAGATACAATATAGAAATCACTTCCTCTTGAAAGTCTTCTTGGTCTCCTCTCCTCACAACCAGATCAGGTTAAGGTTCCCTTTCTTTGTGCTTTCCCTAGTGTCCTGTTTATGCCTCTATCTTGTCTCCTTTCCTTTATTAGTTTCTGTTTGCTTGATTATCTTCTCCATTAGAATATTACCATTTAAGATCAGGAAGTGTGACTTTTCTCTTTGGGTAAGGCAATTTACAAAAGCAATATTCAAAATGACGATGTCTTAACTAATTAAATTAGCACATGATAGGTCTAAAAGCTGGTATCTACAGTAGGGAACTTAATATTGAAAGGACTTTCCCCACACAAAAAGGAGTAAGGTAGAGTTCTGCTTCTGGTACAGCTAAATAAGCACCTTCCAGATCAATCCTCACACAGATAACTATAAATTAAAAACAAAATTCAAAAATCAAGTACCTAAAGAAACAAACAAACAAAAAAATGAAGAGTAACCAAAAGAAGGCATACATCAGAGGGGAGTCAATACTTGGAAAGGAGTGTTACTGGGTCAATTTCTCATTTACAGCTTTTTCCTGAGGGTAGGTCCAGTTAGCACCATGGGGGTACCTAAAACTCCATATAAAGCTCACAACCTTACCATCTTGAAGAATCAGAGGACAGAGTTCAGGGATACCACAGATGGCATAAAGAGAAATCTCGGAAAGAAGAGAGCCAAAGGGGGTGCCTGGCTCAGTGGATTAAGCCGCTGCCTTTGGCTCAGGTCATGATCTCGGGGTCCTGGGATCGAGCCCCGCGTTGGGCTCTCTGCTCAGTGGGGAGCCTGCTTCTCTCTCTCTCTCTCTCTGCCTGACTCTCTGCCTACTTGTGATTTCTCTGTCAAATAAATAAATATAATCTTTTTTTAAAATTCCAAAAAAAAAGAAGAAGAAGAAGAAGAGAGCCAAAGAAACAGAAACATAAAATCTAGGTACAAACTAATTTCCTGGCTGATCTCTGAACAGCATACGCAAGGAGTAAACTATAAGAAGCCTAGTTAAGGATAAAAGAACTGAATTAGGACCACCACCCAAGAGGAAGAGCATAGAATTTGAGTCCAATCAGGTAACTATTTGCCTACTAAAAAATACATAACACTATTTGAAGGAATATAACAGAATTCAAAGACTCCACAACATCATATTCACAATATTCAGGACACAATTCAAAATTCTTTGACAGGAGCACCAGGGTGGCTCAGTCGGTTAAGCATCTGCCTTCAGCTCAGGTTCATGATTCCAGGGTCCTGATGTCAGGCTCCTTGCTTAAAAGGCCCTCACATAAGAATCCAATAATGCTGGCTTCCTATTCTCGGACTATTGCCCCCAGAACGGAGACACAAATTTCTGGGTTTTTTTTGTTTTGTTTCTTTTTTTTTTTTTTTTTGAAGTTTTGGAAATTTCTGTTGTTTATAAGCCATCTAATCCATGGAACTTTATTAAAGTGGCTGAACTAAGATACCCAGTTTTTTACACAGTTAGCTCCCTCTAATCCTTTACATGTTTGTTTGTGTGTCACCTCCTCGGAGTGCTTATCCTGACTACCTTGTCAAAAATAGGAATCCCCAGGCCACAGACCAAGAGGTGCTGCTTGCTGCTTAAATGACACTTTCATTCTCTGCTGCCATGGGCTTCAGGATGCCTCTTCTACCTCGTCCAGGAAGCACAGGCCAGGGGATCTGGGGAGGAGCGGGGTAGGTAGTCTGGGGGAGGGGGCCAGAGTCCCCTCCCTGAGGTGGCATGTTGTAGACAAGACAGGAGCAGAGCCCACCCTTTCCATCAGGCTCCGTTTCGGCACAGAAACACACAGCTGTGGTTGTCCCGACCTTTGCAGGCTGCTTGGAACCATTCTAGCACACTGCTGTCAGAGCAGATTCTAGCACGTCATGGCAGTGGGACAGGGCCTGGTCACAAGGGCTGGTACCTGGTGAGATTGGGGTAAGGGGGCTTCCTGTGGACTGGCTCAGATTGATTTGAGCTTTTACTTGCCATTGGCGTCAGCACTTGGACTGAAGGGGCAGCTCTGTTTCTCTGTGCATCGTGGCCCTTGGGGAAGCGGGGTCTCGGTGAGGACGGACTGTGGTGGACACCAGCCCCAAGATGCTACCACACAGCAGAGAGAACGGGCAGTGTCGCTCAAGGTAGTGTTGCCCCTTGGGTCTGGACCCAATCATTGGAATTGCTTGGAGCAAGTTTAAATACACACATCTTGTCCTGAAAGCTGCTGGGCTTCATTGCTTCGTATCCAGCTGCATCCAGGCCTGAGGCTGCTGCCCCTGACACCAGGAGCCACTGACTTAGTGCACGTGCCCGTTTGGATCTTGAGCAGAGAAGCAAGGCCTGGAGAGTGGGGTGGAGGGAAGGGTCGGGAGCCAATACTGAGTGCCTGCAGCATCTACTCTGTCTTCACTATTCAGAACTTGTACCTAAAATATTTAAAGAAATTTATTTTAAATGCAAATTAAAGGGCAAATGTTCTCAAAAAATAAAAAAATAGGAATCCCCATTACTCTCTACTGCACTATTACACTATTTTTCCCTTTATAACACTTGTCACAAATTCTAATTATGGTGCTATTTTGTTTTGCTTTCCTCTCCTTTGCTTTTTATTGTTTGAGACCCATATAAGACTATAGCTCTATGAAAAGAGAGACCATGTCCAATAGCTAATACAACAAGAATATTGAAAGTGCTTACTAATTTTTTTATTTTATTAACTGAAAGTCAAAAATAGGCTAAAATAGTCATACATCTCAAATACCATTTTAATGTTCCATTTTATGGTTCCATTTTAAAGGTTTATTTAACATCCCTGTTTACAATCCTGGGGAAAGAAGGTTTGAGGAGACTGACTTAATAAATGTTCATATAAAAATTTTATTAAAAATAAAGAGAACAGGGGTGCCTGGGTGGTTCAGTCAGTTTAGCATCTGACTTCAGCTCAGGTCATGATCTTGGGGTCCAGGAATGGAGCCCCACATTGGACTCCTGGCTCAGCAGGGTCTGCTTGTCCCTCTCGCTGTGTCCCCCATGCAGCTCATTCTCTCTCTCATTCTCTCTCAAATAAATAAAATCTAAAATAAAATAAAGAGAACAGGGGCAGCTGAATGGCTCAGCTGATTAAATGTCCAGCTTTTGATTTCAGCTCAGGTAAGGATCTCAGGGTTGTGAGATTAAGCCCTGTGTTGGGACTCCACACTCAGCAGGGAATCTGCTTGAAGTTCTCTCTCGGGCTCCTGGGTGGCTCAGTGGGTTAAAGCCTCTGCCTTCGGCTCAGGTCATGATCTCAGGGTCCTGGGATCGAGCCCCGCATCGGGCTCTCTGCTCAGCAGGGAGCCTGCTTCCTCCTCTCTCTCTGCCTGTCTCTCTGTCTACTTGTGATCTCTGTATGTCAAATAAATAAATAAAATCTTTTAAAAAAAAAAATTCTGGGCGCCTGAGTGGCATAGTGGGTTAAGCCGCTGCCTTCGGCTCAGGTCATGATCTCGGGGTCCTGGGATCGAGTCCTGCATCGGGCTCTCTGCTCAGCATGGAGCCTGCTTCCTCCTCCTTCTCTCTCTGCCTGCCTCTCTGCCTACTTGTAATCTCTCTCTGTCAAATAAATAAATAAAATCTTTAAAAAAAAAAAAAATTCTCTCTCTCCTCTCCCTCTACCCTTTCCCCCTCCCAGTGCTTACTTAATCTCTTTCTCTCAAATAAATAAATCTTTAAAAAATAAAAATAAAGAGAATATAAAATATTTCCTTTACTGTCTGAGAATCTGTATTATGCAGAATGAGGATTAAAAAATCATTAAGCTTGGAAAAAAAAAAAAAAATCATTAAGCTTGGGACGCCTGGGTGGCGCAGTTGGTTGGACGACTGCCTTCGGCTCAGGGCGTGATCCTGGAGTCCCGGGATCGAGTCCCACATCAGGCTCCCAGCTCCATGGGGAGTCTGCTTCGCTCTCTGACCTTCTCCTCGCTCATGCTCTCTCTCACTGTCTCTCTCTCTCAAATAAATAAATAAAAATCTTAAAAAAAAAAAATAAAACTCGTCAGTTGAGTCCTTTAAAAAAAAAAAAAATCATTAAGCTTATATAAATCAAAAAAACAAAATCACTGACAATCTTCCAAACTAATTCACATCAGGAGCATATCTTAAAATACAACTTTAGATTATTACCAATAATATTTAACAGTTTCAATTAATAGGGGTGTCTGGGTGGCTCAGTGGCTTAAGCATCTGCCTTTAGTTCAGGTCATGATCCCAGGGTGCTGGGATCCAGCCCCACATGGGTCTCCCTGCTCAAGGAGGAGCTTCTCCCTCTCCCTCTGCCCCTCACTCCCACTCATGCTCTCTGGCAGCATTCTGAAAACTCAATTTCCTATCAAGAAAGCAGTTATCTAAGTGGTATAAGAATGTTCTTTTAAAAAAAATAGTAAACATCCAAATTCGAGACAAGAAGTACTCTCTGTCCCTAAAAACTAGTTGTAGAGGCTGTATTTGTGCTATTATAAATAGAAATTTATTTCCTAATAATTGTTCTATCTTTATTTCTTTTATTATCTCTACAGGATAACCACATGACAATGACTACAACATCTTTTAAAAAGAGAGAGAGAGAGAAAGAGCTGGGGTTTTTTTGGTTTTTTACTTTCATTTTTTAACTCTATTAAAAGCAATCTTCAATTCATCTATCCTGCAATGGAAGATCTTAAAAAACATTCTGTGCAGTTTATTTCTAACTATCCCAAGGGAAACTATTTTTACTAGTACCCGGGAACATTTCATCATTCTAGACTCAAACATTTGTAGCATTTGTAGTAAATTAAAATATGATACAATTTACTATCTATTAGGTTGGCAAATGTTAAACTGACAAGACCCAGAGCTGATAAGGGGATTTAAACAAAAACAAAAACAAAGAACATCATTCATATACCTTGCTGGTATAAGTATAAATTGGCAAAATTTAGAGATCAATTAGTAAAGTTTCAGAAGTTTTAAAAACATGCAGGCTTTTGGAGTACCTGGCTAGCTCAGTTAGTTGAGCATGTGACTCAGGACCTCAGGGTTTTAAGTTCAAGCCCCATGTTAGGAATACAGATTACTTTAAAAATAAAATTAAATATTTTTAAAAATAATAATTAAAAATAAAATTTTAAAGTACAGGCCTTTATTTATTTATTTTTAATTTATTTACCTATTTAAAGAGAGAGAGCACAAGTAGGCAGAGCAGCAGGGAGAGGGATAGGGAGAGGGAGAAGCAGGCTCTCCGCTGAGCAGAGAGCCCAATGTGGGGCTTGATTCCAGGATCCCAGGATCATGACCATGAGCCGAAGGCAGATGCGTAACTGACTAAGCCACCCAGGCATCCCTCAGGTCTCACATTTATTTCTTTAATCCACTTGAGTTTGGGGTGCTTTTTTTTTTTTAAGATTTGTACTTATTTCAGAGAGAGAGAAAGCGCGCGCACGAGCAGGCAGAGGGAGAAGGAGAAGCAAGCTCCCTACTGAGTAAGGGGCCCGATGTGGGGCTCGATCCCCGGACCCTGGGATCATAACCTGAGCCAAAGACAGATGCTTAACCAACTGAGCCACCCAGGTGCCCCTATTTGTATATAAGGTCTAAGAAAGCAGTCCAGTTTGATACTCTGGATGTAGCTGTCCAGCTTTCCTAATGCCATTCATTGAAGAGACTGTCTTTTTCCCATTGTATATTCTTGCTTCATTTTTATAAATTAAATGATCAAATAGGTATGGGTTTACTTCTGGCCTCTCTATCCTATTCTAATGATCTATATATGTATTTTTGTGCCAGTACCACACTGTTTAGATTACTACAGCTTTGCACTATAACTTGAAACTTGGAATGATACCTGTAGCTTTGTTGTTCTTTCTCAAGATCACTTTGGCTATCTGATATTTTAGGTGGTTCCATGCAAATTTTACTATTATTTGTTCTCATTCTGTCAAAAATACTGTTGGCATTATGACAGAAATTGCACTGAGTTTCTAGATGGTTTTGGGTAGTATAAACATTTTAAAGATAACCATGAGAATGCTATATCTTTCCATCAGTTTGTGTTATCTTTAGTTTCTTTTACCGGTGTCTCAGTTTTCAGAGTATACGTTTCTCAGCTCTTTTTTTTTTTTTTAAGATTTTATTTATTTATTTGACAGAGAGAGATCACAGTAGACAGAGAGGCAGGCAGAGAGAGAGAGAGAGAGGGAAGCAGGCTCCCTGCCGAGCAGAGAGCCCGATGCGGAACTCGATCCCAGGACCCTGAGATCATGACCTGAGCTGAAGGCAGAGGCTTAACCCACTGAGCCACCCAGGCGCCCCAACTCTTTTTTTTTTTTTTTAAAGATTTTATTTATTCATTCGACAGACAGAGATCACAAGTAGGCAGAGAGGCAGGCAGAGAGAGAGAGAGGAGGAAGCAGGCTCCCTGCCAAGCAGAGAGCCCCATGTGGGGCTCCATCTCAGGATCCTGGGATCACGACCTGAGCTGAAGGCAGAGGTTTTAACCCACTGAGCCACCCAGGCGCCCCATCTCAGCTCTTTAATTAAATTTATTCCTATGTATTTAGCATTTTTAGTGAAACTGTAAATGGGGCTGTTTTCTAAATGTCTCTCATTATTTCATGATTAGTGTACAGAAATGCAACAAATTTCTTGCATTATTTTTGTATCCACTTTACCGAATTCATTTACCAATTCCAATAGTTTTTTTATGAAGTCTTTAGGGTTTTCTACATAGAGTATCATGTCATCTGCAAATAATGGCAGTTTTACTTCTTCCTTATCAATCTGGATGCCTTTTCTCACTTTTTAATGTCTAACTGCTACAGGAAGGAGTCCCAGTATTAGGCTGAATAAATGTGGTGAGAAAGGACACCTTGTCTTGTTCCTGATCTTAGAGTAGAAGCTTTCAGTTCTTCACCCTTGAGGTATGTTCCCTCTAAAACTCATGTGGGTTTTTATCATGAACTAATGTTATATTTCATCAAATGCTTTTTCTGCATCTATTGAGATAATCATATGGGATTTTTTAAAAGATTTTATTTATTTATTTATTTATTTATTTATTTGACAGACAGAGACCACAAGTAGGCAGAGAAGCAGGCAGAGAGAGAGAAGGAAGCAGGCTATCCCCTGAGCAGAGGGCCCGATTCGGGGCTCAATCCCAGGACCCTGGGACCATGACCCAAGCCAAAGGCAGACGCTTTAACCCACTGAGCCACCCAGGGGCCCCTCATATGGGATTTTTTTTAAGATTTATTATAGAAATAAAGAGAGAGCTAACAAGAAGGCGGAGGAGGGGCAGAGAGAGGGAGAGGACACCTCAGGCAAACACCTGCCAAGCATAGAGCCAATCACAGAGCTCCATGACCTGAGCCAAAACGAAGAGTCAGACACTCAACAGACTGAACCACCCAAGCAGCCCCATGTGATTTTTATCCTTCCTCTTGTTAATATGATGTATCGAATCAATTGATTTGTGAATACTATACCACTCCTTACACCTCTGGAACAAATTCCACTTCATCCTGGTGAATGACTTTTATAATGTACCCGTGAATTTGGTTTCTAATAATTTTTTGAGGACTATGTTCATCAGAAATATTGGCCTATAGTTCTCTTTTCTTGTAGTATCTTTATCTGGTTTTGAAATCAGGGTAATGTTGGCCTCATAGAATGAATTTGGAAGTTTTCCTTCCTCCTCTATTTTTTGGACTAGTTTAAGGACAACAGGTATTAAGTCTTCTTTAGGGGCACCTGGTTGGCTCAGTTGGTGGAACATGCAACTCTCAGTCTCAGAATTGTGGGTTTGATCCCCATATTGGCTATAGAGATTTCCTTAAAAAAAAAAAAAAAAATTTTTTTTTAAAAGTGTTTAAATGGTAGGTAGAGTTCACCTGTAAAACCATCTGATCCTAGGGGCACCTGGGTGGCTCAGTGGGTTAAAGCCTCTGCCTTCGGCTCAGGTCATGGTCCCAGAGTCCTGGGATCAAGCCCCGAGTCAGGCTCTCCGCTCAGCAAGGAGCCTGCTTCCCTTCCTCTCTCTCTGCCTGCTTCTCTGCCTAGTTGTGATCTCTGTCTGTCAAATAAATAAATAAAATCTTAAAAACTTAAAAACAACAAAAAAAAATCTGATCCCAGACTTTCTCAAATTTCTTTTATTACTGATTCAATTTCATTACTAGTAATGAATCTGTTCAGATTTTCTGCTTATTCTTAATTCAGTTTTAGAAGACTGTATGGTAGGGATTTATCCATTTCTTCTAGGATATCCAATTTGTTGGGCACATAATTTTTCATGATATTCTCTTAAAATTCTATGTATTTCTGTGATGTTAGTCGTTATTCCTCCTCTTTCATTTCTAATTTTACTGATCATCTATACTCATGAATCTAAATTTTATCAACCTTATCCTTTCAAAAAAAAGATTGGTTTCGTTGATCTTTTCTAATGCTTTTTGGTCTCTATTTCATTGATTTCCACTTCCCTCTACTAGTTTTTTAAGATTTTATTTATTTGTTTGACAGACAGAGATCACAAGTAGACAGAGAGGCAGGCGGGGTGGGGGAGGGGGCAGCAGACTCCCTGCTGAGCAGAAAGCCTGATGTGAGACTCGATCCTGGGACCCTGGGATCATGACCTGAGGTGAAGGCAGAGGCTTAACCCACTGAGTCACCAGGCACCACCTCCCCACACTAGTTTTTAGCTTTTTTGTTCTTTTTTCTAGTTCATTTAGGTAGAAGTTAAAGTTGTTTCAGATTTCTTTTCTTGATTCTTGTGGTAGGCCTGTATCACTATAAACTTTCCTTTTAGAACTGCTTTTGCTGCAACCCAAAAATTTTGGACCATTCGTTTACATTTTCATTTGTCCCCATGTATTTGATTTCCGCTTTGACTTTTTTTTAAAGATTTTTTTTTAAGAGTTTATTTATTATTTATTTGACAGAGATCACAAGCAGGCAGAGAGGCAGGCAGAGAGAGATAAGGAATTAGGCTCCCCACTGTGCAGAGAGCCCGATGCGGGGCTCGATCCCAGGACCCTGAGATCATGACCTGAGTCGAAGGCAGAAGCTTAACCCACTAAGCCACCCAGGCGCCCCAAAGATTTATTTATTGTAGAGAGAGAGAAGGGGAGGCAAAAGGAGAGAATCAGAGTGCTCTGAGTGCAGAGATTTGTCTGGGGCTCAAACCAAGGACTGTTGAGATCATGACCCAAGCTGATATCAAGAGTTGGATACTTAACTGACTAAGCCACACAGGCTGCTGTTCCTCTTTGATTTCTTTCTTGACCCAGTCACTGTTTAATAGTATATCATTCAGCCTCCATGTGTTTGTGTGTTTATAGTTTCTTTTTTTGTAATTGATTTCTAGTTCCACACCACTGTGGTCAAAAGGATGCTTGACATGATTTTGATCTTCCTAAATTTTTGAGACTTGTTTTGTAGCTAACACATGGTCTATCCTGGAGGATGCTACATGTGCATTTGGAAAAAAATATATTCTACTGTTCTGGAATAGAATGTTTTATGTATATCTGTTAGGTTGATCTGATCTAATGTGTTATTTAAAGGCACTTTTTTCCTTAGTTTTCTGTCTGTATGATCTATCTATTGATGTAAGTGGGGTGTTAACGTCCCCTCCTATCACTGCATTATCGTTAATTTCTTCCTTTATGTCTGTTAATAGTGCTTTATGAATTTTCATGTTCCTTTATTGGGTGCATAGACATTTACAACTGCTACATCCTCTTGTTCAACTGATCCCTTTGTCACTATGTAGTGTCTTTGTCGTTTGCTAAAAGTATTTGTTTTAAAATCTATTTTGTCGGAGCATCTGGGTGGTTCAGCGGGTTACGTCTCTTGCCTTCAGCTTGGGTCATGATTTCGGGGTCCTGGGATCAAGCCCTGCATCGGGCTCTCTGCTTAGCAGGGAGCCTGCCTCCCCCCTCTCTCTGCCTGCCTCTCTGCCTACTTGTGATCTCTCTCTATCTGTCAAATAAATAAATAAAATCTTTTTTTAAAAAATCTATTTTGTCTGATATAAGTATTGCTGCCCCAGCTTCTTTTTTCACTTCCATTTGCATGATACATGTTTTTCCATTCCTTCACTTTCTGTCTGTATTTGTCTTTCACTCTGAAATTAGTCTCTTATAGGCAGCATATAGACATATCTTGGTTTTTTTTAATCCATTCAGTCACCTTGCCATTTTGACTACAGCATTAAACCAATTACATTTAAAGTAAATATTTATAGACATGAACTTATTGCCATTTAGTTAATTGTTCTCTGATTGTGTTTGTAGTTCTTCTCTATTCCTTCTTCTCTTGTTCTCTCCACATGTGGTTTGATGGCTTTTTTAAGTGTTATGTTTGGGTTCCATTTTATTTTTCTCAGTAAACTCTACCCCCCAACATGGGGCTCAAATTCATGACCCTAAGATCAAGAGTCACATGCTCTACCAACTAAGCCAGCCAAGCACCCCTCCATTCTCTTTGTTTTTTATGTACCTATTACACATTTTTGATTTGTGGTTACCATTTGGTTCATATATAACATCTTTTGTGCACAGCAGTCTATATTAAGTTGATGGTCACTATATATGAACACAACTAAAGCACTAAATTAGTCTCTCCTCGATGTTTTATGTATCTGATATCATATTTTACATCTTATTATTTTGTGTATCCCTTGGCTAATTTTTGTAGACATAATTTATTTTACTATTTTTGTGTTTTAACCCCCATATTGGCTTTATAAGTGATCAATCTACCTTTAATATATGCTTGCTTTGACCTATAAAATTTTTTCATTATTTTATTACTTCTAGTTATGGCCTTTTCTTTTCACTTACAGAATTCCCTTTAACATTGCATGTAAGGCTGGTTTATTGGTGATTAACTTAACTTTTGTTCACTTGGGAAACTCATTATCTTTCTATTCTGAATGATAACCTTGCTAGGTAGAATGTTCTTCATTGTAGGTTTTTTCCATTCAGCACTTCGACACTCTTGTGCCGCTCCCTTCTGTATTGAAAAGTTTCTGCTGAAAAATCAACTGATAGACTTATGGTGTTCCCTTACATGTAACTATTTTCTCTTGCTGCTTTTAAAGTTCTGTTGTTGTTTTAATTTTCCTCTTTATCATTTCTTGTTCATATTTTAATTTTTATGTGTCTTGGTGTGGGTCTTCTTAAATTCATCTTGATAGGGACTTTCTATGCTTCCTAGACCCGATTGCCTGTTTCCTGCCCCAGAGTAGAGAAGGTTAAAGCTATTATTTCCTTAAATAAGTTTTCTGCTCTCTTTCCTTTCTTTCTTCCTTATGGGATCCCTATAATTTCAATGTTGTTATACTTGATGTCACAGAGTTCCCTTAACCGATTCTCATTTTTAATTTTTTTTTCCTTTTGTTGTTCAGCTTAATTGTTTTCCATTACACTCTTCCAGATTTCTGGTCCATTTTTCTACATCCTCTAATTGCTATTGACTCCTTCCAGTGTACTTTTTATTTCAGTTAATGAATTTTTCAGTTCTGACAGGTTATTTTCTCTTTTTATTGAAGTTCTCACTGAGTTCATCAACTTCTTCCTCAAGTCCAGTGAGTATCTTTATAACTATCAAGTTAAATTCTTTACCATGCATATAGCTTATCTCCATGTAATTCAGCTCTTTTACTGTGATTTTGTCTTGCTTCTTCATTTGGTACATATTCCTCTGTCTCCTCATTTTGTCTAACTCTGTTTGTTTCTACATATTAGTAGGCCAGCTGCCTCTCCTCATCTTGAAAGTAGCAGCCTTGTGTAGAAGAGGTCCTATGATGCCCTACAGTACCTGAACCAGAACCAAGCACTCTAGAAGTGTCCCCTGTGTGGGCTGCATGCACCGTCTTATTGCGGCTGAGTCACAACTACCTTCAGCCTGGCTACAGTAATGCTCTTTGCCTGCTGTGGATGCACTGGGCAGGGCTTGCTCCCTGCATTGTTAAGAGGCATGTATGTGGCCACTATGGGCTCACTGCTGGCAGTGCTAGTACTCAGCCTGGCTGGAGGCAATTAACCTCTATGCCACAGCTGCCAGTACAGTGAAGGAAAGGGCTTGCTTTGTGTCCAGCCAGCTAAGCCTAGTATAGACATGCTGCTGTGCGAGATTTCCAACCAACCCTTGCCAGGGGTCAGTTTGGGTCAGCTACAGTCCCAGCCATGGCTGCTTGTTAGGTGTGGCAGGGCAGGTGTCACTCTGGAGGGATGCCTGCCAAGGAGGGTGGGTTGGCTCCTATGCCCATTTTTTAATTGGACTGTTTTGTTTTCTGTTATTAAGTTGTATGAGTTCTTTGTAAATTGCAGATAGTAACCACTTATCCAGTACACGGTTTGCAAATATTTTCTCCCACTTCATAGGTTGCCTTTTCATTTTATTGTTTCTTTTGATGTGCAAAAGCTTTCAAGTTGGATACAGTCTCAATTTGTTGAGGGGTTTCTTCTTGTTGTTTGTGCTTTTGGTATCATATCCAAAAAACTCATTGTCAAAACCAATGTTGAGGAGCTTCTTCTCTAGGTTTTCCTTCTATCAGTTTTATGGTATCAGGCCTTATATTTAAGTCTTTATCCATTTTAAGTCAACTCTTGTAAGTGGTATAAGATAGAGGTCCATTTTTTTTCTTTTTTCTTTCTCTTTTTTCCCCCCATGTGGTTATCCAGTTTTCCCAGCACCACTGAAGAGACTATTTGTTGAAGAGACTATTCTTTTACAACTGAATGTTCTAGGCTCCCTTACCAAATCTTAGTTCACTGTATTTGCAGAAGTTTAATTCTGGGCTCTCTATTCTGTTCCATTAATCTATATGTCTATTTTTATGTCAGTACCATAATATTTCATTACAATAGTTTTGTAGTATAGTTTGAGGTAAGGAAGTGTGATACCTCCACTTTTGTTTTTCTGTCTCATGATTAATTTGATTATGTGGGGTCTTTGTAGTTCCATATAATTTTCAAGATTGTTTTTTGTTTTCCTATTTCCTTGAAAAATGTCATTGGAATTTTAATAGGAATTATGTTGAATCTATAGATAGCTTTGAGTAGCGTGACTATTTTAACAATATTAATTCTTCCAATCCATGAACACAAGATGTTCTTCGATTTGTTTGTGTCTTCTTTGATTTCTTCCAACAAAGTCTTGTAGTTTTCATTGCATAGATCTTCAAATTCCTTGGTTTATTCCTAGATATTTCATTATTTTTTATGATGTTGTGAATGGAATTTTCAGATTTTTAGTTGTTACTGTATAGAAATGTAACTGATTTCTGTCTTTGTATCCTACAACTTTACTGAACTCATTGATTATATCTAACAGTTTTTTAGTTGACTCTGATATTTTCAATGTACTGGACATATCATCTGCAAATAATGGTATTTTATATCTTCCTTTCCAATCTGGGTTCCTTTCATTTCTTTGCCTTCCCTGACTACTCTAGCTAGGACTTTCAGTATTATGTTGAATACCAGTGGTGAAAGGGGCACACTTGTATTTTTCCTGATGTTAGAGGAAGCACGTTTAATTTTTCTCCATTGAGTATAATGTCAGCTAGGGGTATGCTCCTTCTATACCCGACCTGTCCAGAGGTGGAGTTTTTTGTTTGTTTTGGTTGTTGTTATTGTTGTTTTAAGTAACCTCTTTGCACAATGTGTGGCTTTAATGCATAACCCTGAGCTCAAGAGTCACATGGTCTACTGACTGAGCCAGCCAGGTGCCCTTTTAAGGCTTTTATATCATGAAAGGATGTTATATATTGTCAAAAACCTTTTCTGCACCTATTGAGAGTATCACAGGATTTTAATCTTTCATTTTATTAATGTGATGCATCACATTTATTTGCATATGTTGAATCTAAGACAATTTTTTAAAAATATTTTATTTATTTATTTGACAGAGAGAGAGAGATCACAAGTAGGTAGAGAGGCAGGCATAGAGAGAGGAGGAAGGCTCCCTGCCGAGCAGAGAGCCCGATGTGGGACTCGATCCCAGGACCCTGAGATCATGACCTGAGCCGAAGGCAGAGGCTTAACCCACTAAGCCACCCAGGTGCCCCCCAAGACAGTACTTTTTTTTTAAGATTTTATTTTTTTATTTGACAGAGATCACAAGTAGGCAGAGAGGCAGGCAGAGAGAGAGGAGGAAGCAGGCTCCCCGCCGAGCAGAGAGCCCGATGCAGGACTCGATCCCAGGACACTGGGATCATGACCCGAGCTGAAGGCAGAGGCTTTAACCCACTGAGCCACCCAGGCGCCCCCTAAGACAATATTTTTAAGTCAATATTTTCTTTTATCTTTTTAAGATCTTATTTATTTGACAGAGAAAGAGAGATCACAAGTATGCAGAGCAGCAGGCAGAGAGAGAGGGAAGCAGGCTCCCTGCTGAGCAGAGAGCCTGATATGGGGCTCATGACCTGAGCCACCCAGATGCCCCAAGTCAATATTTTCAATTAAAGGAGATAAAGGAGTAAATAAACTTATTTTTAATACTGATTTTCATATCTGTTTACTATGTCTTCTCTTTAAAAGCTTCATCTGGGGCACCTGGGTGGCTCAGTGGGTTAAAGCCTCTGCCTTCAGCTCAGGCCATGATCTCAGGGTCCTGGGATCAAGCTCCACATCAGGCTCTCTAATCAGTGGGGAGCCTGCTCCCCCTTCTCCCTCTGACTGCCTCTCTGCCTACTTGTGACAAAGAGAGAGATCTCTTTGTCAAATAAATAAATAAAATCTTTTTTTTTTTAAATCTTATTTGACAGGGAGAGATAGCTCACACAAGCAGGGGGTGTGACAGGCAGAGTGAGAGGGAGAAACAAGCCTTCCACTGAGCAGGGAGCCCAGTGCAGAACTCAATCCCAGGACCCTGGGATCATGACTGAGCTGAAGGCAGAGTTTAAACAACTGAGCCACCTAGATGCCCCTATTCTGAGTAATTTTTTTTTTAAGATTATTTATTTATTTATTTGACAGAGATCACAAGTAGGCAGAGAGGCAGGCAGAGAGGGAAGGGGGAAGCAGGATCCCTTTTGAGCAAAAAGCCCAATGCGGGGCTTGATCCCAGGACCCTGAGATCATGACCCGAGCCAAAGGCAGAGGCTTTAACCCACTAAGCCACCCAGGCACCCTGTATTCTGAGTAATCTCTACTTCATAATCTTATTTATACCGCTGATACTTAAGATTCTCTACACTAAAAAGTATCCATTTATTTTTCTTTAACCTGTTGGTATAACCCCTAGCGAACAAAAGAAAACATTTTTTATTTTGTTTTGTTTATTTTTTTTTAAAGATTTTATTTATTTATTTGACAGAGAGAAATCACAAGTAGATGGAGAGGCAGGCAGAGAGAGAGAGAGGGAAGCAGGCTCCCTGCCAAGCAGTTTATTTTATTTTGTTTATTTTATTTTGTTTTGTTTTATTTTATTTTATAAAACATTATATAATTTATAATTGCTTTATTATTTTAAACAACCTATGATACTTCTCCAAAAAAAGGAAGGAAGGAAGGAAGGAAGGAACTGTAATAGTATTGCAGCCAGGGAGATAAACCAGGTCTTCTTTTAAGAAAGAACTTAGGGGGCGCCTGGGTGGCTCAGTGGGTTAATAAGCCTCTGCCTTCGGCTCAGGCCCTGATCTCAGGGTCCTGGGATCGAGCCCCACGTTGGGCTCTCTGCTCAGTGGGGAGCCTGCTTCCCTCCCCCCATCTCTCTCTGCCTGCCTCTCTGCTTGCTTGTGATCTCTCTCTGTCAAATAAATAAATAATATCTTAAAAAAAAAAAGAAAGAAAGAAAGAAAATGCTACTTCAGAACAATATAAAAACTGACACTCTTTATAAGTTAAAGCGTTTAATTTTTGTATCAAAATAAAGAATGACCTTCAGGGGGAAAAAAGATTGATATTAAGCTATAAAAACAGATGTACAGAAGAATTTTAATGTTTTATTTGGAAAGTTGGTTGATAGTTCTTTTTACCCCTCATTTTGATCCTGCATATGTTTTATTCTGGTGTATTTTCTTCTGAGCCAATTCCACCAAGCCAATGTCCTAGCTTGATTAATTTTCTGTATGTAAATTTTTTACATTTAAAGACCTTTTTTTAAATTTTTTAATTTGACAGAGAGAGAGATCAGAAGTAGGCAGAGATGCAGACAGCGAGAGAGTAGAAGCAGGCTCCCCGCTGAGCAGAGAGCCCAATGCAGGGCTCAATCCCAGGATCCTGAGATCATGACATGAGCCAAAGGCAGAGGCTTAACCCACTGAGCCACCCAGGCACCCCTAAAAAAAATTTTAAAGTAGGATCCATGCCCAGTGTGGACCACAATGTGGGGCTTGAACTCACAACACTGAGATCAAGATCTGAGCTGAGAACAAGAGTCAATAGTCAAACACTAAATCAACTGAGCCAGGTACCCCAAATCATTTCTTTAAAAAAAAAAAACTGTTTATTTGATGAATTGCTAGAGCAACTTCTCAACATGTACATTCTATAATAACAATTTTTTACTTAATATTCATATCAAATATTTTGAAATATTAGCATCTATCATTGTGAATTTTGGGGTGCTCAATTTCTGCCATAATGAGCTTCCTTTCCCTAACCAATTCTTTTTTTCCCAGATCATATTTAAAAATCTGAATTTAGTCCAGGGCAAGACGATTTTGTCACTACCAGATTAATCAGTAACAACATCTTCCATGTGCAGTTATAGCTGGTAGATTTTATTTGTGTTACTTCTACTCTATGAAATGACTGGAACAAAATTCTTTGTAATCAAAAGCCCATATTTCCAAACTATTTTTCTTTATACTGAGGTCACAAGTCAAATGTCATCTTTTCAAATGAATTATCCTTTATCCCTGTGATGAAAAGGATGCAAGTATTCAAATCAGAAAACAACACTGGGGACAAGTCTGGTGGGTTGGTTGGACAAAAAGAAAATCATTGTGGCTGTAGAAGCGTGGTAAAGAATAGTAAGTTGTACAGTGTCTCTTAAATGCCTCAGTTCAGATGTGATGAGCCAATCTGCTCATATTTCATTGACTAAAGTTAGTCATATGGCCCTCGCTGTATACAAAGAAGGCTACAAAGGTAATATTTTCACGTGCCAAGGATGGCAAAACATGTACAGGTGAAGATTTGTGGCTTCTACTACAAATACCTATCTTAAAGTACCTACAAAGATTACAGGGAGACAGTATTGAGTTCTTGGCTCACTGCCAACATTTGTGAGTATTCAATAAATGACAATTAATTTATGTTTTGTTGTTTTTTATGAATATATGCTAATTATGTCCTTTTTCAGGTAATCTTGAAATGGTTTTTTGCTTTTGTTTTTTTTTTAAGATTTTATTTATTTATTTGACAGAGAGAGACACAGTGAGAGAGGGAACACAAGCAGGGGGATTGGGAAAGGGAGAAGGAGAAGGAGGCTTCCCACTGAGTGGGGAGCCCAACGCAGGGCTCAATCTCAGGACCCTGGGATCATGACCTGAGCCGAAGGTAGATGCTTAACAGATGAGACACCCAGATGCCCCGCAAATGAGCCACCCAGATGCCCCTGAAATATTTTTTAAAAGCCATTGAGAACCCTGACCATCATTAACACCAAGTATATAATTATATGAACTTCTTGCCTTTTGTGAAAACTGAGAAAATACTTACCTATCAACCATCTTTCTAACATTTCTTCACAATTCTTTGGTGACCATCACTGACCACACTCTAAAACCATCATTGACAACACCCTAAAATTTTATTAATCCATGACAGGAAACTCGAATCATAACTACATCTAGATATTCACCACCCAACATGAGTATCAATAACCTTTTCAAGAAGTATGGTCCTCATATGACCAGGAAGGTACAAAAAAAGAAATAAAAATAACCATGAACATTTGAAAAAATGTTCAAATTAAGCAGTGTGACTTTTATTCCTAGTCATGTGAATTTAGTAATTCAGACTAACTTTTTTTTTTTTAAAGATTTTATTTGACAAAGATCATAAGTAGGCAGAAAGGCAGGCAGAGAGTTGGGGGGGGAGGGGGGCGGCGGGGGGGAAAGCAGGTTCCCTGCTGAGCAGAGAGCCCGATGCAGGGTCTAGATCCCAGGACCCTGCGATCATGACCTGAGCTGAAGGCAGAGGCTTTAACCCACTGAGCCACCCAGGCACCCCCAGACTAACTTTTCTAATGCAAACAATTAGAAAAGTTTAACAAAACATGAAAATCATCTGATTATAGGCATTAAAGAATCACCAAGACAGAAAAAAAGAATTATTGGAAACAGATTCAGAAGAAGGAGGAAACCAAGAATGAGCTGTATTTTGGGCCACTCTTTCCCTAGTGCAACTATGCAAATCTAGCGGAAGAGTTAGAAAATAAGCAAGGTTTTTGACAAGCACCTAATATAAAGAACAAAAACTAGAGTCCAGAGTCCACTAAGAAAAGGCTTATAGTTAAATACCATGTGTTTGGAATCCATACCTTGAAGGGCTCCTCCCAAGAAAGCCTAAAATAAACTATCTTTGGGATTACAGCCTAGCTTCAAATCATCTCAGTACTCAAAACTGGATTAAGGGGCACCTGAGTTGCTCGGTCGGTTAAACCATCTGCCTTCAGCTCAGGTCAAGATCCCAGGGTCCTGGGATCAAGCCCGGCATTGGGCTGTCTCCTCAGGAGGGCGTTTGCTTCTCCCTCTGCTTGCTGCCTCCCCTGCTT
Source organism: Neogale vison (assembly GCF_020171115.1). Taxonomy (NCBI): domain Eukaryota; kingdom Metazoa; phylum Chordata; class Mammalia; order Carnivora; family Mustelidae; genus Neogale; species Neogale vison. The sequence goes on from NC_058097.1 coordinate 158,350,100, forward strand.
GTGCTCTATCTCTGACAAATAAATAAAATCTTTAAAATTAAAAAAAAAAAACAACTGGATTATGGTGATACAGAATCACTAATGCCCCTAGCCACCTGCCAGAAGCAAGCATAAATCTTTATACTTAAACCTTAAGCTATTTCTATAACTTTTCTACTTATAATATCCAATACTCAACCAAATATGAGTAGGCATAGGGGCACCTGGGTGACTCAGTGGGTTAAGCCTCGGCCTTCAGCTCAGTTCGTGATCTCAGGGTCCTGGGATCAAGCGCCACATCAGGCTCTCTGCTTGACAGGGACCCTGCTTCCCCTTCTCTCTCTGCCTGCCTCTCTACCTACTTGTGATCTCTCTGTCAAATAAATAAATAAAATCTTTTTTTAAAAAATATGAGTAGGTATAAAAGGAAGGATTTTTTTTTTTTTTTTTAAGTAACCATACATTCCTCCACGGGTTTCCAGAAAACAGAGTTATCAGAAATAGACTGCAAGGAATGCCGGGGCAGCTCAGTTAAGGTCTGAATCTTGATCTCAGCTTAGGTCTTAATTTCAAGATTGTGAATTCAAGCCCCACATTGAGCTCCACGCTGGGCATGGAGCCTACTGAAATAAAATAAAATAAAAAGAGAGGAGAGGAGAAGAAAAAAGAGAGAGAGAAAGAAAAAGAGAGAGAGAGAAAAGAAAGAAGAAAGGATATACCCATGGCTTATGCCCATGATACATTTATACAAGAATGTTCCCAGCAGCTTTATTTGTAACAACCCAAAACTGGAAACAACCTAAATGTCCTTTAATAGAACAATGGATCAACAACCTGAGATATATCCATGCATTTGAACACAATTCAGCAGGTGCCTGGGTGGCTCAGTGGGTTAAGCCTCTGCCTTAGGCTCAGGTCATGGTCTCAGGGTCCTGAGATCGAGTCCCGCATCAGGCTCTCTGCTCAGCAGGGAGCCTGCTTACTGCCTCCTCACCTGCCTCTCTGCCTACTTGTGCTCTCTCTCTCTCTCTCTGTCAAATAAATAAATAAATAAAATCTTTATTAAAAAAAAAAAAAGAACACAACTCAGCAATAAAAAGAAACTATTTAATACATACAGCCACAGGGATGAATCTCAAAATAATTATACTAAGTGAAAGAAGCCCCACAAAAAGCACATGCAGTATATTCATATAAATTTCTAAAAATACAAGTGATCTGCAGTAACAGAAAGCAAATCAGTGGCTACTCAGGGATAGAGGGTAGTATGCATGCTATAATTTAATAAAAGTTCATCAAAAGATAGTTTAGTCCACATTTACTGACATGGAAAACTTTAGAATATATTTCTAAGGAAATTAACTTCTGAGAAAAAGAAAACTACTGAGCAGCAGTTTTACCTCCTTTTTATAAAAATATTTTGCATATATACATCATGCTCAAGAGGATTCTGAGAGGCTACAGAACAAAAATATCAATAATAATTCTATCTGGGGGACGTCTGGGTGGCTCAGTGGGTTAAGCCGCTGCCTTCGGCTCAGGTCATGATCTCAGGGTCCTGGGATCGAGTCCCGCATCAGGCTCTTTGCTCAGCAGGGAGCCTGCTTCCCTCTACCTCTCTCTCTGCCTGCCTCTCTGTCTACTTGTGATCTCTCTCTGTGAAATAAATAAATAAAATCTTTAAAAATAATAATAATAATAATTCTATCTGGGGCACCTAGGTGGCTCAGTCATTGAGCATCTGCCTTAGGCTCAGGTCATGATCCTAGGGTCCGCCCTTCATCTGGCTCCCTGTTCAGGGAGAAGCCTGCTTAGAACATGCCCCTGCTTGTGTTCTTGCTCTCACTATCTCTCTGTCAAATAAATAAATAAAATCTTTTTTAAAAATAATAACAATATTATTATATCTGACTGGCATAAATAGGGTGGCATTTTTCTCCCCATACAGGTCTGCTTTTTAAATTTACAACAAACATGGAGATCTTACATAATAAATATATTTGATGAGTAATTGTGGAAGAACAATAGCCCTTTTATCCTCTCTATTCTGAAAATAATTCTCCTTCAAAGTGATGGCTGCCAAAGGAAAAGTGGGGTAGGGTTATGGACAAAATGAGTGAATGGGAGAGGAAGGTAGAGGCATACAGTTATGGAATTAGTAAGTCACTGGAATAAAAGTACAGCTTAGGTAATATACTCAATTGTGATTGTATTACATGGTAACAGATGGTAGCTACACTTGTGGTGAGCATAGTATATCCTACAAACTTGCTGAATCACTATGTTGTACACCTGAAACTAATGTAACACTACATGTCAACTACACTCAAATAAAAATAAAAAATAAGAGATAATTATCCTTGAAATAAAAGATCAAAGCCAAATGGGAATAGAAAAGTTCTATTTTCACTCTGACAATTTACTAATATAACACCACAGTCCAAACAGCAGGACTATTCTTTTTCTTTGTTGTTACTGCTACTAAAACAATTTTAAAAGCTTTTTATGTACTTAAACGTTTGTCACAAGCTTCATTCCAAGCTTTGGCCTTCTCCACACTATTTTTACACTCTGGTGTCTCGCTTTTATAGTTATCTCTGTTTATACGGCTGTCCTTCTCCCTTTCCTTTCCCCCTGCCCCTGAAGATTTTATTTATTTATTTGAGAGAGAGCATGAGCAGGGAGGAGAGGGAGAAGCAGACTCCCTACTGAGCAGGGAGCCCAACATGGGGCTCAATCCCAGGACTCTGAAGGCAGACACTAAACTCCCTGAGCCACCCAGGCACACCTGTCCTTCCCTTTTCTCTGTCCTTTGAATATCTGCGCTCATCAGCACTCCCACCTTATGTTACCCTCTCTTCTTCTCACAGAAAATACCTCATGTTTTTAAATGGTTTCTTTCCTTCAAAGAGTGAGACACTAGAAGATTAAAATTTCACCAATTCTACCATATCAAAACATTACATTCAGATGTCTCTCAGCTCTTTTTTTCACTAAAAGTACATAACTCTTTTATAGTTAACTATAAAACACTGCAAACCCTTTCAATGCAGTTACCCAATATTCAACATTTTATGTGCTTCATTTTGGGGTTTTCCCAACACTGCTTTGACCAAACCTTTAAACAGTAAAATAAAATGCACAAATATTTACCATAAAAATTTATAATTATTTAATTTTACTGATATTATATAAAATTTATACACTGAGAGAAAAAAACACATGTGATTCTACCACACTAACACAACTAATTTTGGTATACTTCCTCCCTTTATCTATTTTCATTTCCTTTTATTTCAGAACTATAATTACTTTGCATGTATGATTTTGGTATTTGGCTTTTTTTCCCCAAATATACCATAATCACCTTTCCATGTGTCTATATGTTCCAACATAACTTTTTTTATAATGATCATTATGATATGATATATGATCAATGATTTCATTATAATGATCATTATAATGATTCCACTGTTGCTTAAGATTATGGTTGTCTTCAATATTTCAATATAAATAATGCTGTAATAAACATGGTCACAGAGTAAGTTTTGCATATTTCGTATTATATTCTCAGGTTAGATTCATAGTCTTCCCTATGGTATTACGAAAAAGGTGGAACTTGAAGTGTATTTTTGGTTTTTAGTTTTTTGGGTTTTTGGTTTTTTTTTTTAAAACAACAGAAATTTAGGGGCACCTGGGTGGCTCAGTGGGTTAAAGCCTCTGCTTTTGGCTCGGGTCATGATCCCAGGGTCCTGGGATCGAGCCCCACATGGGGCTCTCTGCTCAGCAGGGAGCCTGCTTTCCTTCCTCTCTCTCTGCCTGCCTCTCTGCCTACTTGTGATCTCTGTCAAATAAATTAAAAAAAAAAATTAAACAACAGACATTTATTCTCTCACAATTCTGGACACTAAAAGTCTGGAACCAAGCTGTTGATTTCTCCTTGCCTCTTCCTAGCTGCTGGTAGGAGGCATTCAACATCAATCCTTGGTGGTTCTTTTTTTGTTTGTTTGTTTGTTTAAGATTTTATTTATTTATTTCAGAGAAAGAGAGAGCATACAAGCGGGGGGGTGGGGGGCTACAGAGGGAGAGGGAGAAACAGGCTCCCTGCTAAGCAGGGGAGCCCAATGCAGGGCTCCATCCCAGGATCACAACCTGACCAAAGTCAGATGCTTGCTTAACCAACTGAGCTATCCAGGCACCCCAGTATAGAAGATTCTGAATAGAGAGGAGAAAGAACATACAAGACCCTGAATCTGAGCTCTGTGGAAAATTAAAAATGGCTCAGTTTGGGTGCTTTATATATCTCCATAAATGAAAACAGTAAGAATAAAAATTGGAAATGGGTTGCAACAAGATAATGAAGGAATTTTATTAAGTAGCCAGGGGACACCTGGCTGGCTCAGTTGGTAGAGCATGCAACTCTTCATCTCATGGTTGGAAGTTCAAGTCCCGCAATGAGTGCAGATTACTTAAAAATAAAATCCCTGAGGGATGCCTGGGTGGCCAAGTTCGCCTTCGCTCAGGTCCTGGTGCCAGGGTCCTGGGATCAAGCCTCACTTCAGGCTCTGCATTGGGCTCTCTGCTCAGCCAGGAGTCTGCTTCTCCCTCTCCCTCTGTGATCTCTCTAGCTTTCACTCTCTCTCAAATAAATAAAATCTTATACATACATACATACATACATACATAAATAAATAAAATCCTTGAGTGGTGCCTTGGTGGCTCAGTCAATTAAAAGTCCAACTCTTGATCTCAACTCCCGTCTTGATCTCAGGGTTGTGAGTTCGGCCCCCACACTGGGCTCTTCACTGGGTATAAAGCCTACTTTAAATAAACAAGTAAGTAGGGGCGCCTGGGTGGCTCAGTGGGTTGGGCCGCTGCCTTCGGCTCCGGTCATGATCCCAGGGTCCTGGGATCAAGCCCCGCATCGGGCTCTCTGCTCAGCCGGGAGCCTGCTTCCTTCTCTCTCTCTCTCTCTCTCTGCCTGCTTGTGATCTCTCTCTGTCAAATAAATAAATAAATAAAATCTTTTTAAAAAAAAATAAGTAAAAATAAACAAGTAAGTAAATAAATAAAATCTTTTGAGGTTAAAAAAAAAAGGAGACAATGGAGAGCATATGAAGTGTTTTTCTAATCTGAATAATGCACAGGTTAATGTAACTGATAGCTATTTCATAAAACTAATAAAAATCTTAAGTGACTCTGAATGTGTAAATAGTACTTGTGACATATTTTTATATGGAGACCTATCTTAAACTGTAAGATTATAAAATATCCTCTATATCAGAACTTTTAACTTCCAATCTTTTCAGAATCCCCTTCTAAAAAGTGAGCCAAATTCAAGAGAATGAGAAGACAAGCCATAGACTGGGGGAAAAAATATCTTTAAGCAACATACCTGATAAAGGACTGATAAAGGATTTACCCAAAATATACAAAGAATTCTTAAAACTCAAAACTGAGAAAATGGACAACCCAATAATTTTTAAATGAGCAAAAAATCTGAAGAGACACTTCACCAAAGATGATATGCAGAAAGGGCAAATAAGCATATAAAAAAATGCTCAGCATGTTATTTTATTAGGGCACTGCAAATTAAAACAATGAAATACCATGACACATCTATTAGAATGGCCAAAATCCAAACACTGACATCAAATGCTGACAAGAATATGAAGCAACAAGAACTCTCACTCGTTGATGGTAGGAATGCAAAATGGTACAGCCACTTTGAAAGACACTTAGACAGTTTCTCACAAAGCTAAACACACTCTTCCTATACAATCCAGTAACTGTACTCCTTGGTACTTACTCGAAAGAGTTGAAAATATATGTCCACACAAAAACCTGCATACAGATGTTTAGAGTAGCTTGATTCATAATTGCCAAAATTTGGAAGCCATTAAGAGGTCCTTCAGTAGATAAACGGATTAAACAACTATGGCACATACAGACAATGAAATACTATTCACAGCTAAAAAGAAATGAGCTATCAAGCCATGAAGAGACATACAGGGACCTTAAATACATATTACTAAGTGAAAGACACCAATCTGAGAAGGCTACATACTACATATACCATAATATCAATTATATGACATTATGGAAAAAGCAGAAATATGGAGACAATAAAAAAGAACAGTGGTTGTCAGAGGTTAAGAAAGAGGGAGAGATGAACAGGCAGAATGCAGAGGATTTTTACGGTAGTGAAACTGTTCTGTATTTTGTTTGGACTTTGGATGATTGTATGTTAATTTAGGTTCATCAGCTGTAACAGATGTCCTGCTCTGGTACAAGATGTTGATAATAGGGAAGACTGTGCATGCGAGAGTATAGGGTACGTGGGAACTCTGTACTTTCCCTTCAATTTTGCTATGAAACTCAAACTGCTCTAAAAAGTAAAGTCTATTACTTTTGAAGTAGTTGATGATATCTCAAAAGCACCTATGAGTCCTATATGCAATAAAACAATGGTTCATTGATGCTTTGGGTTTTTTTCGTTTAATGCATTATCAAATCCTAGTGTGATCACAGAGAAAGAAACATCAAAACAAGAATGCTAGGGGTGCCTGGGTGGCTCAGTGGGTTAAGCCTCTGCCTTCAGTTCAGGTCATGATCTCAGGGTCCTGGGATCAAGCCCCGCATTGGGCTCTCTGCTCGGCAGGGAGCCTGCTTCCTCCTCTCTCTCTGCCTCTCTATCTACTTGTGATCTCTGTCAAATAAATAAATAAAATAATATTTAAAAAAAAAAAAGAATGCCAGAAGCCGTCCAGGTTAAGCATCAAAGTCTTGAGATTTACATTACAAGAGTGTATTTGTGTGTTAAAACTTAAATAGTACATATATGATCTATGAATTTTTTTCATACAAATTTTACTTCAATTTTTTTAAAGTTACAAAATAAAAGATAAAATCTGATTTAAAAAATAAAAAAGCATCAAAGAAAAAGGTCTTTGGAACTGCAACCATATGTGTAAATAGGGAGAAGGTAAGTGGAGAATTTAAATACATAATTACTTTACTCAGGACAGATATGTAATAAATGGCTCTTCAAGGGAAACTGTGTAGCTAGGAGGCAAGAATAGGACAATTTTCATCTCAACTTTGGTATCTTTTTTTTTTTTTAAGATTTTATTTATTTATTTAACAGAGAGAGATCACAAGTAGGCAGAAAGGCAGGCAGAGAGAGAGAGGAGGAAGCAGGCTCCCCGCTGAGCAGAGAGCCCGATGCGGGACTCGATCCCAGGACCCTGAGATCACGACCTGAGCCGACGCAGCGGCTTAACCCACCGAGCCACCCAGGCGCCCCAACTTTGGTATCTTTTTAATTCATGAGGCTTCCTTTTCAATTCAAAACAATTTAAAAATGGGGACGCCTGGGTGGCTCAGTTGGCAGAGCAGCTGCCTTCGGCTCAGGTCATGATCCCAATGTCCTGGGATCGAGTCCCACATCGGGCTCCTTGCGCAGCCGGGAGCCTGCTTCTCCCTCTGACTCTGCCTGCCTGTGCTCGCTTTCTCGCTCTCCTTCTCTCTGATAAATAAATAAAAAATCTTAAAAAAAAAAATTTAAAAATGTATATATATAGTCATGACCACTTTTAAAGTAAAAATCAACCCAAAAGTCCTGTTAACATTAAACTACCTCAGTTTGAGTGATTAAAGTCTGAACTGATAATTATATCCTTGACATTCAGAAGTGTGGTCCTCAAACCAAGCAGCATTAGCATTACCTGGAACTTGTTAAAAATGCTGTTTTTACAGTGGTTATAACAATTGGATAGATATAGATACATACATACATGTTGAAAGTTGACTTATATACCTAAAATATGTGAATTTTATCATATGTAAATTATACCTAAAAAAGATAACTTTTTTTAAAGAAAGAAATGGAGAGCATCAGGTCTCACCTCTCACTTACTGAATCATAATCTACATTTGTAACAAATCTCCAGTCAGTTCATATCCACATTAAAATTTGAGATGCACATTTTTTTTTTGTTTGGGGTTTGTTTGTTTGTTTTTTTAAGATTTTATTTATTTATTTGGTTGGTTGGTTGGTTGGTTTTAATTAACATATAATGTATTTTAGCCCCAGGGGTATAAGTCTGTGAATCGCCAGCTTCATACATTTCACAGCACTCACCATAGCACATACCATCCCCGGTGTCCATAACTCAACAGATTTTATTTATTTAACAGAGAGAGACACAGTGAGAGAACACAAGCAGGGGGAGTAGGAGAGGAAGAAGCAGGCTTCCCAACCAGCAGGGGGCCCCATGCCGGACTCCAACTCAGGACTCTAGGATCATGACCTGAACGGAAGGCAGACACTTAACGACCGAGCAACCCAGCCAACCCAAGATGCACAATGTTTTATAGTATTTGTAAATATTAACATAGTTTGACATTGTAGGCAACCGTAACTCAAGGCCTTTTTTTTTTTTTTTAAAGAAAGAGAGGGAGCTGAGGAGGGGGAGGAGCTTACAGATGAAGAGGGAGAGAGAGAGTTAAGCAGGATCCATGCCCAACACTGGGCTTGATCTCACAGCCCTGAGATCACGACCTGAGACAAAATCAAGAATTGAATGCTATACCTACTGAGTCACCCCCGGTACCCCTGAAAGCTTTTTCTTTTTTCCCCTGAAAGCTTTTTTTTAATGTCTCTCAAACTGACTATAAACTCCATACTTAAGAGCAGGGGCCATGTTCATTTTGTGCATTACTGGCACATAACAAGCCAGTAAATAATATCAATAACTATTTGCCAGATGAAAGGAAAAAATGGCTCACATTTCCTTACAATTATTACTAAATTTTTTATTTTTACCAGAACCCCTTTCTATTCTGGCTTAATATCTACCTATCTTAACCAAAAGGTAGAGCTGAGAGCTTACAGAGAAAAGATTCATAGCATCATTTTGTTATGACTATAATGGAAAAGGAAGAAAAATAGTATCAGCCCTAGCCAATAAAGCAAAATAGACACACATACACATTTTTCAGTTGTTTTCTTATTGCAAGAAAGACTATCTTAATTTTTTAAAAACAACCTTTTTAAGGGACGCCTGGGTGGCTTAGTCAGGTGGGCATCTGACTACTGATTTCAGCTCAAGTCACGAACTCAGATCATGAGATCAAGTCCCAAGTCAGGCTCTGAGCTGGCCATGGGGCTTGCTTGGGATTCTCTCCCTCCTTCTCCCTCTGTCTCTCTCCCCATCGCAGCTCACACTGTAAACAAAGAAAGAAAAAAAAAGCACCTTTTTAAGAGTTGATGTCTCATTTTATTTATTTTTTAAGATTTTATTTATTTATTTGACAGAAAGAGAGAGCACAAGCAGGAGAAGCAGCAGGCAGAGGGAGAGGAAGAAACGGATTCCCTGCTTAGCAGAGAGCCCCACGAAAGACTGGATCCCAGGACCCTGAGATCATGACCTAAGCCAAAGGCAGATGCTTAACCGACTCAGCCACCCAAGTGCCCCTGACATCTCATTTTAACAAAGCAAACAAACCTTGCAAAATAAGTAATACCCAGGAAATCCTGAAATTTTAAAATGATTTTGCAGAAACCTGACTGGGTGTTGTGGTCAATAAGCAAAATTACTAGCAAAATTACTAGAATTTCTTTCTGTTTCAAAGGTTTTAAAATAAAGGAGAGTTGCTAGCAAAGAAACAAGGATTGGCAATGCAATCACAAAGTTGAAAGGCTGCTGTTTAAATTTAGCTGAATCAGCTCACCTCAGAACACTAAATCCTAAACTATCACGAGGGACGACAGGAAGCTACCTGATTTACACTTCAGAACTCTCAAGAAGTTCTGCAGTTGGCAGTACCAGATACTTCTAGAAACTAAAGGTGAGAACTGTTTAAACGCCTAGTTAAGAAGCATTTAGATCCCCAGATACTCTCCCCTCTCTATGTACGTAAGTGACTGTACTTGCTCCAACCCACCAGAAGAGTTGAGATTTACTATCAGGAAAAAATTTAAAGAGTAGTCTCCTAAGTATTCCTATGGGAATACTTAGCATTTGAGAGCAGGGATATCAAAACTGAAAAGAGAGGGAGTTATATAAAAGTTTACATAGTGAATTCTGCAAACTCAAATCTTCCTCTACCCCACTCCCCAAATTCTGGCAACTAAATCTGTATCTCCCAGCAGAAAATTAAAAGATCTTTCTCCGGCGGCGCCTGGGTGGCTTGGTCATTGGGCGTCTTCCTTCAGCTCCAGTTGTGATCCTGAGGTCTCCCGGGTCGGGCTCCCTGCTCAGTGGAAAGCCTGCTTCTCCCTCTCCCATACCCCCTGCTTGTGTTCCCTCTCTCTCTGTGTCTCTCTCTGTCAAATAAGTAAAATCTTTAAAAAAAAAAATCTTTCTCCAGTAACTCTGACAAACCAAGGTAAAAATATAAAAAACAAGGGAAGTTATCAAACCCGATCCCAGCATGATCACCCATTTTTAACCAATGGTGAACCCAACAGTCCAAAACCTCCCAATTAACTACAATATTAGGAGAAAGCTAAAGAAAGCTTCTAACATGAAAGATTAAAACAAAAGTGGGGGGAGAAGCTAGAAAAAAAAAAAGACTTATTCAAGGAAACAAAAGCATTTTTTAACATCAGTAATATCTTTAGACAAAAGAGAAAATACTGCAACCATTAAAAAAAGAAAACAAATGCTATGAAAAGGAATATTAAGAGACAAAAGAGCTATTGAAATAGTTTTAATGACAGTAGAAATGAATAGGAAATGGAAGAAAAAGAGAAGAAACTAACAGAACAGTAAAAAGAATAAGAACAGCAAAACAACAACAACAATAAACCAGGGACACCTAGATGGCTCAACTGGTGAAGCATCTGCCTTTGGATCAAGTCATGATGGGGGGGGGGCGTGTTCTGGGATCAAGTCCTGCATGGGGCTTCCTACTTCGCCGGGAGTCTGCTTCTCTGTCTCCCTCTGCCCTCCCCCTGCTCGTATTCTCTATCTTGCTTGTCCTCTCTGTCAAGTAAATAAATAAAATCTTAAAAAACAAAAACCAAAGAGTTTAAAACAAGGCTTCCAGAAAAAGAAGAGAAATGGTGGGAATGGAAGGACTTATAATCACAAACTACCAGTCTGGAAGAGCCTACTGTAGGTCTTGAATAATGAATACAAAAAGACCCACTAAAAGCCACGAAGTTTCAAGAACAGGAACACAGGTCAGATCCCAAAAGTTCTGTGGGAGGGAAAACAATACCACATAAAAGACTGGGAATCCAAGTAGCACTAGATCCTCTGCAATCTTGAAATATAAAAAAACAATGGATCAATAACTTCAAACTTCTGAGGAAAAATTATTTATAGTTAATCCAAATTATCAATCACGAATAAAAACATTTCAGGCATGCAAGCCCTCAGTAATATTACTTCCTTTGTATCCTCCCTTAGTCAAGATGCCACTAGAAGATATAGTTCAACAAAATTAAGGGAAAGAAAAAAAAAAGAGGGGAGATCCAAGAATAAAGAGATCTAACACAAAGAAGAGAAAAAAAAGGCAATTCTCAAAATGATGGAGGAAGATAAATTCCAGGACATCAGTGGTGCATCATACAAAGCAATCAATACAGATTAAAGCATCTCAAAAGGCCCAAGGAGAGAGATTTTAGATAACTGGCAGAACTAGTTGAGTTTGAAATGAACAACAAAAGATTATTATTATTAAAATATTATTAAGTTCATTTACACAGTCAAAATGAAAGCACTGAATACTGACTTCACCAAAACTACAATGTAACAAGATAATAGGAAGATGCCCGGTGAGTGGGAAGTGTGTCTGAGCAGGCAGGCAAATGTAATAGATTAGGTCAATCCCCATTTTCATAACAAGAAATCAAGAAATATAGTCAAATATTTTAATAAAAAAAAAATAGTAGTAGGGGCGCCTTGGTGGCTCAGTGGTTAAAGCTTCTGCTTTCGGCTTGGGTCCTGGGATCAAGCCCCGCATCGGGCTTTCTGCTCAACAGGGAGCCTACTTCTTCCTTTCTCTCTCTCTCTGCCTGCCTCTCTGCCTACTTGTGATCTCTCTCTCTGTCAAATAAATAAATAAAATCTTGGAAAAAAAAAAAGTAGTAGTAGGATTTCTTTACAGACATGGAGGCATATTCGTTAGGGTTAGGTTGGGCTGCAGGAGACCAAAAACCTCAAGAGCTTAAAATGGATTTTTTTTTTCTCTTCCACATAAATGAAGTAATTTTAGGACTGGTATGGCGAATCCATGATTATCCTTTCATTCTAAATCTTTAACATAATAGTTTGTACTTCCCAGTCCAAGATGGCAACTCAAATTCCAACTATAACATCCACCTTTTTTTTTTTTTAGTTTCATTTATTTATTTGCCAGAGAGAGAGATCACAAGTAGGCAGAGAGGCAGGCAGAGAGAGGGGGGTAAGCAGGCTCCCTGTTGAGCAGAGAGCCCAGTGCGGGGCTTGATCCCAGGACCCTGAGACCACGACCTAAGCCGAAGGCCGAGGCCCAACCCACTGAGCCACCCAGGCGCCCAAACATCCACCATTTTTTTTTTTTTTTTAAAGATTTCATTCATTTATTTGTCTCAAAGAGAGACAGAAAGCACAACCAGGGGCTGTGGCAGGCAGAAGGTGAAGCAGGCTCCCCCTAAGTAAGGAGCTGAACAGAGGACTCGATTCCAGGACCCTGGGATCATGACCTGAGCTGAAGGCAGGTGTTTTAACTGACTGAGCTACCCAGGTATCCCTAACATCCACCTTTTAACCAGCAGGAAAGAAGGTTAATGAAGGCTCTGCTCCTTACTCTTAAAAACACCTCCCAGAACTCACAGGTGACTAACTGTTCAGTACTTAGCCATACCGCCACAACTAGCTACAAGAAGACTGCAGCATGTCTACTACATTCCAGGTAGCAATTACCCTGCTAAAAACCAGAGGTTCCATTTCTGAGGACGGGGGACAGCCAGTAGCCTCTGCTACGAGCAGTAAATATCCAAAGAATCAGCTTTAAAAGTTTCCAGAGTTGCCTCTGGGGATGAGAAAATCAAAAGGGGGTGATGACAAAGTAGTGGAGAACAATACTGGGCTTTTTTTTTTTTTTAGAAGATTTTTATTTATTTATTTCGACAGACAGAGATCACAAGTAGGCAGAGAGGCAGGCAGAGAGAGAAGGAGGGGAAGCAGGCTCCCCGCAGAGCAGAGAGCCCGACGCGGGGCTCGATCCCAGGACCCCGAGATCATGACCTGAGCCGAAGGCAGAGGCTTTAACCCACTGAGCCACCCAGGCGCCCCAATACTGGGCTTTTTTTAATATGCTTCAGAGAACTATTCAATTTTAAGCTATATGAATATATAACTTGATTTTTTTAAATGTTTAAAGAGGGCGCCTGGGTGGCTCAGCGGGTTGGGCCGCTGCCTTCGGCTCAGGTCATGATCTCAGGGTGCTGGGATCGAGTCCCGCATCGGGCTCTCTGCTCAGGGGGAAGCCTGCTTCCCTCTCTCTCTCTCTGCCTGCCTCTCTGTCTACTTGTGATTTCTCTCTGTCAAATAAATAAATAAAATCTTAAAAAAAAAAAAATGTTTAAAGAATCATGGGAAAAGTAAGTAGGAACAGAGCCACAACTTCTATTTCTGAAAACGTCTTTTTTCTTTCTTTTGGGGGGGAGCGCAACAGATAGAGGTAAGAACTGTATAAAATCAAAAGTAAGCCCTGTCAGTACAGTAGTGCCCAGTCTTTAAGGCAGTGATTTTAACTGCTTAAAATATTTTTTTTTTTTTTTTTAGGCAACACAAGCTCAGGGCAGGCCTGGTGGGCAGCAGAAAGGAAGGCAAGTTGGAATGTGCTTAGCTGGACGCCACAGCTGTGCAGCCATGAATCTGTAGCGGCTGCAGAAGTGTACTGGCCAGTAGGTGGACCAGCCACAGCATCAAGGTGCTCTATTCTGTGCAGAAAAGAGGCTTCACTTCCTCACAAGGAACTCCAAGACATATATTGGTTGTCTATGTCTTTATCTGACAGCGCAGTATCACAGAGCAGCTCATAAACTTTGGTCACAAAACCAGACAAACTGTATCAGCAGGCTCTTGATATTCTTGATAAGGAGAAGCCAATCAACTAAAGGTTATCTGAGAAATACCTGATAAAAGTGGCTGTAAAGACCCTCCAATGACTGGAAAATGCCATAGTCCTCAAAAAAGTTCCATTTGTCTCTAACAGGGAAAATCTCAGATGCCCTGGATAACCCTGCCCTAGCAACCCATACTTACTAAGACATTTTGAAACTCCATGCCTACTGTTTTGAAGCATTTGCTCTTCTATTGTCACACTACATGTTGACAGCCCAAGGAAAAAATTAACTGCCTGAGTCACTACATCTTAACATGCTCTGAACTGAAGAACAAGAATTGCTATGCTTCCTATTTGAGAACAAATTTTAAGTATAATAATCCTAGTGAAACTGTACTCCCTGATTATGTAGATGGTTTGCAAGAGAATGTGGATGTGATAGTGTCTTTAGCTAAAAGACATTATTATAATTGTGATTTTTAAAATGTGCTACAGGGGCACCTGGGTGGCTCAGTGGGTTAAAGCCTCTGCCTTCGGCTCGGGTCATGATCCCAGGGTCCTGGGATCGAGCCCCACATAGGGCTCTCTGCTTGGCGGGGAGCCTGCTTCCCCTCCCCACCCCCTGCCTGCCTCTCTGCCTGCTTGTGATCTCTGTCAAATAAATACAATCTTTTTTTTTTTTAATTTATTTATTTATTTGACAGACAGCACCAGTAGGCAGAGAGGCAGGCAGAGAGAGTTGGGGGGAAGCAGGCTCCCCGCCGAAGCAGAGAGCCCGATGATGGACTCGATCCCAGCACCCTGGGATCACGACCTGAGCCGAAGGCAGCGGATTAACCCACTGAGCCACCCAGGCGCCCTAAACAAATAAAATATTTAAAAAAAATTTTTTTTAATGTGCTACAAACTGGACACCTGGGTGGCTCAGTCGGTTAAACATCTGACTTGATTCCCATTTAGGTCATGATCTCAGTGTTGTGAGATGGAGCCCCACGCAGGGCTCCCCCATGGCAAGGAACCTGTTTAAGATTGTATCTCTCGGGGCGCCTGCGTAGCTCAGTGGTTAAGCCGCTTCCTTCGGCTTGGGTCATGATCCCAGGGTCCTGGGATCGAGCCCTGCATCGGGCTCTCTGCTCGGCGGGGAGCCTGCTTCCTCCTCTCTCTCTCTGCCTGCCTCTCTGCCTACTTGTGATCTCTGTCAAATAAATAAATTCTTTAAAAAAAAAAAAAAAAAGAAAAGAAAAAAAGATTGTATCTCTCCCTCTCCCCCCCCCCACCACACAGTCAGCATGCTCAATGGTTGGATGGATGGATGGATGGATGAATGAATGAATGAATGAATAGTGCTACAAGCTTAATTCTGTAGTAATGGTGAAAGATTCTTTCCATGCAAACTATTTACCTGAACATACAAGGGACACTTGTAGAACTGAATAAAGCAAATGAACTTTTTGTCTTTCTCATTAATTGGTGTGCAATCCTGTGTCTTGTTTTGCAGTGGGGGATGCTATTATTTCATGCTTGGTCATAAACATGAACTTGCCAGAATGTATCTCAGCGAAATAACAACAGTTGAGAAGACGTACAGGCCAGTGTGGGTAGCATACAGGCACTTGTGTTCAGCTGAGAGTGAGCATGACCAGGCCATGGTTGCTTACTTCATAGGAGTGGAAGTGATGAAAGGGTCATTTGCCAATGCTCTACACTGGATTATAATATGGGATTGACCAATAACTCAAAATTGGCTGAAAGATTCTTTGGCCAAGTGCTAAGTTTTGCACAAACTAAGCATTGCACCAGAACATCCTTTTGTTATGCACAAGGTTGGTATGCTTGCATTTCAGAATGGATAATGGAAAACAGAACAAAGGTTTCTTGATGCTCTGGAAAAAATTAAAGCAACTGGGAGCAAGGTAACAGATGACAAATGGAAACCTTTGTTGAACAACTTGGGACATGTCCACAAGAAGTTTAAAAAGTATGCCAAGGGGGCGCCTGGGTGGCTCAGTCATTAAGCGTCTGCCTTCAGCTTGGGTCATGATCCTGGGGTCCTGGGATCAAGCCCCGCATCAGGCTCCCTGCTCAGCAGGGAGTCTGCTTCTCCCTCTCCTGCTCCCCCTGTTTATGTTCCCTCTCTCACTGTGTCTCCCTGTGTAAAATAAATAAATAAAATTTAAAAAAAAATTATGCCAAGGCACTGGATTATCACCATCAGGCACTGGTGTTAATTCTTCAGAACTCATCCACTTACTCTGCGATGGGGTATATCCACAGTCTGACCAGCAAATTTGAAAATGCTGTTATATCCACAAAGCCCTTAGTTTCAAACAATATTTTCTGTTGCAGTGCTTGGTTATTACATTGAAATGTACATTGGTGATTCTGAAGCTTACATTGGAGCAAACATTAAAGACAAATTAAAATGTTATGAATTTGATGTGCATCACTGAAAACACCAAAAAAAGTTACTTCACTTCCAAAGGATTTCAGAAAATTTGAAGTAGGAAAACAGATTGCAGAGGAAACAGGGTTTGCACTACTGGAAACCTCAAAGAAAACTCCAGATTCTAGAATTTCCTTGGCAGAAACCTTTGAAACTGAAATGAATTAAAGTGACATGATGTTAAGAGATATCTATGTCGGACCACAGTTGATGATTCCAAACAGGTCTCAATTCCATTTTGTCTTGGGGTAAGTCAGTGATTCCTCATATCCTTGCCATGCCTAAGAACTTCCCGTTTCTTTCTTTCTTTTTTTTCCTCTTTTTTTTAAGATTTTAATTATTTATTTGACACAGAGAGAGAGAGAGAGAAAGCGTGCACAAGCAGGGGGAGTAGCAGACAGAGGGAGAAGTAGGCTCCTTGCTGAGCAGGGAACTCCATCCCAGCATGCCAGGATCATGACCTGAGCTGGAGGCAGATGCTTAACTTACCGAGCCACCCAGGCACCCCAAATTTCTCACTTTTTTAAAAGATTTTATTTATTTATTTATTTATTTATTTATTTATTTATTTATCAGAGAGAGTAAGAGCCAGCAAGCACAAGCAGAGGGAGCAGCAGGCAAAGGTTGAAGCAGGATCCCAGCTGAGATGGGAGCCCAATGTGGGACTTGATCCCAGGACCTTGGGATCATGACCTGAGCCCAAGGGAGCCACTTAACCAACTGAACCACCCAGGTGTCCCAACTTCTCACTTTTTAACAGGAATCCAGACTACACCTTCACATTTAGGTATGGAGACCTGCCATATAGACTGGATTATACACACCTTTGCAACAGATGTTTTCTGATTCTACAAAGTAATTATACACAGAGGAATAAAGAAGGTAAATAGTCAAAAAAATTTTTTTTTTTCTTTTTTTAAAGCTTCTGTTTGGGGGCGCCTCAGTGGCTCAGTCATTAAGAATCTGCCTTCCGGGGGCGCCTGGGTGGCTCAGTGGTTTAAGCCTCTGCCTTCAGCTAAGGTCATGATCTCAGGGTCCTGGGATAGAGCCCCACGTCGGGCTCTCTGCTCAGCAGGGAGCCTGCTTCCCCCTTCTCTCTCTCTGCCTGCCTCTCTGCCTACTAGTGATCTCTCTTTTAAAAAAAAAAAAAAGAATCTGCCTTCGGCTCAGGTCATGATCCCAGGGTCCTGGGATGGAGCCCCACATCAGGCTCCCTGCTCAGAAGGAAGCCTGCTTTCCCTCTCCCACTCCCCCTGCTTGTGTCCCTGCTCTCTCTTTCTCTGTCAAATCAATAAATAAAATCTTTTTTTTAAAAAACTTTAAAAAAAACTTAAAAAAAAAATAAAGCTTCTTTTTGTTTCTGTGTTCCTGATTCTATTGAGAAACAAAAAGTTATAACAAATCTCTAAATCACAGAACCTACCAATACTTAAATATTAATCTATCAATATTAAGAGCACAGTGATTACTTTGGGGACAATCTGCAACTGATTTTGCTAAAGAGCACTTTTCTCACAAGAGGTAAGAATTACTATTGACCTAAGATATTACTAATAGTGAATCATAGTATAATTTAGTTTATCAATACTTTTAAGATAATTCATAGATCCAGATTCTCCAACAACTACCAAAAAAGCACATTTGGTCTTTTGCCCCCTTATCAGGTAGACTCTGGATGAAAAGTCTAGAAAAGCACTGCATAAAAATACAAATCTAGGGCGCCTGGGTGGCTCAGTGGGTTAAGCCGCTGCCTTCGGCTCAGGTCATGATCTCAGGGTCCTGGGATCGAGTCCCGCATCGGGCTCCCCGCTCGGCAGGGGTCCTGCTTCCCTTCCTCTCTCTCTGCCTGCCTCTCTGCCTACTTGTGATCTCTCTCTGTCAAATAAATAAATAAAATCTTAAAAAAAAAAAATACAAATCTACTTGTTCGTCAAATTCCTTAGAGGAAACGGTTATAAATATTTGAAATATAAATAAGAGAGGAAAAAACAAACACACTGTAGCAAAAGCAGACAAGTTAATGTCACATCTACGAAAATATATTATCCCACACTCCTTTTTCATAAACAAAAGAGAATAATGCTGAATAATATTAGACTTTCCTAGTTAAGCTGCATCAATATTTTAATGTTTAGTTAGATTGATATTATTTCCTCTCATTTTCCAATTTTATTGCTATCTGTAACCATTTCTAAATGCTGTGAACAATGACCAATTTTGTTAAAAAGCTGCTTTTCTGGGCACCTGGGTGGCTCAGTAGTTAAACATTTGCCTTCAGCTCAGGTCATGATCCCAGCGTCCTGGGATCGAGGCCCACATCAGGCTCCTTGCTCAGTGGAAAGCCTGTTTCTCCTCTCCCACTCCCCTGCTGTGTTCCCTCTCTTGCTGTGTCTCTCTCTGTCAAATAAATAAATAAAATCTTTAAAAAAAAAAAAAGAAAGAAAGAAAGAAAAGAAAAAAAGCTGCTTTTCCTGGGGTGGGGGAGAACCAGTTTGACTAATTCAAATTACAGAAAGAAAACTGGCCCATGAAATTAAGAGAATTATCTAAGATCATACATAACTAATAGGTAACAGAGCCATAAACCTGGGTCTCTTCACTTTAATACTGGGGCAACTATGTCAAATAAGGGATGCACAACCTCTATTAAATTCTCTGGTGAATAATGTCACAAAGTCCCTGTTCTTCTCACCCAGCTAATCAATTAATCCCATTTACATCAACTAAGTGAATTATTAAGCTTTACTTAAAGGATGTAGGTGGTAGTATTAAGCCACTTGGGCTCTTTCCAATTGCTAGAACTATATGCAGATTCATTTAAATTACTTCACAACCATAGTTTAGTGCAAGAATATAGCTCAAAAGACTCCACAATTAGACTCACTGAAAACTGGAACACTAATCAGAATAAAATAAAACTGGTATCCAGGGGTGCCTAGGTGGCTCAGTCAGTTAAGTGTCTACCTTCTGCTTGGGTCATGACCTCAGGGTCCTGGGTCAGGCTCCCTGCTAATTCTCCCACTCCCTCTGCTACTCCTCCTGCTTGTGCTCTTTGCTTGCTCCCTCTCAAATAAATAAAATCTTAAAAAAAAAAAAAAAAAAAGAAAAGAAAGTAAGTAAGAAAAGAAACCACTGGTATCCAGTAAGAACTCTAAACATTGTCATAATTGTTTCCTGATTCTGCCTCTACTATACAGTGGCTATGTTTTATTCTCCACTAGGACTATTCTTTCTACTGCATGGTTTCTCTTGTCCTGA
Source organism: Neogale vison (assembly GCF_020171115.1). Classification (NCBI taxonomy): domain Eukaryota; kingdom Metazoa; phylum Chordata; class Mammalia; order Carnivora; family Mustelidae; genus Neogale; species Neogale vison. Next base: position 158,369,844 of record NC_058097.1, read on the forward strand.
GCTTCTGCTGTTTTCTCTGGTTCATATTCAAATTTCCGAAGGGAAGGGATTACATTGAGGGAATTCACCATTCTGTAAGAACTACTCTACAGTTTTTAGGTCAGCCTCATTTATAAGCGAATGGCCTACATATATATCTCTGATGACAATCCGTGGTCTGATTAATTGTGGCAGAGTAGAAAGGACTTATGATACAAAATGTAACAACTGATGCAAGCCCTTTTTTGTTGTTCTTGTTGTTTTCAGAAAGGGGCTGCAGCTTTCTCTCACACTTGGAGCATTATGTGTATTGATATACATTTGATTTACAAAGCAAAACCTCTTTAGGTAAATTCAGACTTATTTATTTTTTTTTTTTTAAGATTTTTTATTTTATTTATTTGAGAGAGAGAGACAGTGAGAGAGAATGAGCGAGGAGAAGGTCAGAGAGCGAAGCAGACTCCCCATGGAGCTGGGAGCCTGATGTGGGACTCGATCCCGGGACTCCAGGATCACGCCCTGAGCCGAAGGCAGTCGTCCAACCAACTGCGCCACCCAGGCGTCCCTAGGTAAATTCAGACTTAAAAATCTAGCCACCCTCTCCAGGGCATGGTCTCTCACTATACTGTCACCCCCTAGACACACACTCTTACACAGCAGATCTCAAATGGTAACGACACCCACCTTCTGCCACCCCAGTGTTTTCTACTCCTGAGTGCAGAAGAGTTAACAGCCTGTTTGATAATAATCAAAATAATTTATTTTAATATATATTTAATATATTATAAATATATGTGTAATATGTATATTGTTATGTGTATTATATGTATGTGTGTGCATACATATATGTATATGCATACACATGTGTGTGATATGTATATTATATGTGTATAATATGTATATTATGTGTATAACAATGTAATATATATTATTTTGATAATAATCAAAATGTTAATACCCATTGATACCTTTTCTCTGAATTGAGATTCTCCTTTGAACCCACATTAATTCCATATTTGTACTAATATTAAGTCTAACACATGAACTATGCTAGATAAAATTATTCAGGTATAAGATAATTTCCTATTATAGAAAAATGATTGCCCTAACTGGTACACCCAAACATCTTCTAATAGAAACATAGGTAGTTTTACAGGTTGCAACTTACCAAGTAGTTACTATGTCAGATACTGGACTAAGCACCCAAAAGGAAGTATCACAGATTAGCAAACTGAGACCTGTAAGGATTAAGTTTTTTTTTTTTTTTAAAGATTGTATTTATTTATTTGAGAGACAGAGAGAGCATGAGCAGGGAGAGGGGCAGAAAGAAAGGGAGAAGCAGACTCCCGGGTGAACATGGAGCCAGATGTAGAGCGGTGATCCCAAGACCCTGAGATCATAACTTGAGCCAATGAGAGACTTAACCAACTAATCCACTGACCTACATATATATCACCCAGGTGTCCCAAGATTAAGTTCTTATGTAAAATCACATATGATAAATAGTAGTGCTGAAATTAAAATCCTATCTATGTAGGCCAAAGCCCATATTTTCAACAATCATTGGTCTTCGGTCAATGACCGCTAAATAGAATTACCAAGCGCATTCTGTAACACTAACCAAAAAAAAGAAAGAAAGAAAATTCCTACCTTACTCTAAGGCAATAGTTCCCAAAACACTGCTCAGTGAGATATTATCTATTATATATTAGGAGTTCTGTGATCAAATAAGTGTGGGAAATGTCATTCTAAAAAGAGCTTATCAAACTTTCACATTGCAGGGATTCTCATGACCACACTATAAATCTCCAAGAAGTAAACACATTAGACAGAATTTTCCATACATATTTCACCGAAGTTACTGCTCTTCAGAGGCCATTGCCTAGAACTATTTTGTGGAGCACACCTTAGAAAATATTTGTCTGGTAAAAAATTCACATGACTTTTTTTTTTTTTTTTTTTGATAACTCACCTAAACTAGTCAATCAGTAAGTCTTATGACACCTGCTGACTCATACCCCACTTCTGGTGAAAATGTCATGGCCACACTGAGGGCCAATGGCCATGTTTTGGATAAAGTCGATTTCCCGCTGTTCAAAAAATACTCAAAGGGCAATCCATTCACTTATGTGGTCTACCTCAAAAAGGTGAGAAAAGGCAAGATGACTTATCCCAAGAAATGGAAGAGAGCAGAGAGGCCAGCAGAGCCATACAGGGGCAGTGGAACAGCTAGTGGAGGTCACAATGAAACAGGAAACCCTAGAGAACAAAGGAATCGGCGAACAGGAAAAAAAGGGGACTTGGGGGCACCTACATGGCTCAGTCAGTTAAGGAACTGCCTTCCGCTCAGGTCATGATCCCAAGCTCCTGGGATCGAGTTCCGCATGGGGCTCCCTGCTCAGTGGAGAGCCTGCTTCTCTCTTTCCCTCTGCCTATCACTCTGCCTACTTGTGCTCTCTCTGTCAAATAAATAAATAAAATCTTCAGGGGAAAAAAAGGCAGGGGTGGGGGAGTTGAACAGAGAAGACCTGCAGAGATAAGCAACAAACAGGCTATGCACCTGCATTTGGGAGCTAGTCCTAGCTCCTATGAACCAAGTCCTTGGATTTCTCCATCTTTTCTATACCTCTTATAACAACGTCCCTCTTTTCCTTGGGACCAAACTCATTTAATTTCAAAAAAGGAAAATCTCATTCATTTCACTAAAATGAAGCTACACAGCTCAGATGTTAAAAGAATACAGGGGCACCTGGGTGGCTCAGTCGTTAAGCATCTGCCTTCCGCTCAGGTCATGATCCCAGAGTCCTGTGGTGTGGGATACAACCCCACATCAGGCTCTCTGCTCAGCAGGGAACCTGCTTCCTCCTCTCTCTCTGCCTGCTGCTCTGCCTACTTGTGATTTCTCTCTGTCAATAAATAAGTAAAATCTTAAAAAAAAAAAAAAATGCTTGGGATTGAATCCCAGGTCCTGCACTATAAGATGCAAAACTCTAGACAAGTTACCTAAAGCCTCTAATTTCCATCTGTAAAATAAAAATAATTGGAGTATCCCCACATCAGTAAACTATGATTAAATGTTTGTAATGTGTTTATATATCTAGCAAGCACTGAATAAATGTTAGCTATTACAATTAATTTGCATGTACTTCTTTTCCTCTCACTCAAAATATGCTGTCCTTAAGGGTGCCTGGCTGGCTCAGTGAGAAGAAGGTGCAGCTCTTCATCTGGTTGTGAGTTCAAGCCACACACTGGGTGTAGAGATTACTTAAATTTTTTTTAAAAAAGGAAAAAAAATCTTATCTTTAGACCATAACTGAGAAAGAAGAAAAGAAAATCTTACTTCTGGATGTAAAAATCTGATAAATATTGTTTTTTAGAAAATACTAGTACAAAAATAAATAACTAAAATAAATTAAAAAATAAAAAATTTACAAGTACACTGTAGCCACAATGCCTTAACTGCAGAGAATCTCTCACCCTTTGTACAATTTGCAGAAATAATAATATCAAATACTCAGAAAATATCTCTGATCCTAATGAAATGATTTTTCCACAACAGGGTAAAAATGTTATATCAATACCAGATATACCTTATCTAAACCATCAACATTTTAAGAGTCCAAAACATAACAACTTTTAAAGGACAACAAAATAAACCCATTTTATAAAATAATAAGTTTTTTTTTATTCTAAGATTATTATAACTGTAATCAATTTGTAGACCTACTAAAACAACAAGAAATACAAAGAGAACAAATACATAGTAGCTTCTACTGAGGACTTTTAATAACAAGCAACTTCAAATCCAAAAACAAGTGATCTCATTACCATTCACTGTGTTTTTAACCCCAATAATGCCTGGACCATATTAGATAAACTTCATATATTCAAATAGTTATTTACTTCCTAAGAATAACTCATAGTTGTTTTTTTTTTAAAGATTTAAATAAATCATTATTCATCTGAAAGAGAGAGAAAATCTTAAGCAGACTCTGCACTGAGCACAGGGGCCCGATGTAATATGAAATCTCACAACCCTGAGATCAAAACCTAAGCAGAAACCAAAAGGCAGACAGTTCACTGTGCCACCTAGGCACCCCAGTCCATACTTATTTTAAGATATATCTGTATCATTCTCCTCTGATTTGGATAGTTTGGGTTCTCAAGTTCCATAGCAAAGAAATTAGTTAGATCACTTTAAAAATCACACCAAGGGCACCTGGGTGCCTCAGTCTTTAAGCATCTGCCTTTGGCTCTGATTGTGATCGCAGAGCCCTGGGAGTGAGCCCTGCTTCAGGCTCCCTGGTCAGCAGGAAGCCTTAGGCTTCTCCCTCTCCCACTCCCCTTGGTTGTGTTCCCTCTCTCGCTGTGTCTCTCTCTGTCAAATACATTTTTAAAAAACACTTTAAAAATGAATAAATAAATAATCTTTTTAAAATAATAATCAAATCAAAATATTGCAAGACCACAATTTCTTTCATAATTTACCCTCTCTACCCACAATATGTTAATAACATTAAAAGTCCACATTATTTTTATTTTAATAAGACTAATGATCTTTTTTTTTAAAGATTTTTTTTTAATTTATTTATTTGACAGAGAGAGAGATCACAAGTAGGCAGAGAGAGAGAGGAGGAAGCAGGCTCCCCGCTGAGCAGAGAGCCCGATGTGGGACTCGATCCCAGGACACCGAGATCATGACCTGAGCCGAAGGCAGCGGCTTAAACCACTGAGCCACCCAGGCACCCCAGACTAATGCTCTTTTACAGGTAATTGAATCTGTGTCCACTAAGGGCACACTCTGGTACGGGAAGAAAAAACTAATATTAGAGTACCACCACATATAAAGTAACAAGTCAATAACAAAATGACAATCCAATGTTCACATGGGCAAATGATTTGAACAAACACTTTACCAATAAGCACAAGAATAACCAATGTTATTCTATCACTGGAGAAATCTAGAAATTAAAACCACAGTGATATATTAGAACACATATTACAGGGACACCTGGGTGGCTCAGTCAGTTAAGTGTCTTGCCTTCAGCTCCAGTTCTGATCCCAGGGTCACGAGATCAAGCCCCACATCAGGCTCCCTACTCAGCAGAGACCCTGCTTCTCCCTCTGTCTGCCCCTCTCTCTCCTTGGGCTCTCCCTCTGACAAGTAAATAAAACTCTTCAAAAAAGAAAAAACACATATCACAGAATGGCAAAACTAAAAAGACTGACAATTACAAATACTGATGAGATTGCAGAATCACTGCAATTCTCATACAGTGTTGGTAGGGGAGTAAAATGCTACAATTCTTTTGGGAAAAGATGTGGCAGTTTCTTATAAGATTAAGCATATACCCACCTATGACTTGGAATTCAACTGCTAAATACTTACTACCAAAGAGAAACGAAAATATATTTTCACAAAGGACTCAAGAATATTCATAGCAGTTTTATTCATTATAGCCAAGAACTGGAAATAGTCCAAGTATCCATCAACAAAAGGGTTAAACTGTTGTATATTACAGCAAAAAATAGAAGAAACTTATTGTAGAAATAACAAATTGGATACATCTCAAAAACATACTGAGTGAAAGAATTACATAAAAGGGTATATGCTATATGATTCCACTTATATAAAGTTCTGGAATGGACAAAATTAATCCATGATGGAAAAAAAAATAAAAAGAGTGACAGTAAGGGATCAAAATAATATTAGCATAACTGTTTAATATTTTTCCCAGTGTATTAACCTAGGTAACATAAAAGTCAAACATATCATGATTTTTAACCAAATGTAATGGATTTTTTAAAAATAATACTCCTGGAGACCAACTACATAAGGAAGTAATAGCTATAGTGAGCAAAAAATAAAGTTATACTGGTTAAGTTTATTTTACCACATCCTTTGAAAGACTTGAGAAAAATAAAGCTAACCACCAACACTGATGAACTGTATATAGAACAAAAACATTTGGTTAAAATAAGGAACTAAAATTTCTGAGAATGGTAAATATGCTTGGTTTTTTGTTTTGTTTTGTTTTTTAAAGATTTTATTTATTTATTTGTCAGAGAGAGTGAGCACAGGCAGACAGAGTGGCAGGCAAAGGCAGAGGGAGAAGCAGGCTCCCTGCTGAGCAAGAAGCCCGCTGCGGGACTTGATCCCAGGACACTGGGATCATGACCTGAGTCGAAGGCAGCCGCTTAACGACTGAGCCGTGTCCCAGTAAATATATTTTCACTCTAATAATAATAACTTATTAATAAATTGATTATTCAGAAAAAAAAAAAAGAGTGACAGTGACAGCCCCTAGGAGGACAGAGGCAAGAATGGACTGGAAACAGGCATAAAGGAAAACTTTAAGAAAATGGTACTATACTGTATCTTGATAAGGAATTGGGTTATACAGTATATAAAATTTCTAAAAATGTAAACTTTAAGATGTGTATCTCATTATACATAAATTTTACATCAAAAGAAAAAAGGTTAAAAGAATGTTTTTTTTTTAAAGATTTTATTTATTTATTTGACAGAGAGAGATTACAAGTAGACAGGGAGGCAGGCAGAGAGAGAGAGGGAAGCAGGCTCCCCGCTGAGCAGAGAGCCCGATGCGGGACTCGATCCCAGGACCCTGAGATCATGACCTGAGCCGAAGGCAGCGGCTTAACCCACTGAGCCACCCAGGCGCCCCTAAAAGAATGTTTTTTTAAATTTATCTGACCTATCATCACATAACTCTGAAAGAAATTATTATTTATTTCTATTTAGAGGGGCTGCCCTCACTGTCCTGCATGAATGAATAAAAGAATGATTTTTATACTCTTTTTTCTTATTAACATATAAATGTATTATTTGTTTCAGGAGCACCTGGGTGGCTCAGTGCGTTAAGCCTCTGCCTTCAGCTCAGTTCATGAACTCTGGCTCCTGGGATCGAGGCGCACCACCCCCCCAGCAGGCTCTCTGCTCAGCGGGGAGCCTGCCTCCCCCCTCCCTCTCTCTGCCTGCCTCTCTGCCTACTTGTGATCTCTGTCAAATAAATACATAAAATCTTTTTTTAAAAAATCAACATTTAGATAGGGACAAAAGGAAATAAGCACATATATCATTCATATTTTATAGTGATTTTAATGATTCTAGATTTTTTTTCAGAGGGGGGAAGGTGGCGGAAGGGACAGAGGGAGAAAATCTTTTTCTTGGTAACACTGAACAGTAATATTTTGTTTTTTTTAATTAACATATAATGTATTAGTTGTTTCAAGGGTACAGGTCTGTGATTCATCAGTCTTACACAACACCCAGAACTCACAACCACATATATCCTCCCCAATGTCCATTACCCAGCCACCACATCCCCCTTCCCATCCCCAGCAACCCTGTTTCCTATATTAAGAGTTTTGTCTCCCTCTATGGTTTCATCTTGCTTCATTTTTTGCTCCCTTCCCCTATAAGCCTCTGTCTTATTCCACAAATCTCTCATGTTTGTGAGATCATATGATAATTGCCTTTCTCTGGTTGACTTATTTTGCTTAGCATAATACCCTCTAGTTCTATCCACATCATTGTAAATGGCAAGATTTCATTTTCTGATGGTTGCATAATATTCCATTGTATACGTGTGTGTGTGTGTGTGTGTGTATCACGTCTTCTTTATCCATTGATTCTTATACTCTTAAAACATTAATGGTAATGTTTATGATTAATTCAAACTACTAAAATGTCAATTACTATTAAGAAATGCAATAACTTCTAATGGAGTAAATTATGAACTTTGTTTATACATATGTCACAGATTCATACTTTAATAGGGTACATATACACACATGCAGGCATGTGTGCAAAGTTTAGCATACATATCTCTGCCTCTGTGTGTTTATCAGGTTACATGCTCTATATAAATAACAAATAATGTTCATTTTATTCATTCATTTAATTTCTACAGAATTCAGGTTTTCTAAAATACACAATTTAAAAATTAGCTTATCTCTAGAAATTAGTTAGGCCAAAGAACACTGCATGTTCTTTCTCATGAAAGTTTTTTTTTTTTAATTGAAGTAACACTAGTATATAACACTATGTAAGTTTCAGGGGTACAAAATAACACACACACAAATTTCTTTTTTTATTTTTTTTTTAAGAGAAGGAGAGGAGGGACGCCTAAGTGGCTCAGTTGGTTAAGCATCTGCCTTCGGCTTGAGCCATGATCCTGGAGTCCTGGGATCAAGTCCCACATCAGGCTCCTTGCTCAGTTGGGAGCCCGCTTCTCCCTCTGCCTGCCACTCCCCTTGCTTGCGTTCTTTCTCTCTGAGGAAGGCAGGCAGGCAGGCAGGCAAGCAGGCAGACAGAGAGGGAGGGGCAGGGTGGGGTAGAAGCAGACAAAGAGAGTAGGAATCCCAAGCAAGCTCCACACCCAACGCAGGGCTCAATCTCAACACCCTGAGTTTACAATCCTTGCCAAAATCAAGAGTTGGATGCCTAACCAAGTAAGCCATCCAGGCACCCTAACTTTACTACAGTTTTACATCTATATATACTACAAAGTGATCACCACAAAAAAATCTAATTACCAACCACCACCATAAAACTGACCTCTTCATCTATTTTGCGCACTCCCAACTCCCTTCCCCTCTAGTAACCGTCAGTCTATTCTCTGTATCTAGGAGGTTCTATATTGCTTTGTTTGTCCATTCTGTTTTCTAAGATTCTACATACTAATGAAATCATATTATGTTTGTCTTTCTCTATCTAACTTATTTCATTTAGGTTCATCCATTTTGTCACAATGGCAAGATTTCCTTTTTTATGGCTGAATAATATTCCATTCTAGGTACAGCACATTTTCTTTATCCATTCATCCACTGATAGACACTTAGGTTGTTTCCACATCTTGGCTATTGTAGATAAGGCTGCAATGAACACAGGGGTGCATTTGTCTTTCTGAATTAGTCTTTTCATATTTCTTAAATAGCCAGAAGTGTAATAGGTGAATTATATGGTAGACTGTTCTTAATTTTCTGAGGAATTTCCATACTGTTTCCCACTACAGTGTACAAGCTTCCCTTTTTTCCATATCCTCTCAAGCACTTCTTTCTTTTCTTTTTTTTTTTTTTTTTAAAGGATTTTATTTATTTATTTGACAGAGGGAGACACAGGAAGAGAGGGAAAACAGGCAGAGGGAGTGTGCATTCTTGGTTCCCTTGTTATAAATCAATTATGTGTGAGTTTCCTTTCTGGGCTCTCAGTTCTGTTCCAATGATCTACATGTCTATTTACAATGCCAATACCATACTGTTTGATTACAACAGCTTTGTAGCAGAGTTTGAAATCAAGGAATGTGATACATCTGGTTTTGTTCTTTCTCAAGACTTTGTTGGCTATTTGGCATCTTTTGTGGTTCTGTACAAATTTTAGAATTATTTGTTCTAGTTCTGTGAAAAATGCCACCGAAATATTGATAAAAAGTCATTGAGGGGCCCTGGGTGGCTCAGTCAGTTAAGTCTCTATCTTCGACTCAGGTCATGATCCTGGGGTCCTGGGATCAAACCTCCCCACCCTGATGGGGACCTGCTTCTCCCTCTCCCTCTGCCTGCTGCTCCCCCTGCTTATGTGCTCGATCACATGCGCTCTCTCTCTCTCTCTGTCCAATAAATAAAATCTTTTTAAAAACTTGTACTGAATCTGGGGCGCCTGGGTGGCTCGGCGGGTTAAAGCCTCTGCCTTCGGCCCAGGTCATGATCCCAGGAGCCTGGGATCGAGCCCCGCATCGGGCTCTCTGCTCAGTGCAGAGCCTGCTTCTCCCTCTCTCTCTCCCTCTCTCTCTTTGCCTGCCTCTCTGACACTTGTGTACTCTGCCAAATAAATAAATAAAATCTTTAAAAAAAAAAAAAAACTTGTACTGAATCTATAGATTTATACTATAAAACCTATAGTTTTAGGTAGTATGGACAGTTTTAATAATATTAACTCTGAGTACAAAATATCTTTCCATTTATTTGTGTCTTCATTTTCTTTCATCAATGTATTACAGCTTACAGTGTACAGGTGTTTTACCTCCTTGGTTAAATTTATTCCTAGGTATTTTATTCTTTTTGATGCAATTGTAAATGGGACTGCTTTCTTATTTTTTCCTTTCTGATAGTTCATTAGTGTATGGAAATGCAATAAACTTCTGTATATTGATTTTGCATCCTGCAACTTCACTAAATTCATTTATTAGTTCTAACAGATTTCTGACAGAGACTTTAGGATTTTCTATGAATAGTATCATGTTATCTACAAATACTGAAAGTTTTACTCCTTACTTTCTCATTTCAATGCCTTTTATTTCTTTTGCTTGCCTTATTGCTGTGGCTAGGGCTTCTAATATTATGCTGAATAAAAGTGGCATCCTTGTCTTGTTCCTTATCTTAGAGGAAAAGCTTTCAGCTTTGTTTTGTTTTCTAATATAAGTTCTACTCCCAACATGGGGCTTTAACTCCCAACCCCAAGATCAAGAGTCACATGCTCTACCAAATGAGCCAGACAGACACCCCAAGGTTTCACCGTTGAGCATGTTAGCTCTGGGTTTGTCATATATGGCCTTTAGTATACTGAAGTACAATTTCTCTATACCCACTTTGTTGAGAGTTTTTATCATAAATGGATGTTGAGTTTTGTCAAATGCTTTTTTTTTTTGCACCTATTGATCTATCATTTTTAGCTTTAATTTTGTTAAACTATATTGATGATATTAAAAAGAAGAATATGACATATCAAATGGAAAATTTATCCTGGCTGAAATGAAAATATCTGGAACACATTCAACATATTAAAAAATCCTCATGGGAAAAGTAAGGGAATACTTGAACGTCTATTATCCCTAAAAAACAAGGAAGTATTTAACATTCAAAAATAATACAACTCAACCACTACTTCAGAAAAGTTACCCAAAAAAGTCTTAAACAACCTGATAACTACCCCAAAATTCATGATTTATAAGTTAATATTAAAAAATAACACTGTAAGATAATTCAAGATGTTTATATGACTGTGCTTCCATCTTAGGTAAAGTCTACTATGGGACATTTGGAAATAGCAGACAGCTTGGAGACTTTAACACTTAACATAGTTAAATTCAAAGATGGTTCTACATCCATACTAACCTCTTCATGGCTCCAGGGTACTTACAATGAGAAAGGAACAGCCAGCAGCCATGATCCTCCCCCCCTACTCCCATCAAGATAATTTATATAGTGACTCAGTCTCCCTCATCTCTAACCCTAATAATCAAAGTACTTCAGGAAAACTAAGCTTATCAGGGAAAAAAATGAGAATAAATGATTTTTTTTTTCTTTTAAAGATTTTATTTATTTATTTGACAGAGAGAGAGATCACAAGTAGGCAGAGAGGCAGGCAGAGGTGGGGGGAAGCAGGCTCCCCACTGAGCAGAGAGCCTGATATGGAGCTCCATCCCAGGACCCCGAGACCATGACCCAAGCTGAAGGCAGAGGCTTGACCCACTGAGCCATCCAAGTGCCCCAAGAATAAATGATTTAGTGTTTAAAGATCTGATCTTTATACTAGGAGTTCTCATTTTAGGGAAAGTACCTGTTGCGGGGGGTGTGGGAAGGAAAAGGATGGCATCCTGGCTACCATCTGACGTAAGTAAATTGTTCATTCAAAATGCACTTCACAAATATTTAATAGGGCGTTTTTTATGTGCCAGGTATTTTACTAGGGACCAGGAATTTTTTTTTTTTTAAGATTTTATTTATTTATTTGAGAGACAGTGAGAGAGAGCATGAGCGAGGAGAAGGTCAGAGAGCGAAGCAGACTCCCCATGGAGCTGGGAGCCTGATGCGGGACTCGATCCCTGGACTCCAGGATCATGACCTAAGCCGAAGGCAGACGCTTAACAATGGAGCCAGGCAGGCACTCCAAGTATCTGTTTTTTAAATATGTTAAACTACCCGTATCCCAGGACAATTAATATGAGAAGATCCAGGGAACTCAATAAAAACCATATCCAGCAGAAATTTTGTGAAATACGCCTAAATATTATATACATCTAGGTAAAACACATCAATGTAAAAATAACAAATGCCACTTTAAGGTACTTTTTCTGCTAGGCAGAAGACCCTATTTATGAGTTCATTTAATCTTCAACAATCTTAGGAAGCAGAGACTACCATTACTATTACTGTTACTGTTATTTCATCTCTAATTTCTCAAATTGTGTCCTCTTCTGTTTTGTACTTTTTCAGTGAGGATATGCATGAGGTAATGTAACTGGCTGGTCACACCTGAGCATAAATTCTTGAGTCAGACAACCTGAGTTTGAATTTCTTTTTTTTTTTTTTTAAAGATTTTATTTATTTATTTGACAGAGAGAGATCACAAGTAGGCAGAGAGGCAGGCAGAGAGAGAGAGGAGGAAGCAGGCTCCCTGCTGAGCAGAGAGCCTGATGCAGGACTCGATCCCAGGACCCTGAGATCACGACCCGAGCCGAAGGCAGCGGCTCAACCCACTGAGCCACCCAGGCGCCCCTGAGTTTGAATTTCTTAACCACCTACTGAAGTGTGACTGTACAAATCAATTTATCTTCTGTAAGCCTGGGATAGTGGTAACTAGGGATGTCTCAGTCAAGGACAAAGCACTGAGGCCTTAGAGGACCAGGAGACACCAATCATTGGTAGAGAGTATAGACCTGTCATGCAGGACACCATGACTGCAGGATACAGGTAAAGCAGATTTCAGATGTCCTCTGCCAATGACACTTCAAATACCATAAGGCATCCTAGGTATGAATTTGAAGCCAAACTACTGAAAAATTAAACACAGTGACATGACCATTTTATTGAAGAAAAAAATTACTCTCGTTCTATCTCCAGGATCGTAAGTCTTCTTTAACATATGAAAATCCCTTTAGAAACTTCCTTTATCTCTACTCTACCCCTATAAACAACTTAAAAGTATATAATCAATCTCTTCTCGTAATCACAGTTTGGCAATTTTTGCCCATGGGTCTTGTGTCCCGTGCTATAATAAAAGCACCTTTTTGTACCCAAAAAAAAAAAAAATTACTCTGGTAGCAGTATGGAACTAGCCAGAGAAGAATTTAACCAAAAAAGAGAAATAAGTATATTCCTATAGCAGATCACTAGCTGCCTCCTAATAGCTACAATGATAGTGATGGTGGCGGTTGACAGAAGCCCCAGTTTTAAGTAGGGATACGGATCACATTTCTCAGTATCCCGTCAGCTAACTGAGCTAACTCAGTATCCCGTCAGACTTGCACCAAACAAGGTGATGTGGGCCTAAAGGGAAGGAGTCATCCCTCTTCTCCACTTCGTCCATCCTCTTACTCAACACACAGATGTGACAGGGTTAAGATGTTAAATATAGGGCGCCTGGGTGGCTCAGGGGGTTGAGCCGCTGCCTTCGGCTCAGGTCATGATCTCAGGGTCCTGGGATCGAGTCCCGCATCGGGCTCTCTGCTCAGCAGGGAGCCTACTTCCTCCTCTCTCTCTCTCTGCCTGCCTCTCTGCCTACTTGTGATCTCTCTCTGTCAAATAAATAAATAAAATCTTTAAAAAAAAAAAAAAGATGTTAAATATAAAGCTGGGAGCAGCCTATACAAACCCCAAACAGTCTAGACCCAGGACTTTACGTGAAAGAGAAATAAATTTCCATATTGGGGTTTTTTTTGTTTGTTTTAAGATTTTTTTATTTGACAGAGAGAGAGAGAGAGAGAGAGCGCGAGCTGAGAGCAGGAACACAAGCAGGGGGAGTGGGAGAGGGAGAAACAGGCTTCCTGCCTACAAAGAGCCCAATGCAAGCTTGATCCCAGGACCCTGGGATCATGACCTGAGCCGAAGACAGACACTTAATGACTGAGCTACCCAGGAGTCCCAAATTTCTATATTGTTGAGAACATTTATGTTAGATCTCTTCTAAAGGCAGTCAAACCTCTATCAAAACAGAGTGCTCTTTATAGCATTGGAAAAGGACCTGAACTATGGCAGTGACAGTAGAAACAGAAAGAAAAAGAGGAATGTGAGAAAAACTTAAGAAAAATAAAATACTTTTAAGTGAAAATGAAGGAAAAAAGGAAAAATGTGGCAAGTTTCTGATATGAGTGAATGACCAAGGTGAAAAGGTTTGGAAGAGCAAAGGATATTTACTCAGCAATGCTGCATTTCCAACTCCTCTAAGACTTAGGTGGATGTTTTTTTTCTGTAGGCAGTTCCACGTCCTAGTCCCCACCTACATACCCTTGCTAGTATCCTCTTGATGTCTGACGGCTGTCCAAAAATCCTAATGATTACAAATTTAGTAGGTTTCATAGATAAGGATGTGAGCCTTTTTTTTTTTTAACTTATTTGAGAGAGAGAGAGAGTGAGAGAAGGTGCAGGGGGAGGAGCAGAGGGAGAAACACACTCCCTGGATGAGCAGGGAACCCAACATGGGGCTCACTCGATCCCAGGACCTTTGGATCATGAGTTGAGCCAAAAGCAGATGCTTAACCAACTAAGCCACCCAGATGCCACAGATGTGAGTCTTTTAAGTAATTTTTCCATTTCTCTGCTAGTGAGACTGATCAAGCATAACAAAATTACAAATTCCTCAAGAACAAGGCCAACATCTACACCCCAACCCGACCAATCACTCAATAGACATTTGACTGACTGGCTTAAAGGAAGCCATTTCACAATTCACTTATGAAAGTCTGCTAATCTTTCTCTGAAGGTGAAGGGTCTGATTTTTTTCCTAAATGCTCTACTCCTATTAATAGAACCTGTAAAAGAGGGTGCCTGAGTGGCTCAGTGGGTTAAGTGTCTGTCTTTGGCTCAGGACATGATCCCAGAGTCCTGCAATCAAGACTTGCATTGGGCTATCTGCTCAGTGGAGAGTGTGCTTCTCCCTCTCCCCCTCCCTGTGTGCTCTTTCTCATAATTCTTAAAGAAAGAAAAAAAAGGAAGAACTTGTAAAAGAGAACTTTCAGTATCTGGCTTGTTTTTTGCTGTAGCATGATGCCTGGCCCATAAGAGCCTCAAATAAACAAATAACTAAACAATATATTTACCTGAGAATTCCCCAACTTCAACAGGGGACTGCACACAATGTAAGAACATGAGCCATGGACTTTAAAAACAAACAAACAAACCAGGATTTAGAACCTGGTGCCACCAGTCCCAGCTATATAACCTTGAGCAAATTACTTAAGGTCTCCAAGTCTCAGTAACTTCACCTATCTTATGTATTTGTTGAGAGAAATTAATGATAAATAAAGTTTGGCGTACGGTATTTGATAAATGACAGCCATATTAACGGAAACCATCTATCCCATCCTTCAATTTAAAAAGGCCAGAGAATGTTATATAAGCTCCTGAACTATATTGTGGTAACTTTATGAAATGCTACAGTGTTTTCAAATAACCTTCATGCTTCTACAACCATATTTCTCAAACACACAATCTGAACAATAGCAGTAAAAGAAAATTTGGGGGACAAAGAAGAGTAATACAGTTAACTTGCGTTTTTAAAAGCCTTCAGTTTTTCACCAATCTAAATCAATCTTTATTGTTGTTCCCTCTCAATTTGTTCCTCCTTTAAAAAAAATGAGTTTCGGGGGGGTGGGAGGTTGGGGTACCAGGTGGTGGGTATTAAAGAGGGTATGGCTTGCATGGAGCACTGGGTGTGGTGAAAAAAATAATGAATACTGTTTTTCTGAAAATAAATAAATTGGAAAAAAAAATGAGTTTCAGGGCGCCTGGGTGGCTCAGTGGGTTAAAGCTTCTGCCTTTGGCTCGGATTGTGATCTCAGGGTCCTGGGATCGAGCCCCATATCAGGCTCTCTGCTCAGCCTGCTTCCTCCTCTCCCTCTGCCTGCTTCTCTGCCTACTTGTGACCTCTGTCTGTAAAATGAATAAATTTAAAAAAATCTAAAAAAAAAATTAAAAATAAAAATAAATGAGTTTTGGGGCGCCTGGGTGGCTCAGTTGCTTAAGCGACTGCCTTCAGCTCAGATTATGGTCCCAGAGTCCCAGGACCGAGTTCCACATCAGATTCCCAGCTCCATGGGGAGTCTGCTTCTCCCTCTGACCTTCTCCTCTCTTGTGCTCTCTCTCACTCTCTCCCTCAAATAAATAAATAAAATCTTAAAAAAAAAAAAAAAAATGGTGTGTGCCTGGATGGCTCAATGGGTCAAAGCCTCTGCCTTCGGCTCAAGTTGTGATCCCATGGGATTGAGCCCCACATCAGGCTCTCTGCTCAGCGGGGAGCCTACTTCCTCCTCTCTCTCTCCCTGCCTCTCTGCCTACTTGTGATCTCTGTCTGTCAAATAAATAAATAAACTCTTTTTTTAAAAAATGAGTTTTGTTAATCTAGTTGTGTGGATCCTGATTTACGCAGGCTACAATTATTTGGTAAAATATCTGTCTCAAAAGAAAAACAAGTAGCATTCTTTTCAAATTCCATACAACCGCGTGGGACAATTATATAAAGCATTTGTAAAATTCACTCCAGTCCCAACTGCTACTTTCCATTGCAAATTAATTTTCATACTATTATTTTCCAAGCTTGTTCTGACACTTGATTTCTTTCTCTAAATCTAACTAGACGTAACTTAAGCTGGAAAAAACGAAGCACGTATTTTTACCTACAAGCAGATGTCACTAAGTATAAACAGATTTTTTTCACTTAAAAACTTGCCTCGGGGTGCCTGGGTGGCTCAGTGGGTTAAAGCCTCTGCCTTTGGCTCAAGTCGTGATCCCAGGGTCCTGGGATGGAGCCCCGCATTGGACTCTCTGCTTAGCAGAGAGCCTGCTTCCTCCTCTCTCTCTCCCTGCCTCTCTGCCTACTTGTGATCTCTGTCTGTCGAATAAATAAATAAATATTTTTTTAAGATTTTGTTTATTTATTTGACAGACAGAGATCACAAGTAGGCTGAGAGGCAGGCAGAAAGAGAGAGAGGAGGAAGCAGGCTCCCTGCTGAGCAGAGAGCCCGATGTGGGGCTCAATCCCAGGACCCTGGGATCATGACCCGAGCAGAAGGCAGAGGCCTTAACCCACTGAGCCACCCAAGTGCCCCTAAATAAATAAATTCTTAAAAAAAAAAAAAAAAAAAAAAAAAACTTGCCTCAAAACTAGTTATTTTCTTTTTTTAAAAAAGATTTTATTTATTTATTTGACAGAGATCACAAGTAGGCAGAGAGGCAGGCGGGTCGGTGGGGAGGGGGCAGGCTCCAAGCTGAGCAGAGAGCCACATGCAGGGCTCAATCCCAGGACCCTGCGATCATAACCTGAGCCTAAGGCAAAGGCTTAATCCACTGAGCCACCCAGGCACCCCAAAACTAGTTATTTCCTTAAAAAAAAAAAAAAAAAAAAACTATTTTCTTTAAACAAAAATCTTCAAGTTTTTAAGCCTATATTTTAAATAAAGTGAATTGATAGCATATTGGCTTAAAGAAGAAAATAAATTGAGATGTCAAGTTCCCAAACACATTGTTTTTTCAAATCATAGTGTTGACCTTGTAAATTAATAAAATATACAAAGAGCTACAAACAATGGATCAAGGGAAAAGAAGTAATCTACTTCTGATGGTCTTATCAATGGAAAATGGGAAGATACAAATTCTTACTCCTAACTCAGTCTATTAGGGAAATCACTAAAAAGAAAGTTCTATAAATCTATCTACTTGATAAATGCCAACTAAATAATTATTCACCTCTGATTAGGTAAAGCAGTCTGCTAAAACAACATAAGTATCTGGGGCACCTAGGTGGCTCAGTGGGTTAAGCCTCTGACTTCGGCTCAGGTCATGATTTCAAGGTCCTGGGATGGAGCCTTACATTGGGCTCCCTGCTCAGCGGGAGGCCTGCTTCTCCCTCTCCCACTCCCCCTGCTTGTGTTCTCTCTCTTGCTGTGTCTTCTATCAAATAAAATCTTTTGGAAAAAAAAGTACACCTATTTAAAAAAATCTCTAAAAAGAAAAAACAAAACAATATAAGTATCTCTGCTGAAAGGATTTTTTCTCCAGTTTCAAAAATTTGTCTATTCAAAGAATATTGGGATTTATTTGGGCCACGCCCTCAAGGAACTCTCAGTCTAGATAAATCAGACCAATACAAAAGAGAAGAGCTTATAATTTTCAGAACTCAAATTACTGGTTTTAAATATGTTTAGGACATATAAAGGCCTAGGACATGTAAAGGCCAAAGACAAGTAGCAATCTCTAACTTTCAGAGACATAATTTGAGTTAGGCATATATCTGATATCTCTGCTCCAGTTCCTTAGCATTGTCATTCACATGAAGCTATTCAGTTTACTCTGTTGCTGCTTAAGCCATAAATCTTATTAAGTGATTTTTTTTCTAATTAAAATCCCTCTGAAGAAAATGGGAGTATGAATTAACACAGTCTTTTTTTGGAAGAGAACTGAGCAATACACCTCACAACTATTTTTTTTTTTTTTTAATGTTCTTTTGGCATTCAAGAATGGCTGGAACCAGAAATTTGAGTGATGTTTCCAAGCTCTGTCTCTCTCTCTCTCATGCTTTGGCTATCTTTGACTCTATTCCATATTCAGCCAGACTCTCTAAACACAGTAGGGAAAATACACACCGGAAACCCCAACTAAGTCACAATCTCCAACCTTAGTCACCCATGCCGAAAGAGAATGTCTTGTTCCTTCCAAAAGAAAAGATCCAGAGATGGCTCCTATTAGCCCAGTTTAAAATAGGGGGTGGGAGTAACTAGGACTAGCATTTTCCCTGGGACTAAAAGAAAGAGAAGACATGCCTCCCAAAAAAAGGATGTTGGAAAAAAAAATTAGCATATGTCCATATAAATAAACATATCCTTTGATCCAGCAATTCCACTTCTAGAAATTAAAACTTGCACTATTATTGTGTTGCAATTTTTATTATTTTTTATTTTATTTAAAATCAATTAACATGGGGCACCTGGGTGGCTCAGTTGGTTAAGCGACTGCCTTCGGCTCAGGTCTCGATCCCAGGGTCCTGGGATTGAGTCCCACGTTGGGCTCCCTACTCAGTGGGGAGCCTGCTTCCCCCCACTGCCTGCCTCTCTGCTTACTTGTGCTCTTTCTCCCTCTGTCAAATAAATTAAATCTTTTTAAAAATTATAATAAGAGAAAATAAATTAACATGGTGTATTACTAGTTTCAGAGACAGTTTAATGATTTATCAATTGCATATACCACCCAGTGCTCATTACATCAAGTGCCCTCCTTAATGCCAGTCACTCAGTTACCCCATCACCCTCACCTTCCCTTCAGCAACCCTCAATTTATTTCCTATACTTAAGAGTCTCTTATAATTTGTCTCCCTCTCTGATTTCATTTTATTTTATTTTTCCCTCCCTTCCTCTATTTCATCTGTCCCATTTCTCCAAAGCCATAAGAGACCTAGGAATAAACCTAACCAAAGAGGCAAAGGATCTGTACTCAGAAAACTACAGAACACTCATTAAAAAAATTGAGGAAGGGCACCTGGGTGGCTCAGTGGGTTAAGCCGTTGCCTTCGGCTCAGGTCATGATCTCAGGGTCCTGGGATCTAGTCCCGCATCGGGCTCTCTGCTCAGCAGGGAGCCTGCTTCCTCCTCTCTCTGCCTGCCTCTCTGCCTACTTGTGATCTCTCTCTGTCAAATAAATAAATAAAATCTTTAAAAAAAAAAAAATTGAGGAAGACACAAAGAAATGGAAAAACGTTCCATGCTCATGGATTAGAAGAACAAATATTGTTAAAATGCCTTTGCTCCCTATAGCAATCCACACATTCAATACAATCCCTATCAAAATGCCATCAACTGGGCGCCTAGGAGGCTTAGTGGGTTAAGCCGCTGCCTTCGGCTCAGGTCATGATCCCAGGATCCTGGGGTCGAGTCCCGCATCGGGCTCTCTGCTCAGCAGGGAGCCTGCTTCCTCCTCTCTCTCTCTGCCTGCCTCTCTGCCTACTTGTGATCTCTCTCTGTCAAATAAATCAATAAAAAAATTTAAAAAAAAAAAAATGCCATCAACTTTTTTCACAGCTGGAACAAATAATCCTAAAACTGGTATGGATCCAGAAAAGGCTTTGAATAGTCAAAGGAATGTTGAAAAAGAAAAATAAAACTGGTGCATCAAAATTCTGATGCATCTATAATTTTCTCGTGTCTGTTGTCCATCTGTATGTCTTCTTTGGAGAAGTGCCTATACATGTCTTCTGTCATTGACTGATTGAATTATTTGTTCTTTGGGTGTTGAATTGGTAAGTTTTTTTACAGATTTTGAATACTACTAACCTTTTACCTAATATGTCATTTGCAAATTTCTTCTCCCATCCTGTCGGTTGTCTTTTGTTTTTGTTGACTGTTGCTTCCTTTGCTGTGCGAAACTTTTTCATCTTAATGAAGTTCCAATAGTTCATTTTTGCCTTTGTTCCCCTTGCCTTCGTTGATGTGTCTAGCAAGAAGTTGCTAGAGCCGAGGTCAAAGAGGTTGCTGCCTGCGTTCTCTAGGATTTTGATGGATTCCTCTCTCCCATTTAGGCCTTTCATCCATTTTTAGTCCATTTTTGTGTTTGATGTAAGGAAATAGTCCACTTACATTCTTCCACATGTGGCTGTCCAAGTTTCCCAACACCATTGTTGTACAGACTGTCTTTTTTCCATTGGACATTCTTTCCTGCTTTGTTGAAGATTTCTTGACCATAGGGTTCAGGGTCTACTTCTGGGCTCTCTGTTCTGTCCCTTGATCTACGTGTCTGTGTTTGTGCCAGTACTATATTGTGTTGATGATTACAACTTTGGTTTCTTGTTTTTTGTTTTTTTAAGATTTTATTTAGGGGCACCTGGATGGCTCAGTTGTTACACATATGCTTTCAGCTCAGGTTACAATCCCGAGGTCCTGGGATCAAGCCCCATATCAGGCTCCCTGCTCCACAGGAAGCCTGCTTCTCCCTCTCCCACTCTCCCTGCTCGTGTTCCCTCTCTTGCTGTGTAGCACCCCAATGTTCTTCTAGCTGCCTGTTGAGCCCAGCACCCAGCCACGGCTTGTCACTGGATCAAGCCATTGACCTCCTTGTGGCCATCTTCCACAAGTACTCAGGCAGTGAAGGGACAAGAACACTCTGACCAAGAAGGAGCCAAAGGAGCTAATCCAGAAAGAGCTCACCACTGGCCCGAAGCTGCAGAATGTGGACACTGCATTGTCCACAATGTGATGAAGGACCTGGACCAGAACAAGGACCAAATGGTAAACTTCCAAGAATATGTCACCTTCCTGGGAGCCGTTCTGTTAATCTATAATGATAACCTGAAAAATCAGGAAAGCAGAGATACTCTCTGTCAGGCCTAAGTCAAATCCAGTGGTGGGTAACTGTACAAAAAAAAGTTTTTATTAAAAAAAAAAGTGAGGGCGCCTGGGTGGCTCAGTGGGTTAAGCCTCTGCCTTCAGCTCAGGTCATGATCTCAGGGTCCTGGGATCGAGCCCCACATCAGGCTCTCTGCTCGGCAGGGAGCCTGCTTCCTCCCCTCTCTCTCTGCTTGCCTCTCTGCCTACTTGTGATCTCTCTCTGTGAAATAAATAAATAAAATCTTAAAAAAAAAAAAGTGATAGGAGAGCTTTTAGAAAACATTATTTCAGTTTAACTGTACAAATTAAACCAGTCCAGGATTTAGATTTTTAAAAACTGTTTTTTAAAAACTGCTTCAACAAACATTCATGCTTACTGAGTAATAAAAATGGTATCATTATTTGTTCAGATTAAAATCAAACAGGAAAGATTACAAAGCATTAATTAAATATGAACACATCGTTCTACAAAACTTATTTTTCTTTTAAAAGTAACAGAAAGTGTGACGCTTGTTTAGCTGCACTTTGAGTTGTGGGTGAATGTTATGACCATGTTTCTAGGTAACATCAAAGTTTTGTCAATGCTGAGAACATGGGTGGAAAACAGGTACAAATACAAAGATGCCTTCTTCCCACAGTTCTGTATACGCTATATTATTCTTTTCCTATGCTGAATTCTAATAGAGCAGACCAGCTGGTGCTGTAGTTTAAGGCCTGTGGTTAAAGAATGAAATGTCTCCTAAAACACAGTCCTGACATAATCATCCAGAAGAGATAGATCCTTGGACAGGAAACTAGAACCAGGAGAGTGTACCTTAAACAGATCTGACAGGAATAGAATATTTGACTCCCATCTAAGGCCTAGACCTAAGGAAACATATTTTTTTTTAATATTTTATTTATTTATTTGAGAGGTAGAGAGAGACAATGAAAGAGAGAGAGCATAAGAATAGAGAGGTCAGTGGGAGAAGCAGACTTCCTGCTGAGCAGGGGACTCGATCCCAGGACCCTGGGATCATGACCCGAGACAAAGGCAGTTGCTTTACCAACTGAGCCACCCAGGCGCCCCTTAAGAAAACATATTAAAAGAAAAAACTACCTCTATTAACTGATGGCAGGCCAGAAACCAGCTAGGACAGTATCTCTTTTGGAGACCACAGACCAAACAGAATTAAACTATACCTTGCAGACCAGAAGACCAACTTGAAAGTTACTCTCTGACTTCATTATTACTGTTTGGTTTTTAGCCTTTAGAAAACTCTCATTTCAGATGTGTCTGGCTGAGCAAACAAAAATTCTGGAGAGGTCCAGAATGTTAAGAAAAAGTGATATTCCACAAGAACACTAAAGAAACAACCATGTGGTAGCTTTCTTTCCATTGCCAACCTTAGAGGACTGGAGTTTCTTGTATTACAAGAAATATATATGCAAATAAAATGGAGTATTACTCAGCCATAAAAAAGGGAATGAGATCCTGTCATTTGCAACAACATGGATGGACGTAGAGGGTATAAAGGTAAAGTAAGTGAAGTAAGTCAGTCAGAGAAAGACGAATATGATTTCACTCATATGTAGAATTTAAGAAACAAACGAAAAAAGAAAAAAAGGGACATCTGATTGGCTCAGTTGGTTGGACGACTGCCTTCAGCTCAGGTCATGATCCCGGAGTCCCAGGATCGAGTCCCACATCGGGCTCCCAGCTCCATGGGGAGTCTGCTTCTCCCTCTGACCTTCTCCTCGCTCATGCTCTCTCTCACTGTCTCTCTCTCAAATAAATAAATAATATCTTTAATAAAAAAAAAAGAGAGAGAGAGACAAAGAGACTTCTAAATGAAAAGAACAAAGTGGTGGTTGCCACTTGGAAGGGGCATAGACTGCTGACCAGGAAGATTAAGAGTACACTTACCATGATAAGCACGAATGTACAGAATTGATGAATCATTATATTGTACACCTGAAACTGATATGACACTGTTGGTTAATTGTACTTCAGTAAGAAAATAGTAAATGAAAAAGAACTAGAAAATTTTTTTATATGGTAATTCTGTGTTGTTGTTGTTTTTTACTTTTTTTTAATTATTTTTATTAACATATAATATATTATTAGCCCCAGGGGTACAGGTCTGTGAATCATCAGGCTTACACATTTCACAGCACTCACCATATCACATACCCTCCCCAATGTCCACAACCCAACCACCCTCCCCATACCCCTCTCCTCCCAGCAACCCTCAGTTTTTTTGTGAGATTAAGTCTCTTACGGTTTGTCTCCTCCCAATCCCATCTTGTTTCACTTTTTCCTTCCCTAACCCCCAAACCTCTGTCTCTCAAATTCCTTGTATCAGGGAGGTCATATGATAATTGTCTTTCTCTGATTGACTTATTTCACTCAGCATAATTCCCTCTAGAATTGGAAAATTTCTATACAAATACCTAGAATGAAATTAACTGTGACAAATCTGAAGAGATAGGTACTACAGTCAAGATTCAGCACCCTTCTATAATGTTTAAAATATTTATAATAAGTATGTATTATTGCAGTAAATCAAATATAAAACAATTTAGCAACAGAGAAGTAAGTAAAAGCATGAAAGTGCTGAGTATTAGAACCATGACAGTAGGAGTTAAAACCTGAGTAGAAAAATAGATGAGAGTTTCTAATCATCTGGACAAAAGAATTGAAGAGCCAAACAGAAAAAGATCAATCAGAAACTGACTCTGTTTCTCAGTAGAAATAGGTCTCCAAGTAGGAAAAGTCCAGATGAGTAAAACAAGATGGACTAATTACAAAGGAGACCTGACCACAAGTCTAAAATCAAAGGCAATTAACCTGCTTCCTATGAAAGCAAGCACTTTTCCCCAGTTTTTCCAAAGATATAATTTTAAACATTCTATGTAACAGGTTTTCAAATTTTGTTTTCCAAAGGATCAACTATTTCAACTCCAGAGATAAAATGCAGAAGGACAAGAAAAAAATCCAATGAAAAGTGATTGGTCTACGAAAACAGCTGAGAAAAAAAAAGTCTTAGCTGCTCTAATATAATTTTCATTTAATACTTATCAGTTCTGTTCAGGCCCCAATATTATTACTTTTCAGTTCTCCTCTTCCAGTCCCACTATTTCAGCCAAATTGAGAATCTACTCATAGTTTATCACTTCGGTGCATTTGCCACTACTACTGTCCCTAAACTGATAATCCTTGCCTATTCCTTTCCCTCACTCTCCTTCACTCCCCAGTCCCTACAATATATCTACAAAGAAAAATTGTTATTTAAAGTCAGAAAATCAATTTCAAGTCCCACTTAATCCCATTTACCTCAATTTAGAATCAGTATGAAAGTGAGCAAATTATTTAACTTTGATGGACCCCAGGGTCCATCTCACCATGTTACTGTGAAGAGTCCGTGAGATAATGTATGTGAAAATGCTCAATATTTTTTAACAAATGAAATGAAGATCCAAACAGACAGCCTGCTTATAAAGGAAATGCCTAAAGTAACAAATGTAAGCTATGTGACACATCTAAAGAAAATACTGAATGACTTTACGAAGACACTAACATGGAGAGAATAAGCAGTAAATTTTATTTATTTATTTTAAAGTAGGCTCCATGCCCAACGTGGGGACTGAACTAACCCTGAGATCAAGGGTCCCATAATCTACTGACTAAACTAGCCAGGCATCCCCGCACAAGTAAAATTTAGAATGAAGAACGTATATCGATCTAAACCTTTTATAACAACTATGTGCAGTGTGTGTGTGTGTGTGTGTGTGTGTGTATAAAACATATATATAATGTTATATATATATTCATTCATATATATTCATATTCCAAAGAATTCTGACCTTTCTATAGCATATTATTCCCCCAAATATTTAGATTGAATTGTTTTAATCTGTAATGTTGTGAGAATTTTTTTTACTATATTTGGCTTCTAAAAGCATAATATATTGGGACACCTAAGTGGCTCAATTGGTTAAGGGACCCAGGGTCCTGGGATCGAGCCCCACATTGGGGTCCCTACTTAGCAAGGAGCCTTCTTCTCCCCTGCCCTTCACCCTGCTCTTGTGCTATCTCTCTCAAATAAATAAATCTTTTTTTTTTTTAAAGCATAATATAGGGCGCCTGGGTGGCTCAGTGGGTTAAGCCGCTGCCTTCAGCTCGGGTCATGATCTCAGGGTCCTGGGATCGAGTCCCACATCGGGCTCTCTGCTCAGCAGGGAGCCTACTTCCCTCTCTCACTCTCTCTCTACCTGCCTCTCTGCCTACTTGTGATCTCTGTCTGTCAAATAAATAAATAAAATCTTTTAAAAAAAAAAAGCATAATATATTATAAAATTACTTTTTAATTGTCTTATATTTAGCACTACTCCATCCAGACACATTTCCCAATACTTACAAAACCAAGCATTATAAAAACTTCATGAACCATCATGTATACAGAAGGCTGAATACAGTCCCCCCAAAATTCCATCCAAACCCCAGAATGTTACCTTATTTGGAAATAGGGTCTCTGTTGATGTAATTATTTAAGGATCTCATGATGAAATCAAGCTGGATTGAGGGTGCACCCTAAATTCAATTACTGTCTTTTTTTTTTTTTTTTTCGACAGACAGTAGTAGGCAAGTAGGCAGAGAGGCAGGCAGAGAGAGGAGGAAGCAGGCTCCCCACTGAGCAGAGAGCCCGATGTGGGGCTCGATCCCAGCACTCTGGGATCATGACCTGAGCTGAAGGCAGAAGCTTTAACCCACTGAGCCACCCAGGCGCCCCTGATTACTGTCTTTTTAAAGATTTTATTTATTTAGGGGCGCCTGGGTGGCTCAGTGGGTTAGGGCCTCTGCCTTAGGCTCAGGTCATGATCCCAAGGTCCTGGGATCAAGACCCCAATCAGGCTCTCTGCTCAGTGGGGAGCCTGCTTCCCTTCCTCTCTCTCTGCCTGCCCCTCTGCCTACTTGTGATCTCTGTCTGTCAAATAAACAATTAAAATCTATTTTAAAAAAAAAAAAAGGAAAAGGAGATGTGGACTCAGACACACAAAAAAAAAGCCATCTAAAGGTGAGGCAGAGAGCAGAGTGATGCTGTCATAAATCAAGAAAGTCTAGAGTCACCAGAACCTGGAAGACACAAGGAAGGATTCTTTCCTAGAGTCTTCAGAGGGAGCACTGTCTTCCCAGCACCTTGATTTCAGACTTACAGTCTCCAGAACTGTGAAAGAGTAAGTGTTGTTTTAAGCCACCAAATTTGCAAGATGTGTTATGGCAGCCTTAGGAAACTCATAATGCTGGGGATATAAACTGTAGCTATTATAGGGGTGCCTGGGTGGCTCGGTGGGTTAAAGCCTCTGCCTTCGGCTCAGGTCATGATCCTAGGGTCCTGGGATTGAGCCCCGCATCAGGGGCTCTGCTTGGCAGGGAGCCTGCTCCCTCCTTTCTCTCTGCCTGCCTCTGCCTACTTGTGATCTCTGTCAAATAAATAAATAAAATCTTTAAAAAATAAATAAATGAACTGTAACTATTACAGTTAAATGTTGTTAAAACATTTATTTATTTTTTTTAAAGATTCCACTTATTTATTTGACAGAGAGAGAGAGAGCAAGAACACAAGCAGGGGACTGGGAGAAAGAAAGCAGGCCTCCTGCAGAATAGGGACCCCAACGTGGGGCTCGATCCCAGGACCCTAGGATCATGACCTGAGCCGAAGGGAGATGCTTCAGGACTGAGCCACCCAGGCACCCCTTATTAAAACATTTTAAAAAGTGAAGATTACTTCTCTGATATTTCCTATAAAAGTGTCAAGGCTCCCTTAAAATACAAGTATTTACTTTCTTAATCTTTTTGTTCCTAATTCCAAAATAATCAATTGTCTGTAAAACCATACATAACATTTTTTTTAAATCTAGCCTGTCTGAAATTCATCTAAACTTAGATAGTAGTTGTATGAAATATTTACATAGGCAAAATTACTTTTTCATTTTTTTTTTCCAGTCAATAATGAAACATAGTTTAAAAAAAAAGAAGAAGAAACACCTCTAGGGGTGCCTGGTGGCTCAGATGGTTAAGTGTCTGCCTTTCGCTCAGGTCATAATCTCGAGATCCTGGGATCAAGCCCCATCTCAGGCTCCCAGCTCAGCAGGGAGTCTGCTTCTCCCTCTCCCTCTGCCTCTTCCCCTGCTTGTGGTCTCTCTCTCTCTCTGATTTTACGAAATGCAAAGATCTTGATTAACTCCACATTCAGTGATCTCTCTGCTACACCTGACACTGAGAAATGTTCCTTCACTTTCTATGACTCACTTTCTATGACTCTGGACTTCCAACACAGAAAACTCTAATTTATAGTAGTTTAACCATATAAGGTTATAATCTTTCATGAAAACAAACAAACAAACAAACAAAAAACCCTCAGGACGCCTAGGTGGCTCAGTCAGTTAAGGATCTGCCTTCAGCTCAGGTCTGGAATGGAGCTCCACCTTGGACTCCTTGCTCAACGGGAAGCCTGCTTCTCCCTCTCCCTCTACCTGTGCTCTCTATCTCTAATAAATGAATAAAATCTTTTTAAAAATTTCAGAAGGCAGTTACGACAATCCCACTATATATCATTAAAGCCCAGGTTCTTTCTAGGGTGTGGGCCCTCCTCTACATGGCCAAGATGCCTTCTGGAGCTCCAGTCTTTATATCAGCAGGCCAGTGTCAGGAAGGAGAAAAACTAGGAAGGTACACCCTTTAAGGCTATTTTTGGGATATTGAGCTCATTTCCACTTATATCAAACTGGCCAGAACTTATTCACATTTATATTTCTTAGAAACATGAAAATGTGAGCAGGAAAAACAACAGTGGGGAAACAAAAAGAAACAAAATTTGAAATTTGTCCCTGCATGGCCACATGACCAACCAAAAATCAGAGGTTCTATCACTCTCCAAATGTCTCTCCCAAACTTTCCAATCCTCCTGCTATGGCTCCTTTTACTTTCAATCTTCCTTGCAATAGATTACCCAAAACTCAGTCTTTGGTCCTCTATTCTTCCACTCTACACCAACTTTCTGTGGGCATTCACGGTGTCATAGCTCTATCATAATGACTCTCAAGTCTTTGTGTCCAGCCCCTACCTGTCCCCTTTTCTTAAGTCTCCATTTGGATGGCTATAAAGTAAAACCCCATCATCTTCCAAGCCCACAAAGACAAATAAAAAATGTCAAGAGAGGGGTGCCTGGGTGGCTCAGCGGGTTAAAGCCTCTGCCTTCAGCTCAGGTCACAGTCCCAGGGTCCTGGGATCGAGCCGCATCGGGGTCTCTGCTCAGCGGGGAGCCTGCGTCCCTTCCTCTCTCTCTGCCTGCCTCTCTAGGCGCTTACTTGTGATCTCTGTCTGTCAAATGAATAAATAAAATCTTAAAAAAAAAAAAAAGAAAGAAAGAAATGTCAAGGGAAAAAGATTTTCAATCTATTTAAGTCATGGAATCACAAATATCCCAGACTTTCATGTTTAGAATTTTGGCATCATCTCTGACTCCTCTTTCCACTTCCCACAAGCCATGGGAGGCAGGTCATCATGAGCTTCTAAAAAGATAATAAATTAGATTCTGTGAAGCTTATACAACCTATGACTTTGGATGCAATTTCTCAAAATGGCTATGGCCCTCCCACAATTCTACTGTAATGTTCTAAAGTCACTATCCTTATTTTCAAGTCCATAAGCCTATTTGCCATAGACTGTGTCCCCCCCAAAATTCATATGTTGAGACCTAACCTCCAGTGTCCTAGCATTTGGAGGTAGAGTCAGAATGATAGTATCTGGAGGTGACTAGGTCACACAAGCTCTGCCTTCATGAGTAAGATTAGTGCCCTTATAAAATAGGCCCCAGAGACTGCCCTTGCAACCTCCACCATGTGAGGATATGATAGGAAGAATGCTATCGTTGAGCCAGGAAGCCAGTCCTCACAAGACCCTGAATCAGCCTGGGCCTTGATCTTGGACTTCACAGCCTCCAGAACTGTAAGAAATACATGTTTGTTGTTTAAGCTACTCAGTTTATGGCAGTTTGTTATAGCAACACAAATGGACTAAGACACTATTGTTAGTCCTCATTATACATGACATCTTGAGACCTTTGACATTCATCATTTCCTCCTCCTCAAAATTCTCTACACCCAAGGTTTCCATGACATCACATTATCCCAGTTCTCCTGCAATACCTCTGACAATTCCTGACTATTACTGCTCTATCTACCCCTTAAATATTGAGTTTTCTCTGGGTTCAATTCGTGGGCCACTCCTCTTTTCCTTCTATACATATTCCTCAAAAATCTCATTTTTTTCTTTATATCCGACAACCACTTGGATATTGGTAATTGCCAAATTAAATCTCTAGTTTTCACTTCTCTTATCTCCTGACCCAGAACTTTTCATAATCTTACCTGAGCCCACTCTAGTAAAGTTCACTTCAATTCCCATTTACACTATATTTCTCTCCATTCCTGGAACAAGACATTCACACATTTACATGTTTTTCTCTCTGCCTTTAATCTCCTTTACCATCCTTTCCACATGGCAGAGCTTATTCGTCCTATAAAACTTGGCTTAAAAACCACCTCTCATAAGAAGCTTTATCTTTCTCTCAGTAAAGTGGATCCATATCATTATTTCAAGACCGTCCCCATTAATAACTAAGGTAGGGATAGCATCTTACGCTTATTCTTTGTTTTTGTTCTAGGACTTAGCACAATGCCTGGAAAAGCAATAAATACTCGTCAAGTCAATGAATCCCAAATGGTGCTTGACAGCTGGCAACAACCAACCAAGAAATCCCAACCACTGTACTTGAGTACAGAATGGGGAAGGGGAACACACCCAGGCTGACTATGAATTACAATGGTTTAATAATAACCAATTATCGATCTTTAAAATATCTCAAGCTATATTTCAAATACTGTGCAAAAGTTTATCTCTTAGCTTAACTCACTCATACTCCCTAAATAAAACTAATGAAATATCTAAGAAGTACTTAAAACCTCTCTCTAGTATACTTAAGTGGGTTGATATGAAAGAATACAAGAATGTCAAATGATTAAGATACTTGACTCCAGGTTAAATACAATATAGATAAATGGATTAAATTCTAAATGTATTAATGGACAGCAAAAATAAACAAAAAGAGTGGTGCCTGGCTGGTTCAATCAGTAGAACACAAAATTCTTGATTTTGATCTTGATCTTGAGATCAAGCTCCACATTTGCTACAGAGTCTAGTTTTTAAAAAATAAAAATTCAAAAAGATATTTAAGTTAAAAAAAAGTAAAATAAAAAGGAAGAAGTAAAGCCATATAAAGGATTTAACCCATATGGTCACTATCAATTTTTCTTGGACAAATCACAGTAAAAGTAAAAGAAAGTAAGAACAAAAAGAAAAATAAAGATAGGAATGCCTGAGTAGCTCAGTTGGTTAAGCATCTGCCTTTGGCTCTGGTCATGATCCCAGGGTCCTGGGATTAAGTCCCACATCAGGCTCCCTGCTCAGCACGGAGCCTGCTTCTCCCTCTGGCTGCCACTCCCCCTGCCTGTAGTCTTTCTCTCTCTCTCTCTCTGACAAATAAATAAACAACAAAACAAAACAAACCTTTAAAAAAAAGTAAAGAAAAATAAAAATCGTTGGAGTTGGGGGGCGTGGTGCACCTGGGTGGCTCAGCTGGTTAAGCATCTGCCCTCAGCTCAGGTCATGGAATCAAGCCCCTGCATCTTCTCCCTCTCCCTCCTCCCTCCTCCAGCTCGTGCTCTCTCACTCTCTCTCAAATAAAAAAATAAATAAAATCTTAAAAAGAGAGAGAGAGAGAGTTCGCCAAATAACTTCACCTCTTAGAAACAAATGATAGGGGCACCTGGGTGGCTCAGTGGGTTAAGCGGTTGCCTTTGGGCTCGAGTCATGGTACCAGGGTCCTGGGATGGGGCCCTAAAGCAGGCTTCCTCCTCAGCAGAGAGCCTTCTTCTCCCTCTCCCTCTGCCTGCTGCTCTGCCTACTTGTGTTCCCTCTCCATCTCTCTAATAAATAAATAAAATCTATAAAATTAAAAAAAAAGAAACAAATGATATTTTCTAACATCCTAAGTACTGTGCATATTCATATGCAAAGTCAGGAAAATAAAGTCTTAATTTCAAACTATCAAAATCAAACTGTCATAAAATAGTGTTTGGGGTTTCTTTTTAAAATTTTATTTATTTTTTTAAAAATTAAATAAATAAATAAATAAATAAATAAAATTTTATTTATTTGACAGAAAGAGACACAGTGAGATAGGGAACACAAGCAGGGGGAGAGGGATAAAGAGGCTTCCCGATGATCAGGGAGCCCATGTGGGGCCCGATCCCAGGACCCTGGGATCATGACCTGAGCTGAAGGCAGATGCTTAACAACTGAGTCACCCAGGCTCCCAAAATCAGTGGTTTTGAAGGTATGTTCTCCTCAGCATGACAGTATATTATAAGAATACAAAACTGTAAATACATTAAATACCCAATAACAAATGATAAAGTTAAATTAATATACCCCTAAGATGTAATAATTCAGCCACTGAAGATGATGTGGAATTTCCCTGGAATTTTACAGAATAACCTTTCCTTATGTCATCAACATTTAGGGAAAAAGTAAGAATACTACTAATATCTTTTTATCTTATAGCTTTATCTCTTTTTTTTAAAGATTTATTTATATGACACAGAGAGAGAGAGATCACAAGTAGGCAAAGAGGCAGGCAATGGGAGAGGGGGTGTCAGGAGTACTGACTCCCTGCTGAGGATTACTCCCTGCTGAGCAGAGAGCCCAATGCGGGGCTCAGTCACAAGACCCTGAGACCATAACCTGAGCCTAAGGCAGAGGCTTAACCCACTGAACCATCCAGGAGCCCTTATAGCTTTATCTTATAGCTTTTCTATTTTACTTATTTTAAGTAGGTTCCACACCCAGAGTCATGCACTCATGACTCTGATATCAAGTCACATACCCTACCCACTGAGCCCACCAGGTGCCCCTCTTACAACTTTTTTTTTTTTTTTTGAGATCACTTTGAAAACTAACATAGAAATGCCATTTCTCTTTACCCAGTTTCTCCCAATAGCAGTATCTTGTAAAATCATACTACATAATCAACATCAAGATATTGACTTTAATACAACCTACTTCCTTATTCAGAGCCCCCCAGTTTTACTGTATTTATTCACATTTGTTGTATTTACTTCTATGCAATTTATCGCAAATGAAGGCTCATGTATCTGCCACCTAGTAAAGATACAAAATAGTTCTATCACCACAAAAATCCCTCTTGTTATCCTTTCATAACCACATTCCTTCCTTATAGCTTTTTATATTTTCAGCAATTGTGTATTCATTCAAACATCTTTATTAAATAACTACTATATGCCAAGCACTCTTCTTTGTATACAATTCAAATAGCATGGATTATTTTTTCCAGTTTGTAAATGCAATTTTTCAAAAAAAACAAGGTTTTTTGTCTTTCAATTCAATTTTAATATAGATATGTAGCTATATGGAAAAATTCAACTGAAAAGTATTACTAATGGAAAAGACATTTTAGGAACAAATATAGACTGCATTGATTGAATAATTCCAGGAATATTGTGGTAATAAGCACACAAAATTTCAGTATACTATCATAATCTGATTAGCTTTAGAGAGATTTGGGTAATAAAATCATACTATCTTCCAAAGAAAGCTTTATAATAAAGATTTACAGGATCAATTAGGTTTATTCTTTCTTCATTTACAATTCAAAGTACACAAATTTGCAGATTTTCTTCCAATAAGTTTTTACAGCAAGCTTTACATAAAAAAGACAACTCAAAGGATAAAATTAAAGATATAAAAGTATTCAAATGTCTAAAAAGTTATCCCAAATTAAAACACCTGTTCTTTGGGACACCTGGGTGGCTCAATGGGTTAAAGGCTCTGCCTTTAGCTCTGGTCATGATCTCAGGGTCCTGGGATCGAGCCCCACATCAGGCTCTCTGCTCAGCAGGGAGCCTGCTTCCCCCCTCTCTCTCTGCCTGCCTCTGCCTACTTCTGATCTCTCTCTCTGTCCAATAAATAAATAAAATCTTAAAAAAATTTTAAAAAAAAGAAACAACCAACTTAAAAAAAATGTGCTCTTCAAAAGACATTTTTTTAAAAAGATTTTATTTATTTATTTGACAGACAGAGATCACAAGTAGGCAGAGAGGCAGGCAGAGAGAGGGAGAAGCAGGCTCCCTGCTGAGCAGAGAGCCCGATGCAGGACTCAATCCCAGGATCCTGAGACTATGACCCGAGCCAAAGGCAGAGGCTTAACCACTGAGCCACACAGGTGCCCCCAAAAGACACTGTTAAGAAGATGAAAAGGCTGGGACGCCTGGGTGGCTCAGTGGGTTAAAGTCTCTGCCTTCGGCTCAGGTCATGATCGCAGGGTTCTGGGATCAAGTCCCGCATCGGGCTCTCTGCTCAGCGGGGAGCCTGTTTCTCCCTCTCTCTGCCTACTTGTGATCTCTCTGTCAAATAAATAAATAAAATCATAAAAAAAAAAGATGACAACGAAAAGGCAAGCCACAAACTGAAAGAAATTATTTACAAAATACCTGATAAAGACTTGTATCTGAAATTAATTTACCTATCTTTAAAGCAAGCTCCACACCTGGCATGGAGCCCAGTATGGGGCTTGAACTCACAACCCTGGGATCAAGACCTGAGCTGAGATCAAGAGTCCCGTGCTTAGGGCGCCTGAATGGCTCTGTTGGTTGAGCAACCAACTCTTAGTTTCCACTCAGGTCATGATCTCAGGGTCATAGGATCAAACCCACTCAGCAGGGAATCTGCTTCCCCCTCCATCTGCCCTCCCCCTGCACACTCTCTGTCTCTCAAATAAATAAATAAATAATAAATCCCTTTTTTGTTTTTTAAAGTTTATTTATTTATTTATTTACAGACAGAGATCACAAGCAGACAGAGAGGCAAGCAAAGAGAGAGGGGAAAGCAGGCTCACTGCTGAGCAGAGAGCCCGATTCAGGGCTTGATCCCAGGACCCTGGGATCATGATCTGAGCCCAAGGCAGACTTTAACCCACTGAGCCACCCACATGCCCCTAAGTAAATCTTTTTTAAAAAGAGTCAGATGCTGGGGCGCCTGGGTGGCTCAGTGGGTTGGGCCGCTGCCTTCGGCTCAGGTCATGATCCCAGGATCCTGGGGTCGAGTCCCGCATCCGGCTCTCTGCTCGGCGAGGAGCCTGCTTCCTCCTCTCTCTCTGCCTGCCTCTCTGCCTACTTGTGATCTCTCTCTGTCAAATAAATAAATAAAATCTTTAAAAAAAAAAAAAAAAAGAGTCAGATGCTTAACTGATGGAGCCACCCAGGCACCCTTGTATTTGAAATTAAAAAAAAAAAAAACCCTTAATAATAAGAAGCTAAGCAATCAAATAGAAAAGAAAATTTGATCTTGAAACTTTGCAAAAAATATTCAAATGCAATAAATACATGAAAAGCTGACTAACATCATTAGTAACCAGGAAAATATAAATTGAACCCACAATGAGATACCACTACATATCCACTAGAATGGCTATAAGTTGGTTCTTTTTTGTTTTTATTTTAAATAATTAAAAATAAATAAAATGGGATGCCTAGGTGGCTCAGGCGAGTAAGCCGCTGCCTTCGGCTCGGGTGATGGTCCCAGGGTCCTGGAATAGTCCTGCAACAGGCTCCTTGCTCAGCGGGGGAGCCTGCTTCTCTCTCTACCTGTGCCTGCCACTCTGCCTGCTTGGGCTCTCTCTTTCTAACAAATAAATATATAAATAAAATCTTTTTTTAACAAATAAATAAATAGAATAAAAAGGTTAACTGGAATCTTTATGCATTGCTGAAGTATGCAAAATGGCACAGCCAGTTTGGAAAATTGTTTGGTGGCAGTTTCACAGCAAGCTAAACAGATACTTATCATATGACCCAGCAATTCTTCTCCCATGTATTTACCCAAGAGAAATGAATCCATATGAACACTCAGAGATCTGTATGTAAATGTCCAGAATAACTTTGTTCTCATAGCTGAAAACTGGACACTCAAATTTCTACCAACCGGTGAATTGATAAATAAATTGTACTATATTCAACAACAAAAAGGAACTGACAATGCATATAAAATGGATAAATCTCAAACATATTTTTTTTAAGATTTTATTTATTTATTTGACAGAGATCACTAATAGGCAGAGAGGCAGGCAGAGAGAGGGGAAGGGAAGCAGACTCCCCGCTGAGCAGAGAGCCCAATGCGATGCGGGGCTTGATCCCAGGACCCTGGGACCATGACCCAAGCCGAAGGCAGAGGCTTTAACCCACTGAGCCACCCAGGCGCCCCTCAAACATATTTTAAGTAGGAAAAAAAAAGCCAGACATAGAAAACTATATAATTCCATTTAGATGACATTCTAAAAATAAATAAATAAAAATAAAAACAAAAGAACAGAAGACAGATCAGTAATTGCCACAGGCTAGGGAGGGAACTGACGTCACAGGGTCAGAGAGAACTCCTTTTTTTTTTTTTTTTAAGATATTTTATTTATTTCAAAGAGAAACAGAGCACAAGCAGAGGATGGGTAGAGGGAGAAGAGAGACAGACTCCCTGCCAAGTGCAGAGCCTGAGGCCAGCTCTATCCCAAGACCCTGAGATCATGACTTGAACCAAAGTCAGACATTTAACTTATTAACCAATTAAGCCACCCAGGTGTCCCAAAAGAACATTTTGTAGGGACAGAAATGTTCTATACCTAAACCTTAATTGTGGTAGTGGCTACATTTATGTACATACCTGTCAAAACTCACTGAATTGTTCAGTTAAAAAGGTGAATTTACTACACGTAAATTATACTTCAAAAAACGTGACGAAAGAAAAATTATTACAAGTAAAAAAAGATATATAATAAAATCATACATTCTACTATCCAGATTGGACAATTTATAAAAGCTTCTGGGGGCACCTGGGTGGCTCAGTGGGTTAAGCCGCTGCCTTCGGCTCAGGTCATGATCTCAGGGTCCTGGGATCGAGCCCCGCATCGGGCTCTCTGCTCAGCAGGGAGCCTACTTCCTCCTCTCTCTCTGCCTGCCTCTCTGCCTACTTGTGATCTCTGTCTGTCAAATAAATAAATAAAATCTCAAAAAATATATATATATATTTATATATATATAAGCTCAAAAGATATATATATATATAAATCTCAAAATATATATATATATATATATAAAAAAGCTTCTGGATTTTTTTACTTAAAAAATAATCTTCCCTGGGGTGCCTGGCTGGCTCAGTACAGCGTGCGACTCTTGACCTCGGAATTGTGAGCTGGAGCTTCATGTATGATGCAGAGTTTACTAAAAAATAAAAAATAGGGGCACCTGGGTGGCTTAGTTGGTTAAGCAACTGCCTTCGGCTCAGGTCATAATCCCAGGGTTCTGGGATCGAGCCCGGCACTGGGCTCCCTGCTTGGCAGGAAGCCTGCTTCTCCCTCTCCCACTCCCCCTGCTTGTGTTCCCTCTCTCGCTGCCTCTCTCTCTATCAAATAAATAAATAAAATCTTAAAAAAAAATAATAAAAAATAATTAAAAATTAAAAATAGGTCATCTTGGTGGCTCAGTCAGTTAGATGTCTGAACTCTTGATTTCAGCTCTGGTCATGATTTCAGCATTGTGAGATCGAGCCCCGCATGGCTCAAGTGGCTGGGCCTGAGCCGGCTTAGGATTCTCTCTTTCTCTCTATCCCCACCAAAAAATAATACATAATAAAAATAATAAAATAATCTTCCCTTTCCCTCCTGTGGGATGGTGAGTAATCATGTTAGCCCTGAGTGTGGTGGGGGTTGTCAGAGCCCAAGTGAACCAAGAAAGGAGTCCATATGGGAAGAAGACATGTGTTCAACCCAAGCACTGGAAGAGGGTGTCAACACAGAAGGGCAACCTTTCATGGGACACTAGGTCTCACAGAGTGAAGAGGATGTCTTCACATGAAAGCAGTCCAATTTAGGGTATCAGAGCCTAATTGGGGTGAGAAATACATCCAGAAACAGTGGAGAAGCTAACATGGGGCGTGAGAATCAGAACAGGTTGAAGAAGGTATCCCTAAATTGGGACATCCTAGTATGGGCTGTTAGCTTCTTAGAGGGGTAGCAGAATGGAAGGGATATAAGGAAGAATCAGCAGAGAAAAAAGGCATCCAGGAGAAGAGAGGGTGGTAGCAAATATGAAAGTTTGTTTAAATACAGGAAGATAGGGGCACCTGGGTGGCTCAGTGGATTAAAGTCTCTGCCTTCAGCTCAGGTCATGATCTCGGGGTTCTGGGATCAAGTCCCACATCATACTCCCTGCTCAGCAAAGAGCCTGCTTCCTCCTCTCTCTCTGCCCTCCTCTCTGCCTACTTCTGATCTGTCTCTGTCAAAGAAATAAATAAAATCTTTTTTTTTTTTTAAAGATTTTATTTTATTTATTTGAGAGAGAGAGACAGTGAGAGAGAGAATGAGCGAGGAGAAGGTCAGAGAGCGAAGCAGACTCCCCATGGAGCTGGGAGCCTGATGTGGGACTCGATCCCGGGACTCCAGGATCACGCCCTGAGCCGGAGGCAGTCGTTTAACCAACTGCGCCACCCAGGCGTCCCGAAATAAATAAAATCTTTAAAAAAAAAAAATACAGGAAGATATGAACAAATAAGTAAATATATTAAGGAGAACGGAAGCCAGATTTCTTACTCTCTCTCTCTCTATATATATATATATACACACTCATATATATGAATATATATATATTTCTTACTATGAGGGACAACTACAAATATGAAAAAGAAAAGAACTAGAACTTGTACTGAAATGGGAAGTATTAGTGTGAACTCCTCATTTACAATATATACAGATAAATAAATATGTATATGTATATGTATTCCCAGCTTCATCCATTAAGAGGGTGTGGGAATATTAACAACCCAACAACAACAAGCATATTAGCACTGAGATTGTAGCTTCAAAATGTCCAAGAAACAGCCAACTGCAGGACTAAGGCAGGTACAATAGGATAAATCTGTGCGAAAAAGTAAAAAGACATGCTCAAGGAATGATGGTGACATGTTATAAGGACACAAAAGCCAGCCTGAATGAGCTCTTATTGGCCAAATGAGGAAAAATCTAAACATCAAAATAAATAGTAGGGGTGCCTGGGTGGCTCAGTCATTGGGCATCTGCCTTCAGCTCAGGTCATGATCACAGGGTCCTGGTATCAAGCCTGGCATCCACATCCCGCTCCCTGCTCAGCGGGAAGCCTGCTTCTCCCTTTCCCACTGCCCCTGCTTGTGTTCCCTATCTCACTGTGTCTCTCTCTGTTAAATAAATAAAATCTTTAAAAAAAAAAATAGTAATAGAATATAATCCACTAAAAAATATTCATACAGATAGGAATACAGGAATACATTAAAAGTTAGATGAGGAGGGGCGCCTGGGTGGCTCAGTGGGTTAAGCTGCTGCCTTCGGCTCAGGTCATGATCTCAGGGTCCTGGGATCGAGTCCCACATCAGGCTCTCTGCTCAGCAGGGAGTCTGCTTCCCTCTCTTTCTCTGCCTGCCTCTCTGCCTCCTTGTGATCTCTCCAAAATAAATAAATAAATAAAATCTTTAAAAAAAAAAAAAGAAGTTAGATGAGGAGGGGCGCCTGGGTGGCACAGTGGGTTAAAGCCTCTGCCTTCAGCTCAGGTCATGATCCCAGGGTCCTGGGATCGAACCCCATATCCGGCTCTCTGCTCAGCAGGGAGCCTGCTTCCTCCTGTCTCTCTGCCTGCCTCTCTGGCTACTTGTGATCTCTGTCAAATAAATAAAATATTTTTTAAAAAAAGTTCTTAAAAATTAGATGAGGAACAACATATTTACATAGTTTCAAAGTACTCCACACAAAACTATATATTAACAATTACATATTAACTTTGTAGTGAGGAAGCCCAGCAGGCATTGCTTATATCAAGTAAGTAATCGAAGTAAACAATCACCAGTAATGGGATAAACTGAAATTGTGTACCAACTGATAGACTGCAATGAGCATCACTTTTGTGATTTTTCTACCCAAGTATATAACCTGCATGTATCTAATAAGAGAACAGATAATCCCAAATTGAGGGGCAGTCTACAAAATAACTGCCCTCTAATCTTCATAAATGTCAAGGTTATGAAAGTCAAGAGAAGATGGAGGAACTGTTCCAGAATGAAGACGAAAGAGATATAACAAGTAAAAGCAACATATAATTCTGAATGGGATCCTTTTGCCAGTAGAAAGATTAACGGCAAAATCAACAAAGCTTGAACCATTCTGAAAACTAAATGGAGTACTGTATCAGTACAAATTTTCTGATTCTGATAACTGCATTGTGATTATGCAGGAGAATATTCTTGTTTGTAAAAAAAAAAAATGCACACTACACATTCTGCGGTGATTGGGCATTAGGTCAGCAGCTTCCTCTCAAATGGTTCAAAGAAAAAGTTCTTTGTACCTTACTTGCAAGTTTTCTTCAAGTACGTGATTGTTTCAGGTTTTTGTTGTTTTTTTTTAAGATTTTATTTATTTATTTGACAGAGAGAGAGATCACAAGTAGGCAGAGAAGCAGGCTCCCCGTTGAGCAGAGAGCCCAATGCGGGGCTCCATCCTAGGACTCCGAGACCATGACCGAGAGACCATGACTGGATCCAAAGGCAGAGGCTTAACCCAGGGAGCCACCCAGACACCCCTGACTGTTTCAGTTTAAAGTGAGGGAAAAAAATAATGTTGATAAAAATGAAATAGTATTAAAAATAAACTGTGATTCTTCATATTGTTAATCTTGGTTAGACACCAGACTATGCAAAATTACTAGGAAATCAAATGTTGGAGCCAAAAGACACTTTAAATACAGCCCAACCCCTTCTCTTAACAATTGACCTTAATCAGGTTGTGAATAGTGAAAGCTTTAAAAATATAAAACCCCACTAAAGGAAGTTATTAGAAGAGTAAAAGTGAAAGGGGCAGTTGACCAAGAGTGGGTAGAACAATGACATTCTGCCACTACAAATGGCTGTAACTATCAGCAAAGCACAATCTCAGCATCTCCTCCAAAAGACGAAGGGCCTTGTCTGCAGCTATCTAAAATTCCTTGCAAACGTGCAACTGGAAATACCCTGAAATAGCTGTGCTTCCCAGTTCAGTTTATTACATTACGCTTAGCTATACAGTAATACAATGAAATGCAAATACAAAATAAACGTGCATGAACCCTGAACTTTAAGTTGCACAAGTCCATCATGAAACTGAAATACAAAGCATTTGCCAAATTCCTCCTTATGAAGAAAGTTTGTGATGAATCATAAAAATAATTAAAACACACATTAAACACTGCATGTCAACTACACTAAAAAAAAAAAACAAAAAACTTTTTAATCCAAAAAATTTTTTAAACCGCAAATCAACGTGAAGCAAGACTTTCAGCGGTCGGCTGACTGTCCTTACTTAAAGATAGTGTCCAGACACTCTGAAATGACCGTCATATCTGTCCTGAAAGAACAGGGAGCATTTCCTAGAAATGTTTAAAAGTGCAAGGATCCTCTCCCCCTCCCCGGTACCACGCGTTCACTGGCGCGGTGACTAGACAGGCCCCCAACGACGCAGGGGTAAAGTAGCACTGGACTCTCTCAGCATTTCCTTTTGGAGAGGACAGCCCCCTGCGTCACTCGTTACTCACTCAGGATGCTGGGCAGAAGTTTATCCCCGACGAACTTAATTAACACAGTTGGCTCCCGCCCTCCCAACCCCGCAGTCCTGCCCAATCTCGCCAGCACCAGGGCGCTGCCCCTGGTACCCGGCCTCCTCCAGCGCGAGGATCGCGACACCCAGACTTGCCTCGAGCTCGCCCAGCTGGGCCTCCCTGAGCCCCCGTGTACGCGGCCTCCTCCCCCTCTTCTCCCCTCCCCCCTCCTCGTGCCGGTCCCCCACGCCCACCGCGAGGCTCAGCCGGGCCAAGAAGGCCGGACAGCCACCCGCAGCTCCGCCGTCGCCCGGCCCGGCCCTCCCCGCCTCCCGACTGCTACGCCCTGCCCCGCAGAGCCCACTGGACAGCAGCCGGGGGGTGGGGGTTAGGGGGGACGGGGGCGGGGAGGCCTGGGGGCGGCGCCCGCCCCACACCCTTACCTGGCTTCTCGTGGTCGTAGCCTACTACGATGAAGTAGTCAGCCAGCCGAGCCATGGCCGCCGCCGCCGCGCTGGAGAAGCAGGTGCCCGTAGCCGCCCTCGCCGCCGCCGCCCACCCGGCCCGGGAGGGCTCAGCATTTTCCCTGCAGCCGCAGTAGCGGCAGCGGCGGCACTTCAGCCATGTTTGACAACCGAGGCGCAGTCTGCGCCTGCGCCGCGCGGAGCGCCCGCTCCTCCCCCGCCCCCACCCCCGCTGACTTGGGAACCCCTTGCCGGCGGTGAGCCGACTCCGCTGCATCTAGGGCCACGCGGACTGCTGGTTTGCGGAGTAGGCGGCCAGGGGTATTCCCGCCACCTCAGCCACTCCGGGCGGTTCATTTGAAGCCTGGCTATCTCTTCGTGGCCCACCTCCGCCTCCGCCTCCCCCTCCCCTATTTTTTCAAAAGCAGGCGTCCTTCCTTCCGCCTTCTCTATTCTTTCTTTCTGGATCTAGTTAGAAGAGACAGGGATGGTTGAGGGGTCTCCTGGAAAGTTTGGTTTCTCCCCTCCCCGGCTCTACTCCCCTCAAAGACGAGATTCTCCCGCCTTCGACTGGACCATGGAATTTGCACTGCCAGGGCTTTTGCTGCACGTTTCCTGTTTATGTTGTGCAGATGGGAATTTTAGGAACATGCCACCGAGCAGGCGGGGGGAGGGAGAGGCTTTTGCGCAATCTTGAGGCGCCTCTTGCTTTAGTGCTGAGTGGGCTGGGGGAGGTTGGTCTGGCCTTCCCCGGGAGTGCCCGAAGTGGGAGAGGGCAGGGGTTGGGGGCGAAGGAGGGGGAGCTGGATTCCGCCAAAGAACAGGGCATCACCGGGATCCTCCTAAACTGGCGGGATCCAACGGAGTACAAGGGAAGAGGCTTTGTCTCTCCCTCCCTTCTGCATTTTCTCTGCTTGCAACGTTCCCAGGGCTTTCAAAGCCAGAGCAGGTGGTGACTTCAACTCCCCTACTCAAGAACGTAATAAAATGAATTAGTGGGTCTCATCATCCAATCTAGGAATTATCTAGGTCATTTTCTTGTTTGCTGTTCGTATTGATCATTTCGAATTTGGCTGGTGAGTCACCCAGATGACTTTGTTTTGTCAATTGTTAGTATCTGAGGAAGTTTTAGTAGTTGGTTAAGTTACAGGTGGTAGACTGAAGTTTTGGGCTCTCCATGATTTGCAAATATGATCATCTTCGTGGTTACTTATCACTACTCATTAATTGAGGACTTGACCCTTACCATTCATATCTAAGAACTCTGACCAGTGTCTGGTATACAGTAGGTGCTCAACTATTTTTAATGGGTGATGGTAGGATTTACCCCAACTACCAACAGGAAGTTGCAATAGCTTGAATTCAACTGGAAGTCCAGAGGGTTGGAGTTTCAACTTCTGAAAGTTCAATTGATCATTTCCTCTTTCTGTGCTATACTTTCTTCATCTATAAATTGAGAGGGCTGGGCTATGCTAGAACTGAAATTCCCGGGAAGGAATACCTTAACTCTAGGAATTTGTTTGCAAATTGCCTGCGGTCAAACTGAATCACCCTAGTTACAGGGGTGGAGGGAAGATAACAGATTACTCTTGAAAATAATTAAACCAAAAAAAGCCTCAGTCACACATCATGTTAAGAATCCTCTCTATAACTTCCCTGAAGAGCTCATCATCCAGCTTGATCACTTTCAGTAACCAGTAACCTTACTTCCTTGGAAGACAAGGAAGTTTATTTTTATTTTTATTATTTATGTTTATGTTTATATTTATTATTTTAAGATTTTATTTGTTTATTTCAGAAAGATCACAAACTGGGAGGAAGGGTAGAGAAGCAGACTCCCCACTGAGCAGGGAGACTGATACAGGACTCAATCCAAGGACCCTGAGATCATGACCTGAGCTGAAGGCAGACACTTAACTGACTGAGCCACCAGGAGCCCCCCATTCCACTGTTTAAAAGACTTATTGTTAGAAAGGTCTTCCTCATTTATGTTAGAGTTGTCCTGTAACTTCCCCTAATTTTGCTCTCTGGAACTACCCAGAAAAGAAAA
This sequence comes from Neogale vison, assembly GCF_020171115.1. Classification (NCBI taxonomy): domain Eukaryota; kingdom Metazoa; phylum Chordata; class Mammalia; order Carnivora; family Mustelidae; genus Neogale; species Neogale vison. Next base: position 158,413,418 of record NC_058097.1, read on the forward strand.
AACAACAACAATCTATCTTTCAGATAGAGTTCCACATTTTTTTTTAAGATTTTTATTTATTTATTTGATAGATAGAGAGAGATCACAAGTAGGCAGAGAGGCAGGCAGAGAGAGAGGGGGAAACAGGCTCCCTGCTGAGCAGAGAGCCCGATGTGGGGCTCAATCCCAGGACCCTGAGATCATGACCTGAGCTGAAGGCAGAGGCTTAAACCACTGAGCCACCCAGGCGCCCCGAGTTCCACATTTTTAAGGCAGCTGTCATGTTCCTTCCCCATTTTACTTTTCTTTAAATTAAGGCAAAGGGGTACCTGGCAGACTCAGTTGGAAGAGTATGTGACTTTGGTCTCAAGGTCTTGAGTTCCAACCACATGTTGGGTATAAAGATTACCTAAATAAAAAAAACTTTTAAAAAAATAATGTTATGGGGCACCTGGGTGGCTCAGTGGATTAAAGCCTTGGCCTTAAGCTCAGGTCATGATCCCAGCATCAGGATCCCAGGATCTTCGGATCCATTCCCGCATTAGGCTCTCTGCTCAGCCGGAAGCCTGCTTCCCCCCCCCCACCTCTCTCTCTGCAGGCCTCTCTGCCTACTTGTGATCTCTGTCAAATAAATAAATAAAATCTTTTTTTTAAAATGTGACATTTACATATCATAAAATTAACCCCATTAAAGTGTACAATTGGGTGGTATTTAGTAGATTCAAAATGTTGTATAACTACCACTTCATCTAGCTCCAAAACAATTTTGATCATACCCAGTAAGCAGTCACCCCCATTTCCCCTCCCCCAGCTCCTTGTAACTACCAATTTTTTTTCTCTGTGGATTTGACTATGATGGATATTTTATATAAATGGAATCATACAGGGGCACCTGGGTGGCTCAGTGGGTTAAAGCCTCTGCCTTGGGGCGCCTGGGTGGCTCAGAGGATTAAAGCCTCTGCCTTCGGCTCAGGTCATGATCCCAGGGTTCTGGGATCGAGCCCCACATCGGGCTCTCTGCTCAGCGGGAAGCCTGCTTCCTCCTCTCTCTCTCTCTCTGCCTGCCTCTCTGCCTACTTGTGATCTCTGTCTGTCAAATAAATAAATAAAATATTAAAAAAAAAAAAAAGCCTCTGCCTTGAGCTCAGGTCATGATCCCAGCATCCTGGGATAGAGCCCCACATGGGGCTCTCTGTTCAGTGGGGAGCCTGCTTCCCCCTCTCTCTCTGCCTGCCTCTCTGCCTACATGTGATCTCTGTCAAATAAATAAATAAAATCTTAATAAAAAAACCAGAATCATATAATATGTGACCTTTGTAGATTCTTTCATTTAGTATCATTTTTTCAGATTTCATCCATGTTGCAGCATGTATCAGTATTTCATACTTTTTAATGGCTGAATAATATTCCATTTTATGTATATACCATATGAAATATAATGTATCTAATTTTTTTTTTGTTTTCTGTGCTTTCGGTTTCATATCTAATGCCATTGACAAATCCAAGGTCATAAAAATTTGCTCCCGTTTTCTAAGAGTTTCATAGTTTAAGCTCTTGTATTTAGGCCATTTTGAGTTTTTTGCACATGATATAGGAGTCCCATTTTACTTTCTAAATGTGTTGAGTTTTATTTTATTAATAAGTGTTGGCTCGAGTTATTTAAACTCCTTTTTTTTTTTTAATCAAATCTTAGTTGTTTTCAAAGCCTAGAATTAAATGCTGTGTGCTATAAGGCATATTCCATTCTGCTGGGTGGGCTGCCATTCCATTTCCAATGCATGTTCTGTAGCAAAAGGATTTTGACATATCCTAGTTGTATGTATAAAGGACCATATGTTTATATACACATGTGAACATATTTAGCATACACTGGAGCTGTGCTTTGTTTCTTGGCCAACAGCTGCCAGTCTGCTGAAACTGATAAACCCTGATGAGGCCACTAATTACTGAGGTTGGCTGAAGGCCAGACCATCCCCTTGAGATAACCACCATCACCTTTCACCAAAGAGTGTGGGAGTAAAGCAATCCCAGATTTGTTTTACTGATGTCTGGCAGGAGCAGGAAGGGAAGAAGAATATGTAACACAATGATGATACGTACACAGCAGATGCCTTTCATTCATGCTTTAGAAGAAAAAAAGGCCAATTACTAGTAAGCAAGAATTATCAGTCCTCTCCTCCTATACAGTTGGCTGTTGCGGAGTGAGTGGTTGATCTCTGCAGTCATTTCAAGTGCTTCCTGTGGTTAGCCACTACAGTTCAGAAAGGCAGTATGAGAGTTAGACTTAACCAAATGTCCATGGGTGGGGCTGCGGCCTCTTCAAATGGTCTCTACAACCAATAACAAAGGAGACCACTTAGAAAATTGCCTGATCCATTCCCATATCTCCATCCACTCAGCTGCCTAGTAATAAACTTAATAATCTTTACCCTTGACATAACGCCTCTCTCAGCCCTACATTCATCACTTAGCCCTATTGATCTTACTTCCTAAATGTGTATACCGCTCTCTACCCCCATTGCCACCCCACTATCTGAGCCACTATGTGAGCCACTATTACTTTCCACCTTAACTATTGCAGTAACTTCCTAACTGATGTCCCTGTTTCATGGGTGGTTCCAGAGTTTCCATGTAGGTAAAACTTAAGGACAATAAGTGAGCTATGAACCTTGTCTTCAAATTAAATTTGTATAGCAAACACAGTTTCTACGTGGGGTGTATGTTTGGAGTACAGGAAGGAGTCTTCAGAAATGGTTGATGGAAATCAACCAGTTGCTTTTCATACGTGTGATTGTATGAATAGTTGAATCCTGACACACATATTAAGTATCCCTGACATTAGCAGCTATAGTATAAGTATATGAGTGTATGTAAGTGCTGTGAGAGTTTGCAGGCTGCTTTTACTTAGCTTGCATGTTTATTTGGTGAGCAGGACTGGCTATAGAATTTGTAGAACCCAATGCAAAATGAAAATGTAGGAACCTCTCTGGGGCGCCTGTGTGGCTCAGTGGGTTGAGCCGCTGCCTTCGGCTCGGGTCGTGGTCTCAGGGTCCTGGGATTGAGTCCCGCGTTGGGCTCTCTGCTCGGCAGGGAGCCTGCTTCCCTCTCTCTCTCTCTCTCTGCCAGCCTCTCCATCTACTTGTGATTTCTCTCTGTCAAATAAATAAATAAATAAAATCTAAAAAAAAAAAAAAAAGAAAATGTAGGAACCTCTGTTCAAAAATTAAGAATTTCAAAACAAGGGGCGCCTGGGTGGCTCAGTGGGTTAAAGCCTCTGCCTTCAGCTCAGGTCATGATCTCAGGGTCCTGGGATCGAGCCCCACGTTGGGCTCTCTGCTCCGCGGGGAGCCTGCTTCCTCCTCTCTCTCTGCCTGCCTCTCTGCCTACTTGTGATCTCTGTCAAGTAAATGAATAAAATCTTAAAAAAAAAAAAAAAAAAAAGAATTTCAAAACAAGGGGCACCTGGGTGGCTCAGTTGATTAGTGGCTGCCTTTGGCTAAGGATTGAGCCCCGCATCGGGGCTGAGCTTCCTGCTCAGCGGAGAGCCTGCTTCTTCCTCTCCCTTGGCCTGCTGCTCTGCCTACTTGTGCTCTCTATCTCTGTGTCAAATAGTAAATAAATAAAATCTTCAAAAAAAAAAAATTCAAAACAGGGCCCCTGGGCAGCTCAGTTGATTAAGCATCTGCCTTCAGCTCATGTCATGGTCCCTAGGGTTCTGGGATCCAGCCCTGTGTTGGGCTCTCTGTTTGGTGGGCTCCTGCTTCTCCCTCTCCCTCTGTATGTCACGCCCCCTGCTTGTGCGTGCTCTCTCTCCCTGTCAAATAAACAAAATCTTAAAAAAAATTCAAAACAGTGACAAACAGAGCATTAAACAGAGTGTAGGACCCTGTGTGACAGAACATGGTACATGTTCATGAAGCTGCCTCTTTTGGTGAAACTTAGGGCAGAGTGTGAGTGTGTATGTGTGTATAGGGGTATAGTAATAGAGATTTTAAGGGGAATAGGCCCTCACCTGTCTCTCCAGGGTGCCACCATTGCAACTGTTTACCTTCTTATTTATTTTTTTTTTAAAGATTTTATTTATTTATTTGACAGAGAGAAATCATAAGTAGTCAGAGAGGCAGGCAGAGAGAGAGAGAGGGAAGCAGGCTCTCTGCTGAGCAGAGAGCCAGCCCGATGCGGGACTCGATCCCAGGACCCTGAGACCATGACCCGAGCCGAAGGCAGCGGCTTAACCCACTGAGCCACCCAGGCGTCCCGCAACTGTTTACCTTCTTGTTCTTCTTTAATCCATTCAACACATTAAATAGCCAAAACAGGGGCACTGGGTGGCTCGGGGGTAAAGCGAGTGACTCTTGATCTCATGGTCATTTCAAGCCCCACCTTGGCAATATAGATTACTTTTAAAAAGTAAATAACTAGTGGGGTGCCAGGGTGGCTCAGTGTGTTAAAGCCTCTGCCTTCAGCTCGGGTCATGGTCCCAGGGTCCTGGGATTGAGCCCCGCATTGGGCTCTCTGCTTATCGGGGAGCGTGCTTCCTCCTCTCTCTGCCTGCCTCTCTGCCTACTTGTGATCCCTGTCAAGTAAATAAACAAAAATCTTAAAAAAAAAAAAAAAAAAGTAAATAGCCAAAATGTTCCTTTAAGTAAGTGTGTGTCAGATCACGTCTCTCCCAACTTTAAACCTGTCAATGGATTCCCATGTCATCATGAATAAAGTGCAAAATCTTCATCATGTCCCAAAGGGTCCTATTTGCTCTAATCCTGATGACCTTGTTAATCTCATTTCATGCCCCTCTTCCTCCTTTTCAATTATACTGGCCTCTCCCTAATGTACCAAGCACTTTCTTAGCCCTAAGGCTTTGTTCGTCCTGTTTCCTCCATTTGGAACACCAGGTCCCCCTAGTTTTGCTTTTCCTTCAGAACACTTACCATAGTTTATAATCATGTATTTATTCTTTTGAAGATTTATTTATATCAGTCTACCCCATTATGCTGTAAGCTCACTGAAGACAAGAATGATGTTTGCACTGATGATTTCTGTATGTACAGAGCTAGGCATGTAATACATGTTCAGTAAATATTTGTTAAAGGAATAAATGCACTTTCTTTTTTTTTTTTTTCAAAGATTTTATTTATTTATTTGACAGAGAGAGATCACAAGTAGGCAGAGAGGCAGGCAGAGAGAGAGAGAGAGGAGGAAGCAGGCTCCCTGCTGAGCAGAGAGCCCGATGCGGGACTCGATCCCAGGACACTGAGATCATGACCTGAGCCGAAGGCAGCGGCTTAACCCGCTGAGCCACCCAGGCGCCCCAATAAATGCACTTTCAAATTATGCAAGCCCATATATAAGAACTGCTTCAGGGTGCCTGGGTGGCTCAGTGGGTTAAGCCTCTGCCTTCTTCTCAGGTCATGATCTCAGGGTCCTGGGATCAAGTTCCGCATCGGGCTCTCTGCTTGGCAGGGAGCCTGCTTCCTCCTCTCTCTCTCTCTGCCAGCCTCTCTGCCTGCTTGGTCTCTCTCTGTCAAATAAATAAATAAAATCTTTTAAAAAAAGAAAAGAAAAACTGCTTCATTACCGTGTATGGTGGTTCTAATCTGTTAGGATAGGATCCCACCTGGAGGCAGGTAGCATAATTGTTGATCTTGTTAACACCTTTGGCTACAGCTGAAACCCAAATGATCTAATCATCACTTTTATAATCCATTTATTAATGATACACATTGTGTCATCAGTAGTAAATTTCTCTTGAAGTCATCTTGTCTTATTCTGTTATAGCTGTTAGTATAACAAACTTTCATATGTTTACCTTCTCCATATTCTCTTTCATTTATCCTATAGCAATTTATATTCTGTTAAGCTTCAGGGAGGTTTGTTTTCTGGTTTTATCACACACAAGGACTGATTTTTTTCTTTTTTCTTTTTTAAAATACATATATAATTTTTTTTTAAGTAAACTCTACTTCCAGTGGTTCAAATTGACCACCCCAAGATCAAGAGTCGCATGCTCTATAGACTCAGCCAGGTGCTCCAGAACTGATTGCTTCTGTCCATCTATTTTGCGTAAAAGCACAAAAATGAGGCAGCAAATTGTATGTGTATTTTACACTCAGTTTGGTTTATGTACATGAATTATGTACATGAATTTTTCTGTAAAGGATCTATATTTTATTAGCTCTTTGGAGAAGTCAGAGATCCCCAAAAAAGTGCCAAGTTTTGAATCCTGGTTTATCTCTCCCTGTGAGTGACCAAATCTGCAAAGCTGATTGTGTCCTTTCTGTAAAAACTATTTTGTGTTATGACTCCAGGAAGTTTCTTAAACCTTGTTTTCAGGGGCGCCTGGGTGGCTCAGTGGGTTAAAGCCTCTGCCTTCGGCTCAGGTCATGATCCCAGGGTCCTGGGATCGAGCCCGCATGGGCTCTCTGCTTGGCGGGGAGCCTGCTTCCTCCTCTCTCTGTCTGCCTCTCTGCCTACTTGTGATCTCTGTCAAGTGAATAAATAAAATCTTAAAAAAAAAAAAAACAACAACCTTGTTTTCAAATGGACTTTGTAAACAATCCCTCAGCTCAGCAGTGTTGTTTTGAAACATATGAATGATAAGTGCATTATAAAACTTGTTTGAAAAAAGAGGTATCTGGGACGCCTGGGTGGCTCAGTTGGTTAAGCAGCTGCCTTCGGCTTGGGTCTCGATCCCAGCGTCCTGGGATCGAGTCCCATATCGGGCTCCTTGCTCAGCGGGGAGCCTGCTTTTCCCTCTGCCTCTGCCTGCCATTCTGTCTGCCTGTGCTTGCTCTCTCTCTCTCTGATAAATAAAATCTTAAAAAAAAAAAAAAGAAAGAAAAGAAAAAAGAGGCATCTGAGATAATTATGCAATGCACTTAGCTACTCGCTTTTATTCTTATATCATTAATATTATATATTGCTTCTCATTATTTCTCTTCATGACCTGAGTGTGGTCACACTGACTTTAGCTGAGAAACCACCGCCACTATTTTTTTTTTAAACTCCAAACATTACTAAGAATAAGGCTTGGGTTGAGGGCCTAAAAATAATGCAGCTGGAATGTGAAGAAGAAATGAGACACCAATACAACAAATATTTAGCATATTTGTGTGTCTTTATATATGATTTCGGGATACATACATTTATTACCCTGCTCTGGGGTTTACTTAAATCTGACCCTTTAAGAATTCTTGGGCACAAAAAGAAAAACGTGGATCTTCACTAACCAGCATTTCTTTTTCTGTCTTTCTCTTGACAGTGAGATTTTAAAGATGTTTCTTCCCCCCCCCTTCCTTCCCTTCCTTCCTTCCTTCTACTCAGTGTGAATCTACAATCACTGCAACTTGGATGAAACTCCACGTTAACAAATCACCAGAAGCAGAACTCCCGCTGCGGTGTTTCCTTCTAGATCCGACCGTTTAACTGAAAACTCAGTCCTGTGTATGTCTGTGTGTGCGTGTGTCTTTAGCGATAAGTAAGCGAACACTATGTTACACGGGGGAAAAACACATGCCAACATTTGGCAAATTTTATATACTTTTCCAATTTATACCCCACGATCCCCAAGGGAAACACTTTGTTTCCTGTCGGCCACCGACGTACACGCAGACACACGCGAGAGCGCGCGCGCGCGCACGCACACACACTTTCGAAGACAACGCGGGTTCTAGCAAAATCCCGAGCTGCCATTCCAGTACTTTGCTTAAAATAAATAAATTAAATAAATAAATAAATAATAAAAATTGGCGGGGTTTTCAAGCGTCAGACCTCTAAGTGCTAGAGCGACACGGCGCACCTGAGCTGATAAGAAGTGTGCCAAGGCTGTCAGGTGGGAATTCCCGGGGTCGCTGCTATGTCGCTGGAGCAGGCGCGGGAGCCAGGAGGAGTGGAGCCGAGTCCACTCCTGGGTTTGCTGTGCTTGTTGAAGCAGCCCCAAGCTCAAAGAGAAGTTTGCATCTGGATCACGCTTTGCGATCCTACAGGGGAGCTAGAGCGAATTCTCCGCACTCCCCACCCGCTCCCACGGAATCGTGGGCTTTCCAAAAGACACAGAGAGGAGGAAACGAGGTACAGCCACAGTACCTCCGCAGTCCGCCCCCTGCACCGCCCCCCCCCCGGGCTGGTGGGAACTGGAAGGAACGAGTCCAGACCACGGGACCTGCCCCGGCTGTGGGCGGGTGCCCAACTGTCCTTGACCTCTACAGCAGTTGAGGCGTGCGCGCCAGGGAAATGAAAGTAAAACCTGTCTTGGCGTGGATCCAACTGGAAGCTGGCGACAACTCGCATCCTTAGAGAATGTCTTGGACCGGGTTGGTGCGAAGAGCCTAACTCTCAGGGAACAAACTGAAACGAAGAGATGGGAAGTGGGAGAAAAGCAGACTAGTTTGGCTGAGGGCGGCTCCTGGAAACCGAGCAGGCGCACAGTAATACCTACTGTCGGAGGTGGCAAGAGACTAGCCACCCGATCTGGTGTGCTGCAATGACAGCCTTGCGGACAGCCAGGCGGCGGAACCCAGACACTACACTACTGAGCACCCGTAGGACTCTGAGCTCTTACCAGAATCAGACTCAGCACCAGGGCCAGAAATCTGTCCCCGACCCTCAGCTGGAACTCAGATCCCTTCAGGTGACTGACTCCCTTAAGGAAAAGTCCCCAGAATAAATAACTTCAGCTTGAGCCATTCCTTCCCCGGGTGCAGTATCCACGGTTCAGTCCTGAGAATGAAAAGCCACTGAACGAGCACTGTGTGGTCCGACTAGGCAAGGTCCCTGCCAACCAGCGCCCAGCCTCCTTTGCACTGGGTCTCAGAAAAAATTTGGCAAGGCAGGTAGGAAGCATAGAGGTCTGCAGGGGTCACATGACAGATGGGGAAACTAGGGGGGAAATGTGCTGTACCCACCTTCACATAGCCCCAGGGTGGGTACTAGAAGCCAGTCCACAGAGTCCCAGTGGCCCTGTGGGCCACCCCCCACCGGCCTCTTAGTCTAGGCACCAGTCTTCAGGACTTGAGAGTAGGGTAGGGGGTGATAGGATACCAGAGGCCCGAATACAAGAACTAGGGAGCTTGGTGGGGCTGAGTTCCCTCCCAGTTTGGCCCTCAGAAAGGAAGTAAGAAAGTAAAGTCAGGAAGGGGTGATGGAGGGCCACCGGGGTAGCTCAGTCGGTTAAATATCTGCCTTCAGCTTAGGTCATGATCCCAGAATCCTTGAATGGAGTCCCACCTCAAGCTTCCTTGCTCAGCAGGGAACCTGCTGCCCCCGCTGTTTGTGGGCTCCCTCCCTCTCTCTGGCAAATAAATAAATAAAATATTATTTAAAAAAAAAAAAAAAGGCAGTGATGGAAGAATCCAAACGGGTGACAAACGTGCTTGGGGTGATTCATCATGAACAGGCATAAATCCCTGGGCGAGGGCTAGGACTCCCCTTTCCCCCTTGACGGAATGATGACCCCAGCCTAGAAATATCCACGCCTCGCCCAAATCTGCAGTGCTTGCTTGCCAGGCCAAGTTAGGACTTTACTGCTTCCTACTTTGGTGTGACTTTGGTCAAATTCCTCCCTCTCTGAACTTAAATTTCCTACTTGGTGAAATAAGAACAGTACTGTCAACCTTCCGACCCTAACTCAAGGGTAGGCGTTAGGGTCAAAGATCAGGAGGTGGCTGTTTTCTGTAAACTCTACAGCGATTAACATACGTGGAGCATTAGTGTGCTCCTGGGCAGTAAATCCTCACGTTTTCAATGGGTGAATGAAGGGGCGCCTCCATGGCTCAGTCATTGGGTGTCTGCCTTTGGCTCTGGTTATGATCCCAAGATCCTGGGATCCAGCTCCACATTGGGCTCCCTGCTGAATGGGAAGCCTGCTTCTCCCTCTCCCTTTCCCACTCCCCACTGCTTGTGTTCCCTCTATCCCTATGTCTTTCTCTGTCAAATAAATAAAAACTTTTAAAAAAACAACAACAGGGGTGCCTGGGTGGCTCAGCGGGTTAAAGCCTCTGCCTTAAGTTCAGGTCATGATCTCCCCGTGTCCTGGGATGGAGCCTGGCATCAGGCTCTTTGCTCAGCGGGGAGCCTGCTTCCTCCTCTCTTTCTGCCAGCCTCTCTGCCTACTTGTGATCGCTGTGTGAAATAAATAAATAAAATCTTTAAAAACAACAAACAATGGGTGAATGAAATCTCCGAGGGCATCAAGGCAAACTCTCAGGTTGTACCCTTGTGAGGAATAACTGTATTACAAGGGGGGAGGGTGAGGAACGAAACAGCATTGTCCATTCTAATTTTGGTTATTCCCTTATTTCCAAATAGGCAATTCAATTCTGAAACTTCAGATAATTCTCCCCTCCAAATCCCAATTCTCAAATCAGCCTTTCCGAGACTTGCCCCTATTGCGAAATCTTACTAGCCCATCCCAGAACTTTGGAGTCTCAGCCTCTCTGGGGGTGCTGGCGAGCCCCACTCCTCTAGTCTCTGCTGGGTGTCCTGCCCCTGCGGCTCCGGGGGAGTCTGGGGTCGCGTCCAGGTCAGGAGCCTAGCCGGCAGGGGGCGCGGTCCACTCGAGGCCACCGCTCCCGAGGGCCGGGGCTCCGGATATCCCCGTGGTACCCCCCGCTGACTCTCGCAGTTCTGTGCCAGTAGGCCTCGCACTCTGGGTTGCACAGGTCCTGAGTAAGGACCCCAAGAGGTGGTATCGGCTCTACTTCGCCCTGGTTTATATTCTGAAGTTTGTGCCCTGGGAGTTAGGGTTGTGACAGTTCCTACAACAACCTTTGGAGCTCCGGTCTGAGTCTTCTGGTACGAGGGACCCCCACCCCTCCACCCCCAAACCTTGGGACAAGCAATGCGCGCGCTACAGAGCAGAAGCCCGCGCGCGCCCGAAGAATGGGAGGGTGCAAGGGCAGCTCAGGCCCCGCCCCCTGTGCTCCTATAAAGCCGAGGAACCAGAGCCGGCCAGTCAGTGGTTTCTTGGTGACATTAGGCGGAACAACTCGAGAGCCTTGCAACCTCTGGTTTCTCATCGCAGCTTGGACGCTAGGGTTTTCCCAGTGCCAGAGCGACGTCTCAGACTTTATATTCTCCCAGATCTTGGCAGATCACCCCATCAGCAGGTAGGCGCCGCAGGCTGGGCGGATACGCTGTGTGGCGGGGGGCGCGGGGAGGACGGACTTTTGAGTACTGGAGTCGAGGAGTGTAGTGGGTGAGGGTTACAACCCATTTTGTAAGGTTCTCTGTGGATTGCGTCCCATACACTGGGCCCAGCCGTGCACACCATTGGAACTGCAGAGACCCAGTCCTTCCTACTGTGCCACCCAAATTCCCAGAAGTCGAGCAGGAAATCTCTGGGAGGGAGCCTGGCTCTGGGCAGAGGCCTCCCCTCCGGGGCCGTCACCCGCCCGGCGGGTGCAAATGCCGCTGGCGCCTCTCTGCGCCCGGGCGAGATAAGCGTCTGAGCCAGGCGGAGCGCAAGCTGAGTCGGCCAGCGCCCCCCACCCCCGCCCTCTGTGCCCCGCCCGGGCCCTGCTGCTGGTGGGGTGCTCACGCTCGGTCCCTGTCTCTCCTTCCAGGGTCTGCGCATCGCCGCCAGCATGAAGTTGGTTCCCGTCGCCCTCATGTACCTGGGCTCCCTCGCCTTCTTGGGCGCGGACACCGCACGGCTCGACGTGGCGTCAGAGTTCCGAAAGAAGTGAGTCGCAGATAGCTCCGTCTCCAATCCTTGCACCTGGGAGACGAGGGAAACTGGCTATTTGCCCCGAGTTGGAAGTAGATAGGAGTCGGTCGGGACCGGGACCTCGCCTGGATGCATGCGAATCGAGTCTGTCTGTGTTTTCTAGGTGGAATAAGTGGGCTCTCAGTCGCGGGAAGAGGGAACTTCGGGTGTCCAGCAACTATGCCACCGGGCTCACGGACGTGAAGGCCGGGCCTGCCCAGAATCTCATTCGGCCCCAGGACGTGAAGGGCGCCTCTCGCAACCCCCAGGCCAGGTAACTATGCCCTGCACTGAAGCTGGGTGGGCACGGGGAAATCTCCTCCACTACCCTGGCCCTAGGGGATCGTCAGGGCTGTCTGGCGGTTCAGACGGCGGTAGCAGTTTCCAGTCCCCTCTGGTCCTTGAATGGCTCGGATTCTTTGTGGCTGGGGCCAAAGCCCTGTTTGATAGGGGTCTCATGTTACCTTCCTTCCCTTTCCCAGCAGTCCGGACGCTGCCCGCATCCGAGTCAAACGCTACCGCCAGAGTATGAACAATTTCCAGGGCCTGCGGAGCTTCGGTTGCCGTTTCGGCACATGCACCGTGCAGAAACTGGCGCACCAGATCTACCAGTTCACGGACAAGGACAAGGACGGCGTCGCCCCCAGGAGCAAGATTAGCCCCCAGGGGTACGGCCGCCGGCGCCGGCGCTCGCTGCCTGTGACCGGCCCGAGCCGGACTCCGTTGCTCCCAGAGCCACTGGCGCGCGGGGCTCCGGCCTCCCGGGTGCATCAGGTGCTCGCCAACCTCATTAAGATATAAGCGCCTGTGGCAGCAGCGAACTGGCGCGCGTATGCATCTCGCCGGCTTCCCCCGAACCCCGCCCGGGGCGGAGGTCTTCCAGGGTCGAGCCCCTCAGCGGATGGAAACCGGGTTAAGACAGCCGGGCAGACACCAGGAGTCCGGGAGGCACGGTCCAGCGGCGAGCCCTGGCTTTGCAGGAGCCCCTTACGCCCCGGATGCCCGGTGGGGGCAGAGGAATGCGAGGGAGTGTCTGCCAGGCTCACGGAAGAAAAAAACTGAGAATTAAATGCTTGTGAGACCCCTAGGGACAGGGGTCGGAGTCGCTGCCGTGCCTTCCCACAAACTGATTTCTCATGGGGTGTCATCCCATCGGGGCACAAGCCCCACTATTACTTGAACTTTCCAAAACCTAGAGAGGAAAAGTGCAATGTGTGTTGTATATACAGAGGTAACTATCAATATTTAAGTTCGTTGCTGTCAAGATTTTTTTTGGTAACTTCAAATATAGAGATATTTTTGTACGTTATATATTGTATTAAGGGCATTTTAAAGCAATTGCATTTCCCCTCTCCCCACTTATTTTAATACGTGAATGTCTCAGCGAGGTGTAACGTTTGCTGCGTGAAATGTGTGAGGGTGTGCGTGAGAGACTGATTACCTCTTTTGGAAGAAGGAAAAACACCGTGTCTCTGTATAATCTATTTACATGAAATGGGTGATTAGCGAAATAGCAAATCAATAAAGTGTCTCGATGCTGATAAATTTTGGGCTCATGAGTCTTGGGAGGGTCTCAGTGCGTCCGGGAGCCTCCGGCTCCCGCCGCCCCGCGTGGGACGGTGGCACGGCTCAGCGCGCGCTAGCTGGCGGGTTCCCCCGCGGGCCGAGCTGTCCCGAGCGCTGCTCTCCTTTTGAGACGCACGCAGCGCGCCTGTTCTGCGAGCGGGTCCGGGCTTCGCGGAGGCCCTTAAGGTCGCATCCTCGCGTGGCGTCTGGGCCTGTCCGGGCGGGGTAGGGGTGAGCCCTAGTGGGGAAGCGAGCCTGGACTCTACGGGTTGCGCAACAGAGTCCCAGATTTTACAGAGTTGCTTGCGGAACCCCGCGCAAAAGCGCGCCTCCGAGAGTTGGGGTGGTCTCCGAGGCCTTCTAAGTGAGGAGTTGTTCCAAGTTGCCGCGGTCTTAAAGTTAGAAGCTACTCCAGCAAAACGTTCGCACCGCTCCGGGAATTCGGCAGCGGCGCCAGTAACCCCTGTCCTCTGCCTGCCGGGTGCCCCAGCGAGCCAGCCGGCTCATCAGCGAGGCTGTGGCGCCCTCAGCCGACTGGCTGGGAGCCGCCCGAGGGCCGTCAGGCAGTACGTGCGGTTTAATAAGTCCTCCTACGTGGGAGTCAGCACACAGCCTTAATGAGAGAGGAAAGAAAAAAACAGTTTGCAGATGCCAACCAAGGCCGGCCCCCCAGACCTGCACGGCGGCTCCCTGCTCTGGGACCGTGACTCAGCGCCCACACGCTGAGCAGCGTGCAGCTGCTGGCCGGAGGCGGGGACGGACGGACGTGCAGCCGGAATCGTGCGCCTCTGACGGCCTGAGACCTTCATTGTTCCGCCTCCCCTTGCCGTTCTCCTCTTCCTTCCTCCTCGCCAAGCCTTCTCATTTTTTCTTCACTTCTCCCCAGCGTGCCTTTTGCTCCCTCCTTCCTTCCCCTCCTTGCTTTCTTTCTGCCTTATCATCTTAGAAGTGTGACCCCAGGTCCGGTCATAGAAGGTGGACACTAAGCCCGTCAGTGAGTGACTAGAAGGTCAGGGTACACGGGAACAGGACAGAAGGGGAGGCTAAGAGGAGGCGCCCCCTCCCGCCCCCCATTTTGATTTTCCTGTCCCATTTGTGTCATCCAATATCCTGAAGACCCAGGTTAGAAACCAACTGCTTGATCTTTTCAGAAAGTTTCCCTGGCCTTTCTACTTCAAAGCATGGCTGAAATGTTGGTGCTTATAGGTGATCTCAGATACCTGCCTGAGAAAATTTGAGTTTGGGGAATGGAAATGTTTCCAGGGAAGCCCAACCTTCTCCAGGACCTTTTGCACCAAGTGCCTTCTGACGGCCAGAGATAACTCCTTTCAGAAAAAGCTTGCATATGCAGTAAAGGAGATAGGTCTTAGGTCTGGGGTTCAGAGACAACCTTCTGAAGCAGTTTCAATTCAGAAGAAAGTAGATCCTAGCACCTGGAATTTCCTCAAGATCACACAAAGCCTCAGTTTTGCCCACCTGGCCCTCGATAGTGTCCATCTTCATGCAGTTCATTGTCCTATTTGATCTCTACGATTTTGTGAGAATCATCAGAATTGAGGAGGTTGCGAATGCAGCAAATGACCATCCTCGTCCTCAAGGGCCTTTTAATAAATACTCAAAATTCTGTTTCAGGCATTGTTAAAGATACAGGGCATGTATGAATGAAAGAGCAACCAAAAACTCCAGTCATGGAATTTCTATGCCAGTGAGTGGTTCTGGGTGGTCTGAAGGGGTGACAGAAGCTGCAGAGAAGAGCAAACACTTCAGCCTTGCAGACAGTGGTTCAGGATTAAATATCCTTTTCCTTGCACCAAGGTTTGTCCTACAGCCACAGAGCCCTCTAGCCAAACCTCATCCTGGCAGAACTTCAGGCAGCAGACAAAGCTGCCAAAGGCAGGTTGGGCACTAGCTTAAGGCTGTTCTGAGCAGGGAGCAGGCATCTAGCCTTTAGCCCAGGGAGTCTTATGACTCCCTTCAGGGAATCCAAGGCAAGTGAAGGGGATGGTTCAGCTCTGAAAGAGGCAGCTGGTCAGCTAGAATCCTTCCCAACTGAAAATGTTGTGATTGGAGACCTGTCTGAACAGATCAGGGACCCTCCTAAGACCAGTGCAGTACAAGTTCTGAATTGACTGAAGGTCACCATCAAGCCCTGGGACCTTCTCTGTGAGCCATTCAACCTACCTTCTGGATTTTTTTTTTTAATAAGGTGTTGAAGCCTGTCAGGATAAGGCCTCCTGACGCCAAGAACACATCGTTTATCAACAGTGATGAGTCATTTGTGAGCTGATTCGACATGTCCTCAGCTGAGGAGTAGTCACAGCTTTTATCTTTAGCTACTGTAGCTGGCTGTGGGAAGGGTACCATCCATTTGCAATCAGACAGAGAGTACTGGGCAGTTTCTTGAGAAGCCAATACCTTGACTAAACAGCCAAGGGTGGAAGGGGGTTATGGAGAGGATGGAGCTTGGTTCTTTTTTTTAGCACCTGTTTTGTATCAGACGTCCTCTTAGTCACTTTGTACATGTTATCTCATTTAATTCTTGTGGCAGCTTTCTCAAGTAGGTGTTGTTATCTCTATCTGCAGATAAGAGAATTGAACCTCAGAGACACAAAGCAACTTCGCCAAGGTCACACAGTGAGTAGTAAGCACTGGAGTCTGGCTTTGCACCCAAGCACGACGGGCTATTTTAATGCTATAAAGCCATGGAGAGTAAGTGGGATAATTTTAACATTTGGACTCTTAGGCCAGATGTCCCCAAATGTCCTCTAATATGAGGATGGCTTGGGTAGGTGATTTACACCTGTGGTTCTGGAAGATTTACAGGAGACTGGTAGGACTGGAAAGGATAATGGTGGTATGCTCAGTGAGTGCAAAATAAATAAATGAAGTGAGTTTTAAAATTCTTGGTCCGCGTTTGAAGCAGGGGTTATAAATCAGGAATAGCTTTTTCCCCCCTGAACGAAGCCACTGACCTCTTTGGTTTTCATTGCCAAATATAGTTAGAACATACACTGAAGGCCTCAAGAACTGGCTTCTGAGGGGGAAGGCTTTCTGAGCTATTCCTGGCCAAACACAGTCCCACTCTGTAGGTCTTGAGTTGCCTGTAAGAACACCTGTGTCTACAAAGCTACAAATAGAGTTTCTACCCTTGAGGTGGAACCTTTTGTCTTTGGCAATTGTTGCCCAAAACAGCTTTTCAGAGGCTGTTGTAAACTGACTGTTGTAAGTTGACTGCTTGCTTCCTTCTCTTCTCCCCAGCAAAGAAGGAGACGGCCTTGTTTTCCTGGGTCCCACTGAGGTTTCCACCAAAGCCAGATTGGAGGCTTGGTCTCCATTTGCATGGGAAGAAGGGTGAGGCTAGATAGCTCTCTGGTGGTCCCACTGGTCTTGTTTCAGAGCTATTTTGGAACATTCTGGAAAAACAATAAAATGACTGTGACCACAAAGGCAGATGAATTTAGTAGGTTATTGTACATTTATCCAACAGCAAGAAAGTACTTCTGATTATTAAGATGAATTTTTAAAACACAAAAAAATGCATACTTATTACATAATACTTATTCAGTGCAGAAAAAAAGATTCACCTTTCATACCACTCGTAGAAATAGCCACTATTAATATGTTAGGATAGACCCATTTATACACATACTTTTGAAAATTGAACTCAAGTACGCAGAGCTGAATTAAACATACTCCTCAGTTTAAGGCAAACTGTCATTACCAGTCTATGCAGGGCTTCTCTCTTGTTTTATTTTAATTATTTATTTATTTTTTCCTCCTTTAATTTCCATACCCCATTCCACCTCCTTCAGAGGAACACTCTGTAACATATCTTTGTGATATTATTATCTCTTTTTCTCTGTTCTTGATCCTTTTTTTTTTTTTTTTAATTTATTTATTTGACAGACACCAGTAGGCAGAGAGGCAGGCAGAGAGAGAGGAGGAAGCAGGCTCCCGGCTGAGCAGAGAGCCTGATGTGGGGCTGGATCCCAGGACTCTGGGATCATGACCTGAGCCAAAGGCAGAGGCCTTAACCCACTGAGCCAACCAGGCGCCCCTGTTCTTGATCCTTTTATTCCATTGGGGTGGTTTTTTTTTTCCCTATTGATTTGAAACACTACCTAGTGATTAAGAATTTTAAAGTCTGTCATATACAGACATTCCTTTTTTTCCTTTTTGTGTTTTATTTTTTGCCATATAAAACTTACAGATATTTATATCATCAAAGTTGTCAATTTCTGCCTTTGTTGGCTAGCTTAGGAAGTCCTTCTCTGTCTCACTATTTTAGAATAATCGTTTATTTTTCTTCTAACACTTTCATAATTTCATTTTGTATTTTAAACATTTTAATGCAACTGGAATTTATTTTGGTATACAATGTGAGGTAGAGATTTAACGATTTCTTTTCTCCCAATTTGTTAGCCAGTTATCTAACACATACAAGTAGTACACATTTTCTGCAGGATTTGAGAGGCTTTCTTCATCATATAGTAGAGAAGTTTTCAAGCAGCGTTCTACAGACCCACAGGATTTTCCTGAGTTATTTGTGTGGATTCCTGGGGAGACAAAGAGGAAGCAAAAGAGCCAGACTCTTGCTGCTGCTTCCAGAAGGAACAGTTCTACTCTTTTTTTTGTTTTATACATTGTGGCTCTATTTCAGATTTTATATTTCATTTTTATTTGTTTAAAAGCTCTTGCTTTTATTATTTTTAAAAAATATTTTATTTGGGGTGCCTGGGTAGCTCAGTGGGTTGAAGCCTCTGCCTTCGGCTCTGGTCATGATCTCAGGGTCCTGGGATCTCTGCCTACTTGTGATCTCTGAGAAATAAATAAATAAATAATCTTTAAAAGATATATTTTATTTATTTATTTATTTGACAGAGAGGGAGCACAAGCAGGGGGAGTGGCAGGCAGAGGTGCTAGAAGCAGGCTTCCTGCTGAATAGGGAGCCCCATGTGGGGCTCGATGCCAGGACCCCGAGATCATGACCTAAGCTGAAGGCAGATGCCCAGCCAACTGGGCCATCCAGGTGCTCCTCCATTTTAGATTTTATTTGAAGAAAGAGTTCATCTGTTTTCAAATCAGTAATATAACAACCAAAAATTTTAAGTTTCTATTTTGATCGTAGTTAACGTACAGTGTTATATTAGTTTCAGGTGTAGGATTTAGTGATTCAACACTTCCATACAACACCCATGCTCATCAGGACAAGTGTACTCCTTAATCCCCATCACCTGTTTCACCCATTCCCCACAAGCCCTAAATTCTTAAACAGTAAATATTCGAATCTGTTTCTGGTCCTTTTTTCCTCTTCTATTGTTCAATCTATCTTTTTCTGTACCAGTTTGACAATTAAGAGAATCATTATTCAACTTTTTAAACTTATGCAAAAAAATAGAGATAATAATGAGCACTCATGTACCTATCATTAAAATCTAGGGGCATCTGAGAAGCTCAGCCAGTTAAGCATCCATTTTTGGCTTAGGTCATGATCTCATGAGATGGAGCCCCCAGCTGGGCTGTGCCCTGGGCATGGAGCCTGCTTGGGATTATCTCTCTTTCTGCTCTTCCCCTGCCTCTCCTCTCCTTAAAAAAAAGGGGGGGGGGGCGCCTGGGTGGCTCAGTGGGTTAAAGCCTCTGCCTTGGCTCAGGTCGTGATCCCAGGGCCCTGGGATCGAGCCCCGCATCTGGCTCTCTGCTCAGCAGGGAGCCTGCTTCCTCCTCTCCCTCTGCCTGCCTCTCTGCCTACTTGTGATCTCTGTCTGTCAAATAAATAAATAAAATCTTAAAAAAAAAAAATCACTTAACCAGGCTTGGTTGGCGAAACACACAACTCTTGACCTCAGGGCTGTAAATTCTTGCCCTACATTAGGTATTGAGTTTACTTAAAAATAAAATTTAAATTAAAAAAAAAAATCTTAACACTTACCAAGATTTTGCGGTGCTTAATTCATCTATCCCCTTTTGTTTTGTATCTTGCCAAAGAATCTGGTTTTCTTTTCTTTCCATCCATCCTTCTCTTTTCCTCAGACATTGTATCATTTCACTCTCACACACACTTATGTATACATCTGTTTTTTTTAAAAAAACATTTTCTTACATAACCAAATGCTATTGTCACACTTAACGTTAACAGTAATTTTGTGGTATCATCTCATACCCAGTCCATAATCAAATTTGCCTTATTGCCTCAAAAATGTCTTTTGACAGTGGTTTGTTCAAAACAGGCTCCAAACAAGATTGTTCCATCTCTAAAGTTTCTTTTAATCTAGAGCAACTGCCCTCCCTTTTGTTTCCCGCTATCGACTTGTTGAAGAAAACAATGTTTTAATAGTTGTCATTTAGAGCTTTTATTATCAAGATAAATCCTGATTCTCCACTTCACTCTGCTTGGGGAAACTCAGCCAGAACATCCTGGCCTGTTCACTTGTAAGGGTGGGGCGGGGCCCTAGAGTGGTCAATGTTGCAGTGTTTCTTATGGGAAGAGAGTATCTTGAAATGTTAATCTCTGTGCTTTTCTTTGCTACAGTCTTTCCACTTGACCTTTCCCCTAGTAAATCCGAGGCATTGCCTGGAGGAGAATTAGGATTGGTACACCAGGAATGCAAAGAGAATGAAACAGTCAACGTTCAGTTTTCTGACTTTTAAAATAGCCTCTTGAAGCCCACATCAAAAACAATAGTTTTGAAAGCCAAAGCCTTTTATTTGCAGAGAACCAGGTTTTGTTGAGAGAAGAAAAAGCCCTTGAGAATCAAAACGAAAGGCCCCGGAAGCAGGAAGGATTGGGTTTTGCCCTCAGGACACATTGGAAAGAGTCTAGAAAGAGAGCCAGACTTCACCCAAGCCTTCCCTAATTGGGGGGAGGGCAGGGACCTTGGAGGTTGGAGGGAGGCCTGGAGAAGAGCCCCACTGAGAAGAGCGCAGGACAGTACCTTTCAGGGACAGCTGGCCGATCAGCCCCAGGAGTCCTGTAGAGGGAGACTGATCAGTGCCAGGAACTCATCTGCATTTTGAGCGAGTCCCCCTTTGCTGAGCCAAAGAGCCATGTTAGTTTTTTTTGTTTTGGTTTGGTTTGGTTTGGTTTTAATTTATTTTTATTTCTGTTTTTTACCACTGCTGTTGGTGGGAGCATCTTTCAGCAGCAGCAGCCATACTCAGGGACCCAGGAGAGGTGACACTTACCTCTGTCCGGTTAGTATTGAGCCCCATTTTCTTTACTCTGTTTAGTAGAATACGTTAATAAGTCACCCCCAGGTTCTTAGATCAAAACATGGGTACTTTACACGAAAGGGGGCAGTTAAGAGCTGAACGGAGAGCCTCTGTATTTGGGAGGGACTGGACACCAGAACACTCAATGCGTTATATTCACAAGTCCCATGTGGGACGGGATCTCCCAGTCGACTTCCTGCTGCTCTAGTTTTTGTCTCAACTTGCTGGGTTTCTTTCTCCAGTCGAAGCAGTGATCCTTAGCCTCTTCCTGTTAGGATCACTTCGTGGAGGGGCGCCTGGCTGGCTCAGTCCGTGGAACATGCGACTCTTGGTCTCTGGACTGTGAGTTTGAGCCCCAAGTTGGGTGTAGAGATTACTTAAGGGGCGCCTGGATGGCTCAGTGGGTTAAGGCCTCTGCCTTCAGCTCAGGTCATGATCCCAGGGTCCTGGTATCCAGCCCCACAGGGGGCTTTCTGCTCAGTGGGGAGCCTGCTTCCTCCTCTCTCTGCCTGCCTCTCTGCCTACTTGTGATCTCTGTCTCTCAAATAAATAAATAAATCTTTTTAAAAAATCTGTTTTTTAAAAAATCAAATCAAATCAATTGGAGTGCTTAAAAAATATATATATATGTATATATATATATATATATATTTTAATATATGTATAAAACACTAGGCCCCATCCCAAACCAACTGAACTAGATCTCAATGGGGCATATTGCCATTGTGTGATTGTGGGTAAAATTTTATCTGTGTGAGACCACTTAACTTTATTTGGCCCAGACGTTACTGTAAGGACCTATTTAGCCAGAGCGCTTCCATCTGGCTAAACAATAATTTTGTTGTTTAAAATTTCAACTGTCCCTGCCTCCCTTACCCCAGAGGACTTACTTAAAAACAAGTCCCAGAAACCAGTCCCAGGTAACAAAGCCCAAATACAAGGGTGGGTCAGGCCAGGTGGAGACATCCAATCAGTGGGGAGGCGCACACTGTCTCCCTAGTTACCAAGGAGTATGGCCCCGCCCTTTGGGCACCTTTTGGGTGCCCATTCTGACCAAGGTGATAGGCTGGTTCAAATATCTACTGGGGTGAATTGTAATTCAATTGGTCATTTATGTGTGACCTAATATGACTATGCAGCTTTCTCTGTGTGTTACAAGTTCATTGGCTACCTGTGTGTGGCCAGGCCCAACCACATGGCCTTTGTCCTTAAAAGCTAGTCTGTCTGTGAAGCAGAGAGAGGTCGCCCTCTCTGTAACAGGTGTGGCCCGAACAAACTTGGCGCGAAATAAAGCTTTACTTGACCTTTGCTTTGTATCAGTCTCGCTCCTTTAATCACGGACCCATTATTGGGGGACCCAACAGTTATCACTCTCAAGCCATTTCAAAAAATGTACTCCAGTGATCATAACAGGCTGAGACCAAAAGTTAGTTTATTTATTTATTTATTTATTTATTGAGTTGTTAGTTTTAGATTTAGGGTTGTATCCAGTAACCCAGCCAGGAATAGAAGGGTTAACTGCAGCCAGCAGGGACAGGTGTTTGGAGAGAAGACCAGCTGCAGGTGATGGGAAGAAGGCCAGCCCAGGGTGAGGTAACAGAAAACTGATGGTTTTGCTGTAAGGAATTGGCATCATGAAGGAATAGCAGGAAGTAACAGAGCATCAAGAATGGCAGAGAACACAGCAGTGGGCATTCTAGAAGCAAATGCTAGGCAGGCCCCAGGGAAGTCCACCTGTAGAAGGCAGAGAGGGGACGCTGCTGCTCGTCACACTTTGTCAAGGGCTGAGTTGTGTCTCCCCTCCCCTTCAATGTCATATGTTGAAGTCTTACCCTTAGAATCTCACAATGTGACTGTCTTTGGAGATAAGGCCTTTAAAGAGGTAATTAAGCTAGAATGAGGTCTTGTGCGTGAGTCTTAATCCAACAGGACTGGTGTCTTTATGCCAAAAGGAGATTAGCACATAGATAATGGGCAGACGGAAGAATGATCATGTGAGGCCGGAGTGA
Organism: Neogale vison; assembly: GCF_020171115.1. NCBI lineage: Eukaryota > Metazoa > Chordata > Mammalia > Carnivora > Mustelidae > Neogale > Neogale vison. The sequence goes on from NC_058097.1 coordinate 158,435,885, forward strand.
GAAGGCAACCATTTGCAAGCCAAGAGGAAGACCTCGGAAGAAACCAAACCAGTTGGCACCCTGGTGTTGGACTTTCTGCCTCCAGAACTGTGAGAAAAAAAAAAAAATCCATTGTTTAAGCCACCCAATTTATGGCATTTCGTTCTGGCAACCCTAGTAGACTAAGAATAACTGCTGTTAAACAGCTGGCAAGAACAGGGCAGGGCAGTAGTCCCAGAGGGTATCGTGTCCTGGGGCTCCACCCCAGACATACAACAAGGGTCAGGGAACCAGCACTGGGTCACTGATTATAAGTGTTAGCACGATGTCATTCATTCAGTCATTCAATCCATCCATCCATCCACAATCTTTTATTAAGCTCCTACTCTGTCATGAACCCTGTTCCAGGCATTAGATATACAGCTCTTACAGTGGTCCAGATGAGAGATGATGTTGGCTTGGATGAGGAGGGTAGCCAAGGATGAGGTAATTAGATGCGAAAACAACCCAACAGGGAGATGATACTCCTTTAAGACTCCCTGACCTGGCAGGGACCTATCTACATAAGGGTTTGAATGACTTCGTTTTCAGGGAGAAGGAATTGTGGGAGCGGGGTGCAGGTGGCTTACTTAACTCATGCAGGTAAACGATTTGTCTCCTTGGCAGAAAGGAAAGTTTCAGTTTATACAAGGTTTTCACTGGCACCGAGGTCAACAAATGTGGACACTTCCCCTGAATGGCTCCATCTCATGTTCTTTAATTTAACACACGACATTCCAACTTTATCTTAACTTTACTAGTTTTTCGAAAACGTCAAAGTTTCTTTCCCAGCCCATGTTTCAGTGGAAAACTCCAGCGTTTCCAGGCAATAACTCCATCATCTGTGCCACTGTAGACAACCATCAGATAAACTTCCCTAATTCATACCACATCTGCTCTCCCAGCTCTCTATGACCTGGAACAGAAAAAACAACCTTCCAAATTATTTTTTCCCAAAATAAGCATTCATCCTGAATTTCCCCCACCAATTTTCTATTAAATGAGAGAAAAATTGTCAACACTGAATCATCCAGCTTTTATTAAAAGCCGGGAAGTCTTTCAAAAAACTTTCAGAATAAACTGTCCTGTTAAACATGACCAGGAGATAGTGGGAAATAGTGACATCTGTGGGGTCCCTGTTGATACCTTTGCAGACTCTGGTAACTGGGGACTGCCTGGATATAGGCATCCTTTTCTACTTTATCACTGTGGAGGACTCATTACTCACCCCATTATTTGAAAAATTAGAGTTATGGGAGAGCCCGCACTGATTTGCACTCTAGCCTCATTTTATTCAGCAGACAGCATGGGGGAAAGTAAAGGACATAAGCTTTGAAGTCAGGCCACCTTGAGTTTGCAAATGGATTCTTTCTCCTCCTCGCCCTGTAATTTTGGGCAAATCCCTTAACCCAAGTCTCAGTTTCATTAGCTATAAAGTGGGGATAATAATATTTCCCTTACAGGCTTGTTGTGAGGACAATATGAATGAAAGCATCAGCCCCGTGCCTGACAGTGTAGTAGATGCTCATTAAATGCCAGCTGTTTTTAATAGTAACAAGGATGTGCTGATGGGGGGGAAAAGGGAAAAAAAAAAAAAAAAAAAAAGCACCCTGCTCTTTCTGTGTTGCCAGAACCCCAGGCTGAAACAGTGGCCCTTACTACTTCACTTTGGATTAATCATTTTTAAAATGAGGAGATGAAATCAATAACCTTAAGTATCCTCCCCTATAGCTCCAACATTCTAAGATCTTCTATTCAGGGGGAAAGGAACAGTGAAGAGCAGAAGGAATTAAAACATCCTTTCTGACTAGTTGCTCTGGAGGACCAAGCCGTGTTTCACTAGGACATCCGGTTCTGAAGCTTATAGGATTATGTCTTTTCAAGAGAGCTTGGAGGAGGCGGAGGCCTGGGTGGAGAGTACCAGTCAGCTTCATGGCTGTGAAAACACTTTTTTCTTCAGGGTAATAAGATGAGAACAAAGGGACGTTTGACCTTTCCAAGATGTTTTTTAATGCAGAATACAAGGTATGCACATAATCTTGTTTTCTGACCAATCCTTTTAAAAAATTTGGCATATTAATGACTCTACTTAAAAGCACTGAAGAGGAGAGCCAGAAGGAAACTTTTTCTTTCTGAACAATGACTGAAAAGGGAATTCTAATGAATATTTTGGCATACATATCTCATTTTCTGGCTGCTTCAGGACCCAAGAGCCAGTAGGTCATAATTAAAGCCAATAATGGCAACTCCAGACAGTTGTCCAAATATTTTCCTGGTGCTGTCAATTCTCTGCATTAAATGATTTAACATCATATTAGGGGAGTGTAAAACATACATGCAGAGAGGGAATTAAATGTTGATACGAATTCTGGAACATTTGCCGCAAGTTGCCCCCAAAGATATTGTTTATTACATTCAAAGGAATTACAGAATGTTTTCCTGAGTAGATAATTTTAAAGGACCCTTTCCATGCAGAGAGCTGTGAAGTTTGTCCTTAAGTCATCAGAACAAGAGCATATTTTCTGCAGGAAAGAAAAAATCATGTGCTCGGGGCTGAAACCCTGTGTTATGTAAATAAATGAACTTCTCCTACCCCTGCACCTTTCAGGAGTGTTCTCTTTGATCACTAGTTGCTGCTAATGCTGCCGATGTAATTACGTAACTCACAAAAGGCCAAAGCTACTCACTTTTCTGTCAGTTCCACTTCCAAAAAGAAAACCCAAAAATATATCTTGTTTGTAAATCTGTTTAGGATCTTGGAACGAGGTCTTCAATTTTGTCTTTTTGTCTTTTCCTTTGGTAGCAAATTTTGTGACTTTAAAAATAATGACTACACAAAATCCTCCAGCCCCATGTACACCCTCCTCCACCTCTCTTTTGATCAGTAAGAGAGTTTCCTCCGGGATGGAAATTAGGCAGCTCATAAAGTAAGTCTGAGAGAGGGGCGCCTGGGTGACTCAGTTGGTTAAGCGTCTGCCTTCAGCTGGGGTCATGATCCCAGGGCCCTGGGATCAGCCCGGCACTGGCTGTCAGGCTCCCTGCTGGGTGGGGAGTCCGCTTCCTCCCTCTCTGCTGCCGGCCCCCGCATGTGCTTGCTCTTAAATAAAAATCTTAAAAATAAATAAGTAAGTAAGTAAATAAAGGAGGTCTACGTGAACACAAAGCACCGTTTGGAGATGAAATAAACTGGCCAGTCAATTCTTAAAGACAAAACTGGATTTACTCTGCAAAACAGTTCAGCAGAAATTCGGGCTCCTGACTCCAGTGCTGTGCTGTGGCAATGGAAACTTTCCAGCCACAGCTTGAAGTCGGGAGCCAAGCACAATACTAAGGCAAGGAAGACATTTGAGGCCCAATGAGATGGTGACTTTGGCACCATCTGCTCTTGAGCCCAGAGCTACAGCGGCTGTAAGGTGGTGAGGTCCCTAAAGCTCTAGGTGCCCCAGAGACCAGATTTGAAAGCCCCTTGTCTCCCCCATCTTTCTCCACCCGCACGTTTCACCCCATGGATTACATCCTAAGAGGTGGTGAAAATGCTGTGAGGTGTATACACGATTCTCAGGCATATTGTCACATAATCATGCTTGGGTTTCTCTGAAGCCTTCCCCATTGAGTGTGAGCGGCTCCTTGACGATGGTTGGGCTAGAGAACAGGAGACTCAGGGCCATAGTCTGCCTCTGTGATTGGGCGGTTCTGCGGCAGTCACTGTCCTGCCTGACCTACAGACCCAGGCAGGCATCTGGCTTGAGGCTGGGAGAACTTTTTGGATTCTTTTGTCAAAAGGCACAGAGTCCACTCAAGAAAGCTCTATATTCTCCATTGGACAAGACGGCAGTGTGCCAGTTTCTGGGCCAGCTGGCTGACTCCGAGATGGGGGGGATTATTCCATGACACTTTGTTTTCATTCCAGGCCAAAGGATAAAAAAATATGAAACTTTGCTGCCACCTGCTGTTTTCTTCAGAATACATTCTTGAATGACTCTAGGATGGTTACGCTTTGGTTTATTTTAGCAAAATACCTTGAAGAATTTGGGGGATTTCAGAATATATGTTTGTGTAGTTGGATACCATCTGGCCTGTCATTTCCTAGGATGGATTGTTGGGCCACACGGGTGGCTTCCTTCTTTTTGGCCATTAAGTCTTATCTGTCTCATCTCGGGATAAGCTAGGCAGGGGACAGGAGGGAAGGGCAGATTCCCTGACTGACCCCGGACAACATTCCAAGGGAGTCCACACAGGGCTCTGAGCAATGAGACTTAGGTGTGGAAGTCCTTTTCTCAGGGGGCCATAATGTCATGGAAGTCATAACTGAAGGCACATTCCCCAAGCCTAGACTGTTCTCCTAGGGGAGTGCCAGTGGTGGTATCCCTTGGGAAGCACTTTCCTCAGCAGAGGTGGCTGTAAACCTTGGGATGAGAGGTCATCTTTTGTGATGTCTCAGAATGTTTTCTTGGTCTTCCTTGAGGAAACAGAAGCTGATTAAGAAAGTGGGTACCCCAGGAAAATGAAGGTAGTCCAGATTGATTCATTCTCGGGGAGAATTCTTGAGCTCAAGTTAGATGAACAGAGTGAGCAGAAGAGGGAAAGAACATAGGAAGAGTTAGTAGTCATAAGCTTCCATGGGCCTGGGAAGGGCCTTTAGTCATCTTAGTAGAGGCACCGAGCGCACAGAGATGTCCTAATCTTGACTGTATTAGTAGTTGCTTCTGTTCCAAATCAGGAAGTGGGATTTTCCTTTTGCATTCTCCAGGAAGATCCATTTGTATGTAAATGAGTTCTTTTCCATTGTCTTCTAAGAATTCCTTCAACCGGGATCTTTTTATTGGCAGAGATTAATGAATCTATTAAGTGTTTTTTTCATACAATTTTAAGTGCCTATTCCTCTTCTTTAAAAGAAAAAAAAAAAGGGCGCCTGGGTGGCTCAGTGGGTTAAGCCGCTGCCTTCGGCTCAGGTCATGATCTCAGGGTCCTGGGATCGAGTCCCGCATCGGGCTCTCTGCTCAGCAGGGAGCCTGCTTCCTCCCCTCTCTCTCTCTGCCTGCCTCTCTGCCTTCTTGTGATCTCTCTCTATCAAATAAATAAATAAAAATCTTTAAAAAAAAAAAAAAAGAAAAGAAAAAAAAGGTGAGCTCTGGCATGTCTGGGTGGCTCAGTTGGTTAAGTGATGGACTCCTCTTCTCAGCTCAGTTTTGAGCTCAGGGTCCTGAGTTCAAAACCTTCTTTGGGCTCAAAAAAAAAAAAAAATCTGGGACTACCTAGATGGAGGGAAATGACGCTTGATCTTTCTCCTATCAAAGAGAAAAGACATCTCAGTGTTACTAATAGGCATTGAAGCTCCGTGATAATCTGTTACTCAGTGTCTGGCATGATAGTTGGCATGTGGTAGCACGTTTGTTGAATGAATGATCACACTTACCACTCAACACCCATTTTCTAGCCCGTACATCTGTGAGATCTACTGGGGAGGAATGGGAGTAGCAAGGAGCAGAATGAAGGCTTTTAGAGTTAATAAAGTGCAAAGTCAGTAGGAAGAGTAAATCATAGCAACTAGAATGCTATGGTAGGAGCAAAACTAATACCGTATAAGCTTCAAAATATATGTGTATCACTTACAAATTAAATATAATTCTTGGGAAGAAAACCAAACAAGGAGGCTGTAATGTACAAAATTCCTCCTTCCATGTCTCATTTCCCAGACGTTACCACTGTTCCTGTTTTGCATAAGCCTGTTTACGTTCCACATATTTTCTTGTTTATGTCCCCACTGGTCTTTCTTAGGATCTCGTAAAGGCTTTGGAAAAGCTCTGGCCTGTCTTCTCTGTGTAAAGCAGAGTCCAGGGAAGGGGCTTACGTACTCCTAAAGAAATAGCAGAAACTCCCACAGGGGGCTAATGTACTGATTGATGGTCCTTGGAAAGTGCAGTGGAGACCCAAAGTGGAAAGGAAAACTCTAGAGAATGGGATTGAAGTAGCGATTTCAAATTCCCCTCTCCTCCTGGAGATTGTCTATTTTTTAAATTTTTTTTTATTATTATTTTTTATTTTTTTAAGATTTTATTTTCATTTATTCATTTGACAGAGATAGATCACAAGTAGGCAGAGAGGCAGGCAAAGAGAGAGAGAGAGAGAGGGAAGCAGGCTCCATGCTGAGCAGAGAGCCGGATGTGGGGCTCCATCCCAGGACCCTGCGATCATGACCTGAGCCAAAGGCAGAGGCTTTAACCCACTGAGCTACCCAGATGCCCCGGAGATTGTTGTTGTTGTTGTTTAATATTTATTTATTTATTTATTTGATAGACAGAGATCACAAGCAGGCAGAGAGGCAGGCAGAGAGAGAGGAAGAAGCAGGCTCCCCGCCGAGCAGAGAGCCCGATGCGGGGCTCGATCCCAGAACCCTGGGACCATGGCCTGAGCCAAAGGCAGAGGCTTTAACCCACTGAGCCACCCAGGCGCCCCGGAGATTGTTTATTTTGTAGGTTTTCTTTTTTCTTCTCCCTTTCCCCGAGCTTTACTGAGGTATAACTGACAAAATTGCTTATGCTGAAAGAACACAGCGTGATGATGGAATTTATGTGTGTACTGTGACACGATTACAACAGTTCATGAACACACCCATCACCTCACACATAGTCACCGTTCGGGTCTGTGTATGCCCTGAGAGTGTGGCAGGTTTACCATTGGGGCGAGTTTGCAGTATTTACCACAGTATCGGTAACTACAGTCCTCGTAACTGTACATTCAATCCCCAGAGTTAGTCATCTTATAATTGGAAGTTTATACCCTTTGACCAGCATCTACCATTTTCTTAGCCCTCCCATAGCCCCTGGCCACGACCGTTCTGCTCTCTGTTTCCATGAGTTCAGTTCATATTTTTTCTTTCTTTAAGTTTTCACATATGAGTGGGATCATCCAGTAGGACACAGTATTTGTCTTCTGGAGATTATCATGGTATAGTGCTCAGGTCACGAATATTTTTTCCAGGAAGGGAATCAACTTCTCAGGAGAGTCATGAGTTTGTTGCTTACCTGTGTGCTCGATTTGAGTACTATGGGAGCCCCTTGCCTTGTGCATCTGTTGGTCCCTTGCTCCCCCTAGAAACTGTGTCCCAGACCAAAGGTCCGCTGGAAACCGTAGTCTGGTTCTACTCTCTGGAGTGGGGAAAAGAGCATAGTAATTGCCAGGAGAACTGAAGACAACTGTAAGGTAGGACAGGTGCTTAGTAAATTCTTTCCTTCATGAAGCTACCAGAGCTTTTTCCTGACAATTTTTTTTTTTTTTAAGATTTTATTTATTTATTTGAGGGAGAGAGCTAGCGAGCATGCGCATGAGCAGGGGCTGGGGGGAGGAGGGGCAAGGGGAGAAGGAGAAGCAGACTTCCAGCTGAGCAAGAATTCCACACAAGGCTCTATCCCAGGACACTGGGATCACGACCTGAGCTGAAGGCAGACGCTAAAGCTAAAGTAACTGAGCCACCCAGACTCCCCTTGACAAATATTATTTTGCAAGAGAATTTACGAAGCTCCCTGGTGATCAGATGAACAAGAGCATTGCTATTTCTGCAAACCTGTTCTCCGATGAACACATGCTCCTGCTGGATGGTGTCAGGACGTGGTTGTTTGAGTGTTTTAGATACCAGTTTTGGCCCTCCTGTTGTGCTTGGTAACTAGGATGCTGTCAAGAAAATACAACAGGACTTCTATGAACTTAAAAAGAGCATTTCAAAATATTACATTAGCCTTTTGTCCCTTCAGTCTGTTTTTCCTAGAACAAACATAATCTCAGTCCCTACAAATTTTGTTTAAAATAGCTTTTCTGGTGAGTCACCTAAAGTTAAGCTGCAGATATGGTATTGTTTTAGCCATGTCAGGCTTGAAATGTTCTCCGAGTTCTAGTAACTACTAATGGGGGGAGCTAGTTGTATGCTCTCATATGTGTTTTAGGGAAGATCCTAAACTATCCAGACAGAAGGATGTTCCTGACATGAGCTGGTCAGTATTTTGCATCTCAGAATGGGCTGCAGGAGCTTCTGAAGCCTATGGGAGAGTTTCAGCTGGCGCAGAAACTCCTCACGGCCCCAGACACGTGAACACTCTGCCCAGCAAACAGCTTTCCCCACCCCAACAAGTGGACAGAAACTTGGGGAAATCACCAAGAGGCCATGCAGAGGGGTCAGAGGACTTTGTAGATGCTCTGAGGAAGAAATTAAAGCTTTAAACAGAACATCATGCAATGACTTGAAAGGTCATTATCTAGTTCACACTTACATCAGACTCTAAATATTGTCAGAAAAATGGATAATGTTTGCCAGGATCAGGAACCGTAAAATCACTCAAAATAGACCACAGAACTCCTTGAGGGCTGTGCAGCTGCCGCGGGCCCCAGCGCTAAACCTGACCCTGCCTCATGAGAGACCTCAATGTGAAGGAGCAAGGGCAGCTGCTTAAAGGAGAATTTATACTCAGTGACCCTCAAAGCTTGCAAAAGAGTTTTGGGCCACAGGAGTGCCTGTAACCTTGTCTTTCCTTCTTCCACCAAAGGGAAGAGGGGTAGGAAGGGGAGATGCATGCTCCTTAAAGTCCGTCATCAGAGACTAGCTGTACTATGGCCTCTGAATGCTCTGTCCTTCTCCCTTCCTGGTAGAGCTTGGTGCCGAGTTAGCACTGAGTGGTAGCTATCAGCTTTACCCTCCTGCTGGATCCACCCTGTTGGCCAAAGCCAGGTCACCTCCTTCCAGGCAACTGCTGGGTGAAAGTCCAGAACTGCCTTCCCGAATAAACAAGTCAAAGAAAGGCACTTCCCAGCAAGGATGGGGCTTGCTCCAGAAGTCTATTTGCAAATCTGTCCTTTGGAACTTGGAAGACATTCCCAGGAGGAGCAAAGTTATGCGTTGTAGCGGGGTTTCTAGACTAGACCACAGCATTGATTTAACCCAGAATGGACTTGGAAAACAATGTTCTAGAACTCTCTATCATAGGTAATAGATTTGTAGTCTCTTTTCAGTTTATAGACATTTGATGATCTACAGGGTACCAGCTGATGTCCGCACATTCAGAGCGGCCTCAGATTTGTGGGCTGGGTTGATTCAGTGACTCCTGGGTGCCAACACAGTGGCCAAGATCTTTCCAGTTTCACGAAGTCCCTGCTCCCCTTTCCCACCTACAAGCTTAAGGCTGATTACTACTCCAGAATTTCTTTAGTTTCATTCCTCAAGATATGGTGGTGTTGGGCCAGACAGGCCTGCTTGAGAATCCTGGCTCCCCGACTTACACAGATGCATGGGCTCCTTGAGCTTCAGTTTCTCCTCAGCAAAACTGGGGTAGAGTATACCTAGGACAGCCTTGGGGGTTGCCTCCCCAACACCTGCTCTTTTCTCTTGGTAACTACCATGGCTTTTGTTAGGGTATTCACATCTCTGCCCAGCAGACTACTCCACTGTTGAAGGCTCAGGCCTAGTACACTTCCATTTCTAGGCCATTCTGTAGATGTAATAGTGGGTGTGGCCTAATTCAGGTCAATGAGCTTGAAGTTTCCTGGTTCTTCCAGGAAAAAATAAACGTTCCTGTCTCCTGCTAGATAAGAATAGGGGATACACGTGGCCCCAGTAGCATCAGAGAGCCACTCTGAAGACTGCAACAGGGGCTAGCTCTAGATGGAAGCTCTCACTGAGGCTGTTAGGCTGGAAAGTGGAAAGCAGGACTACCTGAAAATGTTGCTGGACTCCTAAATCAACCCACCCTGAAGCCTCTTCTACTTCTGTTGTTTCAGGTGTGTAAACCAGTAATCCCTATCATTTTACACCCTTTTGAGTTGAGCTTTCTGTTCTTGCGATGGAAAAGGTGCTAATCAATACATCACAGCACAAGATTTACCGTGGATATTATTTTTTTAAAAATATTTTATTTATTTATTTGACACAGAGAGATCACAAGTAGGCAGAGAGGCAGAGAGAGAAAGAGAGAGAGAGAGAGAGGAGGAAGCAGGCTCCCCACAGAGCAGAGAGCCCGACTCGGTACTAGATCCCAGGACCCGGAGGTCCTGACCTGAGCCGAAGGCAGAGCCTTAACCCACTGAGCCACCCAGGTGCCCATACTGTGGATATTAAATGAGATAAAGCATTCATGGTGTGAGCACAGAGCCTGACTTAGAGATATGACCTCCACCCCTCCAGCCCAAGGGCATTAGTTGAACAGACCACAGTTTCTCTGGCCTTTGTTGAGGATAAGGAAGAAGTTCTGGCTCAGCAGATCCTTGGGCATCTTGCCTGGACTGGGAGGTGGCCCTGCTGGACTGGTTTTAGCTTTAGGATCAACTCTTTTGGTGGGTGTAGGCTCTGTAAACCTGTGGTTTCCCCAAGCCCCTGGGTAGGTATGTGCCCTGAAGAGGGTTTGGGACAAAGAGAGAAGAAAGGAGAGAACCATGATTTGCTGGAATCATAGCAAAAGGACCCATCTTTGGGATCAGGATAAATCTCTTTCCTTCTTTCTCTCCTCCTTTTCCTCCTTACCTCCTTACATGTGGTATGTTCCCAATTCTCTCAGGCCTGGAGAATGAGGGAAGCCAGAGTTGGGAGGAATTGCTGGTAATGCAGGGAAGAAGGCATTTATAGGAGGTGGAAAGGAGATCATCCAGTACTGAACTCTGATGATTTCTTTGCATTTGAGAGTAGCAGGGATCTCCGTTTTCAGACAAAATGGTGGATTTAGACTCCTATAGGAGTTTGGCAGAGCTGGTGTCTTGAAGTCTTTGCATGAAGAATAAGAACTCTAGGCAGGGCAGCTGTTTCAAGGACAAAGGTTGTGTTGTGACTGTAGTAGGAGGGAGGAGTCATCTGGGGTGCACGTAGCGGTGTTGTAAGTCAGATTTCTGGTCATTTCATCATCCCCAGATTTAGACCTGAGTCCCTGGGGAGAGGAGGCTGCAATAAAAGAATAAGTCAACACAAAACTGGCACGGCTGACATGTGTGTAAGAACCCTGGGTCATGTGACCTCGCTGCTTTATAACCTCACTACGTAACAAGAGGAGACCTCGCTGGCCCATTTTAGCACACTGCTTTTGAGTATGTGAGGACACAGGACAGAGCAGGACTGGAAGGAAATACTTATTCCCAAAGATGGGTTAAGGGTGCCCTGTTCCAATAGTGAAAAGAACGCCTAGAAGGGAAAATAGAACTCCAGTGCGATCCGACTAGAACAGGGTTGAACCGCCAGCCTCTTATCTGGACACTAGATTTATGACTGTGGTCAGGAATTGCCCTGGCCTTTGTTTTTATCAGCCACATTCCATTAATGCCTCACAATGAATCCGCGGTCAGTAAAAAAAAAAACAAACCAGTTGTTTTTTACATGAACTACTGCCAAGGCAAGAATCCCCACGCATCCGAAACTCCGTACAAAACTTAACAATGAGTCTTGTTGGATTTCACGCTGTTCAGGTTCTTTTGCATCTTGCTTCTTTCATCGATTAGCTATTACTCCAAACTTTGTGCTTATCTTCTTCACTGAAGTCATCTGGTCGACATATGCCAGGGTATAAGAGTGACTGTGACTTTGCACGGGAAATTTCCCAATGATGGAAGCTCTTTATCAGCTGTGTATATGGCTGTTCAGGCTGCCACAAACCCAGGTCACTACAGTGTTGTACCACTCACCTTCCCGACCTCATCCATTGCTGGATCAGGAGACACTTCGTCTAATGCTTTACTGAAATCAAGTTATACTGACCCCTAGCAGTCTGGCCCTTCCCAATACCTTGTTCCGGGTAAGCTCTCCATAAATGTTTGTTGAATTAAATGGAATTCCGCGAATTATCAGCTTTATAACCATATATTTAAATACAGGGAAAAGAGGTATGGTTAATTGATGAGACACTTGGCATGCTAGTATTCTATGTAATCCTTTTCGTTGTTCTAAATCAAAAGAGAAAAATGTCACATACATGATAGAAAACTAAAATGTAGACTACACTGGACAATAATCATTACGCTAATTACTATCATTAGAAATACCCATTAGTATATATATTTTTTCTTTAAAAAACATAATCACAGGGGCACCTGGGTGGCTCAGTTGTTAAGTGTCTGCCTTCGGCTTAGGTCATGATCCTGGGGTCCTGGGATCGAGTCCCACATTGTGCTCCCTGCTTGGTGGGAAGCCTGCTTCTCCCTCTCCCACTCCCTCTGCTTGTGTTCCCTCTCTCACAGTGTCTCTCTCTCTGTTAAATAAGTAAATAAAATATACTTTTTTAAAGATTTTATTTATTTATTTGAGAGATGGAGATCACAAGTAAGCAGAGAGGCAGGCAGAGAAAGAGAGGGAAGCAGGCTCCCCGCTGAGCAGAGAGCCTGATGCGGGGCTCGATCCCAGGACCCTGAGATCATGACCTGAGCCGAAGGCAGAGGCTTTAACCCACTGAGTCACCCAGGCACCCTTCTTCTTCTTCTTCTTCTTTTTTTTTTTTTAAATATTTTATTTACTTATTTGGGGGGCCTGGGTGGCTCAGTGGGTGAGTTAAAGCCTCTGCCTTCGGCTCAGGTCATGATCTTAGAGAGCTGGGATCGAGCCCCGCATCGCACTCTCTGCTCAGCAGGGAGTCTGCTTCCCTCTCTTTCTCTGCCTGTCTCTCTGCCTACTTGTGATCTCTTTCTCTCCGTCAAATAAATAAATAAAATGTTTTTTTTTAAAAACCAAACAAACTATATAAAAAAAAAAAAAGAACATAATCACAGGAAACTTCATCTTTCCTTTAACCTGTTCTGGCCACCTTTCTATGATGAAGCAGAGTTCTATTATATGGATCGCATTTTTTTTTTCTATTTTAAGATTTTATTTACTTATTTGTCAGAGAGAGCACAAGCAGGAGGAACAGCAGGCAGAGCAGGTAGAGCAGGCAGAAGGAGAAGCAGACTCCCTGCTGAGCAAGGAGCCCAATGCAGGGCTCTGGTTGTGTTGGAATCACAACCAGGGCCAAAAGCGGATGCTTCAACTGACTGAGCTACCCAGGCATCCCTGGATTACATTCTTTTTTTAGTGTTTAACACATTCCCTGAGAACTTTAGGTTCAGATTTTACAGTTAATTGTCTTTAAAGTATAGAGCTAATCCTTTCTTCCTAAAGTATACCAAATACCTACCTTATGCTGGATCAGAACAGTGAAGACTTAAAAAGAAAAATGAGGGGCGCTTGGGTGGCTCAGTCATTAAGTGTCTGCCTTTGGCTCAGGTCACCATCCCAGGGTCCTGGGATCAAGCCCCACATCGGGCTCCCTGCTCTGCCAAGCCTTCTTCTCCCTCTCCCACTCCCCCTGCTAGTGTTACCTCTCTTACTGTCTCTCTCTCTGTGTCAAATAAATTAAAAAAAAAAAAAAAGAAAGAGAAGAGAAAAATAAGCAAAGCTCTCTGGCCCTTCAGAGGAACAGCCGCCCCGTATTAAGGATTCCTTCAGAGAATTGTCCCCCCTATTCTGGGGCCTTGGTTAAATACAGAGGACTGTAATTCTCTCTCTCTGTGGGGGCTTCTTGGAGCTTGGGGTAGCAACCAGGAGATAAGCAGGCAGCGGAGGCTCTCATCAGAGCCCGAATTCTCCTGCCACTCTTAGACCTGGGATAGCTAACACAAAGGGCCTCTCTGCTTTTGGACAGCTCCTGCATGGGAAGTGGGCACTAAAAGAGGTACTTGCTCTGAGTGAGGGCCCCATGTCCCTTCCCTATATCTGTGTGTATCAGATAGGCCCAGGGTCCTGATCACAGAGACCCAACAGAGAGAAAAAACAAAGCCAAGAGAGCAGTAGCCAATGGCCTCAGGCTGACCTTTAAGATGAGCTCTCAGAACTGTGAGTGACTTCTTTCTGATCAAGAGAATACCTCAAAAGGGATGCAATGTACAATGATCATTGATTATGCATATGATCTTAATGCCATCTTGCTGAACTGCGCTGTTGTCTTTGAGGAAGCAAATGGCTATGGCGGGAGCTCCATGTGCCAAGAACCCTTTAAGGGCTGAGAGTGGCCGCTGGCTGACAGGCAACAGGCACATGAAGACTGGAGTGTCCTGCAGCCACATGGAACTGAATTCTGAGGGAACTTTTTCTCTAGCCTAGCCTCAGATGAGGCCAGAGCCCTCGTTGACACGGATTTATTTTAAAAGATTTTATTTATTTATTTATTTGGTAGAGATAGAGAGACAGCGAAAGAGGGAACACAAGCAGGGGGAGTGGGAGAGGGAGAAGCAGGCTTCCCGCTGAACAGGGAACCCAACACGGGGCTCGATCCCAGAACCCTGGGATCATGACCTGAGCCGAAGGCAGATGCTTAATGTGTTTAATGCGCTTAATGACGGAGACACCCAGGCGCCCCCTGGCTGATGCTTAATTGCAGCCTTCAGAAACCCTAAGCAGGGGGTTCAGTCAAGTCATGTCTGGTCTTTTGAACCATAGAAGCTGTGAGATAATACGCATGGGTTGTATTAAGCAGTTAAGGGTGTGCTAAATCTGTTTTCTTAGTATGTGTGCTGCCGAGGCGGGCACTGTGGTAATATAGTTAAGCAGCAACGGGCAGCTAATCAAGGTCTCTTCTGCCTTCCATAAGAACTGCAGGATAAAAATGGCGAGAGATTAGAGAGGTTGGAAAAGAGACTTAGCAACCTTAAGGAAGAGAAGAAAATAACTAAATGGTGAACTTTTTCTGTAAAGCCCTGCTGTGTTTATTCGTTCATTCATTTGATAAAGGCTCTTAAATTGGAAGATGGGCAGACACAAGATATATGCCTCAGTCAGGTTTCAGGGAAGGATAGTGTTATAGACTCCATTGGAGCTCCCCCAAATTCACATATGGAAGCTCTAAACCCCACTACCTCAGAATGTGACTACATTTGGAGAGAGGGCCTTTGAAGAGATAATTAAGTTAAAATTAGGATGTTAGAGTGGGTCCCAGTCAAATCTGACTGGTGTCCTTGTAAGGAGAGGAAATTAGGGGACACAGAGAGACACCAAGGGTGTATACGCACAGAGGTGTGAACATGTGAAGAGGAAGCAAGATATCAGCCACCTACAAGCCAAAGAGAGAGGTCTCAGGAGACCTCTGCCAACACTTTGATCTTGGAGTTCCAGCATCCAGAATTATGAGAAAATAAAATTTCTGTTGTTTAAGTCCCCCAGTCTGGTATTTGGCTATGATAGCCAGAACAGCCTAATACAGATATAGAAACCACTGTAGATATTTTAAGCATAGAAGGATTTAATATAAGGAGTTAAGTGCTTTCAAAATCGTTGGAGGAGCTGGAGTGCCTAAAGTTAGGGACTACCGCCAGAACTAATGTTTTCAAGACATGGACAAGACAAGACAGCAGTCGCAAGCACTGCTGTGGCTGTGTTCTGGGGCTCCCAGAACTGATGCCTCTTCTCTTAACCCTGCCATGAGCATCACAGCTGCTTTGTAACATCCAGGAAGGTGGTGAGCAGACAGTGAAAAGCTGAGATCAGCTGCCCCTCCAGCTTTCTGCACTCATGTGCTCATGACCTTGACTGTCAAGGGAAAATGGCAGTGGGGTGATGCTCTCTATCCTACTTATGCCTTCCTAGTTTCATATGAGGACACTTAATTGAATTTAGTATCCTGGCTGCAGGGGAGTTGTTTTAACTTTTTAGCCTTTAACTTGTTAGCATGGGAAGGCACAGAGAAGGATGTGGGAAGGAATGCGGAAGCCTGCAGACATATCCAGCACCACATGCTAGATGCCAGAGCAAAGAAAGTTTACCAAGACAAATCGGTCTATAGGTGTTCAAAGTAGACACCTGAAACTGGTAACAGAATTCACTGGGTGGCTCGCTTATATCAGTGGTATAAAATGCATGGAAAAGAGAGGACTTATAAAGAGGATTTCTTTGGGAAAGCTGTGCAGTTTGATCACCTACCATAAGTAACAGAACTGAGTCCCTTCAGGGAGAAGAAAGGAAACCAACAGAATCACCTGACACCTTCATATGGGTCTCCTTCTCTTGTGGGCATGGCAGGGTTCATACTGGGCTTTTATCTGGTGTCTGCTTTGGAAAGTGCAGAAGGAGACAGCCTGGGGAGCTGCTCAGACCTTGGTAGTGAAGGAGGGGGTGCTTGATCTGGACAGCTTGTTCTTCTAGAGTTTGTCGTGGCAGAGAATGTGTCTTGTTTCAAGAACTATGGAACGTCACAGGACAAGTGAATTGGAAGAATTTGGGGAAGCATTTGTGTTGAATCATTGAAGAGTTAGCTAAGCTGAAATGGGCAGACTGTGGCATTTCAGGTGGAGGGAACAGCACATGCAAGGACTCAGAGGCACAAAAGGGCCTGGGATGTCTGTGGATAAGTTAAATGTTCACTGTAGCTGTGGCGTAATTTGGGTGTGTATGGGGTAATAGAAATTGGCTTGGAAAAATGTCCTAAGCACATGTTGTGTTTCAGAGTTTAACCTTTGTCCTTTAGGAATGAAGGAATTATTGGTAGAATTTTTTCCTTTTAAATGAATACACTTTATTTTTTAGAACATTTTACATGTACAGCAAAACTGAGCAGGTAGTACAGAGTTCCCACATAGCCCCACATAGTATTTGCCCTATTATTAACATCTTATATTAGCATGATATATATGTATGTGTGCATGTGTGTGTATTTTTCAAGTAGGCTCTAGCCCAACCTGGAGCTTGAACTCATGACCCCAAAATCAAGAGTTGCACGTTCTACCGACTAAGTTAGCCAAGCACGCCAGGGTGATATATTTATTACAATTAACTAACCCATACTGACATATTATTATTAACTAAAGTTCGTGGTTTATTCAGATTTCTTTAGTTTTTACTTAATGCCCCTTTTCTTTCTTTCTTTCTTTCTTTCTTTCTTTAAAGATTGTATTTATTTATTGGATAGACAGAGATCACAAGTAGGCAGAGACAGAGGAAGAGAGAGAGGAGGAAGCCGACTTCCTGCTGAGCAGAGAGCCTGATGCGGGGCTCGATCCCAGGACCCTGAGATCATGACCTGAGCTGAAGGCAGAGGCTTTAACACACTGAGCCACCCACGCGCCCCTTAATGCCCCTTTTCTCTGTCAGAATCTCACATTACATTTAATTGACATTTCCTTATGCATCTCTTATCTGTGACAGTTTCTCAGATTTTCCTCTCTTTGATAACCTTGACAGTTTTGAGGAGTTTGGTAAGAATATTGTAGGATGCCCTTTTATTGGAATTTGTCCGATATTTTTCTCAAGAATAGACTGGGATTATGGGTACAATGGATTTTCAGTTTAATTTGATGTATGTTTTACAAAAGTGATTTGAAGCCAGCATAAATGGTGAGTGACAAGGAGTTGGTACACTTTCTTAGCAAGTCTTACAATGGCTACCATCACGATTATATATATTGGCATGTCTTACTCTTAAATATGACTTTTATAGCCTTATGGGATCTGGACCTATCCTGCTTTTCTGACCTCATCTCCTGACACTCTCCTTGCTCTTTATACTTCAGCCCCATTGGCTTCTGTTTCTGTTTCTTGAAGGCACAATATTTGCTACCCTCGGGACATGGGAATGATTTGAATGATTTTTGCTTTATAATCCAGGTAGAAGAATTGTTGGGCGTAAATTGGAGGAGAAGAGGCAGATTGGAAAGCATGTATATGGTAGAATTAACAGAATCCTACTGATTGGAGTATGAGATAAAGAAATGAGAAGATGTGAGCACAGTTCTGAGATCTGTAGTTTGAACAATTTGATCACTGGACTTAACTAATCACTGAGATGGGGAAAGCAGGAGGTTGGTGGGGGGGGAACATCATGAGATCATGATGACACACCAAGTTTGGTTTGCTTGTGGGACATTGAGATGTTCTTATCCAGCAGGCAGTTGGAAGTCATGAGTTTTAAATTCAGGAGGGAGGTTGGAATACGAATTACTGCCAAACAAGAGATTGTGGTGGGGGCTCTGATTATTAATTCAACTGGGATAAACCCAAGGGACATATTTGCAGTAATTCAAACCCTTGGCAGCAAATAGTTTAATGTGAACATCAGGTCACTAGAGAAATTAACTTTATTTTGGAGACTATCAGGCAAAAGGAGGCCAGGACTTTTGGGAGGATTTTTGTGGTCATTCCACTCACCAGGCTTAGGCTAATGATTGCTTCTTTTCTACTGGAATAAAACTATGGGTTTGAAAAGGCTGCTGTATTAGCTAATTAATATAGCCTCAGGGAAAAAAAAAAACCAGCAGAGAATTTTGGACTTACATGAGTGTAAAAGAGTGTGATGGACTGGCCAGGTTATCAAGAAATTTATACCAGGTATGACATTTCCTTATAGTCTTTATACTACAATATTTACATTTTAAAAATATAAAAGTAGTACATTCATGTTTTGCAGACACTGTAGGTTGGCTCACTTAATAATCATTTTAATCACCTTCTACCTTGTCTTCTACCACAGAGTCTGGAAAGCAACACCCACAAATTCCAAGACCTCATTACAATCTGAGATGACCATGAAATATAGTTTGGGTTAATGAGAAGTCCCTGAGGTAGGCTGTCATTTCTGAATAGAAAGACAAAGATTTGGGGTGCCTTGATGGCTCAGTCGTTAAGCATCTGCCTTGGGCTCAGGTCATGAACTCAGTGTCGTGGGATCGAGCCCCACATCAGACTCCCTGCTTGGCGGGAGGCCTGCTTCTCCCTCTCCCACTCCACCTGCTTGTGTTCCCTCTCTCGCTGTGTCTCTCTCTGTCAAATAAATAAATAAAATATTTAAAAAGAAAGAAAGAGAGGAAGAAAGAAAGGCAAATATTTGTGGCACGAAGCCTTTTTGCCCTTCTGCCTTCTTCCAGCATGGAACTTAGATCCAATGGCTAGAAGCAACAGCCATCTTATTACCAAGAGAATGAGCAGTAAGCTAAGAAGTTTGGAGTACAGATAGAAGGAACCTGATTCCTTAATGACATCCTTTAGCAACTATACTGGTTCTGGTCTGCCCAAGTCTAGATTTTGTGTTCTGTGGAAGAAAAGCCTTTATTTCTTTAAACCAGTACCCTGGATTTCAAACTCATCTGCCCATTAGAATCACCTGTGGAGGCTTTAAGTTTAGGTTTTCTCCATTGTATTTTCAGTCCTTGTTGAAGATTAATTGATCATATAATTGTGGGTTTATTTCTGGGTTTTATGTTTTATACCATTGAACTATGTGCATATTTTATTTTATTTTAATTTAATTTTTTAAAAGATTTTATTTATTTGCTAGGGAGAAAGAAAGAGTGAGCGCACAATCAGGGGGAGTGGCAGGCTGAGAGAGAAGCAACAGGCCCCTGGCTGAGCAAGGAGCCCGATGTGGAACTTGATCCCAGGGACTCCAGGATCATGACCGGAGCCAAAGGCAATTGCTTAACCAACTGAGCCATGTAGGCTATGTGCCTATTTAAAAAAAAAAAAAAAAAAAAAAAAAGAAAGAAAAAAAAGATTTATCTATGTATTTGAGAGAACGAGAGAGCGGGGTTGGGGGGAGGGATAGAGGGAGAAGGAGACAGGCAGACTCCCTGCTGAGCTAGGAACTTGCCATGGAGCTCAATCCCCTGAGATCATGATCTGAACCAAAAATCAAGTCAGATGCTTAACCAACTGAGTCACCCAGGTATCCCTATGTGTCTATTTTTTTTTTTTTCCTATGTGTCTATTTTTATGCCAGTACCATACTGCTTTAATTACTACCATTTTGTAATATAACCAGCAGTCTGGAATTGTGATACCTCTAGTTCTTTCTTTTTCAAGATCGCTTGGCAATTGAAGGTAGAAACTACTGCTTTTTGTTTTTGTTTTGTTGTTGTTGTTGCTATTCCCAGGTGGACACTATTGTTACAATACATGTGTCCAAACCAGATTTAAACAATAGAAGCCTATAAATTCCCCCATCTCCAATCAGCTCCATCTCTACTACTATCCCCAGGAGAATCACAATCCTCAGAGTACTGTGCCTTTCTTTTTTTCTTTTTTTTAAGATTTTATTTATTTATTTGACAGACACAGATCACAAGTAGGCAGAGAGGCAGGCAGAGAGAGAGGAGGAAGCAGGCTCCCTGCCTGAGCAGAGAGCCCGATGTGGGGCTCAATCCCAGGACCCTGGGATCATGACCTGAGCTGAAGGCAGAGACTTCAACCCACTGAGCCACCCAGGCGCCCCTGTACTATGCCTTTCAAGATTTCCTCTCTGCATATGCAAATTTAAATTATTTTTCTACTACAAAAATCCTTCCAGAGCCTGTTCAATGGGTATGAGAAGTGACATCACCATATGGCCTGGAAAAATCAGGACAATGCTGATTGCAATTTTTTTTTTTGTAATCTCCATTGGCTTCTAGACTCCCTGGGGAATGTCAATCTTTTAGCACCCAAACTCCCTCTCCCAGTTTGCCTTTTGCATTCTCAAATAGCAGAAAATTGATCTTCCATAGATAACAGTCTCATTATCTCCTTCAGATGCTATAAAAGTGGCATACAACTCTTTGTCTATGAGTAATTACTTAACCATGAGACACAGAAGAGTCGAAAATTATGTTACTGGGTTTGAAGGTAGGGTAACTCTGTCACGGCCGCCCTGTACGGGTGGTTCTGTCTCTGTGTGATTTATTTACCGGAGTGACACAGAGGACAGTACTCCCTGTACCTCAAATAGGCCAATTGCAATTCCTTTTCTTTTCGAACTCAAGCGGTGTACTGCTTATGTACACACGGGCTGAGACGCAGAGTAAATGGGTTAGACGGGAAAGAGGGGTGCACACGCATCACCGGTGGGTGGAGCCATCCGGGATTCTGCTCTGGTCCACCTGCTCCCTGGGGGATGAGCACTGTTTGCTGATTGTGCGCTGTGGCTCACCTGGGCGGGTGCTAGTTCACTTCCGCAGCGCGGTGTCTGAGCGGAAATCCGCAGCACGCGGAGGGTCTCTCTGAAGTCCTTCTTGGTCCCATTTTCATGTCCATTATGAGGGAGGAGGTCAACCCGTACCTGACCCTCCAGGCCTGCATCTGACCTTAGTGGAATCAGGTGGAACACCTGCTGTTTCCAGGGGTTTCCAAGTCCATTGGGGTGTGGCATGGAAAAACTGCTCCATGACAGCTGATCTTATGACGCAGCTGTTCAAAAAGCCTCCTTTTCTTTTGGCATGGTGACAAAGCTGATGCGGCTCTAAGCCTAAGTGACTCCATTTTGTGGAGCAGCTATTTTAAGGGGAGTTATGGGAATTAATACAAATTACAACAGGATCGTAACCCTCGATGGATAGTAACCTTCTGTGTAGTAAAATCCTCTTTGAGCTCCTTCCTCAAGTTTCAGGTGTTTGAGGGATCGTTCTTTTGAAGAATCATTATCTTCTTTGGTTCATTTTTGTTTTATCTGAAGTTGCATATTCAGGAGATGTTGCAACTTGATAACATTTTTAGCAGCCCTGCTACACTTGATGGCATTTCTAAAAAATGTGTATAAAAATATTTCTCTGTTGAAAAGACCTAGTTCCAGAGGGGGGATGCCTGTGCAACAAGTATTAATTTTGTGACTTTACAAAGTATGTAATATATTTGCTAATTTGTTTCTGAGAAGCAGCACTGCGTGGCAAATTCTAGAATGAGAAGGCATGGGCTGGAGTGCCAACTCTGCAGATAAGAAATAGCAAGTGATGGTGAGGATGAGGAAAGAAGGGAACTCTTGTGCACTGTTGGTGGGAATGTAAGTTGGTGCAGCCACTATGAAAAACACTATGGAGGTTCCTCAAAAAATTAAAAAATAGAAATACCAGATGATCCAGCAATTCCATTTTGGGGTATTTATCCCAAAGAAATGAAACACTAACTCTAAAAACTGCATGTATTCGCTGGTTTATTGAAGCATTATTTACCATAGCCCAGATATGAAAGTAACCTAAGGGGCCACTGTTGGATGAATAGATAAAGAAAATATGGTATATATATACAATGGAATATTATTCAGCCATAAAAAAGAATGAAATCTTGCCATTTGCAACAACACAGATGGACTTTGAGGGCATCATCATCATGTTAAGTGAAATAATTCAGAGAAAGACAAATTGAGTATGCTCTCACTTATATGTGGAATGATAATAGTAATAGTAATAAAGAATAAAAAAGAACTCATAGATACAGAGAACAGATTGGTGGTTGCCAGAGGCAGAAGTATGGTTGGTTGGGTGGGCAAAATGGGTGAAGAGGGTTAAAAAGTATAGACTTCCAGCTATAAAATAAATGAGTCATGGGTATGTAATGTACAAAATGGTGGCTATAGTTACTAATACTATTATTGTATACATTGAAAGTTGCTAAGAGAGTAGATCTTAAAAGTTCTCATCACAAGAAAAAGATTTTCATAATTATGATGATGCATATTAACTAGATTTTTGTGGAAATCATTTTGTAATATATACAAACATCAAATCATTATGCTGTATACCTGAAACTAATGTAATGTTATATACCATTATATTTCAATAATAAAAAAAGGGGGTGGTGTATGGGTGGTTCATTTGGTTGAGCATCTGCCTATGGCTCAGGTCATGATCCCAGTATCCCGGGATTGAGCCCAACATTGGGCTCCATGCTCAGTGGGGAGTCTGCTTCTCCCTCTCCCTCTGCCCTTCCTCTTGCTCCTGCTCTCTCTCTCTCTCAAATAAATAAAAAAAATCTTTAAAAAAATTTGAAAATTCTTTTGCCTCTATGTAACTTGGGATGTTTGACTAAATCTCTATGCTTCACTTTCCTCATCCATAAAGTAAGGCTATTATTGTGATGGTTAAAGGGAATGATACATGTAAACATTTAGAAATGTGCCTAGTATATATTAAATGTCCAACAAATGTTAACCATTATGATTGGCTGTATTAACTTGAAAACTTAATCCTGAATACTTATGCTCAAAAGTGAATCCTTTTTGTGAGATTTTTTTTTCTCCTAGACCTTCAGTGAACATGGATTCCTCTTCCCCACCATCCCCTCAATTTCTATTGAATTCCTTTTTGGGATTTGATATTAATATCCTGTTTTCCTCCTCTTGCTCTACACATTTTTTCCGAACTCTAGTTATCACCATATACTGCATGGCTCCCACATCTGAAGCTCAGTTTAAATTTTTTTCATATATATTCCAGGTTCCTGTGGCCTTTCACATCTCTCAGACAGCCTGTCATTTGTGTCTCTGGATTATCCACTTCTCTCACCCTCTTGTCACAACTCCAGTTGGAGCCATTGTCTTCCCTCTCAACTACAATAGTAGCTTCCCACTCCAGGCTTCACTCTAATATCTCTAAATTGCAATATCTCTAAATTGTAAAATTGTCATGCTGTCCCCTGCTTGAATTTCTTCAATGACTCTCTATTGTCTTCAGCGTAAACCACAAACTCCTTAACGAAGTTTGTAAGTTTATACATGATCTGGTCCATGCTTAGCCTCCCAGCCTCATCTCTTGTTCTTCCCTTCTTCACCCTCCGAGGTCCAGACTTACTGAATGGATCCACTGTGCTGTCTGTCATCTCAGAGCTTTGGCACTTGCTGTTCTCTAAACTAGTTTCTCTACTCCTTGCCACCCCCCCACCCCCCGAATATCTTTGTCCTGCCCCACCTTGTCTGCCTAACTCCTACCGACTCTTCACATCTCAGTTCAAGTATCACTTCCTCTGAGAAAAATTTCCTTGACTTCCATGCTTGGGTTAAGATACCTATTTGCCCTTATAAGACCCAGTCTCATCGTTGCACTTATTCACACTGTGTTGTAATTACCTGTTTATTTATCTGTGTCACCTACTACAGGAGAAACAGATAAAACTTGACAGAGACTAAGTCTGTATAATCAGTATCTATCAAGTACTTCCTCTGTATCTTCTGGGAACAGCATACCTTTTCTGATAACTCATTCTCTTGTAGTTTCTGGGGGGTTTGGTAGGTTTTTACATGACTTAGATGAAAGGCCCAGATGAGAATAATCATGGTATAAAGGCTGTGGTAGGATAATGATAAAGCATAATGAATGCTGGATTCAAATTCAGACTTTTCCTTTTAATAGTGTGTGAACATTTCTGTGGCTTGCCTTTTCTTTTCTTTCTTTTTAAAAATATTTTATTTATTTATTTGACATAGAGAGAGAGAGAGAGAGTGCACACAAGCATGGGGAGCAGCCGACAAAGGGAGAAGCAGATTCCCTGATAGCAGGGAGCCTGATGCAGGGTTCAATCTTAGGACTCTGGCATAATGACCTGAAGCAAAGGCAGACACTTAACCAAGTGAGCCACCCAGGCATCCCTGTGGTTTGCTTTTCATCTGTAAAATATGTAAAATAATGCCTACCTTGTTGCAGATTCATCTTGAAGCATTGACATGAATTATTGTGAATCTAATCAGGTGGTGGTTACAGATGTAGTTTTATCAGTATCAGCACCTGGCATGCAGCTGTTGATCTGAATGCTTTTCCCCACTGCATTTGTTAGTAAAGATTGTCAGGAGCTGATTGCTTTTAGTTGGTAGGGCCAGCAATACACCTTCACTATCCTACTTCAGGGGCATATCAGCTCTTCAACCCTATGTCATAATCTTGTTCCAAGAGACCTTAATTGCCCTTCCATTCTGAATCACACTGGTTTATTAGGTTGATGATATCATGCTGATGCTATCACGCTTCCTGGTAAGCAGGCAGGAAGCCGCAGCTATGCTAGATATATTAGAAAGATAGATACATGTAGAGGATGGGAAATAGATTGCACAAAAATCCAGGGGCATGTCATCTTGGTAAAATTTCTAGAGGCCCAGTGATCTGGAGCATGGTGAAATATCTCTTCCAAAGTGAAGAAAAAGTTGTTGCATCTGGCCCTCCTACCACTAAGAAAGAGATACAATTACTGATTGGGCTTCTTTAGGTTTTCGAGGCACCGTAAAACTCATATGGGCATGCAACGCTCATTTACTAAGAACGCTGAGAAGTTGCCAGTTTTGAGTGAGACCCCCAACAAGAGGAGGCTCTGTGTCAGGTCCAGGAAGCCATACAGACTGCTCTACCACTCAGTCTGTATAATACACAATGATACTTGGAGTGCCTGTGGCAGATAGGAACACTGGGCCAACTTCAGCAGGCTCCTATAGGTGGCTTCACAGGCCAGACACTGAGGATTCGAGGGCAAAGATTTACTATGCTTTGAAGACACATATTCTTTGAAGAAACAGTTTCTAGGTTGTAACTGGGTCTATTTAGAGACTGAAAGACTGACCATGAGTCACCAAGTTACTGTGTAATATAAGTTTTCCATCATGAACTAGATGTTGTCTAATCCTCCAAGCCATAAAATCGGGCCTTCACAGCAACATTCAATCATTAGACGGAAGTGGTATGTATGAGATCAGACTCAAGTAAATGCTGAAGGCACAAATAAGTTGTAGAAGTGAATGGAATGTGTTCCTACAGTCCATGCTCCTACCACATTGCCTCTTTCCTCTCAGCGGGAATCTGTGGCCTCTTGGGAAGTTCCCCATGACAAGTTGGCTAAGAAGGAAAAATTCCAGGCCTGGTTTGTATAATAGGCTGGTGCTACCCCAAAGTGGATGGTTGTAGTATTGCAGGCCTGCCAATAGGGATGGCTTTGAAGGATGAGAGGGAAGGAAAATCCTCCCAGTCAGCAGAAGTGTGGGTCTATATTGACACATGAGTAGCGGCTAATAATTTTGTTAGGTAGTCCAGACTTTGAAGGATCATGACTGAAAAATTGGTGATAAGTGTGTGTAGAAATCTCTGAATGTGATCAGAGTGTTAAGATATTGTGTCCCATGTGAAAACCAACCAAACAGACATCTCATCAGAAGAGGATATTAGGTAGAAGAATGACCTGTTTGTGGATATCTGTTAATCTCTTTTTCAGCCAGCCCTTAGGCCAATGAAAACCAAATGAAATTGCCCATGGGAGTTATTTATTAATGGGCTCAGCAACATGGACTTCCAGTTATCACTGCTGAGGGTCCAGCTGCCAACAGCAGAGACCAACAGTGAGCATTCAATATGGCCCCATTCTCTGGGGGAACACCAGAAAGCCACCTAGTAGAAGGTTGATTACAAAAGATCATCTCCGGGGGCGCCTGGGTGGCTCAGTGGGTTAAGCCGCTGCCTTCGGCTCAGGTCATGATCTCAGGGTACTGGGATCAAGCCCCGCATGGGGCTCTCTCCTCAACAGGGAGCCTGCTTCCTCCTCTCTCTCTGCCTGCCTCTCTGTCTACTTGTGATCTCTGTCTGTCAAATAAATAAATAAAATCTTTAAAAAAAAAAAAAAAAAGATCATCTCCGTCATGGAAGGGACAGAACTTTGTTCTCAATGAAACAGGCATACTCTGAATACAAATTCACCTTTCGTATTTGACTTCTAACAAAACCACCATCCCAGGATTTACAGGATGTTTTATTCACATGGTAGTTCATAGAACATTGCTTCTGATCAGGGAATTCACTGAAAATGAAGTGTGGTAATGACTCATGTTCATGGAATTCACTGATCTTGTAATGTTTCCCATTACCTTAAAGCAACTGCCTGATAAAGCCATGGTATGACCTTTTAGTAATAGTAACAACATTTTCAACTTTGTTATGTTACTAGTTGGATGGAAACATTTAGCGGAACTAGGGCAAATTCTTCCGGGATATAATATGTGCTCTAAATCAGTGACCAACTCCTATTTTGCTAATAGCCATTTTTTAATGGGTCCAGGAACCAAGGAGTGGAAATGGGAATGGTTCCTCTTACTTCCTGTTGTCCACTAGCAAAATTTTCACTTCCTATCTACACTATTTTAGGCTCTGCTAGTCTAGAAGTCTTAATCCACAAGGGAGGAGGGTTTCCACTAGGGAACACCTCAATGGTATTACTAAACGCTAAGTAAAGACTACAAGGTTGGCCACTTTGAGCTCTTCATGCCAATAAATCAACAGGAAAAGAAGGGGTTATTAACCTGATTGGGAATACTTAATCATGACTATTAAGGGAAAATTGGATTTTTCCTCAGAGAGGGGCCCTTTAGAGGCCTTTGTGCTCTATGTATCAAGGCCAGGCCTGCTGAATTGGACCTGTATTTAGTTAGGATTCTTACTAATTGCAAAGAATAGAATCCCAAATCAAAGCAGCTTGGGAAAAACAAGGAATTTGCTCATAGAATTGTGTCCTGGAACTCAAGGACAAGTCTGCAGTTGGCCTTGAGGAATGAAGTAGAACCAGGCTCTCAAATGGTGGCAAGAGCTTTCCATATCCCATTTCTGCTTCTCTCTGCACATCAGTTTCATTCTTTGATTTTTTTTTAAAGACTTTATTTATTTATTTCAGAGAAAGAGAGAGACACAGAGAGAGCAAGTGGGAGGAGCAGGCTCCCTGCTGGGCAGAGAGCCTGATGTGGGGCTCTATCCCAGGACCCTGAGATCATGATTTGAGCTGAAGGCAGAGGCTTGACCCACTGAGCCACCCAGGCACCCTGAGTGTCTACTTCAAAGCAGTCCAGTTTTTCTGCCAACTAATAATAGCAAAAGTAAATGAAGAAATAAATAATAATTGATATTTACTGAGCTTACTATGTGCTAGACACCAAATACATATATGGTATCTAGGACAACATTGGGTTGTTGTGAGGATGTCATGAGTGTGCATATCTGTGTTTACACACCTATATATCTATATCTATAGTTACATCATAATCCATAAGGTAAGTTTAATTTTTATCTCCTTTTTTACATATGAGAAAAAGGAGACTTACAGGGTTAAGTACCTAGTTCACGTAAATAACTGAGCTGGTATTTGAATCCAGACTTAATTGTTTCCAAGGGCCGTTCTTGTGGTGTGACACCCACACCTCATTCTCCAGAGATGCTGGCTGGGCCTTTGAAACCCTGTGTAGGTCTTGCTAGTTACTTTTTCTGGCCTGGATTTTGTCTCTGGACTCCATGTGTCTGATTCTGTGGAATCAATTGACCCTGAACTTTGGCTTTCTTATGCGTAAAAATGGGTCATGATAGGATCACGGAAGCTACACGAAGGCAAATTTTTCTTTTTTTACAGATTTTATTTATTTGACAGAGAAAGACACAACGAGAGAGTGAACACAAGCAGTGAGAGAGGGAGAGGGATAATCAGGGAGCCTGATGTAGGGCTCCATCCCCGGCCCCTGGGATCATGACCTGAGCCGAACGCAGACGCTCAACAACTGCACTACCCAGGCGCCCCAAAGGCAAATATTTTTTCTTTTACATTCACCGCTTATACCTTGCACCCAAAATAGTGTCTCGCACTTGATAACTATTTGTTAAATGAATGAATGAATGAGACAAAATGAGACCCACAAGGGTCCTGTTTGAGGAATATTAGGACATTTCTTGTCTTTTGGCTATTAGACTTTCGTGTATGGGTTTAGGCAAGTGACAGGGAGAGATGTGGAAGGGATTTTTAAAAAGCAGTTTCTATCTGGAGGGAGAGGGAGAGAGAGGGAGAGGAACTCTGCCTTCAGGGAGTCAGAGAGGCAAGGGTTGTGGAGTAGAGGAAAGAGAAGACAACAAAGTGTTGGACTCAGATTAGTTTAATTTCATTTGATTTTTAAAAGATTTTATTTGTTTATTTGAGAGAGAGAGAGAGCACAAGCGGGGGGAGCAGCAGAGGGAGAGAGAGAAGCAGGCTCTCCACTGAGCAGGAAGCCTGATGTAGGGCTTGATCCCAGGACCCTGAGAGCATGACCTGAGCCAAAGGCAGATGCTTAACCCACTGAGCCACCCAGGCGCCCCTTGGACTCAGATTTATTAGTGGTCTGCAATTTAAATGTCTCCTCTCTGTCCCCATGGGATCTGGGGTAACATCTGTATTACTCACTGTTGCTGTAGTGGTGGATTTGTCAAGTGATGGCCTCGAGGTGGGGTACAGACACGGGGCTGAGCACACATTGGTTACTCTTCAGTGAGATAAGGTAAGGGAAATCTCTGGCCCAGCACCTGGCCCGTGGAAGCCACCCAGTGGTTGTTTCCTGGGAGCCCATGACCTTGGCTGACCTGCATCTACCCGAACACCCAGCGCAGGGCTTGGCATGCGGAGACTTCTCAGAATGTCAGCCTCCCTGCCAAGCAGGTTTCCCGAGGGCTCTGCTGGACAACGTGACAACGCACTCAACTACGGAGACTTTTTTTTTTTTTTTTTTTACTACGGAGACTTTTGTGCCAGTTCCTCTGTGCGGAGTTCCTGCATGCCCACAAGGCAAGAGCACAGCTGACACACGCACACTCACAAAGGAAAACACTCCTTATCCCGGTTGGGAGACTCCTGGGTAAGCACTGATGTCATTTGTTTTCACTAAAGCTCTAACCGGCTTCTGAGTTAAGCATTTGCTCAGCTGGCCTTTGCCAAAAACGACAGTTGCTTTGTGTCATTGCCTGTTGACAATGGTCGTAGTCACACATTGTTCCTCAAAGGCCAAAACATTCCAGGGTAACGTGATTACGAGGGAGGTGAGCCACTCCAGGGGTCTGGAAGGATCCCGTTCGGCCCCCCACCCCCCACCCCCGTCGGGGATTCTACTCCAGCTAAAGAAAGGAAAAGACAAGTTCGGGCTCCTGCTGTCCTGGGGCACAAATGCTCCCCAGGGTGGCCATAGATATTTTAATCAGGATGAAGCTTTCATTTGAATCAGAGGAATGAGAGCTCAGTATTGATTTATTTGCCTCTTCTGCCAGACTTGATGGCTGAGAGGGCAGGAACTCGACTTGTTCCCCGGTCCATGCCTGTTGCTTAGCGTCAAGCTGGGCACAAAGGACACATCTGATGAAACATGGATGCAGTGCCCTCCTTTGAGTCTTCTATTTTCAGGCTCTTCTTTATGTCCTTTCTTTGGCGTGAGTCCCCGCTTACTGCAGGTGTCTCCTAAGAGCTTGTGTCCCTACGTTTCCTTTTCATCCTGGAAACGGAAGTTGATTTTGAAGGTTGCGCTATTGTTTGTACCTCTTGTAATCCCAAACTGAGTGGGACCAATTTGTTGCACGCTTGGCTGGTCTTCACACAGCATGTTTTTGTGATACGTAACATTTCCTTTGGGACTTACTGTGGCCTGGTATGGCGGCAAGAACCAGACCACTCAGGGTTGTTAGTGTTCTCAATTTCAGCTTTCCCACTTTGTAATTGTGTAATTCTGGCAAATTAGTGGATTTCATGGAACCTCAGTATCCTCTGTCCATAAAGTGGTTACAAGAAGGTGAGCTTAAAAAAAAAAAGAAAAGAAAAAAGAAGGTGAGCTTAAAAAAAAAAAGGTGAGCTTGGCTGAGATTGAACCCAAAGATTTTTTGATTTCTTGATGAGTAAAGAGTGCAAAAGAACTGTCATTTAAAAGTCACAAGAAGGGTCGTGCCTCCTAAAGAAGAAATATCTAGGAGAATGCTTCCTATGGGTCTTACGCAAATGTGCGTCAATGAAATGGGGTGGGTTTGACACTGTGTGGCTCCAAGAAAGGAAAATAGTTGGCAAAATTGTGTAAAATGTTGTCCTTAATTAGGAGGACTTAATCTCTCGGACTGGTTTCTTTTAGAGCAGTGTTTATTTCCTAAGTATGCATTAGGACTGCCATCTGTCTCTTTATTATTGTTTTTTGAAAATGGATGAGTCATTTTTCTTTTCTTTTTCTTTTTTTTAAAAGCTTTTATTTGTTTATTTGACAGAGAGAGAGAGAGATCACAAGTAGGCAGAGAGAGAGGGGGAAGCAGGCTCCCCCTGAGCAGAGAACCCAATGCGAGGCTTGATCCCAGGACCCTGAGATCATGACCTGAGCCGAAGTCAGAGGCTTAACCCACTGAGCCAGCCACCCAGGCACCCCAAGATGAGCCATTTTTTCAACTAGTCAATCACAGAGGTGAGACATTGAGGATGCCTGGAAGACTGTACAGCTGGTCATAAACTCATGTCAGAAGAGAGAATGTGAAAAAGAACGTGACCCGGCTTGACAGGGTTCAGGATGGGCTAGACTGCAGTCTCATTCACATGCCATCCTATGGTCAGAATGCCTGTTCTGACAGCATTGCAAAGCTGGAATCTTCCCCCGAATGGACACTTCAATTGTCTAATCTTTTGGAACAAGATCAATCTGAAAGCAGGAAATAAGGACAAAGGAGATGGGCCTTAGATTGAAGTGTGGGGGAAATAACAACCTCCTTTATCTGGACCTACATGGGGAATCCAGACTATTCCCACTATGGGAGGCAGTCTGGCCCTTGCCCCACAGCAGCAATAGAGAGGAGTATCCATGTCAAACCCAGGGCCTGGGAAATTGGAGCAATCATACTGGGTTTTAAGTTTCCCTGTGTCGTAATTCTTTTCTCTTCTCTCCAAGTCTGGGTTATCACAATGGGAAATGGGGAAAGGGTCTGTACTGTTCCTGCTGGGGCCGAGCTGTGGTCTTAGGAAAGTAGTACCCGATGGGAAGCAGATGTTCAGACCTGGGAGTCCTGCCCGGGGAGCCAGGCGGCCTGCTGTACTGGAAAGCACAGGAGAAGTGGTTGGCATACAGACATGCCCGGGGGAGCTTGGGAAAAGCCTGGATTTTGGGAGATCTCAAGCTCTAATGATTGGGGCATCAAGTAGAAACCTGCGTTCACAACCTGGTGGTGGGACGTGATGCCATCTTCATTCAGCTGTAAGGGACTTGCGGTCGTAGCCAGGTTTTACTTAATGTAGCCGCTGTCATTACTAGTACAAGTGGGATTTGTTGATCTCTGAGATGTCTTCTTGTTCAGAAATTCTGCAAGTCTCAGGCATGCCAGTGCTCACTTCGGCAGCACATATACTGACATTGGAAAGTCTCAGGCATGCCAGAAGCCCCTGTGGAGTCCAGCCTGGCTTGACTGTCCATTGGTTCTCCCCACCACATCCTCCTCTACTTACTGTCCTGTTTCTGTTCAACCTGCACAGAGTGTGGGGCAATGCTGGACTGTTCCAGAACATGCAGCCAGGGCAATGTTGTAATTCACGAGGAGTCATTCTTAAGTGGAGAGAATCTTGTGTTTCAGATTGTCAGTCACATTCTTGGAAATGATGATTCTGAAGTCTCTCTGGTTGCCGGAGGGCCAATTCCCATTTATCTTGTGACATGCTGAGATATGGTTTCAGCATTTCTTAAAAGCAGAAGAGACATCTCAGGAGGAGCATACACAAAATCTCAGTCTCAAAATAGCAAAACAATAGAAATCTTCCTTAAAATTTACACACGAGCGGGTCAAGCCATTGCCAGATGGGATGGGCCCCAGGGGTTAACCAGTCTTGGCAGGGGCTCTAAAGCTGTGGTGAGTTGTAGCCAGGTTGGGGCAAAGAATTGTGACTGCAGGGCTCCCTCCAGGGTGAGGGTACAGCTGTGGGGCATGAAGTAGAGACAGGCACAGAAGGCTGGTCTTCAATACTCAGACCGTGGAATATACAAACTCAGCCAGGGGCTGGGGGTCATAGGGCAGGGTTTGGCCCCACTGTGGTAGGGTGCTGGTCAGGGCAGATGGGGACTTACAAACACAGCCAGAGCCTGAGCTGAGAGGACTTGGGGTCAGGGCAACACTGAGTTTGCAGGGGGCAGTGGAAAGACAGTCAAGGGGACTAAGGTTGAAAGGCAGGTGTATGGACTAAATCAACATAATTGGCAGGTTGAGACTAGGAGATCATGGGGGTTATTTCTAGCTTCCCAGTTTTTGTTTGTTTGTTTTTGGTTTTGATAAAAATAAGGAGATTCTTTCTGGGCAACTATATCAGCTAACATATTGCAATTGCTCAGGATCTTCCTTTTCTGGTCAAATCTGTCCTAGAATAGGGCTAATCCTACCTAGGAGGAAGATGGATTGCTGATACCAGATCTCTCCAGGCCAGATATTCCAGGGTTCTTTGAAGAGTCTCAGGAGGGGGTCAAATGAGGACAGCCCCTAGCACCCTTCACGTTCACAGTGAATCTAGCCAGTGCATACCTGGATCGGGGCCCTTTGTTTCATGTGTGTTGCATCATTCCATGAGCAGAACACTACACATCCTTGTGGGGTTCACACTAGTGTGGGGGAGAGAAGTCACAGTGTCTGATGCATAGTAGGCCATCAACATATGTTGGTTAAATGAATGAAAAATGTGAGGAAAGTTGAGTAAAATGAACAGAAAGACTGATGGCTGGGAGAAAGGACAGAATAACAGTGATCCTGGGAAATAGTTCTATTGCCCTCATGTGATCCTTTCAACAACCGAGTCTTAACCTTTCCCCTATAACAAGAAAAATAATTCTCAAAACACATTTTCAGATTATAGATTGCCAGACCCAGGGAGATGTTCCTACTCTTGACCCAGTAATCCTACTCTTGGGATTCCATCATAAGGAAATAATTCAACAAAAACAAAAATCTAAGTGCACAAAGGTATTTATGACAACATTATCTGAGATAGCAGAAAAATGGAAATAGCCCACATGGCCAACAACAAGGCTGAGTAAATTTTGATACTGCTACCCAATGGAATATTCTGAAACCATTAAAAAGATCACTGTGAAGATTATGTACCAAACACATAATAAATAACTTTATAAAAAAGAAGCATACAAAATGCTTCTTACATTATTAGTGCAAACGTGTTGGGTACTGTTCCTCATGTAGTTAATTTTGTCCCATTTCCTGCTACGGTTAGATTCCAAAAGGAATGTAAAAGGTACTTCAGAATATCTAATGCTCCCCACCTTTCCTCTGATTTAAAAAATGATACATGTTAGAATCCTGGGAATATGGCACAAGTGGGGCAGCGCAGATTTGAACCTTCTTGAATCATCATATAAAACAGAGCAACTGGGTAACCAAAGTAAAAACCTAGTGACAACATTTACAACAAAACTAAGTGGCAAAATACAAACACTGACAACCATGATGTGTTAGGCGTGTCTGAGCAAGAGAGAGCAGAGGGAAGCCACAGGGCATCTGGTGGACCGGAACGGTAATGAGAGAGTATCAGACGTGATGTGAGGTACATAAGGTCAATTTGAGAGTAGCTGCTAAAACTGGAAGGACTTAGCCCATTCCAATCAAGGATGAGAACAAAGGGTTTTAGGGAAAGGCCTAAAGTTACAGGGCACTCTAGCCTTTTTGAACGTGAACTCTTGGAACTGGGTACCCTGTGTGCCACTTAAAGACAAGACCCCACATTTTGGAAAATTTCTATCAGAGGAATAAAAACTGGTAAGATAGGGTAAAAAAACGACAACACCAAAAACCTAAAAAAAAGAACATTCAGCTAAAGTGGGAAGGGTGGAAAAGAATCAGGAACTCTAAGAAAGAAAGTTATTTTTTAAATCATACATTATTTTATTTATTTTTATCTATCTATCTATCTATTTTTTATTTTTAATTAATTTATTTGACAGAGAGAGACACAGTGAGAGAGGGAATACAAGCGGAAATGAGGGAGAAGCAGGCTTCCCACCAAGCAGGGAACCGGACTGGAGGCTCCTTCCCAGGACGCTGGGATCATGACCTGAGTCGAAAGTAGACACTTAACGACTGAGCCACCTGGGCACCCCTATTTATTTATTTTTTGAGGATTTTATTTATTTATTTGAGAGACAGATTGAGAGAATGAGTGAGAGGAGGGGCAGAGGGATAAGCAGACTCCACACCAAGCAGGGAGCCCGATGTGGGGCTCTATTCTGGGACTCCAAGTTCATGACCTGAGCTGAAGGAAGAGGCTTAATCAACTGAGCCACCCAGGTACCCCAAGCCGTTGTTTTTAACAACATCTTTAAAGTACTAAAAGGAACATCTGCCAATCTAAAATTCTCTATCCATGAGCAATGTCCTTTAAAAATGAAGGTAAAGTATTTTTAGACAAATAAGAGCTGAGAGCATCTGTGGCTATTACCTTAACTACAAAAATGTTAAATTAAGGTTTTAAAGTATATTATATTATAATTATATATTAAAGTATACATACTATAATTATATATTAAAGACATATACCATATGGAAATTTGGAGCTACATAAAAGAAAGCAGAGTGGAAACAATGATAAATATGTCAATATTTAGAAAATAATTTTCCCTCATTTTAACAATTTATTAAAAGATAATTCACTGTTTAAAAATAATAACACTATATCATGGTGCTTATAACATATGTATGGATAAAATGTCTGACCACAGTAACACAAGGGATGGGATGGGGAAATAGAAGCATACCATTGTAAGATCAGTGCTATCCATGAAGTGGTATATTATTTGAAGGTAGACTGTGGTAGACTGTGATATTTTATATATAAAATGTTAAGCAACCACTTAAAAGCAGAAAAATCAAAAAAAGCAAAGAACAAAGCAAAAATAAAAACAAAAGGCAAAAACCAAACAAATCTCTAAATAAGTGTAGCTTAAAAACTCCAAAGAAGTGGAGATAAAGTGGAATACTGAAAAAGCTATTAAGTGTTCAAAAAGATGTGAGGAAAATTTAAAAAGGGACAACAAAGAACAAATGGACAAGTAGAAAACAAGACGATAAACTTAAGCCCATGCATTTATTTATTTATTGTTTTAAAGATTGTATTTATTTATTTGAGAGACAGCGTGTGAGAAAGAGAATGAGAGGGGAGAAGATCAGAGGGAGAAGCAGACTCCCCATGGAACTGGGAGCCCCATGTGGAACTCCATCCCGGGACTCCGGGATCATGACTTGAGCCGAAGGCAGTTGCTTAACCAACTGAGCCACCCAGGCGGCCCCAAGCCCATGCATTTAGAAGTACTCATAAATTATTTAGACATTCGAGTAAGAAATGGAAAAAGATAGACCTTGCAAACACTTATAAGAAAACTGGAGTAGGGCGCCTGGGTGGCTCAGTGGGTTAAGCCGCTGCCTTCGGCTCAGGTCATGATCTCAGGGTCCTGGGATCGAGTCCCGCATCGGGCTCTCTGCTCAGCAGGGAGCCTGCTTCCCTCTCTCTCTCTCTCTGCCTGCCTCTCTGCCTACTTGTGATTTCTCTCTGTCAAATAAATAAATAAAATCTTAAAAAAAAAAATTTAAAAAAAGAAAACTGGAGTAGCAATATTAATATCAAAGAAGGTAGACTTTCCAAAAAGAACTATTATGGTGGATAATAAGGGACATTTCCTAATGATGAAATGGTCAGTTCATTATGAAGACGTAATTCTAAGTATATATATATATCCAATAAGAGAGCTTCAAAATATATGAAGTAGAAACTGACATAAATGAAAGGAGAAACACCATTCTCAGTTTTTCATGTGACAGGTCAGTAAGAATAAAGAAAAATTTGTGTACTATCCATCTATTGGACTTATCTGAAATTTATAAAACATTAACACCCCACAGCAACAGACACATATTCTTTGCAAGTGCAGGTAGAACATTAACCAAGATAGAACACATTCTGGGTCATAAAATAAGTCTCAATAAATTTAGAAGAACAAAAATCACAGAGAATACATCCTCTAAAAATGAATTGAGTTCGAAGTCAGTAACAAAAAGATAACTGGAAAATCCACAAATATCTGGAAGTTAAATGACACTCTTCTAAATAATCCACAGATAGAAGAAGGTAAATTATAAGATATTTTGAATTGAATGATATTAAAAATACAACAAATCAAAATTGGTGGTATGTAGCTAAAGTAGTGCTTTTTTTTTTTTTAAGATTTTATTTATTTATTTGAGAGAGAGACAGTGAGAGAGAACATGAGCGAGGAGAAGGTCAGAGAGAGAAGCAGACTCCCCGTGGAGCTGGGAGCCCGATGCGGGACTTGATCCCGGTACTCCGGGATCATGACCTGAGCCGAAGGCAGTCGTCCAACCAACTGAGCCACCCAGTTGTGCTTTTAAATACATTTTAGCTTTAAATGTTGATATTAGAGAATAATGGTCCAAAAATCAATGATCTAAGCTTCCATCATAAAAAAAAACCCTAGAAAATGAAAAGCAAATTAATCACAAAATAAATAGAAGGAAATAATTTAAATAATTGGTGGAAACCCATGAAATAGAACACAGAAAAATAATAATAAAGAAAATAAAAAGGTTGTTTTTTCAAAAGATCAGTAAAATTGATAAACCTCTAACAAGACTAATGAGAGAGATACAAATTACCAGCATTAGGAATGAAAGAGGAGACATCATTATGGGCCCTACAGATTTATTGACTGATCTTAAAATTTTATTTATTTATTTTTTAATAAGTGAAAACAGGCCTTTTATTTTATTTTATTTTTGCTCAAAGGCGATTTAAACTCATAGCCCCGAGATCAAGACCTAAGCTAAGATCAAGTGTCAAACACTTTTTTTTTGGAGCCACCCAGGTGCCCCAGATCCCATAGATTAAAAAAAATAATAATAATAAGGGCACCTGGGTGGCTCAGTTGGTTAAGCGTCTGCCTTCTATTAGGGTCCTGATCTCAGGGTCTTGGGATCAAGCCTGGCATCAGGCTTCCTGCTCAGTAGGGAGTCTGTTTCACTCACTCCCTCCTGCTCACCTTGCTTGTGCTCTCTTTCTGTCAAATAAGTATATCAAATCTTTTTAAAAAAAGATTTGATTTATTTGAGAGAGAGAATGAGAGGGAGCATGAGACAGAGGGAGAAGCAGGCTCCCACTGAGCAGGATCCCAATGCAGGACTTGATTCTGGGACTCCATGATTATGACCTGAGCTGAAGGCAGTTGCTTAACCAACTGAGCTAGCCAGGCACCCAGTAAACAAAATCTTTAAAAAAAATAATAAGAGAGTCTTATAAACAGCTTTATGCTAATGAGTGAATTCTATCAGATTTTTTTTTTTTTTAAAGATTTTTATTTATTTGACAGAGAGAGATCACAAGTAGGCAGAGGCAGGCAGAGAGAGAGGAAGGGAAGCAGGCTCCCTGCTGAGCAGAGAGCCCGATGTGGGACTCCATCCCAGAACCCCGGGATCATGACCTGAGCCGAAGGCAGGGGCTTAACCCACTGAGCCACCCAGGCGCCCCTCTATCAGATATTTAGAATGAAGTAATACTAATTGTATATAAATTGACTTACAAAAATGGAGGAGGAAATCTACCCAGTTTGTAACCTGGGTGGCTCAGTCTGTTGAGCATCTGCCTTTGGCTCAGGTCAGGATCCCAGGGTCCTAGGATTGAGCCTTGTGTTGGGCTCCCTGCTCAGCCTGGAGCCTGCTTCTCCCCTTCTCACTCCCCCTGCTTGTGCTCTGTCTCTCTCTTTCTCTCTCTCTGGCAAATAAAAAAACAAACAAATAAGCAAACAAACAAATAAATAATCTTTAAAAAACCAAGCCAAACCAACCAAACAAAAAAACCTTCCCAACTCATGTTAGGAAGTCAGTGTTATCTTGGTACCAAAAGCAGGCAGAGATAATACAAAACACACTTAAGAATAATGTCCCTCTTGAACAGAGATAAAAAATATTCTTAGTGTCCCAGCAAACTGCAACCAACAGTATATGAAAATGATAGTATGTCATGACCAAGTGAGGTTTATCCCAGGAAATGGGAGGTTGACTTAACATTTGAAACAGAAAATCCATCAGTAGCTGAAGATCAGTTAACCATTCACATAATTCACCTAGTATTTGTGTAGTCTTATTTCTCAAATTAAAAATTTAAATAATCTGGAATTTATTTAGGTGTATGGCGGCAGGTGAGAATATGACTTTTTGCCAGTTATTTTTCCCGTTTGTTGAAAAATTTGATATTTTCCATTAATTTCTTTCCTTCCCTCCCTCCCTCCCCTCTCCCCTTTCCCTCTTCCTCCTTCCCTCTCTCCCTCCCTTCCTCCCTCTCTTTCTCTCTTTCTTTCTTTTTTGTTCCAACTGTATTAGTCTCTTTTTATTCATTTGGTAATCTCTTCCAGAATTAACCACTTCCCCTTTCTAGGTGATGGACTGTGTGAGGAATCTACTTCAAATGTTGGCACATTTGCATGCATGGCCCTTCCCTTTACTTGAACTCAGAATTAAGACATTTGGTTCTTGTTTTTTATATTCCAGTCCCAGAAGTAATTTTCCCTGCAACACTTGTCTGCAGGCCTTAAGCTTTCTAGCAATAGTCTCCAGCCAGGCTCTAGCTTCTCCAGGACACAATAGAGGGTGGACTTAAAAATGTATGAAGCTAAGAGACATTCTTTCAAATGAGTTTAAATGCATTTTAATTTTAGACAACCCATATGACTTTTTTTTTTTTTTTTTAGATTTTATTTATTTCACAGAGAGACACACACACACAGAGAGGGAACACAAGCAGGGGGAGTGGGAGAGGGAAAAGCAGGCTTCCCACTGAGCAGGCAGCCCGATGTTGGTCTCAGTCCCAGGACCCCAGGATCATGACCTGAGCCAAAGACAGACGTCCAGTGACTGAGCCACCCAGGCGCCCAACATGGTTTTTTCTTAACAATAATGCCTCTGTTCCAGGGGAGCCAGTGTGGCTCAGTCTGTTAGGCGTCTGCCTTTGGCTCAGGTCATGATCCCAGGGTCATGAGATCGAGCTCCGTGTTGTGTTCCCTGTTCAGCGGGAAGTCTGCATCTCCCTCTCCCACTCCCCCTGCTTGTATTCCCTCTCTCTGTCAAATAAATAAATAAAATGTTAAAAAATAATGCCTCTGATCCAAATAAATCACAGTGAAAATAAATGAAGAGCTGAAGATGACATCAGTCCCATTTGTCTAAGTCCTGGTGTTGTGTGGATGAAGAGGAGCCAGCCAGTTATGACAATAGGTGATACATCCAAACTAATAGCCAAATTCATTTTTCCATTTCTAAACCATCCTTAAAGGAAGTCATAGGTGGGGTGTGTGGATGGCTAAGTCCTTGAAATAAGGGGGGGACTCCTGATTTGGGCTCAGGTCATGGTCTCAGGATTGTGGGATTAAGCCCCACTTCAGGCTCTAAGCTCAGTGGGGAGTCCCCTTGAGATTCTCTCTCTCCTCCCTCTGTCCCATCATCTTGCTTTCCTCCCTCAAAATAAATAAATAAATACATCTTTAAAAAAAGAGAGAAAGAAAATCACAGATGACAGTCCAGCAGAGCAACCCCACCATCTGGATTCATGTTCTCTCCAATAAAAATCTGGGAGTTCTCGAAATCAGCCAGGTTGTGCTTGATGTGTTCTGCAGTGCCTGTCATAGAAGCCTCTGTTCTTCAAGTTTGCCTTTGATTACATCTTTGATGTTGTTCTTGTGGGCTTCTTTTGTGGATCTGGTTTCCTGCAAGTGATGGATGGTGATGATCTTGACACCAGTGGTGGTGGTGGGTGGGGTACTTTCAACCTCCAGGCGTTCAGCAGAGGCCCTTCCACCAGTGAACGAGTCATCAGAGTTGTCTGTCCCACTGACCAACTTTCCCCTTCACCCCCAGGCAAGGTGGGAGGCAATCTCCCAGATATTGTAGGTGTCTTGAGAACATGTCGTCCTGGCTGATGAGGTCCGGGTAGAGGGTCACGACAGCGACAGCGCTGGAGAGAGGAGGGTGGCACTAGCTTCGTGGGGGGCTGGGAGATCTGAGCCAGTGAGATGCAGCCAGAGCCACACTGGAGGGGGTGGGGCGGTGGTGGGCGTGGGGCGGAAAAGCTCCCCATTAATTTCCAATGTGTCCTTTATCACATCCAAAATTAGTAATTTGCATGTTTGTCAGTACTTCTCGCCATTATGAAGTTTTGTAACTCTCTCTCTTTTTTTTAAAGATTTTATTTATTTATTTGACAGAGGGAGAGAGATCACAAGTAGGCAGAGAGGCAGACAGAGGTGGGGGGAAGCAGGCTCCCTGCTGAGCAGAGAGCCCGATGTGGGGCTCGATCCCAGGACCCTGAGATCATGACCTGAGCTGAAGGCAGAGGCCTAACCCACTGAGCCACCCAGGCGCCCCATGTAACTCTTTATAATAGTAGTTTAAATATATTTTCTATCTGGCAAAACAAAGAATCTTAAACAGTCTTCTTGGAAACATTTCCCCCAGCTTTTCTTTCTTTATATTAAATGTATTTATGGAGAGGTAATATATTTACTTGGCTTAAAACTCAAATCATAGAAAAGGGTATACAAATAAAATAAATATTGTTATTTAATTTTTTAAAAAAGATTTTATTTATTCACGTGACAGAGAGAGAGAGAGAGCAGCGGGCAGGAGGAAAGGGAGACGCAAGCTCCCCCATGGATGGGGAGCCCAGTGTGGCCTGATCCCTGATCTCTGGGATCATGACCTGATCATGACCTGGTGCTTAACAGACTGAACCACCCAGGTGCCCCTATTTTGTTGTTGTTGTTTTGTTTTTAAGGTTTGTTTATTTATTTGAGAGAGAGAGAGAAAGAGCCGGGGGAGGGGCAGAGAGAGTGGGAGAGAGAAACCCAAGCAGACTCTGTGCTGAGCTGGGGGCCCTACCCTTGACTAGATCTCATGAACCTGAGATCATGATCTCAGCAGAAAACAAGAGGCCATCATTCAATTGACTGTGCCGTCTCACACGTGCCATTGCTAGGTTTTTGTTGTTGTGCACTTATTCATGGATATTTTTACACATAGTTTAGTAAATATGTAAATATAAATTTTTGTGCTTAGAAAATAATATATACACACAATTGGTTGTAAACTATGCACAGACTTATGTACTTTGCATTTTCACTTATTACATCTTGGTGGGGGCACCTGGGTGGCTCAGTCAGTTAAAGGTCTGCCTTTGACTTAGGTCATGATCCGGGAGTCACAGGATTGAGACTCGCATTGGGTTTCTTGCTTGTGGGGAGTCTGCTTCTCTTCCTTCTAACCCCCCTCCCCTGCTTACGCTCTCTCTCAAATAAATAAATAAATAAATAAAATCTTTAAAAATAAACAAACAAAACCACATTGTATCTTGCATTCATTCCATTTCAGGACATGAAAGCTTCCCTATCATTTTTTACGGCTGCATATTATAAGATTAACTGACTACCACAATTTACAGAGCAGTTTCCTATTGATAGATTTATTTCCATTTTCTTTCTTTCTTTTTTTTTTTTAAAATTTGACAGAGATCACAAGTAGGCAGAGAGGCAGGTGCG
This sequence comes from Neogale vison, assembly GCF_020171115.1. NCBI lineage: Eukaryota > Metazoa > Chordata > Mammalia > Carnivora > Mustelidae > Neogale > Neogale vison. Next base: position 158,477,968 of record NC_058097.1, read on the forward strand.
GGGGTGGGGGTGGGAGGAAGCAGGCTCCCCACTGAGCAGAGAGCCCAATGTGGGGTTCAATCCCAGGACCCTGAGATCATGACCTGAGCTGAAGGCAGAGGCTTTAACCCACTGAGCAACCCAGGCGCCCCATCTTTCTCCTTTTTTTCAGGAATTTATTTATTTATTTGACAGACAGAGATCACAAGCAGGCGGAGAGGCAGGCAGAGAGAGAGGGGGAGGCAGGCTCCCTGCTGAGCAGAGAGCCTGATGGGGGGCTCGATCCCAGGACCCTGAGATCATGACCTGAGCTGAAGGTAGAGGCTTTAACCCACTGAGCCATCCAGGTGCCCCCATTTTCTTTCTTTCTTTCTTTCTTTTTATTTTTCCACTTTCTTATGTGATAATAATAAATAAGAATAACATTGCAACACTTTTTTTTTTTTTTTAACATATATACAAGGCTAGCTGCAAGATAAATTCTAAGAAAAGGAATTTCGGGATTAAAAGGCATATGCACTTACAATTTTTAAGTATTACCACATTGCTGTCCATAGAGACTGTAGCAATGTATATAATACACCATCAGCAATGTATGAAAGTATCTGTTTACCCACACACTTGTCTATGACATATTTTCAAATTTTTTGAATGTTAACATTCTAGAGGTTAAAAAAGTTTACATAGTGTATTGGTTTAACTCATATTTCTTTTATTCTCAGTGCTTTTTAAAAAGCTCTACTTAGGGATGCCTGGATGACTCAGTCAGTTGAGTGTCTGCCTTTGGCTCAGGTTATGATCCCAGGGTTCTGGGATTGAGCCCCACATTGGGTTTCCCACTCAGTGGGGAGTTGCTTCTCCCTCTCCTTCTGCTCCTGCCTTCGCCTCCCCCTCTCCTGTCTTGTTTGAGCTGTTTCTCACTCTCAAATAAGTAAGTAAAATCTTAAAAAAAAAAAAAAAAAAGTTCTTTTTGAAACTATTGTTTCATTTCTGGAAGTTATCTTGGAATTTTAGTACACAGTATTGCTAACTAAGGTACAGCATTGATAAATAAAGACAGTTTCACCTTAGCACCTTTTGTTTTTGTTTTATGCCTTCCTTTATTGCATTAGACTTAATTTCTAGAATAATATTAAATAATAATGGTGAGATGGAGCATCTTTTTCTGGTTACTGATTTTAATGGAGTAGTCTCTAGTATTTCAATTTTATTGCTGCTCTTCATTATGTTAAGAGATTATCTCACTCTTCCTACAAGTTTAAAGGTTAAAAAAAAAAAACCCAGAAATGGATGTGGAATTTTAGCAGATGCTTTTCAGAATCAAGATTTGGGTGATTTGTTTTTCTTACTGATGAACTGTTTAATTTTAATACATTTCCTAACGCCAAACAATTTCTACATTGCTAACATAAACCCTATTTGGCTACCATGGTTGATTTTTTTAATGTCCTTTAATCCAGTTTGTTCAGGTTTTCTAAAAAATTTTCTGTCCACATTTAAAATTGGGCACTGTTGTTTCTTTTTGCGTATATGCTGTTCTTGACAGGTTTTGTTATCAGGGTTATGATGACCTCATAAAATGAGCCAGGCAGCCTTTCTTTGCTTTTTTTGCCTGAATTCCTCTCTGTTCTCCTGGCTGGCGAGAGCAGGGCTGGCCTGTGTTCAGAGCTACTCCAGGACCCTGGCGACCTCCAGCATGTTCTGGACCCTCTTCTTGACTCTCTGTGCTGTTGTCTCTGGCATCTTCCTGCTTTCCTTTCTTCTTCAGGCTGACTTCCCAGTGAGCTCCCCTCACCACTGAGCTGCAACCTGAGCTGCCCTCTGTGTGAACTCAGAGGAGGGGATTTCCTTGGCAGATGGTGGTTCTCCATGGACTCCTCCCACTTCCTCCTGGAGCTCTCTCCCAGCTGCACTCCTAGCTCTCTCCTGAGCTTCTGCTGCCAGCTCTCTGCTGCCCTCACCTGCCCTCTGGGCACCATGTCTGTCCCTGACATGGCTTCCTGCAGCCAGCGGTGTGGAGAATGGGACTCACTTTCATAGGTTTGATGTTCACAGATATCTTGAAATCCTTGGGAATTCTCCAGAGTGACTGGTTTGAAGAGGGTGTTATAGTGAGGCAATGAGTTGTTCTGGCTGCCTCTGGAGAAAATGCTAGAATAGACCCAAATGGCTCAGCCCTTATGGGGGAAAAACAAATCACATTTTAAAAAAAGATTTTATTTATTTATTTGATAGAGATTACAAGCAGGCAGAGAGGCAGGCAGAGAGAGAGAGGAGGAGGCAGGCTCCCTGCTGAGCAGAGAGCCAGATGCAGGGCTCCATCCCAGGACCCTGAGATCATGACCTGAGCTGAAGGGAGAGGCTTTAACCCACTGAGCCACCCAGGCACCCCAACAAATCACATTTATACCAAAGGGCACCTCTGAGGAGATCTGGTGTGGTGTGGCAGGACATGAATCCCAGAGTGAAGAAGGGGTCACATTTAGTCTGGACCTTTGTCCAGTATGAATATAGTGTCCCCAGAGACAGATGTGGTCCAAGAAGTGTCTATGACTTACACCTCTGCACTCTCACCTGCTGCTCCCGGCCCCCTCTCCCCCGCCCCACTGCTTCCCTGTCCTTTCCTGCCACCTGAGTCAATTTGTATGTCCAGACTTCTGTTCAGCTGTCAGCTGTGAATGACACCAGATGGTGAGGCCCAACTATGCAGTGAATTGTTTGGCTCAGGTTGACACTTTTCTTGCCCGTCGCCCCTGATGCCATCTAAGGCTAAGGCCATGGGGAGGCACTTTTGTAAGTATGTTGTTTGTCACTATTTAATCTCATCTAGTGGTTCAGAGTATGACATCTAGAGTCAGGCAGACTTGTGTTTGAATCCTGGGTATGTCATTTGCTAGCTGTGTGATCTTGGGCAGGTAATGTGACTACCCTGAGCCATCGCTTCTCATCTTTAAAATAGGAGTAAAATATATATTTGTTAGGTTGCTGTGAGATAATAATGCATATAAAGCATTTGGCCTAATGCCTAACCTCGTAAAAATTCTATGTATGTTACTTAAGCTACTTCTTTATTCTTTAAAATAAAAAAAAAATTATTTATAACCTCTTTACCCAGTGTGGGGCTTGAACTCATGACCTCAAAATCAAGAGTCACATGCTGTTCTGACTGAGCCAGCCAGATGCTCCTTTTCTGATTATTATGGTATCTCTCCTATGAATCAAGGTAACTTCTTAGCTGACATGAAAGACTCTCTATGATGGGTTTTCAGGCTGGCTTTCCAGCCTTACCTCCACTGCTCCATTGCACTTAGTCTATCAATCAGCCAAAGTTTCATCTCCTTGCTTTTGTTCATGCTGTTCCCTTAAACTAACCTCTTCCCTTCTTTTTTTTTTTTTTTTAAAGATTTTATTTATTTATTTGACAGACAGAAATCACAAGCAGACAGAGAGGCAGGCAGAGAGAGGGAGAGGGGGAAGCAGGCTCCCTGCAGAGCAGAGAGCCCGATGCGGGACTCGATCCCAGGACCCTGAGATCATGACCTGAGCCGAAGGCAGCGGCTTAACCCACTGAGCCATCCAGGAGTCCAACCTCTTCCCTTCTGATCACCATGTGCTGAAAATCTTTCCAACTATCAAGACCCAACTTAAATACCAGCTAAACCAAGATGAGTTCCTGGCTGCACCATTTAGAGGTTTTCTCTGCCTCCTCCTGGATCATTACCATTGTAACTGTTTTCAGTTACAGATTGGTACCTCAGCATAAAATCTAATGACAAAGTTCATGTGACAAATGTCCTGAATTTCTTTTCTTTTTTTTTTTTTAAAGATTTTATTTATTTGACAGAGAACACAAGTAGGCAGAGAGAGAAAGAGAGAGAGAGAGAGAGAGAGAGAGAGAGAGAGAGAGAAGCAGTCTCTGCACTGAGCAGAGAGCCCGATGCGGGGCTCGATCCCAAAACCCTGGGATCATGACCTGGGCTGAAGGCTGAGGCTTTAACCCGCTGAGCCACCCAGGCACCCCTGTCCTGAGTTACTGTGGCTGAACCCCTTCCTGGACAGTTGATCTCTGAATGCCTTGGGCCTTAGAGGCACTGTTGGCTCTAGACTTTCTCCATTGGAAGGGCTAGGGGGTAGTCTGGTGGAAGGGGAAGATAGAAATCTTGTTTGTCTGGCAAGGACACTGATTTCACTTGTATCCTATGCTTATCAGGGATGGCATAGGGGAGGGATAAGAGGTTGGGGTTGAGTGCCATGGATGTTTCTCTTTTTCTTTTCTCTTCTCTCTCTCTCTTTTTTTTTAAGGATTTTATTTATTTATTTGAGAGAGCGAATGAGAGAAAGGGAGAGATAGTATGAGAGGGGAGAGGGTCAGAGGGAGAAGCAGACTCCCCACTGAGTAGGGAGCTCCATGCAGGACTTGATCCTTGGACTCTAGGATCATTACCTGAGCTGAAGGCAGTTGCTTAACCAACTGAGCCACCCAAGCAACCTACCATGGATGTTTCTTAATCTGTGAATGAGGGAATGGAGTCTGTAAGCCTGGCCAATAACTAAACAGCTTAAACCTAAGATGTTTTTGGAAGTGAGAATGTAAAGACAAACAAACAACACTTGTTTCTGTCAGGGAAACAAGCCCGAGTGTTATAATGTCTTGTTCCCCAGCCACCTCCAGGTCCCTTTGTGAAAGTTCTGCTAGGGACGTGGGACCTTTGCCTGGGTTGGGGGGCTTGGGCTGGCTAGCGGGGGTGAGAACTTGAGCTTCTAATCAAAAGGCAGAGAAGTGGGGCCTAGGCAGGAAAGGACCTCACTTCTCCAGAGACCTCGCAGGTCTGTTGGGAACTTGTTCTAGATCTATCTGCCAGGAACCATGGTTAGGTGGTTAGGCTTGGGCTAGAGGTATACTCATCTCTAGCAAGTGTGTTGAGAGTGGTCCCCCAGGATCCCAGGGCTGTGCCCATGGTTTGGAGCACGAAATTTGGTGGGTGTGTGACCTGGTTTCTAGGCATCTTCCCCTGGGATCAAAGGGCTGGGTGAGGGAGGGCTGCAGTGTATGGGGAAAGCCAGGGAATGACCCAGGCCTGACACAGAGGACTCAAGAGATGCTTGCTCCTTTGGACTGCTGTGTGAGGCAGCAAAGGATGAGTGGAGCCCAGGGGTGGGGGGTGGGGGTGGTGGAGTAACGGCAGAGAGTCTTTCAGAACACAGCCCTAGAAAAGCCTCATTTTGCCATACTCTAGTCTAGGTCCCAGGACCCAGCCCACAGCCCTTCCCTGACTTACTCTCTGGAAAGTCTGTTCCTCTCTTAGACTTTGAAGAATCATTGAGAATGCCATTTGCCAAATATTTCCAGTTCTCTATTCCAAGCATGTGGTAAGATTGCACTTCCGGGCACCCTTGTGGCTGGCTGGAGCCCAAGTGACCATTTATGGCCAATGGGCTGTGAATGAAAGGCATATACATCACTTCTGGTCCAGAGCATCTCATTGCCAATACAAGACCCTTCAGAGCTCTCTTTCTGGCAATGGTTTAGGCGATGTTCAAGAAGATGACTGACCTACTGGCTTAAGTTCCCAAATGAGGAGATGTGGAGAAGAGCTTCTAGCCATGGACAGATAGCATAGTGGGAAATATACCTTTGTTGTTTTATTTTATTTAAGATTTTATTTATTTATTTGACAGAGAGAGACACAGGGAGAGAGGGAACAGAAGTAGGGGGAGAGGGAGAGGGAGAGGGAGAAGCAGGCTCACCGAGCAGGGAGCCCGATGTGCGCCTTGATCCCACCCCGGGAGCATGACCTAAGCTGAAAGCAGACGCTTAACGACTGAGCCACCCAGGTGCTCCACACCTTTGTTGTTTTAAACCACCTCTTTCTATCAGTCTTACCTCAGTGAATGATTAACCTATGGTCCTGTGTATTCCTAGGTCTTACTGTTCCACAATATCTCAAGACTTGCTTGCTTTCTTTTTTTTTCAAGACTCTTCGTCTCTTGACTTACTTCTGTCCACCTCTGTCTTGCTCTCTCTTTTTCTGGTTCCTTTTCTTTGCAAATGTATCCGTGGATCCCAGTGTTACTTTGTCACTGCTTAGCTACATCCTCAGGATCCCTAAAGTCCCCTCTTTGACCATGAAGAGAGAAGGGTTCTCAGGCAAGATTGTAGAGCTAGAGCAGAAGTGGGCAGAGGGCGTGTGGTAGCCAGCTTCCAAGATGCCTCTGCTGTTGCCCACTTCCTGGCATTCATACCCTTGTGTCACTTTCTTCCACCTGGTACCAGGGTAGGTCTGCACGATCGATAGAATGGGGCAGAAGTGGTATGTCACTTCCAACATTAGCTTATAAACAATTGCAGTTTCTGTCTTGGTTACTCTCTCTGTCTCTCTTTTGATAATTCACTCTGAGGAAGACCTGTCTTCAGATACTATGGAGAGGTCCACGTGGCAAGGAACTAAAGCCTCCTGCCCTGTGAGTAAGCTTGAGGCTCCAGATCCAATCAAGCCTCAACGACTGCAGCCCTCGCTGACACCTTGCCTGCAACCTTAGGAAAGACCTTGATCTAGAACCACCTTGCTAAGCCTCTCCCAAATTCCTGATTCCATAATAAATATTTGTTGTTTTAAGCTAGTAAGTTTGGAATAACTCATTATGCAGCAATAGATAACTAATTTGGGCCAGACGATAGGGAGGTTGTGTTTTTGGATATCAAAGTACAGTATGGGAATGATGCTAGATCTCTCCTTGGCCTGGTTGTGTCCCTTGCTCTGGGACGGATCTGTCCCATGTCTTTGTGCTTTGTTGCTGAGGAACCTCTCAGGACAGTACTCAACCCAGTGGAGGAGAGGGCAGGACATATGAACACTTCTTGGTGTCTATCACCTAGAAATATCTCTTAACCCAATTCCAAGAGACTCACTCAAGCTGTCTTGTGATGAACAGGGAGTTTTAAGCAAACACGGAAGCCATTTGATGAAGAGTGTAAAACATTGGTGTACCAGCCCCATTGCTTTGGGACACCCTTGTTCACATGGAGACAGTAGGAGAGAGAGAGAGAGGGAGAGCTGGTGTGACACCGTGAGAAGCACACCTGTAATGGTGCTTCTTCAGAGTAATGGAAGTCAGAGATGGGTGAGCAGAGATACCCCCTGGGGGACACAGTCCTTAGGATTGAGGGCCCAAGTTATCAAGGGGGTGCAATAAGCTGGTGAAATCAGAACTATGACTGTTAAAGCTTCTTCACTCAGGCTTGTAGCCTTGTAGGGCTTGGGAAAATCTGGGGTTCAACAATAGGAACAACTGTAACTGTTCTTCCTCTCATGAAGCACTTGTTATGTCTGACTTCAAAGTAAATGGTTCACGTACATGATCATTTCTGCGCTCTGCAGTAATCTATAAGGTGAACACTATTCCCGTTTTACAGATGAAGAAACTCACATTATATAACTTGTTTCCTACAAGCACTTTTTCCAAAAATCAAAGCAAGCACCACACGGGCAGGCGCCTTCCATTCTTAAAGATGGAGTCCTCGCCTGGGTGGCTCAGTTGGTTGGACGACTGCCTTCGGCTCAGGTCGTGATCCCGGAGTCCTGGGATCGGGTCCCGCATCGGACTCCCAGCTCCATGCAGAGTCTGCTTCTCCCTCTGACCTTGTCCTTGCTCATGCTCTCTCTCACTGTCTCTCTCTCAAATAAATAAATAAAATCTTTAAAAAAAAAAAAAAGACGGAGTCCTCTGGTGCCGCCATCTGACTGGAGAACCCAATTCCGGTTGTGTTATCACTACATGTAGATCTGTTCTCCACGTGAGACAGGTCCCCTGGAAGAGAGCCCATGCCACAGCTTGGCCTAAGGCTCCTGGTGACAGGAACTGACCTGCTTTTATCCACGGAGTCAGCAAAATGTTCAGATAACTTACAAGAGCTATTGACCGAATGCATTTGAGGTGAAACGGGAACCTCCTGCACTTCCTTTCTACACCCACAGCATTCTCTGCTGATAGGAGTCAAATCCCTGGAAGCAATCTAGTTACAATGAATGAGGCCTCTGTCCCTTCAAGACTGAGCTCTGGGTAATGACCAAAAGAGGGGTGGGGATCAACAATCTGGATATGCTCACCACTCCTGAAAGGATCCTGAAAAATGGTGAAGATAGTAAATTTTATGTTATGTGGGTTTTTTTTTTTAAACCACAATTAAAAAAAAAAAGTCAGGGGGGATATGGGGAATTGTCATCAGTTAGTAAATGGAATCTGCTAGAAGGAAGTGACTGGCCTCTCGAGGTTTAGTGTGAGTCTGTGTGGGATGTGGATCAAGAGGCGGAGAGGCGAGTGAGTACGTGATACACTGTCAGGTGGGCAGGAAGACCAGGTAAGACGAGCCCAGAAAGTCTACCCAGATCCTATACCGGTGAGGAGGTATGAGTAGTTAATCTTAAACCCCCGATGTGGCTGGGACTGCTGTACATTAATACATGAAAACATACACACACACTATAATGTAATGTGTTTTACATTATAATGTAAGCAGTATAATGTATATATGTAATACATATACATGCATATGTATTTATATATACACATACGTATACATATATAATTAATAAACAGGAATATATGGTCGATAAACATAGGATGGGTGCAGTTCTTTCAAATGATCCTTTTGTCACCTTTACAAAGTCCTGGGTCATAGAGGCCTTTCAGATCTGCTCCAGGGGGAGGCCTGCACAGGTAGATCCACAGCATGTAGTCAACATTCCAGGGTAGAGGGGGCAAGTCCCAGATGAGCTGTCCCCGTTCCTATCTGTCAGGCCTACACAGTAAACCCACAGAAAAGCACAGAAAGCCAGTAAGACAGGAACAGCCTTGTTCCTGATAATCTAATGGGAAAGTTCTAGCCTCTTTCCTACTCCTTTAGGTTCCCTAGCACGTGGGACACTGACCCAGCTCTCAGAGAGAAGCCCTGTGGGCAATGAGATAAGTGTTGAGTCTAGGAATAGGTCTGTGAATCTTGGCTTCTCCTGAAAGGTTGTGAGGCCTTGGTGCTGGCGTTGGGCAGTCGGGAGGGGAGCTGTGGCTCTTATTTGGCTCCCCTGAGAAACGGCCATCCTTTAGAGAGACAGGGCTTGACTGAGACGTGAAACTGGAATGATGTCTGATTCCTAAAGCTTCTGGGCTCTCTCTTTTTTGCCAAGGCTCTGGGATGGTATTCTAGAGTATCCCTCCTACCTGGCTAGCTTTTCTCCCCCCAGACCAGGGAGGATCTCCACTTTGACCATGCCACATCTAGCTCAGGATTTGAGAATGGCTCCACACCCCCTTCCTTCCTCAACTCAGACCACAGCTGTCTCTTACCCTAGATTACAATTCCTATGAATGCACACACCATATCTTATTCATCTTGGGAGCTCCTGGAACTTCTCTTTCCCTCGGTCTCTCTCATACCTTCCATATAATATAAGATAGAGGATCCCAATGACCAGTGGTTAAAAACCCCTGTCCCCATATGGTCCTCCTGGCTGTGCTGTCTTTTCCTCGTTGCCCTACAAACCAAGTGCTGCGGCTTTATAAATTTACACAGTCAGCCAGCATTCTTAAACTGCACTTTATTTTAGTCTGTGTTCTCTAGATTTCTTGCCGGATTGCTCTCATCTGGCCATATCCCAGATCAATCACAGTCAGTCATATCCATGCTGCACCTCTTCCCAGAATATCTAGCACGAGGGCAGAGTTAGAAGAGCCGTGGGAGAACATCCAGGAAGCCCTGTTTTAAAGAAGGGGGTGGGGAACCCGGAGGGGAAAAGGGACTTGCTCAAGGTCATATTTTTGAGTTTCAACCAGAAGTCAGCTCTCCTGCCTCCTAGGAGCTCCAGGGCTCAGAAGGCTGGCCTGGTGGCCTCCTTCTTCATACCGCCTGACGTTGTGAAGGGGCCTTTCTCTCATCTTCTCCTTTTAGGCATCACATCTGAAGAGGCAGGTTGATAGCTTGGTCGGGCCAAGAAGGTCTGTTCTGGGGCCAGAGAGAAAAGAGCTGGCCCAAGGGAGTGGAGACGATAACCAGTGGTTCTCTTGACATTTTCTCTGTGCAATGACTTTCTGTCAAAAGTAGTTTGACAATAAACCCAATGAACACATAGTGTCTTGCTCGAATTCACCCCGAATGTGAACTTAGCAAAGCGTTCACAGCCGTTGTAACTCCCCGCCTATCCCATCTAACTGTCCTCTGGCAGGAGGCCTGTTTTGTTTTTGCGACCTTGTGGTCATGTTTTTCTCATCAGCAGAGGTTGATTCCTGCCTGAGTCCTGCCCAAGGCCACTGGCTGCGTATCGTACTGAGTCCAGGAGGAGAAGGTGCTGTTGCTGCTTAATAAGGCTCTTTGCCAGGCACTGGTCACTTGGTCCCCAGCGAATCCCTGGGTAATAGGCAGGGAAATCCTTATTAGTCCCTACTCTGTAGACAACATTATGGCCCAGAGAGGATGAATAATGAACCCACAGCCACGCAGCCAGTGGGTTACCGACTGGGGAAAACTGTAATGCTAAAATTCTAGCTCTGCTATTTATTAGGAAGATCATCAGAATCTAGGCTCCCTGATCACCAAATTGTGGAACCTTGAGCATTATTTAACTACTCTGCCTCAGTTTCCTCGCTTTTATTTATTTACTTACTTAAAAAAAAAAGACTTTATTTATTTATTTGAGAGAGACAGAGATAGCAAGCCAGGAGGAGAGGGAGAAGCAGGTTCTGACGTGTGGCCTGATCCTAGGACCCTGGGATTATGACTGAGCCGAAGGCAGATACTTAACCATCTATGGTTAAGTGACCCCTGTTTCCTCACTTTTAAAATAAAGGAGAAAGCATGGCTCTCATTGGAATGTTGGGGGAATTAAATGAGCCAATATATGTTAAGTGTTTACCCCCTGCCAGGCAGTCACTAAGTGCTGAGTAATGCTAGAAATTGTTGTTATTGTCAAGTCTGGCTCTGCTGTGAGACAGGACGTGTTTTCTCTGAGCTCAGATGGGCATAAGTCACAGTGCTGCAAAAAAGCCTTAGCGATAATCCAGTTTGTTTACTCATTTAATTTTATTATTATTTGAAAGCCTGACATTTGAAGATAATCATATAAAATTACTCTTGTGATGTACAGTAATGAGGCACACAAGGTCAGAGGTTCACATAAATGGTTGAAATTATTATGTTTATGTAGCCAAAAAAATTTGATATTTTTTCTTTTTTTGTTATTCTTTGGAGTCTATAATCGACATCCATGTCAACACATTTCTCCATTACACGCACCATTTAATCCTGATTATATGCACTGACAATGACTCACATTAAGAGACAAAGATAGAAAAAAACGGTATTACTCATAATATTCGGGAAGTGGGGGAGGGGAAATGCAAGGAAGTGTAAGGGTGTTAATTTCCCTATCTTTCCTAGCAGCCCGTCAATTGATAGATACTGTCTAAAATTGAAGCATGTTTAAAGGAAAATAATGATTCTAGGCTCTTAATATTCTTTTTTTTTTTTAAATTTTAAAGATTTTATTTATTTATTTGACAGAGATCACAAGCAGGCAGAGAGGCAGGCAGAGAGAGAGGAGGAAGCAGGCTTCCTGCTGAGCAGAGAGCCGGATGCGGGCCTCGATCCCAGAACCCTGAGATCATGACCTGAGCCGAAGGCAGCGGCTTAACCCACTGAGCCACCCAGGCGCCCATAGGCTCCTAATATTCTTTATAATATATTTCTTTAACCTTAGAGGTATCTTTCAAAAATACTATCTCTTGTGGAGAATAAAGGAAGTCAAACAATTCTATTAGTTTTTCTTTAGTTTCATTGTCTTTTGTTACAGTCAAGGAAAATTCAATTTTGTACTTTTTTAAATTTTTATTTTTTAAGTGATTACTACAGCCAACATGGAGTTTGAACTCATGACCCTGTGATCAAAAGTCACATGTTCTACTGGCCGAGTCGGTCAGGTGTCTCTCTCTCCTTTTTTTTTTTTTTAAAGATTTATTTATTCATTTGAGAGAGAGAGAGAACAAGGAAGGGGAGCTGCAGAGGTAGAGGAGAGGCAGACTTGCCGCTGAGTAGGGAGCCTGACATGGGGCTCAATCCCAGGACACTGAGATCACGACCTGAGCCAAAGGCAGATGCTTAATTGACTGAGCCACCCAGGTGCCCCACCAGTGAGATGCCTCTTCTTTTATTAGATAGTATATAAAGTATGATCCCTTTTTAATCAACTATTTCTTTATATTCATTCATCAGTCTATCCTTCCATTCATCAACCCATTCATCCATCCATCTATCCATCTACTCTCTCTTATTGGTTACCTGACTATCTATCTAGCCTCTCTCTGTATGTAGAAAGACAGAACTAGCTGCACTGATGTTCACTTGTACTGGCCACGACTATTCTGAAGTGGTGGGATCTTGACGATTCTTAAATATCTCTTTTGTGTTCTTTAACATTGTGTGTATTCTTTATAATAAGCGTGTATCATTTTTTCTCTAAAAAATAGTTTATGAATAAAAAGTCCTTCATATTATAAGAACAATATATTTCCAATGTAGAAAAGTTAGAGAATATAGCTAAATAAGAAAAATAAAAATTACCCACAATCTTATCATTCTTTCCTACCTTTTTTCATATACATTGGTACACATTTTGTGTATACACATTTTTTTGTTACAAAGATGGGATTATGGTATATGTAATTAGCTTTTGTTTTTAGTTAGCATCTTGAAAAGCATGTATCATTTTTATAAGAATAAAGTCTAATCTTTAAGAAAGAGAGGGAGACAATGCTTTAAGGTTTTCCCAACATTTGGAATTTATTGCCCTTTTCACTGCGCCCCCATTATACTCCAGAACAAGGAGTTTTAGGCTCATACAATACCCACGGTGGTGACACCCCAAGCCCTCATTCCCAGAGTTTATGTCAGGGGTCTTTAGTGTTGGAGAACTTGAGTGGCAGAGAGCTTTTGCAAAAAGGCCGTGAATAGCCTAGTAGGGAGGCATATAACTGAGGGAAGATGGTCAAGGACAAGGAGACAGGAAAAGGGCTCTGATTCCCTTCATATTACATATAATGAGAGCAAGCCTAGAGAAGAAGAGTGACTTGTTTGGAGCCAGCCAGCCTGTCACATACATCCAAGGCAATCAGTTGCCCTGTCAATGGCAATCAATTATTTTCTCCAAGTCCTCCAAGGAAGAAGAGATGTTAGGGCCTCAGGTCCTTATTCTTGGAGTGGAAAATGGAGAATGAAGGGGAATTTCCGGGTGTTTTAGAGGGAGGGTATGGGTAGCTCTCCTTCTAGCAACTAGTTCTGTTTTTCTGTTAGGTTTTCCATAATTAGCCACGTAGGGACTGCAAGACCCCCTGGAGGTATCTATAGCAGCTATTGCGCTGAATGTTTAGAATCAGAGGAAAGGTGTCTTGGGCAGATATGTCTGTATTTGAGTGGAGAAGACTCAGAAGACTCTGGCAACTGATTATTGTCTTCCCTATTTCAACCAGAGCACATTGGCCTATGTTTACTTACGTTCTCATAGTGCTTTATATTTTTGGGGGGAGGGAGTGGTGGTAAGGGTGTGGAGGGGGTTCTTTCACAATTCTTGAGGATGGCAGCCCCTGTCCAACTTCAGAATATTGTCAGCACCTCCTTGGTGGACAGCTCCATAGCTGCCACCAGACTCTCCTCTCCATGGGGCCACTGGGCCACTGATGTTCTCTGAATGACGGCTTATCTTTCCCTTGTCATCTTTCCTTTCTTTCCTAAGAAAATTCACTTTGTTGTAAGGGGACTTCAGTGCAAATGATTTTATTCTTTAAAATACACAAGACAATGTATAAAAAGGAATATCAAGTTGTTCTGAATAAAGGATTCCTTTGGTTAAATATAACAGCCTGAGTGATTGAACTAGAAACAGCTCAGGCATGTGTATATGTGTGTCATAGCTCAGGAATCTTTTGTAATAGGACTTTCAGATCCAAACCAACATCAAGGACACATCATCTTACAAAAATTGTTTTGGGCTAGTTCCCAGTGTTAATGCAATATGGGAGAGGTTAGTTTGACACTGAAATCTTAGAATTTCAAGGATTTTTGAATATTTTATGGCTAGCGCTTATAATATTTGAAATCTGGGATGTCTTAAAAAACCCCGAGTTATGATTATCATGTCCTTAACTAGCAGTCTAGAATGACTCAGGTAGAAGAGAGAAGTCTAACTGGAAAAGGAGGTCTTGGAATTTTGAACACCCTGGGGGGCAAAACTTGATGGTGTACAGAGATTTCTCTGCTAAGAGTGGATAGAAAGCTTTGAAAAAGCGTGATTCCATCTATTGCTTCACTTAACAGAGGTAGAAGATGGCCACTGAAGCCTGTAGGAAGGTTTGTGTATGTGGCCATGTCAGGTGCTGGCAGGAGAGGCTGGTTGGCTTCCATTAGGCTCCTTATAAATCCACCTTTACCTGGGAAGTCACCTTGGCACAAAGCCTTGTTCCCAGCCTAGTGGTCTTAAAAATGCGATTTTGTCAACGCTGAGAGTGCCCTTATTTCACTCACAATGAGGTTTCAATGTCCAAACTTGCAACAGCTTGTTTTGAAAGCTATTTGCCAGCTGTTCATTGGCAAAGAGAAAATAGACCTCCTTGGGGACTGGACCTTTGCTTCTAGTCAGTGTCCCCTCTTTTTCTCTAGAAAAACCATCAGGGAATCCAGGTTGTAATCAGGAGGTTGCTTGGTGAGCTTGGAATCAGAAGAAGGAGAGGTTGATTTATGATGGTGGGGTTTGATGGCAACAGGTCTGATCAGCCATTCCTCTCATGTTCAAGAAGGAGAAAAACCGGCCACTGGAGCTGGTTAGGTTTAGGCTTTGGGTCAAGGAACTGACTCTCTTTTGGATGCCTCTGAAAGCAAACCCTGAAAAAAGGATTTGCATGCAAGTAGTTTATTTGGGAAGTGATTACAGGAAACAATGGTGGCAGAGTAGGGAGGTGAAACAGAGAAGGGAGGGAAGCCAATACAAGTGTCTTTCTTTGGAAAGTTATCATCATGGGCAAATGGAACTTAACCTCACAGTGTACAATATGCATCTCAGTGTTAACCTAATGCACTTACCCCCGGCAAGAGATCTTGACTCTTTATCTACCAAACATCATAAATCACTGGCTGAGTGTTGATGCTGACCACAGTGTTGGGTTGAGTAGTTAATTTGCCAACATATCCATCCCACTGCCTATGTAGGCAGAGTGGGCTCCAGTGGTCAGAAAAAGTCCTTGGGTCAAGAGACACAGGTATACCAGTTAGAAGACAGTCTGGTGGGCACCAAAATGAATAGGGCTGAGGGGATAGATTTGGGTGCCGCTTCCAGTCGGCGATGAGAGAAGAATTACCCACAAACAAGTCAGCTGCAAGAGATTGGGAACAGAGGACAACAGTCGAAAAGGACTGCTACCACGAGCAACTCCACAGTCTCACTTTTATTAGTTAGAAAACAAGAGCAAATAGAAGGATTGATGAAGGTCAAACGTTAGTCCCGTCTTGCAGACAAGCAAGGAGGAGGATAAAGTTTATAGTTAAACAAGCACATTCAAAGGACTCATCTAACTAACAACGGGCACTTCTGGGAAGAGAAAGGAGCGATAATGGATAAGGGAAGCAGGCGGTTCTCGTTCTACCCTGAGCTGACCAGGCATTCTCAGGTGCTGGGCTTCCCTGAAGCAGGCGGCGTTCCGCCCTGGGCGGGCCAGGCGTTTCCTGCGCTGCCCGGCTTCTGTGAAGGGGCGGCGTTCGGCCCTGAGCGAGCCGAGCATCCCCAGCTGCCCAGCTTCACGGTCATATATCGTCCTTCTCTCCAAAGACCTGTTGTCAGTATATGTATTTCTTAAGGCCATATCTAAATGTGCTTGGTAACTAGTAAAATCCTCCAGGGGTTACAGTTTAAGTAACAAATTGTTCCAAGGGGCAGCAGCATTTGGGGTCCCAGGGAGCATATGATACACCCTCTGTCTGTCCTCATATTGTGGATACTATCTTTGTTTCTTTTCATGTTCATCCTTTTTGACGGTACTTGCATCACTGACCAATACCCTTTATGACTGCTTCATTCTTTTTATCTTTAAAGTAAGTTTGTTAAATCCAATAAATTAGATTTTGCTTTCCCTACTTCTGACCCCAGGAATAGTCTAGGAGTATTGCTTTTTATATGTTTCTATTTTTATTTAGAATGTGGGAGTTCTAATAGTTTGGTTAGAATTTTGGGAGTGCCTTGCTAATGACCGTATGTACTGCTTCCAGGAGGTGGAGGTGGGGTCGAGGAGAAGTGCATCAGCAATCAGAAAAAGAGGAACATTTAGAAACAGATTATTTGATGTGTTCTGAACTTTTTATGGAAGTTGACCGCTAACTCTTGAGTTCATCTGGAAGAGAAAGAACACAAGCCTAGCCAAGAACATTTTGGAAAAAACAATGGTGAAAAATTTGTCCTATCAAATATCAAAATATACTATAAAGCTACAATGATTAAAACATTGTGGTTTGGGCACAAGAATAGTCAATTCAGTGGAACAGAATACAGTCCAGAAATAGAGTCATCTCTGTGTGGTAGTTTGGTAAGTATATGATGAAAATGGTATTTCAAATGAGAAGCTAATGGGAAGGGAATAAGTGTGAATAATAAAATGATGTTATTGGGACGCCTGGGTGGCTCAGTTGGTTAAGCAGCTGCCTTCGGCTCAGGTCATGATCTCAGCGTCCTGGGATCAAGTCCCACATCGGGCTCCTTGCTCGGCAGGGAGCCTGCTTCTCCCTCTGCCTCTGCCTGCCTCTCTGTCTGCCTGTGCTCGCTCTCTCTCCCTCTCTCTCTGACAAATAAATAAATAAAATCTTTTAAAAAAAAATAAAATGATGTTATTAGATATTCCAAAGATAATTCTTTGGAAAAGAATTGAGTTAGATTTTTATCCCACACATATATGAAAATAAAATTCAAATGGATTTAATACTGAAGAACAAACTAAAACAACTTGGAACTAAATATATGAAAGTTTTTTTAATCTCATGGGGGGGAAGGCCATTTTAAGTAAGATGCAAAAATTTAAAAGTCTGATAGAGGCTTGGAGATTTGATTGCCTAATATTTTTGTGCAAGCCAAAACAGCATTAATGAGTTACAAACACAAAAGAAACTCTCTGGAATTCTACCCCCTCTCTCGAGTTCTTGTCTTTAGATACTTCCTAGTCCCTGGCCACCTTCCTGAGTCCCTGGCTCTCCCTCTCCAAGGCTCTCCCTCTTCCTCCTTGGGTCCCCCCGCACCCTCCCCCACTTCTTGTCTCTGAGTTTGTCTCTTAGTCCATTTCCTTGAGAAACACCAACAGGTCCCAGACAGACAAACAGTAAAAGCATAGACTGAGAAAGCAATAAGAAAAAAAAAAAAAAGTTGGGTGGGGGAAAGATTTGCAGTAAATACATAACAAAATATTAATATTTGCAAAGTACTATGGCAACCATAAATCTATAAGAAAAGCTAAGGTGTTAGAAAATCAGGATACAAAGGAAAGGATCTCCATAGGTAATTCGAAGATCTTAAAAAGTTAGTAGCTTGGGGGTTGCACTGGTGCACCACCTATCCCTCCTTCAGAGGAGGACACCCATCTCCCAGATTCTGGGACTCTTGGCGCCTCGTGGCTCTCAGCTGAGTTCCCCTACAGGAATTGTCATGTATTTGGAACAACAAGACATTCTGTGGTTCCTAGGACAGCAGTGACACAGAAGTCTGACATACACGAAACATGGTGTCATTGCTCGTCATTTATAAATAAAAGTGATCTTCACAGCTGCCACCACCATTGTCGATTTCCTAAATGTAACTTCCGTCTTTTTAATTTAAACACTGAATTCTCTCCCCAAATAAAAATGTGAATGACCTAATTAACATTTATGTGGATTACATTTTATTGTCTTAAATGAAGCCCCATATTGGTATCTGCTGGCTTTTATGTCAGCCTGTGAGATGATTGGGAGATGATTGGGAGATTTACCTCCCTATTCTCTTGGCAAGAGATCTGACCCCCCGTCTGGGCTACTACCATGCTGTCATACATGTGGGTACCTGAGGGCCAGGAGTGTGCGGCAGCCAAATGCTTCTCTGGGGTCTGACAGTCCTCAGAACACAACAGCACCCTGGGGACTGGAGCAGAACTGCAGTGATGTGAGTTGGTCAGAGGGAAATGTCCCTGACAACAACAACAGCTGGGGTTGTCATTGTGATTCCTCTAGCTGCCCTTGGGATCCGTGTTCTCATCCTCCCACATCGCCTCCCCCATTCGCAATGTGATAGGATGTTTACTGCCCACCTTAGGCAGTTGAAGTCCAGAAAGGCCAAGGATCTCAGCAAGGAGGGACAATAGCAGGGCTTGAACCCCAATGTCAGACTACACATATTCCTGAAGGAGGGCACGTCTCCCCTAAAAAGCCCTCCCTTCCTCTGTGCTCCTAAAGGCCCTTGTACATTTCCGGTAATTTCAGATCGGAAGTGTCGCTGTAACACTTGGATTATTCCTGTGGCACATGGGTGGATGTGGGCTGGTTACAGTCCACCACCAGGCTTAACTCTTACTGTCAGGGGGTCATGGACACCTGAAGAGTCCAGAACATGCAGCAAAATATTTGCTAATTTTCTCATCAAAGAATTCATGGGTCCAAACAGAAGTAGCCTTAGATATGGAAATGGGCGTTCCCTTTGCTCTCTTCCCTTCCCTTATGGTCTTGATTCTTTTTTCCACTTCTCGACCTCCTCCAGGGTCTGAACTCCATTCTAGAACTGTTGGCATCCTACCCCAAGATCTTTGGGTTTTAATGTCTTTCAAAATTATTAGATAGAAGCATCCATAAAACAAATGATCCTCTTCCTTGCGTTGTCTCCCATAACCTGTTTTTTTTTTTTTTTTAAGATTTTATTTATTTATTTGACAGACAGAGAGATCACAAGCAGGCAGAGAGGCAGGCAGAGAGAGAGGAGGAAGCAGGCTCCCCGCTGAGGAGAGAGCCCGATTCGGGGCTTGATCCCAGGACCTGAGATCGTGACCTGAGCCAAAGGCAGAGGCATTAACCCACTGAGCCACCCAGGTGTCCCTAACCTGGGGTTTTTATGCTAGCAGAGTTTCTGTTCCTCTACTGGACTATAACCAGCTTTCCCCACAAGAGATGGTGGGGTTATGTGTACGTAAGAAGTGGAGGAGGGGGAAGGAAAACCTCATGCTGCTACTATATCCCTTGGGGTGGTCTCCCTGCCGGATGGTGGGCTTCTTGAGGGCAGGGATGTGTCACAATCTCTCCTACTCTGCACGAGTCATGGAATCTGCTGCAAAGTGAAAAATTCAACGAACATTGGATGGCTAGAGAGAAGCAGACCCCAACAGCATTCTGGAACCCACACCTCCTCCACATGTGGCTGAGGTGGCTCCTTTTTCTTCACCCATTCAGCGACATTAATAACGCTCTTCACCAGCTCAGGGTCAGAGAGAACAAGGCTCCATCCTTTACCTCCAGGAGCTTCTGAGCTGCCCTGGCAGGAACCAGGTTCCAAAGTCAAACAATCCCGATGCTATTTTATTATTCTCAGGACTGGGGTTGACACAGGACATGATGGGAGCTCAGAGGAAGGGTCTCCATCCAGATGGGGCAGGGGGAATTGGGGAAGGTTTGACGTTCTTTCTAGAAGCTAAGATCCTGGCCAGAGATGGGGAGGGCGAGGGGAGTCAGCAGAGAGGGAGCTGGCCAGCAATGGGGCCAACAAAAAACTTGGCTAGTCCAGGAAGGGGAGTGAGAAGCCTCAAATGTAGCTTTGACACTGTTTTTCTTTCTTCTGGAGAGCTGCCACGTGCCGCCACAGAGAGAGCATTTCACGGGTAGATGCATATTATTGCAATGTGTTTATCTAGGAAACCAGAGCCCAGCTCCAGCATCTGGTTTTCAGCACAATCCTGAATGAGGTCCAACTTTCCAGTTGGGTTAATGAAAATAAAACTTGGGAAGTTGTGGGCTGGCTGCAGCAGGGGCCGAGTCCCGGGCTCACGCAGGGTCACGGGTTGCAGCGCCGGAAGGGCTCGGGCAGGTCATGGATTTGCTGCGGGTCGGCCGTGAGGCCAGCACCGGAGACAACCTTGCGCAGGGAGGGAGAGCTGCCTGGACAACCTTGCGCAGGGAGGGAGAGCTGCCTGGACTGGCCCCGAGGAACACGCCTTGTGCAGGAATGGCTGTTTGTGGCTTCTATCTGTCCTAACCCAACAGAAGTGGACGGATCACCTATTGGGGCCAAAGGACTGGGCTGGGTGTTGCGGTGGGGGTGAGATGCCCACGTGAACTTGAGCCTGACTCTAGGCTGCTGGAGCACAGAGCAGTGGGGGAGAGGCCGGAGCAGACGGAGCAGACGGAGCTGACCGAGGAGCAGGATCTGACGACAGTCCCCGTCAGCGCTCACCACTTGGAAGCTGTCAGGAGGCTTGGGCTCAAAGAGGGACCTGTTTTTAAAAGCCAGCTTCGAAAGAGATACAGCCAGGCTTCAGAGAGACCTGGAACCCACCCCTGAACGTCCCCGGGCTCTCCCGGCCTCTCCTGTCGGCAGGCTTGCCCATTTGCTTCCTTGTCCTGTCTCGCTGCAGACTGAGTTTCTCTGCTCTCCAGACTGTGTGGCAAGGAAACACGGTTTCTCCATCACTCCTGGATTCCCATGAGCCTCCTCCTCTCTTGCTCTCTATTCCTTCCCCAATTTCAAATTCCCTGGTTATGAGAGGCTCACTCTTGGTAAAAATCCGCTGTGGCTAGAGAGCAGCGTCACATCTGTAAATGTTGCCAAGGGGAGCCCAACCTGAGATCCCACGCCCATGGCTCTTTATCGTGGCAAAGTCCTTACAGTAAGAAACAAATCACAAAGAGCTTCTCCTCTGACCCCAACTCTACCTTCGTGAGGGAGACAGGGCAGGGAAAGGGAAGCTCGCCTGTTAGTGTCAGCAACAGGGCTGGACCCATAGCTCCTAACTCCCAGCCCAGTGCTCTTTTCCACTACACACTGTTCCTTCGGTCCTGATGTCAAGCCAGCAATTGTGAAATAGACTTTGCCTATGCAGTTTCCCCTCGGGAACATCTGCAGAATGAGCAGTGTTGATTAGAGAGAATGTTGTTGGCAGATCTTGGAGTGAGCTTGGAGCCAAACACCAGTGGTATGGCTAGTTGTGACCCAGAAGGTGTGTGTCATGGGTTCCTGATAGGGTGACCTCACACAGGGGTGTGAGGATCCTGGGGGAAGGATGACCCCTTGCTCTTATCTTCTTTACCTGGACACTGCTTCTGCAGACAGAATGTAGGAAAGGCCAGGGCAAGACATGGAGGAGGGGCCTCTTTCTCCTGAGTCCTGGCTCAAACTAGGGCATCAGAGAGTCATAACATGGCCTTTGGTGGACAAGCTTTTTCCTAAGGCTACAGAAGAAAGTCTTCAAGCTAGGCCCAAGAGCTAGCTCCTGAAGGACCCCAAAGGGAAGGAAATTTGATGTTTCCTCGTCATCCTTCAAACCTCCCGGCAACATTTTTCTTTTATTTCACCTCTTGCTGTGGGAAGTAATGCTAAGGTTCTCAAGGAAGCTGTCAGTTTTCGTGTACACCTCGCTGCTCCTGCTTGGATCTCTCCAGAACTTCATGATTGCAGCCATTGATGTTACCATTTCCAGGCCTGAGCCCATCCCAGGGCCCAAGCCAATACTTATGGGAGCCTTGGTTCTCATTCATGGGGCTTGAAATCATTTTCTTACCAGTGGCCTGGGTGTGGGGAGCACCAGGCTGCGCCCCTGGTTGGGTTGTTCCAGCCTTACGGTGTTGGTATCTCCACAGACTGGGCTGCTCCCTTGGTCCCTTCTTCCTAGTTCACTTGGTTGTACTTTCCTGAGCCCAAACTGCCTGGGGTGTATACTCACTTACAAACTTAGAACCTGCTGTCCATTCCCCTGACCACTGATGAATGAACTTCTGTGAGCCATGAGGTAGCTCTGCCTGGTTCCATGTTCCTCTCATCTCTGGCATCTCTGCCTACTGGACAGGCTGTCTTTAATGCTAGGGCCAAGTAGCAATGCCCTCTGAACTGTGCACTCACCCATTTCGTAGCTGGGCTGGAACCCCCCGCCTCAACATTAATGAGGAGGCTCTTACCCTTTTCTCCTGTTCCTCCCCGTGGCCATGCATACTTCAGTGTGTCCATTCTAGTGACGCTTGGCACGGGCTGTGCTTCCTGTCCCACTGGTTCCTGCACTGATCGTCTCTCCTTTCCATTCATTTCTCTTCTGCTGGTTGCAAGGGTTGCTGGGAGTCAGTGGACAGCAGACCTTCCCCAGGAGACAGATCTCCGAGTGAACCAAGGATCAAGACTGTCATATAAATATGTCCCAGGGTATTATGGCTCATCCTACATCAGCTCATCGACTAACAGGATTAACCTGAATATGAGTAGCTCTGCTCAAGGAGAAGAAGGAGAAAAGCAGACTATATTCTTCATTCTTTTGATTTTAATTCTTCCCATGATGTGGGCAGGTATCACCTGAGCACACTCACTATTGACCTTTCCTAGCCTCTTTCTCAATGCAGGTACTGAAATGACATTGTTTACATCTTTGAACTTGGGTCTAATTAAGTTTCCTGCAGGTGCAGGGTCTGTTCTGGGTAATCACTTCCCCTTTCTTAGACATGGTTTCTATAGCTTTTGCCCACGGCTGAAAATCCTTCATTCACCTACCCACCCACCCACCCACCCACCAACCCATCCATCCAGTCTTTCAATAACTGCTTCTGGCGAATTCTGTGCAAGACAATGAGAACACAGCAACAAACAAGCCATTGTTTCTTCCTTCAGGGAGCTTGGTGCCCTGCCTCTGTCTCCCCAGGGCCTCTCAGCTGGAGTCACTGATGTGTCTACCTCTAGGCCTGGGCTCATTCTTCTGGGGACGAGAGACAAAGGTCAGAGAGATGGATTATAAACATGTACACAGAGAATTAACTGCTAATTGGGGAAGCATTGTGTAGGAAATAAACGGGACAGCCAAAGAAAATAACAGAGAACTAGAGGGAGGACATATTTAGAAAGGATGTAGAGAGTAAGCCTCCTGAGGAAGTGACCTTTAAGCTGAGATCTGAAGGATATTGTAGAGGGATAAAAATGTACATACAGCAGGATATAAAAAAATGCCAGGGCCATGAGGTGGGAAATAAAATGTGTTCCAGAAATGGAAAGGCAGTGTGGTCCAAGTGTGCCTGACAAATGAGAAAGTGGCATGAAATGAAACTAAGGGGCCAGGCAGGAGACATATCTTTTTGGCTATGGTGAGGAAGCTGGAGAGAGAAATGGCTTAAATGAGGATTGATATGATCTGGTTTACATTTTTAAAATGTAAATTACAAAATATGAATATAAAATATAAATTAATACATGAATTACTCTAACTGCTATGTGGAAAATAGATTGGAGAGGGATCCTGTGACAACAAGAGACTAAGTAGGAACAACCATAGTCTTTTAGCCGAGAGGTGATGGTGGCTTGATCTGATATCCTGCATTGAAGATGCATTTTGGATACAGAATAAGAAGATCAGATGCGGTAGGTGAGGGAGACTCCACATACGGCTCCTATGTTTCTGGCTTCGAAACTGGGTGGATAGTGGTGCCATTAACTGGGAGTTATGGAGACAGCATATGGAGACAGGAGAGAAGCTTCAGAGACTGGGGGAGGAAATCCAGAGTTCAGACCTGGGCATGTTAAGATGTATTTTTGAGATTTATTTATTATTTGATGGGAGGAGGGACAGAGGAGTAGGAGAGAGAGAGAATCTCAAGCTGACTTCCTGCTGAGCGCAGAACCCAATGAGGACCTTGATGTGGGGCTTGATCTCATGACCCCGAGCCAAAATCAATAGTCAGATGCTTAACTGACTGAACGACCCAGGTGCTCAAGATTTGGGCATGTTAAGTTAAGATCTCCAATGGGTCAAGTAGGCAGTTGGATAAATGAGACCATCACTCACTCAAGAGTTAAATAAATCGTAATTGTCAGAATATGGAGAATAAACAAGAAATAAATTGTAATTGTCAGAATATGGAGAATAGACAAGACAGGAGGGACACTTTCTGATCTGCTTTCCTTGGAGCTTTGCCCCAGAGCAAATATCTTTCATGCTGTCTTGAGGAAAGAGGTCAGGGGTGGGGGTCCCAGAAGACCCTTCTAATAGAAGTAAGAGCTCCTGGGTCCCTGCAGGGCCAGGACTATGCAGAATGATGATTCAATTGGGGCAGAAGAATTTTCTCTTCTCCACTGGGATAAGCCTTTCCTAGGATTGTTCTAAATTCCATTGATTATTTTTTTGCTTTGCCCTGGAAACAACACTTTTTATGTAAGCCCTCTCAGAAAGTGACAAATCATGGAAAAATTCTCTTGAATTTGGATTCAGCCAAGGCAGAGATGGCACAACTCACTCTGTGGTGTGGAGGACATCCCGAGGATGGGCCACAGGCAAGAGAGCTGGGAAGTGGATGCAGGTGGCTGGGCTGAGTCATCGAAATTCTTCACCCCTGAGAAACCCGTGCATAGCTTCACGCAATGTGGAGGGATGGCGGGGTGGGGGTGGGGGGCACTCGGACATGTCTGATATTCAAGGCAGGAAGGAAAGAATTGGAAAGGAAGGAGAAAATGTTTTCTGTGGGACAGAAGGACATGGTGTGCTTCTCTAGCCTCCAGGAGGAATGTTTCCTGGCTGGGGCTCTCGTCTCTCCCTATGGCTGAGCCCTCTGGGATAGACTATGCCTGGACCTCGGGGAACCTCTAGTAGAGGTTCTTGCTGCCATCGTTTTTTGTTTTTTGTTTTTTTTTTTTTAAAAAGATTTTATTTATTTATTTGACAGAGAGAGAGAGAGAGAGCAGGAGAGGGAGTCCGATGTGGGATTCCATCCCAGGACTCTGGGATCATGACCCGAACCGAAGGCAGATGCTTAATCAATGGAGCCACCCAGGCGCCCCCTGCTGCCATCTTTCTTAACTTTAGAGGTCACATTTGGGAAAGCAGAGGTTCCTGAATGACCTCTTCGGGGTGAAGTCTTTAACTCCTCCCTCCTGCTCTTGCTCCTAATTTCTTTGATTTATTTCATCCTTTCTTTCTGTTTCTTATCCCTTCTTATTGTTTCCTGACTCTTCACCTCCTAATGGAATGAAGTAGTGTGTAGGGGGTGATAGAATGACCATAGCTAATAGAATATTGACAGTGGGAACCGAAAGGGAGGAAGAAGGAGAGAAGCTTCTGTGTGCCCTGACCGAGGAGGAACTTACTCAAGCCTAGAGGCTGCGCTACACTCAGTCATCAAGGAGGAGACGCAGGGTGGAGAGGAACACTCTGGTGAGCAGGGAGAAGGGGAACAGTTGTCTTTTTGGCCACATTTGCTACAAGACAGTTTTTTGTTTTTAAAGATCTTATTTATTTGAGAGAGAGAGAGAGAGAGAAAGAGAGAGAGCTCATGAGTGTGGGTGGAGAGAGAGAGCAGACTCTTGCTGAGCAGGGAGCCTGATGCGGGGCTCGATCCCAGGACCCCAGGATCACGACCTGAGCCCAAGGAGATGCTTGACTGACTGAGCCAACCAGGTGCCCCTGGAAGAGAGTTTTCAAGGTGGGATGTTGACACGACAAGATTATAATGAAGAAAGTTAGTGGAAGCAATGTTGAAAGCAGTAGCGTAACCTTGTAGAGATGATCGTCAAAGTGTGGCCCCCTGGTGGTCCTTCTCCCTCATTACCCTTCTCCAGTTGCCAAGTGGTTCTCCCTAAGGTGGAACCAGGTCCCATTTCTGAGAATAACCAGGTCCCATTTCTGAGTCACTGGAGGCAAAGCAACGGGGCGTCGAGAATTCAGTCACAGAGGTGCCCAGGAAATGCTGGCACAGAGCTCTGGACAGTAAAACCAGCTCTCCCTTTTCCTTTATTGTTCACCTCTTCTGGATTTTATGGAGTTAATACTATCAACTCTGAACAAACATTCCACTGGCTTCTTCATCTTTCTCAGAGTAAAGTTTAAAGTTCTTATCACAGACTTATGATCCTATCTGACTTGGCCTCCCTCTACTTCTACTATACTCTCTATCGTTCACTTTACTGAGCCAGACTGGCCTTCTTGCTGCTCAAGGATGTCAGCACGCCGTGCCTCAAGGTCTTTGCATTTGCTGTTCCCTCTGCTTGGAAAGCTCTTCTTTCAAAGATCTGCCTGGCTCATTCCCTCACTTCCTTCAGGCCTCTGTTCAAATGCTACCTTCACGAAAAGACTTTCTACAAGCCTTCTACATAAATCAGACACCTCCCTCCTGGGTTTCTCCACTATCCATCCTCTTACCATGCTTCATTTTTCTTGCTAGCTCTTGATCTTCCTGTAAAATATTACACCTATCTGTTTCTTGTCTGTTTTTCTATCCTTGAATGTAATTTTTTTTTTCACTGCTGCATTCCCAAAGCCTAAAATAGTGTCTGGAATGTGTAGAAATTCAATAAATATTTGTGGAGTGAGTGCATGAGTGACTAAATCTGATGAGACCAGAGGTTTGGTGACTCTTCAGCATTGATATGTAATCTGCAGAGGGAATGTTTGTTACACTTATCAACATTTTCTTTAAATTAGATCCATTTTCTCATAATCTTGTCTCATCAGTACAAGAGACCTCCTCAGTGTTGGGTCACGAGCCAGTCTATTCCTGGAAGGATTGCAAGGAGCAGGCCAGGCCAGGAGGGCGATGCTCAAGTTGGATCCTTGGTGCCAGAGAAGAAGGCCACAGCACCGCCAGGATCTCCACAATGATCTCACACTTACTTGAATTTCCACAGGAAGGAAGCCTGGGCCATGTCCCTCCCTGGATGAACTGGAGAGAAGGGTTGTATTATTCAGGGTTTTCTAGAGAACATAGAGTCAAGAGGATACACACACACACACACACACACACACACACATACCTCTATGAGTCTATCTATCCATCTGGATCAGAAAGCTGGGTGAAGCAGGCACAAGACCTGGCTAAGACTGGACAGGGGGAATCAGTTATAGGGGAAAGAATGGGTGATGAGAGAGGTACAGATTTGAAGGAAATGAAATTGACAGAGTTCTGTAGATTGACCGCCCCATCCGTGGAGGAGGTGGAGAGGATATTCATAATACTGAGATAGGGAAAGGATGATTTGGGGGTTTGAGGGGAGAAGTGAAGGGCTGCTATTTGGCTAGAAAACTGAGGAGACCTTGGGGGCTGAATGAGGGTTTTCAGGAAGGCTCCCTGGTAAATGGAGATCATGACTCCACAGTGGGGCTGAACTTCTGTAAGTGACCTTCCTGCAGTCCTCACTGGCAAAGGGTCTGAGATCAGGGAAGAGGGGACTAAAAGTCAGGCAAGCCAGAGGGTGCATGACTGACCTGCCCTGGGAGAACTGGGAGAGGTCCAGAGCCTGGAGTTCTCCGGGACGCTCAGGGGCAGGCTGGTAGAAATAAAAAGTAGGGCTGGAGGCTGTGTTCTGGAAGGAGGACTCCAGAGCCGGTGGACATGGCAGGTTTCCTCATGGTGACTGTGTCCCCTCTCCCTGTCTGTGCTCTTTCCCAAGCTGAAACACCCCTGGCACTGACATATCCTGGCAGGAATGATGTCATGCTCCCCTTCTTCCCTGAACTCTCAAGGTGCATCCAGTCACCTGGACTTGTCCCCTCATGGCACTTCTCAAGCTGGGTTGAAGGTGACCTTGTCTTATCTACCCACCCACCCCCATTCCTCATGGCCCCCAGCCTCGAGATCTGTGACTTTTTGGGTGGACAGGCGTGAATCTTGCTCATCTGTGGGGCTTCCGAACCTGCACAGCTTGTCTCCCACAGCCCTCTGTGGGTGTTAAATAACAGTGTTCTGAGGGGGTTCCCCTGACCATGGGTTTATGGAGGGGCTCCCAGACTGGACTGACTGAGGGGGAGGGGAGGGACTGTGCTGTGGGGCTGGGTGTCTCTTCACCGCCTCCTGCTTTCCCTTTTCTTTCTTTCCTGCCTTCCTGGTCTGGCTTTTCCACTCTCTGTTCTAGGGAAAGGGGATAGAAAGATCTAGACCGGATAGTGGCCTCAGACATGCCCAGGCAGTCCCTGATGCCCAGCACCCCGGCACATTCAAGCCTGGACAGGCCTGCAGTGAGGGGACCCGAGGATCCCCGAGGAGGTGGCAGTGGCCACCAAGGGCCCACATGGGATGCCTCCACCCCAGGAGGTCCAGGACTGTGTTCAGAGTCCTCAGCATCACGGTTGGGAAGTGGACCCCAGAGGACAAAGAAGCTGCCTATGGTCAGTTCACAGGATGAGAGGAGCCCCCGTGGGCTTGCGCTGCCACTCCTCGGCTGCGTGATCCAGCCACCCACAATCTTACTTGTCACATTCATAAAATGGGGATAATAGTAAGATGATTAAATGTAAAAATGCTCTGCAAGTGCTTTTTCGTATCTGTCCCTGAGAGATCCTGAGCTGTCCTAGGACTTAAATTTCCTGATTTCCAGCCTGTTACCCTTTGCATCCATCCAACGTGTTTGGTGGAGCTAAGGTGACATGTTCTACTTGGGGCGGGCTACCGCTCAGATGGTAAGTTCTCAAGGAACCACTGTAAATGCCGTGGACTTGACTCCTGCCAGGCCTTTGTATCAGGTGGTGGGGGTGTGGTAGAGAGGGGATTGTAGGCAGCAAAAAGGGAGAAAAATTACTTCCCCCAAACCTTATTGAGTCCATTATTTACTCAACAAATATTTATTGAGCATCTATTATGTGGTCAGGCTCTGTTCCAGGCACTAGGGAGTACGGTGGTGAGATAGATGCTACGTTCTTGCTCTTACGGAAATTCTGGATCTCTTTTCACCTTTGAAGTCTAGATTTATCCTGCCTTAGATTAGTTTCAGGCTCCTCTACACCAGGGGCCAGTAGGCTCTTCCCCACCACCTGAAATCCCAGTCCCTGGCCTCTTTAGTGGCAGTCTGTGGGGAGCTCTGTGCCTGGTGGAAAAGGCCAGGCTCAGCAGGAGAAACGCCTGCCCCTCATCTCTCCCAAAGCTTCTTCAGATATTGTACCCCTGTAAGGGTTGTGTGGTCTGAGCTTTGTCAGACATGGGCTGTTCTCAGAATCTGGACTCACTCAGAACAAAATGTAGCTAAGCTGTGGGCTGGTTCTCTGCCTGTCCTCTATTTCACACCCAGAGAATTCACTCACTCAAATTCCCTAGCCTCAGCGTTAAGTGCCAGCTTGTGCCTTCCTGAAGTTTTCCAGTTGCTGGTTCCTGCTGACTGTGTCCAAGTTTCTAATCCCTAGGCTCCTGCTCTCGTTCCAAAGGTCAGGAGCACAGGTCTAGGGCCCCTGAGACATGAAACTGTTGGCTGATAATCTTCAGGCTTCCCAAACGGCCCTGCTGGGATGGAGGCAGCTTGGACTCCAGGATGGACAGAAGGAGGCCTGGAGTTTGGTTCTCTTCCTCCTACTTGTTTGCTGTGTGATGTAGGGCAAGTCAATTTCCATCTCTGGGCTAGGTTACTTGTTTGTTCATCTATCCATTATCCATTCAACAAAAACTTTTGAATATTATCTATCTGCTGGGATGGTTGGATAAAGTCTCAGCTCCTTCAGCATGGCCTTTGAGACCCTCCATAGTCTGAGCCATCTGGAAGGAAGCTGAGTGCTTCCTGTACTGCTCTTATTTGTCCCTGAATTCCCAGTCCTTCACCTACCACACCTGGAGCTGTAGCTGGTCTCCTGGGCCAGGGGGCATCTCAGGGCATGGAGAAGCTCTGTCTCTCCCAGAATTTCCTGGGAATTCTGGCTGCCTGCTGCTAAAAGACCCAAGTGTTTTAAAAGAAGCGCTCCCAGTCCCCAGTCTAAATTTGGAGGTGGTGAAGCAGGTACAGAGAAGTAGATTATGAAAAGCAAGGAGGGTCAGCTGACCTGGACAGGCTTCCTGGGGTAGGCCCCTGGGTGGATAGCCCAGCAAAGAGAAGGAAAGATAAGAGGATAAAGAATTCTGTAGAAATGGGGACTTGACCCCAGGAAGTGGTCATGGACAGTTTGTCTTGACCCAGAATTTGGGACTTGAGTTTGCTGCCGCCTTAGGATCCATATTTCAGGGGGGAAAACAACCTAGACATCCTGAGCTCATGTTTGGTTCCATCACCTGATAACAGCGTGCAGCTCAGGAGGGCTCAACAGCTGTCTAGCGAGGTGGGATTCCAGGACTGGAGCAGGAGCTTTGGGGAAGAGACTTGTTCTTTCCCCACTGGCGTTTGATCTGGGAAGATGAAGGGCTAAAGTTGCTAGCAGTCGTTCTCCCTTGGATGTGAAATCTGAGATTGAAGTCAGCAAGGAGAGCCGAGCAGAGGCAGAGGAGACTGGATAGTGCCATCATTTGAGCCCCACCATGAGACGCTTTGCCTGAAGTTAGCCATTCCTGGACTTTTCAGCTAGTTAGAAATGTGTGTGTGTGTGTGTGTGTGTGTGTGTGTGTGTATTTAATTATTAGCAACAAAAGAGTCTTATCCAATAGAACCTGTGATAAAATCTGTCTTCCGAAAGAACAATGTGATTAGGGAAGATTCCTCGAGAGATCATGAGAACTCCGTTCCATGGTGACTGGTGGCAGCCATCTGCCGAGGACTGCTGTCTTGGGTAGGCCTAGCGGGCCCCCGCTAATCCACAGACTGGCAGCCAGTATGTGTGTGGGGTTCTCAGGAGAGCTGCTTTATGGCTTCAAGTGAGTTATGCCCAGAGCCAGCCCACCTGGACACAGTTGTACCTGCCTTGTTGTGCCATATGTATTTGTGACTAGGAAGAGATGGGGCTGATTACTGTCCACCTGCCCAGCCCAAGGCAAGTCTGATCACAAAGTCTGGGGCAAAGGGAATTATTAGACATCAAGACTGGGATTTAATCTCCTGGCAAGAGCACTTGGGTAGGGAATGTGTGCTTCTGAAGGTCCCACTAAGAAGCAGAGGCTGGGCAAGAAAGCCTGTGGCCTTCTGATGCTCTTCCTCACAGCAGTCGTGAAATTAACACTCCCTCTTCTTCTTCTTCTTCTTTTTTTTTTAAATAGATTTTATTTGTTTATTTGACACAGAGAGAGATCACAAGTAGGCAGAGAGGCAGGCAGAGAGAGGGGGAAGCAGGCTCCCCGCTGAACAGAGAGCCCGATGTGGGGCTCGATCCCAGATCCCTGGGACCATGATCCGAACCGAAGGCAGAGGCTTAACCAACTGAGCCACCCAGGCGCCCCAACACTCCCTCTTCTGACAACACTTCCCAAGATGGACTTCTGGGTCTCAGCCTGGAAAAGGGGGGGGGTGGGGAAGACAAGGAGCCAGGGCCTCTGAACTTCAGAGGTCTCCAAATGGACCGGAGACTAAAGATGGCTCCAAAGACAGCGATGGGCTGGAACCAAATACCAGTATGTGTTATGTGGAATTTGTAGTTTGCTGGATTTGCATTCACAGTATAGCTGAAATAACCCCAACAGTCAATGGTAGTTCTCATTTTATTTTATTTATTTATTTATTTTTAAGATTATTTATTTATTTATTTGACAGACAGAGATCACAAGTAGGCAGAGAGGCAGGCAGAGAGAGAGGAGGAAGCAGGCTCCCTGCTGAGCAGACAGCCCGATGTGGGGCTCGATCCCAGGACCCTGAGATCATGACCTGAGCCGAAGGCAGAGGCTTAACCCACTGAGCCACCCAGGCGCCCCTCATTTTATTTTTTTAAACTTACTTTATTTTGGGTGCCTGGGTAGCTCAGTGAGTTGGGCCGCTGCCTTCGGCTCAAGTCATGATCCCAAGATCCTAAGATCGAGTTCTGCAGGGCTCTCTGCTTCGGCAGGGAGCCTGCTTTCTCCTTTCTCTTTCTGCCTGCTTCTCTGTCTACTTGTGATCTCTGTCTGTCAAATAAATAAATAAAATCTTAAAAAAAAAAAAACTTACTTTATTTTTTATTTTATGTTATGTTATTTTATTATTTCAGATAGAGAGACAGAGATAGCAATAGAACTAGCAAGAGAGAGGAAGAGTGAGGAGGAGAAGGAGAAGCAGCATCCCCACAGAGCAGGGAGCCTGAAATGGGGCTTGATCCCAGGATCCTGGTATCATGACCCGAGCCCGGAAGGCAGATGCTTAGCAGTCTGAGCCACCCAGGTGCCCTGGTAGTTCTCAATTCAGATGAGCTCTGCTGTCCTCAACAAAGTTTTTGCTACTTGCAAAAATTATCCTCAACTTTTATATGTTCCAACTTTCACAGAACTTTTATGTAACTTACTTTGATATCTTAAAACTGGTACTTTATGTATCAGTTGATGGATGATGATTCTGTGCTTTTTCTTGGTGACCACTTGCTACCTGCTGCTGCTAGGGCATAAAAGGCCAGGTCTCCACCTAGGTGATGGGGTGGGCATGCAGGAGTTTTATGGTGGAACTGGCCCCTTTATCCTCAGTGTGCTGAGGGGACCCATGAATCCTCTGGCTACCTGACCCCAGGAGCTTGTTTGTAGCTATCAGACTGCTGGACAGAGTGGGTGCTATCTGTGGGAGTGGGGATCTGGGGGATGGGAAGGGGTTCCGAGGCTGGTGGTTCTAGGTGATGGTAAGAGGGGGTCTTCTTGCCAGCGAAGGTAGAGATATTCCTTATGCTGTAGTAGTGGAGGAGATGAAGACAGAGGGAATGGAAGAATCATGGAATACGAGACCTCTCCTGGCCCCATGCAGCACCAGGGGAATGCCATGAAGGCTTTCACCTACCAGGACCCAAGGCAGGCATACTGTCTGCATGATAGGGATGATATTTTTGCAAATATTAAGCCATATATTGAATAACCCTTTACGTCACTGTTTTACTGTGGAGACCCAGCCATAAAGATCATCACTAGAGGGCAGTAGAGACTGCTTTAGCAAAACAAAGGCTTCCAACCCAGGCCACCAGAGTCCGGGGCTGTGCTGCCTAATCGTTTTTTTAAGGCCACAGCTCTCCTGGAAGATGAGAGTATGTGTACGGAACCTGGAGTAAACTGAAGGGGACTCGGGGACACGTATATGGGGCTTAGCGAATGCATGACATTTCTTCATGTTATGTAATTACAGTAAGGTACAAAGTAAAAGAAAATATTAACATTGAATTTGTGTAAAATCCTAAATAAAATAATTTCAAATATTTTGTTGGCCAACATAAACTTCCTTGCATTAACATAGCATTTTTTTTTAAAAGTTTTTATTTATTTATTTGCCAGAGAGAGAGAGAGTGTGTGTGTGTGCACAATCAGGGGGAGTGGCAGACAGAAGGAAAAGCAGGTTCCCTGCTGAACAGGGAGCTCCATGCAGGACTCGATCCCCGGAACCTGGGATCATGACCGCAGCCAAAGGCAACCACTTAACTGAGTGGTTAAGTCTGAGCCATCTAGACGAATTTCAGACTGAAATGGCAACATAAAACTTCTGATCAAGATTTTTAATGATTTCTTCAAATTCTTGCTACCTGCTGCAAGATGATTGCTGGAGGGCAATCATCACTGACAGAAAATTTTATTAGTACAAGTTGGTGATAAAAAATAAAATACTCTTTATAACCACTCAAAAATGTATAGTAGTTGAAGATAATACATTTAAAGAATATAAGTTTCTTTATTTGTCCTTTGACACATGCGGTGTTGAAGTCTCTTGTGATAAGACACTGGCTTTAGCATTCATCACCCTCCCCCCTTTTTTAAAAAGGATTTTACTTGTTTATTTGAGTCAGAGAGAGAGAGAATGAGGTGGGGAGGAGGAGCAGAGGGAGAGAGAGAAGTGGACTCTGCGCCAAGCGTGGAGCCAGATGTGGGGCCCAACCTCTAGGACCCTGAGGATCATAACCTCAGCCAAAATCAAGAGTTGGATGCTTGACCGACTGAGTCACCCAAGCACCCCACAACCAGCTTAATTTTGACTCAAAAAGTTTCCATCTTTTTGCAGAAAAGATAGAAACTGCCCACATGCATAGAGTGGCCATTATCCTGACCTGTCCTGAAGGTTCTGACTTATGCCTTATGACCTGACATGACTATTCATAGCACCTTTCACTCAAAAAAAAAAAAAAAAGAAAGTACATCAGTTTGGTGTTGACACATAACATGGATGAATCTTAAAAACATTATCCGGAGTGAAAGAACCCAGATGCAAAAAGTACATGCTGTATGATTGATTCATTTGTTTGAAATTCTAGAACAGACACAACTAATTTGTAGTGATGGAAAGCAGATGAGTAGTTGTCTGGGGCGGTTGGGGGGGCTGGAGGGATGACCACAAAGGGGTACACAGGAACTTTGGGGGGTCATGGCAATGCTTTTTACCTTAGTTGTAGCCATGGTATACTGGTAGATAACTCACTCATTGTACACTTTATTTAAAATGGGTACATTCTACTCTATGTAAATAATATCTCATTCAAGTTGATTTGGACAGAAAAGACTGCACCAATTTGGACAATAAATTGTATGGTTCTGTACATATGTGTGATGAGAGAGCTTTAGGACTGCCGTCTGATGCTGCCCTCCCCCCGCACCCCCCACCCCAGGAGCTCCTTCCGGCTCTCTCTGCCTTGCTTTACCCCTCTGGGTCCGTGCTCTGCCCTACCTGGAGAACACAGAACACACATGCCTCCTTGTCCACAATGGGATGGAGGGAGCTCATTGCAGCCGGCTGCTGAAGGACAAGTCCCAGGGTGGGGGCCTTCCTCAGTGCTTGGGGGAAGATCATTGTCCTGGCTGCCAGAGAGGTCACCTTCTAAGGACCTGTAGGTGAGGTTTCCCTCAGGAGTCAGCAGCTCACGTGCTCCAGTTGCCCCCTGGGGGAATGGGGAGGGGAGGGCCTCACCACACAGCCTTGCTGCAAACCCGTGACCATTGGAGGCACGCCCGTGAGAAAGCTCTGACTTTGGGAGGCTTCTTGTGCGTGTCCCTCCGGCTTACTCGTGAGGCTGGAGTCAGAAAGGGGCAAGATCTTACGTAAAGGAAATGAATAAACACCCACTCCTTGGTCCCAAACAACTGCAGGAAGAATAAGGAGAGGGAGAGGGGAAATGAGGTGGGGAGGAAGGGGAAGAGGGAAAGAAGACAGAGTAGTCAGATCTAGGGGTTGTAAATTTCTTTTCTGGACTTTGGTCTACAGCAGGTGTTGGCATACCTTCTTGGGCTGGAGAGGGAATATTTTAGGCTTTTGGGTACTCCCTCTCTCTTACAGTTACTTAACTCTGCATCTTAGTGTGAAAGCAGCTGTGGACGATACAGGGGAATGAAGGGTCTTGTATTCCAATACAAATTCATTTTTGGATGCTGGAGTTTGAATTCATGTAATTTTCATGTGTCACAAAATATAATTCTTCTTTCGGCTTTTTTCCCTAACCACTTAAAAATGTAAAAACCATTCTTAGCTCCCAGGCTCCCAGTTACAAAACTGGTAGTGGGCTGGGTTTGGCTGGCTGGGCATAGCTTGCCAACTTTCTAGGGATCCTAGGGGCGGGGCAGGACTTTTGGAAAAGGATGACCTTTGGATTTCTGAGTTTCAATGTAATTAAAGAAGCCATACCCTTCAGCTTTACTGAGATGGTATTCGTTTCTATTTTTTTTTTTTTTTTAAAGAGAGAGAGAGATCATAAGTAGCCAGAGAGTCAGGCAGGGAGAGGGGGGAAGCAGGCTCCCTGCCGAGCACAGAGCCCGACGCAGGGCTCGATCCCAGGACCCTGAGATCATGACCCAAGACCCTGAGATCATGACCCGAGCCGAAGGCAACGGCTTAATCCACTGAGCCACATAGGCGCCCCTCTATTTGTTTTTTGCTCGGAACCCAGAAGTTCTCCCAGTCCCTGAGGGGGCTAATATATTTTAACTTCCTGTGTTCAACCCCCATCCGTAATATACAAACCTGTTATTCGATTTTCAGTCATTTGAGTTTGACTTTGAAATCCTTCAGCATGACATCAGATAAAATAATGAATGAAGGCCATACACTGATATAAAAATGCAGTAAGGACCAAAGGTTATGAGTAATCAAATTCTGTGTTTTGAGGTCTATAAAAAGGTATGTGTGAAGTGAGTACCTGAGCAAAGTCTAGGGCGGGAGCCTCTTCAGAGCCCACTTGACCTTGGTTGAGTGCTCACTCGACCTTGGGTGGAGAGACCATTGCAGCCACTCTGGTGGTCCCCAGGGGAGGGAGGCTGAGTAAGCAGCATCCCCCCCACCCCCACCGGGAAGGGCTGAGGAGGCCTCTTTCAGGGCCCGTGTGATGCTCAGCCCCTGCAAACCTGTAGCTCACGCTGTGTTCACAGTTATCCACGGCAGCTCAGCCTTTGCTTCCTGTCTCCTCCCCCAGACCCGTGTCTCACCCTCCTCTGCACCCGGCCTCCTCTCCTGACTCTCTCTTCTTCCTCCTTGTCACCATGCACAGTCTTGTTGGTTTTACTCCTGGGGCTTTGTGCTGAAATCTGGAATCGGTACCCCAGGATGGGGTTGTGGAGAGGTTTTGGACCTCCCACCCTGGACACTTGGGGGACTCTCCTGGACCCACTGTTTGTGAATTGAACAGGGAATATGGCTGTTGAGCTTGGGGAATAGTGAAGCTGGAGAGTCTCCCTGGTTCCCTTCACTAGCTCTCCTCTCGGAAGGCAGGCTTCAGGGTCCTACTCCTGGGGTGGGGTGGCTACCCTGATTTCTTCTCTGTTCCCTTCCCTTGCCTCTTCTGCCCTTCCTACTCATTAGATGTCTTCCCTGTGTGGTCAACAGATTGTAACTATGGGTTCTTAGGCCTACCTCCCTTCAGGGGCTTGGCTGGGCTGTGTGTGTCCCTCCAGGACCTAGAACAGGACCCAACTCAGAGTGGTCCTTGATGATGTCTGTTGGCTGGAATCGAAGCAGCAGCTCACTAGTGGGACGAGCTGTCTGGCTGGAGACTGGGAGCTCTAGCCAGCCCCTGCTGCCATGTCCTCAAGGGCCCTTGGCCACTGAGGGTGCCTGCGGGTCACTGTATTCCAGAACACTCTGTGGTATTTACCAACAGGACATTCAGGGGTGGGGAGGCTGGGGATCCGGGAGGGAGTCCTGGAACAGCACAAGGAGGAGAGGGATAGAGCCAGGAACAGGAACAAGGTTAGAGTTACAGAAAGGGACTTTGGCAGGAATGTTGACATGGGATAGGGACAGAGCGAGCAGGAAGGAGAATGAAGGGGGAGTGTGATCTGGGCCCCAGCCCGGGGTTTCCTGCTGGGGATCTGTCCTGCGGGGGAGAGAAGCTAGCCGCCTCTCCTGGGAGAACATGCTTCTCAGTGGGGGTGTGGGAGCTCCTTCAGTTTCCCGGGGGCCTAGTTATGGGGGCCCAGAAACCCAGGCTTCCCCTCCTCTGGTGCCTGGGCAGAGAAAGAGTTCAATCCCCAGTTATCTTCTGCTGTGGGCTCCAGAGGGTAACTGTGGTAGGAAAGGGCAATTTTGGGTGGCAGGAATGGGACTTCTCTAAGGCCCAGTATCTTGTGGATTGAGTGAGGCCCTGTGAGGCCTTGGAAAGTTGGTGGTGGATCCGCACACCGTGGCCCCCTGTGGCCGCACTGCCCCAGTTGTTGCCGCTGCTTTCCTCTTTAACATGTGTGTTCCTTCCTTCACAGAGGACATGAAAAAGAGATCTTTGAGCATCAGATCTGTGTCAGGCACAGACAGAAAGCTCAAAGCCTGGAAAGTGGACGGGGATAGGTGAGAAAGCAGCTGACGTGTCGGTGACACACAGTTTAAGAGGGAACTGTACAAAATGATGGGGAGGCACGGGAGGTGCTGTCGGATTCTGCCTGGAGGTGGGGCTCTGGAGGACACTTTCCTAGAGCAACTGGTGCTTTTGTCCATGCAGGGTGGGGAGGCAGGAAGATGGTCATTTCAAGTAGAGGGAACAGCATTTGCAAAGGCATGGAGGTGACAGAGAGCTCTGGTCCCTCCCTTTGGGCAGGAAGCTTTGACACTAGTGCTTGGGAAGGTTACCCAGCCTGGACTCCCTCCCAATACACACACACACACACACACACACACACACACACACACACACCCCTTCTGCTTAGAACTCCCAAGGAGCCCACCATGTGAGGTATGGTCAGCATTGCTGAGGTGGGGGGGGGTTGAAATTGTTAAATACTATGGCTTTCCACTAGAGCCTCCAGGAAAGGAGGCCACTGGCTGTCATGCCCTAGACATGCATCCTGCTATTCCATTCCAGGGGGCCTCTGCACTTCCCCATCTCCCACAACTCCTTCACCCTAAGTGCAGCCCCTAGAATAAGTCTTGGAGTATGAGAGAGAAGCTTGAAACAAGTTCTCAGGTGCACCGTCATGGTAATGGCTGTCACCAGTCTTTGCTCGTCGTTGTCTCTTGGGAACAGATCAGTCTGAAGGAATGGCTCCCACTTAACTGGTCTGGTCTCACAGCTTCAAAATGGCTGCGTATTCACCAGCATTGACCCTCTGAATCTTGACCACAGCTTCGGTGTTGATTTCTGTTCTAGGAATGGATGGTTTGGGGGATGTTGGCTCCCATATCGGCCAAATGGAGTTGGCACTTGTTGAAGTTTGCACCATTTTAAAGAACTTTAAAAGTCAACAATTTTCCTAAGCATTCTTGTCCCAGGCTTCTCGAATCGGGATATGTAATGCTATGCCAAGGA
The DNA here is from genome assembly GCF_020171115.1 of Neogale vison. Classification (NCBI taxonomy): domain Eukaryota; kingdom Metazoa; phylum Chordata; class Mammalia; order Carnivora; family Mustelidae; genus Neogale; species Neogale vison. The sequence goes on from NC_058097.1 coordinate 158,516,701, forward strand.
CAAGCAATGTGGAAATCAATATGGATCATCTTCCTGAAGCATCGGTTTGATGTGAATTATCCGTGGGGGATACTGCTGTTACCCATGTTAATGTTAAAACAAATATACATATAGGAATAAAACCTCCAAATAGCGTAAGTGTTTAAATGAATGGGGAGCCCTGACGGAAATCTCCAGTGTCAGAAGCGTAGTCAGACTATCCTCCCGGGCCCTTGGAATCTACTCCTAGTACTGTCACTCTCCCCACATTTTACACGTGAAGAAATAGGTCCCGAGAGGTGGTTAGTGACCTGCCTAAGTGATACCACAGAACAAGAGGAGGGGGTGGGACTAGAACTTGTTGCTGGACTTTGCACGCGGTGTGTTGTCTTCTACACGATGGGGACCCTAAAGTTTCATGTTTTAGTGGTTTGATTTCAGTCAGGCCATGGGAATAACCAAATCCCACCTGTTACAGTCATCTTTGAGCACCGTGGGAGGGGCAAGTGGGGCCGGACCAAGAGTCAGGGACTGAAAGTCGGGAGCCTATACATTTTATCCCCAAGCATTTCCTGCAATTATTAAGCTCTGGGGCTTTAGGCAAATTGTTTAACTCCCCTGTGCTTTACTTTCCACTGTCTGTAAAATGGCTGGCTACACAAATATTTTCAACAAGCTGGCCTTTTTAGGAGTGGGGTCACTGCCTGCTTTCCCAGAACATCCAGAGCTGAGCTGGGCAGCTCCTGGCCGCGAGTCCCTGAGGAAGGGGTGGCAGGAGATGGGCACCTCTGCGTGCCAGAGACCAACCAAGGAAGACAACAAATGGAGCTCAGACAGGGTCTGGAAAAGCAGCCTTATATAGGTGGCCCCTCGTCGTGTTGGAGGAGCATCTGGTTACAAGGGGGAGGTCAGGGCTACTCAGGCTGTTGCTGGAAGGGTGTTTGTGGGAAGGACACACTGGGCAGTGTCACAGCCGGGGATGGGAAGAACTGCCTGCTCCTGGCCTCAGGATGAAACCCCAAACTCTCCCCATTTCCGGGGGTGGGGGCGCAGCATCCTTCATCTCAGCTGCTTTCTCCTCCTCTCATCTTGACCGCCTTCCTTTGCTTGCACACAGCCAGCCTGGCGTGGGCGAAGTCCACCGCTGCTCAGCTGGCCGAGGAGAGAGAGAGAGCGCGAGCGAGAGCAAGAGCACCAGCTGAGTTCGGCTGGCTGATGAGCCAGGGAGGGAGCCTGAAAATTCACATAGAAAATTCACTTTCTATGTGAATTTTACCTACCTCCCTGGCTTTCAGGACAATACCTCATCTTTACCTCCCCCATTCCCCTCTGTCTCTTATTCTCAAGTATCTCTGGATTAATTTCTGCAGACACTAAACCATTTATTTCCCATCAGGTTAGTTTCCGGGCAACGCAGGATTGGGGGGCGGGGCTCTGGAGGAGTCAGTGCTTCCTGGCAAAGACTTTCTTATCCTCCTGTTCTCACCTTTGCTCAAAGTCATGAGCCTTTCTGGGCTTCTGTGATGGGAATCAGCCTGCCTCCTGCTGGTCCCCGCCCCCCCTTTGCAGTCTCTTGGTTCTGGCTTTTTCTGTGTTGCTAAGTTAGTTACCATTACCCAGCTTCTTACCTCTTCCAGGGGTTTATGAATTTCTCTGGACCTCTGCCACCTTTGGGTCACACGCATTGTTGTGGGCTCGTACCTCTGTATTTCATCATGTTGACTTTAGTGAGTGTTGGGAGGGGATGGAGATACACCTGCGTTTATTTTTAAATTTTTTATTAATCTACTTTTTAAAAGATTTTATTATTATTTTTAAAGATTTTATTATTATTTTTTAAGTAATCTTTACATCCAATGGGGGACTCAAACTTGCAAACCCAAGATCAAGAGTCGCATGCCGTACTGACTGAGCCAGCCAGGCACCCCAGTTACACCTGTTTAAACTTGATGCTCAACAGGAAGTCCCAGTCACCATTCAACTCATCTTCTCATCTCCTTCAGTTCTTTGAGACTCTTCTTGTCAAAGATACATTATTTTCATGTCACCAAATCTAATGATCACTTTGCTGTCCTCACAGTACTGTCTCTCAGCCCGATTTCTCATCTTTGATCACAGCCTTCACCAATAACTTGCTTCTCTCACCTTTATGGTAACCCTTTCTTCTGATTGGTCCACTTTGTCTGTGGGCTACCTTCATTCTCTTTTGCTCACTCTGGGAATTCCTGTGAGCTCCTTTCTTGGACCCTCTCTTCTCTTTCCATACACCCCCATTGATCTGAACTAGTCCTGGGCCCTAATTACCTCCTAAAGGTCTCTCACTCCCATATATTCAGCCCTGATATTTTCCCTGGATTCCACCTTCCTGGGTATCCCCATTTGGATACCTAACAGGCATCTTGAACTTAACATGGATAAATCAGAACTCTTGATTTTCTCCTGAATGTTTTCCTTCCTAGTTTTCATCATCAAAGTAAATGACATGTTCATACATCCAGTTGTTCAAGACCAAACCCAAGATCTGCTTCCCTCTGCTCTTTCCTTCTCTGCTCCCATTTACTATATCAGCAAAATCCCATCAGAGTCTCCATAGTGTGCTATCCAGTCCACTTCTTTCCAACTCCTCTGCTGATTATCCTAGTCAAGGCTACCCTCATGTCTTGCTTAGGTGATGCCAATTACCTCCTGATTGATTTCCCTGCTTCTGTCATTGCTCCCCACATTCCATAATCCACCATCCACATGGTAACCCAAATGATCCCATTAACAATGTCTATCAGGGGGGCACCTGGGTAGCTCAGTGGGTTAAAGCCTCTGCCTTTGGCTCGGGTCGTGATCCCAGGGTCCTGGGTCGAGCCCTGCATCGGGCTCTCTGCTTGGCAGGGAGCCTGCTTCCCTTCCTCTCTCTCTCTGTGTGCCTCTCAGCCTACTTGTGATCTCTATCAAATAAATAAATAAAATCTTTAAAAACATAAAAAAATAAAAAAATAAAAAATAAATAAAATGTCTATCAGGCATTTACCGATCTACCAGTTCATCTAAAACAGGAGACCAGAAACTGTAGCCCCTTGGCTTAATCTGGCCTGCTACCTGTTTTTATGTTAACCACAAGCCAGGAATGGTGCTTTCACCTTGGAAAAAAAAAAAGGAGAAGAATACTTCTTGTCTCTTGAAAATTTCTGTGTATATAAATAAAGGAGTGCTGGAACACAACTGTAAGCGGTTGCTTGTGTGTTGTCCATGGCGGCTTTGCACAGCAATGGCCGATTTAAGAGCTTGTGACAGAGAACATCTGGCCTCACAGCCTAAACTATTTACTACCTGGATCTTTACAGAAAACCCTTTTTGACCCCTGACCTAATCACAAATATTGTTCAGTACTTAGATTATTTAAAATGGGGTGTTAGGAATATATGATCAGCTTGTATTTTCCTCTGGAGAGTTAAGAAATTCTTGAAGTGGGGCGCCTGGGTGGCTCAGTGGGTTAAGCCACTGCCCTCGGCTCAGGTCATGATCTCAGGGTCCTGGGATCGAGTCCCGCATCGGGCTCTCTGCTCAGCAGGGAGCCTGCTTCCTCCTCTCTCTCTGCCTGCCTCTCTGCCTACTTGTAATCTCTCTCTGTCAAATAAATGAATAAAATCTTTAAAAAAAAAAAAAGAAATTCTTGAAGTGTTTGTCTCATTGGGAGAAACTCCAGAGTTGGGCTAAATTTACCACAATTCTAAGTAAAAAAAAAAAAGGCAGACAAACAGGTTCTTATATCTCCTTTGAAATCTAAGCGCCAAGATGTACTACTTATCAAAGATAGCTTGGGGCGCCTGGGTGGCTCAGTCTTTAAGCAGTTGCCTTTGGCTCAGGTCATGACCCCAGGGTCCTGGGATGGAGTCTGGCATCCGACTCCTTGCCTTGCTCAGTGGGCAGCCTGCTTCTTCCTCTCCCACTTCCCTTGCTTGTGTTCTCTCTCTCGCTGTGTCTCTCTGTCAAATAAATAAATAAAATCTTAAAAAAAAGGTAACTTAAAAGTTCAAACCCAGGGGTGCCTGGGTGGTTCAGTGGGTTGGGCCGCTGCCTTCGGCTTGGGTCATGATCTCAGGATCCTGGGATCGAGTCCCGCATCAGGCTCCCTGCTCAGCAGGGAGCCTGCTTCCCTCTCTCTCTCTCTGCCTGTTTCTCCATCTACTTGTGATCTCTCTCTGTCAAATAAATAAACAAAATCTTTAAAAAAAAAAAAAAAGTTCAAACCCAGTCTTACTAAAGGAGTAGGGTGAGTAACTCTAACCTTTCTTTCTTTTTTTTTTTTTAAAGATTTTATTTATTTATTTGACACACAGAGAGAGAGATCAAAAGTAGTCAGAGCAGCAGGCAGAGAGAGAGGGGGAAGCAGGCTCCCTGCTGAGCAAAGAGCCCGATGCGGGGCTCGATCCCAGGACCCGGACATCATGCCCTGAACCGAAAGCAGAGGCTTAACCCTGTGAGCCACCCAGGCGCCCCAACCCTAACCTTTCTTGTGAGCATCTTTTAAAAAAGATTAAATAATTAATTATTAAATTAATTAATTATTTATTATATATAGTAAGTACAAGCGGGGGGAGGGGCAGAGGGAGAGTGAGAGAGGAAATCCTCAGGTAGACGTCCTGCGAAGCCTGGAGCCTGATGAGGGGCTCTACCACAAGACCCCAAGATCATGACCTGAACCAAAATGAAGAGTTGGATGCTTAACTGGTGGAGCCACCCAGGTACCCCATCTTGTAAGCTTCTTCTTAATTTAGAAATATGTGCGCATTAGCAAATAAAATATGAGAGTTTGTATTAGAAAAATGTCTATCAGGTTACGCCATTCCCTTGTTTAGGATTCTGCAGTGATTTCCCGTTGCCTTTAAAATAAAACTGGAGCTTCTCACCAAGACTGTGGTCTTGGTAAGACCCCACACTTCCCACCTCACCCTCCCTTCCTATAAAGGCTTTAGCCACATTGACCTTCCTGTTGCTCTCCCGTTTCCACCCAGGACCTACCCACCTGTTCTTCCTCCTGCCCGCAATGGTCATTGTAGCCACAACTCTTCCTTATTCATGCACAAGCTCATATTTAACTCTTCAGAGAGCTTTTCCTAGTCTATTGTAGCTGGAGTAGACAGCCCTTCTCCAAGTCACTCTCTAGGACATCACTTTGTTTGTGTTTTAAAAATTTACCCAGGGGGGCGCCTGGGTGGCTCAGTGGGTTAAGCTGCTGCCTTCGGCTCAGGTCATGATCTCAGGGTCCTGGGATCGAGTCCCGAATCGGGCTCTCTGCTCAGCAGGGAGCCTGCTTCCATCTCTCTCTCTCTCTCTGCCTGCCTCTCCATCTACTTGTGATCTCTCTCTATCAAATAAATAAATAAAATCTTAAAAAAAAAAAATTTACCCAGGGGCGCCCGGGTGACTCAGTGGGTTAAGTCTCTGCCTTTGGCTCTGGGCATGGTCTCAGGGTCCTGGGATCAAGCCCCACATCTGGCTGTCTGCTCATCGGGGAGCCTGCTCCTGGCATCCCCCCAACCCCCGCCTGCCTCTCTGCCTACTTGTGATCGTTCTTTCTGTCAAATAAATAAATAAAATCTTTTTTAAAAGTTCATAGCAAATATTGTTATCTACAGTTATCTTCTTTCTTTCTTTACTTGCAAAGTCATCTAACTCTCTGCACTAAAAAATTATCTCTCTAAGGAAGGGCCATTGTCTGTTTTGTTCAATTTTTGTATCTCTACTTACCACACCTTTCGAATATAGTAAGTGCTCAATAAATGTCTGTGCAATCAATGAATGAATAACGAGCTAAACTAAAGGGACTAGGAGCAGGGAAAGTTCCCAGAGATAGGCACCTCGAAGCGTGTCTCTTGAACTTGTACTTCCCTTCCTCATCCTAGGCCCGCGTTTTACATGACACCAGGCAATTACGAATGGTCAGTGAGCAGAGGTGGAAGGGTAAAGGTGAAGATGAGGAGTGAGGCGCTGGCAAAGATTGTGTTCTGTTCCTCTGCCCTGCCAAGCAGCAGTTTTTCATTGTGACATTCTGTAATTTTCCATGAAACTTTCTTGCACAGATTTTTTTGGGGGTAATTTTCCATGAGGTCAGTCAGCTCTATCAAGGGTAACAGTGCGGAGGGGGACTGAGAATGGCCGGGAGGCACTGAGACTGTCAGAGGCACCTAGTGTTGTTGGCGCCTGTGTTGTTGATGCCTAGTACCGACTCCCAGCTCTCCTCAGTGTAGAAGAGTCCAGGAGGGTGACATGCAGGATGTCCCTTTGTGGCTCTTTTTCAACAGAATGGTTAAAAGAAGCCCATTCTGCCTTCAGCTTAAAACTGAGATCTGTGGGGGCAGTTTTAAGCTGAAGGCAGAATGGGTCAGTCGGTTAAGTATCTGCCTTTGGCTCAGGTCATGATCTCAGGGTCCCGGAATCGAGTCCCGCGTTGGGCTCCTTACTTGGCAGGGAGTGTCCTTCTTCCTCTCCCTTGACTGCTCCCCTTGCTTGTGCTCTCTATCTCTGATAAATAAATAAAATCTTAAACAAACAAACAAACAAACAAACCCCCAAAATCCCAAAACTGAGATCTGTGGTCTGCAGCTCAGGGCCAGATGTTAAGACACAAACTCTTCCCAGGAGTTTGGGCTGTAGTCTGGGAAGTGACTGTTCATCACGATTTCCTTTCCTTTGTGTTTCTAGTGGTCCTTGGAGTTTTGGTTTGGGGAAAAACAAAAATAAAAATAGCAACAAATATATTTATTAAAAAAAAAAAAAGAGAGAGAGAGATGGAGAGATAAAACTTCAACCGTTTGAAGGCGGCAAAGAGAGAAGCCAGGCACCCGAGCGTGCTGCCTTTACGAGTAGTTGAGGCTTGTGATTGAGGCTGTGATTGAGGCTCAAGAGGGCCAAGAGTGCTCCTGCGGAGTCTCTGCAGAAGCACGGAGTGGGGGGCGCCTGGGTGGCTCAGTGGGTTGAGCTGCTGCCTTCGGCTCAGGTCATGATCTCAGGGTCCTGGAATCGAGTCCCGCATCGGGCTCTCTGCTCAGCAGGGGGCCTGCTTCCCTTCCTCTCTCTCTGCCTGCCTCTCTGTCTACTGTGATCTCTGTCTGTCAAATAAATAAATAAAATCTTAAAAAAAAAAAAAAAAAAGAAGCACGGAGTGTGTGGGCCAAGCTCTTGAAGCCTGGGCATCCGCCCCCTGCTGCTCTCAACCTGGGCCAGGCTCTCCCCAAAGGTGAACTGAGGGAGCTGCAGGGGCCATGGAGAGCATAGCCCATGTGGAGCCCCTGCCGCCCCCCACCCCACCCTGTGGGCTTCCTCAGAGGACGCCCTCCCTCCCACCATGGCTGCTGTCCTGGGGCCATGACGATCCCTCCCTCAGCAGCACAGGAAGAGGCAGTGAGAGAAAAAGGCTCAGTCATCCTCCAGAGACGGGGCATCTCCCAGCAACGCGTTCTTATTGACTTAACAGCGCAGCTGCCTGGCAGGTTCTCAGGGCATGTTCTCAGTTATCTGAGTACTTGTTGTTTCTTGGGCCCCTTCATGTCTGACCCAGTTCTTAGTCCTGACCTTGCTTCTTAATTAATCCATGTGCTTATGTAATGTGGGGCACACCCACATAGTAATGAGGCCTGTTCAGGCCTTGCTCTCGAATGTTCTGGCCTGTTCTACAGTTTCTGAGGAGGTGAGGGGGCGAGGGGTTACCTTCTCCTCCATCTGGGCACTAGGATCGAAGTGGCGACTGCCTGTTGGAACCTCCTTGTCCAAGTTGTCTTTCTATAATAACCAGTGTCTCTTATGTTCCACCAGTGTCCCGGCAAGGCCTTGCCCTCAGAGTTCTTCAGGGAAATGAGAACACAAAGGCTGGTTGAGCTGACACGAGGGGAGGAAACCCACACAGTCGGACTGAAGCAAATGCACACACACAAGAAACCACAAGGGAGATGGAAGCGTTGTTTGCTTCCTGATGCTAATCCCTCTTTGCTAGGGGACTGTGATAACCAGAGCCAGATGGGGCAGAGGACAACATCTGTGTCCAGAATCTGCTGTCCTCCCCTTCATTTGTTGTCTTACCTTCGCCTGGTTTTCTTTCTTAGTCCTCTTCTGCATCTGAAGCTGTCTGCATACCGCATTCCCATACTGAAACCACTTACTTCCTTGAAGTTCAGTATCACAAGCAGAGAATTCCCCGGCTCTCCAACAACAGTTGCTCAGAGTTCACAGTAAAGGGGTAAATCTTCAGTGACTGTGTTTTTGAGGTTTTTGGTGTTTCATCCAGTCTGCTGACTCTGTGTGAACTCCTTACGATACCAGCTACTGCCTCTGGGACGTGGAGTCATCACCACGTTAAAACAGGTCCCTAAAACATGCTTTCTAGTCCATGACTTTGCACACCATCCTCTTCTGACAGCACTGTGTTCTGACTCGCTCCTGATCCTTCTCATTCCTGACTTGGCATTTTTTCACCTTTGACCTCATTTTACCTCTTTGCCCCTGCCGTTTGGTCCCGGCTTTTGGGCCTCACCCTGCCAGTGGCCACCTGGGTATAAACTTTCTTTCCAGCCTTGCTTCCAAAGCTCCTCACTGGCCCACATCCCTCTTGGCAGCTTCTGCCAGGCTTGTCCAGTGGAAGAGGAGGACCTACACCCATCAGAGTGTCTGTCAGCTTCCTGCTGTGCCCAAGGTTGCTTGCCCTTGCCAGTGCCTCATGCTGGGCCAGGGCATGAGCACAGGGTCCAGTGACAGAGGTGTATGCTGACTTGCAAAAGGCTTCTTACTGCCAAAATCATTGATTCCCCATCCTCTGCTCTCCTCCCATTAAGGGTCTCCTTTTTGTAGCCACTTGGGGTTTTGGTGTTTAACCATTTCATGACTATGTGCGTGAGCCACACGTTTACATTACCCTCCCGAGAGCAGCCTTTTGTAGTTAGTAGTCTTTACATTTGTTCAGTGACTTATGGTCAGCAGGGTACCGAGTATATTCACATATTCATTTCCATACTTTTTATTTTCTTTTGCAAACATGACTCAGGGTCGTCTCACCCATCTGGCTTATTAGGGTCAAAAGTTTTTTTTTTTCCTTTTCTTTTGAAAGATTTTGTTTACTTATTTGAGAGATAGACACAGTGAGAGAGTCTCAGAGGGAGAGGGAGAAGCCGGGTCCCTGCCGAGCCAAGAGCCAGAGGTTGGACTTGATCTCAGGTGCCCTGTTTTAGTTTCTATTAAAACAAACAAAAAGGGACACCTGGCTGGCTCAGTCAGTGAAGCATGCCACTCTTGATCTTGGGGTTGTAAGTTTGAGTCCCACATTGGGTGTGGAGAAGACTTAAAGATAATATCTTAAAAAAAACACACACACACACACACAAAAAGAATATAAAAATAATATATAACAAAGAAGCCAATCTGGATTATGTTTACCTTATACCAATCCATTCATAAAATGCAATTTTAAATATCATCTTATAGAAGAAGTTGTTCATGAAGGCAGAAGTGTTTGGAACTCATAAGGGCATAATGTGGGCCTGATGGGACTGCTGTTCTACACTTGGCACCAACATTGACTTCTTATGTAAATTTGAAAAAGTTTCTTAACATATTAGCTTTTTCCTACCAGAATAATGAACAGAAAATTTTCTGCCGCTAATCACTTTCCAGGGCTTTTATTAAGACAAAGGATATAACTGGGAAAGTATCTAAACTTTTTAAAAGAAAGGCTTATATAATGATAGGACTAACTCAGCTGCAAGTAACAAGTATCCATCTCAAATGAGCATAGGCGGGGCGCCTGGGTGGCTCAGTGGGTTAAAGCCTCTGCCTTCGGCTCAGGTCATGATCCCAGAGTCCTGGGATTGAACCCCACATAGGGCTCTCTGCTCAGCAGGGAGCCTGCTTCCTCCTCTCTCTCTGCCTGCCTCTCTGCCTACTTGTGATCTCTGTCAAATAAATAAATAAAAATTAAAAGAAAATCAGCATAGGCAAAAAGAGAGCATATGGGTTCCAAGTTTCAGCTTTAGGCACAGGTAGATCAAGAAACCTTCAAATTCACCAGGAATCCATTTCTCTATTTTCCTCTGTCTTTTGGGCTGGCTTCCTTCTATGTTGGGTTTCTTTCCTAGCACATTTTCTTCACATGTTGAAAGAATCTCAGAGGTTTTAGGCTTAAATTATCCTTAAGTTTGTGACCTTAAAAGAAGAGAGATTATTCCAGTAACTCAACTAATTCTACAGGAAAACTCTAATTGGTCTTTTTTTTTTTTTTAAGATTTTATTTTTTTATTTGACAGACAGAGATCACAAGTAGGCAGAGAGGCAGGCAGAGAGAGAGGAGGAAGCGGGCTCCCCACTGAGCAGAGAGCCCGATGCGGGGCTCAATCCCAGGAACTTGAGATCATGACCTGAGCTGAAAGCAGAGACTCAACTCACTGAGCCATCCAGGCACCCCTCTAATTGGTCTTGCTTAGGTGTTTCGAGTTTTCTTGTGGCCAGGGAATGGAGGGCTCTTTGACCCATTTAATCAGTTGCCTTTCCATGACTTGATTGACAGTCTCATAAGACTCCTTTGGGAGAGGAAGAGAGCAGTTTCCAAATGAGGAAACTCAGACAAAATATCTTGACCATGTCTGCATTGTATCAGTCTATGATACTGTTGTTACTGTTGTTGTTTTTAATTTTTAGTCATTTATTTTAATTAATTAATTAATTAACTTTTAAGTAGCCCCCATGCCCATCATGGAGCCCAATGTAGAATTTGAATTCATGCCCCCAAGATCAAGACCCAAACTCAGATTAAGAGTTGGATGCTTAACCAACTTAGCCACCCAGCACCCCAGTCTGTGGCATTGTTAATATTATCTCTGTTTTAGGACATTAGAACTGGCTGAGATTTACCCAGGTTAACTTTCCAGACCTGAGTCCTATGGGAGCCCATCAGGTTTCATAGAGACCACATGGATTCATTTAATTTTCATAAATTCTGTGGGGTGATTATTCATTCCACTTTTTTTCCACTTTAAAAAAATTAGTAAGCTTCATTTTCTAGAGGTTTTAGGTCCACAGAAAAATGAATGGAAAGTGCAGAGAATTCCCATATACCCCCTGCTGCCACCCATTTCTCCCACTATCAACACCCCCCATCAGAGTGGTTCATTTGTTACAACTGATAAACCTACATTGACGCATCATCATCACCCAAGGCCCACAGTTTAGGGTTCACTCTTGGTGAACCCCACTCTATGGGTTTTGACAAATGTATAAAGATAGGTATCCACCATTATAATATCATGCAGAGTAATTTCACTGCCCTGAAATTCCTCTATGTTCTCCCTCTGCCCAAGCCCTGGGAACCACTAATCTTTTCATTGTCTCCATAGTTTTGCCTTTTCCAGAATGTAGTTGGTATTATATAATATATACAGCTTTTTCAGGTTGGCTCCTCCAGTTAATAATATACATTTGAAAAAAATATGCATTTCCAGGGCGCCTGGGTGGCTTAGTGGGTTAAAGCCTCTGCCTTTGACTCAGTTCATGATCCCAGCCCGCATCGGGGTCTCTGCTTGGCAGGGAGCCTGCATCCCTTCCTCTCTCTCTGGCTGCCTTTCTGTCTACTTGTGATCTCTGTCAAATAAATAAAAATTAAAAAAAAATTAAAAATGCATTCCTCCCATGTCTTTTTATGGCTTAATAGCTCATTTCTTTTTAGAGCTGAATAATATTGCATTGTCTGGATGTATCACAGTTTACTTATACGTTGATCTACTGAAGGACATCTTGGTTGCTTTCTAGTTTGGCAATTATGAACAAAGCTGCTATAAATGTTTGTGTGCAGGTTTTTGTATGGATAGAAGTTTTCAGCTCACATGGAAAAATACCCACAACTACTGGATTGTATAACATGAGTATGTTTAATTTTGTAAAAATCTGTAAACCATCTTCCAAAGTGGCTGTACCATTTGGCATTCTCACTGGCAATGAATGAGAGCCCTGATTGCTCCACGTCTTTATCAGTGTTTAGTGTTTGGATTTTGGCCATTCTACACATGTGTAGTTGTACCTTACTGTTCTTGTCTTTGTTTTTAAAATATTTTATCTATTTATTTGAGGTGAGGGGAGCACAAGAGCGGAGTGAGAAGCATACTTCCAGTCAAGCAGGGAGCTTGATGGGGAACTTGATCCCAGGATCCTGAGATCATGATCTAAACCAAAATCAAAAGTCAGATGCTTAACTGACTGAGCCACCCAGGCACCCCTCATTGTTGTTCTAATTTGCAATTCCCTGATGAAATGTGACTTTGAACACCTTTTTATATGCTTCTTTGCCATCTGTGTTTGGTGAGGTATTTGTTAACATCTTTTACCCATTTTTAAATTGGCTTCATTTTCTTATTGTTGTTGGGATAACAGTGGTTTATCAGATACGTCTTTTGTAAATATTTTCTCCCAGTCTGTGACTTGTCTTCCCATTCTCTTATTAGTTCCACTTTTATAGATAATAAATGCTACAAATTACTGGGAGCTTGCCATACACTAAGCATTATGCTAACCACCCCACATATATTACCTCATAAAAATTCTATGAGGTGTTGTGTTTATTGAGGTTCTTTGAAATATAAGCAGCAGAAACCAACTCTGGCTTGTTAAAGAAGAAGAAATGTACAAAGAGGATGGATAATAGGATATCTCATGGGATAGGAGGAAGAGTTGAACGGTCAAAACTTGAAAGGATAGGATCCCACTCTTGCGTGGTTTTGTAGGCTCTTTAGAAGGTGGATTTGGGGATAAACCTAGTGCAATATTATTGGTTTCTAGTTGCTGCTGTGTTTCAGAAGCCGCATTTTTTTTGGAGGGAGAATCTAATTGGCCCATCTTGAGTTAGGTGTCTAGCCTTGAACCAGTCAGGTTGAAGGGGACACGTAGTACAAGGTCGACCACATTTGTGTATGGGCAGTTCTCAAACAAAGAGACTCACTGTGAACCTGTTAGCTGCCCAAAGGTATATCTACTGTAAGCATGTAGTTGTAGCAGTCAAGGTCCTAGCACTCAAAAGTGGGTAATTGAAGAACACTTAATAAGGGGGTTAAATAGGAAGAGTTTAGGGAAAGCAACAAGGGATGTTAGAGTATCCTGGGGCTAGTGATAGTGGGGAAGTGTTCCCATGCCAGGCCTGAAAAGGAAAGAGGAGATGGTGGTTTTTGGAACCTGTGGAAACAGCTATAAGGAAAAGGCTTCCTGATAAGTAGCTGTGGTCTTTGGGAGAGGGTTACAACCAGCCTGCAGCAACCCAGCCGTGTGGGACGTAGGGGAATAATACCAAGATTTCACTCTCCTCCCACCTGCACATTTCTTGGACCCAACCAGAAGCCAGAGAGCAATGGAGTCCCTTGATTCAGTTGTTACGGGCCAGCCTCCTAGGACGTAAGTCAAGGTGTGCAGGGGCAAATAGAAGCCAACCAACAAAATAACATAAATCCCCGCTTATGGATAAAAACTTGTAGGTGTAGAGGAGTTAGTGACTAGTTTAGGCTCACACAGCTAATGCAGGGTCCAAGATGGAGTCTGACTCCCGAACCTATGCTTTTAACCACGGGGCTCTACCACCTCGCAGATGAAGACGCTGAATTCAGATATGGGATTGACCACACCCGGCTTAGGTCAGTCCTTTATTTCTCTGGGCTCCTTGCGGATTCACCTCTGCTGCAGCTGCAACAAGAGTCCGTAATCCAGCCCCCTCAGAGGGAAGTGGATAGAGTCACACTCACTGGGCTCCCTCTGGTCCCTCATTCCGAGATGGCTGAGCCATGGGGTTTGGAGTATTAGAGGTAGTTGAAGTGGAGTCCAAGTTTCTTGCCACTGTGCTGGCAGCTCTGTTTCGGGGAGGGTTGCGATGAGATTTAAATTGTACTCCAATTAAGCTTTTCCACTCTAAGTCCTCAGGGAGCATTCACAAGCTTGGACCATGCACTTGTAAGAGCTAATACCATTATCAGACGCCTGTTCATCTCATATAAATAAGCCCATTAGTGCCTCTTCTGTCTGGCCACGTACTTTCCTGCCACTGCTTGGAGCCTCCAGACAAACACATTCCCAATCAGGCAAACAGAGGAAAATATGAACAGCAATAACATTCACTGTAAGGTTTTATTTCCTGTCTCATTATTTTCCAGCTTTTTAACTAATAATCGGTAACATCTATTACATACTTACCATGTGTAAGGTACAGTGCTGTTTTACATAGTTTGTCTCATTTCACCTTGACAGTAGATCTTAAAGGTAGGTACTACTTAATCCTCACTTTACAGATGGGCAAACTGAAGTTTACAAGGGTTAATTTGGTGTCTTTGGTGACATAATTATATTAAGTAGTAGATTTAAGATTTGAACCCAGACATCCTATCCTGACTCCAGAGCCCACACCACATAACCAGGATACCAACTTCAGTTCTGGATGGCCTAATTTATAAAATAGTGGGTTCTGATCATGCTTCTCTCCTTTCAAAGGTGAAATTCTGGTATATTTAGGGAACAGGAGTATGGTAGAGACTACTGGCAATCGTCAAGTATCGATGGGTTCCCATAAAGTTTTCATCTCTGTTGCAACTGAGTTGGGAACATGTGACTATGTCCGGCCTGAAGGGATGTGTGTTATTTTCAAGCCTGGCAATAACCCCCCAACCCTGCACTATCAGCCACTCTCTGTGTCTCATAATGGGTCATAATGAGATGGTAAAATTGCCACCTGTAAGTTGCTCCTTGCTCCTTGGAGAAAGGCATGTTGGACAGTTCCCTGACCTGCATTGATTGGATGGTGACATGAGTGAGAAATAAACTTTTGTTAGGTTGGACCACTTAAATTTTGAGGTTTATTATCTTGTATCTTATCATACTCCAAATAATGTAATTATTTTACAGAAGGTTCCTGTCTTATGGTGGTTCGACCTAGAATTTTTTGACTTTATGATGGTGTAAAAATACCACCATACTTTGGATTTTCAATTTTGACCTTTTCCCAGGCTAGCAATATGTAGTACAATACTCTCTCGTGACGCTAGGCAGTGGCAATGAATCATAGCTCCCAGTCAGCCACGCAGTCAGAAGGGAGAACAACTGATACACCAACAACCATTCTGTTATTCACTTTCAGTACAGTATTCATTAAGTTATATGAGATATGTAACACTTTACGGCAAAATAGGCTTTGCGTTAGATGATTTTGCCCAGTTGTAGGCTAATGTAAGTGCCGCTTCCAGTGGGGACGAGAGAAGAATTAGGCACAAACGAGTCAGTGGCGAGAGATTGGGAGCAGGACACAACAGTCGAAAAGGACGGCTGCCAGGAGCAACTCCACAGTCTCACTTTTATTAGATAGAGAACAATAACCAACAGAAGATTGATGAAGGTCAAACGTTAATCCCGTCTTGCAGACAAGCCAGGAGGAGGATAAAGTTTATAGTTAAACAAGCACATTCAAAGGACTCATCTAACTCACAACAGGCGCTTCTGGGAAAAGAAAGGAGCGATAATGGATAAGGGAAGCAGGCGGTTCTTGTTCCACCCTGAGCTGACCCACCATTCCCCGGTGCTCGGTTTCCCTGAAGCAGGCAGTGTTCGGCCCTGGGCGGGCCGGGTGTTCTCCGCTGCCCGGCTTCGGTGAAGGGGCGGCGTTCCGCCCTGAACGAGCCAGACATCCCCAGCTGCCCAGCTTCACGGTCGTATATCGTCCTTCTCCCCAAAGACCTGTCGTCAGTATATGTATTTCTTAAGGCCATATCTAAATGTGCTTGGTAACTAGTAAAATCCTCCAGGGGTTACTGTTTAAGCAACTAATTGTTCCGAGGGGCAGCAGCATGTAAGTGTTCTGAGCACATTTAAGGCAGGCTAGGCTAAGCTGCGAAGTTTGGTAGGTTACATATAGGACATGCATTTTGACTGATATTTTCAACCTACAATGGGTTTATTGGGACAGAACTCATTGTAAGTTGAGGAAGATCTGTAAGAATACACAAAGTGGTATCTCTAAGGCCACTGCTGTAACAGCTTATTGGTCTGAGAGGAAAACTAATGTTGGAGACTGGAAATATCTCAATGCATGCCCTGTCTTAATAAATAAATAAATCAATAAATAAATCAAACTACTTTTATAAAAGCACAACTCTGTGAATTACTAAAAACCACTGAATTATACATTCTAAAATGGGGAAACATTACTATATGTATAAAACTACTTTTATAAAAGTAGTTTGGTTTATTTATTTATTAAAAATAATTTATCTATTTTACAGGAGAGACAGCAAGAGAGGGAACACAAACAGGGGGAGTGGGAGAGGGAGAAGCAGGCTAAGCCACCCAGATACCCCTAAAAAAACTACTTAAAAAAAAAGAAGGATAGGGGCACCTGGGTGGCTCAGGTGGTTAAGCATCTGTCTTTGGCTCAGGTCATGATCCCGGGGTCCTGAGATTGAGTCCTGCATTGGGCTACCTGCTCAGCAGGGAGCCTGCTTCTCCCTCTGCCTCTGCCTCTCTCTGTCTCTCATGAATTAAAAAAAAAAAATAAAAATCTTTTTTAAAAAAAGAGAAGGATATAGGGACTTGAACAACAGCATAAACAAACTAAGCCTAACATAATAGCAAAAATATCTTCCACTCAACAACATCAGAATATACATTCTTATAAAGTGCACATGGAACATTCTCTATAATGGGCCATATGTCAAGCCATAAAACAAGTCTCAATAAATTTAAAGGTTTAGAAGAATGCACATTCCCTGTCCACAATAGAATGAGATTAGACATCAGTAACAGAAGGAAATTCGCAAATATGTGGAAATGAAACATATTTCTTCTGAATAGTCAATGGTCAAAGAAGAAATCAAAGGGAAATTAGAAAATGATTTGAGATGAGTAAAAATGAAAGCTTAGCATACTAAAGTCTTATGGGATATAATGAAAACAGCGCAAGGAAAATTTATTTCTATAAACACCTTTATTGAAAGAGAAAAAAGATGCCAAATCAAGAACCTAAGCTTTCATCTTTAGGAATTAGAAGAAAAGCAAGCTAAACTCAAAGCAAGCATAAGGAAGGAAATAACAAAGATTGGATCATAAATAAATAAAATATAAATAAGAAAAAAACAATAAAAAGGGGCTCCTGGGTGCTCAGTCATTAAGCGTCTCTGCCTTCAGCTCAGGTCATGATCCCAGGGTCCTGGGATCTAAAAAAAAAAAAGAAAATTAACAGAAAAAAAGTTGTGTTTTTTTTTGTTTGTTTGTTTGTTTGTTTTGTTTTGTTTTTTAAAGATCAACAAAATCAACAAATTGACAAGCCTCTACCTGGAATGATCAAAAAGAAAACTCAAATTACTAAAGTCAGGAATGAAAGAGGGGTCATTACTGCCCACCTTACAAAAATAAAAAAGAATATAAAGGAACACCATGAACACTTACATGGCAACAAATTAAATTACCTAGATGAAATGAACAAATTTCTAGAAAGGCATAAATTACTGAGAACATCTCAAGAAGAAATAGAAAGCAATTTTAAAAGATTCATTTATTTATTTGAGAGAGAAAGAGCACATTAGCTGTGGGGAAGGGCAGAAGGAGAGGGAGACAATTGCAAGCAGACTCCCCATTTAACACAAAGCCTGATGAGGGTCTTGATCCCAGGACCCTGAGATCATAATGCTGAGCCGAGATTGTGACATGAGCCAAGATCAAGAGTCTTAACCAACTGAGCCACCCAGGTGTCCCAAAAAGAAATAGAACACCATAATAGACTTCAAACAAGTAAAGAGATTGAATTAGTAATTAAAAAACAAAACAAAACAAAACTTGCCACATAGAAAAACAGTGGACAGATGGCTTCACTGGTAAATTCTACCAAATGTTTAAAGAAGAGTTAACTTCAATACTTCACAAATTCTTCCAAAAAATATAAGAGGAGGGAATATTTTCAAAGTCATTTGATGAGGCCAGTATTATTCTTATGGCAAAGGCAGAGTAGAGTAAGGTATTCCAAGCAAAGAAAACTACAGACTAATATCACTTATGAATATAGATGCAAATATCCTGAACAAAATACCAGCAAACTGAATCCAGCAGTATGTACAAAGTATTATATACCAAATGGGATTTATCTCAGGGGTGCAAGATTGGTTCAACATACCAAATCAATAAATATAATATACCATATTAATAGAATAAAGGACAAAAACCATGTAATCATCTCAACAAATGAAGAAAAACATTTGACAAAATCCAACACTTTTTCATGATTAAAAATGCTCAACAAACTAAGACTAGAAGGGAATTTCATAATCTGCTCAAAAGCACCTACAACCACCCCCCCCCACTGCTAACACAGTACTTAATGGTAAAAGAATAAAATCTTTATCCTTAAGATCAGGAATTTAAAAAAGAATGTCCACTCTTGTAACTTTTATTCAACACTGTACTGTGGGCTCTAGCCAGGGGACTTAGTCAAGAAAATGAAATGAAATGAATGCAAAGCATTTAGATTTGAACAAAGGTAAAATGATCTCTGTTTGCAGATGACATATTCTTGAATATAGAAAGTCCAAAGGAATCCACAAAAAATCTCTAGAATATAGGGTATAAGATCAATATACAAAATTAGTTTGTATTTCTATATACTAGTAATGAAAAAATGAAGTTAAGAAAAATGAAATTAAGAAAACAATTCTGGGGTAACTGAGCGGTTTTAGTTGGTTAAGCATTGAACTCTTTTTTTTTTTTTTTTTTAAAGATTTTATTTATTTGAGAGATAGAGAGTGAGCAAGAGAGCTCTATGGGGCAGAGGGGCATAGAAAGAGAGAGAAGCAGGCCCCCTGCTGAGCAGGAAGCTTGATGTGGGGCTTGATCCCAGGACCATGAGATCTTGACCTGAGGTGAAGGCAGATGTTTAAGTGACTGAGCCACCCATGCATCCCAGTTATATTTCTTTTTGGGGTGATGAAAATATTCTGAAATTAGATAGTGGTGATGGTTGCACAACTCTGTGAATGTACTAAAAACCACTGAATTATACATTCTAAAATGGGGAAACATTACTATATGTATAAGATTCGAGAAGCATATCTCAATTTAAAATGAAAAAAGAATGTATTTGGCTGTTTTGTCAGCAGAAATTAAATGGTATAGACAAAGTCCAGAATACTGAGGTCAGTCAACTTAGAAAAGCTGGCCGTGTCTAGGTCCCAAATAGTAAGAGATGGAAATTTAAAAGGCTTTGCGTGACAAAGGCCCAAGAAGATGTTTCAGCTGATTAAAGTGAATCATGGAAAATATCTGATTAAACGTGTGTTCTTTATTTTAGCTAGCTTCAAGAAAATCACCATCATGTTGAAAGAGAGAGCCTGGGGGCAAGAAGGCATAAGAATAAAGCAAATTCGAAGACTGAGTGTTACAAAAGAACACTGAGTATGGATATGGGCAAATGGAATGGTCTGGATGCCAACAGACTAGAAGCTTAACAAGTTTTTGAGAAAACTGTATTGTTAAAGAAACCCAAGTTTGTGTAAAAAGCCTGAATTTGTTAGTTAAGCCTTAAAACAACCTCTGGCAGGATGTTGCACAGTCCCTAGGGACAGCATTCTCCCCATCTCTTTCTTTAGATGTAGCCAAGGAGAATAAGGGTCCAGGAAGGAGCCAAGGATCACAAGGACAGCTTGTGCCCCAGGCTAGGCAGCTTTGATATGTGCCCATTGGTATTTCAGAATTTTAATACCAGTGTGTCTGTGGAACAGTGACCTCTGTAGGTCTCTCAGGCGCCCCCTGCCCTTTTCGTTTTTTTTTCAAGATTTATTTATGGGGTGGGGTGAGAGTACGTGTGCATGAGTTGGGGGGTGGGCGTGGAGGGGCAGAAGGAGAGGGAGAGAGAGAGAGAGAATCAGGCTCGATGCCCAGATGGGCGCCCTGTGGTCATGGGGCTCAATCTCATGACCCCGAGATCATGACCTGAGCTGAAATCTACTAACCTACTGAGCCACCCATGCGCCCCTCAGTCTTCCCCTTTCTGAATGGGAGCGTTTACTGAAGTTATCCTATTCCTGATCCATTATTGTACATTTGTGTGTTGGCATGGGTTTGAGCAGACGACTTGCCTAAAGCAAGTCTTGCCTGAAGCAAGACGACTTGCTTCAGCCCAAGAGAAACTGCATCTGATCTTGATGGAGAGGACTAAGAGAGGCAATGGCAGATTGGACTTTGCATTGTCTTCCACAAGGACCAGTTGAAGGCGTTTTACTTGTAGGAAGAAGAGAACAAACAAGTGTTTAAAGACCAGAAGAGTATACTCTGGTGGAGACTGTTGTCGCTTACCACATGGGCTCACCATGGACTCCTCTACACTTCCCGGCCTGCAATATTGGCCAATAATTTTCTTTACTTGTCTTTACTTTAATTGTCTTTCTGATACCAAGGTATCAAGTTTGACAAGCCTTATAAAAATGAGTTTGGATATTTCTTTTCCTCTATTCTCTGGATGTATTTGTTTAGATCAGCATTATTTGGACTACATTTTTGTAAAGCCACTTGGATCTGCAGTTTTCTTTGTGGGAAGAGTTTTAGTTTCAGATTCAATTTCTTTGATAGATATAAGACATTCGGCAATTTAAAATTTCTTCTTGCAGTAATTTTGGTAAATTGGTTTCTAGGGAATTTGTATATTTCACCTTAATCTTCCAGTTTATTGGCATAAATATGGGCAGAGAGTCAATTTATTAACATAAAGCTGTTTATGATATCCTCTCATTGTCCTTTTAATGTATGTAAGATTCATAGTGATATCCCATTTTCAATATTTGATTTTGGTATCTGTGTTGTCTCTCTCCCCCCCCTTTTTTCTCCCCTCTAGATTTGTCTTGCTAAGGTTTTTTTTTTTAATATTTTATTTTTTTATTTAATTTAGAAGGAGACAGTGAGAGAGAGAGAGAGAGCACGAATGTGATTGGGGGAGGGGGTGAGGAACAGAGCGGTAGGAAGAGGAGAAGGAAAGAATCCCAAGCAGATTCTGCAGACTCACCACTGCGTGCAGAGCCTCACATGGGGCTCAATCTCACAAGCCTAGAGATCCCGACCTGAGCTGAAACCAAGAGTTGGAGGCTTAATCGACTGTACCACCTCGGTGCTCCTTGCTAGGGGTTATTAATTATATTAATCTACTTAAAGATTAAGATTTTGGCTTTGTTGATTTACTCTACTGTGTCTTTTTTTCTTAAATCGATTTCTGCTCTTACCTTTTTGCTTCCCTTCTGCTTTTTTTGGGTTTAATTTGCTGTTCTTTTTCTAGCCTTTGAGTTGGAATCTTAGATCATTGTTTTTCAACCCTTCTTGTTTTTTAGTATATAAATTTAAAGGTTTATGCTTTCTTCTAGGCACTGCGTTAGTAGTGTCACTGGCCACACATCAAGTAGTCAGGGGCTCCTAATGATGGTGGAAATGTAGGATGGGACCTGCAGGAATCTCTGAATCATTGGAGGAAAGCCATGCAGAAGAGCTACCTGGCCTGCATTGGCTTGTGATATAAGAAACAACTTTGATGTATCTGGCTGCTGAGTTTTCCATCTGGTTTATTTGTTTGTTTTATGTTTGCTGTAGCTTGACCTGTCTTGCCTGATACAAGAGGACTTGTCTTATATCAGCGCCTGTGTTGGTCCACATGACAGTTTTCCAAGACCTTTTCTCTTTTACATCCCCAAATATCAATATTAGGAGATTCTTGCTGTCACACAATTTTACTGAAGATGGGGGAGGGTAGTGAAGAAGTATTAATACAGAAAAAGAATTAATACAGAAAAAGAAGAAGTATTAATACAGAAAAAATCCCTAGGAAAGGGAGGGGGAGGCATGTTAAATTTATCAGTGTTTCCTATTATCTTCTGTACTAATACTAATACTAATACTGTACTAATACAGTACAGAAGATAATAGGAAACACTGATAAATTTAACATGCCTCCCCCTCCCTTTTCTAGGGATTTTTTCATTGTCTTTTCAGTCTGACCCTGCCCTGTTGTCAGGTTTTGGGGTTCCCTTTTCTGTTTAGACTCTTCCCATCCCTCCTATTCCAGAGCACCCCAAACTCTCCAACTTTTACATATAGCTTTTCCTTACCTTGGATAAAATAAAATTCCTAGTAATGGTGTCTTTTCTACTGATCAAGGCACACCCAGAGGTCTGGGACAGAAGTGTGGCTGGGGGCCTCCTGACAGAAAATCAGAGGAGGCACTCTGAGTTGAGAGGACTTTCCCCCAGAACCCAGAGTTGTATTTAAAAAGGTTTTCTTGGGGTGTCTGGGTGGCTCAGTGGGTTAAGCCTCTGCCTTTGGCTCAGGTCATGATCTCAGGGTCCTGGGATTGAGTCCCGCATCGGGCTCTCTGCTCAGCAGGGAGCCTGCTTCCTCTTCTCTCTCTCTCTGCCTGCCTTTCTGCCTACTTGTGATCTGTCTGTCAAATAAAGAAATAAAATCTTTAAAAAAAAAAAAGGTCTTCTTACCACCTTTTTTTACATGCTCAAGTTTTTACTTATTTCATTTGTTTTATTTTCAGGCAGGATTTCAACTAAGTGAAATCACTTAGTTGAAATCCTGCCCTGCACCCTACTTTTATGACTTAATTTTCTATCATGAGTATTTACTATATTACTATATGATCTTGGTAAACATTATTTTACATTCACATTTTTTTCCCATTTAAAAACCCAATGATCAGTCCTAAAAGGCATAGGCAGGAATTGGCAACTTCCTGAAATCCCAACCACTGGACAGAGAGCATTTAACAAATTGGGCTGTATGACTTTGGCACTGACAGCTGATCAGAAAGAATATTAGAAAGTCTGTGGGACAGGACACCTGAGTGGCTCAGTCAGCTAAGCCTCTGACTCTTGGTTCCATCTCAGGTCATGATCTGGCAGTTGTGAGATTGAGCCCTCCATCCAGCTCCTGGTGGGACAGCCTGGTGTCCTGAGAACCAGGATTGCCAGATTCAGATGCATCCGGGTATGTCTGGAGCAGTTTTTTTTGGCGGGGGTGGGGGGTGGGGTGGGGACCAGGCAGCAGTCTGTTGTCAGAAGGGTTTCCCTAGGAACACCTGGGAAAGGGTCCAGCCTGTGAATGTGGCTCGCATGGCCCTGACCCTGCCTCAGAGGCAGGGGCTCTATAATGGTGAGTGAATAAAAGCAGGGCAACTTCACTGAAATTTCTGTGGGGGTATCAAAACTTCTTCCTTGGCGTTCTCTGCAATAGTGACCCACAGAGGAAGGAAGGGATGGTGGAAAGATCCTCCACCCCCAACCCCCACCCCCTTGATGGATAAGCCTGGAAAACAAATTGGACACAGCTGCTGAAGCTGTCAACGGAACCAGCCTATGGAAAAGCTGGGTCTCTGAAGAGTTGCCTTAAGAACTGGCAGGATAGGGGCGCCTGGGTGGCTCAGTGGGTTAAGCCGCTGCCTTCGGCTCAGGTCATGATCTCAGGGTCCTGGGATGGAGTCCCGCATCGGGCTCTCTGCTCGGCAGGGAGCCTGCTTCCCTCTCTCTCTCTCTCTGCCTGCCTCTCCATTTACTTGTGATTTCTCTCTGTCAAATAAATAAATAAAATCTTAAAAAAAAAAAAAAAAGAACTGGCAGGATAGGAGTGCCTGGGTGTTTCATTTGGTGAAGCATCTGCCTTTGGCTCAGGTCATGATCTCAGGTTCCTGGGATGGAGTTCCCCACTGAGTGGGGGAGTCTGCTTCTCTCTCTCCCTCTACCCCTTCCCCCTAGCTCATGCTCTCCCTCTCTCGTTCTGTCTCTCAAAGAAATAAAATATTAAAAAAAAAATCAACCAACCAAAACCAAAACAAAAAACCAACTAACCAAACTGGCCATGACTTCCAAGTTCAGTCTGATTGAGAACCAGTCACCAGCTAACCAAAAGGCAAGGAAGGTCAGAGGACCAAAGTGGTAACTCAGCACCATTCCCAGATCCTCAGCTGAGGAGGAGAGAGAACCTGGGAGGGGAAGGTGGGCTCAGCCAGGTGCCTGCGGCCATCAGGTTCATAGGAAGGCCTGAGGTTAGAGGCAGGAAAACCCCGTGCACAAGAGTAGGGGTTTAGCGAGGGGTCTGCATACATAGACAAGGCTGTGAGGAGGAGAATCTGGCTTGGAGTCTGGCTTTCCTGGAAGCCTGCCATGTAATTAGTGCCACTGCTCTTCAGACTTGTTCTTTCAGGCCCAGGAAGGTAACACCCTGATGTTACTAGTCCTTGAATGTTGTACAAATACTCATGGTTTCCTCCACCCTTCTTGCATCTTTGTCAATAGTCCCTCTATTAAATTATCTGTTAAATCAATTATCCCAATATGAATGTACCATCCATTTGCTACTAGGACACTACTGATACAGGGCTATTCTGTTGATGGCACTGGGAAGGCCCCCTGGGACTCTGGTTCTCAGCAACCAGCTCTGGAGACAGGATGAGGCCGAGGTTTAAGTGGTGGACCCCTGCAGGGGAGTTGTGTGAGGAAGACACAGCGGGTAAGGAGAGAGACTGATTTCATTGTCATACTCCAGAGATCCCTGTTAGGAATGGAATTTGGCAGTGCAGTTAGGCAGGACACATTGGGATAGGTAGAGATTAGATAGATCCAGTTGGAAGCAGGGTGAGTTGGTGCTATTAGGAGGCAGTGTAACCGTCCCTCAGAACAACGTACTGCCTAAAATATGACCCATGAGAAACTATACTAGCCATCAAGCATGCTTAGATTCAGCCTTAAGAAAAACATGTACTGGCAACAGGCCTCTGGGGGAGAGGACGATAGATGTCCTTGAAGCCAAGCAGCTGGGGACGCCTGGCTCGCTCAGGGTGGAATGCCGCCTGCTTTATTTTCCCGTTATCTCCCCTTCCCCAGAGAGCACCTGCAGTTAGTCAGACAATCCTTCCATTTGGGCTTGCTCACTGTGGGTCATGTACTATGTGACCAGACATGTTTTGCCTTTCTTCTTACGTATCTACAAGACTCATGGTCAATGTCTAATTAACTCTGGCTTCTTTGTTGGTTGTTACCCACTTTCTAATAAATTTGAGACCGAGGAGTTGTTTGGGGGACAGACCTTTCTACTGTCGCCCCCTGCTCCCTTTCTCTTGCAGCTGACTTGTTTGTGCCTCATTCTTCTCCCGAGCACCTTCTGGAAGTGGCAAGGCAGAAAAGCTAATGAAGCAAGACCACAGCCCAGGATCATTGGTCACCCAGAATTTATTCCACTTGCTCTCTGGAGAAGAACTGAGCAGAAGGCTAGACTTGGGTTGGATGAGTGATTAAAGTTAGAGCTCATGAGGAAGGAGTATGGTGGGATGGCTGCTCCCTGACGCTGGAGGTCCTGCACGGGGTCTGGCACTAGTGGGCCCCTCTGCAGATTTGGCAGAAGAAATGAAGATGCTTAGGGACTCCTGGTTGACCCAGTTGGTTAAGCATCTGCCTTCGGCTCAGGTCACGGTTCCAGGGTCCTGGGATTGAGCCCTGCATCTGGCTCCCTGCTCAGTAGGGGGTCTGTTTTCCCTCTGGCTGCTGCTCTCCCTTCTGGTGCGTGCTCTCTCTCTCTTTGACAAATAAACAGATGAAATCTTAAAAAAGAGAGAGAGAAATGAAGATATTGACAAAACAGCATAGGGAGGACATTCTTCTCCACTGACTACAGAATATACTCTCATGGAAGAATGTTTGAGACAGTTACTGAAAATACTCAGAAAACCCAAGGGGTTGGGGAGGGTGGGCACGAGGAATTTTAAGACAGCTTTGTTATAAATTTAATAAATGCTGGAAAAGTGACAGGATTTAGAAAAGTTAATTTAAAAAAACACCACCCTGGAGCACTAAATCTGGTTTTATTTACCCAGGCCATGTGGTACTTCCCTTAGTAAACTAAAGAATTTATAGACATTGGAAATTGAGGTTTTATTGTGTAAACTTAGAACATGCCATCATGAGTACATGACAGAAATAACATGGGGGCAAATGGCTGCAGTATTATTCCCTTCAATTCTCCCAGGGCCTTTGCACATGCTGTTCCCAATGTCTGGAACCTTCTCATTCCTCAGTCAGGGATTCTTGTTATGCCCTGATATAATTCTTGTACTTTTCCTTTACAGAACTAGCACTATTGGAAGTCATGCTTTTTCTTTTCTTTTTTTTTTTTTAAGGATTTTATTTATTTGCCGACACACACACACACACACAAACAGCACAAGCAGGAGGAGCAGCAGGCAGAGGGAGAAGCAGGCTCCGTGCCGAGGAAGGAGCCTGATGCAGAACTTGAACCCAGGACCCCAGGATCACGACCCAAGCTGAAGGCAGATGCTCAACCGACTGAGCCACCCAGATGCCTGGAAGTCATGCTTTCATGGGGTTGTTTGATCAGTGGCATTTTTTACTCCATAGTCGATAACCTCCAGGAAGGCAAGGGCTGTGTTCTGATCACCATTGTTGCTCTAAAAACCAGGGCCTGACACCTGCCAGATGCTTAATAGGTATTTCACAGATGACTGCCTGAAGAACTTTTAAAGCATGCCAAGTTAAGATGGGCTTCCCAAGTAAGAGAAGGTAAAACACAACATAATTTTGGTAACCTGGGCCTATGTTGTCTGCATCTGTCCATGTAAAGACATTCTTCTGACACCATACTAGTAAAATGGGAGCATTTTATACCAGCATGGTAACTGCCTACACTGGGACTTGATGAGGTGAGGGTAGAATCCTGCCCTTGTAGCATGAAACACAAATAACTCCTTTGATTTCCCCCAAATTGCCAAAAGGCTTTCACTTGACTCAGAGGTCTTGGATCTTGGAATGGCTGCTACAACTATGCAAACATCATGGAGTCCTGACTGACCTGGAGAAGTTCTGAGGTGGTGAGGAGATCAAACTGCACTGTGTTGGTACTTCTCCTGCTTTCTTTGATGTGAGATTTTAGGCCTGTTATCATCTAGTTAATCACGAAAGTCTATGGCCGTTATATTTGGAAAGGAAGGCTACGCCTGGGCAGAGTTGTATGTGAAAGAAGAAACACCAGGGTCATTGGTCAGTGATGCTACGAAGCTGCTCAGTGTGGCCCATGGGAGTTAAGTGGACGTGTGATATGGTGGCTTCATTAAAAGACATTTGGCATATGTCTTCTGACTTTAACTCTCCCTTCCTTCCATCTCCTTTCCTCCTCCCTCCCTCCTTTCCTCCCTCCCTCCCTCCCTCTCTCTCTTTCCTTCTTTCAAGAACACTTACCATGAGATTTACAGTCTTGACAGGTTTTTAAGTGTACAGTACTATTATCTATAGGCCCAATGTTGAACAGCAGGTCTCTAGAATTCTTCTGACTTACATAACTGAAATTTTATATATGTAGTATTTGTCCATCTGTGTCTGGCTTATGTCACCCAGCACTGTGTCCTTAAGGTTCATCCATGTTGTTATCCATTTCAGAATTTCCTTCTTTTAAAGGCTGAGTAATATTCCAGTGGATGTGTATATCACATGTTCTTCACCCATTCATCCCTTGATGGACATTTAGATTTTATCTGTATCTTGGCTATTGTGAATATTGCTGCAGTGAACATGGGAGTGCTATTATCTCTTGAGATCCTGATTTCAATTATTTTGGATAAATATGTAGAAGTGGGATTGTTGGATCATATGGTAAAAAACTTAATAACAACCCCCTCCCCCCTACCAATAACCTGATTTTAAAAAGGGCTAAAGACTTAAATAGACATTTCTCCAAAAAAGACCTCCAAAAGGCCAACTGGTAAAATTGCTCAACATCTGCCCTCTCTGTCTCCTCGGCCCTGGGAGCAGCTCTCCTGCCACACCCCCTCATTCCCTGAAAATGTACGCCTGTGCAGAGTTCGTCTCCACCCCGTTCTTGGTCAGGAGCACCTCTCAGCTGTTGAGCCGATCACTGTCTGCAGTGGTGCTAAAACCACCCGAGACACTGACAGATGAGGCACCTTATAAGGGCCTCAGCATCTTGGCAGCCCCACGTCCCCTGACCTCACTATTCCTAGCCGAAGCTTCCAAACCAGCGTCATTTCAAGGGACATCGATACAGCAGCCAAGTTCACTGGGGCTGGGGCTGCCACGGTAGGGGTGGCTGGCTCTGGGGCTGGAATTGGGACTGTGTTTGGGAGCCTCATCATTGGTTATGCCAGGAATCCCTCTCTGAATCAACAGCTCTTCTCCTACGCCATTCTGGGCTTTGCCCTCTCGGAGGCCATGGGGCTCTTTTGCCTGATGGTGGCCTTTCTCATCCTCTTCGCCATGTGAAGGAGCCGTCTCCACCTCCCATAGGTCTTTCTCCCGTGTCTCGTCTGCCCTGTATAATCCTTTTCCTATACCTCCCCAGGCAGCCTGGGGAAAGTGGTTGGCTCAGGGTTTGACAGAGGGAAGACAAATAAATACTGTATTAATAAGAAAAAAAAATTGCTCAACATCACTAATCATCAAGGAAATGCAAATCAAAACTGGGGGGATTCTCTGGAATGTGATGGAGACATGAAATATGCAGATGGGCCAGTGACTAGGACTTCTCTTTCAGGGACAGTTGACAGATGATAGATACTGGTGACTTCCAAATGATTTATTTTTCTTTCTCAAAGGCTCAATCTTGAGAAAAATCACGAGTGATGGGAACTTCTGCCCACCTTGAGCTGTAAGGGGCTTGTCCAGTAATCTGTCCAAGATTTCTGAAGGTTTCTGGGAAGATCTTCTGTATCATAATGACCTTTGGATTCTCTTTCCTTGTTATGTGATAAGCCTTTTTCCTTCTGACAACTGTCTTCTTTTGTTTTCTGGGTTCTTTCAGGGTGGAACAGAACTCTTTCTTCTTTGTTCCCTCAGAGAACCTCTTAAGCAGCTTTGCCTCAAGGTTTGTGGAGTCAGATAGCTGACAAAGAGCCCTTTGCCTTGTTCACACTTAATGATGCAAAGCTGTGAAGTAACAGTTTTTTTAAAATTCAATTTTTGAGTTTTTTGTTCTTTCACCTATTTTTTCAACTATTTTTTATTGTAGTAAAACATATAGAACATAACATTTGCTATTTTTAACATGTACAATTTGACATGCATAATTCAGTGGCATGAATTAGGTTCACAGTGTTGTGCAACCATCACAATTTTTAAAAATATTTTATTTATTTATTTGACAGAGACACAGTGAGAGAGGGAACACAAGCAGGGGGAGTGGGAGAGGGAGAAACAGGCTTCCCGCTGAGCAGGGAGCCTGATACAGGGCTCAGTCACAGGACGCTGGGATCAAGACCTGAGCTGAAGGCAGAAGCTTAATGACGGAGCCACCCAGGCATCCCAACCATCACAATTTTTAAGTTATTGATTTCCCAAATCAAATTCTTTTCTTTGGAAGATTTATTTATTTATTTGAGAGAGAGAGAGAGAGAGAGCGAGCGCAGACGAGCAGGAGGAGGGGCAGAGGGAGAGAATCTCAGCAGACTTCTTGTCCCACTTGGGGCTTGATCTCATGACCTGAGCTGAAATCAAGAGCCAGTAGCTCAACCAACTGAGCCACCTAGGTGCCCCTCCAATCAAATTCTCATACAGAATCCTCCTTTCTCACCCAAGGTGTTATTATCCCTAGTGAGATCATAGTTAGGCTCATTCCAATGACAGGAATTCAGGAACTGGAAAAATCCCTATGCTTCCCTCTGATAAAATTTCAGCTACTGCCATTCCTCCAGATGTTCCTGGTAGCACGGAGCTGAGGGTGGATTGGGTGTTGAGTACTGTCTGGAGTTTGATGCTCAGCTGGTAAGCAGACACGGAGGGAGAGGAGAGCTGCACACTCATGCTCCCGGCTCAGCCTTTGACTCTGTCACTCACTGAATGGTTGGGCGGGCAGTTCCAAGCCAGGGATTGGGAAGGGGACAGCCTGAGTTAGCAGAATACTAGAAGCTACAGGCAGGAGGGATCTTGGGAATGAGTATGACCTAAAGGGTGTGTGTGTGTGTGTGTGTGTGTGTGTGTATGCATGTGCAGGGGGCAATGGGGAAGTCTGTATCTCTGGGAGACAGAGGGTCACAGCCTCATCTGAGACTATTCTGCCCACCACCCTCTCACCCTTCCCAGATAATTCTAGAGGACGACGGTCATGCTAGAATTTGACATTTGACTTTCAAATTATAAGGTAAAAGATGAAGGGAGTTGGGGGCAGATGATTTGGGGAGTTCTGACAATGGGTTAAATGTGCAATGGGTTAAAAGACTGTCTGAGGCTGTGACTTCGTTGTAGAAGTTCAACAGCAGAGTCTCACCAGAATGGTGTTATGGCTGATGGGGGAGTTTTGGAGAGTATGAAAGACACACAGACATGGGAATGAGCTAGGGGTGAGCTGGAGCAATAGCTTAGGATTATCTTGTACAGAGCCCTGGAGAGAAGTCAGAGACAACAGGCCATTCTTAGATGGGGAAGGGAACTGCTAATTGCCAGAGATCATGTGTCTATGAGCACATAGGTGTGTTCTGGGGAGTGTCAGCCCCCTGACTACTGAGAGAGAGAGCGAGAGCATTCTGGGCCATGTGCTGGGGGCTCGCGCCTCAAACATCCACTAACTGACCCTCCTTACTGCAGTGCCAACAGGAGTGACTCTAAGCCCAAGGTCTCCAGTCACCCCCAGACTTAACACCAGTCCCACCCCTGAGCTCTCCCCTCTCCCTCTGCTTCCTGTCACAACAGCTCCATTTCCAAGACTGAGTACATGTGCTCTGGGTCCAGGGCCCAGCTCTCATTCACACTAGTTTTTTGAAGTACTCAGTTTTGACTCTCTCCTTTCTAGAAACCCATTTCAGAAAGAAGGAACCAGCTGTTAACTGTAAGGGGACTGTCCTTCCAACTGTCCATCTCCAGCTTGCTCAGGGCTGATTGATGTCCAGAGACTTCAATTCCTGGGGGAAGGATATGAACCTCAAATTGGAGCGAGAGGCACTGGCACGACACTGGCAAGGGGCCACAAGCCCCTTCTGTGCCCAGAGCCAGGAGAACTGCCCTGGGCACTCTTCTTCCAGCCTCCATGTACTCCTGATATACCTATTTCTGTCCGTTTTTAGACCATATGCCATGATTTCAGTCCACTGAATGAGTAGTAGGAATGAGCTAGGGGTGAGGCACTTGGTTTGAAAACTGGGTGTATTTGATGAGGCTCTGTTAACACACTCAGAAGCAAAGCCCCTTCCTCATTGTCCCCTGGGGGGGAGATTTTGGTTTCTATAACCCAGGATACTATAAAATGAGACAGAGAAATTGGGTATTTGGAGGCTGCTACAGCCATCTTGGATGTGGGTGTACGTTATGTCACAATCACCCAGAGGAG
The DNA here is from genome assembly GCF_020171115.1 of Neogale vison. Taxonomy (NCBI): domain Eukaryota; kingdom Metazoa; phylum Chordata; class Mammalia; order Carnivora; family Mustelidae; genus Neogale; species Neogale vison. The sequence continues at coordinate 158,548,036 of NC_058097.1, forward strand.
AGCATTAGTGGGGGTGGAGGGTGGAGCCAGATCCCAAACACCTCTGGGTTGCCAAAAATGCTCGAATAACACCCACCCCCAGTGGTATTAGGACTCAGAGCACTGTTGGAGGTAATCCACAGCTCTGATCCCAGTGCTCTCCAGGCCATTCAAGTCTGAATGACTGGAACAGATGGGAAGAGAGCAGGAGAGGACTCAGGATGTGCCACTGGTGGCGGAAGCATGGAGAGAGACTGGTGGTGGGTCTGCTAGGGATGGGAGAGGGGGCTGTATGGGCAGCGACTAGTTACGTGGGATTCACATGGAACCGAGGCAATGGCAGGGATGGATTAAATCAATGGTCTTCAAAGTGGGTGTTAGGATGATCCACTGGCATGTAAAAGAAAAATTAAAGCTTCTATTTATATTTATGTTTGAGACTCAAAATAAAGAAATAAAGGTTCATTTATACTTACTATGTGGATTGACATGGGGGCCATAATTTATCCCTTGCTTCCGGTGGTGTCCACATCATGTAGTTAAGGTGTCCTCAGGGAAGAGGGGGGTTCTATTCCCCAGGGGAAGAGGTGACTATGGTGCTCTCACTGGTTCTGTTGCTTTTAAGTGAATCCTGAAGTATGATGAATTATTTGTATCCCAGGTGGTAGAAAGATAGATTATGTCATCTAATTATCATTTAACTAAGTTAATTTTCACAAAAGGAACAAGTGGCTTGAGAAGAGTACTGCAAAGACATCCACAGATTGAAAATAACATGAACGGTGTGAGCGAAATCAAACTCAGAAACATGGCAGGGCTAACAGTTTCCAACTACTCCTATGAGATCCATTATGATATCTCAGAGAAGGGAGTAGACCAGAAAACGCTGAAATTTACGAAAGAGACTGCTTGGAATACTGATCTACATCACTGTGATTAACTAACCTAAGGGTGTATTGGGCCCTGAGGTATCGGCTAATAATATAAAGGCTCCATTCATAATCAACAAGACGTGTGAATTCTACGTGACCAGAGCTTGAAGACAAATCTCTACAATTTAAAAACAATTTTTTAAAAATTTATTTGTTTGACAGACAGAGATCACAAGTAGGCAGAGAGGCAGACAGAGAGAGAGGAGGAAGCAGGTTCCCTGCTGAGCAGAGAGCCCGATGTGGGGCTCCATTCCAGGACTCTGAGATCACGACCTGAGCCAAAGGCAGAGGCCTTTTAACCCACTGAGCCACCCAGATGCACCATAATCTCTACAATTTTTTGAGGAGGAATATTCCAAGTCCTGCAGCACTTAGTTGTGTATTTTGTGAGCTATCATTAAATGCAATAAACATGTCTAAAAATCTCTTTTGAGCAAAATCCCTTTTACTTAATAGTAAAAGGCAAAATCTCAGTCAGTGTCATTGGGAAAAACCTCTGTTGTATTTGCCATTGTTAAGGGGGATGGAATTAGTACAGAGAGAAGAAAGTGATACCAAAAAATGTGTTCTGTTGAAAGACACACAAGAAACACTATTGAATATTTGAAGAAAAGGTTTAGAACACATGATGTGTGTAAACATTGCTGACATGTTTCCCCTTACCCTTTTGCCATACTTTTCAATGATGATATTCATAAAGAAATACTTTTGTAACCTGCTAAAGGAAAGATGTTTACAACCTGAATGGCTTAGAACATGCTGTGGGTTTTTTTTTCTTTTAAAGATAATTTCTACATTTGAGAGAGAGAGAGAGAGAGAGAGAGAGAGAGAGAGCGCACCAGCAGGGGGAGGGCCAGAGGGCGAGAATCTTCAAGCAGGCTCCCCACTGAGCCCAGAGCTAGAAGCGAGGCTCAATCCCAGGACCCTGAGATCATGACTGAGCCAAAATCAAGAGTCAGACGCTAAACTGACTGAGCCACCCAGACGCCCCAACATGCTATGGGTTTTATGTGTAAAAGGAACAACTGAGGGAGTGGCTGCCCTGACTGGAACACAAAACTGGGAGTTGGGAGCAGTGAGGGTCTACACACGAAACTCATCCACTGCATTACTCATTCATAAATTCTTGATTGTAACTGAAGTTGGAAGGGCACATAATACTATATGATGTCAATCACATGGTTAATTTGAACAAAATCTTTTTTTTTAAAAGATTTTATTTATTTATTTGACAGAGAGAGATCACAAGTAGGCAGAGAGAGAGAGGAAAGGAAGCAGACTCCCTGCTGAGCAGAGAGCCCAAAGCGGGACTCGATCCCAGGACCCTGAGATCATGACCCGAGCCGAAGGCAGCGGCCTAACCCACTGAGCCACCCAGGCACCCTGAACAAAATCTAAGTACAGTAGCATCTTTATAATACTTCATAATGAAATATGGAATGAGACTATGAAATCCTTCATATTACTCAAAGGTTTACTGATTATCTCAATGTGAAGAACTTAAACACTGTGGAATTTAAGATGAGCTTAACAGAAGGACCAAGGATTCCAAATGTGCTGACCTTTGACGTGTGCTGGCTTGTGACTGTCACAGATACATGCATACACATACACACCCAGAGTGTATCGTTTCAGATAAAGGTGATATTTTTGCCGTGAATATAATTGTGTTTTAAAGGAATCATGTTATAGGGAAAGGCTTTTGAAAACTGATGTTTGGAAGTGTTTCCATTGTCATGTGATTTTTTTTTTTTAAGATTTTATTTATTTATTTGACAGATAGAGATCACAAGTAGGCAGAGAGGCAGGCAGAGAGAGAGAGGAGAAAGCAGGCTCCCCACTGAGCAGAGAGCCCGATGTGGGGCTCGATCCCAGGACTCTGGGATCACGACCTGAGCTGAAGGCAGAGGCTTTAACCCACTGAGCCACCCAGGCGCCCCCCATTGTCATGTGATTTTAGTGCGTCTACTTATCTTTTGAGCTATCTTTTTTGGAGGGGGCAACAACAGCATTAGGACTAAGTACCGACATTAACTGAACTTAAGAACATACTTTGTAGATTCACAAGATATTAAACTAAGATTTATTAAGACCATTTTTAATCACGTTGCTCTCCCTCAACAGATTTTTGCAAATAACTTTAAAGTGAAAGGAAAAAGATCTATTGTACCATTCATTAAACATGAAGTATTATCTTTTATTTTTTTTTAAAACATGAAGTATTATCTTAACCACATTCTTTGACATCCGTTTTAGGTATGCTGCGTAATATTAATACAATTGCATGTGCATATCATTTATAAATAAGTAAACTGTAAATACCAGGCTGTAGGGGAGAAGGAATAAAACTGGGTGCTTAAGGGAGGCCACTTTGTGACAGCAGTTGGCACAGGGAAGACACAGTGGGTGCTCACTAATGACTGGTTCCATCTCCTCCCTTGGTGACAAGTTTGATGGGAGAGATGATAAGGAGGGAGTCAAGGATGGCTCCCTGATAGGGCCTGGAGAGGAAGGTGGTGCTATCATTCACTAAGACTGGAAACACAGGAGCAGGAGCAGGTTATGGCACATTCCTGGGTGGAAATTGGGAGTTTGAGTTTGGGACTACAAATCTCCAGTGGAGATGGCCCCCAGGAAGCTGGATTTGCCACCTGCAGCTCTAGGACGTTCTGTGTCGGAGGTGAGGCTCAAAAGTCTTTAGGCAGAAGGAGGGTGCTGAAACCTTGAGACTGGGGAGGCCTGCAGAGTGATCGAGGGGACAGGCTGTGTAGGTATCTGGCGGAACACCACAATGAAAAGCTGGGCCTCCAAGGCCGAGAAGGTGTAGTCACCAAGGTATGTAGGAAATTTGGAGAGAAAGCGGCGGGCGCCAACTCTGGAAACTTTTGTACTTCAAGCGATCCAGAAAGGAAGGCGTGGTCAGCAGGCTCAAACCCTGGAGAGAGGTTTGAGGCACCCCCTGTATTTAGCAACTAGGAGGTCAGTCGGGACTCTGAGGGGCAGGTGTACAAGCTGGAGAGCAGGGGGAAGGAGTGAGTATGGGAGTGTGAGCGCGTGTGTGTATTCGTGTGTGTGTGTGTGTGTGTGTGTGTACGCGCGCGCGCGCCCGGGCGCGCGCGTGCTGGGAGGGGCAGGAAGGTGATCCAAGGAACTAGGCTGACACCCGGCTGATGCTTGCGGGTTCGTTCAGCTACAGGGAGTAAGTCACCTGTTTGGGGGCCGTGACCCCAGACTCTCACCTTGGGAAATGTCATGGCGAGGGAGGAGGCTCGGGCAGGTCCAACCACCGCGGCGAGCGCTCTCTGGGCCCGGCGTGTGGCCGCGGAGGCGAGTTCGAGGAGCCGGGCTGGAGGCTGACCCCGGGCTGCGGCGGGCGCGCTTCCGGCCGGCGGGGGGACAGGGCGGCCACCGCGCCCCCGGCGCTCTCAAGTTTCCTGTTGGCAGCGCCGCCCGGGCGCCTCAGGTAGCGGCTGGCAGGCCTGGTTGGTGGGTGGCGGGCAGGCGGACCTGCGTGGCTGCGGCGGCCCGGCCCGCGCCCTTCTTCTGCCCGCTCGTCGCCTCTCGGCTCCGCGCCCAGGTAGGGCACCGACCCGGGCGGCGCGCGCCTGGCGGGCTGCTTCTGCGAGGAGGCGGCTCACCTCTTCCCGGCGGGCCGGCCGGGGGTTCAGGGGTACGGGAGTGCGGGCGCTCCGGCGCCGCGGCGCTGAGCCCGCAGAACACTGGGTCCCCGTCCCCGCCCCCGCCGCGGGCTGCACGCCCGGCGCCCGCTCAGCCGGCTGGGGGCGCGGCCTGGCCCCGGCCGGGCCCGTACAGGCTGCGGTGCGGGGCAGCCCCTCCGCGGCGCTTGCGGTGCGCCCTGCCCGGCGTGGCCAACTGCCCTCCAGCCCCGCGGGCCGCCTCCTTCAGGCCCACGGTTGGGCCCTGGCCCCGGCCCCGGAGCCCATGAGTGCGCGCGATGCTGCATTGCTGACCTTGGGCCAGCGGCCTGCGGCCCCTGCTGCCCAGGACGAGAGCCCGAGCCCCCGGAGGTCGGAACCTTGGCTCTGGGTTTCCCAGGCCACCCTGGCGGCGGCGCCAACCCCAGACTCAGCCCTGCCTTGGCCCTTCTCTGTGCTCCTGCTGCTGTCTCTGCGGTGGCCTGGGCTCCAGACACCTCAGGTGAGCCAGCCTCATCTCAGTTCCCTGGCGGCCTACGTTGGATTCGAGAGGTTTATAGAAATTAAGGGACCCGGGACAAGCTGCTCCTTAAGGTCCGGTACAAGTTTCTAGGTGTTTGACGTCCAGCCAGATGCCCACTGTTGAGGTCGGCTTTCCACCTAAAAGGCAGGGGGATGGACAGAATGACAGGGTGTGGGTTCATTTGAGGCCTTCATCCTTACCTCTTTGGCTGCCTCCCAGCATGGGAGGTGTACTGGCCTATGAAAGTCTGCTTTCTGCCCTTGAACTTCCTGGTAGTTGCTTTGCCAGCAGAGTTCCTAATGGCTCCTCTCCCCTGGCAGAGGCCTCTGGGGGAAGTTTTGAGAGACCCTGGAGTAGGAGAGGCTTGCTAAGTACAGTGTCATTACCCCAGACTTTTAGGTCCTTGCATGTGTCTGGAAGCTTGGGGGTGACAAATTAGCAAAGGAGCCAGGTGAAGGCTGGAAGGAAGGAATTTTAGCATGGTCCTGAGCCTATGAGGTGGTGGCTAACATTTGGCCAGCTTCAGGGAAAAGCTGATGGTGGCTGAAGCCCTCATGGGAGAAATTCCTCCCCTGGCTGTGAAGCATCTTGGCTGAGTGGTAGTTGAGCTACTGAGTCAGAAAGACAGAGCTCCTATTAGCTCTCACCTCTCCGAGTGTTGGCAGCAGGTTTGGAGTCATAAGCCTGGGCTGGCTACTACCCTGGGTGAAACTCTGAAGGGCTGGCTTGCTGTGAAGATGATGGAACTGGGCTGCCCTGTCTAAGAATCATGGAGTTTGCATGAATGGGTTCCTGGGAGCCTCTTGGATCTCTTGGCCTCAACCTCAGCACACCCTTAGTCCTTCTGAGATCTGAGATGATGGATGAGTAGCTTTCAGCTAGGTCAAAAAGTTCTTTGAGAGGTGAGGCCTCTTTTTCTTGTCCTGACACTAGGTAAATACATAGCTCTTCAAATGGCCTCAAAGTCAAACCCAGATCGTGAAAATATCACGGGCAGATAAAATATAGATAAAATATAACCGTGGGGTGAAGCAGGAAGATATCTTTTCTTCCCTAAAGCTCATTGGCCTTTCTGGTTCTTCTCCCAAATATATTAATCCCTTAGATCTTCTGTGTGCTGGCTGCATATGGAGGAGAGGAGACCTTGTCTTTGGGTTTTGATACATAAGGGACCTGGGGCGTAGAAAGATGGGCTCATGGCCATGCAAAGTCAGCAAGAAGTATCAATCATGGAGGAGAAGACTGTTTCTCCTGATCTGGTTTCACATTTAAACATGGTTTCCTTCTCTTTGCTCCCAAATAGGAGCTTGAGAGAGTGCCTGGCACATAATAGTGCTCTGTAAGTAATAATGAATAAAAGGATTCAGTGCCTAGATGAAACCTCACTTTTGGTTACTTGTACCTAAAACCATGATGACGATGACGTTGATAAATGATACTTATAAAACATATACTACGTGCCAGGTACTGTTCTAAGCCTATTCTAGCATATTTGCACATGCTAACTAACTTAATTGCCATGGCAACCGACAAGGTTGGTACTGTTATTATCCCCATTTTATAGGGAATAAAACCGAGCCAGAGAAACTGAGTAACTTGCTCAAGGTCATGCAACTAAGCCGTAAAACAGGACTCAAACCTGGGTAGTCTGGCTTGAGCCTATATACTTAACCATATACTGTACTGACTCTTGAGATTGCCATAGGTAGATTAATCACTTAACTCGTTCACTCATTCATTCATTGAATGATTATATTGATACCTACTGCTTTCTAGGCAACAGAGAGATATAATAGTGAATGAGGTGGTCAAGGTCTGCCATGAAGCTGGTATTTAGCCGTTAAGCCCCTTTGTCCCACTCCCATGAGAGTCATGCACACCTCAGAAAGATGAGAAGGAAAAATGAACCCTTAGAGGCAAGCCCAAAGCATCCTTTCAGAGGAAGGGAGAGTACTATCTTCCTCAGTGAGACACAATTCGATTCCAGCCTTTCCTGTCCTGGTGTTTGTAAGGGGTATGTAAGTGGTAAAAGGGAATGCAGTCTGGTTTCCTGGGCAGGAGATACAGGCCCTGGGCCTGGTTATCACATCTTGCCTTAAATTTTGTTCAAAAGAAAATAAGCCTTTGAGCTTGGGACCTGTGCTCCTTAGTCCAAGGAGACTTCTAGGCCACGAGGAGCAGTGACATGTTGGGCTCAAGATGGACTTGTGAGGTCATGAGTGAAGTTTGCCCTCTGGCTCCTACACTGCCACAGTTCTGGAAGCTCTTCTATCTCTTTGGCTCTAGCAGGACCCTTGGCCATTGTCCCAATCTCTATTATCTTTTTCTTTTTTTAAAGATTTTATCTATTTATTTGACAGACAGAGATCACAAGTAGGCAGAGAAGCAGGCAGAGAGAGAGAAGGAAGCAGGCTCCCTGCTGAGCAGAGAGCCCGATGCAGGGCTTGATCCCAGGACTCTGGGATCATGACCCGAGCCCAAGGCAGAGGCTTTAACCCACTGAGCCACCCAGGCGCCCCCCAACCTCTATTATCTTGACTGAGCTGCTGCCCATCTCTGTCCGGACCTGATGGTGTGGATCTCACATCCATACCTGAGTGTCAGGAAGGCAGCTTTCTCTATGCTGGAAAATGAAGGCTCAGGTGGAAGGCATTTTCCAAAGTCTGTGCCACAGATATTAATAGGTCTTTTTTCCTATGGTGGCAGTAGTGAGAGGCTCAAGTAAGTATGTTGGGCTCAACAGAGTCAGACAGCTTGCTTTACTAAAGGACTTCTGATGTTTAGAATCTGCTAGTAGAAATTGTGCATGAATCCCCATAAGGGATCATGGTATGCAGTATTTTCTAAGCCTTCTGACCTTATATGTTCTACACACCACACTTTGGAAAGTGCTTGTTTAGACTGAGGCTGTCCATGGTCTGGTTACAGGTGCAGAATAGAATTCCCTGAACTGAATCCAGGTAGATTCTCAGATGCATGGGCTAGAATGCTCCCACTGCAGACCCCTGTTGTACCTTCCCCTCCCCAAAACACTTCAGCAGAAGGACTCACTTGCCCTTCTTCCCTTCTGGCAGAACCGTACTAAGGACCTGGATGTTTTTCCCATATGCTTTAAGTTCGTTTAATTATCTAATGAATAAATATTACCCTCCCTCTACGTTGCTTGTAGCTTGCTGATCTCACTGTTTGTGAAACAGCTGTGAAGACAGGTGGGTTGTAATCTCTGGGTAGCTAAAGCCTAGTGGCAGCCCAAGGATCATGTGTCAACCCTGTAATCCCACTCTGCACACACAGGAATCATTATGTGGGCTCGGGAAGGCGCAATCTCACGATTGGACACGAGGAGGTGACTCAGGTCCAAGTCAGGGCTAGCACTAGCCTCCTGGTAAACAACTGACCCATCCTTTCTGGGCTCTTGTCCCCAGGATGTCAACAGCATCACAGAAATAGCTGTTTTGCTCACGGTTACTTCTCAGACCCACACCATTTGTCTAAGGCACGGTACCGTTCTAAGCCTTGCTTTCAGAGGACTGCTTCTGTGGCTTGCCTGAGGCCACACCGCCGTCCCCAGGGAGAGTAGCAGCCGCGGTGGCCAGGGGGTCGAGGGCAGCCAGTGCCCAGAAGGCTCCTCAGAGCTGGAGGCCCACGTGGGAGTCAAGAGTGGCAGTAAGAGGAGGAGGATGGGGTGGGGGACGTCAGGTGGGTCAGGAGGGATGGCCTTCCATTCTGGTGCGTGCGTATGTGTGTATGTGTATGTGCGTGTGTATGTGTGCGTGTGTGTGCGTGTGCGTGCGTGCGTGCGCTGCTGCACTCATGCTCTGGTAGAGCCTGTCAGGCTGCCCAGTCAGCTGGGACGTCAGGTCCTCTCAGGGAAGAAAGGAAGCAGAGGGACAAGGCATGCCAGCCTTTCATCCTAAGCCTGCTCCTGTACTGAGGAGTCTCCTCTCCCAGAGTCCCTGTCCTTTCCCGGGAACCAGGGAGCAGGTCAGAGTCCTCGGCTCTTTTAGAGGAGCAGGGGAAGGAGGAACTCTGTTGGCGGCTAGGCTCAGCACCTCCCTGTCAGTCCTGGGGTGCCTCCTGGGAGGTTGCCTGGGGGGGCCTTCTGAGGGAAGGCGGGGCAGGTTGTGGCCTAGGCCATCCCTTGGGTAAAATGAACCTGGTGGCCAGGCCAGGCCTGCGGCGGGGTTCGAATGGAAGCAGCCGAGGGGACGGTACGGCCGGTTCCTGCCGGGCTGTCAGGGGTCTGGTCCGCAAAGGGAAGCTGTGGCTTATCTTCTGTGCTCTGTCAGGAAGGCCAAATGCTCAGCTGGGTCGGGCAGCAGCGGCTTTAGCTTCTGGCTCCGGAGAGGGCCACGAACCCGGCCAGGATGCCACACGCAGCCGCTGCGGAGAGTTGGCATCACTTGGGCCCTTTAGGACCTTTGGAAATTTTCCACTTACATTTCGTATTCATGGAAGAATTTCCAGCCCGGACGTTTCCTGCACTTGCTCAAGGCTGCGCACAGATATGCAAAGCAGAGACCTCCCACCCCAGCCGCAGCAGGCAGGATAGGCTAGCTGCTGTCACACTGACTCAGCTCAGCTTCCCGGGTGCGCACGGCCCATGGCCCGAGCGTGTCGCCTGTGTGGCATCCTTGGGGCCAGCCATGGAGACTCCAGCAGCAGGCTCAGGTCTGTGTCGTGGGTGCTGACAGTGGGAATGTGGCAAGAGCAAGAGACGGCTTCTTTTGTCAGGAGGGGACTTAAGGGGTCCTGTGCTTCCTTTCTGGAGGGGTTGTAGAGCCATGAAAAAGCTGTTTCTTGACACTGGTGGCATTCTATAGCTTTCTAACCTTGGGCCACTTCTCCAAGCCCATCAGAGGGTGTCATTTGTAACAACGAGATAAGCTATACCCTAGCTGATTGACTTCACAGTTAAGCCTCCCAAGCCGGTGGCTTCAGCTGACAAACGGTTGACAAACGGTTGACAAACGGTTGACAACCAGGCTTGAAGAAGCAGCTGTAGCTGAGCCTCTGCTTAGCATCAACAGAGCTGGCTTTCCTGGGCTTGTCTGCCCTGCCAGGTGTCTCTGGGTCTGCGAAGAGAGACGAGCCATGGAGGGAGGGGTCAGCAGGTGGGAGCTGTCTGCCCGGATGTCCAGAAGACAGGGTTATAACTGGCTCCTGAGGCCCACTGACTTAGCCCGGCACCCCAGCTGGGTTCCTCGGTCCATACTGTGGTATGGAATGAAGTCTCCCCCGCTTATTTAAGACACTGGTAGTAATTCTGCAGGAGATGGTTATGGGTTCTGCGACAAAAGGGATCTAGATGGGGAAGTGTCCTCGGGCCTTTGATGTGTCTTGGGAATTCAGGGTCAGGAACTATGGGATGGAGCATCTCCCTGATAATTGACCACAAGACCTGTTTCACCAGCAACAAGTGTCGACTTTTCATGGGACCCACTTTGGAAAAGGCTGATTTAAACTATTTAAAGAAAAAAGAAGATCTTTTATAGAAAGATGCCTCCAGGAAAGTATGTTTAATTGACTTCAGCAAGGTAAAAATGCTTTGTGGAAAGACATGGCAGGATCTGGCAGAAGAGTCCTCAGACACAAAGAACCACCCCCCACCCTAACCCCATTTCTGAGGAGGCCTGGTACGCTGTGGCTGGTTCATGCCTGGGTGTGTTTGTAGGGTAAGGGTTAGGGGGTAGGGAGGTGGTGGTGGGCAGGTTCTGTCCAGGGCAGAGATGGGTCTCAGTGGTATAATTCCCTTAGCTGGCCTGTTTCTGATGTGGGTTAAGTGGGAGAAGACCTTAATTACCAAAACCTGGGATGTAGAAGTTCACAATTTTTTTCCTATTTTCCTTTCTCTTTAGGCTATTTTCTCTCTATCTTCTTTGTGTTCGTTAAAATGACATAACAGTGTTAGGGGCACCTGGGTGGCTCAGTCGGTTAAGCCTCTGACTCTTGATTTTGGCTCGGGTCAAGATCTCAGGGTCCTGAGACGGAGCCCCCTCATCAGGCTCCCTGCTCAGCAGGGGTTCTGTCTCTCCCCAGCCCTCCCCGCCCCCTCTCATGCACACACTCTCTCCCTCTCTAAAATAAATAAGTAAATGTTTTAAGAAATGGCATTATAACAACATTAGTGATAAAAATCAGATATTGCCTCACACACAGGCAATCCTGCCATCTGGTCATTTGAGTGTCTCTCCTGCAGCCCTTTATCCTTAAGGGGAGGCATTTTCATATCACTGTACCCAAAGCATGGGTACAGTTTTATGTATTAATTTTTTCATGTACTGTCATTTCACAGCATTTTTTATGTGATTGTACTTTCCTCATAGTTATAATTTTGGTTGTTTAACTTTTTTTTTGTTTTCAAGTGAGCATGCTCTCATTTGGACATTTTAAAGCTACATACGAATAGTGCAGGTAAACGTCTTTGCACTTTCCTTCCTGCAGATTCTTTTCTTAGAAGCCATTTCTGGAAGTGGGTTTACTCTATCAAATGGCGTAGATGCTTGATGGCCTTCGCTGCCCCTTGCCTGGGGCCTGTTTGATGTCTACTTCGGAGATGCCCTGTGAGGTTTTGGAATTCTGTAGTTGACCCGCAGACTTAGGGTAGGGGGGACAGGGGTCCAGCTTTGTTCTCACCTACCAGTTCCTCCTGGCTCTAGTTCTTTGTCTTCCTCTCTATTTCTCTCCCGTCACCTTCCTCTCCAAGCCCCGTTCTGATGGTTTCCAGCTTCCCCTTCTGTCTGCTATCAGGATGTGGACATCGTCACAGTTAGCTCTGGTCCCCTTCTTCCGTGCAGGTCAGGCCTTTGCTATTTTGCTTTCTGCCCCCACAGACCGACACAGTTGTGTGCCAACTTCCTTCCTCCTCAGCAGTGCCCTCCCACTGAACCTGCTGAAGGGGAGAGAGGCCTAGGAAAGGCATGGCCCTGTGGGTGGAAGGAAGAAGGAAATTGGCTTCACAATCAAGGGGACCACAGATGTACTTTGACAGGTGTTGCTAGCCTGCTTTCTTCTTCCTGTCTTGTAATGAATGAGGCCCAGTGGCCACAGAGAAGATCAGAGCACAAGCCTCCCTGAGCTTTGGAAACCCCTCTGGTACCTAGAAATTACAGCACTTAGAACTGAGAGGGCCTTGGAGACTGCTTAGTCTTTATCTCACAGTGGAGAAAACTGTGAGGCCCAGAGAGTGACTGTCCTAAGGTTGCTCAGTGAGCCCCTCCTCCCCCGTAATTGCTTCCCCTCCTGGCCACACAGCATCTGGGTCCTGCCTTACCCTCAGCTTCCTCTCTCCCTAATTAAGCCACCCCTCTCTTTAAACCGTCCTGTGGTAATAGATAGATGCAGTATTCACCCATTCCATAAATGTGATGCTGGGGACAGTGAGGAGACCTCCGTGACGCCCAGGTGGACAAAGAGAAGCTCCAGGATGCAGTGGTTAAGAAGACAGACGTGGGAACCAGGTGCCTGGGTTCAAATCCCTGAGCAGAGGCTCAGAGAAGAAAGGGGGCGCGGGGCGTTACAAAGGCTGAGAACAGCACAGGTCCGCCCGCTTAATGAAAGTGGGACCCGGGCACATTAGCTCTCTGGGCCTTCACTTTCTCATCTGTAAAATGTGAATAATAGGATTAACCAAATGAATAAATAGAAAGGGTTTGGCAGTGTGTACTTAATATGGCCTATGTACACGTCGAAAGAAAGGAACCACCCAGGTAATTTAGGCCACCTACAGATAGTAAGGAAGTAGTAGGCAGATAAGGCAAGCTGCTTTGAGGAAGTGACTTTTCGGCTGGACTGTGAAAGGTGAAGAGTATTCCTGACTCTAGACCTTTCTTTTATTTGCTGTGTTGTCTTCCAAGTTCCACAAAGTCTCGGAGATGGTAGACCCATGGCAGTAAACTGCTTCTTTTAAAAAAAAAGGCCTTTTGCATGTGAGGAAGAATGAAGCTATGGATTCCCCTGAGCACTGTGGTCATCTAGTAGGACCTTAGGCTAGTCATTAGACCTTTGGGTTTAGTCCTCCCCTCTGTGCAGGAGGGAGTGAGGTTTGGTCATTGCTGTTCCCAGATGGCCTCTGGACCGTCTGCAGGAGGGAGCCTAAACTCTCCTCTCCCTTCCCCATCGTGGAAACAAAGCCGGGAAAGGTGGGACTGCCCAGGTGCTGTGGGTTCCTTGAGTTCTGGAAAAAAGAAGCGCACATAGACAATTCATTCTTGGACTTCTGAATTTGCTTTCTCATGAAATGTGAGTGGTGCTACCCTCTTCACATCCAATGATTTATGAAGCTAGCTTTTTTTTTCTTTTTTTAGATTTATGTATTTATTTGATAGAGACAGAGAGTGGGTGGAGGAACAGAGGGACAGGGAGAGAGAATCTTAAGCAGACTCCTTGCTAAGTGTAGAGCCCAATGCGGAGCTCAGTCTCATGACCCTGAGATCAAGACCTGAGCCAAAACCAAGGCTCAGAAGTTTAACGGGATGTGCCACCGAGGCGCCCTATGGAGCTAGTTGTTAAAATTGGGCTGTTGAGTTTGTTCTGGGGAATTCCTGAGCAAGACAACTGACCCCAAGGGCCAGGCCCTTATTTTAGTACCTTCTCCTTCCCCACCCCACTGACTCAGGCCACCCAGGAATTCAGGAAGGTTAACGCTTGTTTCTCTTTCTGCTAGCCGAGATGCCGCGCCAGTTTCCCAAGCTGAACATCTCTGAGGTGGATGAGCAGGTCCGGCTCCTGGCGGAGAAGGTGTTTGCTAAAGTGCTCCGGGAAGAGGACAGCAAAGATGCCCTGTCCCTTTTCACCGTCCCTGAGGACTGCCCCATCGGGCAGAAGGAGGCCAAGGAGAGGGAGCTGCAGAAGGAGCTCGCGGAGCAGAAGTCTGTGGAGACGGCGAAAAGGTCGGTCCCCACGGCCCAGTGCCCGTGTGCACAGTTGTGCAGGCCCCTGCAGGCTGTGGGTGTGTGTCCTGAGATGAGCTGGCCACTCCCTGGGAGCTGAGTTTGTTTCTTAACCAAGACCACTCAATTTACCACTCATTTCTTGAAGAAAGTTTCAGTGCCTGGGTTAAGTTGGAAGGGTCAAAACCGCCATTTTCTCTGCTGCTGTTTGAATAACAAATCAAGTGCCTAAACACACATCATTTGCAAATGTTATTTCCACATTCTTACTGGAATTTGAGGATTTCTTGGGAAACACCAGTTTTACTTCTTTTCATCACTTGACAAGTGCTTGGCGTTTTTAAATGAGTCCATTCGCTACTTGCCAAGTGCTGTGCTGGGCACTGGGGATCACTAAAGAACAAAACAGATACAGTCCCTGCCCAGTAGAGCTTACAGTTAGTTGGTCTAGACCATAATTAAGTAAGGGGACAAATTAGATAAAATATAGCAAGTTCTGATAAGGGCTGTATCAGTGAGGGTCTAACCAGAAAAAACAGAAGCCATGGAAGTACTGGAAATAGGATTTTAATGCAGGGGATGGGTACGGAGGTGGTAGAGAACCGAGAAGACAAGCAGAGGACAGAGAGGCGGGCCAGAGACCAGAGACGGTAGGAAGCAGCTCCAGTCTGGGCTGGAGGGATGATGGGAAGAGGTGGTGTTGCTGGTGCCCAGGGCCCGGGGTGGAGAAGTTGGAACTGTGGAGGCCTTTTCATGGAAAATGAGCTAAGAAGGAGAGGCCACAGCTGCGCAGATGCCTCGAAGACATGAGATGCTTCCAAGATGGAAGCAGGAGATACCTGGCTTTAATCCTTTTGGCATTTTCCAGTTTCTCCCAGTGGTTACCATCAGTCAGATCAAGCCAGAAGCCAGCTGACACAATGCTGGAAACACAGGGGAAGATGAGGAGTGGATCTGAGGACAAACAGGCCTAGTGTGGGTGCTATGAAGTGGATGAATAAGGAGTTTAAGGATAGAGAGAGAGAGGGAGAGAGACAGACAGACAGAGAGAAGGAGGGAGGAGCCTCAGGCTGGAGGGAGTGTCAGGACTCAGGTCAGGCTGGCCTTGGGCTCCCTGAGAACAAGTTTGGATCTTAGTTCAAGGGCGATGTGAAGTCCTCCTCCTTTCAGTTTATCTCACCCAGCAGAGTGCGGTTGAGGAAGACAAGAGCTCTGAGAAAGCGTCTGGTGGGGTTTTAGCTGGGTGCTTGCCCAGCCAGCAACGGCAGACCCCAGAGCTAACGAACATAGTGGATATTGAGCCCTACCTGGGACCTCATAGCAATCAGGTCCTTCCTAAGATACCTCCTTATTTTTAAAGGCAAGCCCCTTGCTTTCTTGGTAGTTGAGAATTTCAGTCTTACCTTAATGTGTTGGGAATAATGAGTACTGGTATAAAGGCAAGAACAGAGCTTCACCACGCCAAAGAAGTGCTTTCCTTCCTCTGAGGGGCTCTGAGCCCCCAAAGTGAAGGGGTAGAGGGTGCCATCTGGCAGCTGTGAGTGCCAGCCGGTGCTGGGTGAGGGGGGGTGGCTGTTGGCCCAGCAGTGTGCTCATCCCAGGAGGGTCAAGAAGAGCAGGACTGTGGAGATCCCCTCCCCCCTGCGCTGGCTTGACAGAGGGCTGGCTCTAGGAACTGAATGGTGTGCCGGGCCCTCTGTGTTTTATGAATCGTGCATTTTAGACCCTTAATAATAAGAAGAGAAGAAGTCCTGGCATTTTTTTGTTATTAGGAATAGTGGGTTTCTGGGGCCGCTTTCCATTACAGGGTGACATCTGCAAAATGAGGTGGTTCTCTTCTTATCGAGGCCCAGCCTAACAGCAAAATGGAAACCTTCTTACTCCGGTCCCCATGGTGCTCCGAGGTTTCCAAAAATTCTTCTGTAGGCTCCTCTCCAGAAATCATGTTCTGTCCCTCCTTACCAGGATCGGTGGTCTCAGTTTGCATCTCTCTGGAAGCTCCTTGAGATTGGCCTCTGGCTCCCACTGTATCCCCAGGATCCACCCCGGGACTTAGCCATGGTAGTGAGCAGTGGAGGGTGGCAGAGAAAAGATGTCCTATTCCTTCACTGCTGCTGCAGATACTACATGAGAGCAGCTACAGCTCTCTGAACCGCTGTGTTCTGCCACTCACTAGAATTTTCTGTGACCTTGGAAAATTAGGAAAACTCTCTGTGCTCTAGTCCCTTCCTCTCCTATAAAGTGGGAATGTTAACAGTAGCTACTTCTGTGGGGTATTGTGAGGAATGAGGGGATTGACATGGAAGGGGCTTAGGACAGTGCCTGGGTCACACACAGCAAGCCCCATGTCGCTGTTCATGGCTTGCCCGACTCCCTGCCGAGGAGACGATGGCAGTAGATGCTCGGTCCTGGGCTGCTCAGTGGGCTTTGCCTTCTTTAACCCCCACATCAAGCTGATTAGCTGGATGTTCTTACTGACTTCCATTTTATAGATTAGGAAACTAGGGCTCAGAGAGGTGAAATTAACCTGCACGAGGATGTGTAGCAAGGAAGTGACAGAGCAGGGACTAGAACACATGTCTTTGGAATCTAGAACCCCAACTTCGATCACGAGGTTCTTCCATCCCTGGCCAGGGGTGAGGTTTTTGTTTCCACCTATAGGTGCTGGAATGAGACCGGGTACCCCTCGCCAGGGTGTAATTGCTGGCTTTTGAATGAAAGGAGGGGAAGCTGGGCCAAAGCTCTTCACTGCCCACTGGCTTTTCTCCCAAAGGAAGGACTGGTCCCTGCACTTAGTGGTGGGAGAGCCCAGTGGTGTTCAGAGTTGTATGGCCCTAATTCGTCTTTCAGCTTGGCTGCTCAGTACAGGCACCGTTATGCAAATACTCATAGGCGAGCCGTCCCTGGAGGAACTCTCTCCCCAGCTTCCTCTTTCTTTCTGTTGCCTCCCTGACATTCTGGGATATAAATGGTCATATGGAGCCATCCTGCAAGGAGCCCACAGGCCCGGAGCCAGCAGCACATCTCCAGATACCCGGAGTCTGTGGCTCTGTGTTTCGAACTGCGGCATGAGAAAGGGCATCCAGTTTGGAAGAAGCCCTTCCCCATCCTGGCTCCTCCGACAAGCCTGAATATTTCTGGCACTTGAGAAGGCCTTTCTTTACAACCATTGCCTTTTTCTCTCTTATTTAAAAAAGAAAAGAAAAGAGAAGAAAAGAAAAGGACTAATTGTAGGTCTCATGTAAGGGCACAAACTAAAACCAAGACGTAAACCAGCTTCTTGTAAAAGAAGAAAAACTGGACGGTGAGTAGGAAAGATGAGGTGCTGTGGCCTGGAGGCCTGGAGGCTCTAAGAGCCGAGCTGGGTTCAGGCATCTCCCTTCTAGGAGGGGGCCGACTCCAGGAGCCAGTGCTCTGGGCTGCTCAGAGAAGCTCTCCTTTTGCCGGCTAGACCGGATGAGGAGAGCAACGAGGACAGCTTGCCACAGGGCCCTGCCTCCTTAGGAAGATGACACTGGGACTGTTGGGAGTCCCAGGTCCCTGTTGGGTCTTGGGGGCAGGTCAAGGTGAGATGGTGGGGCGGACAATCTATGAAATCAAAGTTGGGGGGCAGAGAAAAGCAGACTGGAGAAGCGAGAGGTACCCGGAAGCTGTCCCTTGGTCCACACGGAATCCTGTCATCTCCCTAGTCAGAGCTCACCTACTCTGCGAAAGCACAAAGTTACAACTTAGGGCAACACTGATGGCCACACAAAGAATATGCAGCCAAAATGTACATGAGTGCTCCTTAGCTCTCCTGTTTCTTCCTTTTACGCAGCTTTATTGAGATATAATTCCCATACCATACAATCTACCCATTTAACGTGTACAATTCACACGTTTTATTATATTTGCAGACTTAGGCAACCATCCCCACAATCCACTGTAGATCATTTTTATCAGCCCCCAAAGAAACCCTGTCGTTTTCAGCCGTGATCGCCCCAATACTCCCATCCCATCTCCTATTTGTTCTTTACAGAGAGTTCTAATAACCTTGGTTGTCTTGTTTCTTATCTTGTGACAGATTTAAGTGGGGAGATGAGAAGTGGGGAGAGGGATCTCCATGGGCAGGGACGCAGAAGGGGCATGTGGGGATTGTGGGCTCAGGCGTGGCAGTCAGGCCTGGGAGTTCAGATGACAGCCCTTCTCTGTCTACGGAGTGGCCTCGGGGCGAGGCTCTTAACTGCCAGGCCCCAGTTTCCTGATCTGCACAATGAGGATAATAAAGCACCTACTTGGCAAGAATTAAGTGAGCTAATACGCTTGACTACTTAGGACAGTGCTTGGAACATCATCAGCGTTCTTGGTTTGGTTTTGTCATTGTTATTACCTGACAGTCAACAGTGAAGGAGGAAGTCATGAAAAGCCACACAAGAATTCGAAGCACAGCAGTCTTGGGACAAAATGCCTCTAAGCTCATGACTGGGTAATACAACGATGACTATGAGTCATCAAGAGAATTTTAAATTGTGTTTAGCATGCACTGATTAAAATATAGGAATTATGAATTTCATTTAAAAAAACCCCACACCATAACTGGCTTTTTTTTTTTTTTAATTGAGTTTAAGGGGACTAGATTTTGTCTGAAAAATATAGCTTTCTAGAACAGCTACTTTCCCAAGTCAAATAGATAAACCAGTATTTGTTAGGAATTGAGCGTAGTACAGTTATGGTGTTATTAAATCATTCAGTTTAATGAAATTTCTAAAATCAGGGGTAGGTAACTTTTTAAATTCAGGGCTGTTAACAAAGGAGCTTCATTTATTTTTTTAAAAAGTTTTTTTTTAATTAAATTTTTTATTTTTTATAAACATATATTTTTATCCCCCGGGGTACAGGTATGTGAATCACCAGGTTTACACACTTCACAGCACTCACCTTTCTAAAAATTTATTTATTTGAGAGAGAGAGAATCTTAAGCAGGCTTCATGCCCAGCATGGATCCCAACATGGGGGCTCCATCTCAGGATCCTGAGATCAAGACTTGAGCTGAAATCAAGAGTCCAGTGCTCAAATGACAGAACCACCCAGGTGCCCCAAGGAGCTTCATTTAAAACAGCTTGATACATTTGTTTTTGACGTTAGGAATAGAGAGTATTAGGCCTATTTTAAAAGATAGTAAAGATTGTACTTCATTTTGACCTCTGAGGTCTTTTGGGAGGAAAGGCAGCTGGGAAGGACTGGGGAGAGGGAAGAAGGGAGCAGGCAGGCAATGGAGACCTACATTTGGTCAGGAGGGAGCCAAGGGAGACAGTGACAGATGAGGGCAGGTTATCAGAGGGAAGTAAAGGGAGAGACCGTCTTTATGCCTGACAGGCTTCAAGTGTGCAAACCAAAGCTATGCCACCTGGGCAGGCCACTGGCCATTTGGTGTGTGCAAAGAGAAAGACCTGTCCACGGGGCCCACGGGCCTGGCATCCCTTCTCACAGCGCTTTCCCCTCCTGGGCATGCACCAGTCTAGTCAACTGTATCAGCTTCTGGATAGACTGTGACCTCAGGTCCCAGTCATTGCTCCCCTTTTTAGACCATGGGTCCCCACTTCCCCAGTAATCAGTGCAGTGATGGTGGAAGCAATGGGGGACAGTGGGAGATGCCTGGCCACCTAATGGCATTCAGATTCACACTGTTAATAAATCTCCATGTTGTTTGGGACTAAAGGTTTGGGGCCAAACCTTTAAAAGGGTAATTCTCATCTGGAGGGGTAGAGGCTGCCAGAGTGAAATGAGTGTGTGTGTGTGTGTGTGTGTGGTGGTGGGGGGTGGTTCAAACAAGCCTGCCCATTCTGAGTATTCTCCTCTCCTTTGAGAATGAGGTAGGGAGACTTCTCTGTCCCTGCTGCTTTACTGCTCCCACCTGTCTGACCAGGTGTTTCCTCTGGGATCCCCAAATCTCCAGAGCATCTCACACACCAACCGTGTTGTGTGATGACAGCCCGTTGAGTGGTCTGGCCATCTATGCCATCCTCAGCCAGCCCCTGGAGTCCAGGGTAGAGTTTCTCTCTGTCTACCCCTGGGGCCTGGCCCTTGGTACTTGATTGAGTCAAGTGAGGTCTGCATGTGGCCCCCTGACTCACTGTACACAATTGAGAGCCTTCGGGGAAAGGTTTGTTCTGCTGACTGGCTCTCCCCGGAAGCCCTCTGGACGGACCACACAGGGCAGTGTGCTTCAGAGGGTCCCTGGAAAGATGCTGGCTGTTCTCTAGAAGATTGAGGAGGGCCTTGAGGTCTTAACTTGGGTTTAGCATATGAACCAAATGTTGTTATAGAAAGGTTTTGGGGTGCCCCGGAGCTAAGGAGGGCTGGAGAGTGGCGCAGGGATAGGGATGGGAACACAGTGAATGGCAGGGGCAGCAAAGGGCCATAGAGCTGGGATAGGAAAGGTACCAGCTAGGTGCTGAGAGGTGCTGTAATAACAGCCCACGTGGCCAGTTCACGTCCTTGTGTTGAGGGCCTGTTTGGGCAAGAAGGTCTCTGTGGCCCAGGAGGATCATCCATTTCCAAGAGGACAAAGCTGCTCCTGGCCCTTTGGGCCCTCAGGCCTGGCCTGGAGCTAGTGTCTTCCCAGTCCCACACCCTGCCAGCTCTTTGGTAGGACTGAGTCTCTGCCAGGTGGATATGTGGGTGGGGGAAGGAGGGGGCCTGCCAGCTGTGACAGAGAGAGCTGGCTCATTCTGGTGCCCCAAGGGCTAGCACGAGGTACAACAGGTGGGACTGTGGACAGACAGATCTTGGCCCATCGTAAGGAAGTGCTTTCTAACAGTGACAACAGATCATGTTTTGTTCACCTTGTTTGCGTGCTTAGCACTGGCCTGACCCAGAGTAAGTGCTTGGTGAATATATTTTGAATAAATTATTGATGGCTGATGTCTTGTTCAGAAATGTAATGAGCTGTTTGTCAGTGGAGGTGTTTAAGCAGAGGCTGCCTCAGTGAGAGGACTGGGATGTGTAGTTTTAAAATCCTTTTCAGCCAAGACCATGGTTCTCTACTTCATATAAAGCTTATGCCTCCTTCTTTTATTATTGTTATGCGTGTGGGGCTTCAGATGGTCTTGAGAGGGAGAGAAAGACAGGTGTGGGGACACACACACACACACACACACGCACACACATTCAGTCATACACAGTTGCTGCTCTCCACCTTTGTTGGCTGAGCCTTGGTTCGCTGGAATGGATGTTACATATGGGCCTATGGTAGACAGAATTTCTGAAATGCCCCTGCCATAGATGGTCTTCTCTAATCTTCAGACCCTCTGAACACGATTAGACTGTAGAATATAAGGCAACAGAATATAGCACAGCAGCCTTACAGCCGCACAGAGCTGGTTTCTGCCAACCTCGTGCGTGAGCAGGGAAGTGGTTTCTTTCCTCGAGTCTCCAGATAAGAGCTCAGTGAAGCCAGAATCTTGACTTTGGCCTTTTGATACCCCAAGCACGGAGCCCAGCCAAACCCACCCAGACTTCTCACCTACAGAACTGTGAGCCAATTAAGGCTTGTGGCGATTTGTCATGCAACAATAGGAAATAAATACAGGTCCTCTCCTTGGTCTCCATTTAGCTTTTCCAGTTTGCTGAGATAGAAGCTTTGTGCTTGGCTCTGGTTACTCTAAGCCCTTGCCCCATCCATTGACAAACCTGTCCCTTGCACCTATACAGTCGGAGCTCTCAGCCCAGGGATGTTCACATGTGATAATCTGGTACCACTTGGAGGCCAAGCAGAGCCATAATGATGTCTTCAAGAAGAGTTCTTTGGGCAGCTAGGGGGTAATGGCTTCCCCACTGTGGCAGAAAAATACGGATATTCCTAGGACAAGCCTGGTGGGCTCCTGGCTTAGGCAGCCTTCCAACTTCCTGAACGCAGCAGGCTTTATTACTTTTCTTACCTGTTACTCACCTCAGACGTCTTCTTGCTTCTGCTTGCTGAGACCAGCCCTCGGGCGGTGTTGGCTGAGGCATGGGGGTGGGAGGTGGGGGAATGTTGGCAAAGAGATAAAAACCATGAGCTGGCAGGCATGTGAGTGACACAAACGCCAGAGTCTCATGGGATCCAGCTGAACAGGTCAGAATGTTAGAGGGGGCCCAGAGTAATAGCTCTTCCTGTAGTGCGAACGTCCAGAAGTTGCCAAAATGAGAATTTTATTGCTCAAGGTGAATCTTGAGGAAACCACTGAGGAATGATTGACTGGCAAGAGTGGACATCTTCCTTGGGGCAGGATGCTTAGCTCAGCTCTGTGGAATGCGTGGATGGCAGGCTGGAGAGAGCCTGAGCTGGAGGCTCCTGGAGTTCAGGCAGAGTTTCTGGAATGTCTCAGTGCCTCTGTTGTGCAGGGCCATGGGCTGGGCAAAGTACAACTCCGGAAAAGGGGCTGCCTCTACTTTCCAGGTACAAACAGCCTGGCCCCAAACAAGGGATGACAACAGGTGGGAATATAAGGACCAGGGAGCCATGGCAAGTGGTAGGTGTGTAGACAGAGGAGGGCAATGTGGTTCCTGAAAAATTGGCAGTGGGCCTGTGAGGAGAACTGGCCAAGTGTCAGGAGGAAGATAACTGCTTCCAGGTGACTCATAAGGCCTCTTTGGAGATCAGGCAGTTTCCCCACCCCTTCTGGGTAATCATGGTGTCTGGAGAAGAGAGCGGTTCTACGGGCTCTGCTGGGTCTTTGGGTCCTTTTCTGGTGGCTATGGGCCCTGGTTCTCCTGCTGGGCCCTTAGCTCATTCCTGGCATTGGATACTCCTGGGTGGCAGTGTTAGGGGACCGGGGTCATTAAAGACAGAGAAAAGGACAGGGAGAGGGAGTGCTCATGGCTTCGCCTCATTCCTTCACTTTTAATTCCCTTCCTGGGGATCCTAGGACTTGGGGTGATGTCTTTAGTTAATGAAGAAAGTGAGTTTCATGAATCACTGCAAATAAGCATAAGCTTGTGGCCTTGTAAACCACCTGTGCCCACTTCCCCAAGAGTTGGTGAAATCGTCTTTTTGTGCTAAGGTGACGGGTCCAGAGGGCCCTGAACTTGATGCTGACCACTCTCTTTCCCATAATAGAGATACAGGTCTGTGCCTGCCCTGCAGTGGGAGTGGCTAGGATGGCCCATGTCAGGCTTGAGGAAGGAGCAACAGGGGTGACAGGATGGAGCAAGGTCCCCGGGAGGCTGAGGACTCGCTGCCACCTTGCCGTGTGACCTTGAGCAAGCTCTCTTCTATTTCTGGGCACCTAACTCCTTCATGAAAAAAAGAGGTGGGACTGGTGGGTGGTCATGCTCTCTCCTGGTTCCAGTTTCAAACTTCGTGAACTACAGGGTGGGTGTCGCCTGTGACCCTATTCACTGTCCTTCCTGAGGCTGTTCACGTGCCGGGACTTAGAGTTTGGGTGACTTGACCTGGTCGTTTGGTGTGAGACCCTGGCAGTGTGGTCTGTCCTCTGTATCCCAAGACAGTTGCTTTCTCCAGGGTTCTGTGTGCTGTCCAAACAGGCCAGGGCCATGCTCCGTGATCCCAGGGAGGGGTGTCTGGAGGGCTGTTCTGTATCTCAGGCGGCGATGTGTGTGTGAGAAGAAGGCATAATTAGCAACTTCTTCATGGTAGGGCCAGCACCAGTGACGAATCAGAGGAAATTCTCCTGCCATGTACATAACAAAGACTATAACTTGCCCCAATTCCTGGCTGATGTTTCCCACTTTTCCTTGTCCTTGGCTTTTAGAAAGAAAAGTTTCAAGATGATTCGGTCCCAGTCCCTGTCTCTGCAAATGCCGACGCAGCAAGATTGGAAGGGCCCCCCGACATCCAGTCCGGTCATGTCTCCCACGACTCCTGTGTTCCCTGGTGCCACTTCCCAGCCCACGCCAGCGCCCTATGCTATGCCCGAGTTCCAGCGGGTCACCATCAGTGGAGATTATTGTGCCGGGGTAAGGCATCTCCCGCTCCCCACTCTCTCCCTGCGCATGAAGGCCAGTGTGCCTGTGCAGAGGCCAGGGTCCTTGGGCCACCGGGGACATCCCTTGTGCTGAAGCCTGGTCTGCCTGCGGGGGCCTGGGAGGTAGTGGGCAGGAGGCACAGGAGTCTGAAGACAAGGAGGGTCTTAGTGGAGCTTGTAAGGTGCAGGTGTGGCTAGGGCACTGCTCATCCCTGTGAGGGGGGCTGAGGGCTGTGGCCTGCAGGTTCCTTGTGTTCTGTGGGTCCAGAAGGCTGCTCTCTGTCCCTGCAAGCCATGGAGGAAGATGCCAGCTCGGACCCTTGAGTGTTTCCAAATGTTGAGTGGGCTCCACGTCCAGGCGTTGGCTTGTTCGCGTGGAATCAGTCATTGCCGGTTCAGCTCCTCCATGAGATTCGGCTCAGTATCCTTAAATACAGGCTAGACCCTCCCAACCAGGAAGAGGGGGTCCTGATGAGAAAGTGAACACGTAACCAAGTCGGTTAGCTCAGTCACTGAAAATGTGCTAATTTTCCTGGTTGGATGATGCATTTTTATTGCTTCCTTCTTGAAGAGAAGTATCACTTAGTGCAGTTGTAAGTTTGGTTCTCTCTTCCTGGCCCTCAACCTGCTACCTGCACCTCCCCCTCCCCCCTCCTCCTTCTTCCTCTTCCCCTTCTTCTCCTCCTCTTCCTCCTCCTCCTCTTCCTTCTTCTTCTTCTTCAGAGAGGGTGCACACACATGCAAGGTGGGGAGAGGGGCAGAGGGAGAGGGAGAGAGAGTTCCAAGCAGACTCCCTGCTGAGCGTGGAGCCCATCGTGATGCAGGACTCCATCTCACATCCCTGAGATCATGACCTGAGCTGAAGTCAAGAGATGGACACTTAACTGACCATGCCACTCAGGCGCCCCTGAAATATTTTATTGTTTGAGGCTACCCTTGGTTTTGGTTTTCTTATGTGTATCTACAATTAATTGGGCATGTATAATTTATTTATCTTTACATAAATGGTAGTTTACTATACACATCATACTGAGTCTAGCTTTTTTCACTTAACAGTACATCTGGGAGATAATGCCATTATCAATAGATAAAGAACATCCTTGTTCTTGTTCTTTCTTTCTTCCTTTTTTTTTTTTTACAAGTGCCTAATATTCCACTGTGTGGGTATACCACACTTGAAGTTCCTATGGATGGGAATTTTGTTGGATTGGACACAGTGCAGGCCTTCTCTGAAGTCACAGCCTCCTGACCAGGAGTCCTTGGTGTCTGTCTGGCCCCTGACATGTGGGCAGGATGGGAGAAGGGGGAAATAGAGGCAGGCTAGCAGCCTGCTGAATGGGATGATGTTGGCCTGGTGCAGTAGCTAGCTTCTTTCCATCGGTCCCCTGGCACAGAGCCCCTGAAATGGACAGTTGGTCCCCAGAGAGCTATGAGCAATGAGAGATAGGCTGACCTTGCAGATCACCTTGACTCCCAGTGGGCTTGCTCCCAGGCATGGGGCCTGTGTATCTGTGAGCTGGCTGGTGGCTGCTGGTCCACTGGGATCCTGAGCACCCTTTCTGATGCCTTTAGCCATGGTATGAGCCCCTTGCCCTGCTGAGTCCATTGGCTCTGCCAAGTGTTTGGCTTTGTCATCGGCAGGGACATATTTCTGTCTAAGGTTCTAAGATGTGTGTGTCTATTCACCTATTTCTGCTGCTCTCAGAAGCCATCCACTGGAAGGTCTAAAATGGAATTAGTACACCCTCATGGGGACACTTGGAAACAGGAAAGGAAAAGCTACTTTCTTTCTTTCTTTTTTTTTCTTTAAAGATTTTATTTATTTACTTATTTGATAGAGATCTCAGGTGGACAGAGAGGCAGGTGGAGGGGGGGCAGGAAGCAGGCTCCCTGCTGAGCAGAGAGCCCGATGCGGGGCTTGATCCCAGGACCCTAAGATCATGACCTGAGCCAAAGGCAGAGGCTTTAACCCACTGAGCCACCCAGGCACCCCAGGAAAACCTACTTTCTTAACAAAAGCTAGGAGCAATGCTGAGTGAAAGTATAAAAACATGCATGGGAAAGCTATGTACCAACTTCCTTCCTCTGAGCCTGGAGCGGGGTGAAAGAGCGGGGAGGGGAGGGTTTTAGCTGTATCTGTGATGATTTATTTATTCAAATATATAAGAGATCTGGAACAGTCATGAAAAACATTAAAAGTTTTAGCTCTGGAAGGTAGACACATGGGTGTCTGTTGTATTATCTTCAGTGCTTGTCTGTGTATTTAAAATATTTTTAAACTAAAAGTGATTTTTAATTAAAGCAGTGAGGAAACTTCCAGGAACCCCTCTCCCCTACCCTGTGCTCCACCAGCATCTTGGATCTCCCTCTGCTGTGGGTCGCTTGTGTCCTGTTATGTCTGTCTGTTTAGCTTCTTATCTCCCCAGACATGTTTGGGTTTCTGCCACATACCTCTTTCCCAGACAGACGGGGACGAAGGAGCCCACTGGAAGGTGGGCATGTATCTCTCTCTTCCCTCATTGAGAAACAGGCAGCTCCAGGGAGACAGAATATGCTTAGGTGCTGGGAGCCAGTCATATCAGAATCTGAAGTCTGACTTTGTAACTTGCGACGAGTGATTTATCCTTGCTGGCTCACAGCTTCCCCCTCAGTAGGATGGGTTGCCGTGAGGACCCAAACGAAATCCAACACTTGTCCATAAGTGCTTGTGGACTGGGTGAATTGGTGATTAACAGACAAAGCAGAGGCCAGGGGATGGCAAAGCAGCAGACTGAACCTGCAGAGTTTTTATTTTCACCTCTGGGGGACCCCTGGTTTTTTGCAGATGAAAGTGGTGAGCCTCACCTTCATCAGGGATGTGGTCCAGGCCCTTTTCACGCTCAGGGTGCATCAGCGGGGCTGTGGCTTACCAGCTGCATTTGAGGCCGGTCTTGGGGTTGCAGGCCGGAGCACTTCTGGGTCTCCAGCAGCCCTCATTCTCCACCTAGGCCGGGGGTCCCCGGGCTCAGTCATTCACTGGGAGGACACCTCGGACCCAGCCCAGAGGTGCTCAGGACTAGGATTTATTACAGTGATCGGATGCAGAGTGAAGTCAGCACGGGGAAAAGGTACAGACAGGAGAGTCTGGAGGAGCCCAGGCGCCTCTCCCTGTGGCGTCAACAGAACACACTTCATTCCTTCACCATCGACGTGTGACATGTTCGAAGTGTCGTCTACCCTGGAAGCTCATCAGAGACTCAGTACCCAAGGTTAATAACCTTGTCTTCCAGACTCCCAGAGAAAACCAGGTGTTTGTCATAAACCGTAGTGTTTGTGCAAACCACTGAGGCTGGATGAGCCGCTCCTGTTAGTCAGCGAGTGGTGGGCATACACCTGCAACGCAAGTTCTCAGCCGTCAGCTGAAAGCCAACTTCGCAGGAGATCTTGCTGTGGACAGTGGTCTCAGTCCTGCTATGTGGACTCTTCTCTGCCCACCCCCTTCTGCAGATCACTGTGGAGGACTATGAGCAGGCTGCCAAGAGCCTGGCCAAGGCCTTGATGATACGGGAGAAGTATGCCAGGCTTGCCTACCACCGCTTCCCACGGACCACTGCCCGCTACCTGGGTCATCGGCGGGGAGACACTGTGCCTCCGGAAGAGGGCCTCCCAGGTACTGTGGGGGTGTGGGGCATGGGGGTCCTAAGGGGGGCACAGCTCAAGAGTTGGTCGGGACTTTTACTGGCTGGATGTATTTGGCCCAGATGGTGTTTTAAGGAGAGGGCCCTGGCCTGGGCTTCCTACACCCATGTTTGCTGGTTTCCCTCAGCATTGCGTCTGCACGCACTGTGTGCTCTGCTCTGGGTAGAACTGAGCTATAGAAGTTCAGAGAGAGAAGGACAGTCCCTGAGCTTGATAGTCCCCCAGAGAGAGGCAGTCTCATCCTGGATATTTACAACAACACCATTAGACAGTAAATGCTGAATTTGCTGACGGGGTGGGATAGAGTGGGGGGTAGATGCAGAGTGCATGTTCTGGGAGCAGGGAAAGTAGGCTCTGGAGTCGAACACACCTGCGTTCTGGTCTTAGCTCCACAGCTTTCTTTTCTTTTCTTTTTTTTTTTTTAAAGATTTTTATTTATTTATTTGATAGACAGAGAGAGATCACAAGTCGGCAGAGAGGCAGGCAGAGAGGGAGGGGGAAGCAGGCTCCCTGCCGAGCAGAGAGCCCGATATATGGCTCGATCCCAGGACCCTAAGATCATGACCTGAGCTGAAGGCAGAGGCTTAAACCACTGAGCCACCCAGGCGCCCTGCTCCACAACTTTCTTGGGCAAGGTATTTCTCCAAACCTCAGTTTCTCAGTCTGTAAAATGGGACTAATATCTCTGTCCTGGGTCTGTTCTGAGGATGGATTGAGAGAGTGCACGTGAAGTACTTAGTGCAGTACTGGCATGACTGAACACTCTGAGTGAGTGTTCAGTCAGTGGTAGCTGCATTTATGCTGAAGAATTTGGAGAAAGAAGAGATCAGAGATAGGCAGGGTGGTTGCTGGGGGACTCTGGCCTGAGAAGGATCTAGGAGCAGTAGAGGTTGTAAGTTGGGTAAGATGAATGAAGACAACAAAAAGCCACCATCTACAAATTTGGCACCGGAGGATCAGGCAAGGGCCTGCTGGTCTGTGCCTGTACCCAGGA
This sequence comes from Neogale vison, assembly GCF_020171115.1. Taxonomy (NCBI): domain Eukaryota; kingdom Metazoa; phylum Chordata; class Mammalia; order Carnivora; family Mustelidae; genus Neogale; species Neogale vison. Next base: position 158,576,636 of record NC_058097.1, read on the forward strand.
CCCTGGCTGCCCTCTGGGTGTAATAGGTGCCAAGGGGTCTCTGTCTGGGTTTTCCTTGAAGCTCTGAGACCTGGATGTTGAGCATCTGTGACTGCCTGGGACCCTGGTTAAATCTCAGCCCTTCTGGTTCCATTTCCCTGAGGCAAGTCGATGTCGCCTGCCTCAGTCTTGGCAAGGGCCAACAGAGTACCCGGGGGCCTGGGAATGAGTCTGGTGAGGCCGAGGCTGTGTCTTCCTGCAGGATCCTGGCTCACTTTAGGGACTCCTGAGCTGGCCGGGGGCTGTGCCTAATGTGGGCACATGCTTTAGCTCCTGCGATGCCTCACATCTGCTCCGGGGTGGTCTGTTCCGAGCAGTACCCAAGCAGGTCACTCAGCCTTGGCTGCTTTCTTTGATGAAGAGTCCCAGGCTTCCCCCTGCCTGGGCTGGCAGCTGAGCAGCTGGACCCTGTGGAGGGTTGGCTGGTGTGCAGAGTCGGAGCCCCCAGATCTACTGCCATCTAGCATTACCTCTGTTCCTTGGCCAAAGGCAGAGCTCATCTAGAGTCAGCAGAAGTCCTGGGAAAAGTGATGAGAATAATGTTGTCTAATTGATGGCTCAGGAATTACTGTTACAAAGCCCCTCTTATACCCACTTTTGCAGACTTCACAACAGCTGGTGAAGGCAGGGGGTGTTAGTCTCAGATGAGCGGGGCATGGGACCAGAGAGGTGAAGTGCTTTGTTGAGTCTCATAGCTGGCAAATGGCCAAGAGGCATTTTCGGCTTCCTGTGGGCTAACAGCCCTGGGGACTGAGAGCTCTGTCCTTGCCATTCCTTGCTCTGTGGGGGGGATGGGCTGCCTAGTCTGTGCTTATCTGGGGAGGAGGGGGCCCCCCTTCTATTTAGCCCCGTGGCTGCCCCAGGCTCAGGAAGATGTGGGAGGACAGAGACAATTATTCCCACTGGGCAGTCCCAGGTGCTGCCTCGGACTATTTTATTACAAGACACAGCGGCCCTTTCTAATGTGCCTGGTGTCCCTCTCATGCCCAGGAGGCTGAAGCTCATTTCAGTTAAATTAAAAACATTTCCTGCCATGCCAGCCATGTGCCAGGGACTGTTCTAGGAAATGGGGATACAGTACTAAACAAGACAAACAGATAGGTCCCAGGATAAGTAAGTGGAATTCTTGCCCATAGCGGCAAATGCCACAGAGACGATACAGAGGAGGGAGGGATACAGGTGATGTCAGGGCAGGTAGATGTGGCTGGGGTGACGAGGTTTTAGCTGAGATGATGAGGATAGCCCTCCCCGAGTAGGTGACTTCTGAGCTCACGTGAGCTCACGACGTCAAGGGCACGTTGCCATCACTCAATCCTGTTTTGCAGATTTCCACCCTCCCCCTCTGCCCCAGGAAGATCCTTACTGTCTGGACAATGCTCCCCCCAACCTGGGCTACCTGGTTCGCATGCGGGGGGGCATCCTCTTCGTGTATGATAACAAGAAGATGCTGGAGCGCCAGGAGCCCCACAGCCTGCCCTACCCTGACCTGGAGACCTACACCGTGGACATGAGCCACATCCTGGCTCTCATCACGGATGGCCCCACGTAAGCCCGCTCTCCCTGAGTCCACCTCTCTGCATGGCAGCTGTCCTGTAGGAAGGGGCTGTCAAAGGCCAATCAGATCCCCCTTTTACTCCTGGCTTTCCTGCACTTAAATCACCCGCTTTCCCCCGTGCTTTGTGGGTTCCTGTAACAGTTTTCCATCATAGGCTGGCGTGTTCTTAGAGTCGGTACTACCTGTCTCTTCTGCATCCTGGAGCTGGAGCTTCTGCTCATCGGGGCCAACCTGTGCACCTTACAGTGGCGGTTCTCCCTCTCCCCAGGCAGGGCGGCAGCCTTGCCAAGATCCAGCCCAGGGCATCATAGATGGTGGAGGAGAGAAGACTGTTGCTTTGGTTGTTGGGTTTTCCGTGTTTCTGGAGGGGAGAGTGCAGGGAGCCTGGGAGCTTTGTGCCTTGACCCCCAGGATGCTTGCAGGCTCGGCTTGAGCTAAGCTGGCAGGCTGTTGTCTCTCTACATTGGGCCCCTCCCTTCTTGGTGAGCACTTCAGCTCATCAGTAAATGAGGTTTGGCAGGCCTGACCCCTGAGCCAGGGTGTGGCTGTGCTGAGTGCTGGGCTGAGTGCTGGGCCAGGAGCGGGAAGGGGGCAGGGAAAGGGTGTGGTCACTGCCCAGGAACCTCTCTTGCCCTGACTTTAGGGTTTGCTGGGAAAGCTGTGATGCCAGTTTCCAAGCGAGGAGAGTGGGTCCCGGGGGGGGGGGTGGGCAGAGTGGGTCTCAGGCCTCACTGATCTGAGGGCAGAGCTAAGAACCAGGGAGGAAAGAACAGTTTTCTGGAGGTTTACCTCTGCCATGTGAGGAGGAGCTTTGCTGGGAAGCCTGGGGAGGGAGAGGAGGGGCAGGACCCCGGCTATTCCAGGAGGTTTGGTGTGTGTGTGGTTGGGGGGAAGGGTTGTTCTATCCAGGAGGTTGTCCAGGCCAGTCCAGCAGGGAAAGGGACTAGGTGAGATGGCCTTTGAAATCCCTTCTGACTGCCTCTTCCTGCTTCCTCTGAGCTCTGCACTGGGGCTTGGCTCGGTCTCCATGACGACACTGTCCCAGGGTGGGCAGCTGCTCCTTATGAAAGGCCGAGTGATTTCATGCCAAGGGAGCTGCTGTTTGTTTGGGGGTCACAGGAAGGAGGGTGACGTGACTTGTGGTTGAAGGTTCCGTGGGGCTGTGGCACATGGCCAGGCCCCTGGGCTGGGTGTGGGCCTGGAGCTGGCCAGGAGCCGTGAGCCTTCCCACCTTTGACGGCCTTTGCTGGCTGGCAGGAGCATTAGACCCTGCAGAGGTTTCCGTCCTAGTAACAAACATCTGTACATTCGTCATCTGCTCAGGATACAAACACCTCCTCCGCTTGTCCTGAAACCTCAGAGCTGAAGGGTCTTCAGGTCTCGGGTTTGGGGAAGGTCATTAGGTCACAGGATGCTTCCTCCCCATGCCAAGGTGGGACTTGCCTCACAGTTTGGCTGTATTACTGAGGTTCTGGCAGAGGTGGAATTCCTTTTAAGGACTTAAAGGTGGCTGAGGATTGGTGGGAAGACAGAAGGAAGGAAGTTGGATAAGGAGGGAAACCTTTATCGAGCATCCTCTCTGCTCAGTCCTGGGTACTGCCATTTCCATGTGTTCATGGGAAACAGGTTTGGGATAAATTGCCGAAGCTGGAAGTCAGAGAACCTGCACGAGGTCGCAAGGTCAGCTTTGCGATGCCCCAAATGGACTGTCCACTCCTGTCACAGGGCACAGTCCAGCTGCGTCTGCCGAAAGTTGGAATGGCCACACCCCTCCCTGCTGCCCCCTGACCTTCCACCTGAGGGCCTGTCCCCACAGCCACCGGAGGTCTCCGAACTGAAGAGCTCCGGGAGACTTCTCCTCAGCTGTGATTTCTCCCCCTTCCCCACCCGCAGGAAAACATACTGTCACCGGCGACTGAACTTTCTGGAATCCAAGTTCAGCCTGCATGAGATGTTAAATGAAATGTCTGAGTTCAAAGAGTTGAAGAGTAACCCACACCGAGACTTCTATAACGTGAGAAAGGTGCGTCAGGAGCCCACTACGGAGAGCCACCCCTCCCGGGCCCCCTCCCAACCCAGTGGGATGCCCTGAGTCAGTCCGGGGCTGGTCCCCTATGTGGCCTTCCTTGGCCAGAAGAGTGTGACGTATATGTGTGGAAGCTAGACTGGTGGGTGGCCTGCCTGCTGTCAGGCCATGCCTCAGACCGTACTTGGTATGACTCTAGGTGGGAACTTTTGTCCGTGTTCTGTATCTGTTGCAGTGTACCCTGTGAGTTGAAAAATACGGTACAGCCTGTTAATTGATCGTAAGACTTGAGGCCAGGCTCCTTTTAAGGTGGAGGATGTATTCATCATGGAGAGAAAAGGCTGTTAAAATACCTTTGGACTTGGGAACTTGTGGTTTCCTTCCTTGTGGATCAGGAGTAGGGAAGGATCCCATGTGCTCCTATCTTGCCCCTCTGCTAGGGTGCGTGAGCCGTAGCCTGGGCTCGGGTGTGTGTGTTAAATAGTCCCGGCCTCCAGCTTTTCCATTTTCTTCCACTTAACTAATATCACTGATAAGCCTAGGGTGCTTGATGTTGAATGGGAGTCACTGCCTGTTCCTGAGAAGTTCCCAGCCCAGTCCTGTCAGTGTGAAGTATTGTGGCAGGAGTGGCTTCCAGGAAGAGCCTAGAACTGAGCCAACTTGAAGAGTGCATAAGACTCAGCCTGGGCAGGGGTGGAGGGCAAGGGAATGGAAGGGATGGCGTTCCAGGCAGAGGGCACAGCCGGAGACTGAGAGGGAGAGAGTGCTGTGCCATGGGAGAGGACAGACTATGTCCAGTGGTGTCACAGGAGCTCAGGTGTGAGTGACAGTGTGGTGCTGGGCTGTGGGGAGAGTGAGGTGACAGGTATGTGAGGTTCTGGACCATGTGGGGGCCCCTGGGTTTCTCAGAGGAAGCAGGGAGGGGCCATGGTCATACTCAGAGAAGCTCAGGGTGAAGGGTAGGGATTAGGTTTTGCCTCATGGCCCAACCTGAGCTGACTCACACTGGGCTCCTCATCTCTAGAGGGGCCTCTGTTGCAGATGTGACCCTTTGATGACCGCCCCTCCCCAGGGTCAGCTTTGAGAAGCGGGTGTTAGTCAGGGGAGGATATGGCTCATCTGTGGAACCCAGGCCTCCCTGACCTGATTGAGAACACTCAGCAGTAATGAATAGACAGCCTCCCCGAGGGAGGCCCTAGGGTCACTTCTGTTAAGCATCATGGGGTCTGGCATGGACTCCCACTTGGAAGGGACCTTAAGAGGGGGAGGTGGCTTCAGCTCATGGGCTGTGAGGCTTATGGAAATGTCTCAGGCATTCCAGGTAGAAGTGAGGGGCTGTGTTAGAAATCAGCCACCTGGCATTCTCACCCCCGAGCACTGTTTGCTCCTTCTCTGTGAGGCTTAGGTACTCAGACATGTAGGTGCTTCAGGCACCATGCCAACTCTTCTCAGCTCTGCTGAAATGCACCACAGGCCCAGGTGGGTGCCTGGGGAAGCTCCTTGCCTGGCCTGTGCAACCCCGCCCTCTGCATGAACACTCTGGTCCTGGCAGCTTCCCGCTTTCTGGGGCTAAAGGGCTCCTTACTAACCGCACTGGCTCAGACACTGTTTGCTTCTGAGGTGGGGCCCCCGTGGGTGTTCCTAGGCCCACTAGCTACTCTCTGGCTGTGATACAGGAGCGAGTCCTGGTTATGAACCCCTAGGTGTTCCCTGTCAGTCTGGGGGTGAATGTGTTCTCTGGATAGGGATGACCTTGACCCCTGTGCTGTGACTCATTGGCCTGTTCTCTGGCACCACAGCAGTCCATAAACATGGGCCCGGATCTGCTCCAAGTCAGGCCTCCGCCTGCCCTTCCCTGCATCCTGGTTGCTGGCTGCTTTATCTGGCCCTGGAAGCTTCTTCGGTGGGAAGAGAGCCGGTGTTCTGAAACTCAGGGTGGGCCGCGAGGGTGGCTCTGTATTTCCAAGGTAGCTATCAGTGTTGGGAGGGTAGGCTGGGGCCGTGCTCGGAGGCGGAGGCTCTGAGTGGCCACGGGTGTGTGGGGCTGGTCTTTGTGAATGTGTCTGTAGTATCGCAGCATCACAACACCGCATGGCTTAGGACACCACGTGGCCCAGCCGGCGGGACTGTGTAACTGAGACATTTGTTTTTTGCTCAGAGCTAAGAACCAGAGCTGAGTGTGTTTACTGCCGAGGACTTGGGTAAGATTGGGTTTTCTCCACGTCGGTTTAAGTGTCATATCAGGCAGAGCAAACCGGCTTCATCTTCTGTGCCAAACTTGACCAATCAGCCGTGGCTACTCCCATAGCTTAGTGAAAATGCTGCAGTTGGTTACCGATGTCTGGCATGGCTGGGGGAATGGCCAGTGTTGGCTCAGGGACCGGGGGCCGGGCAGCCCTGTTTGTAAACTGTCCTGTTGTGAAAGCCTGGACCCGATGTGAAAGCAGGAACACACTGGTATCTTCTGGTGAATTGAAAACACGGACATCCCATGACGGGTTCTTTTGCGTGTTCCTAAAATAATCACCTTGGACCTTCTAAAGTTTGGGTTGGATGCTTTCTGGATTGTCCAGTTGTTTTTCTCCCTCATCTTGTGACCTGTGGGGATAAGGACAGCCTGCACCCCCTGCTGTGTGTCACTGGTATTCGAGAGGACGGAACCAGAAAACCCAGAATGTGCTATGTCATGCCGAGGTGGTTGAGTCCAGCTGTGTCTGGCTGAGTTAAGCCTGGCTGGCTACTTGGGCGTCCCACAAAAGCCCCACCTGTCCCTGAGGTGACTGAATCCCTACATGGTGTTTTGGGTGATGTTCTGGCTTTTGGTGCTTTGAGTGGTTTTATATCTTTAATGGCTAGTGGTCTGTCTCTCTTGTTGGAAGGGCAGGATGAATGGCAGGAAGGGCCCCGATGAGTCAGTGATGTGGCCAGTGACATGGACTGGCTTGTATAATGTTCACAGAGACTCAGTAGATCAAATGTCCGGTTTGGCATGACTTGGAGATGCTGGCCAGCTGTGGACCACATTCTCTGGCCGCAGGTCAGCTGCCTGCCTATCCCAGCCATGGCAGAGTGCCCAGCTGGCTGCAGCAGGAAGGAATAGCACAGTCCTGGCCTGGGAGGCTGTTGCCATCTCCCTGGGCACCTCTCTGAGGCCCCCTGGGCTCAGGCCAGGGGAGTCAGGATGCGCACTTCGACCGTAGGCCATCCCTCAGCCTGGCCAGGGCACCACTGCATCAGGGCTACCCGCTGAAGGGAATGTTCCAAGAGGGGTCAGTGGGAAGGATGGCATTTTGTGGGGCATTTTGTGGGCCCTTGGGGTTACATGAGGATGTGGCTATCATCATTTGTTCATTTGTCCATCCATCGATTCAACAAATAAGTCATACTAGCCTCTGGGGTAGGCGTTGGAGACTCAGATGCATCAGCTGAAGCCCCTGTGCTTTGAGGCCTGTGCTCCTGGCCTAGTGGCAGAGTCGACTAGTCTGTAGACTGAATTGGGAAGACATGTACGGTAATGGGAGTGTGTGTGCTTGTTCCTGGCTGGGCGGGGGAAAAGCTGGTCAGTGTGCCAGGGTGATCAGGACTGGCTTCCAAGTGGAGGAGGTTGTAAGGAATCCCGCGTAGGTGGATGAGACTGGTGAGGGGCTAGAAGGCCTGCCCAGCAGAGGAGACATGTGGGCCAAGTGACACCGTGCAGAAGAGCACGGTGCCTCGGGCCCCTGTTAGTGCTGGGTCCTGGCGGGAGCACAGGCTGGGAGCAGGAAGGAGGGAATTAAGGTTGGAAGTCAGCCCCAGGCGAAGGCATTTGGTCTTTCTCTTGGGGAGACTTGGGGGCCGCTGATGACTCGTTAGCAGGGGAGTGGCCAGATCCAGTCTACATTTTAGAAAGATCTCTGGCTGCCATAACGAGGTGGAGAGGGCAGCAAAGCTAGAGGGAGGACAAGTTTCAAAGTCTAGAGGAGACTCTGGGGGGAGGGGTGCAGGTCCAGGTATCGGCGGGACTATGGGTGCTGAGGTTTCGCACACGACTCTGAGGCTGGGACTCCCCGTCTCCTTGCCAGTGGGCTTGGGGGTGGGGCTGGCTCACGGCTGGTGGTGCTGTGCTGCAGGTGGACACGCACATCCACGCGGCGGCCTGCATGAACCAGAAGCACCTGCTACGCTTCATCAAGCACACGTACCAGACCGAGCCCGACCGGACCGTGGCCGAGAAGCGGGGCCGCAAGATCACCCTGCGGCAGGTGTTCGACAGCCTGCACATGGACCCGTACGACCTCACCGTGGACTCCCTGGATGTCCATGCGGTGAGTGAGCCTCCCACCATCCTGGGTGGGTGTCCCACCCCCAGGAAAGCGGCCCAGTGGCTGTACCTGGGAGACGCTGCGGCTCTGTGGCTTCCAGGCATGGAGAGGTGAAAGGGAATTTGGCCTCAGGGAATCACAGGGCCATGGGACAGGGGAAAAGGGTATGCGACCTGGGGTCAGACAGGTCCCACTTCTAACTCCCCTTCTGCCAGCTAGGAGTTATAGGCCCTTAAGCAATTCGCTTACGCTTTTATTGCCTTCCTTATAAAATGGGGAATGCCATGTGTGCCTTGTTGACGGGACGGTTATTAAAAGACTGAATGATGGTGCAGAAGACAGTATGGAGTGTCCTAGGAAAAAGTTAAATACAGAATTGCCATGTATTGCAGCAATTCCATTCCCAGGAATATACCTCAAAGAACTGAAAGCAGGGACGGACACACATACGTGCACACCCAGGTGGACAGCAGCATTGTCTCCAATGGCTGAAAGGGGGAAACAACCCCAGTGTCCCATCAGTAGGTGAAAGGGCAAACAAGATGTGGTAAATGCGTACAATGGAATATGATTCAGCCCTGAAAAGGAATAAAGTACTGATACTCGGATATGGATATGTTCTTGAAAACATGACGCTAAGTCAAAAAAGGCAGACAGAAGAGGACACTTAATGTATGATTCACCTGTACGGGGCACGCAGAGTAGGCAAATTCATGGAGACAGGAAGGAGAGTGGTGGTTACCATGGGCAGGAGGAAGGAGTCATGGGCCGTCATCGTTACAGGAGCACAGGGTTTCAGTTTTACGAGATACAGTTCTGAGGACGCATGGTGGTGATGGTTGGGTGATGTAATGAGTGCATTTAATACCACTGAACTGTACACTTAAAAATGGTTAAGATGATAATTTTGCGTTAGGTCTGTTTTACCACAATAAAAAAAAAATCTTTGTTAAACAAACAAACAAAAAAACCATGGAATGAGGTGATGTGGAGAAGGTGCCTTCCGAAGTCCAAGCAGTAACAGACACACTGTGTTACTGACTGCTCAGTCGTCTGGTGTTTTCTGCTCACTCAGCCAGCTGGGCTCCTAGCCATGGTGCCTTGGAGCACGAGGTCCCTTGGTCCCCACAGAGGGCCCCACTTGAGGACTGGCTCAGTGAGGACAGGCTGGCTGAGTGAGGACTCACGGCCTGGCTCCGGGACTCCCCACGGGCTCACGCAAGAACGGACAAAGAAGACATTGGTCAGCGCAGCCACACATAAGGCCACCTCTTGAAGGCCTGGAGGGGGAGACGTGTGTGAATAGGAGCAATATGGCGACCTGCCTGGTGGTCTCCTCTCTCCAGGGCCGGCAGACCTTCCATCGCTTTGACAAGTTCAACTCCAAATACAACCCTGTGGGGGCCAGTGAGCTGCGCGACCTCTATTTGAAAACTGAGAACTACCTGGGAGGAGAGTACTTCGCTCGGATGGTCAAGGCGAGTGAGCCCTGGGCCTCTTCAAGCCTCCCCCCTGACCCAAGATGCCGGACAGCACCTGCCTGTGGAGGGTGGGGGCGCTGCAGGCCTCCTGTTTTCTCCTCCCCGAATCCCTGCGGGTCCACCATCCAGTGCGGGCAAGGCCCAGGTGCCTAGGGTGCCCTGGCTACCAGCTCCTGAGCACAGGCGGGCTGGTGCTGCAGGTGCCCATCGCAGGCCGCAGGAGGGCAGGGTATCCTAGTGCTTATGGTGTCCAGGCTCACCGCCCTGTCTGTCTGCAGCCTGGCTTTGGCTGGGGGCATCTGGAGATGCTTCTGCTGCCTGGCCTGGTTATGCACAGCACTGTGCAGAGGCCTTCCCTCCCCCAAGAAGGAGCCTCTCCTGGGGCGGAGGAGCAGTTACATGGCAGCTAGGGGATACAGATCAGGTCTCCCCAGCCTGGGTGCTGGTGACGGAGGAAGCTGCTGGATCCAGCAGCTGGCATGCTCTTGGGCTGACCCGAGCTCTTATTGGTGCTAGGAGGTGGCCAGGGAGCTGGAGGAGAGCAAGTACCAGTACTCAGAGCCACGGCTTTCCATCTACGGCCGCAGTCCTGAGGAATGGCCCAACCTGGCCCGCTGGTTCATCCAGCACAAGGTCTACTCGCCCAACATGCGCTGGATCATCCAGGTGCCCCGGATCTAGTAAGTGAGGCGGCCTGCTGTCTGCTGTGCCCTCTGGGGACACAGCCCATCGCTCGTGAGCTGCTGGGTCTGCACTATTCTGGTGGGGCTGGTGCTGGTACCGGCTTGGGCCTCTCCTCCCTAGATATTGTCCCATAGCAAGGGGTAGTCGGCAAAGCTCCTTGTGTCACTTCAACCCTTGTTTGTTGACAAACAAACCTGTGCAAGGCCTAGTAGGAACCACTACCCATCTTCTCATGGAGTTTGAGGGTGGGTGATGCTTTTGCCTGAGACCCTGGGTGTGAAACTTAGTGGTAGCCTACACTGCTGGCTCTCTCCATGGCTATAATTCAGATGACCACTGGCTTCTCCCATCTGGCCAGTGTGGGGCTCATGGTCCCTCAGTGGGCTGGGATATGCAGTGTAGGGGAAGTGAGCTGAGGGGCAGAGAGTCTGGATCACTGATACATTGGTGAACTCATCTCTTAGACATTGGGTCAGCCTGAGTCCCCAGACCCCACTCCCAGCATGGCCTGTAGCTTGGGAAAGCTCTCGGATGGGCAGGGGTGGATGTTGAGCTTCAAACCAGTGCCTAGTGTTGCAGACCTTGCTGGGAGCTAGAGAGGAGGGGAAGGACCTGTGTTCAAGCTGCATCTCTGGCTCTGCTCTGGGTGTTTCTATGGGAACACAAGCTGCTTGAGCAAAGGATGGGGCTGTCCTCCCATAGGCCAAGGGGTTCACTTTAATTAGCAAGTCTCTGTTTTCCCCCAGTGACATATTTAGGGCAAAGAAGCTGCTGCCAAGCTTTGGGAAGATGCTGGAGAATATCTTCCTTCCCCTCTTTGAGGCCACAATCAACCCCCAAGATCACCAAGAGCTTCATCTTTTCCTCAAATATGTAAGTGTGGGTGGTGCTGCAGGCGATGTGCACAGCGGTGGGTGGGAGAGAGGATTCCAAGGGGGCTGGGTCAGGCCTCCCTTCTCAGATCCTCTCTCTCATGTGCTCCGGAATGGGCAAGAAACTGAATTTCTAAAATAATGAGTTTGCTCCAGGTAGCAGAAGTCCCCTTCTCATCAGGGGCAGCCCTGGGGTGTGGGTAGGGTGTCAGGGAGACAGCAGTAGGCAAAGACTGGGGTGGAGTCAGTTCCTGGCCCGGTGGGGCTGGAAAGACTGGTTCCTGTCCCCCGCAGCATCCAGCAGCTGCCCCCGGTCTTTAGAAATGCAGACATTTCAATGCTCCTGCTTTAACCTTGAAATAATGGTCCTCCCATCTTGGTTGGTTGAGTACCGGAGACCGACAACGTATGTTTTTCTGCCTAGTTACGGGAGAGGGAAAGACGGAATGGAGAGGATACCCAGAAAAGGTATGAGTGGAGCAGGAGCTGATCCCTCCCTCTGGGTTCCCAGAGTGGAGGTGGCTGTCACAGTGAGAAGTGAGCCCAGAGTTCCATGGAGGTTCTGGGCATCTGACAGGGAAGAAGGAGAGAAGATTCCAGAGAGCTAGGTGGATGGGGGAGGGCTGTTGAGTCTGTGTGTTGAGTCTGCCAGGAATGGTTTAAACAGGCCGGGGGACATCACTGAATTTATGTTTTAGACAAACATCATTCTGGTTGTTGTGTGGAGAAAGGCCTGGAACAGAAGCTGGCTGGCGATGGGCTGAAAGGGGCAAGAGCAGAGTCAGGGGCCACACGCCAGCCCTGGAGAGAGACGCTGGGGGCTTCTTGCCGCAATAACAGCTCATGGTTGTTGAGTGTTTGGTGCCTGCTCCCGGGGTCCTCGCTACAACATGATCTCATTTCAGTCTCAGGACAACCTTATGTCACGTCCTTTTGTTGTTTTTAGTGCTAAGCGGAATCCTCACGTGCTTGCTGTGTGTTAAGCACTGTTAAGCGCTCTCCATGGACTGTCTCATTTAATTCGCACAGCAGTCCTGTGAAGCTACCAGCACCCGTTCACGCAGGAGGAAAAGACACGAAGCTAGGAGCTGGCCGAGCGGGCATTCGCAGGCGGGTGTCCGATCCCGAGCGGGGTATTGTCCATGTGCTACAGGGCCTCCCACGTAGGAAAAGTGAGGCACGGGCGGATGGCAGGCTAGGGCCTCTGGGCACGAGGTGGGCATCGCTTTAGTATTGACAGGGCCTGGGCGAAGCCTGAAGGTGGGCTGGGGGGAGTCCAGGGTGCCTTTGGGGGTCACTACCACAAGTGGGGGAAGAGCAGGCTCATGGAGCAGGAGTTGGGGGTTGGACATATCTTGTGCTTGGGGACACTGCATCTGTGGGATACAGAGCTCGGGAGAGGGGCTGATGTTACCTCCATGCCTGGTCCTGGAGAGTCCAGATAGGGCATGGGGCTAGTGAGGGCAAGGCGGGGCTCCCCCGGCCTCCCTGGCCCCCAGCCCCATTCAGGCTGTGCTGGGAGCTGTGGTGGCAGTCCTCTTAGTGCCTTTGACACTTGTTTCTATGACAAAGAAGTCTCTGCCAAGCCCTCATAGGTCCCTTGTTCCTCGAGGCCCCTACTGCCCATATAGGAATGGGAGGGACTGGCAGACCTGGCTGGGGCTCCCCAGTTTGGGCCAGCTGTGGAATAAGGTGGACAGTCTTCCAGAAGCCCCTTCAAAGTGCCGCTGTGGCTGAGAAGCTACATCTTTTGTGGGTTCACTATGGTCAAGGTCTGGGACCAGGTGACCAGGAAGCCAGTGACGAAAGGCAAAGTTTGGGCCCCAGCTGAGGAGCAGCTGCTGTGGAAGGACAGAGGGCTCAGAGGGCAGAGCGCCTCTCTCCTGGGGACCACAGCTCAGCCTTCCATGGGGCCCTCTAGGGTGGGACCCACCTTGACTTGTCTGTGAGGCATTTAGACTGGTTCCTGTGGGCCCAAATGTGCATCACAGGGGTGTCCTCGACTTAACAGCCCCAGAGTCTAGACCTGGAGCCCATTTAGGCTCAGAGTCCGGTTGTCTTGTGAGGGCAAGATCCCTGAGCATTTTGGGCCTGGTTTGTTCACAGGCAAGACCTCCTTCACAGGGTGGCTCTGACGGTTACGTTAGCTGTTGTGTGGTGCTTAGGGCCTAGCATATAGTAGGCTGATAGGAAACACCGGTCCCACTCCCCTCATAGCCATGCTGCTGATGGCCGTTTCTGCTAGCTACCCTGCGGTGCTCCTCCTTGGCACAGCAGAGAGGTGGGTGGTGGGTATGGCTTCCACTGGTCACTTGGTGCAGCCCGAGTTTTCCCTTGCCATCACCATGATCACACCAGGGCTTGGCACTCTCCAGGCTGGCCTCCTGGGTACATTCAGAAGCCACGGAGGGATGGACTGTGGGCTTGTTCCCACTCCCTATCCTGGGATGACATGGCCTCAGGCTGCACAGTCCCCAGCTGAGGTATGAGCCTGGGATGCCAGGACTTCAAAGCCTCTGGCAGCTCATCGGCCTCAGCTTGAGACAGGACTGCTCCTCCCGCCCAGGTGACAGGGTTTGACAGCGTGGACGACGAGTCCAAGCACAGCGACCACATGTTCTCAGACAAGAGCCCCAGCCCGGACGTCTGGACCAGCGAGCAGAACCCGCCGTACAGCTACTACCTGTACTACATGTACGCCAACATCATGGTGCTCAACAACCTCCGCAGGTGGGTGGGCCCGGCCCGGCCCCGCACACGACACGGGACTGCGAACATGATCGTACACAGTGTGGCCAGGCTGTGCCTGTACACACGGGTGCATCTGTGTGCCCCCCAGCTCCTGTGTGTACCTGTCTGTCTCTGGCCTCTGACACAGACTCGGGACGTGCCAGCACGCGCCTGCGTTCTTTCCGCGATACCGTCGGTGTTCATGCATGATGTGTGTAACAAGTGTCTACCTTCTATGTGACAGGCGCTGTCCCAGGCACAGGACATGGAATAGGGAACAACACGGACTAAACCCATGCCCACATGGAGCTCCTGGCCAGTAGCCTCACATGCACAGTCTCCCACCAGTGCGCACACACACACACACACACACACACACACGGGGCGACTCTGGCAGGAGTCGGGAGCCCGGGGCAGCCCACACGGACCTGTTCATTCCCCCCTTGCAAGTCTAGCCTCCCTCCTGCCCCCTGCCGGGCCATGGGGCCTCACTGGCTCAGGCTAACCCAGGGTAGTCTGTGGGTAGGGAGGTTCTGGATGGACCGGGATTGAAAGGAGATGGCTTGGTTTGGGGGAGGGGCAGTCCAGACTGAGCTTCTGGAGGTAGGGGCTTGAGTTCTAGCTCTGCTGCTGACCTGCCCAGGGGTTCCTAATGCCTGACTCCACCCTCCGGGTTTAACCAGTTTTATGACCAAGAAGTGGGACTTGACGGTTTCTCATGGCCGTTGCTGCTCTGAAGGTCTGTGAGAGCCTCGGCTCCAAGGCCTGGTGAAGAGCAGAAGGTGAGGAATGAACGGGGACAGAGCAGGGTCTCTCTCCACCATTCTGTCCCTTATCTGTTCCCCAGGGGCAGGGGGAGGGAGGTGGCATCCCCTGGTTCTGAAGATCCCTGGTCCTGGCACTCTATATTTTGGGAGAGGTGATTTCCAGAGTGCCTGTGACGGCTATGTTGACTCTGCCATGGGCAAGTCTCTCCCCCTGGAGCAGGCCCTGAGCTAGGGGTGCAGGCCCCAGGCCTGTGGGTTCCTAGTAGGGGCCCCTGGTAGGTTGAAGCAGGGGGTCCTTGCTGACCAAGTGCCTCACTTCTGCAGGGAACGGGGCCTGAGCACTTTCCTGTTCCGGCCTCACTGTGGGGAGGCTGGCTCCATCACCCACCTGGTGTCTGCTTTCCTGACCGCTGACAACATTTCCCACGGGCTGCTCCTCAAGAAGGTAACCAGGCGACTCACGGAAGCCGACCCTGCAAGGCTGGTCCTGCTCTGGCCTCCCCCGGGGAGGAGTGGGATCACCTGGGTTCCTGTCTGCCCCTGAGAGGCTCTGGCCAGTGACGTTAAAAGGCTGGGGCTTTTTTCTGGGTCGGGCTGTCCATCGTCATCTTGGTTTCATATTTAATTATGAAAGGAATATAATCAAACACATTGCAATTTGGATTTTCCAAAAGATGGAGAAATGGGAAAAAAAATCCTTACTGCTATTACTTCAAAAGAAATAGCCATTATTAGCTTTTTGGTATTTAGAATTCCCATCTTTTTTTTACCAAAGCATATTTCTTTCTTTCTTTTTTTTTTTTTTAATTAAAGCAGTTCTTTTTTTTTTTTTAAGATTTTATTTATTTATTTGACAGAGAGATCCCAAGTAGGCAGAGAGGCAGGCAGAGAGGGGGAAGCAGGCTCCCCGCTGGGCTTTGAGACCCATGCAGGGCTCCATCCCAGGACCGAGACTGTGACCTGAGCTGAAGGCAGAGGCTTAATCCACTGAGCCACCCAGGTGCCCTCCAAAAGCATATTTCTAACATGCTTGTTATTATGAGCACAGGTTTTTTGTTTGTTTCTGCTCTTTGAATAAGCTTTTTTCTGTGCTGCAACATAGTACTTTCGTTCATTCTAAAGGCGGTTAGAAGGATGGCCCACCGCTTGGACAGTTTATAATTGATTCAACTAGTCTCCAGTTGTTGGACAGAGTCCATCCAATTTTCCGCTTGTGTAAATAATGCAGCTATGAACTCTGCCCATTTGGTCTTCTCCATAGTTTGGATCACTTCCATAAGAAGGATGTTTGCTCAGACTCTTCTTGTGCCCTGATCCTGGGGAGGGGGGTGTCCCAGTTCTGTGAGGGGCAGGTAGTATATCAGAAAACCACTCTAGCCTCGTTAGGCCTGCCCTTCCCATCTCTGAGGAGCTGGAGTGTTTACAGACTCAGCCTGTATGTTTGTGGTCAAAGCAGCAGAACCACCAAAGTTGGGATCTCTCAGGCCGACCCACTGGGGGAAGTCCTGGGGGAGGAGGAGCAGAGTGTGGGTGGGCTGGGGGCAGCCTGGGGCCTTTCAGCTGCCTTCCTGCCCTGAGCTGGATCTTGTTGGGAGCCAAGACGGGGCAGAGGGCAGCCCAGGAAGAGAGGGGCACGAGATGAACTTGCAGGGAGGGAGGGGCGGGTGGGGTCTGGGTGCCCCGCCTTTGGGGAACTCTGGGCTTGGTGAGGGAATTGCAGACACTACCCAGACCCCGAGGCTCCTGCCTGCCCTTCCTCCCTCCCCTCTCTGGCACTCATCACTGAGTTTGGTGGTTCTTTTGCAGAGTCCGGTGTTGCAGTATCTCTACTACCTTGCTCAGATCCCCATTGCCATGTCTCCTCTTAGCAACAACAGTCTGTTTCTTGAATATTCCAAAAACCCTCTGAGGGAATTCCTGCACAAGGGACTGCATGTTTCTCTCTCCACCGACGACCCCATGCAGTTCCACTACACAAAGGTGAGGATGTCAGGCGCCCCAGCAGGCCCCAGTCCTGGCCCGTCCCCCACACTGCAGGCCCTGGAGCGCAAACTCAGTTCTGCTTTTGGGGTGGGGCTTGGTGCCCAGTGAAGGCAAGAGGTAAGCTCCTGGTGAGCAAAAAGTGTTCCTTCCAGGAGCCCTGTCTTTGGAGTTCTTGGACCCTTGAAGGCAGTTTAATTTTTTGCCCTCTCAATTTTCCCTTTCTTTAGCATTCACTATCTCTGTGATCTTGGTTAAGTTACTTGATCACTATCTTATTCTTCTTCATCTGTAGAACAGGGATGCAATTGTTTCTATGTCTACCTCTATTTTATTGTGAGGATTCATAAGATAACGAACCATAGTCTATTTAATAGAGTGTCTGAATATAGCACATACTAAAAAAGCTAACATTTGGTTAACACTATTATTATTAGAATACTTGGGATCTGCAGGGCAAGGGAAGAGGAAGGGAGAGATGAGGCCATGCCTGGGGACCAGCCATTGACGAGTGAAAATAGAAGTGCCTCAGTCTTCTAAGACAGGCTCTCCAGGCTTTGGGGCTCAGGACCCCTTTATACTCTTAGGACCTTAAAGATCTTCAGAAAGCTGTTGATTACATAACTTATATCTAGTGATATTTAAGTGTATTGTAGAAACTAATGCAAAACTGAAAAATATTAACACATTTAAAAATAGCTTTAATAACTCTATTACATGGTAACATAAATAGCAATTTTTACGAAAATTAGTCACATTTTCCCAAAACAAACAAACAAACAAACAAACAAAATGGCATTGGGAATGGCATTGTTTCACATTTTTGCAACCCTCATTAATGTCTGGCTTAATAGAAGACAGCAGGATTCTCATATCTGCATCTGCATTCAATCTGTTGTGATGCTTTGTTTTTATCAAAGCATATGATGAAAATCTTGCCTCACAAAGATAATGGTTGGAAGAGGGATGCCCTTTCAAAAGGCCTCGGGGACCCTGGATCTCACTTTGAGAACCGCTGCTCTCGGTTACAGAGGCAGTGGGGTGTTCCAAGAGCTTGTGACCAATGGCAGACATCTCAAATCCTAGGGGATAAAGTGAAAGCACAACTCAAACCTAAATCCTCTTGGATTACTGTCTCACCGCCTGATCATTTCTCATTCTCTGCTTGTCACACTTTATTCAGATTAACTTTGATTTTTGGACAATCTTCAGAAAGTGATGTGAAAAAGCAAAGCTGCAGAGCACGTACTTAACATGTGCGTGACCAGGGAGACTGTCGCAGGAGAGCAGAGGCAGGCATCCCCAGGCCTGCCCCAGGGCTTCAAGCATGTGCTGGTCAACAAATCCACATGGAGGCATTCTCTAAAGACATCTCTCTTGGGAAACCTGCGAATCTGCCAAAAATGCTCTTAGGAGGTCATCATTTAAGGGGGCGGTGGGGTGGGAACGTTGTTCGGTTATCCAGGTGCCAGACTTTAAAGAAAAAGGAGAGCTGCAATGTCTGTCTGATGTTTCTAGCTTTGGAGATGTGTGAAGGATTGAAAGGGAATATCCCACTGTCTAATACATTTCCTTTCGGGGGGTATCTAGGAAGCCCTTATGGAAGAATATGCGATTGCAGCTCAAGTGTGGAAGCTGAGCACGTGTGACCTGTGTGAAATCGCCAGGAACAGTGTGCTGCAGAGTGGACTGTCACATCAGGTACGGGCAGTGACGGTGCTGTCCTCCATCCCTCCTGTCCAACACCCATTTGGTGGGTGCCCGCGGCAGGGCTGGCACTTTCTGGCGCTGAGATTCCATGAAGACAACAAGCAGTGTGTCTGTCACACTGAAATTCATGTCCTAGAGAAACCTGGGGAGACTTCTGAATTTTCAGGGCAGCTCTTTGACCCTTTCAGACCTCTCCTCAAACATGACCTCCTCTGAGAGGCCCTCCCCGGCCACCGTTCTACAGTAGCCCCATATTTGCCATTAGTCTCTATCCCTTTGATCTGGTTTCCTTCAACATTTATTACTACTGACATCGTAATATGTAGTTATGTGTTTTGTCTTTCCTTCCAGAAGGTGAGTTCCGTTATAGTAGTTCCATTGGACTGTTTGTTCAGCATTATATCCTTAGGGCCTAGAAGAGGCACATAGTGCACACAGAAGACACTCGGTCTTTCTTGGATAGTGAATAGTAGTACCTAGTGAATAAAAAGTTGTAAGGATGGAACCTGGACATCAGTATTTTTACAGCTCCTGAGGGGATATGATAGGGAGCCAGGGTTGAGAACATGGTGTGTCAGGCTTCCGGGGCCCTTCCCTGCGTGACATCACTGGAACAGGAAGAAGCTGCTTTGGTCGGATGCTGATGCAGAGAAGAGCTAATGGTTCAAGATTCAATTGTGCAGACCTGCTTCCTAAGACCGGGCCTTCCCAGAAACACCTGTTTGGCCCCATCAGCTCTCAGGAGGGACTGAGTCTTCATCTTGCCTTCTTAATTGCCAGCAGCACTGGGGGGAGGGTCTTATTTTTGTCTCTTGATCAAGGAAAGCACAGTCAGAAATGAAGGGAATGAATGTGGGTGTCAGGGTGACATCCTTGAGGACACAGAGGCCGGGAGAATTTTTAAGAACCCCATGGGGAACCATGTCCTGGCAGAGGATTGGCTTCAGGGGTACTGGTTTCATTTGGCGTGGCCAATGTCAAAGCTGCCATGTGGTTATAGAAATCAAACCTAAGGTTTATGGTTTCATTTGTACTTTTTTGGTTCCACAGGAGAAGCAAAAGTTTCTGGGGCAAAATTATTATAAAGAAGGACCTGAAGGAAATGATATTCGAAAGACGAATGTTGCTCAGATCCGGATGGCGTTCCGATATGAGACCCTATGCAATGAGCTCAGCTTCCTGTCTGATGCCATGAAATCAGAAGAGATCACGGCTCTGACCCAATAGGTCCATCAGTGGACATGCATCTTAACTTTTTGGTTTAATTTCAAGTCTGCTGCAATTAACAGTGGTCAACATACCAAACTAGGACCGCCCTCCATGGAGAGGAGGCCTCTAAAGAACTTTCAAACTAGTGATTTTGGTTGCACCGTTCACTTTAAGATCTAACATGCCCACTTCTGTTAGTATTTCTGAGTAATAGATGGTGACTCCTCCTTGGGGATCTGGGAGCTGGACACTTGTCTGTACTCATTCCAAATTTTCCAAATATTTCTCTTGAAACCGCTAGTGCTTGCACTGTTGGGGCCGGGATCTTCCAAGGTCCAGTGCCTACTGACATGAGGTCTGTGTGGTTTTCTGCCAAAATCCTCTATAGACCCTGCAGGCTGGTTAGTAGTTGTTCATTTCAGCCTCTGGCTGGCTGGCTGCCTTAAACAAAACCAATTTCAAAGCTCCCTTTCATAAAGGAACTACTTTGAAAGAATGAAAATAGAAAACTTCCTTCTTGACAATTTGCATTTTTTATGAATTTCGTACACTGTTTTCTTTAGCCCTCCACCCTCCTTTTTATTTAGGAAGCCAAATGTGCACACCGAACCAATTGCTCCTATTCTGTGTCTTGGTTTTCTTATCTGAAGAGTGAGGGTTTGGACTAGATGAGTGGTTTTCAAATGTTGTTATGTGAATCCCCTCCAGGGCTGGGGGAGGTTCTGGGTGCTGCCTTCTTCAAAGCAACTCTGCTGTCATCACTGTTACACTGGGCCTTCTACATATTTTCATTTGAACTCAGGACTGTGGAAAACATAGGATTAGATGATCTCGGTTCCAGTATTCTGATGGTAGCCCAATTACTATTTTACTTAAGAAGAGTGAGGGCCAGGGAGGTGAAATCTGTTTGAGGTCACACAGATAAGTAATAGGAGCAGAACTAGTTTCCCCACTCCTTATCCAGTCCTTCCCCACTATTCCATTAGATCTCACAGATGTTAGACTTTTTTAATCACTATAACCTCTGCATTTTTTTTTTTTTTAAAGGTAAAATGTCTCCCTTCTCTAACATACAGACTTCTTCAGAAGACATAGGTGGTCCCAGGGGCCAGGTAGAAAGCATTTCTTTTTTTTTTCTTTTTAAATTTAAAATCAATTGATTAACATACAGTGTATTATTAGTTTCAGAGATAGAATTTAGTGATTCATCAGAAAGCATTTTTTAAGACCAATCTGAATTTAAGCTTTACCAATGTACTCTTCATCTGTGTTACTAGTGCCTGGTACATAGTAGGTGCTCAATAAATGTACATTGAATAAATTTCTCTTTTGGCAACTTTTTAAGGACATGTGCTCCAAGTATTCAACAAGCTGCTCAAAGACCTTTCTTCTATTTCTGTGGGCAAATGCAGATTATGAGAAGCCCTTCTGAATTATTATAGACTTAGAAGAACTCTATTTTTGCTTGTGAAGATGCTTTTTGACTTTAGATTGTCTTGTCCTGTGACTTTATAATGCTCAACCCTTCCACTGGTTAACTTAGCATACAGAACAGTAAATGTAGTCTTTTTATTAGGCAGACATGTGTGCTCTTCCAGCTAATGATGAAATTGACTGAAAACCTAGCATTTATCTTACACATTATTTTTGAAAAACCCCCATTTGTATACATTTGTCCTAACATAGCAATTATTGTACAGTTTTTCATTGTCATTTTATCTGTACCAAGTATTTATTTTTAATTATTAAATAAAGTCTGTTAGGACTGTGGCTCAATAATTTAAAGCTATTTCAAGTTAATACTATTTAAAGCAAAACAAAACAAATGAATAAACAAACAAAAAGCAGAATCAGACCATTAAATACAGAGAACAAACAGATGCTTGCCAGAGGGAAGGGGTGGGAGGGTGGGACACACAGGAAAGGAGTGTGGGAGATAGAGGTTTCTAGTTACGGAGTAAGTCACAGGAATAAAAGGCACAGCATAAGGAATATGGGCAGTGATACTGTAATAACATTGTATGGTGACAGATGGTGACTGACTGTACTTGTGACAAAGCATAATGTAAAGAGAAACTGAATCACTACCTTGTACAGATACACCTGAACTAATGAACATTGTGTGTCAACTATATTGAGTAAAACATTAGAAAAAAGGGACATCATGAAAAGTTACCAGTAACTACTAATTTATCTTTCACTAAGACTCAGACATGGATGACTTTCACAGTAAATAAAAATTTTAAACTGAAGTTCACTAGACCCAGAAGGTAAACCTTTACCATTTTTCTCCTCAAACGTCAGCCCTCTTACAGTTCCTGAGCAAAGCCACATGTGTTCCTTTCCCCTGGATATTACTTTAGTCTATTCAGCTAACAGTTGTTCGATTTTACCTGTCCTACAAACTTTTCAGATACCTTTTTCAATAGCACTTTGCTATCACATCTTTATACCTAATTGGTCTTTTTGCGGGCTGGGGGGGGAGGTAAATCCCTACTTTCTTTTGTGTTCACAGTTGGAATCAAAGGCAAGTGTACACTAGCTCACGTTTCTAGAAGAACAAATTTTGAGGCATGTATCCCTTACTCTAACAGGCTCAGGTTCATGTATGTGTTACTTCAGACTGCACTGTTGAAATGATTGAGGATACTGCTCTTTGCCACATGAAAACAAATCACAGCTCCTGGGTTGGTATGTACCGAGGCCTGTCCTGGCCTTTACTTCCTCTTACCCTGGATTAAAACAGAGTTGCAAGCACATCCTTCTGGCTTCCTCTTTATTTGTTTTGCACTGGTGAAACAATATTCATCTTTTTTGGGGTTTTAGACACGACTGAAAGTGGAATGTTGGTAATATACCTAAGCACTCGATGCCTGATTATGACTGTTATAAAGGACAAGTGTAACTAACTGCAATGAAAGGAACACTAATCAAAAAAACACAGTTTCTTGGAAATTTTAAAATCCTCAACCTTTAAATGAGCATTTTATCAGAAAGATCAAGGATGCCAGAGAGTAAGGCTATACAGAGCTGCAAGATTATCAATATATTTCTGAGGAGGCTTTTATGTCTCTTGATACCAAAATGTGTACTTCTTCAAGATGATGTACATCAGCAAATTCAATTATAAACTACCATTCCTTCTTATAAAAGGCTTTCCTCTTTTCAGTACTAAGATTCTACCTTGCTTCTCTAATTATATTCTTTATAATCATTCTGAAAGTGATTTTACAAGGTAAACATTAAAACTAATTCACGGTGGAGTATTTTATCTATAATTTTTTCTGTCCTACAGGGAAAAAGGTATGAGCACAAATGAAAGTCTGTTGCCAACTATTTATATTATATTGTCATTATGTTGCCCATCATAATGTGGGTGATCAGCTGACTTCCCTCATCTCCAACTAGTTTTTTAATTCCTGGGTAGACAAAGTAAGCCTGTCTTACTTTCTCTCATGAAGAAAAAAAACAGTTAAAAACGCAAATTCTTCAGACTGCCTTTTAATGAATCCAACTTTCCAAAAAAAATCATGGAACCAAAAGATATTTTCAAGCCACCTTATAACCCAGATATATATTAGGTGTAAGGAAATTGAATCCAATTTGAAACGAATTTTAAAACAGCACACAAACATTACAACTCCCCAGACCACAATACAAAACGGTCCTCTAAGAAATATAAACATTTAGTATATAAGAATGTGAAACTATGTAAGAAAAAAGTCTCTCCAGTAAGCTAAAATTTACTTGCTAAAGACTATTTATTGCACAATATATCAGTTTGTTCTAAGAATAAAGCAGATACTATTATTCTCAACTTCTAAATTCAGTACCTAGTCAAACTAAATTTTCTCAAACTAAAGTTCTATAGCATTACAGTATGAGTAAACTTCTTGTTATTGAGTTAGGATAGGGAAGACTTCAAAACTTACAAAACAAATTCCTTACAGTTCATGAAAACATTTCACAGATCCTACAAGGCACACATCATATTTCCTATCTTAGTAAGTGCATTTAAGTACTTCATATTTGGAAAAGACAAAGCTGTACAGAATACAAAAAGTGTACATTTCATCCATTAAACAAATTTACAACTTTCATGATTAGTTATAATAGTAGAACCTACCTAACATTCACATCTAAAGAATTATCACCCAGTTTAATGGAGTGAGCAAAAAACTGTGCTCATTTATTTAATAAGACTAATAAAAACACTTTCTATTTCACAGTAGATCAGTTAGTATCCTGGAACTCATATTGGAAAGTAAAAAGGTTTGGGCAACATCAAGTCACTGGGCTTAGTGCTAAATAATTCCTCGAAAGGTGAAGGATTCTGGGGGATAAGATCATTGGCTATACCTGGAAAGATCCAAAAACATATACAGCAACTTTGTTCATTTTCAGAAACATTCTTTAATTAAGCAATCTGAGTTAGACTCAGCAAGTCTAATCCAAAAGGACAATTTAGAATCTTAGAGCTGGAAAAAGATCTCAGACAACATCTACCCTAAGGTTTTCAAAATATGTCCCATGGAATACTAAGACTTCATTGAGGAGAGTCAAAGTTCTGCAAATATGACTTGAATTTAATTAAAACAATTAAAAAATAATTTATAAAACAACAACTATCATATGACTACATAACTCACTAAATTTGAATATCCTGGATATTGCCAATGCATTCATAAATGTTTTTATCGGTTGACTTTATAATATTTATTATGGTATATAAAGTTTACATAAGGAAATTTTTATCAATAAAATATGACTTTCATATAGAGGGGTGGTGTGTGTGTGTGTGTGTGTTGGTATAGCATGTGTGTATAGGGCTTCTGAGTAAGATTTTATCTGAAAAAAAAAAAAGGCTGTACTTCTGAAATAAAATAAGAAAATAAGAAAATACTACAGATGAAATCTCAGTTTCTAAAGGAACCTACAAACCAGCAGAAGGGACTTTTTTAAGGTCACACAAATTATCAAGTGCATTGCCAGGTTGGTATGCTAGAACCCCTGGTACGCTGCCTGTATAAACATCCATAGTGAGTGTTCAGCTATTTGATACTGAGCTGTCCCCATCATAAATGTCAACCAATTAGTTACCAATATTTTTTGGGTAAAATCAAGCTACCTTTGGTCAGACATTCTGATGTTAAATAAATGAATTATTTAATTTGCATGCCTATTAAACCCCTAGTATCCAAAAATTCTGCCATCAATAAGCAGCAACTTAAATTGCATACTTTGGTATTTTGGAAAACAGTATCACAACTTACCAATAATAAGTCAGAAAAGTTACATGGAATTTAACACACCTTTTAAAGGAGACATCAGGTTCTAGTTTCATTATATGCTAAAATGTTAATGCTTAACATAAAAAAAATTTTACCTTATAAGCAGAATTTAGTAAAAAAAATGAAGTGTCACTGAAAATCATAATCCATTATGACTGTACTCTCTCTGAGTATTTCAAAGTACCATGAAACAGCAGAAAGCCAATTTATCTCCTCATTTTCTCCATGTTTATGGTACATATGTTTAAAAGCCTACACCCTATTTTCTCTCTTAATAATATTAGAAATTTGAAGACTTGGAGACCTCAGAAAGATGCCTTCAAGTTAAGAAAATAAAAGCACCATGAACCAATATTGAATGATTTATCATAATTTGGAAATACAAAATTCAGGATCTGAACTGAAGAAAAATTTCCTTCTGAAACTCCAAGGTGCATGAGCATTATCAAAAGCTACTTAGAACAGTTTCCCCGCTGTGGGAAAGCATTTCCAGAATAGCCAAGAAGATTCCCCAGCAGAAATCCATTTACAAGGCAAAATCACGCCTCACCCAAATTATACAGCATGAAAAACAAACAAACAAAAAAGATTTGACTAACAAACATGTAGTTCCAAACACACTGCTAAAGTTATGAAACAACTGTGGATCATTTCAAGTAAAAATTATTAAAGGAGCAATAATTAACCACAAGGGGGCACACACACTCCTTAGATTCCAGCAGAAAGACTAATTTAAGTAGTAACATGCACTTTGATGTAGTCTACATTTTCAGTCACTTCAAATTTTCTCTCAGTTGGCTACAACTTTTTGACATTCAAGGTTTATTTTAAACCTAACTAAATAGATTCCAGAATACTCCTGCCCTGAAAAATAGTGTTTCAGAAGTCTCTGGAAATGTTGCTGTTACCTCAGCAAAGAATTCAAGAGCAATTAGTTCTAATATATATTAGAACAGATAAATAATAGAAAAATATGGTCTAAAACAGTAGCAAATTTTAGTTTACTATAAATGGAAGACATGGAAAGTTTATCAAAAGAAATGGAACAAATCGTCAGAATAGCGAAAATAAGAGGGAAGGGAAAATTGATTTCTCTGTGTCTGTACCACAATATCCCTGCATTCTTCTCCCATGACCGAAACATTTGTAGCTCATAATAGCAAAAGAAGACCTTCACCCCAAGGTCATGGCCTATGGGGCTGGCCTGCCTCATCGGCCATGTTAAGAATATAGTTAGCCATATCGTCTTCAGTGGGCGCATCTGATACCACCCAAGATTCATTGGCTCCAGTCATCTGCAGGCGACAAATAGGGCAATTCCTGTGTCGATCACTCCTATCAGAGAAGTCAAATAAAGAACAGTTTGTTTTCTTTTTCTTCTTTTTAAAAAAACCGGTGTGTTTGAAAAGTAATACATGTACAATGTACATGGTTTAAAAAAAAAGTGGTTTTAAAAAAAGTGAACAGCAATAAAAGTATACAGTGAAAAATAAATCTCTTCTTTCCACCCCGATCTTTAATTCTTATCCCCAGGCGCAACTACTGTTAGTAGTTTCTTACATACTCTTCTAGGAAAAGACTAAGCATATATATATATATAACTGCTTTTTTTTTTTAAACTTGTCAATATCTCTTATAGGCCATTATGTAGCAGTACATGTTAGAGCTATCTGTTCTTTTTAAACATAACACTGTATGGACAAGCCACAATTCATTTAATTAGTCTCCTGCAGAGGACATTTCAGTTTTCCCCTATCTTTTGCAGCTACAAATAAGGGAATGGAAGCATTCAAGGTTTAAAATAGAAGATGAATCTTAAATGCAGAATAATTATTCCAATAGGGAAAGAACTTATACATGATCACTTGAATGAGATTATGTTTTCTGAAGGGATTTTCTTTTTGTCTTGACAAATATTATTTTGGAAATTTCAAAAATACCACATTTGAGCCAGAAACATGTCATGCAGGGAAAATGTTTTTCTCCTCATTTCACAGTGAAATCTGAGACCAAAGTAATTAAATTATATCAATTGCTTTGGCTTTTGTACAAAAATTTAGAAATCTGTTCCAAAAACCAAATGTGAAAGCTAGAGCTGGCATATATTATTCAGATTCATTTCTGGTTCCTCAGAGATATTTTATTAAGATAAATTATATGTTCTTCTCTGTGCATAAAAGTCACAATTTTGATGGTTAACTTCTGTTAACTTCTGCTTCTGGCCAAAAGGAACCAAATTTATCTTCCCACTTAATTAAAACACTGGAAATAAACATGAAACAAGACTTTCAACACTGGACATCATCGACAACACAGGACAGACATCCCTGAGGATGAGAAGCAAGAAGGTGAGCCCCAATCACTAGCTTATTGCCTTGAGAGTTTTTAGGCTGTGGAGCAAGCAGAAGAAGCCCAGATGAAGCCTCGCAGACTCTCTGAGTTGAAGAGACACAGCTAAGACTCTCAGGAGGCCAAGGCAGCTAGAGTTCACAGGACAGAGTACTGAAGTACTTAAGTGCAGAAAGCTGAACAAAGGGAGAATTCTGGAATCTACTGAAGTTCCCCCTAGAGTATATTTGCATGTAAGGAAACTACTTGAGGAATCATCCAAAAGGACTTGAAGAAAGAGTACCCAAAACTCACATAGGGTTTGGGTTATTGCCTTCTCTCACCAGACAGACTGGAAAGCCTCCTAACTCCTGGAGCATTGAGCACAGTGACTCTGAAGGGTCTTGCCTCGTTAGTGGGACATAATTAGCTCTCAACTAAACACTATTCTGGTCCTGCCTAATAAATCACAAAAGCAAGATCCAAAAGGATCAAACTGTTTCCAAGTTACTATATTCCAGAACAAAGCTCAAGGATATTTATAGGAATACAAAAATACCTAGTACCCAAAAAGGTAAAAATCACAATGTCTGGCACTCTGTCAAGAACTACCAGGCATTGGGTGGGGGCAATGGGGAAGAACTACCGGGCATAAAAAGAAACAGAAAAATACAACCCCAAATAAAGAGGAAAAAAATCAATCAAAACCAATCCAGAGCAGACACAGATGTTAGAACAAGCAGGCGAGAAAATTAATGGTTATCATAACTGTATTCTCTGTATTAAAAACACTGGAGGAAAGACCCAACATATGAAGTAGAGACATGGAAGATATTTTAAAAGCTCAAATCAAACTTCTTGACATGAAAACTATGTCTGAAGTAAAAAATATACTGAATGGAACTAATGACAAGTTAGACACTGCAGAAAAAAAGACTGGTGAGTTGGAAAAGACAGACCAATTGTAACTATTCAAAATGAAATACAGAGAAAATGACTTCAAAAAGGAAAATAGCAAGAGTGAGCTGTGGGACAACTAGAAATGGTCTAATATATGTGTGTAACTGGAGTCCAAGAAGAAGGGAGAGGACAGAAAAAAATATTTAAGAAAATAATTGCTGTAAATTTTTCAAAATTGGTATTACAGTAAACCCACCAATCCAAGGAGCTCAATGAGCCCTATGCACAAGGAACACGAAGAAAACTACTGAAAGGCATATCATAATTAAACTGCTCAAATCAATGATAAAGAAAAACCCTTTAAAAGCAGCCACAGGAAAAAGGGCAATATTAACAGGGGTGCCAGGATGGCTCAGTCAGTTAAGCCTCCAACTCTTAGTTTCAGCTCAGGTCATGATCTAAGGGTCCTGGGATTGAGCCCTACGTTGGGCTCTGTGCTCAGCAGGGAGCCTGCTTGTCTCTCTTCCTTCCCCTCTGCCCCCCCATGATTTCTCTCTCCCAAATAAATAAAATCTTAAAAAAAAAAAAAAAAGACAACATTACCTACAGAGGAAAAAAGATTAGTGTGATAGCATATTTCTCATGGGAAACAAGGCAAGAAAAATGAGGGTGGAGCAACATCATTAAAGTACTGAAAGAAAAACATTATCAGTCTAGAATTCTACATCCAGAAAAAAATATCTTTGAAAAAGGATGTTCAGACATTCAAGAAAGTCCTATGAAATCTACAGAAAAGCTATCAGAACTAGTAAATGGATTTAGTAAAAGTACGTAGAATACAAGATTGATACACAAAAGTCTAATGTATTTCTATACACTAGCAGCAAATGATCAGGAATTGAAATAAAAAATATACTTAAAATAGTATAAAATTCAAAATAATTAAGGATAAATCTGTCAAAGATATGCAATACTGAAAACTACAAAAACTGATGAAGAGAAATGCAAGAAGACCTAAATAAATGGAGATGTATACTGTTTGCGGACTGAAAGACCCAATATTGTTAAGAAGTCAATACTTTCCAAACTGATCTATTTACTTAATGCAAAACCTTTACAGGTTTTTTTGGTGGATACTGAGATTGATTCTAAAACTCATTCTGAATGCAAAAGAATCAGAATAAAATGACAAAGAAGAACAAACTAAAGAAGAACTCACAGTCCCTGATTTTAAGACTTAGATCCAGAAAGCTACATTAATCAAGGTAGTGTGGTATTGATATGAAATAAACAGATCAATGGAACAGAACAGAGTCCAGAAATAGACCCATGTGTATTTCAACAACTGACTTCCAATAAAGGTGAAGGGGCAATTTAGGGAAGAAAAGAAAGTCTTTCCAACAAAACGTGCTAGAGCAACTGGATAGCCATAGGCAAAAAAAAAAAAAAAAAAGAAATTTAATTGGTACCTAAAGCTATATACAAAAAAGTAACTCAAAATGGATCATAGACCTAAATGTAAAACCTAAAACTATCAAACTTCCCAAGAACAGAAGAAAATCCATTGACCCGGGTTAGACAGATTTCTTAGATAAATCACTGTGCATAAATCACAAACTGATAAACTGGACATCATCAAAATTAAAAACTTTTACTCTTTCAGAGTAAAAGTTTTTTTTTCTTACTCTTTCAAAGTTTTTTTTTTTTTTAGATGATGAAATTATTTCTATTATGACAACTCATGTGGGCATGATACAGTATACACTGACCACTAACCTGTGAAAGAAATACACAAGATGAGTCACAAAGTATGTATGGGTGATATTGATACAGACAAATACAAAATGTTCTTGGAAAAGGGCAAAAAGTGGATTTATATTTGAGTAAACACACATTGTCTTCAAATCTAGACTTAAAAATTGTTATCCTATATCAAGACACACAGTTAATAAGGAAACCAGAAATAACTAATGTTCTGGAGAATCCCAGACAAAAGGAAGTGCATGATTATGGAATTGCAAAGCCAGAGTAAGACCAAATTGAACCCAAATTTCTACATTTAAAAACATGAATTATTTAGTAAGAAAACTACCATATAAACATAATTTTAAATTATGACTATGTATGTAAGAAAAACAAGCATTTGAATTACTGACAGGCCATCACTGACAAATTTTAAGTTCATTAAAATTCACCAAAAAAGGGCGCCTGGGTGGCTCAGTGGGTTAAGCCGCTGCCTTCGGCTCAGGTCATGATCTCAGGGTCCTGGGATCGAGGCCCACATCGGGCTCTCTGCTCAGCAGGGAGCCTGCTTCCTCCTCTCTCTCTCTGCCTGCCTCTCTGCCTGCTTGTGATCTCTCTCTGTCAAATAAATAAATAAAATCTTTAAAAGAAAATTAAAAAAAAAAAAATTCACCAAAAAAAAGTCTAATGATAATTTTACAAATAAGCACTTAAAAGACTTGCAAAAAATGTATCATGTTATTAATATATTCCTTCTTTTATCTGAATGTAAGATATAACTCATTCTTTTTTTTTCTAAGAACCAAGCAAATTAAATCCTTTCATTTCTATTTTTTAAAATACTTTACTTTATTCTTAAGAGAATGAAAAGACAAACCACAAAGTGGGAGAATATATTTGCCAGTCAAATATCCGATAAAGGACATGTATTCACAATACAGAAAGACCTCTAAAACTTAATATGAAAACAATCCAATAAAGAAATGGGCAAAAGATGTGAATGGACACTTCACCAAAGAAGACATACAGATTTAGCATATACGATGATGCTCAACATCATCCGTCAGTAGGGAAAAACAGACTATAACTATCATGAGACAACACTACACATGTATTAGAATGGCTAAAATTAAAAGGACTGACCATACTTACCAGAGAGGTGTGGGTGGGGAATGGGTGAAATGGTGAAGGGGATTAAGAGCACACTTATGTTGATGAGTACCGAGTAGTATATGAAACTGTTGATTTGCTATAT
Source organism: Neogale vison (assembly GCF_020171115.1). Taxonomy (NCBI): domain Eukaryota; kingdom Metazoa; phylum Chordata; class Mammalia; order Carnivora; family Mustelidae; genus Neogale; species Neogale vison. The sequence continues at coordinate 158,607,507 of NC_058097.1, forward strand.
TGCACATCTGAAACTAACACTGATGTTAACTATACTGGAATTAAAATTAAATAAAAAGAAAGAAAAAAAAAAGATTGACCCTATTAAGTATAGGCAAAGTTGTAGAACAATTAGAACTCTCAGACATTGCTGGTGGGAGTGCAAAAATGGTACAACCACTTTGGAAAACAGTTGGCAGTTTCTTAAAAAGTTAAACATATACACACCACATGATCTAGACTAAGTATTTAACAACAACAACAACAACAAAAAAACAAAAACAAAAACCCCAAAATAAATGTCCGTAAAAAGACTTGCCTACAAATGTATATAGCAGTTTCATTTGTAATAGCCAAAAATCGGAAACAACCCAATGTCCTTAACAGGTGACTAGATAAATAAACTGTGGTATATCATACAATGAATACTACTCGGCAACAAAAAAAGGGAGCTTCTGTGGGGAACCTGGGTGGCTTAGTCATTGAGCATCCAACTTTTGATTTTGGCTCAGGTTGTGATCTCAGGATCATGAGATCGGGATTCTCTCATTTTCCCTCTCCCTCTGCCCCTCCTGCCACTCATGCTCTTTATCTCTCTCCAAAAATAAATAAATAAAATCCTAAAAGAAGGGGAAACGACTGGTAACATGCTACAAAGTGGATAAATCTCAAAATAATTACACTGAATGAAAAAAAAGAGCACATGCTTTATGATTTAATTTATAAAAATTCTAGAAAATCCAAATTATTTTTGTAGTGACTGAAAGCAGATTAATCCTTATCTGGGGACTGGAAGGAAGGGCTGGGAAGGAGACTTTACAGTGAGGCACAGCGTCACTTTTGGGGTGATGAATTTGTTCATTTATAATTGTGATTTTTTTTTAGGGGTGTGTACATGTGTCAAAACGTATCAAATTGTACTTTAAACGTATGTAGTTTATGGTATGTCAATTATAAAGTCATCTAAATGCTTCATTCTTATTTATAAAATAATGAACTTGACTAGCTGATTTCTAAAGTTCCCTCCCGGTCCAATAATCAGTATTCAATGATTCATATTATTCCTTTTAATTAAAGATAGAGGAAAAATACTGAAATGAAGAGAAAAACGAAGAAAGAGGGAAACTCGTGATTCTAGACTCAAGTCAGGCACAAATCTTAGACCAATAGTAAACTGCCAAAGCTAAGACACATTGCCACATTTTATAAACTTTAAATATAAAAGTATTTTTAAACAGAGAAGGAAGCATGTCATACAATTCAAAGTACTAAAGAACAAAATCTCTTATACTTAAATACAATATTTTTGTGTTTTTTGGAGCTTATTCATATACACTTTCTCGTTTGACCTTTGCCTATCCCATGACAGCAGCAGATATATCACTTACCATTTATCAATGCATTTCTGACAAAAGCTGTGAGCACAGGGCAGGATGAGGTCAGCTCGACCATCCATGCAGATACAACACTCCTCCTCATCAGTCAGCTGCTTCACCCTGCAATGTGAAAGCATAAATCTTCTCTGTTGTCATTATGCTTTAACTTTGTCTTCATTGCCTTAGAAAGCATTATCAAAAACCAACGTAACCCTCAATATAAAACAAAACATGACTCATGCAAAATCAGACTAAATTTTAGGGTTAACAAATATGTTTAGGGAAGAAGTACTAAGAGGGACAAATTTCATAAAGAAAGGCTGGGTCATAGATAAATACTGTGAAGATCAAAAAGAATATACAAAGGAAAACTGGAAATACTCAAGTCTTTCTGAATATATAGTCCATCTTAATCATATCACATTTATATAAATGAACTCAACTGACAGAAGACTTATTTGCCATGCAGAATACAAAGCTCTCTAAAATATGGACCTTGCCCTTGGACATTACCATGCTGATGCTGATAAAGGGCATATACATTAAAGAATAACTTAGTCTGAATAATTGGGGCTATAGGAAATACAAAAGATAGGAGGTTTGCTTCCTATCTTTCTCTGTCCTTACGGAGCTCTTTCATCTTGGGAAGAGATATTGAACCTTCTACTCCAGCCCCAGTGTACGGCACCCCCAAGTCAGCAAAGTGCCTTTGCATGTGGTATTTCCTTTTCCTCGAATATCCCTGTAAGTCTGGTAAACTCTAACCCTAGGAACTCAGCTCAGAATATCTTCTCTCCGCTCTCAAAACCAATATTTGCCTAAATTAAAGGACTTTAAAATGTTGCATTAAAAAATATATTGCATTTTAATTGGTTGCTAATTGATTGGTCTAGCTACAAACTCAAAGTTCTTTGAATACAGACAGTTTGTCTTAGGTTCTCAATAAATGTTTCTTAAAGTGATTTTAATCTGCTTTTATCCTTCATGCTGTTCTACAGTTTTCAGGTTTTCTTTATCAAGCATGTATCACTTTCATTATTATGCAAAAATGAAATGTTTCAAAGTATAGTCACTAGACTATAAACTTCTTAAAGGCAGAAGGTATCTCTGACATGTTTTTATTCCCTGCTGTGCTTGTACTACTATATACAAGACATTGAAATACCACTGTAGTTGGTGGGAATGCATGCTGGTAAAGCCACTCTGGAAAACAATATGGAGGTTCCTCAAGATGTTAAGAATGGAGCTACTCTATGACCCAGCAATTGTACTACTAGGTATTTACCCCAAAGATACAGAGGTGGTTTAAAGAAGGGGCACAGGCACCCCAATGTTCATACAGCAATGTCCACAATAGACAAACTGTGGAAGGAGCCAAGATGCCCTTCAACAGATGAATGGATAAAGAAGAGGTAGTCCATATACACAATGGAATATTATTCAGCCATCAGAAAGGATGAATATCCACCATTTGCATCGACATCGATGGACCTGGATGGGATTATGTCAAAGTGAAGTGAAGTGAAGTAAGTCAAGCAGAGAAAGACAATTATCGTGTGGTTTCACTCATATGTGGAATATAACCAATAGCACAGAGGACCACAGGGTAAGGGAGGGAAATCCAAAGCGGGGGTGGGGGGTGGTGGTATCAGAAAGGGAGATGAACTATGAGAGACTATTGATCCTGAGAAACAATCTGAGAGTTTCAGAGGACAGGAGGGTTGGGGGAGGGGATAACAGGGTGATGGGTATTGAGGAGGGCACGTGCTATGATGAGCACTGGGTATTATACTTAACTGATAAATCACTAACACTACATCAAAAGCTAATGACGTACTATACAGTGGCAAACTGAATACACACACACACACACGAAATACCACTTTAAAATTTGTCAATTTGAACATAAGAAAGAATATAAGCAAATGTCAAATATGCAAGTAGTAAGTCCTAACTAAGAAGGAACAAATGAGTATTAATAAGTATTTCAAATCTGTTGGAAAGATGAGGTTGAAAAGTGACATACCTTTGTCAGAGGACATTGTGGGTGAATAAATAAAGTTGTTGAGGTAGGAAAAAAAATACCTCTGGAGTATATATATAACAATCTGATCCCTGAATGTCAAAATATGTTTAAACTTATTCTGATTGGCAAACTAGAATCAGAGTTTGATCAAAAGAAAAGTGAACCCCCACTGAAATAGTATTTAGGAAGACTAATTGGGAATGTAGTATGGGACATTCTAGAGGGAGGAAAATCATTCAGATCCTTACTTCAGCAATTCACTTGGGAGATCGGGACCAGTAAAGGGACATTACAAAAGACAAATCGTCAGGATGTGGGTAATAGGTTAAACTTCCAGGCAAAAGAAGGAAGCCCCTGAATCAAAGTGGGGAAACTGAATGAAATGTAGATGGACATGCACCTCATCTTCTAGATATATTCAGTTCAATGTTTCCGCATCTCTTAGGTGCTACATTCTGGACCAGGCCCAGATAAACTGGGGTCTCTGCTTTTGAGCCGCTTACAATTTGTCTAAGGATGTGTCAGTAGCAGAGACTTAACTGAATCCAAAAAGAGGGACAGAGTTCTGAAGGTTAGAAGGCTGTGAAGAAGAGCACTGCTCTGGACAGAAGTAAAAGAAAGCACAGGAAACACAGAAGCAGCCAGCGGAACCTGTACAATGTTCACTTGATTTCTTGCTACCTTCCTAGCAGTACACTAACTAGAAGAAGGAAGGAGAAAGGGTCTTGCTCTAGTTGTCCTAGTTGCACTGCTTGTAGAATGGAATATTGAGTTCTATGCCCTCTACCCTGAAAGATATATTGACAGATAAAGGATTTTCCAGGAAAGCTTCTGGGATAGGAAAGAAACCCAGAGAACAAAGGCCAAAAGAAGTGGGGGTGCTCATCCTACAGAACAGAGGACCAGTGAGAATTTGATTAATGTTTTCAAATATTTGAAGGGCTGAAGAGAGAACAGATTTGTTTGGTGGGATCCAGAGGGCACTGCTACTGAAATAAGAATATAGTAGTAAATTTAAAATAATGAAAAAAATAATAACAGTGAACTCTTACATATTATTACATGCCAGGCCCTGTTGTAAGCATTTTACATATCTTGACTCACTTAGTTCTCTCAAGAATCCTATGAAGCAGGTATTATTGTTATCGTCCTCTCTTAAAAAAATGAGGGAAAAGAGAAAAAATCGTTTAATAACTTGTCCAAAGTCACACAGGAGTAGAGCCAGGATTTGAACACAGGCAATTTCGTTCTAGAGTCTGTGCTATGCTGCCTCGAGAGAGTCAGATTTTAGCTGTCCTGAGGAATATAATGTGAAAGGGAACATTTCACAGTGATTAGTGCCAACTGTGTAAGAAAAGGCTTGTGTCTGTGTGGCACTGAATCCCATATACCTTCAGATGTTCAAGTACAGCTGGACAAAATGTGACAAGACTACTACTCAAAGTCTTACTGCTGGATCAGCAGCAGTGACTCCATGTGGGAGCTTGATGGACTCTCCAGCTCCTCCTCGAAACCACTGACTACAAAGTTTAAGAAGCTCTGTGGTACAGTCTTTACTCATTAGAGAGTAATAATGCAGAGGTTAAGGGCATGGTTGTATTGCCAGCCTCATCTGAATGTGAATCTCAGCTAGGTTAATTTCTAGCCATGTCATTTATTTGTCTAAACCTCAGATTCTCTGAAATGGGCCAGTAATTGTATCCCCATGGGGTTGTTTTCAGGATTTAATGAGTTTATATGTAAAGCACTCATCAAAACGCTCAATACACTGTAAATACTCAATAAATGTACCATTAACAAACACATGTATGAGATAGAAGACTAAACCAAATAAATATCCTTTAAAACACCTTCAACTTGAAAAGTCTGTTTTTCTATGAACTAGAGTATCAGGGTAGAACTCAAAACCAAAAAACATACAAAGGCAAGAAGCAGCCCCAATCTACCAATGAGGCACTGAATTTCCAGGGATAACACCCTTACCTCTTTCATTGAGATGACTACAACAAGAAAAAAGTATTACTTTCATTTGCTACCACACAATTTAAATATCCTGGTAAGTCCTATTCTCAGCTTTCAAGATACTTAAAACAAAACAAAACAATAACAACAACAACAACAACAACAAAAACTGCCATTCTGAACAGGGAGAGGAAGAAAAGCAGAAAATCAGACACCTGGCTGTGAAAGATTAACTTTACAAAATACAGAAAAGAAAACCCTAAACACTGCCTATCATGTTCTAAAACTCACTTGGCATTTCAGTACCACTTGTACAGCCCAAACCCAGAAAACCAAACAATCCTATAATGATAAACAGAAAATGACAAATGGAGATACAGATTTACCACAATATAGTTTTGGAAACCAGTTGGCTAAGAATGGACCAGAAAATGCAACTGTAAATCAAGCAATAAAAGAGAAATTCTTGCTAAGCATCTTCTTAATTTTAAGGTAAAAAATACTGTCAATACAGATTTTTGCTGTCCATTCAGTATGACAATAAGACAGGCTGTCAACATGTCTGGACCCACGTAAGACTTTTTCCAATGAGGCATTTACAATTTAAATTATGGTCATGGTTGTCAAATGGCAACAGGTGGAAGCTTTCACATGCCAAGAGCATTACAGAGAAGGAAAAGAAAGTTTAGATAGAACAATAATACATTAGGCCTGAGTAAACAAGTGCCATCAAAGAAAACTCTAGTTGATTTCATTTCCTTCTGGTAATTCAGTATATGCAGTTCGTACACCAACTTTTTCATTCCTGAATGGTCTGCCAATATTTACAATTTTTAATGCTCCAATTAGTCAGATATTTTAAAGGAAAACTGGAATGATTTTGCCAGATTCTTAGACCTAATTCCCTGAAGGGCTTTGACTGTCTAATAACATAAATACCTATTATAAGAGAGATATTAATATCCTCTGTTATTAAATGCAAGCATGTAGAGTGGAGAGTGCATTCATGGAAACTGGGTTGAAAGAAACATTAGCTGGTGTGAGTAACTTTAATTTTTCTTTAATTTAGCACTCTAAAAACATCCTGAAGCACAGAGTAATCCAAAAGCTTATCTGGGATACAGTACAACTGAGATAAAAAGGAATGTGATTCAGAAATCACAAGGGGACCAGCAAACGTATTACTGCGATTTCAGTAGCTTGTGTATTAGAAAACAAGAGAAATATGGTTCTTATGCATTCTATACCTTCCCATCCAAAGACTAGCCTGACAAGATGTTACAGATGATGAGTTTTCATCTTGGTCTTCAGAAGTGGAGCTTTGCGCCAATACTCCTGATGCTTGACTTGTGATGTCTTTATAAAGCTGAATAAACTGGTACAAATTCATGATCCGTGATGCTTCTACAATGCCAGTGCTTTTGTTGATCTAAAAATAAAATTTAAAAAAAAAGGGAAAGAAGAAAAAAAGTTCATAATTTCTCTGGCCATTTTAAAAAAGTTTTTCTTTAAATTCCAGTTAGTGAGCATACAGTGAAATATTAGTGTCGGTGTAGAATTTACTACATGCAACACCTGGCGCTTATCGCAAGTGTCCTCCTTAATCTCCACCACCTAATTCACCCATCCCTCTTCTCTGGTCAATTTTTCCCAAAAAGGGGGAACAAATATTTAGTCAAACACCGTAGGAAATAAAAGTTTTCAAAGTTTGCAAATTACCTAACAAGAGAAAGAGTCTGAGCAAATGAAGTGGAGTTCAAAGTACTGGCACACATTTATCTCATTTGATACTCAAAATAACCCTGTAGGGTTGATTAGGCATCACCCTGTTTAGAGTTGATGAGGTCAAATAACTCTCCCAGACCTAAAAAATGAATTTTAGAGATCAGTATTGACAATTCTTTTTATTTCTTAAAGAATTTAACTAAAAGATTTATTTGAATCCAACACTCACATGCCATTCTACTATACTTGAAACAACTACTAGTTTTCTTGAATATCATAAGTTCTAGTTTTTGCCAGAATTTCCAAACTAAAGCAAGAAAATTACATTAAAGTAAATGTTAACAAAAAGTGGTTGAATTCTTTCTAGGAGGATATTTTGCATTTTGGCAAGCACCCCTCTTTGTTTTGGCAAAAAATTCATTTAATACGAAGTGGAACCAGTGGCCTACAGATTGTACCTCTCCTCACTTGAGCTTACATTCTTTTTTTTTTTTTAAAGATTGTTTTTATTTGACAGAGAGATAGAGTCAGAGAGCACAAACTGGGGGGAATGGCAGAGGGAGAGGGAGAGGCAGGCTCCCCGCTGAGCAAGGAACCCAATGCAGGACTCAATCCCAGGCCCCTGGGATCATGACCTGAACCGAAAGCAGACACTTAACCAACTGAGCCACCGAGACAAATCCCTGGAGCTTACATTCTTAATGTGAGGAGATATTTGGGGCAAGTGTGAGGTACAAGGTAAGGAGAGAAACTATTGCTTTCATAAGACTTCGGGAGTCATAGAGTGGGTCATATATTTTCTTTTGAAGTGATCAAAGTAAATAGAGTGGAAAGGGTACTGTTCTTGGAAGAACCTGAAGTAATCAGTGACAGGTTAGCGATGTTAAAGACTTTTTTTTTAAAAATTCATCTATATTATTACATGTAGTATGCTTTATTCTCCTTGCTTTACAATATTCCATTGTGTAAATATGCTTCACTTTACTCATCATAATATTCAATTTCATATATATGTATAGTTATATACATATAGGAATATTAGGGGTGAAATTATTTCATCATACAGTGTGCATATGTTCAGCTTTATTAGATACTCTCAAGTATTTTTGAAAGTGGTAACAAAATATACCCCCAGCAATAGTGTCTAAAAGTTTGTATTGCCTCATGTTCTCACCAACACTTTGTTATTAATCTATTATTGTTATTATTCATTTTAGCCATTCATCATGTTATTTTATTTTCTTAGTTAACTCACTACTTATGATCCTCTACTATGTTATTTTAGTAACTGCTATATGTTTATTGCTTTATGCTTTATAGCTATGCATCTTTATCTCATCAGTTTACATCGATGTGATGGTATGACACTTCAGCTATGATAACCTTAAACAGTACACTTTCATTCTCCCCCCCTTTACTTTTATGCATTTGTTGGCATGCATTTTCCCTTTGTGCAAGTTATAAACTCCGAACTACATTCATATTATTTTTGTTTAAAAATCAATTATCTTTCAAAGAAACTTTATTAAATAAAAAATCTTAAAAAACCCCCCCAAAAAAATCAAAGAAACTTTAATAACAGAAAATATTCTTAAATTTTTGACATAGCTAACATTTCTAGTACTCATTGTCCATTGTGTAGATATGTATTTCCATCTAGCATGATTTTTCTTCTGCCTTAAGGACCTCCTTTTAGATTTCTTGCATGTGGGTCAGCTGGTTATGGGTTCTTTCACCTATTATATGCCAAATTTAGTCAAATTTGGAAAATTTTTGGTTATTTCTTCTTCAAATATTTTCTGTATTTTTTTTAAGTGTTTCTTTCTTTTCTTTTCTTTCTTTCTTTCTTTTTTTTTTAAATTTCTTTGCAGCGTTAACAGTATTCATTGTTCCAGGTGGTGGGTATTAAGAGGGCACATATTGCATGGAATACTGGGTGTGGTGCAAAGACTTTGTTTTTTAAGCACAGGGGATGGTAAGGAAGACTATAGGAACAGAAGCAATGAAATCTACTAAGTACATATCAAAGTTAACAGGACAAACAATATCAGAAAAAATTTACAAAGAAATGAATGCAAGAAGAGGGAGAGAAGGCCTTAAAATTGTGCAGAGTAGGTTTTGAAATGTGTTCATGGAACTGGGCATATGGGAAGGTGAAGTAGATAGGTTACATTTAAAAAAATTATATCAACAATTCAATTTGGAATGAAAATAATAATAGTTGTAACTAACATGTATCACCTGTTTATTATTTGAGAAGGCAGTGAGAAAAAAACTAAGAATCAATTATGAGTCAGATTCCGTACTGTGAAGATAGTGGAACAATCTCTAAAACTGATAACATTTTGGGAAGGTAAAATCTATCTGGAGATGCAAATATGTATGATTCTTTGTAATAAAAGATTATATGTGAGAGAGAGGACAAGAATAGAGAATCAAAGGTGACAGGAAATCACAGAGGCCATTACAACTGACTTTCAGAGCTGAGGAAAATAGACGAGACCTCCTTTGGAACTGCAGAGTTTGGAAGAAATAAGGGAATAACTCCTATAAACTTGGTATTTAATAGCAAGACTGATCAAACTAAGCTACTATAATCATAGGATTCATGCAACGAATATTTACTAAGTACCCATTATATGGATATTATGCACATAACTATGTACTGTGTGCACTGTTCTAGGCACTGGTGACTTACTGTGTATAAACAAAATCCCTGCCCTAACGGAGGTTACACTATAGGCAGGAGAGACAAAGTACAGATCAGATGAAATGGAAATAAGTGTTATGGAGGAAATTAAATGGAGAAGATACACTGAAGGGTTGTAGGGGAGGCCTCACAGAGAAGGTGATATTTAAGAACTGGAAAAGGAGCAGGAATGAGTCATTTGAGTATCGGGGGAGAGATCATTCCAGGTTGGAAGAATATTTCGAAGTGTGAAGGCTGTGACACAGAAGTGCACTAGGTGAGGAACACGAGGAGTCCAGCCAGGAGGGCAGGGGGGCTGGACTAGAATGAGAGAGGGAATGAGAGTGGTAGAAGATAAGGGTGGGGGGATGAGGTGAGACAGAACATATAGGACTTCACTAATCATAGTAATAACTTTGGTTTTTATTATAAGTGCATGGAAAGTCACTGGAAAGTTCTGAGCCAAGGACTAATGTGATTTGATTTCATTTCAGATTATACGTGGAACAGACTGGTTGTTGTGCTGAGACTAGACAGAATTATGGGGGCAAGGGCAGAAGCAGGGAGACCAGTTAGGGGGTTATTAGCATAAGCCTTGTGAGAGATGATGGTCGCTAAGAACAGGGTATAGTAGTGGAGATAGTGACAACTGGCCAGATTCTGAATATATTTTGAAGAGAAACCCATCAGGACTCATTTATTGATTGACTGTGGGATAGGAGAAAAAAAGAGAAGACAAGGATGGCTGGCACCACGGTTTTGGTCTAAGTAACAAGATGGATGAAAATAGTATAATTTATGATTTCTTAATAGCCATCTTAGTCTATAATTTTAATTAACCCATTAATTTTTCTAATATTATTCCCACAAAATACTTCATTCAAACATCATTTAGATTATTTTTTATAATGAATTAAATATTGTTTGAGGGTGATAATGATAGCCAGTGACAGTAAAGAAAAGGTCTTTTTGTAAATACAGAAGGTTATAGTACAATTGTTTAGTTGCTTAAGATTAAGAAATTAGAAATTTCCTCTCAATCAGGTTTTCCTATAGGATTTCAATTTTTTTCCTAATGTTAACATTGACTTCTCATAGATTCTTTCATTAAGAACCTAGGGAATGCAAATAAAATACTTCTTTGGAGTAGATCTAAAAATCAAGAAAAATTACACAAATGAGAACTCTGCCTGCCTTCTGAGGGAGAGAGAACCTCAAGTAGACTCTGTCAGCGTGGAGCCTGACGCCGGGCATGATCCCATGACCCTGAGATCATAACCTGAGCTTAAATCAAAAGTCAGATGCTTAACTGACAGAGCACCCAGGCACCCCTGTATAGGTCTTTAATATTTGTGCTTTTCTATTTAGAATATTAGGGAAGATGTTTAAGTGCATACAGATGTAACGGTTAGAGATACTGGGGTGACCGGAATTTGACTAACAGTAAATTAACATCTTAAATATTAATTCTATGTTTGCCAAAGCGGAGTAACAGAATACCAAGGGTTCGGAAGCCTGATATTCATATTCCCACAGTTCTCTACAGTTTATACTTGCGTCTTCAACATGAACTGAGTACTTTATGAGGTAAAGATGGAGAGAGAATGTAATTTAGGTATTGTACTGTATCAATCAATAAGGAAAACTTTAGCCTATCCCAGTCATTTAAAATGAGATTACTTCTACAGATTTTTGTTCACTCAACATATACTGAGTTCCTACCAGATGCAAAGCAGTACAGGCCATAAGAGATAAAAGGATAAATCTAGACAGAGCTCCTGCCCTCGGGAACTTACTGTTTACTAGGGGAGCTTAGAACCTAAATAATTTTATTCTTAATGTAGAATTTAGTTTATGAAGTATAAATAAAATGCTATTGGAGTTTGGAAGAGGCAAGAGAATTTCTATTAAGGAAGACTTTATGGATGAGATGGTATTTGAGTCGGACCTTTAGAGACATTAAGTCTAACCATGCAGGAATAAAAAGATGTGGGAGAAACTATCACCTGATTACCCACAAGCCATTCCCACTTTTCACTGCCAGCAGAGCCCTGATTTTGTTTTTGTGTCTCTCACTCCCTGAAATGACTCAAGTCAGTCCTTGTTAGTCTAACCTAAACCAATCATGGTAATCGTAGCTCTTTGGTCAATGTGTAAGAAGGGGACACGAGCTGATAGTGATCCAATAAACTGAGAAGAGGGATCTGCTAGGTCTTTGAATTAACCAATCTGGGAGCCACTTTGTATAAGGATTTCTTAAAAAGTGAGAAAATACATAGTGTTCTTCTTTAAACTAGTGTAACAGGAGTTTTCTGACTTGTAACTGATAGCAATTTAAATGAGAGAGGAATGGACTTTCTAGCCGAAGGAACCAATGGGCAGAGGCTCATTTCCCACCGGGTGGGAAAGTAACAGCTATACAACCTTCAATTAGTTAACCCTGGTGAGACTGGAGTACAAAAGGTGATAGTGGTACCTGAAACAGAAATAGGTTGGTAGATTGTTCAGGACTTTGTGCGTCAGGTCAACAAGCTGGGACTATTTTGTTGCCAATGAAGAACTGTTGCTGAGTTTTAGCCAGGAAAGTGGTCTGATGAGAGCTGTGCTTTAGAAAGGTTATCTTAGAATTAAGAGAAGAGTCTGGAAGTCTGGTGATTAATCACAGAATCTAAGGTAATCTGGATGAGAAGAAAAGCCTTAACTATAGTTACAGCCCCCTACAGGGCATGGAATCTGTCTTATGGATAATCTGAAAGTGAAACCTAGTAGAGAGAAAATTGACAGATCAGAGACCTAATTACTGTGGATAAGGCAAGAAAAGGAGCCAGAGTGTTTGTTTTTCAGAAACAACCTTTACGGCTAGAGTTCTTATAAATTCACCCTTGTGTCCTTTGAAGTTTACTTTCATATAATCCTGAACATTATGTGCCATGTAAATTTGCAGCTGTGGGATGATGGGAGTATGAAAGATACTGAGCCTGTCTGAATATATTTTACAGGTTTTTAGCTCAGTTCTTCATTTCTTCTTTATTTTATTCCTTTGCAAAGTCAAAAGCTGAGGATTCCCAGAGTTCTTTAGAGAGTATGTGAATTAATAACACTGTAAAAAGAAAAAACCCTAATGAATTTAACATAAATATAATATAAACCCAATAACAAAAACAAGCAAAAAACCCCAGAAAATGGACATAAAATGTGGTTGGTATACTAGTTTTGAGTCCAGGAATCCAAGTATAAATAGCAAACAGGATGTTGGATCAAGTTGTCGGTATTTCAGTGTGAGTTCTGTTACTATGATTTGTAATATATTATACACTGTATAAAGTTACACTGCTGCCCACACTAGTACCACATTAGCTACCTCTGTAATAAATACAAAAATTTTTAATGATGGTTCTCTGACAGCTATCATATTGCTCTTTAACATTTGGATTTTAAAAATAATCAACATAAGGAAAACAGCATGGCAGTTCCTCAGAAAGTTGAAAACAGAGCTACCCTACAACCCAGCAATTGCACTACTGGGTATTTACCCTAAAGATACAAATGTAGTGATCCGAAGGGGCACGTGCACCTGGATGTTTATAGCAGGAATGTCCACAATAGCTAAACTATGGAAAGAACCTAGATATCCATCAACAGATGAAAGGATAAAGAAGATGTGGTATAGATATACAATGGAATACTATGCAGCCATCAAAATAAATGAAATCTTGCCATTTGCGATGACATGGATGGAACTAGAGGGTATTAAGGTTAGCGAAATAAGTCAATCAGAGAAAGACAACTATCATATGATCTCCCTGATATGAGGAAGTAGAGATGCAATGTGTGGAGTCTGGGGGATAGGAAAAGAATAAATGAAAAAAGCTGGGATTGGGAGGGAGACAAACTGCAGGAGACTCTTAATCTCACAAAACAAACTGAGGGTTGCGGGGGGGGGAGGGAGGTATGGAGAGGGTGGGGGGGTTATGGACATTGGGGAGGGTATGTGCTTTGGTGAGTGCTGTGAAGTGTGTCAACCTGGCGATTCACAGACCTGTACCCCTGGGGCTAATAATACATTATTTGTTTATAAAAAAATAATCAACATAAGTAAATGTTTAGTGTGGATAGACTGAGCTAAATGGTATTAAACTATGTTGTGTATTCTCTCTAAATCAACTGTAAACTTTAACAAGTGCCATTCACCTTCAGGCACTTAGCCAAGTATGGAATTAACATCTCTCTGTCTTTGCTTCTCTAAACTCTTTAAAGTTCTTTTACTACTTAAGTTGATTAGAACATCTAATTTGATCAAATATCCATAATCAATCCTTCTACACTTAAAGCATAGTACTGGCAATCGACCCACTGGGAAAACATGGCATATTATTTGGTTAACCTCCAGGGTCCATGACACTAAAGAAAAAAAGTGTTCTTACCCAGTAGTTCTTTACAGACTCAGGAATGGAATTCAGGGCACTCATGAATGCTCAATTTATTATTTATATGCATATGGATGGTTTTATTGTTGGCTTTAGGGCAGGAGTTGGGGTAGGAGAAGGCTTAATAAAATGCATTGCTTCATTTTCAACAAAAGGTTTATGGCCTCAAAAAGATTAATTACCACCTCTCTAATCTACCCATTGGTGGATGAGTCTTACTCATACTCTATGACAGCTGCTATTACGTTTTTTAGCAATATTCAATCACCTAAGATTTAAAAACCAACTAAAAGACAGTACACTGATGGTGAAAAATCCAGTCTGTAACTTAAATATTTCTAAAAACAGAAATGAAAAATCACAAAACACAAAACCTTAAAATACTCAAATCTTTCTAATGGATTTTTAAATTATTAAGTGAATAAAGCTATTCTTCTTAAAAGAAATGATCTCCCAAGGTAACTTTAATTTTTAAGGAGTCATCTTAGAGCTAAGTAGGGTATTACCTTAGGATTCCACAGCCAGCTAAAATCCGAAAAGAGAGGTAGAAGGGAAAGAGGTTACTACCACCTCCTTTGATCATAAAAATCTCTGCTACATGGCAACTGTATAACCAATGAGATTCAAACAGTTAACTGGGAAGGCAATAACACTAACAAAACTGTGTTTTATAGAGTTTTACAAATAAATGTTAATCATTAGCAAATGATTAACATTTACTTCTACTATACTACACGATTAAATGTGGTTCTAATCACCAAAAGAATTTAAGTTCAGAGTTGGAAGTCTCTATCATTCTCACCTTGGTACAGACCACACGTACAACGACTTTCCAAAAGGCAGAGGAATCAGACCCAGGTTGTACCTCAAAGAGAAGATGTTTTTCCTGGCCAGAAGCCACTTTAGCAGTTCTGCAAAGAGAAAACACATTCGCTAATTTTATGAAAAGTCTTATAAAACAATGGAGCTATGAAACCAGAGAAAAAAAATTTGAAGAAAATACAGAGACAGGTAACAATAATGATCCTAGTAGATTTTTAAACACTGGGATGGAAATGTTTTGATTATAAACATACAACTAAGTTTTTAACATCAACAGCATAGCTGACAGGATATTTACAAATCTTTTTATGCCCTTTCTTAATGATTTTTACTTTATTTATTATTAATTATTATTATTTAAGATTTTATTTATTTGAAAGAGAGAGAATGAGAAAGACAGCATGACACCGGGTAGGGTCAGAGGGAGAAGCAGACTCCCTATTGAGCAGGAGGCCAATGTGGGACTCGATCCCAGGACTCCAGGATCACAACCTGAGCCATAGGCAGTTGCTCAACCAACTGAGCCACCCAGGTATCTCTCTCAACGGCTTTTAAATGTTTAACAAAGACATCTAGAAAAAACATGTCCAAGGAATCAGGTACTTAAAGAAGAAATGTAGCTAGTTTCACTTATCTACATTTTGACTATTGCCTTAGATGTATAAAGTGTGAAAAAATCTTGCTCTTGGTTGAGTCCTAATTTAAACAACACACACCACTCTGAAATTTTTTTTTACAATTTGGGACTGGATCAAAGCAAATGATTTTGAGACACCTTAAATATAGCTTTGCTGTTTTCCTCTAGCAGAGTAATTTTAATTTACAGAGTCATAGGATTCTAGCATAAAAATAGAGAACTTTTAGAAGATGATTCAGTATCTTCTTATTAATGCCAATTTAAATTAGATCAAATATATACTTAAGTATTGTGGCTCCCTTTTATCATTAGTCACATTTCTCTTTGAGCACCAGTGGTGATATCACCTTTGAATTAAACGATGTACAGCTAACTAGAGGCCACTGACAATGAAGCAACTAGCCCTAGGTAGCAAAGTCTGCCAGGGGAAGTAATTTATCTGCGCTAGTACCCAGCTATTTCTAGCTATCAAGCCATGCTTTTCCTGTATAGATTTAGCTTTATAATTCTCAGGCAGCACTGCCCTTGTGAAACGCCCAAATATGACCCATGGAAATCAGTTTTAAGAACCAAATCCAGTCAAGGTCCTACGCTAAATAAATAAAAGGAAGATATTCTTTACTGTCATTTTTGTACTACACAGTAAGCTTACCTTGTGTATCCTTTTACATGACATACTTATCTGGCATTTAAAGCCAAAAGGCAAAAATTTAAAGAACAGATGGTTTACGTATATAAGTTCCAAGACTCTAAAGGGATGGCAAATGTCATTGACTACTCTTCATCAGAATCAAAACAATAAAATTAAAAAAGCATTCCATCACAATACTATTAAACTCTTAATCCATTTTTACTCCTTAAGAATATGGTCCCAGAAGTAATGCCTCAAATATTACCATTTGGATAATTTAATAAATAAATAAAATGCCAGAGTTTTATGACTATATTTTTATTATAAAAGATCAGACAATATATAATTATACACAGTAAAATGTACAGTCTCCCTTTCCTACCTCCCTTTTCACCAATTTCCCAGAAACTTAGTGTGTATACTTAACAGTTCATTTTCTATGAATTTATATGTATATTCATACAGGATCCATCCATATATCCATACAGGATTTCTTTCTTTCTCCTTTTTTTTTTTTTAAATGAATGATATCCACTGTTCCTTTTTATTTTTTAAATTCTTTTTAAAAAGATTTAAATTCAATTAATTAACATTAATGTATTATTAGTTTCAGAGGAAATCTGATGTTTCTAAAAGAAACTATCTTCTAAGATAACTAGCTTTTAAGACATTCTTTATTCTTCATGACTGGATAGTAACAGTAGATTCTATTTTAATAGCTTCTATAGAGATCAGTATAAAAGCCGATATAATAAAGGAGAAATTCACAAAGAAAAGGCACAGTTCTATTAGATATGTACTTTTAGAAGGCAGAGAAATTTAAATTCCATCTTAGAAATCTATTTAAGTGTTAAAGAGATTTGAAGATGGTATAGCTAATTAGAAAATATTAATTAAAAACACCTTATTCCTTGGTGGTGACAAATGAATTATTACTATTTATGTGTTTCTCTGGCAAAAATAATGCTCAGTGAACAAACACAGAAGATTTATTTATTAACTAGATGAATTGGCTGATGTATAGAAACCTGAGAGCCCTTTGACTATACCTGGAAGCTTTTTCTAGAGTGGCTAATTGGCTTATTCTCTTCTATTTTGCATACCTTTAGTGCTTTCAAATAAGAATCAATTTATAAGCCTGTGTTTAAAATTCAATTTGAAGTTTTTTTGGTTCATTGTTCCTATATATGTTTTAAAATAGCCACATAGCAGGTCTTACAGTAGGTACTCAATATATAATTGCCTGTTGCTACTAAAACATTCAGTCTTACCAATCAATATTTCTGGTTACCTCTTACACAGTCATAGCATGTGGGGCATGTCAGGTAGAAAAAATAAAATGAAAAAGAGCAAGCCTTACATATCATTAAGTTCTGCTACTCTCCCAAGAAATTCTTCATAAGTTAAGGAGCCACTTTCTCGAACCAATATGACATGTTTTGCTACTTTTTCTGGTAACTTGTTAAGAACCAACTGTGTCTGATCTGAAAATTGCTGTCCCATGATGAAAGGATGTCTTGAAATCCAGAAACAATGTTGCTTCACATAGTTATCTGTCAAATATATACAAAAGTTACTTTTATATACACTATAAAAACAGCAATATACTCATCACTTCAAGAAAATAAGAAAAACTAGGAATACCTTTAAGTGAGAGTTCAGTAGACTTAAATGTGTCTAAGGTGGAATTTATTTAAATGACTATATTTTTATTTTTTAATGATTTTTAAAACAAATTTTATTTACTTGTTTGACAGAGAAAGAGAGAGAGCGAGTACAAGCACAAGCAGGGGAACTGCAGGGGGAGAAGGAGAAGCAGGCTTCTCTCTCTTTTTTTTTTTTTTTGGCTTGAACACTAATGACCACAACCAGTGTTTATTGAACACTTGCCTTGTACCAGGCAGCCCTCGCAGCCACATTGAGAGGTAGATGCTATCCCTCTAAATGTGGAGAACTGGGTGTAGAGTGTAGGAAACCCACCCAGAGCTGCAGAGAGGAAGTGGCACAGCAGGAACTCCCACCCAGACTAGGGAGCACCTTGCATTGGCAGGGGAACTGGCTTGGGTGGGGGGGGGCTTTTTCCCCACTCCAAGAAAAGCATAAAGGAGGTATCTTCAGATACCTGCAGGCACAGGGACTTCCTGCCTCCTGGGGATAGAGGGAGAAGCAGCTCTGAAAGCAGGTGCCCCAGGTCTAACCTCATAGCCATTGTTGTTTTAAAGAGATCACCCCCAGAAACCCCCTCCACCCCCACCTCGCCCCAGGCCTCCTCTGGGGCTTGATCCAAGGATCATGGGATTATGACCTGAGCAGAAGGCAGACGCTTATTGGACTGAGCCACCCAGGTGTCCCTAAATGACTATATATATATGTATTTTAAAATGCATATATATATATTTTAATTAACATATAATGTATTGTTTGTTTCAGAAGTACAGGTCTGTGATTCATCAGGCTTACACATTTCACAGCCCTCACCACAGCACATACCCACCCCAATGTCCATCGCCCAGACACCCAACCCTTCCCACCCCCCTCCACTCCAGCAACCCTCAGTTTGTTTCCTGAGGGTCAGAGCCTCTTATGATTTGTCTCTCTTGCTGGTCCCATCTTGTTTCATTTCTCCCTCCCTTCATCTATGATCCTCTGTCTTGTTTCTCAAATTCCTCATATCTGTGAGATCATAACTGTCTTTCTCTGACTGACTTATTTTGCTCAGCATAATACCCTCTAGTTTCATCCGCATCATTGCAAATGGCAAGATTTCGTTTCTTTTGATGGCTGCATAGTATTCCATTGTGTATATATACCACATCTTCTTTATCCATTAATCTGTTGATCGACCTCTAGGCTCTTTCCATAGTTTGGCTATTGTGGACAATGCTGCTATAAATATTGGGGTGCACATGCCCTTTGAGATCACTACATTTGTATCTTTGGGGTAAATACCCAGTAGTGCAATTGCTGGGTCATAGGATATACTGTTCATATTCGTGACCACTATGATATATGAAGATATACAATCATATATAATTACATCAGCCAGATAACATTTATTGTTGAATTACTTTATTTGTAAATGTGCAGCTTACTTTTGATTGTTAAAATATATAAAATTAAACAGGTTTTTGGTTTGAAAACCTAAGAAAATTAAAATATTAGGTAATTTATTTATTTAAGATTTTATTTATTTATTTGACAGACAGAGCTCACAGGCAGGAAGAAAGGCAGGCAGAGAGAGAGAGAGTGGGGGAAGCAGGCTCCCCACCGAGCAGAGAGCCCGATTTGGGGCTCGATCCCATGGCCCTGAGATCATGACCCGAGGCGAAGGCAGAGGCTTAAACCACTGAGCCACCCTAGTGCCCCTAAAATATTAGGTAATTTAACCACCTCCCATTTTCTGCTTAGGATAGAAAAAAAGACAGCATGTTTGCTTTTCAACTTTTCCAGGTGCTTTAAACTTCGAGTTTATAAAATTTGTTTTCTAAGTATGAAGGTGATATTCTAGTTAAAAGGCTAGATTACTACTTTAATAATCTACTATCAATATAGATCAATAAGTTGTTGAATTGACTTAAAAAAGTAGTCACAAAACATTTATTGAACAACTGAAGTCTTGAAAGATGTAAGTCTATGAATTGTGGCTAGAGAAGAACTGAATATGTTTATTCCACAAAGTTTTTTCCTTTGGTAAATAATGATCTATCAGAATATTAAGTATTGAGAATATGGTTAAAATAGAAAATGAAGTTTAGTATTTTTGTTTATGCTGACTTATTCTGTAACTTAATATGAAAATCCCTGTTCATCACAAATACTACTACTAATAGTAAAAGCAGCTAATACTTTTGATCACTCCCATTGTGGATCTTCTAAAGAGACAATCTTCTAAGCACTTTACATGTATTCATGAACAGTCATTTAAATCCCCATAATTACCATTTCATAGATGAAGAAACAGGATAGTTAAGGAAACAAGCACAGAGAGGTTAAAATAACAAAGTCACATAGCTGATAGGGTTTTTTTGTAATATAAAGTCAGAAGAAGAAAAAGCAGGAGTGCCTGGGTGGCTCAGTTGATTGAGCTGCGACTCTGGATTTCAATTGGGGTCATTTTCTCAGAGTGGTGAGATCAGCCCTGCTACCCAGCGGGGACTCTGCTTGAGACTCTCTCTCCCTCTGCCCCCGCCCCTGCATGTGAGGGTCGATGTTCGCACGTGCATTATCTCTCTAAAATAAATAAATAAATATTTTTAAAAAGAGAAGAAAAAAGAATTATAATTAAAATTATCTGATTCCCCTCCCCAAGAAATTCCATTTTATCTACTCACCAAAAACTATCATTTTTATTGCACACATATTAATGCTCATATAAAGCTGGTTAAATAGTAACAATTTTATAGGAAAAGTTTACCAGGAAATCTGTGTTATTATTTAATTAAAAAATAATAAAGGTCTAACTCTTTTTAATACCTATTCATATTTTATTGATATATTTTTTATTTATATTTTATTTAGTTACAATAAGTAAATAAAATTTATTTATTTATATATTTTATTTATTTATATTTTTATACATATTTATGAAATGTTTTAAACTCTAAAATATAAAACCATTTACAATATGAGTTTTCAGTAACCATAAGTATGTAAATTTGCTTTTGGTATTAAAATTTAAGTTACTGTTCTTGAGATTTATTCTTTCAGTCACATTAAATAAAGGAAAAATAAAATTATACCTAAAAAAGAAAACCCAACAATTACTGTTTTGAATCTGAATCTACTTGGCAACAATAAATATTACATTACAGAGTTAAATGAAAGGAAGTCATTGAGGAAGACCCATGTCACCAAAAAAATCTCTGAAGGCGAAATTATGTATTTTAAATATAGCCAAACGGATTCATAGCAACTGTATCCAAAGAGAAAGATCTTAGTTTAGAGATGGTCTCTAGGGTATTCAACATTAATTTCTGGTTTCATAGTCTAGTAAAATACCAAAGTCCCATGGTTTACACGTTTATTTTTATTCTCAGTAAAGACAGTTTCCAAAAATAGACAAAATACCCCAAAACTTAACAAAAAACTTAAAAAGAACTATTTATAATTTGGAAAGTAGAAGAATGTTAAAATAAGTCTTTCCCAAGAAGGCAGTAACTTCACACTGACATATACCACACATATACATGTACATTTTGTCCTTATTTTTCTTGTTCTAATTCAAATGTATAAAATATAAATGTATAAAATGTGTAAAAACATCATTAGGAGTTGGGGTTGTAAACTGGTGTTGGTAAATGGCCTTTTTAAGGCCATGGAGATACAATAGTGAGGGAAAAAAAAAACACCATGGTTCTTGCCATCATGGAACATATGATAAAGCAGGGAAGAGACAACAATCACACCAATAAATACATTATAAGATGAAAAAAGCTACGCCAAACAAGTACAGGGTGCTACAAAAGCCTATAAAAGGGAGGTCTGACCTAGTGTTGTGTCAGGGAAATCCTTAGGCAAACATTTTTACTTGAGATCAATTAGCCAAACAGGGGCTAAAGCATGGAGAGGAAAGGACATTTTAGGCAGAGGTTATAGGCAGAAGTCTAATGTATGAAGGAGCATGGTGGCTGAGAGTTAATAAAAAGGGCTAGAGTGACTAAAGCAGAGAGAGAGGGAGACCGGTACCAAGAGATGGTTTACCTTTTTACTGAAGACCTGAAACAAGCCTGCAAGCCTGCCCATCAAAGTAGACGGCTAAAATTGGTCTGAATGAATAGTGTCCACTGAGTCCTAGGATCAAGATTGAAACTGATAATGATTTTCTGAAATGGAATAAGTTGTGTATTATACGACTAAAAGTTAAACCTTGAATGTTTTGAAAAGTCAACTGCACAAAAACACACAAGATAAGATGTGCTTAAAAGCAATTAAAATATAAAGTCTGAAGGTTTCAATTAAAGTAAGTCAGCAGTAAAATAAGGACAAGATGATGTTAAAATAGCCCTAAACTCTTGCTAGAAGCAGATGTCCAGATCAAGACCCTAGTCCTATTGTGCTCTGTAATGGGTCTACTACAGTGAAGTACTGTAATCAGCTCTAGGCAGTTAAAAGCTTATTTATTTATTTATTTATTTATTTTTATTTTTAAGGCAGAGACAGGTGAGGGAGGGACCGAAGAGGAGGGAAATCTTAAGCAGGTTCCATGCCCAGTCCACAGCCTGATGCAGGGCTTGATCTCACAAACCTGAGATCATGACCTGAGCTGAAATAAAGAGTTGGCCGACTGGGCCACCCCAGGCACCCCAGGCAGTCACATTTTTAAAGGACATTAATCATTTTAACATAACTGGAAGAGTATACAAGATGTTATGGATCTAGAAAAGGGGGAAAAAAAGTGACTTATTCTAGATAATAATTCAGTAACAACCAACAGGTTTGTTCTTTTTTTTTTTTTTCCAATTTATTTATTTTCAGAAAAACAGTATTCATTATTTTTTCACCACACCCAGTGCTCCATGCAAGCTGTGCCCTCTATAATACCCACCACCTGGTACCCCCAACCTCCCACCCCCCCCGCCACTTCAAACCCCTCAGATTGTTTTTCAGAGTCCATAGTCTCTCATGGTTCATCTCCAACAGGTTTGTTCTAACATTTGGAGATATTTCATGTAGAAGAGGAAGAAAGATTTATTTTATATAGTTACAGTGAAAAGAATGGCAAGTGTGAATTAGGCAAATTCAGGTCAAATAAAAAGTTCCTATCATCCACAATTATCCAAAGGTATTAAGGGCCCTCTTGTATGTCAGTTTGTTTTCATTGGAAGTGTGGAGGTGTTTAAAGATTAGAAGTTCATCTAATAAGAAAGTTTTAGAGAAGATTTTTGCTTGGGTGAGAAATAGAGTAGGTGACTTCTAACCTAGTATTTCATTCCCAAAGTGAAACTTAAATTCTCTCTAGCTTTCATGTACGAATCCAATCCAAATGCTGTAAAAAATTCTAACTAACTAGACTGAAAATTTTAAATTACACCTACACACTTAACAAAGAAAAAAATTAAACTTTTGAAATACATGATCTTAATATTTAAGAAAACATGTAATAATTTAACCAATGTGCCTACCAGACAGATATTTAAAAAGAAGCCACGGTCACTTATTTATTGAGTTAGAAAATGGTCCCTTTGTTTCTGCATTGTTTTGATCTGATGGTCTAACTTTGAATAAGGTTTAAAATCTGAGGCAGCATATTAACTTTTTAATCTGTAATTGCGTTGGTATCTTGGAAACTTAATCACTAACTCCTTTGATTAAAAGGTGACACTATTTAGACACTAAGAGAGCCTGGGCAGTGGTTCTTTTTTTTTTTTGGGCAGTGGTTCTTAACCTGCTTCAGTGGACAGGATCTGGAATTTACAATTCATTTTGAATATCATAGAATAATGATAATGACTAATTTTAATACACATCACTAGCATAAAAATATGGCTCTGTGATCTATATGCATTATAATAACAAACCAAGGGGGCATGTTCACAAAAACAGTCTGTTGTGGCCACCCTCTAGCCACCCGCCACAGGTTTTTCAGTGCCCCTCTTTGGTGACTCGGCACATTCTTTTATAAAACAGCACATATCATCAGTTAGGTCACTTGACCATCCCTCTCTGTGGGCTTCCTGAGGACAGAAGCTGTGTTCGCTCTTCTGGTAGATACATAAACATACAATAAATGTTTATGAACAGATACAATAAATATTGTTGACAGTTTTTTATTATTGTTCACTTAGTATTCTTTTGACTTGCTAATTTGTTCATTCACCTATTAATCAGTTGGAGAGAAGTTGGAATTTTAAAAATAGAAGAAAAATATAAAATTGAAAAAATGTATCACTAAATTAACATGTATATAAGTTGAGAAATATTCATTATTTGATATTATCAAATAATTACCTCTAGATCATGCAGTAGATCATGCTATACAGCATGATAATATAATTTGCCAATTACTGACATAGAATTCAGCAAAAGATAAATCTCCAGTAAAAAGATTCAAAGAACTAGCAGGTCTCATACTACTATGCCACCTATAATTTTGTACTTTCTGGCAGGATATAAAAGCACACCTTGCTTTATTGCACATGGCTTTACTGTGTTTCATAAATATTGCCTCTTACCCCCCACCTTCAAGTTGAAGGTGTGTGGCAACCCTGCACTGGGCAAATCTATTTGGAGCAAAAGCATTTGCTCACTTCATTTCTTGTAACATTTTAGTAATTCTTGTAATATTTCCAATTTTTTCATTATTATTATATTTGTTATGATAATCTGTGATCAGGGATCTTTGAAGTTACTATTGTGACTATTTTTGGGTGCCATGAACTGCACCCATATAAGATAGCAAACTTAATTGATAAATGTTATGTATATTCAGACTGCTCCACAGACTAGCTGTTCCCCCATCTCTTTCCTTCTATATTAGCCTCCCTATTCCCCGAGACACAATATTGAAATTAGGCCAGTTAATAACCCTACAACCGCCTCTAAGTGTTTAAGTGAAAGAAGAGTCACTTGTCTCATTTTAAGTCAAAAGCTAGAACTGATTAAGCTTAGCAAAGAAGGCATGCCAAAAGCTGAAATAGGCCAAAAGCTAGGCTTCTTGTACTAGTTAACCAAGTTATGAATGCAAAAGAAATGTTCTTGAAAGAAATTAAAAGTGCTATTCCAGGGAAAACACAAACGATAAGAAAGTGAAACAGCCTCAATGCTGAAACAGAGAAAGTTTAAGTGGTCTAGACAGAGGATTGAAACAGCCACACCATTCCCTTAAGCCAGAGCCTAATCCAGAGCACAGTCCTAACCCCCTTCAATTCTACGAAGAAGGCTGTGTGTGCTGAGGAAGCTGCAGAAGAAAAGTCTGAAGTTAGCAGAAGTTGGTTTGTGAGGTTTAAGGAAAGAAGTCATCTCTGTAACATTAAAGTGCAAGATAAAGCAGCAAGTGCTGATACAGAAGCTACAGGGAGTTATCCAGAAGATCTCAGATAAGTCATGAAGGTGGCAGCACTGAACAACAGACGTCCAGTGTAGATGAGACAGCCTTCTCCTGGAAGAAGATGTCAGCTAGGACTTTCATAGCTAGAGAGAAGTCCATGCCTGGCTTCAAAACTTCAAAGGACAGGCTGACTCTCTTATTAGGGGCTAGTGCAGTTAGTGACTTTATTTACTTTTTTTTAAGATTTTATTTATTTATTTGAGAGAGAAAGAGTGCAAGCAGGTGCAGCTGGCAGAGGGAGAGGGAGAAGGTCAATCCCAGGACCCTGGTATCATGATCTGAGTGGAAGGCAGATGGTTAACCAACTGAGCCATCCAGGAGCCTCTGTAGTTGGTGACTTTAAATTGAAGCCAGTGCTCATTTACCATTTCAGTCATCCTACAGCCCTTAAGAATTATGCTCAATCTACTCTGCCTATATTCTAAAAATGGAACAATAAAGTCTGGTTGGCAGCACATCTGTTTACAATATGGCTTACTGAATATTTTAAGCCCACTGTAGAGAGGTACTGCTCAGAAAAAAAGATTCATTTCAAATAATTATTGCTCACTAACAAAGCACCTGGTCACCCAAGAGCTCTGATGGAGATGTACAGTGAGATTAATATTGTTTTCATGCCTGCTGACACAACATCCATTCTATAGCTCATGGATCAATTAGTAATTTCAAGTCTTATTTGTTAACATTTTGTGAGGCTATAACCACCACAAGACAGCAATTCCTCTGATGGATCTGGGCAAAGTCAAATGAAAACCTTCTGGAAACGATTCACCATTCCAGATGCCATTAAGAACATTCATGATATATAGGAAGAGATAAAAATATCAATGTGGGGACGCCTGGGTGGCGCAGTTGGTTGGACGACTGCCTTCGGCTCAGGGCGTGATCCTGGAGTCCCGGGATCGAGTCCCACATCGGGCTCCCAGCTCCATGGGGAGTCTGCTTCGCTCTCTGACCTTCTCCTCACTCATGCTCTCTCTCACTGTCTCTCTCTCTCAAATAAATAAATAAAATCTTAAAAAAAAAAAAAATCAATGTGAACAGCAGTTTGCAAGAAGTTGATTCTAGGGGCGCCTGGGTGGCTCAGTGGGTTAAGCCACTGCCTTCGGCTCAGGTCATGATCTCAGGGTCCTGGGATCAAGTCCCGCATCGGGCTCTCTGCTCAGCAGGGAGCCTGCTTCCTCCTCTCTGCCAACTTGTGATCTCTCTCTGTCAAATAAATAAATTAAAAAAAAAAAAAAAAGAAGTTGATTCTAAAGGTCATGGATGATTTTGAGGGGTTCAAGCCTTTAGTGGAGGAGATAATGCAGATGTGGTGAAAAGAGCAAGAGAACAAGAATTAGAAGTAGAGCCTGAAGATGTGACTGAATTGCTGCAATCTCACGACAAAACTTCAATGGATGAGGAGTTGCTTCTCATGAATGAGCAAAGAAAATGGTTTCCTGAGATAGAATCTGTTTCTGGTGAAGATGTTGTGAAGACTGTTTAAATGAAAACAAAGGATTTAGAATATTACATAAACTTAGTTGGTAAAGCAATGGTAGGATTTGAGAAATCAATTTGAAAACTGATTCCAATTTTGATAACATTACAAGCTAGAGAGAAATCATTCATGAAAACAAGAGTCAATCAATGAGCAAACTCCATTACTGTCTTATTTTAAGAAACTGCCATAGCCATTCCAACCTTCAACCATCACCTTGACCAATCAACCGCCATCAACACTGATGTAATACCTTCCACCAGCAAAAAAAAAAAAAAAAAAAAAAAAAAAAAATCACTAGCTGGAAGCTCAGATGATGGTTAGCGTTTTTTAGCAATAAAGTATTTTTTAAATTAAGGCATATACTTTTTTTTTTAAAGACATAATGCTGTTGCACTTAATAGACTACAGTATAGCATAAACGTAACTTTTATACACACTGGGAAACCAAAAAATTCATTTGACTCGCTCTATTGCAATATTTGCTTTTGTGTGGTGGTCTGTTACTGAACCTGCAATATCTCCAAGGTATGCCTGTAATGTGCTTTCAAAAAACCAGGATTGAAGGATTTTCCAAGTAAAGAATAAATGTTATTTTGAAACTCATAAGAATATCAAAAATTCCAAAAATGCCACATTCTCTAGTGGGTGGTAAAATACACTTGATCATTTCTTTTTCTAACAAATGAATTGTTGTAGTTCAAATATTCATTACAAAGATATAAAAATCACATCATGGGTAACTGGCAAAACAAAAAAATGAAACAAAGCAAAAAGCTCCATGAATGTTTAAACCATATCCATTCATAAAAGGATTAAAGCAAAGCTAAGAAGCCTGAAAGTACAGTAAAAATGACTAGATGACAAGTACTGTAGTATTTAGAAAACCTCTCTGAAACCTGTTCTCCATGAATTTTTGTATCTACTTCTTTATTCACAAAAATGATATTTATAATTGAAATAATCATCAACTACATTCATTGTTAAGTTAGCTTTAACATCAGTGGTAAAAACTAAGTTCTAAAAACTAGATCCTTAAGGGTACTATTTATTTTACTACTCACTGCTTAATCAAATTCTAGATCTGTAACCAGATATCAGCTGGTCTGCAAGACAAGAAATTAATAGCAGCTATTAACAGGTTCATAAGGAAACAATTAGACCAGTTACTATAGGAGCTGGAATACTTGTTCTGGGCTCAAAGTTTTTTTTTTTTAAGATTTTATTTATTTATGTGTGTGTGAGAGAGAGAGATCACAAGTAGGCAGAGAGAGGGGGAAACAGTCTCCCCGGCTGAGCAGAGAGCCCTATGCGGGGCTCCATCCCAGGACCCCGAGATCATGACCCAAGCCGAAGGCAGAGGCTTAACCCACTGAGCCACCCAGGTGCCCCTCAAAGATCTTAAGAAGAAAAAAAAAAATTAAAGAAAGAAAAACTACCAAAAGAGAGTACTTGAGATTAAGACTATGGATTTTTGATAGCATTGCTGTGCTTGCTAAATACATTTCATATTTAGAAATACACACTAACTAGACTTGTAAGAACTCTCTCTGGACCTCCCCAGCCTTTTTGGAAGAAGGGGAACAGAAGTGTGTTAAGTGTTTAGACATGAAGTAAGAAGGATCAGGATCAGTTTACACAGTTCACTTACACCAAATGAAAAAGAACACATTTTGAAACCTAGGATCATATTCTGGAGGAAACCACTTAGAAACCACAGTCAGGGAGAATAAAAGGGAAGGACAAAAATCCATACTACTTTTGAGTTTTCAATTCAGAAAGCATCATTTCTTAAAAGTGACTTCAGTATAGAGGTTACTGATTTAGGATTGTTGATCCATGGCACCTCATAGCCCAGATGAAATTCTGAATGGACAGAGAAGAGCAGAAAAATAACTTTATGCAGAAGATCTAAGACCTACAAACCACAGTAAGTGTTAAGGTAGCTTTATAAATATACCAGAGGAAAGAACTAAATCATTTGGCAACATGAAATAGGACAGGGCTGGAATATGAACGTAGACTGTAATTTAATAAAAGGGCTAGGGATAAATTTGAATAACAGCAGAAAATCCACATTTGGTAACACAATACACATAAAAGAATAAATCACTGCAAACGCTAACACAGAAGGCTTCCTTTCCAAGAATAGTTACTACAATTATTAGCAAGATAACTTTTTGTCTCCGATCGGGCCAAGGCAGCCGGTTCGATCAGGCAAGCCCTTTGGGAGGACGGGCAGTGTAAGGTAATTTAGCAACCGGGGACCGGCTACACAGACCCACCTGACCATTTCTGAGCTATCGCCCGAGGCAAGGGTTTCTAATCTGGGGTGTCGAGTGCGGCAGGGGCACACAGGTTTCTGCAGCCTCGGTGTGTTTGCTAAGTACACCCGCCACCCTCTGGCCATCCTAGCCGCCTGTGCCCCTCCTCGAGCGCACCTGCACTTTTAACCAACAGCTACGTCCGCTGGCCCACTGACTGCGCCGGCGGCAATATTCAAAAGCGGTTCCCGGCTCGAGGAGGACACACTCTCTCCTGGTTCCCCCGAATCACCCTTCCTACCGGACAAGACATCTGCAGCCCCGGTCACTGGAAACTGGTTGGGGACATAGCGTCCACGGAAGGGCCTCCCAAGCCAGCGCTGCGCCCTAAGCCGAGGCCTACGAAGGGTGGCGGGGCCAGGCCTGTTTCCCCAGTGACGCGCCTCCCCGCAGCGGAGGACCGGCGGGTGTCTCTCTTCCCAGCCCTAGGGTCTTGGAGCAACAAGGAAGGGAAATGGCGAAAGGACGGCACTGGGCAGCTCACCCCAGGTTCAAGGCATCGCGCTTCCGGCAGTGGCACCTCCGCCTCAGCCCGCCGCTCAGACCCGCAGGCGGCGGCGACACCGCCTCGGCCTGCGACCGGGTCGCACCTCAGTGACGCACAGCTCTGCCCCCGCCCCCCCCCCAGCGTGTTGCCTGGAAACGGTGGCCAACCTCTCCCGACAGTCCTTGGCTCCCGCTCTCTCGAGCCGCTTTGTCTGAGAACCTTCGACCTCCGAGCTCCCTGAGGCCGTCGGAGTGGGGAGGGTGGCGGCCCAGGAGGGGGCGGGTGAAGCCTCGCCTGGCAGGCTCCTTGAGGCGCGGCCCTGTGAGGTGGACTTGCCGCTAGCCTGGCCGGCTGCCGCCTCTCCTGGAGACATCTCCCCAGCAGCTGTCGAGGGCCCAGCTGTTGACAAAGGCCGCACTGTAAATCCCGGGTTTGGTCCGGGGTTGGAGTCCAAACCCCGCCTTATTAGGCCTCCAACCTCCCACTGGTCATAGCTACACAAAGGTAATCTTGTTTGTTGCTTTACCCGGAGTGGGCCGATTATACTCACTTGGCTGCAGTTAGGAAGCGTAGAAGACTAGAAAAAATTAAAATTTTAGACAATCCAATTTATACAGTAGAAGACTGTATGGGAAGTAATTAGCACAGGGTCCCCATCTCACAGATGGCATCTCATAGGTGGCAGCGATTGTTATGAACACATGCTGGTGATACTGTCGCAGTCCGTTAAACACGTATAGTATGTGTGTGTATACACACACACACACACACACACACAGAGTGTGTTGTGGGCCACACACTATATACTAGGTCACCTTCCAGGCATGCTCTTGTTTAAGTAGTTTGCTCAAAGTTACATAGCCAGTAAACAGCAGAGCAAGGATTTAAACTCAGATTTAAACTACTTATGGTAGATTAAACTAAATTAAGCTACTTAGCAGCTAATTTAAACTATTTATAATTCTTAATGTTTGGGCACCCGCCCTTCAGTCATTTGTAGATTTATCCTGTGAAGAATTAATCCTGCCCTCTAATAATGGATAATATTTATTGATCATTAGAACAAGACCTATTCTAAGTACTTTAAAGGTATTAGTTTAAACCTCATAGCAATCCTATGAGGTAGGTATTATTAATACCTTCATTTTACAGTTGAAGAAACAGGAAAATCTAAGTTCTCCAAATTCTAAAACTCATAGACAACAGTATAAGAAAAAAAACTCAGTTACTTTGGATTTGGCAAAGATTTCTTAAATATGACACAAAAAGCATAAATCGTAGAAGGGAGAAATTAACAAATTTTACTTTATCAGAATTAAAACTTCTTTTCAAAACATAAGTAAAAAGATAAGCCATAGAGTGGGAGAAGGTATTTGCAAGGCATATATTTGATGACTTCTATCAGAATATACAAAGAACTTGTAATTACCAGTCAGTAAGCAAAGAACCAAATTTTTAAAATTGGCCATCAAATTTAAAACAAGACACTTCATTGGGGCACCTGGATGACTCAGTGGGTTAAAGCCTCTGCTTTCAGCTCGGGTCGTGGTCTCGGGGTCCTGGGATCGAACCCCACATTGGGCTCTCTGCTAGGCCAGGAGCCTTCTTTCCCCCCCCCCCGCCTGCCTCTCTGCCTATTTGTGATTTCTGTCTGTAAATAGATAAATAAAATCTTAAAAAAAAAGACACCTCATTGATGAAGATACATTGATGACAAACACATGAGAAGATGCTTAGCATCATTAGTCATCAGGGAAATGCAAAGTAGAAGTACCATTAAGTATCACCATGCACCCTGGTCACAGAATGGCTAAAATTAAAAAGGCTGATCATACAAATTGTTGACAAGGATGTGGAACAATTGGAATTTTTATATACTGCATTTTAAGAATATAAAATCATGTAACTATTTTGGAAAGTCGGACCATTTCTTAAAGTGGAAATTTGGCCATTTCTTTAAAAGCTAAAATAAACATAACACCTACCATATGATACAGCCATTCCACTCCTAGGTATTTACCCACAAAGACTATAAATACTCATTTCAGCATTATTTGTGATAGGACCAAACTAGAAACAACCCAAATCCCCATCAACTGGTGAATGGAAACAAACTGTGGTATATCTATACAATGGAATACTACTTGACAATAAGAAGGAATGAACAAATGATAGACTCAGAATAGATTTCTGAGTGAAAGAAGCCAGGCAAAGAAGAATACAAACTGTGTGATTCCTTTAATTTAAAATTCTAGAAAATCCAATTTATAGTGATAAAAGGAGACCAGTGGGATGGGAGGGATGAAAAATGAGGTGTTGAGATGGGAGGGAGGGCGGAATCACAAAGGGGAAACATTTTGTAACGATGGACACGTTAATTTTCTTGATTGTAGTGATGGTTTCACAGATGAATACATATGTCAGAACTTCTCAAATTGTATATTTTTATCATATGCAGTTTATTATATGCAAATTATACCTCATAAATTTGGGAGGGAAAAACAACCCATTTAAATTTTAAAAGGCTTTATATTACAGCCTAATCTGAGCCTGGGAGTCAGAATATCCTTGCATTGCTTTAAAATTCAAGTAGTCCTTTTTATATTTCATAGAGAGTATAGTGAAGATTGCACTATAAGAGAGATTACAAGATTAATATGTTTTAAAATTAGTATTATTATCAACATCTCTAGATAATTTCTTCTCATCATAAGAGCTTTTTCCCCTGAATTTGCCAAAGCATAATGATTTAACTAAAATAATAAAACCTTAAGACAGTAATAAGGATTATCTTACACATTGTAATAGAAGAGATTAGAAATTCTGAGATAGGAATTACAAAGTCATTTTGTAGCAAGCTAAGGAAACCTTTATTTTTCCTACATATAAAAAAGGTATAGGAAAGTGTTTGTAGGGAACTGTAAATATAAATAGCAAGAGTTATGGAAGAAGAAACCACTAAGTTAATTCTTTTATAAGAGGAATGGATCCTTTTGCAATGAATATTATAATTTGTAATATGTATTCAGATTTTCATATTTTACACAGGTATTTACCCATTAAAATACGGAGGCTTCAGCACGCCTGGCTGGTTCAGTTTGCTAAGTGGCTGCCTTCGGCTCAGATCATGATCCCAGGGTTCTGGGATAGAGTCCTGCATGAGGCTCTCTGCTCAGTGGGAAGCCTGCTTCTCCCTCTTCCTCTGCCTGCTGCTCTCTCTTCCTCTGCCTGCTGCTCCCTCTGCTTGTGCTCTTTCTCTGTCAAATAAATAAACAAAACCTTTAAAAAATATATAGAGGCTTCAATAAAATTGTAGTAAACACAGCCCTGTAGTGAAGATCAGGAAAATCTGAGAGACTTTTGAAACTTTTTTTCTAGGAAAATATGTTGAATGCTTCCTGCTTTTTGTAAGGTTATTAAACATCTGTGACAGGACCATGGGAAAATATGAGGAAGGCCCTGAGTGATTTTTGGATTATAAACATTTTTTTTTAAAGATTTTATTTATTTATTTATTTGACAGAGAGAGATCACAAGCAGGCAGAGAGGCAGGCAGAGAGAGAGGAGGAAGCAGGCTCCCTGCTGAGCAGAGAGCCCGATGCGGGCCTCGATCCCAGGACCCTGAGATCATGACCTGAGCCGAAGGCAGTGGCTTAACCCACTGAGCCACCCAGGCGCCCTGGATTATAAACATTTTTAACTTCCTATATTTATTCATAAAATCATGAAGTTAAAAGAACTAATACATCATTTAGTCCAGCATTCTTCCTTTGTAGATGAGGAAACTGAGCTCCAAAGATGACAAGTGATTCACCTAAGGAGCACAGAGCAAAATAACTAAACTGGATTAGAATCCAGATTTCCTGGCCACCAGTGTAGTGCTTTTCCTCAATACATTACTGCTTTTAATTATATTAGTGTAGAATACAGAGGAACAACTGGCTACCTATAATTAAGATTAGAGCTTCATCATATTCTAGGATGATGCATTTTGAGGTTTTTAAAAAATTTATTATTTTTTTAAAGATCTTATTTATTTGACAGAGAGAGAGAGATCGATCGATCAGAAGTAAGCAGAGAGGCAGGCAGAGAGGCAGGGGGAAGCAGTCTCCCTGCTGAGCAGAGAGCCCAATGCGGGGCTTTATCCCAGGACCCTGAGATCATGACCTGAGTTGGAGGCAGAGGATTAACCCACTGAGCCAGCCAGGTAACCCCCTTTTAAGGTTTTTATGTCTTTTCTGGTTGTTTCTTCTCAAGCTCTGTCCTCAGTTTTCTGCTTTTATTTTTGAAAATTTGAGGAACTCAAATCATCTGTATTCAGATAATTTCCTAATCAACATTGTCTGTTGTTATCCTTCATCATGTTCTAATCCTGTATTTCTGTATTTATATAGAGTATCTCCCAGAGAAATAAATATACTACAGTAATGGGCACCTGAATTCAACAACCTCCTTATCAAAGGAGCTTCAGTATACCTTCTGGTCTCCCAGGCTAAAACTTATGAAGAGATTTCTTTCTGTCTCCTAAAGCATTCTGTCATGCTGTTCTGTACTTTCTTTAAAATTTCTTTTTTTTTTTTTTTTTAAAGATTTTATTTATTTATTTGACAGAGAGAAATCACAAGTAGGCAGAGAGGCAGGCAGAGAGAGAGAGAGGGAAGCAGGCTCCCCGCCGAGCAGAGAGCCCGACGCGGGACTCGATCCCAGGACCCCGAGATCACGACCCGAGCCGAAGGCAGCGGCCTAACCCACCGAGCCACCCAGGCGCCTTCTAGTTTTATTTTTTTATCCTTTTTTTTTGAGTTCTTAGTGTGTACCAGGTACCAAAAGTATTCTATATGTATTATCTCACGTAAGCCTCACAATAGCCCTAAAAGACAGATATCAATATCATCTCAATTTTATAGAAAACAGTCCTACAAAGGTTAAATAAATTGCCCAAAGGCATGTAGCTCATAAATGGTAGAGCAGGGATTCAAATCCACTATCTGATTTCAGAACCACAAGTTTTATTTACTTCATTATATTTCTACTATTGAGCTTAACCCATTCCATATTACCATCTCAATATAAGTTCATTGGTATCTGACAGATAGCTTAATATAACAACATCTTAGCCAATCAACTTATTCTGAAACATATTTATTCGGTCCATCTTGTATCTTGCTGCCAAACTAAGCAGCTTAAAACATCGTCTTTATTAAGTCTATACCATAAAGGTGCTGGTGTTCAGTATTAGGCCAGAGCATATCAAGAAAATGGAACCCAGTGTTTGGGAACTTATTTTAAATGGATGATTTTACCATCTCATTGCCTCAAAGATCTACCTGGATCTTGAGGAGAGTCATTCTATATACTGCCTACTCCCATTATTACCATGTCATTTCAAACCACCTCCTAACACTCTCCCCCACAATCCTTTATTGCTATGGCCTACGGTCACTGACCTCTGCAACTCTTTATAGTTCACTCTGCTTTGGCATACCTCATCTTCACTTACTCCAAACTAGCTTCCTCTCTCCCTTAGCTACCTCAGTTTGACCTCAGGAATTCCCATTCTCCTGCCTACAACTCCTCTGTCCTTACTTGCTTTTCCTTTGAACACTTTCTGCCTTACTGAAATCAGAGGAATCTACTTCTCTGACAACCATTTTTGGCTTGGAGACAAGTTAACATTCTCTTCCCTAGCTGTCACATCAGTGTTGTAATACTATCAATCGGCTGCCTCTGTCCTGGGATCGAGTCCCACATTGGGCTCTCTGCTTCTCGGAGAACCTGCTTCCTCCTCCTCTCTCCCCGCCTGCCTCTCTTGCCTACTTGTGATTTCTGTCTGTCAAATAGATAAATAAAATCTTAAAAAAAATAATTTGTACTCTCACTACTTTTTGATTGTTATAGTTGAAATTTCTTTTAATTGAGAATAGTCCTTCTCCCCCTCCTTTTTTCATACTAATACCTTATTGCAGAAACTGGGTGTATTGGGGTTCACCAGAGAAACAGAATAAGTAGGAGATACATACTAAGAGATTTATTGCAAAGAATTGGCTTACTCAGTTTCGAGAGCTGGTAAGACAAGATAGAAATGGAACTCGTAGGCATGAGCTGAAACCACTATGCACAGAATTTTTCTGAACAGCCTCCGTTCTGCTCTTAAATTCTTTCAACTGATGAATCAGACCCATCCAGATTATGTAGGATAATCTCCCTTACTTAAAGTCACTTGACTATGGACTTCATTGCATAGACAAAATACCCTTACAGCAACACTTAGATTAGTGTTTGCTTGAAATAACTAGGGACTGAAGTCTGGCCGCATTGACATGTACAGACTATCACATTAGGTCAGTTGTTGTATAGACTATTCCTACATTCTGGATTTATGTGTTTTCTTCCTTGTAGTGCCATCTTCTTTGTCTCCCCCCCACCCCATTTTCTAGAAATGAAGTTTGGCTTTAGAGGTTTGATTAGATTCAGATTCCATCAGACTCTTCTGGCAAGAATACTTTATAGGTGCTACTGTGTGCTTCATGTTACATCAGGAAGCCCACAATATCTGCTTGTCCCACTTTAAGACTGATCATTGGGGTTCTCATCAATATTTTATCTAATAATTGTATCTATTAGGATGGTAGTCTGAATCCATTTTATTAGGAATTACAAAATGGTGACTCTCTAATTATTTATCAGTGTCATTTCTGTAAAAAAAAACCAAAACACAACTTTTCAATGAACTAGGGCTATTTGGTTACCTTGAAATACTGTCCATACAGGAAAGTCAAGAAAAATGCCAAATTTTTTACTTTTAAGGACTTGGTACCTAATTACTAGCAATCATGTCCAATGTGTGGCATTTAAATTTGTTTTAGTATAACTACAAATTTGTGGGTTTTATATATTTGATCAATTGCATTTAGTATTACTTTTGTTGTATAGTTCCATCTTTAGCCAACTGTAATCATATCATAGTATCTTTTTGACAAGACAACTTTCTTGCATTCTGGTCCCTCCCTGTCTTATCCTCTATCTTCTAGACCTGGAATGAACCATTCCTCCAAGGTTCTGGATCCTTTCAATGAGGAATGATATTTAGAGACTACACTCTGGTTTCTAGATATATTTCATAGTTATTAGATTGTCCTTACTTCTAGTCCTTTTCAAAGGACAGGAATATATATATATATAAAAAATATAGGGAAATATATATTTTTTTATATATATATAAAAATATAGGGAAAAATATATAAAAATATAGGGAATATATATTTTTTATTTGTTTTTTGGGAATATATATGTTTGAAAAGAAAATAACAATTTAGAATTCATACTATTATTCCTAAATTAAATTTAATATTACAGGATTTTAAATAAAACACTAATTTAAATAGTTTTATCTCTTTAATCTCACATTGAAAATATTATTACCTAATAACATTAAGTAATTATTTATACTATAAGGTGTAGAAAATAGATTCAAAATAAAAATAACAGTATTACTACTGACTATTTGGTTACTGAGTAAAGTTTACATGTACTTACTGCTCTATTTGTCCTTAAAATATGTATTGCTAAAATATAGAGTCAAAATAGCTGTGTTCTAGACCCTTGGAATAATTCTTTTTTTAGTGGTTCCGCAGTTTGTTTTTTTATTTTTAGAAATTGCTTCTTAAGTTTACTTCACTTTTGAAATGTTAAAGTTTTCACTGTTTCCAAAGTTATAACTATATAATAAGGCACATTTGGAGAAGTATCATGCCTATTTCCAGTCCTCTACCCTGTTACCTCATTTTCCTATATTTATTTATTTTTTTTTTTAAGATTTTATTTATTTATTTGAGAGAGAGAGACAGTGAGAGAGAGCATGAGCGAGGAGAAGGTCAGAGAGCGAAGCAGACTCCCCATGGAGCTGGGAGCCCGATGTGGGACTCGATCCCGGGACTCCAGGATCACGCCCTGAGCCGAAGGCAGTCATCCAACCAACTGCGCCACCCAGGCGTCCCTCATTTTCCTATATTTAAACATTTTGGTCTTTCTTTACAAGATTTTTGCAAATATAAACAAATGCATACACACACAAATAAAAATGGAAGTAAAAACATGTTTGTGTTTTCCACACCATTCCTACAGAAAGTATAGTGTTCAGTGACTTCTTTTTTTTTTTAACTTAGAGATATATCCTGAAGATCACTTAGTAATTAGAGTAATTAAAGAATAGATATTTTAGAGATTTGCCTCATTTTTTGACAACTACATAGAATTCCAACATATGGATTTATCATAGTTTCTTCGACTAAACCCCTTTTGATGGACATGATTGATTTTACCCATTGAGTTGAACAGTGAATCATCTTTTATGTAAGTAATTTCACTTTTTTTTGCCAGGTATTATCAAAGTTCTCTCTAGGGGAAGAATTCTCAGCAGCAATGTATGAGAGTGCTCTGTGTACCTGGGTCAGAAGAATATTCTGTCACATTTTTGAATTTGTGCCAATCTGTAAAAATGGTATAGCAGGAATTAGTTTTAATTTTCATTTCTCTTATTATGAGTGATAGTGAGCTGATTTCTTATATTTAAGAACGATTTTCGTTTTTATTGTGAATTGTCTATTCTTTTGTCTATTTTCCACAGTGGGCTAAATTTTTTTGTGTGTTTAAGAGCTCTTCATGTATTAAATATATTAGCCCTTTACTATGTTTTAAATCACAGGTACCTTTTCACACTTTATCACTTGTCTTTTGACTTTGGGATTTGGGGCCATGCAAACTTTTTTATTTTTATGTGGTCAGATTTTTCAAAATATATATATAGTCTAGGCTTCATAAAGATACCAATCATGTCCTTATTGCTTCTGGATTTTGCATGATAGTTAGGAAGATTTTCTTTTCTTCTAGATTATAAAGGAACGCATCCATATTTTCTTCTAGTTATAAGGTTTCATTTATTACATTTTTTTAAAAGATTTTATTTATTTATTTATTTGTCAGAGAGAGACAGAGACAGAGAGTACAAGCAGGAAGAGTGGCAGAGAGAGGCATAGAGAGAAGCAGACTCCCCACTGAGCAAGGAGCCCAATGTGGGACTCAATCCCAGGACCCCAGGACCATGACCCAAGCTGAAGGCAGCAGCTTAACTGACTGAGCCCCCCAGGTGTCCCTCATTTATTACATTTAAATCTTTGACCCATCTGGGATTTATCCTGGCATACTATGTGAAAGGTAGATCTGATTTTATCCTTTTTACTAAGCAATTCTCCATTTGTTCCAATACAATTTAGTCCATCTTTCCCCCTCCTATCTTATTTGTCCCCTTTTAAAAACCATATATTGGGTGGCCCAGTTGGTTAGTCTTCTTCCTTTGGCTCGGGTCATGATCCCAGGGTCCTGGGATCAAGTCCCATGTCAGGATCCTTGCTCAGCGGGGAGCCTACTTTCCCCCCTGCCTACCGCTCCCCCTGCTTGTGCTCTCTCTCTCTTTCTCTGACAAATAAATAAAATCTTTAAAAAATAAAATTAAAACCATCTATTGAATTCTTATACAAATTTAGGTCTATTTGTGAGATGTCTATTCTGTATACTGGTCTTTTCATGCACTAGTGCTAGTGCACTTGTTTTTGATTATAGATATTTTATAATACATTTTAATATCTCATAGGGATAACTTCCCCCTCTATTGCTCTCTTTTTTTTTTCTTTTTTCCTCCTTGGAAGAGAGGTCATCTGAAGGGAAAAAGAAGTCAGGCCATTATGAATGACCATGTAATAAAGACTTAGATGGGGAGTAAATCCTTAGCTGAGTTAGATGGAACAAGGCAGTTTTGACTAAATTTTGTCCATGAACCAATTCCCGTGAAACTAAATCTAAGTCACAGATTTATCGAGGGATGCTCGTAAAATCTGCAAAGCTGTCTGCACTAAAATGACAGTATATTAGCTTATGGTAAGTACTGCTATAGTCCAATGCAGGGCTGGATCCCAGGACCCTGATGTCATGACC
This sequence comes from Neogale vison, assembly GCF_020171115.1. Lineage (NCBI taxonomy): Eukaryota > Metazoa > Chordata > Mammalia > Carnivora > Mustelidae > Neogale > Neogale vison. The sequence goes on from NC_058097.1 coordinate 158,647,110, forward strand.
TGAGCCAAAAACCAAGAATTAGCCACTTAACCAACTGAGCCACCCAGGCACCCCTGCTGTGTCCATTTCTAATGGAGTTAAGTACAAATGGAACAAGAAGTACTAATTCTTATCTTGTCATACACTAGGATTGGTAGATAAAATACATGACATTCAGTTAAATTTGAATTTCAGGTAAGCAATAAATAATTTTTTAGTGTAAGTATGCCTCAAGTATGCCTACTTCACACATGTATATGGGACATACTTACAACTAAATATTATTTGTTATTGACTGAAATTCAGACTTAATTGGATGTTTCTGGTATTTATTTTGCTAAATCCCACAAACCTATCTAGACACATTTCTTAACTTTGGGAACTCAGGGATTCCAGTGCATCAGCACTAGTGTTAGGCAATGGTAACTGCAGTAATACCTGGCAGAGATGGCAGTGCCTGAAGGCTTTTGTGGTAACTGAAGGGAAAGGCAGCAGTCTCTAGTAGACAAGTCATCATCTGGTGAAGCAGCATTGTTACTTGGTAGATGCGAACTAGAATATAACCAGGGAAACAACAGAAGAATTCGGCATAGTCAGTGGTTCCTTGTGAGTGTGGCAGTTCCCAGAGGATATAGAAGCAGGGATTAGCAGAGGCAGTGGTATCTGGTAGCTGTGGTGATACCTAGAGGAGAAAGTCATGATGTTTGGTCAGAAAGAAAGTAACAAGCAGACGTGGTGAATGCATCTAGTAGGAGATATGATAGTACTCACTGGAGTGTAATTAGGCCAAGAGCAGTGGGAAGAAACTTAATGCCATGTAAAAGGTGACCATAGTTGCTTGTGAGCACATCTGAGTGTCCTACTTCTGGAATAACCCAGAGAGTTACTCTTTTTCAAGAAGCAGGATTCTGCTTTAACAGACCTAGAGAAATGCAGGTTACATTGGTGTTTCTCAAGTTGTCATTCTGGTAAAAGAGAATAAAGGAAATATAGGCATTGTAATAAGGGTAATTATGTTTGACCCTACCCAGCAGCGCCCAAGGGCTCCTTTTCATCCACATCCTTGCCAATTCTTGTATTTCTTGCGTTTTTGATTTCAGCCATTCTGACAGGTGTGAGGTGATACCTCATCGTAGTTTTGATTTACATTTCCCTGATAATGAGTGCTGTTGAGCATCTTTTCATGTGTCTATTGGCCATCTGTATGTCTCTTTCAGAGAAATATCTGTGTGTGTCTTCTGCCCATTTTTATTTTATTTTATTAAAGACTTTATTTCTTTATTTGACAGACAGAGATCACAAGTAGACAGAGAGGCAGGCAGAGAGAGGAGAAGAAGTAGGCTCCCTGCCGAGAAGAGAGCCCACTGTGGGATCAATCCCAGGACCCTGAGATCATGACCCGAGCTGAAGCTAGAGGCTTTAACCCACTGAGCCACCCAGACGCCCACTGCCCATTTTTAAATTGGATTATTTGGGGGTTTTTTTTTGGTGTTGAGTTATGTAAGTTCTTTATGTATTTTGAATACTGTTTACTGATATGTCATTTGTAAATATCTTCTCCCATTTAGTAGGTTGCATTTTAGTTTTATTGATTGCTTCCTTCTCTGTACAGAGACTTTTTATTTTTATGTAGTCCCAATAATTTATTTTTGCTTTTTTCCCCCCTTGCCTCAGGAGACATATCTAGAAAATTGTTGCTATGGCCAATGTTAGAGAAAGTGCTGCCTGTACTCTCATAGGATTTTATGGTTTCAGTTCTCATTTAGGTCTTCTTTTTTTTTTTTTTTTTTTTTAAGATCTTATTTGTTTGTCAAAGAGAAAAAAAAAAAGAGAGAGAGAGAGCGCACAAGCAGAGGGAGAAGCAGGGAGAGGGAGAAACAGGCTTCTGGTGAGGATTCCCATGGTACTTGATCCCAGAAACCTGGGATCATGACCTGAGTGGAAGGCAGACACTTAACTGACTGAGCCACCTAGGCGTCCCTCACATTTAGGTCTTTAATACATTTTGCACTTATTTTTGTGTATGGTGAGAAAGTGGTCCAGTTTCACTCTTTTGCATGTAGCTCTCCTGTTTTCCCAATACCACTTGATGAAGAGACTGTCTTTTTCCCATTGTATATTCTTTCCTCCTTTGTTGAAGATTAATTGGCCATATAACTGTGGGATTATTTCTGAATTTTCTGTTCTGCTCCATTGATCTATGTGTCTACTTTTTTTAAAAGATTTTATTTATTTATTTGACAGAGATCACAAGTAGGCAGAGAGGCAGGCAGATAGAGGAGGAAGCAGTCTCCCTGCTGAACAGAGAGCCCGATGGGGGCTCAATCCTAGGACCCTGGGATCATGACCTGAGCCAAAGGCAGAGGCTTTAATCCACTGGGCCACCCAGGTACCCCTATGTGTCTATTTTTATTCAAGTACTGTACTGTCTTGATTATTACAGTTTTGTAATATAATTTAAAGAAGAGTGGAATTATGATACCTCTGGTTTTGTTTTTCTAAGATTATTTTGGCTATTCAGGGTCTTTTGTGGTTCCATACAAATTTTAGGATTGTTTGTTCTAAATCTGTGAAAAATGCTATTGGTATTTTGATAGGGATTATATTAAATGTGTAGATTCCTTTGGGTAATATAGATATCTTAACAATATTTGTTCTTCTAACCCATGAGCATGGAATATCTTTCCCTTTCTTTGTGTCATCTCGAATATCATCAGTTTTACAGTTTTCAGAGTACGGGGCTTTTACCTCCTTAGTTAAGTTTATCCCTAGATATTTTACTGGTTTCGGTGAAATTGTAACTGGGATTGTTATTTTAATTGCACTTTTTGCTGCTTCATTATTAGTGTATAAGAATGCACCTGTTTTCTCTACAATGATTTTGTATCCTGTGACTTCACTGAATTCACTTATCAGTTTTAGTAGTCTTTTGGTGGAGTATTTAGGGTTTTCTATATATAGTATATCATCTGTAAATAATGAAAGTTTTACCTCTTTATTACTAATTTGGATGCATTTTATTTATTTTTCTTGTCTGATTGCTGTGGCTAGAATTCCAGTACTATGTTGAATAAGAATGATGTCCTTGTCTTGTTCCTGAACTTATGGGAAAAGCTCTTAGTTTTTCCCCGTTGAATAAGATGTTAGCTATGGGTTTACATATAAGACCTTTATTATGTTGAGGTATAGTTCCTCTAAACCTGCTTTGTTGAGTGCTTTTATCATGAATGTATGTTGTACTTTGTTAAATATATAGCAAATATATATCTGTATATATTTGCAGATCAATGGAACATTTTCCAGAACAGATCACATATTAGGCCACAAAATAAACTTCAACAAATTAAAAAATATTAAGTCATTCCATGCATCTTTTCTGACCACAACACCATGAAACTAGATATCAACCATAAGAAAAAAATCTGGAAGAAGCACAAGTACATGCATGTTAAATAACATACAACTTACTAAACAATGAATTGGTCAACCAAGAAACCAAAAAAGAAATTTAAAAAAATTACATGCAGACAAATGAAAATGAAAACACAGCAGTCCAAAATCTTTGGCATACAGCAAAAGTCATTCTAAGAGGGAAGTTTATACCAAGACAGGCCTACTTAAAGAAAAAGAAAAATCTCAAATAAACAATCTAACTAACTCTACACCTGAAACATCTAGAATCAGAAAAATAAACAAAACCCAAAAACAACAGAAGAAAGGAAATGATAAAGACTAGAGCAGAAATAAATTATACAGAAACTAAAATAAATAAATAAATAAAGATAAAAGATCAATGAAACCAGAAATTGATTCTTTGAAAAGATCAACAAAACTAATAAACCTCTAGTCAGACTCATAAAAGAGAGAGAGAGGACCCAAATAAACAAAATCAGAAACAAAAGAGGAGAAATAATCAACATCGCAGAAATACAAAGAATTATAAGAGAATATTATGAAAAATTATATGCCAAAAAATTGGACAAACTAGAAGAAATGGATAAATTCCTAGAAACATATAACCTACCAAAATTGAAGCAAGAAGACATAGAAAATTTGAACAGATCAAATACCAGCAATGAAACTGAATCAGTAATCATAACGGCTTCACAGGTAAATTTTACAACACATTTAAAGAAGAGTTAATAATTCTTCTCAAACTATTCCAAAAAATAGAAGAGGAAGGAAACCTTCCAAAATCATTCTATGAGGTCTGCATTACTCTGATACAAAAACCAAATAAAGACATCACCAAAAAAGAGAACTGCAGGCCAATATCTCTGATAAATATAGATGCAAAAATCCTTGACAAAATATTAGCAAACCAAATCCAACCATACATTGACAAAATCATTCACCACAATCAAGTAGGATTTATTCCTGGGATTTAAGGTGATTCAGTATTCACAAATTAGGGGTGCCTGGGTGGCTCAGGTAGTTAAGGATCTAACTCTTGATTTTAGCTAAGGTCATGATCTCAGGGCTGTGAGATCAAGCCCCATGTAGAGCTCCATACTGGGCGTCAAGTCTGCTTAAGATTCTCTCTCTCCCTCTCCCTTGCCCCTCCCAACTCTCTCTCTAAAATATTTATCTTGCTTCCTTTTAATAGATTCTTTTAAAAAACCTACTAATGGAGATTAACATAATATGATTTTAAGATATTTTGTTATGACACAGGAGTTTTATGCAATTTGTAATATCTAAGTCTTTGCTATTATTATTATGATTTATGATGTTGGCTTTTGCTGAAATGATGATCTTTATAGATAAAAGAATATGTATATGGAGTGTTCTATTAGGTCTTTTCATATTCATAGAGATTTTTACTTTTAATTGATTTTTTCTTTTTTTATCATAAAAAAAATTTGACCAGAATGTCTTCAACTTAGCTAAAGACCAAATCCAAAAAAATAAGAACACAATTGGAGTAGTAAAAAATAAAAGTGTGGAAATATTCCAAAGGGGATCTAACTCCTAGAAAATGATTGTATTAAGTATGTAGAACTCCAGATTGCCAGGAAAACATCCTAGATTTCAAAGACTAAAATAAAAATCTAGAGATCAGGAAACCAATTTTTTGTCAATACTTATTGGCTTCAGGAAAACATCCTAGATTTCAAAGACTAAAATAAAAATCTAGAGATCAGGAAACCAATTTTTTGTCAATACTTATTGGCTTTGTGGTTGCTGAGGCACCTCAGCTTTCTTTGACTTGACCGCAGTTCAAAACACATTGCAGTTTAATTGTTAAATACTAAATGAGATTGCTCATAGCAGTGAGTCAGTAGCCTCCTCAAGAGTTAAGTTCAAATACAATCACCTTTATGTATTCTTCTGGTTTGTTCACAGCTGCATTCTATACTAAAGGTAAAACATCAAGATGAAAAATATTTAGGTAGACAGAAGCAGTTGGCCCTATAGTGAATGATCTTAACACTCAGTATAGATAGCTGGATAAAAGTAAGACTCAGAACTCATGAAATCCCAAAGAATATATGCATTCATTCATTTAGCAACTTTCACTGAGAGCCAACTAAGTAGTGCTGGCTTAGCATGTACTACACAAGTGCTAGAGATAAGAAGAAAAAATAAAATATGTATATTACTTACAATAATACAATGTAGCATTATATAAACAAATTGCAAAGAAAAGGAATGAGAAAGATTCATTAATGTGGTGGGAGGCAGCCTTCTAAACTGGCTCCCAGTGATCCCTGTCTTCTGGTATTTATGGTCTTGCATAATCTCCTCCCCTTAAGTGTGGTCTGGATGTAGTACGGCTTGTAATGAATAGAATAATTGCTAAAGTAATGGGATGTCACATCCAAGATTAGGTCTAAAATGTGATTTCCCTCATGCTGTTACCCCCTATCTTTGGCTCTTTCTCTAGCTGGCTTTGATGAAGGAAATTGGCATTTCCTAAGCTGCCCCAATGGAGAGTTCCACATGGGAAAGTACTGAGGGCAAACTCTGGCCAACAGTAAAAAAAGAACTAAATCTTGCCAACAATAATATGAGTGAACTTGGGATTGTTTCCTTTTGAATAGATCCTTGAGATGAATACAGCCCTGGCCAATATTTTGATTGCAACTCTGTGAGGCTCGATTCTGGAACTTCGCTGCAGAAAAGCCCAGTATCTCCATGATCATGCTTGCCTGTAGCAATGGCTGAAGTAGCATAAAGTTGGTTCTTCTGTCTCCTTGCTCATGTGGTCATGCAATATTTGGTAGAACTTATTTGATTTCAGAAGTCCAACTACAGACAGTCTGGGAAGAGTAGTTTCAGTTTTTCACCCTCTCCAGTTTAGGAAGGCACACACTTGAAAAGAATGCTGAATGTCAACTCACCATATCTCCTTAGTATAGTAATGTGTTTGGATTTGCTTCTGGAAAAAAATGGGGAGCCCTAAAGGTCTAAGGAATGGCATAATAAGTTCTGCATCTGAGAAAATTCATTTATGTAGTATAAGAGGGTGGACGGTAGGTGTGACAGAGAGCTTGCTGAAACTGGAAACAGAGCAAGAGTATAGAAGAAAAGTGACAAGAGCTTGAACTCAGGTTTGGGAAATAGCAAGGAGAGGTCAAAGAATGTGTAAGACAAAATAAATTGAATTCATTCCAATACAGTTAATATCTAATGCCACCATTTAAACTCTGTCCCTTAATTCATGTACCCTGAGTGATACTACTCTAGGGTCTCTCTCTCTCTTTTTTAATGTAATGATAGTACACCAGGAATAATACTTACTTATTGTATTATCAAACTTAATAATTCTTTATCCTTTATTAAGTTTAGGTCTCCATGATTCAGGCTTGGAGTGATGCTGAAGTGAAAGAAATATAGCACAACAACCAAAATTAACTTTAAAATAATTCTGTTTTTCCTGTTTCTCAAAAACTATGATCATACATATGCCACAGCAAAGTTTGTAATAATTTCCTTCCAACACTATCCACTTCCAGCACGCCCCCAACGACTCTGGGGCATTACCTTCCATAAATCCCCCCAATCTCTCTTGACATCTACCCTCCTATGATTCTTTCTTTACCTCATTTCCCTTTTATCCCTGCCTCTTTCTCATTCCTAAGGTTAACTTAGATTCTCTCCAGCAAAGTAAGCCTTTCCTTTTTTGAGAGGGAGATGCAGGGAAAATTAGACTGGCAATTGGAGAAGTAAAGTTTGCATGTTAGTGTTTGTCTTGCCACAGTTTTCACTGTCAACTATTAGATATTTTTCATCATTTTTTTTAACCTCCAAACTAATTTCTCCTTTTTCCCTACCAAAACACTTGCATGTTAATGCCTTTAAAAAACTTTATCTTTAGTCCTGCCTTTCCCCAAATCTAAAAATTTACCTGTCTTCTAGATACTTCCACCCAGATATTCTGTTTCTGTACCAGAAACAACACATTCTCAAACCAAGATTATTATCTTCCAATCTCAAATATACTTTCTTTCTCCTCATACCCTAACTAGGCTAGTGAAATAACTATTCGTGTAGTTGCCCAAGTTGAAAACTCCACTGTCCTTTTTGAGTTACTTTGGTATATCATCAATGAGCCAGTATTTCTGGCTAGTCTCTGAAATATCTCTGGAATCCATTTTCTGTCCTATTTGTGTTGCCATAGTTCAAACCCTTATCATTTCACATTGGCATGCTTTGTCTTACTGTCTCTAATCCCTCTTTTCTGTAGTTCAGCAATTCCCATTCACTGATCCTGGGGCCAGCTAGATTAGAGTCTCTGGGATTTTTAGCTTTTATTTGTTTGCTTCAGTACAGCTCTCTAGGTCCTAAACATGAAAAAAAAAAAAACCAAACCCAAAAAAACATTGATTCTTTTGGGCTGGGTTTGGGGCCCATGATTTTGAGCTTTTACAAATCTCCATTGTTTGATGATCAGCTAGGTCTAGGTGTGCCTAAACAATTTCTTTAGTCCATATTTTATACCACTACTACTAGAATCATTTCAGAATCCCCCAAATCTTATTATGTCTCTGATGACTTTAATGCCATGATATTTTCCTTTGCCCATCAGGAGCCTAGGAATGAAAACACTGCAGTACTGGTCACTCGCATATCTTCCCAGCTTCATTTTCCCCCCATCTCTTCCCTATTACCATGAAACCTTAGCCTGCAGCCATAATATATAACTAGTTATCTGGGCCTAAATTATGGCATTTAGTATAGTTAGGTTCAAAGTACTGTGAGTTGCAAATTGTCTCTCTTTCCTTCCAGACTTGGAACTCTTTCTTTGCTTAATGGTATGTAGTATGTAGTGGGCAAGGCCGGGGTAGGGGGGATGGAATGTGGAAGGAGAGACAATTGGGAGGGTAGAAGGATTTAGATCCCAATTGTAGGACTTGTTTACTTGCTCTCAGCATGTCTACTTTATCCTAAAAGGTTATCTTAAGTACAGCTCAGAGAATTATTTTCTCTAGTTGATTGGTAAAGGGCACTCCTTTGATTGGTATTTTTCAATGAGTAAATCGTCACTGGTAAAATGAGGAAAATAAGGTCCATGTAGTCAGCTTTTTAAAAAACTAGACTTACTTAGTGACTTCTTTATTCTGATTTTTATATCCTTGCTCTTTGCTATCTTTTGTAAAATGATAGAAATGGAAGTATAATTTTCAATGTCTTTATCTGAAAACATTAAGAAGTTAAAAAGCCCATTTTGACCCCTAACTTTAAAAAAGAATCAATGGTCTATGAAATTATAAACTACTGGGACTGCTATTGCCTGGTGTCTGGGAGAGGGCCCAGTAACAATTTTTCTTTGTTTAATGGAGAATAAAGTGAATTTGATTAGGAAGAAGGAGAGCCTTTTAGACCAGGCTGTACTTCTAGCTATCTATGACATTTGGCTTCATTTTTTTTTAACTTTGTAAAGAATTTTGAGAAACTTATCTTTGACCCTTGTGAGACACATATTTTCTGGCCATATGAGCTGGACCAGGTAAGTCTTTGCTGAAGTTGGTGACTACATCAATGAGGGAACAGTTCTTTTTTTTTTTTTTAAGATTTTTATTTATTTATTTGACAGACAGAGATCACAAGTAGGCAGAGAGGTAGGCAGAGAGAGAGGGGAAAGCAGGCTCCCCACAGAGCAGAGAGCCCAGTGTGGGGCTTGATTCCAGGACCTGAGGATCATGACTTGAGCCGAAGGCAGGCTTTAACCCACTGAGCCACCCAGGTGCCCTGAGTGAACAGTTCTTAAAGGTTTTCAGTGGTTCTCCTTTTTTCCTTGTTATTGCAAATGGATTTAAGAAAAATTCCCTGGGACGCCTGGGTGGCTCAGTTGGTTAAGCAGCTGCCTTCGGCTCAGGTCATGATCCCAGGGTCCTGGGATCGAGTCCCACATCGGGCTCCTTGCTCGGCAGGGAGCCTGCTTCTCCCTCTGCCTCTGCCTGCCTCTTTGTCTGCCTGTGCTCGCTCGCTTTCTCTCCCTCTGTCTCTGACAAATAAATAAATAAAATCTTTAAAAAAAAAAAAAAAAAGAAAAAGAAAAATTCCCTGAAGTTGGGATGGGAGTCCTGAGTTATTTTTCTTATTTGTTTTTGGCATGTGACTGATTTCAAGCTTATGTACTGGAATAGCTGACATCTCTATATTGTCATTTATAGGAGAAGTGTTGTGGTGTAGGGAAAGGAGTATGGGCTCTGTGGTCATTCTGACTTGGTATTAAATCCTACCTTTTGGCGCTTAAATGGACCTGTGACCAAAGAAAAGTGATTTAACTCCTCTAAGTCCAATTTCTAACTAATAAAAAAAAATGACAGTAATAATTCTTCTCAGGGGAAACATAATGATTAAATAGGACAATATGTGAAAATGGCTATCATGGGGCGTCTGGGTGGCTCAGATGGTTGGGCATCTGCCTTTGGCTCAGGTCATGATCCCAGGGTTCTGGGATCAAGTGCTGCGTCAGTCTCCCTGCTCAACGGGGAGTCTGTTTCTCCCTTCCCCTCTACAGTTCCCCCTGCTTGTGCTCCCTTGCTCTGTCAAATAAGTAAATAAAATCTTAAAAAAAAAAAAAAAAGAAAATGACTACCACTTAGTAGGTACTCAGTAAACGTTTTTCCTCTCTTTTTTCCTCTCCACCCACCCCCATTTTTTTTTGAAGATTTTATTTTTTTATTTGACAGACAGAGATCACAAGTAGGCACAGAGAGAGGGGAAGCAGGCTCCCTGCTGAGCAGAGAGCCCGATGCGGGGCTAAGGCAGAGGCTTTAACCCACTGAGCCACCCAGGTGCCCCTCTTCCTCTCCTTCTTTCCTCCTTTCCTTTCTTCCATAATAATGACAATTACATTTCATCAGTATGTTTGCAATTGGCACCTGGGCTATCTAGTGGGTAGGTGAGGTTTTTCTCCTTCCTTCTTCCTCCTCCTGAGTAGGGTATATACCTGTCTAAATTAATAGTAGATGATAATATCCTGACATATAGTAGATGTCCACAAGATGGCAGATCTAGGGTGGAAGATCTGATTATTTTTCAGCTAACATACATAGATGGAAAGCCATTACTTAGGCTCTTTCTGCTTTTTTTTCTTCACTCCCTAAGAACTAGATAAAACTTAAAGAATGACAAACCAGAATTTCAGACTCACAGACCTCAGTGCCAGGAAGACTATGAATGAGTGAAATGGGCTAGATGTGAAGAAAAAGGGAATATATTTGAGATCCACAGGGCACCTTTGGTTTGGCATGAAGATGCAATAGAGCATGGAAGACTGTGGTAAACTGAAGCAAGCAAAGCCCTTTTAAAGAGGACAGCACTGCGTAGTCTGAGATAATTATCGCTGTGGGGGAATATGGGCTCTCTATCTCCAGATCTTCCCATTTTTTCAAGGGAACCAGGAATATAAATATGTGAAAACTCTTGACTTTTTAAAAAGATTTTATTTTTAAGTAATCTCTACACCCAGTGGGGGGCTTGAACTCACAACCCCAAGATCAAGAGTCACATGCTCTATTGATTGAGCCAGGCAGGCACCCTTTGATTTTTCATTCTTGGCAACTAAGCCAAAATTTAAGATAATACTCTGTGGGCCAACAGCGAAAGGCTATGCCAGCAGTTCATGGCCTGTGAGCTGAAAGGGTCATGGGGCTAGCTAGCTGTGGTGTCACTGGTGAGGGGAAGATGATGTTAGTGGTCCAAAAGGGAAAACCAGAGAGAGGGAAAGAGAAGGCTAGAGAAATAGGACAAATAACAATCCTGCATCCTCAGCTCCCTGTGAACGCTGAAATGGATTGTAATGTAGGACCCAAATGCTAAGTAAAGGACTGTTTATGTGTGTGTTACTTGACTGACTTAAAATAAGATCATAAGCAAGAATAGCCCCATATGGTGATATATGTCCTAAGTGGTTTATAAATGTTCGTTTTTCAACATTTGTTCGTTGTCCCTCTTTTGTTTTGCAAAAAATAGATTACTTCAATTTTGTGTGAAACGTATAATGTATCTATGTAAATAAGAGAGCAAAGAAATTTTCTGAATACTTTTATTTTTTTGACACAAATATCTCGTATCTCTTGGGATTTTTTTGCTGAAAAAGGAGAGTTGGTGATACATTTGTTAATGACATTTAAAAAATGTGCTTCAGTGTATAGAGGTAATAATGTACTTTTTAGGTATGTTAATAATAAATTAAGGTTATAATGGCTGCCATGTTAGAGAAAATAATGAATAGATTAGTCTTAGTAAAATATTAGTTTTGCAAGAAGATAAGCTAGGGGTATCAAAACTGAAAAAATTAGCTTCATACATTTTACTGTATACAAGTTTTTGATAAATAACATTCAATTATAGAATGTAATACCTTACCCAGCACCTGACATATTCAATAAATGTTTGTCAAATTTTACTGCTTTTTAACACAGTAATTTTCCTCAGTAATTTCTCAGATAAAACTCGATAAAAGTAAAAAATTGTAATAGATTTGTTTTGGTTCCTTATGAAAGTGTATGCTTCTAGAGGAAATAGCAGCAAGAAAAAGAAAAGAAAAGTGTGTGTGTATTCTAAAAAGTGATTCCAATTCAGATTATTTAAAGATGACTACTTTGACCCTATCTGTAGTTATAGTCCCTGCTGACAATACGCTGGCAACATGCTTGGCCTCATTCTTTTTTCTCTACTTATTTTGGCTTTACAGAGATCAGGTCTCAAGTCATGGGAATCTCCCTGGCCTTTAGCTGCTGAACTTTTCTTTCCTTCTTTTGTTCTTGCCTGGCTCAGAAGGGCATGCCAGATGATGTGTATTACGTTTCCAGAGTGAAGAAAGGATCTGGCCTGTGGAATCAATAGAAAAAGCCTTGGTCTAGGTGGTTTCTTGGTTTTCAACTCACCTATTCTCAGCCAACCAAGAAGCCTCTTTATAAATGTGTTCTGATTAGCTGTTTTAGGTCCCTGTGCTTTGAGAAGCTCCTTTCTCCCACAGAGATATTATTAGGACATAGCCAGGCTAGAAAGGCTGTCGGAAGCTTTGGAGGTAGGAGGATAGGATCCAGAAAGGATTGCAGTAAGAAAAAGGGAATTTCATTTGGTGAACTCCATAGTCCAAAGGTAAGCCCTGAGTTGATTCCATTTAGGAACCAAGGGTGGACTTTCTTGTTTGGTTCTACAGCCCTTTAAGTTTCCTCATCTGGGGCCAGGATATGTATCAGGAAAGAAATCAGCCTTGGTGTGTCCTCTCATTTCTTTCTCTTCTAAACTTCAGCTTCCAGGCATCGTACTGTAGTTTTGGGTAGACTCTTGGGCTCTTCTGGCTTTTTATCAGTTTTCTTTGATTCCTCATTAGAGTTGTTATCGTCAGCCTTCTCCTCCTTTACTACTTTGGTTTCAATCATTTCTTTCTGCTGATTCTTGTTTGTAAAAGGAAAGTTCTTCACATACCTATAGGCATAATTATAAAATTAAAGTGAGAGATTTATATGTAACACATATGGCAATAGATAACACTCTGTCATAGCCCGTATTAGCACAGTACACTGGATACCTTTATTTCAGAGAGATTCGAACACATGCACACTCAAATACATTAATGCGTCCCCACTTTAGTGGATTCATTTACATGAGACAGTAAGTTTGCAGGCCATACTTGAGGCTGACCTCATAACCCTCCCACCAAGAACAAAGAATTGAGAATCAAAACAAAACCCATGTTTTTCCTCTAGATGTCAGTCAGTTCCTTTTATCTCTTGATTTTCAAAGGGGTTGCACTGACCTGTTTGTAAAGGCTGGGTGACATGCGTGAGCTGAAATAGTAGGAAAGATTGGGCGGTGGGAGGAAAGGTGAGATGAGGGAGAACATTTACAATATAAGAAGACTATCATTTCTGTTTTGACCAAGAAAATGCTAACAACAACCTTAGAAAAACACAAGATAGGGATGTGACATAGATTATAAGGCCAACAAGGTGCCAATAAACCCACCTTTTGACGTAGCAAATTGCCAGACCAGCTGCAGCTGCAAAGAAGAGGAGTGCGAGCACTAGCAGAGCCGTGGGGACACCTGGAGGAAACAGACACATGGCCTATTGGGTCCTTCGCTTATGCATTGTTTTGTGTTGTTGTTCTTCTTTTTTTTTAATTTTTAAATTTTTTATTTACATAAAATATATCATTTGTTTCAGGGGTACAGGTCCGTGATTTATCAGTCTTACACAATTTACAATGCTCACCATAGCACATACCCTCCCCAATGTCCATCATCCAGCCACCCCACCCTTCCCCTCCAGCAACCCTCAGTTTGTTCCTGAGATTAAGGATCTCTTATGGTTTGCCTCCCTCTCTGCTTTCATCTTGTTTCATTTTTTCCCTCTTTTCCCCAATAATCCTCTGCCTTGCTTCTCAAATTCCACATAAAAATGAGATCATATAATTGTCTTTCTCAGATTGACCTATTTCACTTAGCATAATACACTCTAGTTCCATTCATGTTGTTGCAAATGGCAAGATTTTAATTTTTTGATGGCTGCATAGTATTTCATTGTATATATATGCCACATCTTCTTTATCCATTCATCTGTTGATGGACATCTAGGCTCTTTCCAAAGCTTGGCTATTGTGGACATTGCTGCTATAAACATTCGGGTGCATGTGCCCCTTCGGATCCCTACATTTGTATCTTTGTATCTCCAATAGTGCAATTGCTGGGTCATAGAGTAGCTCTATTTTCAACTTTTTTAGGAACCTCTACACTGTTTTCCAGAGTGGCTGCACCAGCTTGCATTCCCACCAACAGTGTAGGAGGGTCCCCCTCTCTCCACATCCTTGCCAACAACTGTCGTTTCCTGACTAGATAATTTTAGCCATTCTGACTGGTGTTAGGTGGTATCTCATTGTGGTTTTGATTTGTATTTCCCTGATATTGAGTGATATTGAGCACTTTCACATACGTCTGTTGGCTATTTCGATGTCTTCTTTGGAGAAGTGTCTTTTCATGTCTTCTGCCCATTTTTTGATGGGATTTTTTGTTCTTTGGATGTTGAATTTGTTAAGTTCTTTATAGATTTTGGATACTAGCCCTTTATCTGCTATGTCATTTGCAAATATCTTCTCCCATTCTGTCGGTTGTCTTTTGGTTTTGTTCTGGGTTTTTTTGCTGTGCAAAAAGATTTATATCTTGATGAAGTTCCAATAGTTCATTTTTGCCCTTGCTTCCCTTGCCTTTGGTGATGTTTCTAGGAAGATGTTGCTGCGGCTGAGGTCGAAGAGGTTGCTGCCTCTTCCTCAAGGATTTGAGGATTTTGATGGATTCCTGTCACACATTTAGGTCTTTCATCCATTTTGAGTCTATTTTTGTTTGTGGTATAAGGAAATGATCCAGTTTCATTCTTCTGCATGTGGTTGTCCAATTTTCCCAATACCATTTATTGAAGAGACTGTCTTTTTTCCATTGGACATTCTTTCCTGCTTTGTCCAAGATTGGTTGACCATAGGGTTGAGGGTCCATTTTTGGGCTTTCTGTTCTGTTTCATTGATCTATGTGTCTGTTTTTGTGCCAGTACCATACTGTCTTGATGATTACCACTTTGTAATAGAGCTTGAAGTCCAGGGTTATGATGCCACCAGCTTTGGTTTTGTTTTTCAACATTCCTCTGGCTATTCGGGGTCTTTTCTGGTTCTATACAAATTTTAGGATTACTTGTTCCATTTCTGTGAATAAAGTTGATGGTATTTTGATAGGGATTGCTCTAAATGTGTAGATTGCTCTAGGTAGCATAGACATTTTCACAATATCTGTTCTTCCAGTCCATGGGCATGGAATGTTTTTCCATTTCTTTGTGTTGCTCTTCTAATGATTCTTTTTTTTTTTTTCTATTTTATTTATTAGAGAGAGACAGTGAGAGAGAGCATGAGCGAGGAGAAGGTCAGAGAGCGAAGCCGACTCCCCATGGAGCTGGGAGCCTGATGTGGGACTCGATCCCGGGACTCCAGGATCACGCCCTGAGCCGGAGGCAGTCGTCCAACCAACTGCGCCACCCAGGCGTCCCTCTTCTAATGATTCTTTATACAGATCCAGACAACAGATAATGCAGGAGAAAATCCTTCTCTGTGACCACAAAGGGGCTACTTAGAATGTTGGGCCCACATCTGCTTCTTTGCTTCTTGCCTGTAGAAATCCTTGGCCTTGCTTTTCATCCTCTCTATATCCTATAAATTGCAATATGGCGGAGTCCATTTCCTCTCTGTGACCTTGAGATGATATGTTGGAGCTAATTAAGTGTAAACCCTTCCTTTTAAATAAGACAAACTTTAAATCATAGGCATTTAAGGTATATATTTTTTAAAGAACTTTGATGTATTAATAGAGAGTGATTTATTTTTAAAAGGCTTTGAGTTTTTAAAAGTGAAGCTATTTCATGCTATGCAGCCATCAAAAGAAATGAAATCTTGCCATTTGCAATGATGTGGTTGGAAGGATATTAAGGATAGAGGATATTATGCTGAGTGAAATAAGTCAATCAAAGAGACAATTATCATATGATCTCTGTGATATGAGGAATTAGAGAGGCAGGGTGAGGGGGTTGTTGGGGGTAGGGAAGGAAAAAGTGGAACAAGAAGGGATCAGGAGAGAGACAAACCATAAGAAACTCTTAATCTCAGGAAGCAAACTGAGGGTTGCTGTGGGGGTTAGGGGGGTTAGGGATAGGGTGGCTGGGTTATGGACACTGGGGAGGGTATGTGCTATGGTGAGTGGTGTGAAATGTGTAAGCCTGATGTTTCACAGACCTGTACCCCTGGGGCAAATAATACATTATATGTGAACAAAAAAAAGTGAAGCTATTTTATACTCATGATTTTTTGTTTAATCATTAATGTTTTTTAGAGCCCTCAAGTTCTACGACTTTATGAAAATTGAGTTTGCGTTAAGGTTTTACTTGTATCTGGCAGGTCCTGAGTGCCTACTCTGGAGACAACATGGTTTTTATGTACTGTCTGTTATACATAAACATACAAACACACACATGCAATGCAAACATAGAAAGCTTTTACCTCCAAACCCAGTGGCCCCATTCTTGAATGCTGCTTTATTTTCGATATATGACTCAGTTTCTGTTGCTGTAGCTATGGTGCTAGTTTCCACAAAACCTTCTGTTACACAAATCAATTTTCTTTTCCGTTTAGTAGAAGTGGAAGCCCGAGCAGAAGTAGGAGCAAGAGTAGGTGTAACAGAGTAAGGTACATCAGTAGCTGAAGCGGAGTATGCACTGTCACTGATGGTTTCTGTTGTGTATGTCGCCTCTTCACTATTGAATATGGGATCATTGGTGGTGATAATTTCTGGAAGGCATGAGTTAATCCAAATATCTGTTGGGGGAGGGAAAAATAAGGTAACAAGTAAGTATTAAAACAGTCTCCTAATTTTTATTCTTGCCTCTAGTCTTAGTCCTCTCTAATCTTCTTCCAGTGCAGCCAGAATGATCTTACAAAAATACAGATCTAATCATATCATTTCCTTCCTTAAAATTCTTCAGTGACTGCCTCTATTGCATGACCTATAACGCCCCCTGTGATCTGTCCCCTGCTGACATGGCTAGCCTTATCTGATCAGTGTGTCTTTCTTCCTACCTTCTCAGATTTTTTTTCTGTTCTTTGATACTCTTTCTTTCATATCCAAGGCTTTGACCATGATGCTTTCTTTACCTGTAAGTCTTTTTGCCCCTTCTTTACTTAGCTCTTACTTATCCTTCAAGTCTCAGATTGAATGTCTCTTTATTAGGCAGATTTGATGACTAGATTGTGTCCCTAGGCATGTTTTTATATACCTCTTTCTACTTCCCTTGGTTCTCATTGCACTGCTCTGTACTGGACTGATCTCCTGTCTTAGTCATCATGGTATGCCTTCTGTGCCTAGCACAGAGTTCATGCTCAATCAATAATTAATGAATAAAGAAAGGCTGGAGAAGCAACAGGATGGAAGGAGTAAATGAGGACACCAAATATACACACATGACAATGTACACTTCAGGACAAAGATCTTAAAAAAAAAAAAACAACAACAACAGATTTCTCTGCACTCTTCAAAATAAAAAATTGTTTTAAGGAGGGGAGCAGAGGAGGGATATAGATTTGCTTTCCAATCTGTTGAATGTGATAGAGAGGAAACAACATTTTTTGAGCCTCATATCTGAGTTGATCATGACACTTCATTTAATGATTTTATAGGAGGAGACTGAAATTTAGTGAAACTGAATAACTTGCCCAAATTCACATAGCTGGTAAATGACAGAGCCATGTAACATATTATAGTATGAGATTGCATCTATTTTAAATTCCTACTTATTTCTGGCAGTAGGTAACATCAGCTGGACTGTTAGTTAAGAAGAAAAAGTTATTCCATTCATTTTTGAAAAATACAATAAATTACCCATCAAGGTCATGGATACTACTGATAAAACATTTTGACTGCACACATTCAGAATTTTATAATTTTTTTTTTACTTTGAAAACTCTGTATTCAAACACATATCATCCTTGACTTTTGCCTTGAACTTTTAGTTTCATTTTTTATTCTTGAGCACATGCTAAGTTTTTCCTTCAAAAAATGAAAATTTTTAATATCAGGGGAAAGATATACTGGATACAATAGACCACATTGGGAACTGAAAGTACAGAGACATAGTACTTTCATAGTTTCAATTTCCAAGATAGACGTATTTTGATAAAGGTGAGAGGAAATCACTGGGGATTCACAGAGGAGATGATATGGAGGGTTAATATGTTTGTTCAACAAATATTTGTTGAGCCCCAACTATGTGCCAAACACTGTTCTAAGTGCTAAGGTCATGGTACAAAGAAGACAGAGTCCTTACTTTTAAGAGGCCTATATGCTAATGGAAGGATATATTAACAAAATAAAATAAAATAAAATAAAATAAAATATTAAAAAAAAAAGCCAGGATGCCTAGGTGGCTCAGTTAAGTGTCTAACTCTTGATTTCTGCTCAGGTCATGATCTCAGAGTTTTGAGATTGCTCCATGCCAGGCATGGAGCTTGCTTGGATTCTCTCTCTCCCTCTCCTTCTGCACCATCCCCTGACCCTCTTCATCTCTCCTAAAAAGAAAAAAAAAAGTCAGGAATTTTAGAGGGTGATAAATGTTAAGAAGAAATTAAAATAAGATAAAGATTAAACCAATAAGGGTGGGGAATATGAGATGGATACTTCGACTAGGATGATGAAAGTGGAGAGGTGATACTTAAGCTGAGACCTAAATGTTAAAAAGTAGTCAGTCATTGAAGATCTAGGGCAAAAGCATTCCAAGTAAAGAGAACAGGAAGTTCAAGAGTCCAAAGTTGAATGAACTCAGTGTGTTTGATGAATAAAAGACCACTATGACTGGAACACAGTAGTAGCTCCTCTAGTATGGAAGAGGGAGTAGAACATTCCAGTCAAAGGAATAGCATGATGCAAGAATCCAGAAATTTGAAAATGTAGTCATACCAAATAATGACAAAGGAGTACAGTGTGGTTGGAGAGTAGGGTGTGTGTATGGTTGGGAGCATGAAGGACTGCAAGCAGGAGATGACTGGTAAGATAGGCTGGAGCCAGAGTTTTGAGATTCATAATTGCCATGTTAAAGCATTTGGAATGTATTTTGTAGGAGATGGAATTTTCAACTGGGTCCACAAATCTGCCAACTAATATATAGGAGTTCTCATACATGCTCACTTTTATGTGTAAAAGGCTTCATAATTTACATCATATTCTCAAATAAGAAGTCACCCAAGGGCTGTGGAGCAGAGAAGTAATGTAATTATCAGTGGAGGCATGGGGAGGATGAAATGCAGTGGGGAGAGAGTACAGTCCGGGAACAAGAAAGGAGATTATTGCAATTGCAAAGAACTAGAGGAATCTAGAAGTACCTGGAATCCTAAAACTTAGATCTTAGAGATCTCCTAGGAAAGAGTGATTTTGAACTCTGGCTACACGTTGGAATCATCTGTGGAGCTTTTAAGAAACACTGATGCCCAGAACACCCAACCTGGGCCTGGTATGTTGTTGATGTATAGACATCACCATGGAAGGAGCTATGCGGAAGTAGTATGACTCCAGGTTCCCTTATTGACTATGACCGTAGCAAAATACATGCTAAGGATCAGTTATTTCTCCTGGGAAATATAAATGATACATTTGTGTCATTTCACTGAGGATTAATGAGATAATAAATGTGTGGGGCTTAGCATAATGTATGGGCATGATAGATAGGCTCTATCTAAGAATTTGTTTCCTTTGCCTCTCTGTTTATTAAATGTAGCCCAGAGAGCCACAGTGTGAGGGAGCAACAGCAGTCTGATCCTGTGATCCCTACTGGGTTGAGGGCACACCTAGAAGTGTTAGGACCTAGCTCTCCTTCCCCTCCAAACTATGAATATAATTTCTTTAAAATGTGCCAAGTACTCTGACATTAAACACAGAGTGTGGTTGGACTCCAAGAGGAAAGATAGGAATAAGGGGTATGGGAAGGCTTCTTGAAGAGGCTGGCATTTGAAAATTGAGTAGAGTAGCAGTTAGCTAAGTGGGGAGGAAGATAGGCATTGTGGCAGAGGAACAGCATGAAGCAGATGGTGCATGCCGAACTGTCAAGGCACTTCAGTCTGGTCTCCCAAAGCTTACAAAGAGAGCAATTAAAAAAGACAATTAGGATAAGGTGTTAGGGTCAGATTTAGGGTTATTTTAATCCTCAGACCTCATAAGATAGCTATAAAAAAAAAGGTTACAAAAACAAAGAAACATAGGGTAAGTTTAGGAGTAGAGTTTGGATAAGGGTTAGGTTAACTCTGACCCTCACAAAGATAGCAAACAGAAGCAATTTATTTGAAAATGATAATATAACCACACAGATTTGTGAATTTTTCTAGTCACATTTGCACATAGTTGTTTGCTTGTGTTTGTTTTTGTTTTTGCACATGGTTTTTTTGACAATACACTGTTAGAGGGCTATTTTCTGGGGACTGAAAGAAATGCAAAGAAATATCAAATTTCATTCAATAGGTTCATTATTCCTAATAATATTTGTTTTATAATTTTGAAACTATTATAGGACAAGAAAGTATATTACTGTTATTTATTGGGAACTAAGATCTTCTGTGTAAGAGAAAAAAGATGGAGGCGTAAAACAAACTGAGAAAAATTTGAATTGTTAAATTTAAGTTGGAAATATCAATAGAAATTCATGATTTTTAGATATATGTATGTATGTGTAAATATATGGATAGCTATTCACTAAAAATACTGAGAAGCAATGAAAACTCCTTCGGTAATGAGAATTACTTGAATTCAGATCTTGGTTTCTACTTAACATTTTCCATTACAAAGAACCTGGGCTTCTTGGAGAAATAAATGGCTGATTCCACCAGGGGCAGAGAAAGTACAAAGTAAGTCTGGGACATGCTATTATTATGTTAGAAAGAAATCGCTCCAATACTAATGGAATAAAGGGCACAAAGGTCAACTGGGGGGGGGCTCCTACTCATCAAATTTGAGACAATTTGAGCATCAGAAAGAATAGAGGGATAATAATTATAAAGTTGATAACATGTTGAACACACAAAATAAGTAAAATGTCATGTGTCCATAGTAGTATAAGGAGGAGGGAAGTGTGTGTGTGTGTGTGTGTGTGTGTGTGTAAGAGAGATTGAGAGAGAGAGAGAAATTCTTCTTTATCAAAGAATGCTGGCTAACAAATGCAGAAGGAAGATTTAGAAAGTCACCATCTTGTGGCCCTACATATAATAACTGATTCCAGGAATAATTACCAATGGCTGCTTGAACTAATAGGTACAAGATGGTTGGGGTCAGAATATTTGCATGGTGCCAAAATATCACAGTGTAGATTGCCTACTCATTGCAAGGGGGAAAAACATATCTTTATGAGTTCATTTAGAAAGGTCTAGCATCTTATTGAAATGATCAAAGTTAGCACATTAGTAATGGGACATACTGGTATTAAGTGACTTTTGTTGAGAAGTGATCTAAAGTACACAGTATCATCTATGAAGTCTTTTTAAAAAAATTATCAGTTAGCTACTATATAGTACATCATTACTTTTTGATGTAGTCTTTTTGCCAAAAATATTGAACAAGAGTTGAATCAAGCCTCCAGATCTAACTTCAATTAAACAGGAAATATAGGGGATGGAAGTACAAGTTAAATGAAACCATGAGGAAACACTCAAATCCAAGTTCTCTTCCTGTGACCCCATTTTGTGACGTCCAGAGGACTGGGTATCATATCATCACACTGACAGGTAGGAGGAAGGCAAGAAAGTTAAAACCCCAGGTCGTTTGTCAGGCATGAGCTGGCTATGAGTGATACAGGCATGTGAACCACCAATTCCCCAGCCAAAAGTGGTGGGCAGAAGAGGCAGAGAAGAGGATAATGGTGAAGCAAATGTTGGAAGAAGCTTTATGTTCCAGTCTTGAACCTGCCACCAACTGAACAAGCCAGATCTCCAGTCTGAGCTATCATTTCATACATGAAATGAGGAAAGAGGACAAAGTATCTTTGGAGTCCCTTTCTAGATCAAAGCCTCCTGATTCAGAGAACTGCTTGGACCCTTTGTTGCCTTTGTGCAACATAATGTTGCTAGTGCACATAAGATCTCTTGGATCTTAGAGTATGACTTTGAAATCTATCCTTGTATGTGACCACTTAGCTGTCTGACCTTTAGAAGGTCAGATTTATGAGTAGGTGTGAAGGGTAATAAATCAGCAGAGGTTCTTATGATAAACTGAGAACAAGTATTCAGTGAAGGAAAAACTTTCTGAGATGTTCCTTAGGTAGAGCACTTGGGTTAAAATGGTTGTGGTCTCCAAGCAAGGTTAAAAGAACAACTGTGTGACCAAGAGCAAACCAATTCTATTTTCTCGCTTTAACTCCTTCCTTCATAAAATGATCTTAATCCTTGAAGATGTCAGGTGTACCATCTGAATTTCTTCTCTAAAAAAAAATGAAGGTTAAAAGAAAGAGCATGGTTTGAGAGTTAGATCTCTGTTAAAATCTTCGTAGTAGTGAGAACTTAGACAGATGTACTTATGTCCTCTGAGCTTAATTTCCCCCTCTACAAAATGGGGGTGACAAAGTGTACTCTAGAGAAAGATTGTCAAGTTCCAGTGTGATAACTCAGTACATTGCTTTGTCTCGTGTGGGTATTTCCTTACCTTATAAGATGGAGGGGCGTGGGTAATGGAGCCTCCTGGGATACCCTCTCCCTATATTGCCACTTAGTAATACTTTCCCTTTTTCCTCTGAAGGGCACATGGCCACCTCTAAGTTGGTCACCGAGGCATTCTTGGGAGTATTAAATGACCATCACCATGATTTCTTCAGTGCTGTTCAGGGTTACTCTTCTTAGACGGATCATAGAGCTAGAGAAAACATGCAGAGGCTGTAGATTTGACTTACCAGATGAGTTATAACAGTAGGCCAAAAACTTTTTGCTGACTGAATTTCTCCAAATCAGGACACCTGTCCCATTCTTCCCACACTTGGGGTTTGGCAGAATCCGAGGGATGACCAAGAACTTATCTGCAACCCATCCATAGCTATAAGAAAATACACATTATTTGAATGGATACAATTATTTCTATTGCTCAAGAACACAGTGCTGAAAGAGCTCCAGCAGTGTTTATGAATCTAGTTGTTTCTCACCTGCAAGTCTCAAAGCCAAACCTCCATGCTGCTTCAACCTGGTCTTTACTGGCCAGAGTTAGTCCCATCAGCCTACAGGCCTCCTGGGCTTCTGCAAAATTCAGCTGCTGGGCTGCCCTTTTGTTCACAAGGGTGACCCCCATAATTCTGCATGGCCCTGAGGTGGAAAGTTCTGCAAAGGAATCACAGAAACCCTTAATTTGCTGCTGTCCTTGTTCCCAACCTTTAGGCTCTTCTTCCTAGTAGAGCATTATTGTCTTGATACAGCAATGAAGCCCTTGTGGC
This sequence comes from Neogale vison, assembly GCF_020171115.1. NCBI lineage: Eukaryota > Metazoa > Chordata > Mammalia > Carnivora > Mustelidae > Neogale > Neogale vison. The sequence continues at coordinate 158,670,530 of NC_058097.1, forward strand.
TGAGACTGAAGTTCAGAAATAATGGAACATAAGCCAGGCATTTCCCACAAGGTAAATACTTCTGGGTTAGCTGGGTCCTTGCTCTTGTCCAAGCTATACCTCTCATCCGATTGGAGTCTATCATGCCCCACTGCATAGTTGCCTTGTTCCTTATGTGGAGGCTTTGGCTACCAGTTCCTGGGGTTAGGTTTAGGTGATGCAGTTGTGGCAAACCATTTTGGAGTCTATAAAAAAAAAAGGTCTGAGACTTTGAGAAAGATAGAATTCGGGGCTCTGGTTAATAGAATAATTAACAATACTCCAAACCAATGTGGCTTGGGAATACCACTATTTCTGAGATGGGCTGAAAATGTTGCACTTGGTGTAACAGAATGTGAGCCTTCTCACTCCCAGGTCTTCTCTGACCATTGGGGGGCAGGCTTACTCTGAAGTTCCTGGAGGAAATGGGCAGTAAACCTTGCATGGTGAGGAACCTAAATTAAGAAAGTTGAGTTTTAGAGTTAGACTTGTATTTAAATCTGGCCTATGTCAGAGCCTTGCTGGCTCTGTGATCTTAGGCTAGTTACTTCATCTCTTTGAGCCTCAGTTTCCTTATTTATAAAATTGAGAAAGTAACAGTATTTATTTTATAGGGTAATGAGAGTTGAAAGAGTTCATTCAAATAAAAATGTTTAGCATAGTGCCTGCCTCATAGTAGATGCTCAGCAAATCATAAATAACATTATTATATTCTCTTCAAAGCTTTTTGGTTTTAGTCAGCTTATGATTGATCTCCCTGGGGAAGCTGAAGCAGTTGAACAGACATGTTGTAAATACATTTTACTCAAAAGTTAATGAATCCAAGAATTCTTTTGATCCCCTTTCTTGATTCTAGGATTTATAGACCTGTACAAAATTGCAAAGTTGTATCACATTTCAGGTACATTATTCCTATCGGGCTTTATCCACAAGAGTCTGTAATAGGACATTACAATCTTCTAAGAAGTTGCTTGTACACAGATCTGTGCATTTGAAGCCCAGTTAAATGATTTGATCACTTTCTAGGTTAGTATTTAAAGTTTCTTCTTGCAAATGTTAAAGGAACATTTCTAAGTCTTCCACTGACCTTGCAAAGCTCTGGACCAGGAGGCTAGAAGAGGGGATATGTATACGATGTATAATAATTACAGATGGCTTACTCTGTGAACATCCAGCCTGAAGATGTGTGACGACGAGTATTAACTCGATCTTGCTTTGGGCAATGGCTGTGTCACGTCTCCCAGGTTTTGTCTTTTAGAGTCCTGTGTCTTTGCCTTAATACTGTATTTCCCATTATTCTTACTATATCTATTGAGGGGGTACGATTGGAGTCAAAGCTCTCAGTAGCATTGGCTGTGCACAACATGGAACAGGTGTTTCTGGCTGTAGCTAACTTAGCTAACTGGATACAGTCCTACTGTGGGTATCCTCAGGCTCTAGAATCTAACATCAAGAATAGGAAGTAAAGATACAAAGACATGTGATGAAGGATAATGGTATATTTTGAGATTTTGAGGCTTTCTTGTTAACAGCCTTAGTTTTTAATGGTGAAGGGTAAAGCTACGATGTGCTTCATTGATTTCCTCTGCCCCTTGTGAGGTTTTACTAGAACTGTTAATTCTAGTATTTGTAGAAAGATATTTTGTATTTTAACATATGATAATAGCATCAGTTTGGCTGGTTGGTGGATAGGTTTAAGTACAAATAAATAAAAATACCCACTTTAAAAAAAAAATAATTACAGATGGCTTTATTTGCTTCCAGACCTTGCTCTCGCCAAAAGAGACACTAGAGTGCCAATACCCCATATTAGTGTTTGTGACAAAACAGCCTCTTATGACTATGCACTAACACAAATACCTATACCAATACTGGTATTAATACTAATGCTAGTATTAATTCTAACATCTATCATCTGTTTATGTTGCTCTGTGCCAAACCCTGTGTCCTTTAATAGAAAGTGGAAGCTCAGGAAGATTAAGTAACTTTCCCAAGCCCAAGGATATACACCAAAGACATAGGACAGATTGGGAGCACAAACCCAATTATGACTGACCCTAAAACTGCAGTTCTTAACTAGGACACTATTCTGTTTCTTGCTGTATTATAGGGGAGATGAACACACACCCACACCCACACACACACACTATACAACTAGAACTGGACTCTCCAAACACACATTTTCCCTAGAATTTGGCTTATTTAGTCCATGAGCTTCTTGAGCCATGCTCAAATCCCATGGCTGCAAAGAAGGTTTATTAATTACACTATCAAGTGGTCTTGCTACTTTTTCATCAAAACTTATTTTTACCTTAAAGTTATCATTTAGAGTAATGATAGACCTATTCTGGGCAATAGACCTAGCCTTGATTATTTTGTCTGTTATTAATTGGCTCTGGGACCTTGGGCAAGGTAGTGTTCTCATCTATAAAATGGAGATGGTTATATCTTCTTCACAGAATTTTTGTCAGAATAGATAACTTGTACCTAGCAGGGTCTCCATCATAGGTAGTCAACAAATAGTGGTCATTTTTATGCTTTCCTATTTCATTTAAAGACAAAAAGAAGGAGCTGGAATCCAAGAGCTACTCCACTAATCTCTTCCTTAAGATATAAAAAATATATATTTTATTTATTTGACAGAGAGATAGAGAGAGAGCACAAGTAGGCAGAGTGGCAGGCAGAGGGAGAGGGAGAAGCAGGCTTTCTGCTGAGCAGGGAGCCTAATGTGGGGCTTGATCCCAGAACCATGGAATCATGACCTGAGCCAAAGGCAACTGCTTAACTGACTGAGCCACCCAGGCACCCCTCCTTAAAATTTTATTTTTCCCCTAAAATTTTTTTAGGAAACAGCAGGCATAATAGAAATACCCTATGCTTAGGATCGGACAGGGCTGAATTCAAACCCAAGCTTTATTATTTACCATCTATATGGCATTAGGCAAGTCACTTGGCCTTACTTGAGCCTGTTTCTTCATCTATAAAAGTCTTCTTAGAAGATTAAGTGAAATTTTATATATTACATATATAAAAATTATATGTAATATAAAATAGTTTAATTTCCTTAGGAAATTTTTGCCATCATCAAAGATGGTCTAAAGAATGCGATGGATTGGGGAGGGTATGTGCTATGGTAAGGGCTGTGAAATGTGTAAACCCGATGATTCACAGACCTGTACCCCTGGGGCAAGTAATACATTATATGTTAATAAAAATAATTTAAAAAAAGAATGCAATGGAATCATTGTCATAGAACAATTTTGAGTTCTACTTAAACTTAAAGTTTGAGTAATGGCAGCATTGTGGGGAAAAGTGAATAATATCTCCAGAGGAATTTCAAAGAGGACAAAACTAACTTGAAAATAACAGTTCTGGTATTTGAAAAAAATCAATTATATAGCTGTAACCTCTCATAAATACAGCAATAAATGAAGCAACTCTCAAGATATCTGATTCCAAAATATTTTATATCACAGAGCATCTTCCAGCATAGGAACACACAATTTTCCTTCTAAAGTGCTCAAATTTTCATTTGCCTAGAGCTGTAATTGAGTGATTTGTGGTTACAATTTTTTTGCCTACATTGCACATGAGGTTACTGGTTGAGCATTTCAAAAGCCCAGAAACCACTTGAAGTCATTCCTTTGGTAGGGAGCTAATGACTAATTTTCAAACCTACATTTTCACAGGGTTTTTTTTTTTTCAGTTAATTGGCTATTTATTTCATATTAAAAACATATATGCAGTATAGTAAAATTGTAATTAAAATAATTGTGCTGGGCAATTATTGCTGACACTTCCAAAAATATAAAACAGGTCAATATTTAGCGCAAGTTGGCCATTTTCCCCAAGCTTAAAATTCATTATAATCATGGTTTGTTTCTGCAGTGAAACACTTTTAAAAACAAATGATATTTCCTCAATGTTTTGATTCAAGATATTCCCATTAAAAAAAGATTCCATAACCAAAAATGAAAGTCAAGATAACATAAAGGTAAATGTGAATCCTTTTGGTGAAGCCAACAATATGATGAAAACATTTCTGGCAGAGCAATCCTACCAACTAGATCTTCTGTTGACATTGAGGATAACCCCTACTCCAGGCATTCCACACTTAAGAATTTGGTAGACTTAGGACAATTTGCAAGATCTTGCCTTGCCTCAGGTTGAAAATCTGGTAAGAAACGTACCTTCTATACGGAGAGATGTGACCAGGAGCCTTGTGGTCCAGATGGAGGCGAGAAGTAACACCAGGCTGAAGCATTTGGCCATTATGCCAACCCTTTCTGAGCCAGAGAAACACCCTGGATGGTCAGTGGCTGTAATGGAAGCAGACGATCACCAGTCTGGATGGAGACTTCTGGAAATATGTTGGAGCCCCACTGCTCCACTTCATAACTGAGACATCCGGATTTCCCTGCTTTCAAGCTTCTGACTCGGTCACTGGGGGAAATGAGTGACGTCCCTTAAATGCCCAGGCTGTACTTTGTGGATTGCTTTCTGGAAAATTTAGCTAATGCTGACTCAGAAAACAGACAAATGAGGAAGGCAGATAGCACAGCATGAACTGCTGGAGGTTTCCCCAATTCCCATATTCCCTGCCACCTCCCACTTCCCTCACCAACTCATTCTCACACAATTCATTGTTATTACCTGTGGAGCCTATTCATTTATGTACTCCTAGGAGTGTCCATCTCTAAAGGAGATTGAGCATGGGTTGTGTTTCCTTTCTTACCACAGTCAGTGATTTTTTTTTTTTTCTCCTCCAGCTGCTTATCTTTGTGATCTGGGGAGGAATGATGCCAAGGCTTATGAAAGCAAATGCCCATTTAAATACTGAGTGCAGGGTGTTTATGTCTCCCTTTTCTTTTATACACTTGAAGTTTCTACACCACTCTCACTGATTCTTTCTTCAAAAAATAAGACATACAGTTCATATTTAGAAAACACAGCTGGGGGACAATTCATGAAATTTTAGTCATTTTTCATTTTACAAAAGGGTTTTTGACTTTATAATAGTAATCACCACAGGGGTCCTTTATATGATAACTTTCTCCTTAAAAAATTCTCTTGTGTTCTGATAGACCAAAATTCAGTTTAGATTTCCCCTTTCTTCTTTGATGAGTGTGAGGTTTATCTGTACTATATATGAGCAGACTGCACTCTCTTTCCCAGCTGGATATCCAGTGGTTTGTCTGCTATGGTAATTTTGGAATTCTGGCTTGTGAATAATGCTTTGAACAATGGCTTATGAGTTTTCTCCAAAATGAAAGTCGTTTATAGGAATAGTGTATGGACAACAATTCCTTTTCTGTACAAGTGGTATCAGTCATAAAATTAGATATCTGTACAGAAAATACTCATAATGAAAGAAGAAATTTGCTCTGTACCTAGGTAACTTGCAAGAGACCAGGGGACAACTCTTAAGTATCTCTACTATTTAAATATCTGTAGACCTCATTACTTGGGTGAGCACAACCTGCAGACTACAGGTACCTCAGAAACGTATGTGATTTATCACCATGGAACCAGGTAGACAAGAAGGCAGGAATCATGTCTTATCATTTACCTTAAAGCCTAACACCATGCATGAAAGAAAGTTAGCCTTCAAGCATTTGCTAAAGCATTTCTAAAAGAAAGAAGAAAGGAAGACAGGAAGGGAAAAATGAATCATGGAAGGCAAGGACCCAAATTCTGGAAACAAATTTCTAGAAGAGGAATTATTAGATAAAGGGAGTCTGCATGATGGTGCTGGTGCTTAATATTGAGTTTCTGGAAGAGGAAAGAATCTTATTTCATCTGTTTAAATTTTCTAATTCCTCTTGCTTGTTTTGGTAGGTTATTTTTTGGATATCCATATTGAAAGAAGTTAAGCCACCATTGGAATGTGATTGAGAATGCTTGACAGGAATTGTTGCCTCTGTGTTAAATGTGAATATTCTCAATCTTCAGTTGTAGGCCTCTCACTCCAGGCAAGTTTCTGAAGAGTTAGTCACCAGGAGCTAAAAGCTAAACTGGAGAGCTATACAGAAAATATTGCCAGCTAATTTCTCTTCACTGTTTTGAGAAACGGTGTTTAAGATATGGAAAACAAGACAAAACAAAACAAAACCCAGCAGCACTATCCACTTCTGAAATGACAACTTATGTTTAATGTCCATTGAAGAGGGCACGTGGTGTAATGGACACTGGGTATTACATAAAACTGATGTATCACTGACCTCTACCTCTGAAACTAATAGTATGCCATGTTAATTAATTGAATTTAAATTTAGAAAAAGAAAAAAGTAAAGTAGCGATCTGCCTTAAAAAAAATAAATAAAATGATAGATCATGGTATAATCAAGGAGAATCAACAATTAAAGAAAAAATTTGTAGAATTAGAAGGGAAATTTGAAAAGTTATAACAGCAATCAAGTTGCAAAGGAGAGTAGGAAAGAGAATATCCAGACCCATTTTCTTTTTTTAATCTGTTTTTAAAATTCCACTATAATATATAATATACAGTGTTATATTAGTTTAAGATACACAATATAGCGATTCAACACTTCCATGCATTACTTAATGCTCATCACGATAAATGTACCTCTTAATCTTCATTATGTATTTCACCCATTCTCTACCCACCTCCCCTGTAATAACCATCAGTTTGTTCTCTATATTTAAGAGTCTGGTTTTTTAAAAATCTTTTTTTTGTTGTTGTTGTTCATTTGTTTTGCTTCTTAAATTAGACATGAGTGAAATCATATGGTGTCTTTCTCTGGTTGACTTATTTCACTTAGCATTATACCCTTTAGATCCATCCATTTTGTTGCAAATGACAAGATTTTGTTCCTTTTTATGGTTGAATGATACACCATATCATCTTTATCCATTCATCTATTGATGGACACTTGGGCTGCTTTCATAATTTGGCTATTGTAAATAATGCAGCAAACATAGATGTGCTTTTATCCTTTTGAACTAGGGTTTTTGTATTTTTGGGTAAATCCACTACTGTAATTACTGAATTATAGGGTAGTTCTGTTTTTAATTTTTTGAGGAATCTCTATACTGTTTTCCGGAGTGGCTGTACCAGTTTGCATTCCCACCAGCAGTGCAGGGGGGGGGTTCTTTCCCCGCCCACATCCTCACCATCACTTGTTTCTTGTGTTTTTGATTTTAGGCATTCTGACAGATGCGAGGTGATACCTCATTGTCATTTGATTTGCATTTCCCTGAAGATGAGTGATGTTGAGCATCTTTTCATGGGTCTGTTGGCTATCTTCGTGATGTGGGAAACAGAGGCAGAAGAAAAATTATTAAATTTCCTTACCCACTGACAAGCCCTTAAAACAGGCAGAGTGACATTCCTCTAGAGACTCAACTGCCTCCACCTTAACACTTTGCTAAGGGCAAAGGGCAATCGTAGCCTGACGGACCCCTACCCCCAACCAGGATCCTGTAAGTCTACTTTAGCAATTCCTTTGGAAACTATCTCTAAACCTTCCAAGATGCGGTTAACAGTCATTCCCAAGCATACAGCCCCCTGATATACATTTAAAGGTCTCACCAAAAAGGTTTTATTACCATTAATGAATAACCTTTTCCCCAACAATAGCTAGCCCCTCAAGGTCCTGGAAACCTTGCTTCCAAAATTCCTTAGAGACTTAGGCCATCCCTGACCCCCTCCCAACTTGCAAGCATATAATAGACCATTCCTCACAGCCCCAGGGCAGCAGCAATTCCTGCACACAGGTCCTGTCCCCATGCTTTAATAAACCACCATTTTGCACAAAGATGTCTCAAGAATTCACTTGGTCATCGGCTCAGGACCTCACCACACCGAACCTCACGTATATTCTAAGACTTCTTCATCATTTGTATGTCTTCTTTGGAGAAATATCTGTTTATGTCTTCTGTCCATTATTTAATTGGATTATTTTGTTTTGTTTTCGAGTTGTATAACTTCTTTATATATTTTCGTTACTAACCATTTATTGGATATATCATTTACAAGTATCTTCTCCCATTCCACAGAAGTAGATTGTCTTTTAGTTTTGTTGTTTATTTCCTTTGCTGTCCAGAAACTTTATATTTTGAAGAAGTCCCAATAGTTTATTTTTGCCTTTATTTCCCTTGCCTCAGGAGGCATATGTAGAAAAATGTTGCTACCACCAATGTAAAAAAAAAAAATATTGCCTGTGTTCTCTTCAAGGATTTTTATGGTTTCAAATCTCACATTTATGTCTTTAATCCATTTTGAGTTTATTTTTCTGTATGGTGTAAGAAAGTGGTTTAATTTCATTCTTTTGCATGTAGCAGTCCAGTTTCCTAACACCATTTACTGAAGACTGTCTTTTTCCCTTTGCACATTCTTGTCTCCTTTGTTGTAGCTTAATTCACCATATAATTGTGAGCTTATTTCTGGGCTCTCTATTCTGTTCTATTGATCTATTCTGTTCTATTGGGTCTATTTTTGCGCCAGTACCATACTGCTTTGATTACTACAGCTTTGTTGTATACCTTGAAATCTGGGATTATGACACCTCCACTTTTTTTTTTTCTTTTTCAAGATTACACTTGCTATTTGGGGTCTTCATACAAATTTTAGGATTATTTGTTCTAGTTCTGTGAAAAATGCTGTTAGTGTTTTGATAGGGATTGCATTAATCTGTAGATTGCTTTAGGTAGTATGGACATTTTGACAATATTTATTCTCCCAATCCACAAACATAGAATATCTTTGCATTTCTTGTATTATCTTCAATTTCTTTCATCACTGTTTAATGGTTTTCAAATTACACGTCTCTCACCTCCTTGATTATGCTTATTCCTAGGTGTTTTATTATTTTTGGTACAATTGTAAATGGTATTGTTTCCTTAATTTCTCTTTCTGCTGCTACTTATTAGTATATAAAAATGCAACAGATTTCTGCATATTGATTTTGTACCCTTTTACTTTACCGAATTCACTTATCAGTTCCAGTAGTTTTTTGGTGGAGTCTTAGGGTTTTCTATATATATAGTATGTCACCTGAAAACAGTGAAAATTTTACTTCTTCCTTACTGATTTGAATGACTTTTATGTTTTTTTCTTGTCTGATTGCTATGACTAGGACTTCCAGTACTATGTTGAATAAAAGAGCTGAGAGAGGACATCCTCTTCTTGTTCCTGATCCTAGGGGAAAAGCTTTCAGTTTTTCACAATTGCGTATGTTGTTAGCTGTGGGTTTTTCAAACATGGCCTTTAATATGTTGAAGTATATTATCTCCAAACCTACTTTGTTGAGGGTTTTTATCATGAAGGGATGTTTACTTTGTCAAATGCTTTTTCTGCATCTATTGAAATGGTCACATGATTTATATCTTTTCTTTTGTTAATGTGATATATCACGTTGGTTCATTTGCAAATATTGAACCACCGGGGAATATGGTGAATGATTTTGTTAATATATTGTTGGATTTGGTTTACTAAAATTTTGTTAAGGATTTTTGCATCTATATTTAGCAGAGATTGGCCTATAGTTAGTTCTCTTTTTTTGTGCTGTCTTTATCTGGTTTTGGTATCAGGGTAATGTTGGTCTCATAGAATAAATTTGGACGTTTTCTTTCCTCTTCTATTTTTTTGGAGTAATTTGAGAAGACAAGGTGTTAACTTTTCTTTAAGTGTTTTGTAGAATTTTCCTCTGGAAATTTGGGAAATTTGGGAAAATCTGGTCCTGGACTTTTTTTGTTGAGAGTATTTTGATTACTGATTCAATTTCATTGCTGGTATTTGATCTGTTCGAATTTTCTATTTCTTCCTAATTTAGTTTTGGTAGGTTACAAGTTTTCTAGGAATTTATCCATCTTCTAGTTTGTCCAATTTATTGGCATATTAATTTTTCATAATATTCTCTTATAATCCTTTGTATTTCTGACGTGTTGGTTATTTCTCTTTTAAAAATTTTTGATTTAAATTCTAGTTAGTTAGCATATAGGGTAATATTGGTTTCAGGAGTAGAATTTAGCGATTCATCCACTTACATATAACACCCAGTGCTCATCATAACAAGTGCCCTCCTTAATACCCATCACTCATTTAACCCCTCCCCCAGCCTCCTCCCTCCACCAACCCTTAGTTTGTTCTCTATCATTAAGAGTCTCTTGTGTTTTTTTCCCTCTCTCTCTCTTTTTTCCCCCTCCCCTGTGTTCATCTATTTGGTTTCTTAAATTCCACATATGAGTGAAATCATACTATTTTTCCTCTTTTGTTTCTGATATTGAGTCCTCTCTCACTCTCTCAGTCTGGCTACTTATCTATTAATTTTGTTGATCTTCTCAAAGAACAATATCTTTTTACTGTCTTGGAGTTCTGTAGGTCAGAAGTCTGGGTGGGTTCAACTGGGTTCTCTGCTGTGGTTCTCACAAAATTAAAATCAATGTGTAGGCAGTGGTGTGCTCTTACCTGGAGGTCCTGGTAAGGTCCACATTCTTGCTCACTCAGGTTAGTGGCAGAATTCATTTTCCTGAAGCTCTAGGAATGAGGTCCTTGTTTCTTGCTGGCTGTCAACTGGGGTCTATTCTCTTCTCCAAAAGGCTGCCTGTTTTTCTTTTCATGTAACTCACTCTATTTGCAAAGCAGCAGTGACACTTTGGGTCCTTGTCATACCTCTGATCTCTTTGACTTCTACTTCTACCATTAGCTAGAGAAATCTCTCTGCTTTTAAGGGCTGATGTGATTACACAGGGCCCACTGAGATGATTTCCCTATTTTAAGGTCAACTTTACTATATAATATAACAGGAGTAATATTTCATATTCAAAGGCTTCAGGGATTGGGGTGGGACATCTTGGAGGCATGTATTTTGAAATTCTTCCTACTACAATTACTTACCTTTGATTAGATCTTGAATCTGCTTCCTGGGAAAAACTCCCATGTCCCATGTGTCCACTGATCTCTGTAGGTCTTCATTTTCTACAATCTTCTTGGCCACATTTGGAGTAGGAATTAAGGAATATGCCCTCCTGGAGAGTAGTACAGCTTTTGCAGTCCGCCTTCTGTTAGTATAAAGCTGAAGATCCCAAAAGCTATTTTCTAATTTGAACAGTTGAACTTTTTCACTTTGGCTTATGTTTCTTTGTAAATACAATTCCCTCACAAACCTAGATTTCTGACCTATTTTCTTCTATTTGATTCCATGTGACAATAATCATACTCCAAATCCTTTCCGAGTCATAATTATCAAGATATATTTCTTTATTTTCTCAGCTCCATTCTTCTCTCTCTTTCTCTAATTTAATGGTGCCTACACTGAGTTCATTTCAAACCACACATATCCTTAATCTGGTTTTCCCATAGGCTGAGTTGATCTGAGTTCAACTGAAAAATTTTATTGGTTCTTTCCCACTGAAAGCTCTTTTTTTTTTTTTTTTGAAAGCTCTTTTTATTCTTTCTGTTTAGAGTTTAGAAATAGTTAGGCTTTCTAAGTCTTCAGTCTGAACCCTCTATTTTTTTTTCTTTCTACTGCCAAAAAGCCAATTCTTTCCCAAGTGCTTCTTTTTCTTACAATATGTGCCAAAGGTTGCCAATAAAGTTTCACATGGATTTATTCCAGCCACTTCTCCTAGGACTATAGGCTGCCTATGGGCTGCCTTTCAAGTTATCATGGGAAATACTTTGCCAAGTTTTTTATTGTTTTATTCACCACATGAGTCACCATATTTCTAGCTCCTGAAATTGGTTTTCTTGTTTTCTGCTGCTTGACTGCTAAGCCAGTGCCTTGCATTTTGAAAACTTGTTATTGAAGCACCCCATTATGGTTCAAATCTATGTATTAATCAGAGTAGGCTAACTGCTATAACAAATATAACAATTTCAGTAGCTTAATACACTAAAATTTTATTTCTTGCTCATGGCACACAGCTGTATTCTGTGAGTGCCCATTCAAAGATCCAGCTTCCATCTAGTGGTTCTGCCATCTTCTCAGGTTGCAGGTCTTCAACTAAATCCTCTGAATTTGGTAAGAAGTGGGGAAATGAAGACAGTGTGAAATATTGGGCAGGAGAGTATACTTTAGGGCATTACATCTGAAGGGTCTCCATTCCCTTACATCTAGCTGCAAGAAAGACTGAAAAATATAGTCTAGCTGTGGAAATCATGTTGGTGAAATACAGCAGTCTCCAGTATAGCAAAGTGTATTAATTTTAAAAATTCAAAGAGACAGAAAACTTAAATACAGAAAACAAACGGGGGGTTACTAGAATGGTGGGTAGGGGGATGGGTGAAATAGATCAAGGCGATTAAGAGGGCACTATTTTGATGAGCACTGAGAAATCTATAGAATTATTGAATCAGGGGCATCTGGGCGGTGCAGTGGGTTGACTATCATACTCTTGCTTTTGGCTTAGGTTGTGATCTTAAGATTGTGAGCTCAAGCCCTGAATTGGGCTCTGTGCTCAGTGGGGAGTTTGCTTGAGGTTCTCTCTCCCTCTCCCTTTGCCCCTCCTACTCATGCTCCATCTCTCTCTAAAATTAAAAAGGAAATCATAAAAAAAAGAAAATTGTTGAATCATTATATTGTATACCTGGAAAAAATGTGTAGGCTGAGGAGTTATAGGAAACTAAGATTAGTCAGGGATGAAGGAGAAAGAAAGGAAACAATCCAACCCCCAAGAGGTAGCCTATAGTACAATGACCCAAGGCCTGGGGACTTTGGGCTTGGTTCTGGGAAGCACTAATATCTAAGGGGATCTAATTCAGGTTTAGGGCAAGATTGTGGCTCAGCTACATAAAATGAGAAGGCATTTGGCTACTGCCAGAGGTTTGGAAATGTGCTTTTATTTTCAAACTCAGGTATGTGACACTATATAGTTCAATGCTAACACACCTGTGTGAGGTTTAACAACATTAAGAACTGACAGCCAGTGATATACAAATCCAGCATCTCCCTCTCCATTTACTCTGCCAGCTTATACACATGGGATGATATATATGGATTTTGTGGCAGCCAGAAGGTGAAGGCCCTTTTAGGAGGTGATATCAACAATGACACAAACTACACATCACTGAAACTCAAGATAGGCACCAGAGTCCTAGGGCTAAGCAGAAACGTCAGACCAGAGGCATTTTGAGGGCAACTTTTATTTTAGATCAACATCACTGTTGGAAAGCAGGGCTTATTTCTCTCCATTTCACCAGCCTTGGTAATGTTCCACCTGCTTCTGATCTAACTTTGCTTTTCAGAAAAGAAATGCCAAAGAGTACTTTTTTCAGGAATGCCCTTGGAAATGTGATTTCTCTTACAGTTCTTCTTTTCTTCAACCTCTCTTACTCATAGTGTACTTTGAGTGAGGACCTATGTCTGGAAGTACTCTTGCAGGTTTTTCTGTGGAGAAGCTGGAGGTTCAGGAGCTCACTGTAGCTGCTCTCCTGGCCTTTGTTTTAAATGGTAACAAAGGCGGGAACCCTGTGGCCAAGTGGAGTGTGGGCCAGCTCAGCCTGATCCTTCTTTAAGGAGGCTGAGACTAGACATTACCAGCATAGAGTTTTGCCCCACAGCTATTGTCTCTGGGGCCCCATTTGCATCCTGCCTGTGACTCTGAAGGCCTAAAAGATTTTTCAGTGTGTCCAGTCCCCCTTGGTACAGCAGGGAAAACCATTCTTCCAGGACGCCAAAGTCCCTCTGCCTTGATCTGTACCTCTTTACCTTAATGGCACATTCTTGGTCAACCCTGACTTGGGCTTCTCTCACAGTGGTTTTCTAGCCACTGTAAAGGATGCCCCCCACCCTACCTTAAAACAACACGCTGTTTTACAGAAGGGCTGATCTAGGTGGGTCTTTTTGAAAGGACTGATTGCATCAAGCCCAGTCCTTGAGCTTGGAAATGGTGTTGCCAATTAGGTCTCATTTCTGCTCTTTCATAGTATAGGCTGAAAAATAATAGAGTAAGTCGAGGCTAATAAAGATATTTTTCTTATTGAGATAGCAGCAGTGGTGGTGCTGGGACTGAGAAGTGTGCAAAATGTCAGCTGTCTCTAGGCTACTCTCTACCACCTTAAATTCTCACTTGTTCTTTTGGCCACCATTCAATGACACCCTCCCATGTATCTGCCGCCATGCTAGGTACTTACCCCAGAGAATGGGTAAGATATGGTTCTTGTCTTTGAAGAAAAATAGTAGGGGAGTTACACACACACACAGAGTTATTGTGATATACTGTCACAACTGTCAATAATGAAGATGTTTAAAAAGTGTCAGAAAGTAGGGTGTGGCCCATTATGTGGAGTATGGTGGGGAGTTGGAGAGAGGTAATCAAAGCCTGTATGGAGGGGATAATTTTTGTACTTGGTTCTGAAGAGTTACCAGTAAAAAAGAGGAGAATGGCAGTAGAAATACTGAGTGAGTAGAGGAACAGAACTATGAGAAAATGATTTAGTCTGGGAACCAGAAATAATCTGGAGTGGCTGGAGGGCTACTTGGGGTAAGTGGGACTGAAATGTAAGGTATGCAGTTAGGAGGCCACTGGAAAAGGCAATTTTGTGCAGGTGCCAGTATGCTTGGATTTGAATTCCAGGTCCATAATTTACTAACTGAATGTACTTGGCAAGTTGTGTTTTGGGGCTTCAATTTCCTTATCTGAAAATGGGAGATTAGTACACACCTTATACTTTTTCCTTTTTTTTTTTTTTTTGAGGACTAAATGAATTAATACCTATATAATAACTAGAACAGTGCTTCACTCACAGTAAGTTCTATGTGAGTGTTAGCAACAAAACAACATCAACAACAAAACAAAAACAAGAGCAGAACAACCACAATAAAAACCCACAAGAAACCAATACCCCCCTACCCTACACACACAACAGATGAGGGATGAATGAAAACAATGGCTTTAAAGGTGGAACAAGAAGTCAAATTGGAGATGGGATGTGCTCCTTCAGTTTTATGCTAAACAATTGGGAATGCTCTGAAATATACTTGGGTTGGAAATCCCATTTGAACTAAAGCACTTAGGTGTGGCAGCACATTTGCATGTGGGCACACAGGAGCTGAAAGCATACGGTGTCTCTTCCTTCACTTGAGAGGGTGGGTTAACTGCTCTCAATAGGAGAGGACAAATAGGGAATAGACTGTGTTGTATAACAACTTAGAATTAGCACTTGAAATGGAGACCAGCAAGTTCACTGTTGAAATCATGAGTTTTCAGTGTTTTTCAAACATCTTAAATCCATGTGGAGAGCTCATTGAACAGGTGCCTAGTGACTGCCCCACACCTAGTGAAAATTCTGTGGGTTGGCATTATACAGAACACACACTGAGAGCACATGTTTGGAGGGTTGATGACTTCATGCACATGCATGCTGTGTGTATGTATGTATGTGTTGTGTGTGTATACAGATGCATATATATTAACTCATATCTTCCCATTTCATTTTAAGCACTGGTCTAAATTCAGCCTAAATATTTTTCTGAGAAGACTTTCCTACTTCTGTAAAGAGAAACTCTGGTTCCAAAGGGGGAAGGGGAGGCTGGAGGAGAGTCAGTGAGGATGAAATAGGAAATGGGATGATATTCATGTTGTGACTCCAAATTCTAGGTCTGATCATTAGAGTGAGTGTTAGCCTGTGGACATAATCAATTCTTCTTGATTTCTGACTACTGAGAGGGAAAAAGGGGAGGGAGAGTGAGCTTCTTACTATCTCCTGCAGTGAAGGTGTTTTATTTTCCCCAGTCATCTGAGCTAGGGGCACATGAATTTCCCTTCTGTTCGAGTTCCTTCGTAAAGGTGACTTCATCCACAAGATGCTTTACAAGGGCAGTTTGGTTGATCTTCTGAGAACATCAGTTTTTGTGTATGCACATCTCCCACACGGGTGCTGAGTGTGAAAGAACCCTGCTCATTTCCTGATGGGTTAGTGGCAGCATACCCGCACCTGGCCTGAAACACTATGCTTGGGGAAAGGGTAGTCAGCTGTGTGCTGGAGCAGGGCACCCACTGGGTGTCAGGTTTCCTACTGCTCTGCAGGTTGCTCATGCTGGAGTCCTGAGCTCCACCATGAGTCCCTCTGGGCTGCTGAGCAAGTGGATCTCCCAAGGGGCCCATCAGCCTGCTCCACACAAGAGTTATAGGAACTGTAGAGCCCCAGTACAACAGTCAAGACCAGCATCACTGTGGCCATCATCCAGATGACTTGCCAGTGCTGACACAGTTTGGGATACATGACTTGTAAGAAATGAACCAATTCTTCAAGTTTGCTGTCAAATGAAAAAATAGGAGAAGGGTTTAGTATATTAGGAACATTAAAATTTTTCCCCCGGTGATTTTAATGCTACCAGTCCATAGCCTTGATATTGGGAGCTACTGGGCTAGAACCCTCCTTCTTCTTGTTTGATCATTCATTCAGTCATTCATACATGCCCTCATGTATTCATTAGATGTTCATTGGTACCTGAACTCTCTCTCAATCCCCAGGATACAAGTTTGGCTGACCCACACTCCCATGCATGCAGATGGGACCAGCATCTTTTCTGTACTTAGTGATATTTAGTGATCAGTTCCAAGTTATAATCTGTCCCCTGCCTTCATGTTCTGATGCATATTTTATTGTCTTCAGTTCCATATCTGACTGCGTTCAGAGTAGAAGAACTGTGCTAAACCCCTAGAAGACTCTCCATGTTCAATGGTAAATGAAAAGGAGCCAGATCAACCTCAGGAGCTCACCTCAAACCATCCCAGGGGCAACCAGAGGACTAGTAGCCTCCAGCAACCTCTCAGTGGCTGATGTTTTCTCAACCCCAGTAATCTTCACTCTCTATTTTCCCTTCTTCCTTTTTCTTCCCTCTTCACTCTCCCTTTTTTTCTCTCTCTTCCTTTCCTCTCCCCCGTCACCATTTTTTGGCTGCTTCATTCCCCTTTTCCCTCTTCCTCTCTTCCCAACTGCTTTTCAACTTTCCCCTCTCTCTTTGTGGCCTAGTGAAAAGACATTTGGTCATATGACCTTCTTTGCAGAGTCCATTCTTCTAGCTTTCTAGTGAAATCCTGGACACATTCACTAGGTTGGAATTTTTTCCTATTTCTAATCCCTAATCTATTTCTAATCTATTTTTTAAAATAATATAAAAAGTAAGGATACTGAGGATCACCAAATGAAGGAGGTAAGAAAAATGACAGGAGGGCTTTGTGAAGATCTGGAGGCACACATAAACACTGTAATATGCAGGCCATTTGCTGAGAAGTAGACAGCTCTAATTTAGTTAGTAGAAAAAAGATTCCTTATGACTGTTGGAAAGACTCAACAATACCTTCCTTGGAAAGGGACCAGAGGCTGAGAGTGCCTGCCTCAGATGCTAAGGTACCGATTGGTTTCTCGTTCTCATAGGAACCATCTGATGGTTGTTTCAGGAACAGTTAGGCAAAGCAAAAAAGTGAGCACATTAGTTGAGGTGCAAATTAGTTATTTTCACAACTGTTGGGAAGGGACATCTTGGAAATGGAAGCTTATCTTCTTTCAGCCTTGTTTAGATTCTTTAGTTCTATTTAGATATAATTGGATGCTAAAATGCAGTCTTTCTTTGGGGCTGTGTCTCCATGCTCCAAAATAAGCTTCTAGAGTGGGGAGAATCCCACTGTCATCCCACTCTGAAGTGGGACTTAAGAGCAGGAGGTCAACATCTGGCTCTGTGACTCTTAGCTGGTCCCCCATTTATAGCCTATGAAGGAGTTAGAAATAGAATTAGATTAGAAATAGAATCTCTGTAGAAATCAGCTTTTGATTTTTGACCTTCCATAAGGGAGAATGAGGTGGCTTCTCTCTCACCTAGGGAGGAAGGGCTTCAGAGATGCTGCTTGGAGAGCTTGATATATTGAGGCTTGGAGGACATAGTAGACTGGTGTGTGCCTCACACATGAGCAGTTAGATGAGCAAGAATCTTGCTGACATGCTTGATAGCATCAGAGTGGTGGGACATGATATGGAAAGCTGTCCTTCTACCAATAGTGAGCCAAAGGTGCACATTTCACCTCAACTGGTTATAGTCAGGAGAAGGAGAGCTGACATGGGGTGTCACAGATTCTTCCCAGAAATGCTACTTAGAAGCTGAACAGTGAAGGTATACTTCCAGTTGCCCAAGGAGTGAGAGGGATTTTGAGCGACTAGTTAGGAGACATGCATTTGACCTCATTAAGGGACCAGCAGCTGAGAGGACCTGGGCAATGGTGTGTATGGTGGGAGATGGGAGGAGTGGTTTTCTCTAGAGGTCCCATAAAGCAACACACTAACTAAAGTCAGCAAGTCAACTTCAAACCCCTGCCAAGCCCTACAGATTGCTCATAATACTATTCAGCTAATACCTTCCCGACCCCTTCATCTCAACTCCCTTTCCTAGTGTTGATCCTAGAGAGGTCAGATGCTACACTGGCAAAACTGGAGAAGGTAGAAGTGCAAGTGGGATAGAGGGAAAGAAGCCACACTCCCCAGGCCTACTATAGGCTTCTTTCCTGAAGCAGATGACCTGCAGGACAAAAGAAGGTTAAACTTTAAAAGTTCAGGGTTTTTTTTACTATTTTAGAGAACTGACCATTTTAATTAATGAAATGAGATTATTCTTGGGACTTAAACATGACCAGAGGACTTCTGCTTTCTGAGAGTTACTGGAAAAGTAAAGCAATCTGCCTAATATTGTCTAAACTCCATAGAGCAGAATTGAATGCGCAGAAAGGGCTAAAGTTTTCTGTTGCACTTCGTGAGTCTCTCTTGTTTAATGTATTTCTTAATGTATTACTTAAAACATGTTGGGTTGATTCACCCAAAGTTCATTTTAAAAAATAAGCTGATCCTCCAGAAAGTAATATTTACAAGAGATAACATTATTATACAATTGACCCTTGAACAGCATGAGCTTGAATGTGCAGATCCACTTTAATGTAATTTTTTTCAGAAATTATAATACAGTAGTGTAAATGTATTTTGTCCTCCTTATAATTTTCTTAATAACATTTTCTTTTCTCTAGCTTAATGTATTATAAAAATATAGTATGCAATATATATAACATACAAAATATGTGTAACTGTTTATGTTATTGGTAAGGTTTCAGGTTACCAGTATACAATTAGTAGGTAAGTTTTTGAGGAGTCAAAAGTTATACTTAGATTTCTGACTGTGGTGGGTGGGTGCCCCTAATCCCCACATTGTTCAAGGGTCAACTGTACATTATTATAACAGAGGAGAAATTCAGACAAAAAGACTCTGGTGCTTGATGTGGAATCTCTTAAATAAGGAGTCAGTTGCAGCAATGCCAAAATTTAATGGGGGAAAATCATGTTTGAGTGCAGGTGCCTGCAGGCAACTGTGTGTCTACAGAACGCAGGAATGAATGAGAAGATTGCCTGAAATTAAAGACAACAGGCTCTTAGGACCAACCTGGCTTTGGTGACAGAGGAGGGGACCCTGTCACTGTGAGCGAACAGTTCATATGTTAACAGTGTCACTTGTTATTGAGAAGATGATGCCTCACTACTGGGCCTGAAAAGGGAGAGCTACACCCCTGTAATAAAGGACAAGCACCCTTCTAAGGGCTGTGCTGATGTCTGGTATTCACCACCTGAGGTATAGGCATGTTCTCAAAATCAAAAAGTAAATCTGAGAGGATGCAAAGTTTAGGAGAGAGAATGAGGCTTCTCAGGATCAGCAGGACCAGGAGGATACTTTTGGACAATGGATGTGAAAGGCAGCCATTGTTATGTGCTGCTGACCAGGAGCTGGACAGGGAGCAACCCAGGCATAGCCTTACTTTCCCTGCGGTTTCACAAAATGGGAGGGAGTTGTTGTTAGCAGCTCAAATTTGAGATAGAGTTAGCTAGATAAGGATTCCAGTCTTGTGCTTTATAAACCAGACTGTTTATATTCCATGTACTCTGTTTAGTTCTCTTTTGTTCTTTCTCAGTACGTGGAAGTTTTATAAGTGCTAGTCTGTCTTGGCTATATGAAAAGAAGCCAAAGAAAAAGCTGTTGTCCAGGTCTGGGCTTGACTGCATTAAAGGGGAGGAAGACAGTTTTGGTGACCTCTAAAATATAAGAGCAGAGGACCCCCAAGAGGGAGGGAAGATGTAAGGAGAATAGGATTCAGCTGCTTGGAGTAGCGACTGTACTTTCATTGTTAAAACTTGGGAATTCTTTCACTAGAAGAGGCGGTACATCCTAGCATAGGTTTGCTTTCAACAGTGAAGCATTTTCTCCAGCTCTCCTAGACCACTTTTCCCTTGAACACTAGGGTTGACCCATGTAGGCTGAGACCTCTCTGGCTGAATCTTCCTCCAGCTGGGCTCTACTGGCTTCCTATGTGCTTTGAAGTATATCCATCTCACCTCTAATCTTCATTTTATTACCTTATTCACTGCATGCATGTGATTTTGAGTCTGCTAGCAATGAGGCACAGACACATACCCTGTTTGAAGTTTAACAGATGATTAGAAAATTATTTTGGCTGGGGTCACACTGGGCTTCAAGATAGCCTAGGGACCTAAAAACAAAGACTTTGGTGGTATTCCAAGTTTTTTATAACCACATTTTAAAAAATCAAAATTAAAAACGAGTAAGAGACAATAAGGCAGAATGTATGGAATTGAGGGAATGGTTAAAATCCAAGACACTCATGAGGGTACAGATATGACAAAATGCAGAATGTATACTACCTTTATCTACATGTTATATATTTCCCCCTATTGAGGGAAAAAACACTTGAAATATAAAGTACATTAAAAAAGAAAAGCCCAGATATTTCTAATCCAAGTGAAAATCCAAACATCTGGTCAGCATGGAACCTGTTGGAAATTCTCCTTTGCCAACAAGTTGAATTCTCCCCTACTTTCATATATTCTCTCTGCCCCTGTTCTTGTAATAAACCCCCTCTAGGGCTTTAGACCAGCTCCCTTGACCTTGACTCTTGGCTCTTGGGGATAGCTGGGAAATGAGCTAACTGTGGCTGGGCTAGGGGGTACTCCAGTAAGGGCCCTTGTAGTTTCTCAGTTCCTACGAGCTCTTGATTGCTGTTGACCTCACTCTTGACCACCTCTGACCTCCCAGATCTTGCAAACATCCTCTTGTTAACTATTTTGGCTCCTTCCTCTGCCTCCTCCCTCAACATGAGTGCCCTCCTTAGTTGCTGTTAGCTGTTCGCTTGGGCCCCAGACCCACTGCTGCCCTGGAGTTGGCACCTCTAGGGATGTTGTGCAATTAAATGAATTGTGACCCATTTCAGCAATGGCAAGGGCTCCAACCTGCTTCTTTGGTCCTTTTCCTCTTCCTCAGTTTCTTCTGCCTCTTCAGCTTCTTCAGGGCTTTCACCCTTCTGTTCTTCCTCCTCCTTCAGGTCTTGAAGCTCTTGGGTCTTCTTTAGACCTTCCTGGTATCTGCAGGGCAAAAAGGAACAGTTGAGTCTAAAAAGGCCAGGCACAGAGCATCCTTTCCTGAGTTCTTAGAGGTGGGGACTCGAACACCTCCAATAATTATACACTTCCTGTGGTTCTACACAACAGGAAAAAGCTGGGAGGCTCTACTGAATCCCAAGGTGGCTCATGTCAGTACAATTTCCCCTCACTCCTCAGTCATCCTTCCTGTTTATATGTGAATGTGTGACAAAACTGACAGGGAAAAAATGTGAGTACAGAGTCCTGACTGGGTTCTTATCCTACAAAATGTTCAGCAGAGAGAAAAATCTGCTTTCTGTGTAACCTGGGTGCTTCAGCTTCTCACCTATAAAGTGGAAATGGTGGCATTTTGAAATACCCTATTTCACAGGGTATGTGAATGTTCTGAGGAAGTGCCAGGCATGTAGCTTGACCTAAGAAGGGTGACACCTATCACATTGGCTTGTTGGGAAGTTTTATGGAAGTGGGAGTCACATACTAGGCTTAGAAAAGTACTCAGTAAATGTTTACAAAGCCAATGGAGGTGTTTACTTCTGTGCATGCTTAGTATCAAAGATAGTTGTGGATGAAAAGATAGGCATCCCAAGAGATACCCTTCTGATGTCCTTTGCCCAGGATCAGTACTCTTTCTGCTTGTCCTATAGCTGAATGTTTAAGACAAGCATAGTTTGGCTAGGACAACCTCACCGTAGTATATACGGCTGCTACGCAGAAGCCCACAGGTTCTATAATGGGAAGCTGTGTCTCTCTTAGGAGCTGTGGAGAAAGGAGAAGCTCAGGATGCTATGGCTGGTCAGAAATACTTTTCTACCAGTCTAGGGTTGGGCCCTGCTCAGTACTCTGTCCCCTTAGTGACTGACATTGAGCCAAAGGTGTTATCTAATCTCAATCAAAAAAGGGGACAGTTGGAAGTTGAGGGGGCCTCCAGTTTACAGAAGGAAGGGATGGCAGGGGCAGTTCTAAGGAGCAGGGTTACAGCTACTCCTGGGCATTGTTGATAGCAACATCACTCCTCTGAGCATGTGTCAGTAAGCCTCAGGCACCACCAAGAGGAACCCAACCAGGGGCTTTATTTCCAGACCATTCTGGGCAGTGGCATTCTGTGGCTTTCTGCCTAAAAAGAGGGCAATCTAATTATTGCCCAACCACACCCTCTCACCCTGCTTCCTCTTTTCCTTCCTGTGGAACAGTACTGTTCTTTCTTATGTAGTTCTTTACTGAGGTGAGGCGGTCCTAGGGCCATTGGTTGCTTCCTTAAATCCTCTTAAGAACAGGAAAGGCCCGTGGGAAGGTATCTTCTGAGACCTACCAGGTGACCTCAGGGTGGATGAAGTCTGACTCACCCCTTGTTGTATGCTTCCTCCTCCATCCTGGCCTTGGTCTCCTGGCTAATCTCCTCCAGGCAACTCAAAGTCGGCATGGGAGCAGAGGCTTCACAATCTGGGTCCCCATTTGTCTTTCCACTAGTGAGAAGAGGGAAGTACAGGGTGTCCTTTCAGCCAGATTGGGTGTCTGAAAACTGAACCATGTCTTTGGCCTGATTCCTTTTCGGAAGTGAGGAAACTCATTCTAGGCGGTGTTCATTTCAATCCTTCTACCCTGAGACAAGATTTTTCAAAGGCCCTGGTCCAAGAATCCTCCTCAGACCTCTAAACATCAAATAATATGCTAGCTCTCTTTTTCTTCATGCACCTAAATCCATCTTTATTCTTATTCCAGGAGATTCTATGAGTGGACAGGCAGCTGTTGGGAGCTTCATAGCACTAAGATGAGGAAGATGGAGGTGGGCCAAATGTTCAGTTGGATTCATTCCATTCCAGTAGTCCATCTTTTGCTTCATTCATTTAAGTATCTACTGAGTACTGACTAAGTCACAGGTACCTTATAATGTACTGGGAATACTTTAGATGATGAAAGAAACAGTCTTTGCCAACATGGAGCTTAGCAGGAGAGAATGCTCAAAAAGAGGAAAGAAAATAATAAGTAGTTACAAATTGTGATAACTTTATTGAAAGAGATAAACTCTGTGCAATGTAGAAAGTAACAAGGGGAGAATCTACTTTGATTGAGTGGTTAGAAAAGACCTCTCTGAGGTGGTTTAACTGGAGCAAAGACCTGAAAGATGAAAAGTCAGCCATATCTGTAGTAGAGGGAAGATCATCCTAGGGGGAGGAGGCAGATGTGTGAAGACCCTAAGACACAAAATATGCAGATATATTTGAGGAACTGAAAGAGGCAATGAAGCAGGAGTTAACTTCTGAACAAAGTAAATTTTCAATGCCAGTGAAATATCCAGATGGAGATGTCAAATAGGTAGTTGGATACACCAAAGTGAGTTGGAGAAGAACTCTAGAGGCTAGAGATAACATTTGGCATCATCAGAATATGTATGACATTTAAAGCCAGGGGGATGGATAATGTCTAGAGAGACAGTATGAGGAAATAGGAAAAGAAGACCTAGGACCAAGCCCTGGACATCTCTGCCCTTAGCTCAGGTGAAGAAGAAACCTACAGAGGAGTAGAAGCCAGAAAGGTAGGAGGAAAACCAGGAGAATATGGACTCCTGGAGCCCAATAGAGGAGAGCATGTCAAGGAGGAGTTAACTGTATCACAGTTTCACTTCTGAGAGTCCAAGTCAGATGAGTACAGAGATCTATAGATTATTAGATTTGATAATATGAAAGTCAAGAGGAGCTCTGGTGAAATGGTGGGAGCCAAAGACAGATTAGAATGGACTTAGTAGAGAATGAGAGGCAAGAAAAAGAAGATCTAGACACAGTAATCTGACTAGAAAGGGAAGTAGAAAAGTGTGTTCTGGGATACATAGCTGAAGTGGAGGGATGAATGCACATTTGAATGTGGATAGAAATGATCCAGTAGAGGGGATGAGAGAAAGGGTTGACCAAAGAAATAAATTCTTTGAAAAGGGAAGTAGGGATAGACCCAGAAAGGTGGAGAAATTGGAAGGGGAGGGGAACCATGAGAGACTATGGACTCTGAAAAACAATCTGAGGGTTTTGAAGGGGTGGGGGGTAGGAGATTGTGGTACCAGGTGGTGGGTATTATAGAGGGCACGGATTGCATGGAGCACTGGCTGTGTTGTAAAAATAATGAATACTGTTATGCTGAAAATAAATAAAAAATAAATTAAAAAAGAAAAGAAAGGTGGAGAAACTTCTCAGTGAGAACAAAGTGGGGATGGAGGTGAAGACGGTGGGTAGGAGATCTGGTGAAGGAAGAGGAGGGCTCCTATATAATAGCATAAATTTTCTCTTTAAAATGGAAGACAAGATCATACACTGAGAGTGAGTGGTAGATAAACCTAGGAAGGTTTGAGAAGAGAGGAGAAGGTGTGCATGAGTCATGTGAGAAGCGGGGAATCAAAAATGCTAGAAAATCATAGTAGGATAGCTAGGCATTTCTGGGAGTCCATTTGAAGAATGCAAGCATGAGTTTAAAGGAAGGATCCTGATGGCCATGCCTTCCCTGAAAATCCTGCAGCCCACCTAAGGTGTCTGACATCCCACTGGGAGTCATGCCATGGAAGAGCCCTTGAACAAGGCAAAACAGTGAGAGAAGCTTTTCACCCAGGACTCTGAAAGACTGTAGCTGCTACCCTCTACAACCACTCAGATAGGCTCTATCAGTGAGCCTTATATTTTCTCTTTCTTGGCATCAGCTTCTCATCCCTTAGTTTTTCCTCAGACCTTGTAAAATTTACATTTCATCAGGCTGGAAACCAAAACCCATTGTGAACAAGAAAGATAACACTCTAAAAATATCAGCTATTCATAACATTTCTTCTTTTGCAAATTATATTATCCACTCCCTTCCATGTGACCCTTGCCTAATGTGCAGTTTCCTATTTGTCTAAATGATTGGAACAGAGCAGAAAAACATAGCTACAGCCCAGGATAGGGAAACAATTCTTTAATGAAGTACATTTCTATGTTAGAAATGAAATATTGGTATCAGGCTTTTAGTTTCTTTTATCTATAGCTGATAACCTAAGAGGTTAGTGACAAATAGTATGGAGGACGACAGTGGAGTATAGAGGAAAAGAACCTGCCTGAGGCAAACTAGGGTTCAAATTGCAGCTGCAGAGCATGCAAATTCTTAACCCTTCCTGAACTTTAGATTCCCAACTGTAAAATGAGGGTAATAATATGGACCTGATGATGGTAGTGTAGGAATTAATGAAAAATATAAGTAAATGTTTTGGAATTATAGTACTCAACAAATGATGTTCATCACTATCAGTTATGTTGGGGAGCAATCTGAGGTTCTTCCAAAACTGATCCATAAAAAAAAATTCAAGCTAATAAATTACCAGGTGGTTATTTATATTTTTAAAGGAGAACTTGGTTTATATTATTCTGACACTTTAGAATCAGAAGAACCGGACTTTCACTATCCTCAGGTCACCGCTCTCTAGAGACTAAAACATTTCCCTTGTAGAGCTATTTCAGTGGCCCCTTAACATAAGGATCTTCTGTCCAGGGTCTAACTGTCCCAGGTTGTGTTGATCACCTTGTCCAACTCACTCACCAGTGGGGCTTCAGTTCTTAAAGTGCTTTTACATATATTGCCTCACTTGATCCTCCCAATGATAAGAAGAGCTAATATTTATCTTATGTATCAGACTCTGTGGTAAGATTTCACTTAACACTCATGAATCACCCATGAGATAGGCAATACTATTGTGGTCAAGTTAACCACAAGTCAAGGCCCAGAGAGGTTAAATAACCAGCCCAAGATTACACAATCTATGTGTGATTGAGTTTGGCTTTGACGGTGTGCAGTCTGACACTTGCCCATGCTCTTGACTGCACTAACTGCCACCCAGGCAGGGTGTTATCCCATCTGTGAGACGAGAAACCCAAGCTCAGATTGATTAGGTGACTTGCCTAGGTTCACATTATTGATATGTAGTGGGCCTGGCTGGGATTCTCATGGTCTTCTAAATTCATGTCAAGATGCATTTTTCACATTTCCTTGAGCCCTCCCTTTCAATAGAAGTCTTTTTCTGGGGCTCTGAGTGGCGTGGGGCTCCAGGGTATCTGCTGAGTGAAGCCATTCTGGCCGCTCAGCTGGGCCATGGCTTATGATGCTGTCTTCTTTTAAAGGGTACTTATTTAGAATGTAAGGTAGGCTGAGACAGCCTTTGGTTTAATACTAGAAGTAGGGTGGGGAAGTAGGGGACACACAATCTGTAAAATATTTGCTGTTATCTCCTGATCCCTAGACTGAGCTAATAGTTCCTTATATATAATCTCTAACTACCTGGAAGCTTCTTGTTGTGTATCTTTAAGACTCAGCTCAAATACCTTCTCCTCTGTGGAATATTTGCCAGTGTTCTCCCCATTCCCACATCTTCTGGTTAAAGTTGATCACTCCTACCCATCATGTCCTCATTGCACTCCTCATTTCAGCATAACTCTGAGAGAGGGCATTTTTATGTTTTATATACCTAACCGTCCTTCCATGACTGCGATCATAGGGAGAGACTGCTTGAGTTATGATGATGCTTAGCATAGAGTAAGTGCTTTAAGCGTTTGCTGAGTTGCGCTGACTTTACTATGGCTTATCCAGTCTGCGTATTAATTTTGTGAAGTGGGCAGGTCCTTTCTGTAAATGGCTATTTCCTGAGGACCCAGTGTTTGGGTTGAGCTACAGGAGTCTCTATTCATGGCTATAAACATGGAGCTGAGCACAGCCTGTGCCCACCCTAGAAACTTCTGGGCCAAACACAGATGGATCTTGGCATCTATTCCCAGTTTGAAATCTTGCATGCTTCTTTCTGGGATGATTCATTAAAATGAAGTTCATTGTTTTCTCATGTCCACCAGGTCAAAATTGTTTGTCATTGTGCTTAGTTCTAATTAATGTGAGGGGTCCTTCAGTCAAAATGTATTGTTTAATTGGGAGTTATGTTAGAGTCTATTTTTTCCCATGTGGTAAACAATATTTGAAAGTGACTGCAATTCTTTCTAGTATACAGATCTTACCTTTTTGGGTTCAGTGATGTCTCTAAACCACTCCCATTGCCTTGAACCCCTCGGAGAAGTCCAGTCCAGGGGAACTGAGCTAGAAGACCTTCCTTACTCGTGTTACTCAGTCTCAGATGCCTGGGATACACTGCTAGTTGATGGAGGGCTAATTAATTCTAGAATATCAGCAAAGGGGAGTTATTTGCTATAAATATTTGATGTCATACAAAGCCTTTAAGCAGTTTACCCTGGCTGCTTCAAAAATGTAGGAAAATCGTGGATGGAACTAGAGGGTATTATGCTTAGCAAAATAAGCCAATTGGAGAAATACGATCTCCCTGATATGAGGAAGAGGAGATGCAACATGGGGGGTTTGGAGGGTAGGAAAAGAATTAATGAAACAAGATGGGATCGGGAGGAGGACAAACCATAAGTGACTCTTAATCTCACAAAACAAACTGAGGGTTGCTGGGGGGAGGGG
The DNA here is from genome assembly GCF_020171115.1 of Neogale vison. NCBI lineage: Eukaryota > Metazoa > Chordata > Mammalia > Carnivora > Mustelidae > Neogale > Neogale vison. The sequence goes on from NC_058097.1 coordinate 158,698,410, forward strand.
GTTAGGAGAGGGGGGCGCGGTTATGGACATTGGGGAGGGTATGTGCTATGGTGAGTGCTGTGAAGTGTGTAAACCTGGTGATTCACAGATCTGTACCCCTGGGGATAAAAATATATTATATGTTTATAAAGAAAAATTAAAAAGTAGGAAAATGGTTATTTTAGAGATTATAGTGAAAATTTCTCAGTGATATATCATTAAATTGCCCCTTTTAATTATCATTAAATTGCCCCTTTTATGAAACCAATACTGTGCATCATTTACATCCATGGCTTTGCTAATTCCTCAGTGCACTGTTCTGTGTACACATGCTGCTCCCATCCCACACTCTGCTTCATGGCCAACCATAAAGGTCAACAGGTCATTCAAAATAGTTCATAAGACATCTTATAAAAATAGCGCTTAAATGCATCCTCTTGTCTCCAGTCATACTGCACTTCTTTCCTTTCTTCTAGTTGGAGTGTCTGTTAAGAGGTTAAGAGCATAAGTTCTGTTACCCACTACTGTGTAACCTCAGGCAAGTCATTTCTCTGAGTTGCAGTTTCCACATCTATAAAAAAGCGAAGTTAATATTTAATATTAGTAGTTAATATTGATATTAATACCCACCTCTTGGGTATGTTATAAGGATTAAATGAGATCATTAATGTAAAGTAATTAGAACAGGACTTGGTATGAAGAAGCATACTGTAAATAATAGTAAGTATCACTATCATCTTATTATTATTTCTTGACCATTCCATACTTCCTTGCTTCAGAGCCTGGAATGTTGTTAACCTCCAGTTCACCTGGTTAAACTATATAACGTTCAGGTTTCATTTTATTTTTATTTATTTATTTTAAAATATTTTACTTATTTATTTGTTAGAGAAAGAGAGCACAAACAGGGGGAGGAACAGGCAGAGGGAGAAGCAGGCTCCTCACTGAGCCAGGAGACCAATGCAAGACTCGATCTCAGAACCCTGGGATCATGACCTAAGGCAAAATCAGATGCTTAACTGACTGAGTCACCCAGGTGTCTCTCAGGTTTCACTTTAAAAGTAAATTCCTAGAGGAAACATTTTCTGAGGCTCCCCTCCCCCACCTACACCCAGTCTGGGTTAAGGTACTCATTTTCTTCTCTCCTATTGCTTTAGCAACCTATACTTCCTTATGCTATCTATCATCCATCACATTGTATTATAATGGGCTGTTTCCCATCTGCCTTTTCCATTACACTGTGAACTCCTGAGTGTATTCTAGATACCTATACCTTGGTGATTAATTGTTGAAGGAATGAGAGAATAAGTCTATAAATAGCTTTTCCTACTTACGGAACTCATCATGAGCTTTATTCTGTTTTAATCCTTAAGATTAACTTCAAATATTACTCTGCATATTTTCCTATAATTCTAAATATCCCTAAACCTAGACCTAAATATTCCTTGAGTGAAGAACAATTTACTATGAAGTAACCTACAACAGCAACACTCAGAATTCTCTCAAATCACGTTGGGCAATCAGCTCTCAGGTATTTGCTTGAGAACTAGCCACAGGTAATTTGATCTTCTGATCATCTTTCACATGCTTAGCCAGTTCCCTTCCTGCCTAGTTATCATATGCTTAGGGAAATGTGAAATCACTTTAAATCTAGCTAAATATAACAATCTAGAAAGCAATGTATATTAACTTATAATGCATTTTTTTCCTCCTTAACAGTATGGAGAAGGTAGCTAGAATTTATTGTACTTGTATTAAAACAAGATATGAATTTATTTTAATTCACAGATTGTCTCATTGTTAGCCTCTTGGCAATCTATTAATATTTCCAGTTTCATGAATTCAGATGAAAGTCACTTAGGCCTTTCATAAATCCAGGAGGGGGAAGCTACTGTTAGTGTTAGAATCCTCCTCTTTTGAATATGTCCTCCCCCTTTTGTAGCCATTTTTATAGGCTGGGTGCATTCCCAATAGGCAAGTCAGCCACAGCATGGGTAGTATATCATGGTGGTCCCTCTGGGTAGAAAAAAGTGAGCTACAGATACCTTCCTTGAGCTTATTCCTTGACTTGTCTCAATCCTCATTCTGTCCCTGTCTCTCCTGGTTCTAAACTCTTGGAATGGTGATGCCATTATTGATCCTCATTCATTGTCACTTCTGATTTGGGGCCAATGCTTGCTGTCCTTAATTTTGTATCTCACTCTCTCCTACCAAGGATAACTCAGGTTCTTGATAATCTCCACTGCCTGAGAGGGAAGCTCTCAGCTGGCATGAGCAATAGTTCTATAGAGCCCAGACCCAGCTCCATCATGATTAGTCTTTTTCAAAGAGTAAGGACAGAGATCATTGTCCTTGATTGCTTCTGTAGGCCAAGAATAGAGGATGGGGCCTTGTTGAGGGCCTTTTTGAAGATGGGGTTTGTGCATCCAAAGGCAGAATTAGAAGGGAGACTTTTAGCATGCTTTTCACTCAGGGCAACAATTAACCATCACTGGAGAGATTCAGAGATCATGGAGTAGACATTATGGCTCTAAGGACTTGATATGTCTTTGTAATCTTGGTTACTTCCACATGGTTTTTAGTTTGTACCCTTTACAATTTCTTTGTAATGCTTGAAAAAAATAAGGAAACAAAGATAGAAACAAAAATGCCCTACACAACACGAAGGACCTTGAAATTTTCACAGAGTGAGATGTCCAAGTAAGGAGTTCTGGACAAACTTCAAGACTAAAGTGGGTGAGTCAGTGAGCGATAGGTGGGTGGTTGGGTATACTGAGAGGTGAGTTAAACAGGCTGAGTCGGCAGGGGTGCGGATGGAGGCTTGGGAGATTGTCTCTACTGAAAAGGGACCCACATAGAGTTTCCTGGTCAGGTCAAGCAAAACTATTCTAACAACAATGAAAAATGGAGGGCTAAAGCTGTCTTAAGGCAAAGAAGAAGGAAGAATAAAGGTGTATGTTCTACCAAGTGAGAAAAGACACAAGGTGAAAGTTCTGAGAGGTGACAGCTGTGATCCAGATGTTTCCCAGCAAACAAATGAAAAAATCTGAAAAGCAAGTTATAAACTCTTCTGCGTATAAAAACAGCCTGCCTTGCTCTGGCTGAGGATGAAAAGACCTACAAATTGCACAGATGCCTAGAAAAATTAGGCATGGCAGACACTATTTATTGCCTGCTCAATCTCCTGCCTGTTCCCTTACAAGATTATAATTTTGCTCAAGAATTTACTCTTCTTCAGTGTATCACTTTGCTTCATGGGAAGCTGACCATCTTTCCCCATCTCCAGGGTACAGTGTAAGCCCATGATGACAATCCCATTTCCAAAGTCTGTGTTTGATTTAGAAAAGAATTAGGTTCCAAATTTACTAACAAGATAAGGAAGTCTAAAAAAAAGTTTCTGCGTTTGTTCATAAAAAAGAAGCATGGGAAGAGATAGCCCTCTTCTAAATACTTCATGTCTGGATAGAATACTTGAAAATAGTAACCATTTTCCACAAGCTGCTGATAAAGTCAACATACAAAGTGAGCAGAAGCAAGCAAGGAAATCATAGAGGCCAAGCTGGGGCCTTGATATACTATACCTGGGAAAGCCCTACCTCTGAACTTACTATTTAAGCCCCTTCAAGTTGGGGATTTCTTATATCTGTAGCCCAAAGAATCCTAACCAACAGAGAAGGTGTCTCTCCTCTAGGCTCTTCTGAGATTGAGGTACACTTGGACTCAGCTGTAGCATCTTCCTGGTCCAGACAGTAAACTGACTCTGAAATCTTTGTGGGTCTCAGAGTTCCTCTTATTTCCTTCCCTTAGAACTTAATTTGCTTTCCATCACATTTTGGGAGTGAGGATGGGAGGAAAAGTGACTTAGAAATAGTTTTCTCAGAGATCCCCAAAGTTAAGAGGAAGATAAACCAACTTACTTTTCCAAAAGTGCAGGCAGTGCTGAGGTGACCGGTAGGTTGCCTTTCCCATTGGGTGATTCTGACTAGATGAAAAACAGGAGACAGACGATTGAAGATTGGCTAGGAAGGAAGCAGTCAGAGCTGCTATGTGTCTAATGATACGGGGAGGGGACTGCTGCTATCTGAGCTCTTCTCCACCACCATAGTTTCTGATCTGCTTCTGAACCCAGGCGTGGGGCCTTCCCTGTCATCCATTCCTTAGTGCCCCTTGAGGCCCATAAAGCTTGCACCTTTTCCTTCCTCTCTTAAGTTTCCCTGAGTGAAGAATTTGTATTTTGACGCCCTATTCTCGAGTTTTTCCTCAGTCCCAGGTTTACTGACTTGGACTAAATACCAGCAGACCTCCTAGCAAACATAGGCCCATCGCTGCCTTCGAGCTGTAGCTCCAAACACAATCCTCAGGAGAAGCCTGTCATTATTAAAACCCCAAGCCATAAGAAATGTCTTTATAATAGATTATATAAATATAATATGTAATATTATATTTATGAATATAATATATAAGTATAAGAAATAAACAATGAGGTACATTTTTTTTTTTACAACAGATTTGGTTTAGGAAATGGATCTCAATTCTGGCTGTACCTTAGAATCACTTAGAATCACCGATCCAATTCAGAATCTTGGGGTGAAGCCTGAGCAATGTTTTAGAAGTAACTTGTGTGATTTTAATGTATATCCCTGGTTGCCAACTTTTAGTCTAAAGGAATAAACAGTTGACCCTTGAGCAACATGGGTTTGAACTATGTAGGTCTACTTATATACGGATTTTAAATATAGTACAATACTATAAATGTATTTTCTCTTCCTTATGATTTTCTTTTCTTTAGCTTGCTTTATCATAAGAATACAGTATATAATACATGTAACGTGCAAAATATGTATTAATTGACATGTTATTGGTACGTTTTCTGATCATCAGAAGTTTTGGGGGAGTCAAAAGTTATATGCAGATTTTCAACTGCCTGGGGGTGGGTGCCCCTAACCCTTGCATTGTTCAAGGGCCAACTGCATATTTGAAAATAATATTCTTATATGTAGCATAGTATTGGAAATAGATCTATCAAACATACTAGCTAGCCCTTCCTAAGCTCCTTTAAAAAATTTTTTTTAAGTTGGCTTGTTTTAGTGAGTGATTTGGGAATTTAGTGAGTGATTTGAGTGATTTAAGTTGGCTTGATTAGTGAGTAATTTCATAGATGATTGAAAAAGAGGTGAAAGAAGCTATTGCTACCTACTGGAACAACAGAGCTTGAATCTACCTTACCTATTGCTTTCACAATCAGATTGGCTTATAGAGTAGTGCTGCTCCTGGACAGAGAACAGAGAAGTAACTGAAGAAAGGATTAGAAAAGTTTTAAATAATATTAACCAGATCCACAAAAGACTGGGATGTAGAAAATATTCTGCTATTTAGGAACCATGTATGTTTAAAATAATTGAAATGAAAATTTTTTTCTGATTATTGGTGATAGATTATTATACAAATATAAAAATGCATCAGGAAGAAAATAAAAATCACCCATGGCTTTACCATTGCCCAGAGATAACTATTAATAGTTTTACATATATTCTTCCAGAATTTGCTATGTCTACACATAGAAAAAATACTCTTCAAAAAAACCCTACAAAACAATTCTACTGCATATATTGTTTTTAATTCCTTTTTATTAATAATAAATTATGGACATTTTTCATGTTATTTTTAACAACTGCACAGAAAGCCCTTTTTAGGGCTGTCTATATTTAACCAAGCTCTTATTAATGGGCAGTCTAGTAGTTTCATTTCTAAATGCTGCAATGAATTGATGCAGGGTAACAGTGGGTTTAAGAATTCAGGCCCTGGAATCAGAAACCCTAAGGTTAAAAGCTCCGCCCTACCACTTACTATACAATGCAACCTTCAGATATTTAAATCCATTGCAGAGTGGGGAAAAAAACCCACTAAACCCATCTTGGAGGATTTTGGTTTAAGCATGGAAGGAGATAACATTTTTAAAGAACAGTCTTTGAGATGCCAGCTCCTTTCTCAAGGATACGGAGTCTTCTCAGGGCAATAGAAGACACGGGGCCTGGTCTATACTGAGCTTTTTTGAGCCCATATTCCAAAATCTGTGCTGGGAATTTCATCACCTTGTTGACCCTGCCCCCACCTGGGTTACCCCATAGTAGTGAGTCTGAGGGAGAGGTTGAAAAGGGTTGGGAGGTAGGCATCATCATACTCACCATGGTGGGTAAGGAGGGGATGGGTGATGAGCTGGGAGTTTGGCTGGCAATGTTCAGGGCATTAAACTTGGGAACCACTGCAACACTGACCCTCCGGCGGGGCATGTTCTGTGGGAAAAGAAGTGACCAGGCTCACTGTCAGGGAGGCAGCAGCCACAGTTCAGAAAGGTTTGGAAAATGCCTACTAGTTTCTGATGCTATAATTACATTCACTGGATATTTTGGTTTTGGGTTAGTGATGGTGTTGAGGGTTCATGTGAAAAAACTGGCCAGAGTTGATGCAAGCTTTCTGTTAGTGGTGAGTGATTTCTCAAAATGTTCTTATTTTAGCTTATAGCTGAAAAAATTTGAACAGAAATGACCCCCAGTCTCTGGGTAACACCCTGGAAAGTATATGAAAAGGATAGGACTACACCAAGATTTATGCATCATTCCATGTTCATTTGGGGGATGGTATGAGCAGGGAAACCATGAATAAGGGAAGGCTGAAAGACGAACTAGCAAGTGTGGTAAGTCAAATTAGAGAATCTGTCTAGAGGTTCTCATGACACCTGTGGATTCAAGGATGAATGGCTTTCTGGTGACTATGGAAACTTCTGTTGGAATCCCAGGGGAGCCATGGTATTCCTTGAACGTGCATACCTTTCCCAGTGTGAGGGACATGGATCGCGCTGTTCGAGGTACCCCGTCTTCTGCAGCAAGAAGGAACAGAGAAGAGAACTCAGGTAAGTTTTCAGAGTAGGCTCCAACAAAAAACAGGTATCCCAAAATTAAGCTGAGATAGTGATTCATCAGAACTGACCCTCAAGTGTTAATCCAAGAGCCTAGGTATTGGGAACACTAAGTTTCCCACTATCCCCTGAGACAATTATCTGCAAAGTGGGCTTTCTGTACAGAACTTTTATCTTAACTCCTCTGTGCACTATGAGAAGCCCATCTTGGACCTCATATCCACCTGACCCCACTGCACAGTCTCTGGTTATAACCTGGAGAGTGTGCAAAAAACTACTTGTAGCAATACCAAGGCTTATTGGGTCATTTCTTGCTCATTTAAGAGATGTACAGTCAGGGAAATTATGAGCAGGGAAGGTACAGTATAAGTAGAGAATGGAAACTTGTTGACAGAGTGGTTTCAATAAGTCATCTATAAAACAATTTGGAACAAAGGAAACCAACACCCTGGGATTTTAATCTCCTTTATGCATACATTAATTTATATGAAATGTTTTGCAACAAAGAATACATTATATATTAATAAGAAATATATATTTCTTATTAATATTAATATTAATAAGAAATTTTGCACCACATCTGGATAATACTGCCACCAGAAAACACCAATATGTACAAAGAAAGATTTTTAAAAGCTCAGTTTCAGTTTGATGAATATCATTTGGCTTATATATCTATTTATCCTTCTTATCCATGTATATTAGATGTGTTTCTTAAGAAACCCATAGCTAGCAGCGCCTGGGTGGCTCAGTCATTAAGCGTCTGCCTTCGGCTCACGTCATGATCCCAGGATCCTGGGATAGAGCCTCGCATCGGGCTCTCTGCCCAACGGGAGGCCTGCTTCTCCCTCTCACATTCCCCCTGCTTGTGTTCCCTCTCTTGCTGTGTCTTCTATCAAATAAATAAATAAAATCTTTAAAAAGAAAGAAAGAAACACATAGCTAATTTTTCCCTTTTTATTTATCTTACTGCATTGATTTTTTTCCCCTTCCCACCCTGCACATTGGTTTAGAAGTTGTACATTTTAATTCTAATCTTCAATTTTTTACACTAAACTACAAATTTTTTATTTGCTTTTCTTAAAACCATACAGTAATTGCCAATCTTTATTTACTTTTAAAAATTTATTTAATTTTATTTATTCTTTTATTATGTTCAGCTAGCCACTGTATAGTGCATAATTAGTTTTTGATGCAGTGTTCAGTGATTCATTAATTAAGTATAACACCCAGTGCTCATCACAGCATGTGCCCTCCTTAATACCCAACACCCTGTTACCCCCTTCCCCTATCCGCCTCCCCTCTGAAACCCCCAGATTGTTTCTCAGGGTCCATAGTCTCTCATGGTTCATCTCCTTCTCTGATTTCTCCCCCTTTGGATATCCCTCCCTTCCCCTATGGTTTCTCCAAGCTATTGTTTATGTTCCACATATGAGTGAAACCATATGATAATTGTCTTTCTCTGTTTAACTTATTTCACTTAGCATAATCCCCTCTAGTTCCATCCATGTCAGTACAAATGGTGGGTATTTTTCCTTTCTGATGGCTGAGTAGTATTTCATTGTTATTATTTAGTTCTAATCTTTAATGTGCCCACTTAAATTTGTACTATGTTATGTGACTTTAAATTTTAAATTAATCAAGATTTCTATTTTTTCTTAATGAAACCTTAAAACAATAACTCCTTTGAATCTCAAATTATATTGCTTTTCAGTATTTTTGTTTCACTTTGTTTTGGTAATCCCATGTTATTATGACTGTTTTATATAGTAAATGCTTATTTAGATTTACCTACATTTACAAATGTCTGATCATTTCTTCTTGCATCCTACCCTTTTTTTTTAAGATTTTATTTATTTATTTGACAGAGAGAGAGATCACAAGTAGGCAGAGAGTCAGGCAGAGAGAGAGAGAGAGAGAGAAGCAGGCTCCCTGCTGAGCAAAGAGCCTGATGCGGGGCTCGATCCCAGGACACTGAGATCATGACCTGAGCTGAAGGCAGTGGCTTAATCCACTGAGCCACCCAGGTGCCCCATCTTTTTTTTTTTTTAATCTTAATTCCCCCCCCCCCAGTCCATCCTTACTTGTTCTTTTGGCAAGGATTTTTGAGAGGTAAATTTTCTCAGTTGTTCTCAAAATATTTTTACCTAGACTTCAGGCTTGCATCATAGTTTAGTTGGTTATATTTTCTCTAGGTTGACAGTTATTTTTTTCACAGCTGCTTGAAGACTTTAACTTCATTCTTTTTTTAATTCAGTTAATTAACATATAGTGTATTGTTAGTTTCAGAAGTAGAGTTCAGTGGTTCATCAGTCTTATTATAATACCTTGTGCTTATTACATCATGTGACCCCCTTAATGTCCATCATCAAGTTATCCCATTCCCCTACCCCACTTCATTGTCTTTTGGTACTACTATTGCTATTGAGAATTATCAGTCTTTTGTAAATCCTCTCTCCTCTCTCTCTGGTTACTTTTAAACTTTTCACTTTGCGTCAATGTGTTTTTATTTCTTCTTGGAATTCACTGTTCTTTCTGAATCCAATGATTAATGTCTGTCTTTAGTTTTGGGAAATTCTCAGATTTTAGAAAATCTTTGAGTATTTTCTCTTTCCCTCCTCTTGTAGATCTGCTAATAGATGCATTTGGAACTTTCTCATTTTATACTCTGTACCCATATCTTATAATACAATATTTTCTTTCATATTTTTAATCAGTTTATCCCTCTGAACTGCATTTTAGGCAACTTCTGAAAATCTATCTTCAGCTAACTAAATTTTCCCCTCAACTGTGCCCAATCTGATTTAAATGTTATACCAGTAAGCTAGGTTATGATTATTAATAAACAGCCCCATAAAAAACAGCCCCAAAGTTTTAGTCACTTATAACAATAAAGATTTAGTTCTTCCTTATGTTACATGTCCATTCTGGAGCAGATCCAGATCCAGATCCCTGGGATCATGACCTGAGCTGAGGCAGAGTCTTAACCAAGTGAACCACCCAGGTGCCACTGCACACTAGTTTTTTAAAGGCCTCAACTCAAAGGTGACACATGTCCTTCTGCTCACATTTTATTTGCCAAATCACATGGCATCACCTAACTTCAAGGGAATAGAGAAGTGTGCCTGAAAGGAGAAATTTGGAATCTCCCTAGAATAATTACCACCACTATAGTACCTACCACACCTAAACTACTGAGTTTTTAATTTTCATGATTCTGTTCCTCATTTCTAGTTCTATTTTATTCTTTTTTGATAACTGTATTTTATACTCATGTTTTGATTCATTGTTTGATGCCTTTAGTAGTTTTTAAACACATCTTTAAAAAATTATCAGATTATTTTATTTTCTGCAGTCCTTAGGATAGAACCCTATTGTTTAGTGTGTCTGATGATTCTTGTTCAAGGTGGATGGTTTTCTTGTGTATTTTATAATTCTATACTGTAAAATCACCTTTAGTGAGGCTTCAGTTAGAGGAATCTTGTGTGCCCTGGGAGAAGGGTGTGCCTCTCCACAGTGGCTTTATGTTTGTTTCTGACAGTGTTCCTACAGACATCATTGTGATGTTCTTTACAGAGTCTCTGCGTATTGCACCACAACTTCTGTCATGGCATACATTTTTCCTACGAGAAAGCAGAAAGTATTTTTCCTACGACAAGGTGAAACGGACTTCCCTGATTTGTGTCTCTGCTGTTTGGCAACTGTTTTTTTCTTGTTTAAGTTCTGTCTAAAGATGCAGTCCTTGGAAAATCTTAACTGTGGGAGTCTCAAGTCAACTCTCTGTCATAGGTGTCCGAGATATCTCAGATTGCATGCAAGTGCAGAAGCTCAGCACCCAGATAACTGAAGCTGACTTGTGTCCCCAAGGAAGCTGCAGGTTTCAGTTCTCTTTTCTTTTCTTGTATCTGAGTATTTCAATTTCTTTTCCTGTAGATTCAGCTATTCTTTTAGACTAAAGCTTGCTTTATTTTATCCAGCAGAAATGTCTAAGTACTTGTGGTCAAGGAGTTTCAAGTTTTCCAGTCAGCCAAAATAGCAGAACCAGAAAATATTTTTTATATATTGTAGCATTCATACAAATGAATAAAATGCCAATTTTATAAGTGGGCAAAAGATATAACTAGAGAATTTATAAAAGTGGAACTACAAATGTCCTGGAAACAATTGAACAGGTAAAAAAATACGAATTAAAATGATGAGATAGAATCTTGGCCCATTAAAGTAAAAAATATTTTTAAAGGAAAGGACAAGAATCTCAATGGCACAATGAACTGAGCGATACTGTTACCCATTAAATGGGAATATCAATGAGTTATTTGAAAATAGTTTGCTTTAAGAGCCTTATAAAAATTTCTTTCCCCCAAGCCAGTATTTACACATCTAGAAATCCATCTTAAGGAAATAATTCAAAGTGTGAACGATCAGTGTTTCATATTCAGGAAAAAAATGGATATTTTTAAATGTGTATAACCTTTCTTTAAATCAAAGTTATTTTTATTTCACTGTAGTATTCAGAGCCTCAGGCATAGACAAAGATTGCTAGAAGTCATGTAAAGGCTTAAAAACTAACATTATTTGGGAATGGTCACAGGATATCCAATGGACACACCTGTTAGGTGGATGCTGGACCCGCTACACCAGACCAGGCTGAGAAAGAGTGGTATGGGAACAAATGTCTGAAAAATATTTAGTCACCATTTAAGACTCAGCTACCATCTCCCTACGTATTGTAAGTACTTTCTCATGTCCCCAGACTGAATGTGGGACTCTGTGGTATGCTCCCTATAAAAATCTGCTTACTTTTGTCACTGGGCTGGTTATACTCCTCTGCCCTCTGCACCGGCTGGGAGTACCTTTGGATCTCAGTCACCATGTGCCCTTTACTTCTATATTTAGTATCATGTGGGGGACAGCAAAGGAGTTCAATAAATATCTTTAGAATGAATGAATGAAACTCATGGGTAACTGTTCCTTTCATAAATCTTGGATAGGACAGTTTACAGCAGACCTTGCACCTTCCAGAACAATAATGCAAGAGCTCACACATTAGGATTTCTTTGGTGGCAACTTCCCCAACTCCCAGCACTGACAGAAACTAGTTTGCTGTAGGCCCAGATGCATGTGGGTCAGGAGTCTTGCTGCCAAGATCAAAAGCAGACAGTTGGGAGCATATGTACACTGCCTTTGGACTCTGGAAAGTGTCACTGATATTCCCCAGGAAACTTGTGAAACCTCCTGTTTATAAAGGTTCCTCCATCTGTTACACTTTCCCTCCTTCTGCTCTTGGTAACACGGATGTTTGCATTCCACAGGGATTCCTGTCACTAAAAGGTCTGTTTTCTCCTGCTAAAACCATCCTCATCAGCCAGAGCCTAGACCCTGGCTCTCAAGGAGAGATCCTGGTCCAAGGCACCATCTTCCTCATGCTGGACGGCAGCAAGTGCCTCCTGACCTGCCTCTCCAGACCTCAGTATCTATACTCTCCCAATGTATTGTCTACTCTGAAGTCAGACAAATCTTCTGAAAATAGAATCTGACCATGTTAGATGGTATAAACTCACCAGCGCTTCCTCATAGCCTCGAGGACAAAGGCCCAAATTATTAGAATGACCTGGCATATGGCCCTGGCTTACCAAGGTTTACCTTCAAACTGTTATCATCACACTCCCAACACTGTAACCACATCAAATTCTTTGTTCCATACCCTTTCCATTCCAAACCTACATCCTTGTACACACTGTTTCCTCTACTTGGGGTCTATTTCCCCCCTTGCCTGGAGAATGCCTATTTTTACTTTGAAAAACTGCCCAGATGCCATCCCTCTGTAAAACCATCCTTGACTCCTTCAGGCAGAATCATCTCTGTGCTCCTATAGCAATTGTACAGAACACTTTTTAAAGAGTATTTCTTTAAAACATTTGTCTTGCCCATGAGTCTGCTATTTATCTCAGGAATATCTCTTTTAGCCAGGATCTCATGCCATCCCCACTGCCCAGGTTCATCTCTCACCTGGACTATTGTAATAGCAGCTTTGTGGGTTTCCCTGTCTCTGGCTCTGTCCCACTAATGTAACTGCCACACTGTAATGAGGGAACATTCTAAACTCCGTATGTGAACTTAATACTTTCTAGGATAAGGCCTAAATTCCTTAGTATGTATTCCAAAGCACAAAGACTGTAAGGTCTGGGGTCTGTCCTTCTCATAAAGTAGAGAGAGCTCTTGTAGCCTACGGCTTCATATCAGTGGTCAACTGCTGTGGTTTATTGTGTCAGGAGTTGCTTTGGGACTATTCTTGTTTCCTGGTTCTTGGTCCCTAGTCTCACCTGAACAGCTGCTGTGAGGCCCTTATGGGCAGCACTGGGCAAGGACAATGAGCCTTGCTCAACTAGAACTCCTCAGGTTGCATTGATGGATGTGATGCTGGCCTAGAGCCATCAGGGACCCACACTGCGGGGCCAAGATGGGGGCAGGAGCCCAGTTCCTTACCAGAGGGGCCACAGCTGCGGCTTGGGTTCTGATTTGCAAGTTTTTTAAACTCCATGAGCTCTGCATGGTCTTTCTCATACGTTCTCTTCAGATTCTCCACATACTGCATCATTACCTCTGTTGCCTTTGACATGCGCTTTTCCTGCAGGAAAGGAGAGCGTGAGCACACAGGGCAATTGGAGGAAAGGCTTGTTGGCACTTGTTTGCTCTGAGCTAACCTGTGGGCTGGAAGAATTAAAAGGACACAATTAAAAGATGCAGCTCTGCCCTCTAAGGGTTTGCTGTCTGTGATGTGAGCTGGGGGTGGGGGGGGTATTCAGGCACTTGCACTCACAGAGGACAAGAATAAGCACAGCCACAATGCCTCAGAAGATGAGAGGCAGAGACGTCCTCTATGTTGAGAGAATGGGTCAGGGAAGCTTCCTGGAGGTAGCCACTTCCCTTGAGCTCTCCCTTTGTTGCTTCTCCCAGCCAGAGTGACTTCCTGGGTGTGCTGCTGAGTCAGGTGCCCTTTCCCCGGAAGAACACAGGGGTGGGACGGCCCAGTGGCTTGTTCTTCCTTCATTCGACAAGAACTGCTCTAGGCTCTGTCCCAGGAACACGCTGCTGATGTAACCAGTGCAGCATAACAGGTGAGCACCGTCCTAGCAGCAGTGATAATAACATCTAGGCGCTTTGCAAATATTATGGCAAGCCAATATAACAGACGCTATCATCATCTGCATTGGCTGGAGAAATTGGAACACAGAGAGCTCAATAAATGGCCTGAGATCACACAGTGAATCCTGATGGAGCCAAGATTGGGCTTAGGCAGTCTGATCTCATGACACCATCCTGGATCAGGGTGGTGCCCTGTGTGTTTCAGGACTTCAAAGTGGCTAAGAGGGAGCAAATCCTGGGTCTGCATCCCAGCTGTGCCACACACTAGTACTATTACATTTCTGAAGCTTCGTGTCTTTGTGGGGAAAAGATATTTACAGAGTTGCTGGGAGGATTAAATGAAACAAAGCAGTTTTTCCTAAAAGCATATTTGCCAAATACTAGTTCCATGGGAGTTGAATAGGTTATTTTGTGGTTCTTCAGTCAGATACATTTAGGAAACATAAATAGGCTTCTTCGCTATAGGTGTTCTCAAAGCCTTGATGGTGCCAATATGTGTCAGAAATTTCCAAGAAAAGAAGGCAGTACGCAGCAGTTCGCAAACTTACATGTTCACAGAAAGCCTTTCCCAAGGAACACCTCAAGGGTTTAGAGGTCCACCAGAAATACCTTAATAAAACACAATAATGTACACAGGATGTCTGGCACAGAGGAAGCCGTCAGTAAGTGGGATCTGTAGTTGTCATTGCTTACATTCATGCTCTAGTTACTGCGGGCAGAGCTGAGCTAGTCAGATGGCTGGGAGCTGAAGAGGCTCACCTGGCGGACGGCCCCCACCATCTCAGCTCGGCTGGAGAGGCGTGCAGCCAAGCGGTGCAAGACAGCAATATCCTCCAGCAGCTTCTGGTAGGTCTCTCGGTGCTCACAGTGGTGCCATAGTGAAGCTGAGGACTGGGAAGTGAGAAGGAACATCAGCTCGGGTCCATACCAAGACTTGACTTGAGCTGTCACAAGACAAGCCCTGGTCCTCATCCTGGCTGAAAAGAGTGGCCTCTGTAGGGTCTGGCCTACACCTTCTGGGGATTGAAAAGCCCAGTGTGGATACTCTATACCTGACTGACATGAAAGAAGGGAATCACATCCAGGTCTCTAGTTCCTAAGGAGCTCCTTCTGCCATCCCAGGTCACCCAGCCTACTCTTGAGAAGCTTCCAGGAATCAGAGGCCTTATTCACAGCCCCCAAGGTAACCAGGCCTTCAGGTCGCTGCCTTAGTTCCTCCAAGCTCTCTGAGGAAGACTCTTTCTGGCTCAGAGCCTTGGCCTGATTTCTCATGTCAGGATACTCTACTTGTGGACTGAGTAAATCAGGACACCTGGCATAGCCCTGGGAGACAGTCAAGGACTCCCCCCATCAGGATCCACAATTACCGTGATGGAAGCTTTGAAGTTTTCCAGTTCCTTCTCTGTGTTCTCCTCTGTTAGGTTGCGTTCCCTTTCAGCCTGGTTAATTCTAGATTCCAGAGTGTAGCTGTCATTTCTAAAGGCCAAGGACAGTTGTACAAACACATTCTGTTGGGAACAAGAGTGTAGGAGAGATGCTAGGAGGAGTTATTATAGGGAACAAGGTCACAGGTGTGTTTCTTGCATGAGCGTTTTACATCAGCTCCTGGAGCCAGTCACCAAAACAGCTGCATACAAGTGAAATTCTCCTTTCATAGTAAACTGCACAAAAGATGATGAAATAGTAACCTGAGGTCCATGCTAGGTCTTTCCAGAACCAGAAGACCAAATGCATTTTACTGAAAAACAGTAAATTTACTTACATTTTACTGAAAAAGAATAACACTTTGCTTTTTCCTGTTATTTTCAAGAAAATAACATCCTGTATTTAGGTTTGGGTAAACTCAGCCCAACATAGCTGACTGTGAAGCAGTTTCGATTCATGCTAGGATTTCTTACACATGCGTTTTGGAGGTTTTGCATGGAACCACTGTATTTAAAGAAACTCCATTTAAAATATAAGCATTGTTGACTTAAAGCAAATTTCAACCAGCATCTTGTCTGAGTATTATAAATCCGGCACAGAAAGCAGCTTTAAGAAGCTGCCAGGATATTAGACATCGAGGTATGATTCTGTTAGGAGAAGTTTTCTGGAACAAATATTCCATGCCAAAAATACGGGATGCATGAATGAAACTTTGCAAGGTGGACTGAGCAAACATGAAACTCCTGGCATGATAGGAAACTACTGGGGAGGAGAAATAAACAGATGGACTCTACACAGGAAGAAGCAATGGCTTTCATTTTTACGCCATTCGTTTGCCCTGAGTCAAGTGGTAGAAGATTTACACCCTTGGGGTGAGCTAACACTGTCTGATCTTCTGAGTTCATGTAATATGACCCACAGTGGGTAGACATCTTCAGACAGAACTAAAGGTCTTGAACTGACCCAATAACAACAAGGATGGCAACCCTGGAAGCTACTCCGCATTAAGCATGTACAAATACGCTAGCACTGCTATGAGTTCTGTGCACCTTGACTCATTTACCCCGCAAAAAGCATTTGCAGTAGGAACTATTGTGGCCACTTTGTGGGTAAAGAGACTTGAGACCAGAGAGGTCATTAACTTGTTCAAGGTGACATGAAGTAGTAGAACCAGGATTCAAATCTCACACTACTTCATTTCAAAGCCTGTGCTATTGTCACCATGCTGAACACTAATTGTGTCAGTACACACCTGCAGATAGAAGCTGGTCATTAAACAAACTGCCCATAGCCCATCTTCACCGGTATCAGTGGGTGGGGATTTTCTGTCCTACCCAAGCCTCAGTCCAGTCAAGTTTATCAATAATGTTCAATGTTTATTTTTCTATACCTGAGTTGTCCCCTTCATGGCAGTGTGATATAGAGAGTCCTGTATTTGGTTAGAATATTTGGGTCTAAATGTTGGTTCTGCTAAGCACTGGGTCTGGACCTTGGGTAAATTAGTTCATCACTTGATTTTGTCCTTTGTTCTAAATCCTGCTCTACCAACTTCACTGAGCTGATTGGAGGATCTGCTGAAAGGATGGATGTGAGTGTGTGATGAACTAAGTGCAATATCTGTGTACAAGGTAATTGTTACTGTCTCTGGGAGACATTTCACATTGTGTGTCTTCCTCTACTTGTCCATTCCACTGGGTCTCAGAAAGGGAATATTCATCTTCTTATTGTCAGTGGCAAACCATGCTACAAAGACTTTTAAAACCTTTTAACCTCCCAACCTGGAGTAAAAGATTCTGGACTCATCCAGGTTCTTACCCTCTTCCTTCTATCAACTCCAACCTAATTTCTTAGAAACAAACTAGGTGCTGGCATCAGAGGTCCTCACTACCTTACCACCTCACCTGGGATGCACTGTCTTTGTCCATCTACCCTACCCCTTCACCAGAATGAAATGCAGAGAAGTTCCTTTCAGCTCACCCACCAACCCCATTGGGATAGCATCTCTACAGAGACAAGGAGGCCCCAAGGGGAGTAAAGGAGGAATCAGGGAAGGCTGATAAGCTGACAGCACAGCTTCCCACCTTGGCTGAGCTACCTTCCTTATGTCTGGAACCCTCAGAAGGGAAGTACCTTCTTCCTCTGGACCAAAGTTTAAAACTTGAAATCTGACCATCTGTGATTAATTTTGAAATAAATTTGGTTCAATTCTGCAGCTTCTCAGTAACTTCGAATTTCTAAGTCATATTTTTAAAGAGCATAAACCATTCTTGAAGAAGTATAGAATTTCCAGCTACCTTCTCATCTCTGACCAAATTTGCCAGAATCTTCCATCACCTGGGGTGGGAGTCTCAGCATTTCAGTAGGGCTGATCGCAATATCCATATTATCCCACAATCACACATTCTCATTTTTGTACAAAATTGTCAGGGACAGAGGCTAGAAAATGGAATGTTTTCAATAAACCCAGTCAAGCTCAGGCACTAAATTTCATAAAGCACTGGAATCACTTACCTCAACTTCCTTTTCGGTGAGTGGAGGGGCACTGTAAAAAGAAAAGACATGCAAATGAACTATATCCAACCTATGAAATAAACCAAAAAGTGACTTTGAACAACCAGCAGACCATGTCTTTCCAGGAAAGTAGTAAGAAGAATTGGTGAGTTGGAAAAGATGTAGGGTACCCTTAGTGTGAGCTCTGTAATCATAAGACATTTGCCCAGATATGGACTCCTACAGAGGAAGGGTGGTAGAAAATATTAGATCTTGGCATCAGTCCTCCATCAGCACCCACTACTCTCTGTGACTTCAGATAAGTTATTTAAATTTGCTCATCTGTAAAATGGGAATAATATCTACCTTGCAGGAGCATTATAAATATGTATACATACATATATATAGATATATGTGTATATATTCACACATATATGACACACATGTGTTTATGTATGCATACATGTGTAAATGTGTGTGTATGTGTATACATGACATCCACACTGAGTAGGCATTCAGGAGATGCTAGCTGCTGTTATAACTAACTCACGGGCTTATTGTGAGGACTTAGTAAGAGAATGCATGTGCTACATACTTTATAAACTGTACACATCTGAGTAGTCTTCATAATTTTTTCAGGCCTACCTGGTCTGTAAAGCCTGACCCTTCTGTCTCTGAGAGTTGTGACAAGAGTGCGTGTGGGCCAGAGAATACAAGGTAGGAAAGGGTGCCCAGAGTCCTTCTCTACAGTGAGAACCTCCTCTGATGGTTGAAATTAGAGACCAGGCAAGAAAGTCCCAGCCCCTACACAGGGATCATTCCGAGAGGTTCCTTTTCATGTGCGATGCGCACATTTAGCAGTCCTTTTTTCTGCATGCTCACTCTGCCTCTGCTGCTCTTGCTGTTGACTAAAGCTAGTCCTGTTCTGAAACTCAGACAATGTAAATAATGCACAGGCCCTTTCCTGTGCTGGGGTGGAAGGACTGGGAGGGGTCCTACCAGCGTCATAGGACTTGGCAACAGGGCACGCCATCGATAAGATTCTCAGGAAACACAGCTTCCTCCTTTTGACGGGTGTGAAGGGACCCCAAGAGCAAAGGTAGGGGTCAGTTATCTCTGCAAGGGGCTGGTTCTCACCCCTGACAAAGGACTGTGAGAGCCTTCCTGTGAGGATGAGGCAACAAGACCCCATGGTCATCAAGTCAGCAGAGTACAGAGCATGGAACAAACAACTGCAAAGATGTTTGATGCTGTATTACAATGCTTGTCACAACCCCACCCATCAGGCCCTTTCCTCTGTGGGCCAGCCAACATAATCTTGATTGTCATATAGAGCACATATTGCTTTAAACGAATTTATCAGATGTTGCTCAGCTTGCCTTTGACTCCTGGCTTTATTTGGATAGTACATGAAATATACATATTTTCATTATTAACCAAACTTACTATTTTGCTAATTCAGTTTCTGCTTTTCTTCTATAGAACACATTTTTTTTTCAAAATGTGCAAAGAAAGCCCTGAGGACTCAAGAAGGTGTGATTTAAGTTAAAAAAAAAAAAAAAGGCCACATAACATGGTCAGCTCCTGATACAGAGAGCGCTTTTTTTTTTGCCTATTTTTTAAAAATTTCTTTTCAGCGTAACAGTATTCATTGTTTTTGCACCACAACCAGTGCTCCATGTAACCCATGCCCTCTCTAATACCCACCACCTGGTTCCCCCAACCTCCCACCCCCCACCCCTTCAAAACCCTCAGATTGTTTTTCAGAGTCCATAGTCTCTCATGGTTCACCTCCCCTTCCAATTTCCCTCAACTCCCTTCTCCTCTCCATCTCCCCTTGTCCTCTATGCTATTTGTTATGCTCCACAAATAAGTGAAACCATATGATAATTGACTCTCTCTGCTTGACTTATTTCACTCAGCATAATCTCTTCCAGTCCCATCCATGTTGCTACAAAAGTTGGGTATTCATCCTTTCTGATGGAGGCATAATACTCCATAGAGTATATGGACCACATCTTCCTGATCCATTCGTCCATTGAAGGGCATCTTGGTTCTTTCCACAGTTTGGCGACTGTGGCCATTGCTGCTATAAACATTGGGGTACAGATGGCCCTTCTTTTCACTACATCTGTATCTTTGGGGTAAATACCCAGTAGTGCAATGGCAGGGTCATAGGGAACCTCTATTTTTAATTTCTTTTTTTTTTTTTTTTTTTTTAAGATTTTATTTATTTATTTGAGAGAGAGAGAGACAGTGAGAGAGAGCATGAGCGAGGAGAAGGTCAGAGAGCAAAGCAGACTCCCCATGGAGCTGGGAGCCCGATGTGGGACTCGATCCCGGGACTCCAGGATCACGCCCTGAGCCGAAGGCAGTCGTCCAACCAACTGCGCCACCCAGGCGTCCCTATTTTTAATTTCTTGAGGAATCTCCACACTGTTCTCCAAAGTAGCTGCACCAACTTGCATTCCCACCAACAGTGTAAGAGGGTTCCCCTTTTTCCACATCCTCTCCAACACATGTTGTTTCCTGTCTTGCTAATTTTGGCCATTCTAATTGGTGTAAGGTGATATCTCGATGTGGTTTTAATTTGAATCTCCCTGATGGCTAGTGATGATGAATATTTTTTCATGTGTCTGATAGCCATTTGTATGCCTTCATTGGAGAAGTGTTTGTTCATATCTTCTGCCCATTTTTTAATACGATTGTCTGTTTTGTGTGGTTGAGTTTGAGAAGTTCTTTGTAGATCCTGGATATCAGCCTTTTGTCTGTACTGTCATTTGCAAATATCTTCTCCCATTCCGTGGGTTGCCTCTTTGTTTTGTTGACTGTTTCCTTTGCTGTGCAGAAGCTTTTGATCTTGATGAACTCCCAAAAGTTCATTTTCGCTTTTGTCTCCTTTGCCTTTGGAGACATATCTTGAAAGAAGTTGCTGTGGCTGATATCGAAGAGGTTACTGCCTATGTTCTCCTCTAGGATTCTGATGGATTCTTGTCTCACGTTGAGGTCTTTTATCCATTTTGAGTTTATCTTTGTGTACGGTGTAAGAGAATGACTGAGTTTCATTCTTCTACATATAGCTGTCCAGTTTTCCCAGCACCATTTATTGAAGAGACTCTCTTTTTTCCTCTGTATATTTTTTCCTGTTTTGTCAAAGATTATTTGCCCATAGAGTTGAGGGTCCATATCTGGGCTCTCTACTCTGTTCCACTGATCTATGTGTCTGTTTTTATGCCAGTACCATGCTGTCTTGGTGATCACATGATTCTTTATATGGAAAACCCAAAAGACTCCACCCCCAAACTACTAGAACTCATACAGCAATTCAGCAATGTGGCAGGATACAAAGTCAATGTACAGAAATCAGTGGCTTTCTTATGTACGAACAATGAAAATACAGAAAGGGAAATTAGAGAATCGATTCCATTTACTATAGCACCAAGAACCATACGATACCTGGGAAAAAACCTAACCAAAGAGGTAAAAGATCTGTACTCGAGGAACTACAGAACACTCATGAAAGAAATTGAAGAAGACACAAAAAGATGGGAAGACCATTCCATGCTCTTGGATCGGAAGAGTAAACATTGTTAAAATGTCTATACTGCCTAGAACAATCTATACTTTTAATGCCATTCCGATCAAAATTCCACCGTTATTTTTCAAAGAGCTGGAGCAAATAATCCTAAAATTTGTATGGAATCAGAAGAGACCCCGAATTGCTAGGAAATGTTGAAAAACAAAAACAAAACTGGGGGCAGCACATTGCCGTATTTCAAGCTTTACTACAAAGCTGTGATCACCAAGACAGAGAGCTCTATCTTATGAACTGGTATAGACAGCTAGGGGGCAGAGCCATGGGCCTTCAAAAAAGAAGGAAGCCCAGCAGGTTTTGTAAAATGAGATTATTTGGGATGGCAATGCCTGCCTCAGAATTTAAACTCCCTTAAGTAGACCTTAGAATAAAATCAGGATCTTTTGTGAACCAGCCTCTACCAGACTTTCCTTTTCCGATTCTCCATTGAACATTCTGCTCCTCACACTCACTTCAATGTGGCCCCAGAGGCTTTGCATTTACTGTTCGTTCCTTTTTTTTAATCCCCATTTTCTTTCATAATAGCTTTATTTGAAATATAATCCACATACCACAAAATTTACCCTTTTATAATTTATAATTCAATAATTTTTAATATGGAGTTATACAACCATCAATCACTATGGTTAATTTTAGAACTTCTCATCATCCTCAAAAGAAACTCTGTACCCATTAGTGATCCATCTCCCCTAGCCCCATTCCCAGCCAAGGCAATCACTAATCTCCTTTCTCACTCCATGGATGTCCCTATTCTGGAAATTTCATAAAAATGGAATCACACAACATGTTGCTTTTTGTGGCTGGCTTCTTTCATTTAGCGTAATATTTTTAAGATTCATCCATGTAGTAGCATATAGCAATACTTCATCTTTATGGCTGAATAATATTCCATTATATGGATATATCACAATTTACCTATCTAGTCATTGGACATTTGGGCTATTTCCACTTTCTGGCCAATATGAAAAACACTGTGACTGAACATTTATGTATAAGTTTTTGTGTAGACACATGTTTTCATTTCTCTTTTTTATACACCAAGGAGTAGAATTGCTGGGCCATATGGTAACTCCATATTCAACTTTTTGAAGAATTGCCACACTGTTATTCCAAAGTGGCTGCACCATTTTACTAAGAACTCTGGTTTCTTCACATCCTCACCAATACTTAGTTATTATCCACCTTTTTTATTATAGCCATTCTAGAAGATATGAAATTATATCTCGTTAACATTGTGATTTGCATTTCCCTAAAGATTGATGTTGCACATCCTTTTAATGCTTACTGACCCCTCATATATATCCTTTGAAGAAATGTCTACTTAAATCCTTTATCCTTAAAAAATTAGTTATCTTTTTATTGAATTAGAGAGTTCCAGATATATTCTGGAAATAAATTCCTTATCAAATGCATGATTTGCAAATATTTTCTCACATTCTGTGGGTTGTCTTTTCACTTTCTTAGTGGTATTATCTGCATCATAAAACTTTTGTTTTGATGAAATACTATTCATCTATTTTTTTTCCTCTAATTGCTTGTGCTTTTAGTGTCATATCTAAGAAACTATGGACTAACCCAAAGTATTGAAGATTTGTTTTTATGTTGTCTTCTAAGAGTTTGATAGCACTAGTTCTACATTTTGCTCTATGGTCCATTTTGAGTTAATTTTTATGTATTGTGTGAGGTTAAAGTTATTCCAACTTTACTCTTTTGCATCAAGTCATCCACACCATTTGTTGAAATTACTGTGTTTTTTGTCTGGAAATGTCTTCACCAAAATCTTTGCATGGATGACTTCATTTTGTCATTTGCATGTCTCATATTAATTACTACTTTATCATAGAGGCCTTCCTTGACCCTTTAGCCAATGTTCCATTCCTATGTTTTTCTCTGTATGTGACTGTCTTATGGTCTTCACAGTTTTGCTGTCTGGAACCGTACATTTAGTTACTTGAATATTATTTGTCTCTCTGCCTAGAATGTAAGTGCCCTAATAACAGGGACTGTGTCTGTTTGTTCTCCATTCTAATGTCTGGCACATAATAGGCACTCCAATGACTACTTATTGATTAAGTGCCTATTTATTGCTCCTATTGGTTTTTGATCCAATGATATGTTCTTTTTGCACTCTTGTTAATCAACCACTGACCATATCCCTAATTTGGGCTTCAGACCTTACCTTTCTCTCTCTCTTTCTCCCTTCCTTCCTTCCTTCCTTTCTTTCTAGATTTTGTTTATTGATTTGTCAGAGAGAGAAAGAGTGTGAGTGAGTGAGCACAAGCAGGGGAGGGGCAGAGGGAGAGGAAGAAGCAGGCTCCTCGCTGAGCAAGGAGCCCAATGTGGGACTTGATCCCAGGGCCTTGGGATCATGCTCTGAGTTGAAGGCAGATGCCTAACTGATTAAGCCACCCAGGCATCACCAGACCTGATTTTTCTTCTGAATTCATTCAATTTTCTGACTCCCTGAGCTCCTTCTTGGTATGGTCCAGTCCCAATTCACATAGCCCACATAGATCATGAAACCAACTCCTTCATATTAAAACTCATATTAAAACTTCATATTAAAACTCATGGGGAAATTAAATTTCCCCATATTTTTTCTAAGTGAAGGATTCTTGAAATTCTGGCGTCCCCTTCTGCTGGGCAACTCTTTGCCCATCTATCCCAAGCTCCAAAACAGGAGTAGAGCGTTCTGGGCCCAGCCATGAGCCTAAGCTGCAAATAGCCTTTACTGAGGCCAGGAGGAGGGAGCCTGGTTTAGTGGTTGGAGCAGAAAGTTTGGGGATGGACAATGTATCTCTCAATGCATGAGAGCCACTGACTACAATCTGAGAGCCTGGATCACAGGTTCAGATGCTGATCTTAATTCATTGACCATGCAGACCCATGCAGGCCCATGCAGGTCCAATGTGGCCTCAAGGTTTGTAGCTAGTAGCTATTAACTCATAGAAGATAGAACTGCTCAGTTTCCTCACCCAGGTAAGCTGGGGGAATTTAATTAGCTGGAGGTGAGCTGTAATGAAACTAATTATCTTCAGCTTTATTGAGGAAAAAGAAGTCAATAATACTATTCACCAGCCTTGTTCCTTACAGACAAGAGTACCAGTGCTGAACGCCTGGGTGGCTCGGTGGGTTGGGCCTCTGCCTTCGGCTCAGGTCATGATCTCAGAGTCCTGAGATTGAGTCCCGCATCAGGCTCTCTGCTCAGCAGAGAGCCTGCTTCCTTCTCCCTTTCTCTCTCTGCCTGCCTCACTGCCTGCTTGTGATCTCTGTCAAATAAATAAATAAAATCTTTAAAAAAAAATCTATTAAAAAAAAAAAAAGAGTACCAGTGCTGGTTTGGGTACTTGTAACAGGCCCCTAGTATAATGGAAAGGCACTGAGTCTGCAACTCAGCCCACCCTGAGTTCAATTCCTGACTCTGTCACTTACTAGCATGTTGCTTTGCCTCTTTTCTCTCACTGAAGATAAACAAAATATTCCGTTTCTGCCTCACTGGGTTGTTACAAACACCAAAAGGCACAGCATATAAACATGCTCTGTAACCTGCAGTGAGCTGCCATGCTTCTCCTTTGGTTCCCTGCTCTGGACAGCCTCTCTCTGCCTTCCCTGCGATGAACTGGCCCCACCCATGCCCTTCCTCAGCTGTGGATGCAACCTGTTTCTTTTTTTTAAATTTGCCTATAATGTATTATAGGGGTACAGGTCTGTGATTCATCAGTCTTACAGAATTCACAGCACTCAACATAGCACATACCTTCCCCAAAGTCTATCAACCAGACACCCTATCCCTAACATCTCCTCCCCTCCAGCAACCCTCAGTTTGTTTCCTGAGATTAAGAATCTCCTATGTTTTGTCTCCCTCTCTGATTTTATCTTGTTTGATTTTCCCCTCCTTTCCCTTATGATCCTCTGTCTTGTTTCTCAAATTCCTCATATCCATGAGATCAAACGATAATTGTCTTTCTCTGATTGACTTATTTTGCTCAGCATAATACCCTCGAGTTCCATCCATGTCATCGCAAATGACAAGATTTCATTTTTGATGGCTGCCTAGTATTCCATTGTGTGTATATATATATATACCACATCTTATTTATCCATTCATCTGTTGATAGACATCTAGGTTCTTTCCATAGTTTGGCTATTGTGGACGTTGCTGCTATAAACGTTGAGGTGTCCGTGCCCCTTTGGGTCACTACATTTATATCTTTATGATGAATATCCAGTAGTGCAATTGCTGGGTCATAGGGTAGCTCTGTTTTCAACTTTTTGAGGAACCTCCATACTGTTTTCCAGAGTGGCTGCACCAGCTTGCATTCCCAGCAACAATGTAGGAGGGCTCCCCTTTCTCCAGAATGCAACCCGCTTCTGACCTGTTTCTGGCACTTTTCCTGATGCTGGCTTAGTTTCTAGGCCCCTCTGAGCATTGCCTGATGACAGTGTTTTAGGTGATGATAGGGTGCAGTTTGAACATCGCATCCCCTGGACAAAAGTTGTTTTCCTTTCCCCCAAGTCAGGGAGTTCTGTTACATCTGGTTTCTCCTCCTAATGGCCTTTCTCAGGCCCCCAACAATTTAGTCTCCAGGTTACTTGAGCCTGGCAGGATGCCTCCATTGCAGGCACCCACTCAATTCCTATTCCTTAGTGATATCCTCTCTTATCTCCTCCATACATTTTTCAATCCAGTTATCAAGGGTGTACCATGTGCTGACATGCCTGCTTACACACTGTCTCTTTTAGCTAGTGCAGCATCCTACCAATGACAGCTCACTTATGACCTTTGTCGTGTAGGTGAGGAGGATGATATTTGGCAAGTGAAGTCACTTTCTCCATGTGTGGAAGAGCCTGGTAGATTTCCCAAGCAATCCTTCTTCGTGTGGTTCCAAATGTTCTACATCTCTGTTTATGCATAAATCAGACCTAGAATCTCTCAGTTATGGGTAAATGATAGATCTCAGACTGAAACCATTTCTCCTGGGCCAAAGTCTACCACCCTCTGCTGCCATGAGCCTCTGGTGATACCTCATGCCCACCTGTGAAACCCATCTGCTGTTTGAGTTAGAACCACCTTACATGGCTCTTTATTATTCTTTTTATTTTTTGCTGCATTAGCCCTGACTGGACTATTAGACTTTGAACATTCTGGGGTCAAAAATCAAGGCCCATGCTGTCCTATGTCCCATCTAGAATCTAACACAGGGCCTACCCAATACAGTGTCTTATGCAACCCATGCCTTCATTTTACCTTCCAGGGAGAGACCTGTGGACCCGCAGTTTGCGCAGCAGCATGTCAGAAATATTAGGCATAACATCCAAGCCAGTCTTTGGTTCTTCTTCCTCAATAGCTGAGGAGAGTTCAGAAGGGAGCCCTGAAAAAGACCAAAGTGCGTAACTTATAAAATGTCTGAAACCACAGTAGCACTGTTGGTAACTTGCTTCAGTTTATAAGAACCTAATTATATGCTAGGGGCTTTATAATTTTTATTTTATCTTCACAATGATCCAGTGAGCTAGAACTTAATCATCCTATTTTACAGGTAGGTAAGTCAAGACTCTGCAAGGTTAATAACTTAAAGTCACAAAACTAGTAACTCATTGTCAGATTTCAAATCAATTTCATCTGCTTTAAATTCTAGTTCTTCCCATTGCTCCCCACAGTACCAAGCAGGCTCCTGTGTCTGGGGTTCAGGGTTGGTTTCTGGCAACTGAAAGCTGGTTGCTCTTTAGCTGTAATATTTGGAAAAGTCCCCTCTCTTTGGCAGGCTTCTCAGGAGGCCTGTTGCCCAATTATTCTTTCTCAAATGAACTCAGTGATTCAATCACTGATGTCCTACCTAGAAATCTGGTTCCATATCCCCATAGATAGAAATAGAAACAGTGTTTTTCCAGGGTAAGGTTAGGGTCATTAGATCTTTTACAGATCCCAGAAATAGATGCCTCTTAGCCAAAAGAACCAATGAACAGCCTTTTTTTTTTTTTTAAATCTCATGAAACTATCCTGGGTGTGTGCTCTGAGAGCAGAAAGAACCAACCAAGTATTCTCCTTCCCATAAATCTTTCTCCTGTTTGAAGACAGCTCTTGTAGCTCTCTAAAGCTTCCCTTCTCCAAGCTTTACCCTTGTTTTTCCATCTGTTCATTATCACCCACTATGGCCTATGCCCTCTAGATATCATTCCCTTCCTGCACACGTTCTGACTGTTGCTGTCCCAGATACGTTCTAACAAGTGCTTAACTCAGGAAGACATGGGCAAATGTCCCTGGCATTGACATTTGTTATTCATGCAGCATAGACTCACTGTACCTTCCTATGGGCTTATGGTACCTTTAGGATTAAAAGCCTCAAATCTCTTTTACTTGGGTGAAATCAGGTATCTTCATCCCATACAATGGTTGGTTTCCATTCACATGCAGGACTTCTAGTCATCCATGTTCTACCATCTCTCATGGGCAGGTTTCCACCCAGCTCTTTTTCCAGAATTGTACACCAGGCCAGAGATTGGGACTAGAGGTATACTTGTTTTAGCCATCTAAGTGCAGCTAAGGTTGGGAGTCATGTGAATTAGAAGTTTCTCCAAAGGAGAACATGCAGAGAGAAGAAGACTTATGTAGTTTGGTTCAAGATAAAGATTATTTAAATATTTTGAGCTTTCCAAAAACAGAACAGTGTTCAGGAGTTTGCTGGTACTTAAGGTATCCCAGCAAAGTCTGGAGGGTGATCTGTCAGAAATGGGGGTAGTCAGTGATCCTTCTTTGAATATAAGATTGAACTAGATGTTCTCTTAGCTACCAGTCATCTCTTGGGTTCTGTCCTGGCACTTACTGCTCTCTGACTTTTCACTGTGATAGATGATAAACCTTGTGTTCCCTCTGGCCTTGCTATACCTTTATGTATCCACACTGCACCCAGCACAGAGATAATTAAGCAGTGGACTCCTGAGAAATCCATATGATTAATTGAACCAAAGAAGAACTAGTAATCAAATGAAAGCCATACCAGGGGCTTTTGCCAAGAGAAGTTGCCTAGGTTGAGCCCCCCATGCCCCACAAAAAAATAACTAGTGAGGCCTTCTAGCCCTGATAAGATGGCTATCTGAAGGGTGATCCTAGAACTTGTAGATCCTAGAACCTGTTATCCTCCTCATTAAGTCAACAATTACAAAACTTTTAAAACCATAAATATACCAGCAACTCTCAAATATAAGAAAAAGCAATCATCTTTAAAAATAATGGCTAGACAATGATGTGGATGGAACTAGAGGGTATTATGCTAAGCAAAATAAGTCAATCAGAGAAAAACAATTATCATATGATCTCTCTGATATGAGGAATTTGAGAGGTGGGGCGGGGCGTCGTGGTGGGTAGGGAGGGTTAAAAAATGAAACAAGATAGGACCAGGGAGTTCCCATCTTGTCTTGGGAGGGAGACAAACCATAAGAGACTCTTAATCTCAAGAAACAAACTGAGGGTTGCTGGGGAGTAGGGGGGAGGGATGGGGTAGCTGGGTTATGGACATTGGGGAGTGTATGTGCTATGGTGAGAGCTGTGAATTGGGTAAGACAGATGATTCACAGATCTGTATCCCCAAAGCAAATAATACATTATATGATATGTTAATTTTTAATAAAAAGTTATATGCAGAAAAAAAATAATGGCTAGAGAAAGACAGAACTTGCTAGGAATAAATGTAGAGCTCCCACCCTTGATAGCCCTTTTTTTTTTTCCCTCAAAGAATCATTACTGAGGGGACGATGTTAAGAGGAAGAATTCTGGCAAGAGTGTAATACCACAGAATGAGAAGGGAAGTAGACTGAGGGAGTGAGCAGGCAGCCTCCATAGGAGATTCAGAAAGTTTCTTCAGAAAGGAAGGATCTCCATGCTACTACAACAATACTCCCAACAAGAGAAAAAAACTTCCTGTGCTACTATTTGCTTTTCTTACTGAGTAAGAGGGGAGAGGAAAAGCAGAATGATTGCACAGCATTCTACCAGAGCTGATTATCTCAAACAATATGGAGGGATTTACCAGAATGTAAGACAAAAGAAAAAAAAATAAAACAAGCCCATCCAATAAAGTGTGGGCAGGAGACACATGGAAAGCCCCAGTTGAAGCTGCTCCCTACCCCTGACCACCACTTTTGAAAAATAGCATAGTGGCCAAAATCCTTAGATTTTTTTTTCCTTTCAAAAATCCAAATTAGATCTTCTTTTTTTAAAAATTTATTTATTTTCAGCATAACAGTATTCATTATTTTTGCACCACACCCAGTGCTCCACGCAATCTGTGCCCTCTAATATACCCACCACCTGGCTTTTGTCTATTTTTCCTTTCCTCTATCTGACAGAGGAGTGAAAATGGCTGCTGGGAATAGTTGAGCCAAGTCTGGAACATAAACACCTGGGCTGATTGTCTCTACAATTCTACCCTAAATTGGGGAATAATCTATAATCCACTACTACTCACCTAAAAGCATAAGATATGCCCATACTGCAGTGTAATAAATTCATATGTTGGACTATGAACAAAGTTATAGAAAAAGAGCAGAAACCAATCCTACAAACACCACTACACACAGTTCCATTTGAACTTCCCCTTTTCCCTACTACCAAAGCAGTAATAAAGCAAACATAAAATATCCAGTCTTCAGCTAAGCACTGCAGGGAGAACAGGGATCTCAGATAAGGTTGGAAGGAGTCAATGAAAATTGACCTTCACAATATATTTAGGTAAAGAGAAAATCCAGGTGAAAATGTCCATATCAAAAAGAAATAAAATGAGAACAATGGCATGGAAACTACATGACAACTAAGAAAGAAAGACTGAAGTATTTAGAGATTAAATAATGGACCTGTAGTTGAGATACTGGTGAGAAATTTACAGATTGTGGTGTCTTTGAACTAGTGAACAAAAGGAACAATTCATATATACATTTATACACACACACACACACACACACGTATGTATAAAGAAGTGCTTCTCCAACTGCCCTTGTGGAAAGAGTAAGCCATCTACAGGGAGAGGTGGAGGTTGAGGGGAGCTGGAAATCAGCTGGTCTCAGACTTCTCTACAACATTAAATACACTGTAGCATCTACCAAGTTCTAAGGAAAAGAATGACCCAAAATTTAAAACTTTGCAAGCTGTCCTTCAAGAATAAAGATAACATTTTTAAACGTACTAAAATTCAGGAAACAGCACCTTTGAGCCCTTCTAGAAAAACTATTGGATAATAAAATCTAGCTAAACAAAACATAAATCAAAATCACAAACTAGGTAATGGTGAGCCATCGTAAAACTAGGTAATGATGGTCAGCGTTAAATCCTTTTACATATAACTTTAGGGCTAACTAACTATGGAAATTATATTTACAGAAAGGAACGTAGATGGTAAAGCCTTGACAGTACAAAAAGTATAATTTATCATTTGTATTTGTGGAGATGGAAGGATAGGAAGAAATATGAAGGTGGGAAGAAATGCGGTCACTTGCATCTTTTTCAGTAGGAAGTCAATAATCCAAATTTAAAACATGGAATGTAAAAAAAGTACCTCAATGACTCCAAACTCTTAATGCATTTCATAATGTATATTTTAAACTTTAAAAAACGAATCTCTGTTTTCTAGAGGAAGAAAATGCCAAAATTCAGCAATTCCTACAGTTTCACTCTGCCTTAATTCAAGTTCAATTAAATTTTCATACTTTTTATCTAAAATAAGTACATCTAGCAATCTAATATAATCTTCTTCCTTCTTCCCTTCCTCCTCCTGTATTTGTGGGAAGAGGGCATTTGTTAGAAGCTATATTTACTTTCTTGCATTTTTCATTATTATTTAAATATTTTTATAATATGCAAGAGGCATTTTAACAGTAGAATTGTTTTAAACATATCTGCCTGTATTAGCTCATTCCAATGAAAGCATTTGTTTCTGGCAATCTCCAAGACTTAGAAAAATAACTTCTGGGGCTTCTGATTAAAGATGCTCTGAGACTCAGAATAACCCCCAAAAGGTCAAAGCTATTGGTTGGGGATAAACTTTCCTCAGATTGATCTTCTCAAGGAGGACTTTTCCCTGTCTGAAATCTGAGGGCTCTGAGCTCAGACTGGAGTAGCTAGAGGGACTCCCCATATCTCTCTCAACCTCCATGTCCAGATATCCAACTACTTCCTAGATGTTGTCACTTGGATCAAGATGATGAAAACAATATCAGCAGCCACTCTTATCAAACATCAACTTGTGTTAGGTGTAGTTTCTGATTTATTCCTTACAATAGCCTTGCAAGATAAATATTGCTAAGCTAATTTTCTGCATTCTAGGAAACTTAGGCTCACCTAAGTTAAGTAGATTTCCCAGTGTTCCAGCTAATTAGTAGTAGAACTGGGATGCAAAACTAGGTCTGTCAGACTGTGGCATCCAAGCTGCTCTCCATGAGCATTCAGCATATCAAAATCCAAACTTGATGTCTTTCTCCTCAGGTGAGCTCTTCCTCCTGTTCTCCCCATCCTCATTTATGATGCCGTCACCCACCTTGGCCATCCAGACACACAGTTGGTGGTCTTTCTGGTCTTCCCCTCTACCCTGTCTCCTCATCAAGTCCTGGCAAGCTGACCTCCAGAGAGCTCTCAAACCTGTCCTCCACATGCCCCTCCTGTCCATCTCAATCTACAGTCTTACCACCTCTCACCATGCTGTTTCCATACCCTTTTTACCAGTCTCCCTGCCTCCAGCCTATCCCATTTCAGGCCAGCTTTCAAAATTTGTCCAGAAGAATTATTCTCAAATTCAGCTCTGATCCTGATGCTTCCTTATCTGCAGGTTTCTCTGGCTTTCCAATGGGTCCTGAATGAAGTTCAAACTCATTAATTGTCCCTCAAAGCCTTCACTTTCCCTACTTCCTACTCATACTCCACCCTTGGTATCCATCTCTCTAGAACACATGACCCACACTTGGTTTACGTAGGATTACTTCTGTTCCTGAAGGATGCCAAGAACTGGAAGATGCATGTGTGTCTTTGCTCCTGCTGTTGCTTCTGCCTCCTGTGCCTTTCTTTTCCTCAGCTCAAAGCAGCTGCTCCTGGAATCCTGCCCTCACTCACCCCTATTGAGCTGGCTGCTTCTTTCCCTATGTTCCAAGGTACTTTGTATTGTAAAGTCTGGATACAATATATTATAGTGACGTTTTCTATCCTTGTGTTTCCTCTCCTAGAAGGTGAAAGTGAACTCATTCATTTATCCAGTATTTATTGAGTGCTTACTATGATTCAGACAATGGGCTAGGAACTAGGGATATAATGCTGAGCAAAATAAACAAGTTACTGTCCTCTGGGGGCTTGTTACCTCATGGGACAGAGATTAATTACATTACATTTAGATCAAACATTTCATTTCATATTGTGATAGATTTTATAAGACAGAAGGATCTGGAGGTACTGGAAAAGTGTTCCCTAGAAAAGTGACATTTGAGCAGAAAAGACTGAATGAGAGTTCATTAGGCAAAGAGGATGAGAGGAAGAACATTCCAGGTTCTGTGCCGGTGCCAAGCCAAGGAGGAGGAGTGAGTTGCTGAAGGAAGGCCAAGATATTGAGAGTGAGGAGAGTGGCCCTTGAAAATGTGGGAAAGGGGAGGAGGGTTAATTACACAGGGCCTTGTACATCCTACTAAGGATTCTAGTGCTCATCTTAAGAGCTGAATAAAGGGCCCTGAAGATGCTGAACCAGATTTGTATTTCAGAGATTTCCTCTGGCTGAGTATAGGCAGTGAATTGAGCTCGGTGAGGAGGTTAGGAGTGCTGAGAGATGGGATGGATGTTGTTGAGGTAACTAAAGGAACCAGTAATGACAGCCAAAACAAGGCCCTCTTCTTGAAGGGAGAGCCTGAGTCTTTTTCACCTCTGCATTCCCAGCATGCAGTCTGGGAACTAGCCCACAATCAGCCTCACATCTTTGGCATGAAATGACCTGCAAATGATTAGGACCCAAACATCCTACAAATGGTCTGTGAAGAGAACTTGTTGGATTGTTGGAAAGACTAGATGCAGCAGGAAAGAGCCTCCCAATCCTCAGAAACTGAAAGAGAGCCAAAGTTCTTAAGATTCCAGAATGTTCTGATAAGGATCTTTCCCATTTCCCAAAGGGACAGCCAACAATTAACATAAGAGACTCGAGTTTTTCCTATGAGCTCATATACATTGTTGTATTTAGAGCTCCCAAAAAGAGCTGGCCTCTTTAGCTTTCACGGAGACTCCCAGAGTCTTTCATGCTAGATAAGAGAGGGGAAGAAGCTCTTTGATTCAGAATGTTCAGAATGTAGGAAAAGGAAGTCCCAAATCTGCAGATATCAATCAAACACGTGTGGCTGTTCACCACATCTCCAGCACCATCCTACATATACTGTGGAGCACACAGGACAACATCCCACATGTGACAGAGTTCCACAACCTTGATTATAGGAATTAAAAATGTATGTCAGTTTTCTGCTGGAATAAAGATCAGTATCACATAAAAACATTATATCAGCCCAACGAAATAGGTACTATAGTACTATTATTATACCTATAATATAGATGAGCAAACTGAGCCATCTAGAGACTAAGAAACTTGCCCAAGGCTATGCAGCTAATCAGTGTTGAAGCTTAAACTCTTAACCACCCAGATCCTAGAAATGACAGAAAAATGGGAGGGAGGGCACGTAGTGGATATCTAAATTGGCATATATTTTTAAAAAATTTTATTTATTTAATTGACAGAGAGACAGACAGTGAGAGAGAGACACAAGCGAGGGGAGTGGGAGAGGGAGAAGCAGGCTTCCTGCTAAGCAGGGAGCCCGATGGGGGGCTTAATCCCTGGAATCATGACCTGAGCTGAAGGCAGATGCTTAATAACTGAGCCACCCAGAAGACCCAAAATTGGTATACATTTTATAAGTTAATTTGGCAGTATGTATATGTATTTAAATATAAATGCCTTTTGATCAAGCAGTTCCACTTCTAAGATACTATCCCATGGCAAAACTTATGTATTTCTATAAAGATACATCTAGGAGAATGTATACAAATGCAGAGAAGAAACTAAGGTCCCTGAATGATTATGTGAAGCAGAGCCACCTGCTAACCTGACAGCTTGCCTTAGAATCATTACTCGAGGCTGACACATTCTTCTCTACCCTGCAGGTTAGCATACTTCTGGGCCTCTATGTTAAAGCAACGTAGATTTTATCTTAACTAATGCCAGAATGTTACAGAACACTTTAAAAGAAATACTTATGGAGAAAATTTGGTAGTACACATAAAAGAAAATACAACATGACCAAATGAATTTTATTCCAGGACCACAAGGCTTTATTTCTAAATTTGGAAAATTATTACTATATTAAATGACTGAATTTATGTAATTCTTCAATAAGCAAATTGATGAAATTCAACATAAATCTTGAAGGTTTAAAGACCAGAATATTTCCTTAAAATAATAAAAAAGTGAAATAATACACTATATATAAAAATATATAAACATATAGTATACATAAAATAACATGAAATATGTAAAATGGTATACTATATGATGAAATAATGCATTTTTATATTTTATAGATTTATTACATATCTTTTTCTATTTAGGAATATAAAATATTTAATAATTAAAATAATATAATAAATTAAAATAGTACATCTATTTAAGAATCAGACACAACATGATCCTTCAAAGAAAAACACAAAAACAATTCAATTAAAAACAGAAACAAGGCAAGTATTCTCCTTATCACCATTATTGTATTAGAGAATGTTGCCAAAGTAGAAAACTTGGACAGATACACAAGTATACACACACATATGCACAAATACACAACCAAGACAAACAGTGAATTCAATAAAATAAAAATAACAGATTGTGAATGTGAAAAAAGCATTGTGCAAAGTGGTCAAGAGCCTTTGGATTTGGTCACCTCTGGATTCTGATCCTGGCTTCAGCAATTAATAACCATGTGAACTTATCCTCCCCAGGCTTCAATTTCCTCATCTGTAAAAGGGATATGGTAAGGCCTGCCTCCTAGGTTTGCTATGAGCATTAAGTGAAATATTATCAGATGCTTAATCCAGTACCTGGCATGCAGTAATCACTCTAGTTATAGTAATTGTGCTAGTTAGTCACTGTAGTAATCCATGTATCATTTCTTCATATAAAAGAAACGCATATAATACCAAGCAGTATTCATCTATGCCACTGATTGTCAACTAGGAAAATCTAATGAAAAAAAGAGTCTTCTTCATGAATAGGTAAGAATGTACAGAATGTGCCCTAATAAGAGATAAGGAGACCTGTACAAAGAACTTCAAATCTTTTAGAGGAAAAAGAAAGGAAAACCCAGATTTATAGAGGGACACACCATGTGGAATGAGAACTAAATTTTTTCAAAGTAAGTAATTTAAAAAAGTCTATAAACTATAAAACAAACAACACTAGGACAGTTCTGAATCCAGTGTGTAGCTTTAGAGCAATCACAATTAAAATGTTGTATAATCTCACTTAAAGAAATGGGTAGTTAAGAGGCAAAACCAAAAAAGACCTGTAATCCTTGAATCTTACTTTTTAGAGCTATGAGCCTTCTGAGGTCAGCTCGTATAAGAGGGAACAGAGGTTGAAGAATGCATTTAAAGACTCAGTCGGGGGCGCCTGGGTGGCTCAGTGGGTTAAAGCCTCTGCCTTCAGCTCAGGTCATGATTCCAGGGTCCTGGGATTGAGCCCTGCATTGGGCTCTCTGCTCAGCGGGGAGCCTGCTTCCTCCTCTCTCTCTGCCTGCCTCTCTGCCTACTTGTGATCTCTGTCAAATAAATGAAATCTTAAAAAAAAAAAAAAAAAAAAAAAAAAAAGACTCAGTCAGTTGGTTCCTGGGCTGAGACAGGAACTCAGATCTCCTGACTTTTTGTGCAGTTGTTCTTTCTATTATTTTGCACTGAATCTTTATATCTAGAACATAAAGAATATTCTGAAAAAGATGAATAGTGGAAGAGAAGTAGTCTTACATAATACAATATATTTTAAGGCAGCAGTAATTAAAATGGGTCAGTATTGATTAGAATAAAAGAAAATCAGGCGCTCAGAACTAGTGTTTGGTATATATAAAAAAGAATGTAGTATATGATTGTCTAAGCCACAAAATAATAAGAATATACATACTAATAAAAAATTATTAAGGATCTTAAATTTCCAAATACCTATATCTTAAAATAAATTCCACAGGTATTAGCAAAATAAATATAAATAGATCAAACTATTAGAAAATAGATTGCCATCCCAATTAGGGAGAAGTAATGTTTTTATAACAATTTAAATAATGGAAGACTTCTCAAAAGAAAAAATAGGCAAAGATTATCATAAAAACTTTACAATTTCTCGGGGTGCCTGGGTGGCTCAGTGGATTAAAGCCTCTGCCTTCAGCTCAGGTCATGATCCAGGATCCTGGGATGGAGCCCTGCATTGGGCTCTCTGCTCAGCAGGCAGACTGCTTCCTTCTCTCTCTGCCTGCCTCTCTGCCTACTTGTGATCTTTGTCTGTCAAATAAATAAATAAAATCTTAAAAAAAAAAAACTTCACAATTTCTCTAAAGTAAAACTTGTTAAAAAGCAAAAAATGATGGGATGAAAAAGTACTAAGAAAAATACAAACTCAACAAGAGGATGTAACATTTGCAAATATTTATGCACCCAATATAGGAATATCTAAATATAAAACAAATATTAACAGACTGAAAGGGAGAAATTTTCAGCAATGCAATAATTGTAAGGGACTTTAATAACCCCACTTTCATCAATGGAGAGATTATCCAGACAGAAAATCAATGAGGAAGCATTGGCCTTACATGACGTATCAGACCAGATGGACCTAATAAACATATACAGAACATTCCACCCAAAAGCGAAAGAATACATATTTTTCTGAAGCGCACATGAAACATTCTCTAGAATAGATAATATGTTAGGAACAAAACAAGTCTCAATAAATTTAAGAAGACTGAAATTACATCAAGCATCTTTTCCAAGCATAATGGTACGAAACTAGAAATAAATTTCAAAAGAAGAATATTGTAAAAGGTTAATGTCTATAGAGTTTACATATATTACCAACAAAAAATAAACCAACAAAAAACCCTAATACCCATATGGACACTTGGGTAGAGCAATGCAAAGCTAATCTGCCCACTAAGAAAAAACAGAGTAAATAAACATTTAAAATATTTAAATTTGAACTTGCTTGCTAGCAAATTAGTTGAAGTAATAACAAAGTGGCATTTATTGATTATCTGATTCTTACTATATTCTGGCCTGTAAGGAGTGAAAGCAAAGCAAAGTCCAGTGCTGGTAGTTCTTAGGAGGAAGACGCCTCAGTCTTTGCCGGTAGCAGTCTACACTGGAGGCAATTTGGCAAATGCAAGTGTTTCTATACTTTGACCCAGTGAATCTCAAGCCTGAGAATTTGTTCAAGGAAATAAATTGAAGGAAGAAAGAAAAAAACTATGAGTACAGAGTTGTTTAGAGCAGGGTGGTTAATCATAGCTAAGAGAACTGTAAACATTTGGAATACCCAGCAGTCAATGCATCCGTGGAAAGGTACACTTATTCAATGATAAACAACAGGACAGGTCAAAATATATGGAATCAGTTATGAAATAAGTTTAAAAAGTAGAAACAAGAAGATATAGCTATACAAATCAATTGTGAAAAAAATTATAAATGCAGGTAAATACTGGAAAGAATAAAAATTGCACTTTGTTTTGTTTTTTTCAGAATTTAGGGGATTGTGGGGCAAATTTTTAGATGAATCTTTTCCTAGTGTTTTGAAGCTGCTTTAAAAAGCACAATAAAAATTAAAAGTGGAAAAATATATTTTTCCCCGAAGTTTTCCTCTAAAGATGGTTAATTTTCTTTAATTAGTACTTTAAAAAGTTGTTGAAAATTTTACTTCTGGGACTCTTGTTAATGTTGAATAGGTAGCTATTCACACTGTTAGTTAACTATATTTCAGATCAGGGCTTCCAACAAAGTTGGTGGCACCCTGGTCCTGCCCATACAACAATCTTTAAGCAGAAGGCTTCTGTGCTATGACTGACCACAGGTAACATGACCCAGAGAAGAGGTGAGCCAGGAGATGGGGGGCAGGAGGGAGGCAGGAGATCCAAAGTCTTATTTTCCAGATGAGTCTGGCAGGGTGGGTGGGTGGGGACTTGCAGGGCCAGGGAGGAAAGGGCTGGTGTCTGGACTTTGTGGTGACAGCAGATTAGAAAGCAAGAGATGACTCTGATGTCTTGAAAAGAGGAACTGTTCTATTTGAGTGACTTCCTGGGTGTGAGAGGAAAAGGAAGTGTCAAAAGTTGAGGCCTGGGTCACCCTTCCAGGACTTCTAGGTGCTAACAAGGCTCAGGGAGGGCTGGCAGGATCCGGAAGTGGGTGCTGGTTGGGAGGAGACAAGTTTAGAGGTTCTCTGGGCAGGAAACATGATCTGATTCATTCATTTATCTGCAAATATTTGCTGGGCCTCCTCTGTGTTTGGCACATACTCGCCACTGAGACCAAAGC
The DNA here is from genome assembly GCF_020171115.1 of Neogale vison. NCBI lineage: Eukaryota > Metazoa > Chordata > Mammalia > Carnivora > Mustelidae > Neogale > Neogale vison. The sequence continues at coordinate 158,737,527 of NC_058097.1, forward strand.
CCTGACAGAAGTCTCCAGTTTACACATTCACCTCCTTTTATCTGGTAAAAACGAATCCAGCCCTGGCCTGAGGAGAGCATTTGCCCGGACCCCACCTACCTTTTTCCTGCTCAGCTGCTTCACTAAGTTCTGGAAGCTTGAGCCCCACTAAGTTCTGATTTCTTATCAGGATGTGCTCCTTTTTAGGGGAAGAAGAAAACAACATTTCAGACAATAACATCAGGCGGAGCTCTTCTCTTGGTTCTATTTATGCCTCTGTGACCACCCAGCCTTATGTGGGAGGTACTAGGGGCAGCCTCAAAGGTGGGTGGACAGCTATGACATGGTGACATATGAAGGACACCTGGAAGACTTCTCCTCTCCCAGCCCATAAAAGTGTCCGAAACCCCACCATTAGCACCACATTTCTTGGGTTAAGACTTGTCCGTGGCATGGTCTGCCTTTTAAGTAAGCCTGAGGGCCTCAGGGCAAATGACTTCCAGCCACACTGTGGCTGAGAGTTATATGACAAACAGAAGCAGAGCCCAGGGCTCTGGGGACAGGATGGTCACCTGGATGTGTATGGAGCTTCTGCTGGAAATTTTGTTGAGCCCATGACTGTGCTTCAAGCTGGCTAGAGCTTCCTGCCCTGTTGTTCAAGGCAGCGAATGCCCATTTCTAGGAGTTGTGACCTCTCCTACCCCAGTTTCCTCAGGGGCTGGCTATGGCACCCCTAGAGTTGTTAAACTCTCCAGACAAATGAGGCCTGAGAATTGCTGCCCCACTATGCTGCTTGGGGCCTTGGCAGTCGAAGCCCAGGGGAGATGGGGATGCTGACCACAAGTTAGTCAGCACCAGACCAGCACTTCCAACATTTGAGAGATCTCCTCACGCCTTGTGACTTGTGCGTAAGAGGGGATTTTCAGTCTCCCATGTAGCAGGGGCCACTTGAGTGGTTTGTCCCCTGGATAAAGAAGAAAAAGGGAGGGGACAGCAGAGGGTGCTCCTGGCCCAAATGGAAGCAATGGGCCATGGCCCTTTACCTGTTCCCTTAGCAGCTCCCTGCAGCCTCCAATTCAGAGCATGATGGAAAGTTTCTGAATAGGAATGAAGGTTTCTGAATAGGACACATTGCAATGTGTCCCTGCTAACACAGAAACCTCCTCACTTGTGCTTGACTGCTATCAGATGCCTCTTTTCCTTCCCCAGCTCACACGCCTTCCGTAGGGGAGCCAAGGAAGTTTTGTCCAGTTCTAGCCGTGAGGGTGCCAGGGCCCACCCCATGGAGTCCCAGTTGCCTTGGCCTGTGGCCTGGGTTGGTCCTCTGGGGAAATGGGACTGGATAACAATTCCTTGTCCTGTTCATCTCTTTTCACCCTCACATCCTATCTCGGTCCCGTACATTGCTGGATATTCCCAATCACCCCTTGCGTAGGGTTGTCTCCCCATGAGAGACTACTGTGCCTGGTTTGATGACCGGTGAAAAATGGGGCCATCATGGACAGCGGAAGAAATTCACCACAGGGGGAGCAGCCCCTCATAGCCATCATTATACTTGAAGATGGACTTGAAGCCCTTGGTTAACAGGCATGAGGAAGGAAAGTTCAGGGACCTGACAGAGGGAAAATCTATTCCATCCTTGGCATGACAAGGCACTCTATCAAGGGCTTCCTGTTTATGAGCTGCCAGCTCTGGCTGGAGGGGAAAACACAGCCTAGTACTGAGGGCCCATGTGCCCATCCGTCCACCTGCCTTCCCCTTAAAATGTGACTTTGTGTGGCAACTACATCCCACTGATCTCACCCTAGGAAGGGAGGTAAAAGCACCTGAAACATATAAGAAGAAGATGCTGCACAGTGGGCCTGATTTATCAGGATGAGGAAGTTTTGGGACCCATAAGGCCCAAGTCCAGGCCACAGCTGCCCTGCCTAGCAGTTCAGCCCAGAGGTCTCCAGCCCAGGGCACACCCTGCCCAGCTGGCCCCCAGGAACTTACCTCACGGAGCTTAGACAGTTTTTGCATCCGTACTGGCTGCACTTGTATCTGGAAGTCTTTGAGTCCGGGTGCCTTGGCCAGCTTGCTGCCCCCTTTGCCTGAAAAACGCTTCTCTTCCTCTGCCAAAGGCAGCTTGGCAAGCACTTTCTGCAGCCGGGGGCCAGGTTCTTCAGGACCGCTATCCCAGGAGACTCCCCGCTGTAGGGGTGGCCGGGAAGCAGGGGGCCGCAACTCTGCTTTTGAGCCAAATTTTGACCCTGTCAGCTCCCCAGCTGTACCTTTTCCCTGGGGGCTCAGGGGAGCCACCCCTCCAGAGCCCTGGGCTGGACCTCTAGGCAGAGGGTTGCCTTCCTTGGCTGTCTTCAGAAGTGCCTTTCCCAGCTCATTTTCAGCAGGGCCAGGCTGAGGGCTATTCAGAGCCATTTTCCCACCACTGCCTATGCCAGAAGCTGGGCCTTTGGGTGTGGCCTCAGGGCATTGGAGGGGATCGCAGTTTTCCTTCTGGTCAATTGCGGTCTCTTTGGATTTCTCAACTGTGGGAGAACGAGGAGTCAGCCTGCCCTGAGACACTTTCCTCTGGTCATTCTGCTTCCGGTCAGCTAACCCTTTGGAGACATTCTGAAAGAAACAAGGTAGAGCTGGGACCCTGGAGGCAGGCTGGAGAGGGAAGAGGTGGGGCCACTTCCACTGTGGGGCCTCTGTCCCCACAGACCCTGCTAAGGTGGCTGTGTGTATGTGTGTGCACTGAGTGGAAGGGGAGGGCTTCTCAGTCCAATATAAACCAGTAAAGGAGGATGCACAGACAAGCCTGAGGTCTATAAAACACAGAGGACAAGGGGACCTGTCATTCACAATCTTCCAAGGACCTCCCAAGGGCTAGGGACTGTGGAAGACAGTGGAATAGTAGACCGGTTGGGGGCAGTCACAAATTTCAGCCTTGACTCAGTTGCCCCAGTTTCTAGTCTTGACTCTTCCTGGCAAGGCCCTTAACTCTTTAGGGACTCAGATTTCTCATCAGATTTGTGAGCCCTCTGAAACTATTGCCAATGTATATGTGTGTTTATGTGTGCATATGGTATGGATTTTTCTGGGAAGAGAAACCATGGCTTTCAGCAATATTGCATAGAATTCCATGATCCAAAAATGGTTACGGATCTCTGGATCAGGTGATTCTTGCAAAGGTGATTATCTTACCACTTAGAAGTTCTAAGATTCTGCACTCTTATTTCATTTCTCAAGGGAAACCTGCTTTGTGAGGAGGATTTGTATGGCTACCTTGCTTGAGTGGCAAAACTCTGCCAGAGGACTCTATCCTAGCCCCAGTTCTAGATGAGATTGTATTTCATGCTGCCCTCAGCATCACCTTGAGCACTTTGCTCTGAGCAGAGGTGGGACCCTCCTAGTGCTCATCAGCAAAGATGAGATTTTCCAGGCTGCCCCCAAGAGGAATCCCAATCAGGAACTGGAACTTTAATTTTTACTAGAGTGACAAAAGCATCTGTCTTGTCTGACTGTTCCTGGGCCCAGCAGTCTCCCTAGTCTATGGCCAGTGGCCCTAGTGAAGGAGCCAGGTTATAGGGTTAAAGTGAATGTGAATCCTGCCTCCTTACCCCCCCATACTTTAGACTTCCAGTCATCATTGAACAGAGGAAACTTCTAGCCTCCCCAGCCATGACACTCCACTCACACTTACTTACAGGCTTCCCAGGGCTAGCCTAGACTTTTGGAACAGTGTTTCCCACCCAAATCACCCAAATTGGACAGAGTTCACACTCACAGGCTCGCCAAAGTGAGGTGAAGAGACTTCGGCCTCATCCCCCTTCTGCTGGAGAAAGTGAACACAAGTCAGACAGCAATGCAAAGAGACCATATCTCCTCTTAAATGTCCTCGAAGTGGTATAGATGCTTTCCCCTCCCAGCACCGTCATCTCAGTGGGTCATGAGGGCCTCTCAGGGGTTAAGGGATAAGGGGAGAGACCAGTTGGCATAGAAACCCCAATCAGGACCCCTGTTACCTGTGGTGGTGCTCCAGGCAAAGGGGACTGTGGGTCGCTGCATGCATCCAAACCTGGAGTAGTCCAGACACTGGTGAGTGATGTCTAGCCCCTCAGACCATCAGCTGTCCCTTTAGCAAAAACATATCTACCTCCCCAGAATGCCCTCCCTTGGTTCCCCAGCCCTCCCTTGGTTGTCAGTAATGCCTGACATTTTAAGTACATTTCACATGTCACATTCTATGGGGAGCCCTCATTTAATCAGCACAGAAACCACATGAGGAAACTGAGGCAGAGGGAAATCAAGGCCGTACAGCCAGGAAATCTCAGCACTGGGAATTGAATTGAACCCAGGATGCCTGGTCAGAGCCTGAGTTTGCCCAACATCTCTGAAAAGGGCAGGCTGTTCTCCCTGGCACCATGCCCCTTTCGGAGCTGGTTTAAGGGTGTGGCCCTGTACACAGTCTAATGAAAGGGAAGAAACCAAGAAGAAAAGAGTGGCTCAAATAGAGACCTTTTTGAATAAGTTCTGGGGTAGCCCCTCTCTGAGTTCTCTCTTAGCAGAGAACATCAGTTGTAGCCCCTTTCCCACAGCCTGGCCTCTGTCCTCACCTACCTAGACTCATCTGGGGCAAGGCCTGTTTCCCCACACTAGCTCAAAACCCCAATAGAAAGTACATCTACCTCCTCAGAGGCAGCCCGACCAGGCCTAGCTGGGAGTCCTCTGGGGAGGAGGCCAAACAGGGGTCCTGACTAGAAAGCCTGCAAGATGGGATGCATCCTGGTCGGACCAGGGGTTGGACTCAGCTGCCACCCAAAGGGAGAAGCCAGGACAGGAAACCTGGTACTGAACCTCACCAGGTGGTGTGGAGACAATAAGCGAGTTGCTTTGAGAGGAGTTTGGAGAAGCTCCGGGACTGAAATTCGGGGAAGCAGCTATGGATACAGACACAAACTGGCCAGCATTCATGAAGGTTTATGACTTCAGCCTAACAAAGATATCCTTTCGGGCATTTTTGACCCCTGGGAACTGGGACTGCTTTGTCAGGTTAGGGGCTGATTCTGGACTGCCATGTGACTACCACAGGAGGACTCCATCCATGCAGGGAGGTCCAAGAGCCTGTGCACGTGGGCCTCACACAGAGATTTCTCTCTATGTAGGATTAAGGGATGGGGAATCCATGTTAAATTCATGGGTATCATAAGAGCTGACATTTCTTGGTGAAACAGAAAGCCACAATAGTTCCCAAAAATTAAAAGTGTAGTTTTCTGGGTTAGAGTTGGATCAGTATTTTAGAGCTTCTGAAATAGGGTAAGATGCCCTCTCTTAACAAAATCTTCACAAGGATCAGTCCTCCTGGCACCTAGCCTGGGGGCAGGCAAATCAAAAGCCACCCCTTGGAAGCAGGCCTCCCACTACAATTGGATCCTGGCCCTCCCTATCCCCTACCCCACCTCGGAGGGGCTCAGGGCAGCCACCTGTATATCCTACCTGACAGGGAGTCTCCGGGGCCGCTCCTGGACTTCCTCCCACGGCGGGTCAGGAATCGTTCACTCACCAACTTGGCTTCTTCCAGCAGTGCCAGGTTTTTCTTCTTGTCCTCTTCTGAGATGCTGATATCCGGCAGCTGGTCATTGACCAGGTCAATAACGTGCCCTGCGGGGTCTACAGTGGGAGGGTGAACTCAGGTCGAGAACCACACAATCCTTGGCCCCTCACACCTTAGCCCAGGGAAGCTGCCCAGAGCAAACTCAGCCCACTGAGGGTTGCCTCAGCAGGTCTGTCATCTGTGGCTGTGGCAGGTCCTCTGTAACAAATGGTCATGAAGCCACCTAGGTTTCCAGTACTGTCCTAAACTCTGCCATTAGGAAGGCCATCAGGAGCTCCCCCTCCATGTGATCTTTTCCTAGAGTGTTGTTCTTTCTGGTCTCTATTTCAACAAGCTAGAGAGCTTAAGGTGTGTGGATAAAGAGCACTCCAAAGATCATGGCCACCTTCCCTCCCTTCTTTCCTCTACTCACACTATCTACCCCCACCTTTCTCCAGAACTGACTCTTCTCCAGCAGCGCTTCTCTGGGTGAATGACACCACTTTCCCCAGCTGCTTGGAACCATGGGAATCACTCCATACTCCTTCCTCGGTCTCTTGATATCCCATCAACTGATCATCAAGTCCTGATCATGATTTGCCTCAGAAACATCTCTGGAACTTGTGTCTCCTCTCCATTCTTGTTCCTTACATCTTACCTGCACAATTACAACAGCTGCTTCATAGGTCCTCTACCTTCACACTATCCCCTTCCTCCCATCTCCCACTGCCACAGAGTGACCTTCTTAAGAGCCATATCTGACCTTACACTTCTCTGCTGACCTCACATCATCAGGATTCCTCATGGTCCCTAGTCATGTGCCAATGCCAGACTGGGCCCTGCATCTTTACCCATCCCACATACTTCTCCAAAGGCCCTTCCCCTTCCCCCTGATGGTGAACATCTTTCACTGTGCCTCTCTAGCCCCCCTTCCCCCTTCTTCCAGTCATTTGCATTAGGTGAAGCCTCAGTTTGCGTTGGGTGAAACCCCGCTGAGTCTCAATTATGTTAGTTAAGAAGGAGCTAAACCCTATCCCCCAAACTCACCCGAGCCTTGGCCAATAGGTGAGTTCAATCCCCCTGTCTACAGTGATTGACTCAGGGATCACCACAGAAGGCCAAGGAGAGGCAAGTCTGGGAATTGTGTTGAGTACACAGAAGAATCACTCTCTTTCCACTGATGGGATATAAGCCTGGGGTTGCTGGTAGCCATTTGCCAAAAAGAAAGCTAACGCATGGGTGGAAATTTGAGAGATGGGATGAGCTGATTGCTAATGACCCAACTAGAGCACCTGGATTCAGCACTCCTTGAAAACACAAACTCTGGCTTTATTTGTATGTATGTATGTGTGTATGTATTTTTTCTTTCTTTTTTAAAATTAACATACAATTTATCTTTTGGTCTGTGATTCATCAGTCTTACACAATTCACAGTGCTCCCCATAGCACATACCCTCCCCAGTGTCCATCACTCAGCCACCCCATCCCTCCCACCCCCCTCCACTCCAGCAACCCTGTTTGCTGTTTCCTGAGATTAAAGTTTGTTTCCTGAGATTAAAGGTCTCTTATGGTTTGTTTCCCTCTCTGGTTTTGTCCTGTTTCATTTTCCCCTCTCTTCCCCCATGATCCTCTGCCTTGTTTCTCAAATTCTGTATGTATGTACTTTTAGTGTAAGATAGTTTGAGTTTTTCTATCATTTGGAAGACTCCTAACTAATTCATGCAGCAGAGCATTCAGTTACTCTGTTATGGTTCCTGCTCCCCTACTATGTTGTTTCTTCCACCCAGAATGATTTTTCTTTCTTTTTCTATCTGTCCAACTTCCTAAGGCACAACTCAAATATGCTGTCTTCTGGACAGTCTTCCCCCTCCCCAGACAGAATTGATCCCCTTCTTGCCTCAGTTTCCCTAACACTTCTTTAAAGGGCCTTATAATATGGTGTCCTGATTATATCTGTTCACTTCTGAGTCTCTTCATAGACTATGAACAACATGAAGGCAGAGACCAAATCTATATCATATATATATATATATATATATATGTAAAATATCTGTGTTCCAATGGTCCAGAACAGACCCAGAACATTGCCCAATCATTTGGGTAATGAGTTGGTGATTGGGGCAGCAACCTGTGCATTCAAACACATGCCTACCTGGATTTGGGCCTTTCTAGCAGGAGGTAGAGGACTTTGCACCCTATGGCCCAGAATTGAGCTTCACCCTGCTGTTCTCTTTGACTTCCTCATCCTTCTCTTTACCCTCTTGCCTTGTCTTTTTTACCAAAATAAATTAAAATTAGATATCATACTTCTTCTGGGCCCAAACACAGAGGGGCAGACTGACTTTGCTTTCTTGGGCTTGTAGGTATAGACCTGCCTCAGAATTAGGAGAGGGGAAGGGGCTGAGCTGCCAGATCTCGGTCTTCCTGCTCAAACATACATTCAGCTGGACCCCTATGTCTGGTTGCAGAAATAAGATAATTACACAAGCCCTTACCCACAGAAGTCAGTGAAGCAGTGGAAACCTTCAGGTGTCGGTGAGAAAGCCTCCTGTGGGGACTGTGAGCTCTGAAAGACAGAACAGAGTCATCTTGTTAAGAAAATTTGTCCATAGCTTGTAAATAGGTAAATAGATACCTGTATATTCTTTCAAAGTCATTCTAGAGCATCATCTTATAAGCCTACGCTGGAGAACTTGTTAGAAATGCAAATTCTCAGTTTCCACTCCAGACCAAACAGATCAGAAACTCTGTGACATGGTGCCCAGCCATCTGTGATTGAACATGCCCCCCCCCCCCCACAGGGTGATTCTGATGCTTGCTAACATTTTTGAAAAATTGCTCTAAGGAAATGTAACTTTGGTTATTTACTTTTCATTAGGGCCCCCACTTTGAATGAACATCTAACTGTAGAAAACTCATAAAATATGAATAATTGTCTGATAGAGATATAGATGATTTATTTCTGTTGGGGAAGAAAGATAAAAAACAAGGTTTCATTGTCTTGTGGAACATTAACCTATTTTATATCAAACTTAGTCATCTTATTCCAGCATTCTTTTCCTCCCCACTGATTATATATGTATTTCCATTTCTTGTATCCTCTTTTGAACTGACTTTGTCATCCTGATGGTTTTCTCATCAATGAGTTAAATAAATCTTTGACACATGCTCACTGTATTTTTTTTCTTCCAATTTATTTATTTTCAGAAAAACAGTATTCATTATTTTTTCACCACACCCAGTGCTCCATGCAAGCCGTGCCCTCTATAATACCCACCACCTGGTACCCCAAACTCCCACCCCTCTGCCACTTCAAACCCCTCAGATTGTTTTTCAGAGTCCATAGTCTCTCATGGTTCACCACCCCTTCCAATTTACCCAAAAGCACATACCCTCCCCAATGTCCATAACCCTACCCCCCTTCTCCCAACCCCCCTCCCCCCAGCTCACTGTATTTTTGTGTGAGAATGATCTTTGTAGCTTTTTGAAAATTACACTTAGTCTTACTCCAGCCCGACCAATGCATATGTTAGTTCTGGGTCAAACTGAGGCAGGGACATCACTGTGTACATGAGCCAGTGTCCTTCCCAAGGGGTCATCTTCCTCCCAGGACCCCCTTTGCCCAGGGGCAGGATTCTTTGGTCAAAGACTCTTATCTCTCAGGTCTGTTTGCAACTATCTGGGCAGTTATTATGGGAAACTACCCTGCTATTATTTGTGCTTAAAGGCTAGCAATGTACAAGAACCAAATCCAGGAAAAGAAAAATAATTTGGGGGCAGGAAGGGAAAGATAACAGAGAAATCTCAAGCTCTTGCTCTCATTTGGAAAAACTGCTTGATTCTATTTCATCAATAAAATGATCAAGAAAGAAGATTTATAAAAAGTATATATAGCCATATAATCCTCATATGCTAGGAAATATTATTCTTCACAGTGCAAAGATTAGGCACATGAGATTTACCTGTTGACGAAGTTTTTGTCAGTTTCTCCTTCTGGTGAACTGGCATCCCCAGTCAGGATGATGGTAGGTGGACTGCAGGATATTCCTGCAGTGTGAGGGCCCTGGTGGTTCAGAACAAAACACAGGTGGAGTTAGGCTTAGGATGGTGGAAGCTTCCAGGACCTAGAGTTGGAACATTTACTCCAGTATTATGGCACTCAAAACCATATTTATAAGGGTTGAATACAGTTTATTTGGATTGTTCAGGGGAAAAGAAAGAAAGAAAGAAAAAGAGAAAGAGAAAGAAAGAGGGCAGTTTCTCCTTCATTCCCCAGCAGACACTCAGTGAGCTTAATGTGGTCTACTTTTTATGAATTAAGTTTACAGCGAGGTATACAGGGTATACAGTGAGATCCCACACTTGGGTAATCGTGACATTTGGATAAAGGTGATGTGTTCAATGGGTCACGGAATATGCAGTTTGATTGTGTAACCTTGAAAAATGTTTATCTGAAGAAATACACATTTCTGAAATTAGAACAAATGTTATTAGCCAGTCCTTAGATTTTTGAGGTATTTCAAAACCACTAAACAAAATAAAACTAATAATAGCAAACATGAGTCATTCCATTCTAGGTTAGTAAGTTTGTAGTGAAATCGGTGTACTATTACACATTGATGGCTGTGTGAATGGTAAAACCATATCAGGGCTGTAATAAATGCTGATTGAATGAGTGAGTGAAAGAATAAAATGAAAGCAATATAGGATATAGAGCAAGGTCCATAAAGATGTACATCAGTCTGCATTTCCCCACAACTCTGTACGGAGGATAAAAATAGGACTAGGTAACAGTAATACACAGTCTCTCTGGTTCTTTTGCCACCTACTCCTATAGTACATCCTTTTAAAAATCGTTCCCAGTGTTATGGACGTAGGGGAGGGTATGTGATATGGTGAGTGCAGTGAAATGTGTAAGCCTGATGAGTCAGAGACCTGTACACCTGGGGCAAATAATACATTATATGTTAATTTAAAAAATCATTCCCAGTTATGCCTGGAATCTCTCTAGGGGTTTACTTATATGTCCTCTCATCATTTTCCTTCTGTTCTTCCTTGCCCTCCTTACTGGCGTGTATTGTCAAGGCTCTCTGTGAACACCCTAACGTCCCTGCCAGGGCCTGTCTCCCAGCACTCTCAAGCATGTCACACCAACTCCCACAGTTGGAGTGGCTTCCTGGAGCTTCAGGGCAGTAGGTCCCCGTTGCCACTTCCTCTGTTGGTGGACTTTGTCTTCCTGGAGCCTCTGGGCAAAGTGTTCTCAATTCTACTGGCCCTGCTAAAGCTGTCGCCTGGGAGCTGCCCTTGTCCAGGGTTGAGCTGTGTTCTTGAGCACTTACTGTGCAAGGTGGGGAAGAGGTCCTCTCTCCTTTTCACATTATTACTTGTTGTTAAGTGGGTCCCATACAGTGCTATCTAGGCTTCTTAAATCCCACAATTTTTAGTGAAACCAACTGTTCCTGTTTTCATTTGTATCTCCTCCCTTGCTTAGCCTCAAACATAAGGCTGGGTAAGCTGGAGAAGTGTCTCTGAGCCCCACCAGGGAATGCCAGATCCCTATGGTCTAGACCTCTTCAGCTGGAGGGAGGTGTAGGGACTGGAGAAGGAGGAAGCATTCAGAATCCCTGGGCACATGGAAAGAAAGTTGAAACAGGGACTTTGGCTGGATAGGAAGCAATAGGAAGCAGCACTGCCTCTTATAAGAATCCTACAGAACTGTGCTCAGATTTCTGCTCATCATCCACTAGCTGTGTGTTCTTGAGAAAATTATTTAACCTCTCTGGGCCCCATGATCATAAAATTCAATATACAAGGTTGATATAAGGATTAAAAATAGTATTGAGAAAGCACCTAGCACATGACTAGCTGTTTTCAATAGTTATATTGCTGTAAGATTACTTTTCTCTCTCATTCAACAGAGACACTTTAGTTATTCATCATGTGTCAGGCGCAGCTTGAAAAACGAAGACCCTCAAGACCTCACAGCCAAGCAAGGGATATAGAGAAGTAATGAAATATAATAAATTTAAGGTGATAAGATATGGACCACATTCTGTGAAAGCTCAAAGGAAAGGGAAAAAAATTCCTCAGGGGAATTGGAAAAGACTCTCCAGGAAGACATTTCAGCTAGGTTTTGAGGGATGAATGGGAGCCTGTAAGACAAAGATATTAGGGGAGAGGTTTTGGGCAAAAGGAACAGCATTAGCAAAAGGCATAACTGGGCATTGGGGATTTATCAGTGTAATTGGAGCATGGACTCTGGGGTATGTAAGATAGGAAAGTTCAAGGATGGGTGCTGCAGTATTGTGGTTTATAAGAAATTATATGTATTTGGTCATTCAGTATTATATGTATTCAGTAGTCTTATAATTTATAAGAAATTATATGTTTTTGGTATTCAGTATGTATTTGACCAAAATACATTTTTCATAGACATTTGGTCTTCATCCACAGTTCCTGGCTCATGGCTTCCAAGATCCTTAGAATTTCCTGAATGATAAGAGCAATGGGAAGATTTTTTGTTATAATACTTGGTCTCTTTCCTTAGTTCTTAAACTCCCTTCAGAGCCATAAAGGTGAAATGGGTGACTTATTACCTATAACAAACCCTTTCCACCACAACTGGGTTTACACTAATGAAGGTGACTTTTGCAAAGCACCTAAGTATGGAAGCTGGTTGCCAGGGGTAACAGCCATGAATAGAGGGTTGGAACTTTCAGTCCCACCCCCTGATTTCCCAGGAGGTGAGAGGGACTAGAGGTTGAATCAATCACCAATGGCCAATGAGTTAATTAATCATACCTAAATAATGAAGCCTCTATAAAAACCCAAGAGGAGGAGTTTCAGAGTGCTTCCATTTTGGGGAACCAAGACACTTCCACATGTCACTGTGCCACATCCCAAGCTCCACAAGGACAGAAGCTCCTTTATTCAGGACCTCATCCTACATATCTCTTCATCTGCTGTTGATGCATATCCTTTAATATCCTTTGTAATAAGTCATTAATCTAGCGAATAAATGGGTTTTCCTGAGTTCTATGAGTCACTCTAGCAAATTATCACACCTGACGAGGAGATTATGGGAACCTCTAATTTCTAGCCAATCCATCAGAAGCACAGGTGATAACCTGGGCTTGTGACTGGTGCCTGATGTGGGGGACGGAACCCTTTACCTATGGATCCATCTCCAGGTAGATAGCATCAGAATTGAGTGAGTTCTTGGACACCTTTCTGGTATCAAATAATTGTTTGTTGATAGGGGGAAGCCTACAACACATACAAACATGCCTATGTTGGACTTAGGTCCAGAAAGCTAATTTAGGGGCAAATAATGGAAGTAGAATAAAAGGTTGAGCCAACTTCTGTTAACATTGGGCATTACTCCAGTGAGTTTGATTTTTGTGGTTTTGGAGATGGAGAGCACTGAAGGTTGGGTTTGGGATTAATTTGACCAACAAAAGAGAGAACATAGAAATGTTGACAGATGTTCCATTTATGGATCATCATGGCACACATTGGTTGAGTTGAGGAAAATATCCAGTTATTACAGCATCATCCTTCTAGGAATTTTGAGGAACTTTCAATAAATTGGAGCTGTGTTACTCTCCATCTGGACACCCACAGTTGGCCAGGGTACAGTGACAGAGAGTCAGCATGATGCTTATGGCTGGAGCCAGAACTGGCCAGACTGTCCTTATAACTCCAGAGCTCCAGTCCCTCTAAGAACACAGATATCCATTCTTCTGTCAAGGACTCCTCTTGTAAGAGATCCTCAGGAAGTTTCCAAAGAAGCAGCAGCTCCTTCGATGGGTTGTATAAACTTGATGAACTAATGATGATCATTCTTGATGGTTACTTGATTTGTCCTTCTGTTACCTTATCTCTTAGTCCCCATAACCCATAACTATAAAATGATCAAAAGGCCTGCTCTGTCTCAAAAGAAGTTTGTGTGAATAGAATGAAATGATGAATGTGTATATGCTTTGATAAGTCTCATATAATATACAAAAACCCATTAATCACAATTATCATTAAAATGAACAATGGCTCTACTCAGTTCTCCCCACCTTTTGTCCCCTGGTAGGAGGCCAGCAAGCAGCAGAGAGGCTGGGGCCTTCCAAGGGGCCAGGAGGGAAGCAGGAGAATCTTGGGTCATGATGTGGGTCTTGATGACACACAGTGGAACAGTATCCAGAAGAGCTGCTGGGGTCAAAAAGGGGAATCAGCTTGTCAAAATGGCAGGTCATGGGCTGGAGCTGGTGTAGGCAGGGCCAGGGGTAGGTCCCTCTTTACTGGGAAAACTGATAAAGAGGGAGGAATGGGGAGGTTTTCTACTGTGTGGATTCTCCAGTGAGCAGAAAGAAGGGCTGAAGTTTATCCAGAGGCTTCTCTTCATGTCACTACAAGGGCTTGTTATTGATGTGGTTTCTCGGATCTCAACTAGGGAATAAGCCTTTTCTCTGAGCTACAAATTCCCTGTGGTACAAATCAGAGACATAGAGGGCTGTTTGATGTGAGTAGTGTTTATAAGTTTTTATATTAGTTGCTAACATTCTATAATTGGAATTCCCTAAGTTCTGGATTTCCTGCTTTTCCTGAAAAAACCAAGAGACCAAGCAATCTTGGGTCTACATTTCTGCAGAGTAACTTTTGGTCTGCTTCTGCTGGCTTGCTTCAATCATTTGTGCTCCCTGCCTGGCCCTGAAGGCATCCAGGTTACTGTCCCTGTGTGCACAGTTCTTAACCTATCTTGGCTTTCTGGAGCACGGGAGGTTTATGCTTAAAGCCTCCTCCACTCATGACACCTTTTCTTTTCTAAACCACTTTATTAAGGTATGATTGACATATGAAAAGCTATACATATTTCATGTATACAACCTGACGAGTTTAGAGCTAAGTATACACTTATGAAACTCTTTTCATAATTTATGCCATAAACCTATCCATCACTTCCCAAAGTTTCTTCCTGCCTTCTTATTTATGTACTACTATTATTATTGTTGCTGTTGTTGTGATAAGAACACTTAAAAGATCAACCCTCTTAGCAAACTTTTAGGTATACAATACAATATTGTTAACTCTAGGCACTAAGCTATACAAGAGATCTCTAGGACTTAATCATCTTGTATAATTCCGACATCATCTTGATGAGGTTTCTTTCCATACAGCCTCGTGGGAGAATTCCATTTGAAACACTGACTGTGCTTACAGTATGTTTGAAGTTCCTTCCCTGGGTGGAGTTTATTTTGACCATGACTGTTTGATCTCTAGAAATTACCTTATTTGTGACTTTCAGACTGAGAATTTCTATCTTGTATGAATCCATGAGGGAACAGGAAGAAATGTACTTTGGCTAACATGTCATTTTCATTTTATTATATCATATGGTTTTTGCCATCCCTTGGGATAGGCTTTTTTAAATTCCCAGCAGGCATTAATGCAGATGGGGTAGGTCTGCATAAAAGGGGCAGGAGAACCAAACATCAGTTTCTTCATGTTGTGTTCTGAAAGAAAACTTGTGCTAGTGCTGAGGGGATTATAATATATACCTCCAACAATTTTATATATTCAGGCTGCTAAGTAAGTAGAATATAATTAATTTATTGATTAAATTTTCTTGACACACTGCCTATTTCCCAAAGCAATTTGAAGTAACCAGCAATGAGATCTATGACTTTTAAAAAGGAGGCTTTTTTGGGAGAAAATTTGATAATTATAAACATCCCTAGGAGATAAAGAGAAATGCATGCTTCTAACTATCCATGGTTTGACTCTGAAGTTAAACTGTTTGACCTGAAACCTAATGAATCTGTGATCCATGTGGTCCAGACTCTGAGAAAAATTGCTTTAAAGAATTATTCAGCAAATACAAAAAGGCAATAGAAGAACTCCATTCTTCACTCTCACGCCTGCCCTTTGACTTTTCACTTCCTTACCTCCCCACCTGAAGCCTTTCTTCTTCTCCCTCCCTCCTCAACTTACCCTTCCAGCTCCATCCATTTACTTATTGTACATATTGTCTAAACTTTCTCCTTATGATTGACTTAGTTTTCAAAATCTTAGGGTCTAAGAAAGGTCACTGTGTACACTTTCGCACACTATCATGCTTTATTCTCCCCATTCATCCAGCAGACTTCCGAATGCTTATTATGTGCTATGATCTATGCTAGGGCCTGGGAAGAGAAAAGTGAATTAGGCAGGTCTCTGAAATGCTTCTCAGTTAGCACAGTGGGATGGGGAATGAGGAAAGTACCCCCCACACCCACCCCAGGTAGCGCCCAGGGCCTGGTGCCATTAGTTTTGACTGTGACATAAATGGTCTGCAACACACTGGAGGAGCAGCTTTCTGGTGGAAGTTTTCTCTGCCTCCTGGCTAAAGGCCACTTTCAGCAAAGTTCTCCTGAGGTGGCTGTCATGTATGGGGCTGTAGGCATCCTCACTCAGAAAGGGCAGAGGCCCTCACACAGAAAGGCTGAAACAAGCCACGGGTGGCAAGTGCCAAGCATGTAACCACAAACACACACAATTCAAAGCTGCTTAAAAACCAGGAGGCATAAAGCAATCAGGGAGAAATCCTCTAATCCCCTGACGGAATGTCCTGGAATGCTCCTTACTCTCCTTCCAACGTGTGCAGAATATGCAATAATAAAATCAAAGTGTTCTTTCCCTAATCGGTACAAAGAATGGCTGAATAAGCTCTGGGCAAAACTGTTTTTGTGGGGAACATTCAGTCTTCTATGGGCTGTTTCAGTTCAGCAAGCTCTAGGAAGACAGGAATCCAGGAGAGTTTGGGAGATTCCAGGGACCCTCTGGAATGAATTCTGCCAGAGTTTAGTGTGAGTGATGCGTGTAAATACTCCTCCCTGCTCCCACCCTGAGCTGCCAAACAGAAGACAGGGCCTCAAGGAAGCTTGCCGTGCGCATGTCCAAACACAGTCTTCCAGTGAAGTTATTCACTTTAGGACTTCAAGGGCCTTGAGCTTGAGAGCCACAGTAATTCATGCATGACACAGCTACTCACTTACTAGCTGCGTGACCTTGGGCAAGTTACCTCACCTCTCTGTGTCTTGGTTACCTCTTCTGTAAAAAAACTATCTCACAGGGTAGTTACAGTAATTAAATGAATTAATACAGAAATAAGATTGCTAGTTAAAATACAAGATGTCCAGTTACGTTTGGATTTCAAATAAACAACAAATAATTTTTTTAGTGTTGTGTGTGTCTCAAATATTGCATGGACATAACTGTATTTTCATTTCATTAAGTCTATAGCTCGAAGTAGAAAGCTCATAGAAGCACTTGGCACTTAGTAAATTGCTCATTAAGTGTCAGATGTTATATTCTGTTATTGTTACCTTTGTGGTTGAATTAATTACTTTGGAGTTTGGTTCTGAGAAGATTGTTGTTTTTAGTTTTGAGTCTGATCAACCACTTGGAGTTAAGTTAGGAGGGCCTTACCCTCTGGTCATGAAGCCACAGAGCATCTCCCAGGGCATCTGACCACACAAGCTCCCGTGGTCTTGTAATCAATGACTCCCAGAGTGGTCTTGTGATCATTGACTCTCAGAGAAGCCCATCTCCAAGACCACCTTCACCTGGCTCCACTTCCTCTCTTACCACCTGCCCCTCAGATCAAGTAGAGCTTCCCTGTGTGGGTTAAAGACACAAGAAGCAAAGGAACAAATGTGGGTAGAGGGCAGTGACACTTTCTTAGACCTACTGTGTGTGAGGCCCTGTCCCAGACACTTCTGATATGTTTCCTTATTTCATCCTCTCCAGCAATTCTGCAAATGAACAAGATACCCATCCACAAATTGGGTGTGATAATGCCTCCTGATGTCATCAGATCATGAAGAGGAAAGTGAAGTCCCTAAGCATGGAATAGGCTATGGATACATTTCTTTTCCCTCCCTCTTTTCTCCCCTTCAATCCCCACTTTATCAATGAAAAAACAGATTTTCCCAAGGCTGTACAACTGGCAAATAGTGGGAAAGAAGGACTACAGACCAGGCCTGTTGGCCTTCCCACTCCACCATGCTACTCTTATAGTTGTTTCCCCTGGTCTTTGATCTTACCTCCCCTGTTTCCTGGTATGGGCAGGATACCCTGACACTCTTCTGTTATTCTTCCAAGTTGCTCCCTCCCTTACAAACCCCTTCCTCTAGGAAGCCCTCCAGCCAGCACAAGTATGAACACACAGCTGGAAGAGAGGTCATCCCCTTACCTTTCCATGGGCCCAGCCTCCCCAGGGATCCATTTCCCTTCCCAGGAGTCAGCCAAGCAGTAGGCGCCTGGGCCATCTCCCACAAGTTCATCCTATAATAAGCCAGCAGGTCACATTTTGTTCTCCTTAAATAAACCTTATAGAAACATTTAAATGTTTATTTCACTCACAAATTCCCAGGAATGTGCAACAGTTTCCTAACCGCCTGGGTGCAGGGATAAATATAGGCCAGTGTCATAGACGGGAATATTATCTTCCTTTCCCCAATGTCACATGACTAGGCCTGGACTAAGAAGCCCTAAGCAATAGCTCCAGCCCCAGCCCTAGCCCTGGCAGGACTGGGGAGTTTAGTTCCTATACTTGGGCCCTGGCAGACAGCCTGAGAAAGACGGACCCTACTAGAAGCCAGTGTGGGGTAATGAAGTTGGAGTAACCTAGCCAGAATCCCACCTAGATGACCTTGGGCACTTCACTTAACTTTTCGGAGTTACATATTCTTAAACATTATGTGGAGCTAATAATTCCTATTTTCCAGACTTATTTTAAGGATTAGACAAGATAAAGCAAGAATAGTGATGATGATGATGGTAACAATGAAGATAGTGAGGGTGGTGGTAGAGGTTGGGCCTTGTGGTGGTTTGTATCCCCAGGTACCTCTCATAGCCTGGAGGACTATCTCTGTAGAAAGGGGCCCTGGCCACAGAGAAAAGTTGATCCTCTTGTGATAGGATAAAAGGACTCTGGGGACTCTCGAGAAAATGATTATTCCAGCAACAAGTCCTAAGACCATGGGAGAGAGCAGAAATTCCTCTGCTGAAGTCTGCTGGACATGGGGCTTTTCCCTGCCAAGCACTGAGGACTAGTTCTGGCTCCCCTAAGTTCCTTAGTGCCCACCCTGTGGATCCCCCTGTGCACCCAAGGCCTGCCTTGCCTCTGGTGAATGCTCTTTTCTGCCATTGTCCACTCTATTCCTAGAAGCCTGGGATCAACAACCACTGGATAATCCTGCCTTCTTCATCACTCCTTTCACTCTCATGACAACAGACCCGAGGAGCATGGAAATACATGCAATGTCTCTTAGTCCTACTTAGTGGAGAATGTATCACCCAATGAGCCATTCACTCATCACCATCTTCTATCCTCTCCTCCTCCCTTCTTTTTCTTTTGTTCCTCCATTTTTTCCTCTCTCCAATCCAGGCATTTAATCATGCCAGGTACCCACACAACCTACCCACCCAGCCTATCACACATCCATCCATCCACCCAATTATCCTCCCAACCTATCACACATCCATCCATCCATCCATCCATCTGTCCATCCACTCATCCATTTACCTGCCCATCTGTCATTCATCCATCCTTCCTTGAGCTCCCACCACATACTAGAGCCTATGCTGAGAACTGGAGATATACACATAAAAGACACAATTCTGACCTAAGTAGCTTATGTGTAGCATAAGATAGGAGACAGGAGAATCAGAAAAACAAAAACTAGTAAGCTACTTCTTTGATCACTATAGGAAATAAAGACAAGTAGTTTTAATATACATTCCTGACCTTCTGTAACAATCAAAATTCCCAAAACACTCTCTCTGCTTTTTCTTTGGTGCTTCCACAGCTACAATCTCACATTGTTACTCTGTGACCAGAACCACTAGAAGCCATCCTGGTGGAACTGTCCTCTTGGCCCTTTTCAAGCTTCTTTTCCATAAAGGATGGGATATCAAGCAACTGCCCCCCATGTATGGGGCCTTTGATACTCAGGACACTGGCTTTATTGTCAGGTAGGGACAAGAAAGGAGATAAAGCCAACAGAAACACTTTAACAGGAAACTCAGGTTTTAATCTCTACACAACCACAACACAACTATGTGGACTTTGACAATTACTTACCCTCACAGAGACACAGTTTCTTCTTCTATAAAATAAAGAAAATAATATCTACTTTAAGGAAATGGGACCACATGGCAGGTGCCCAATAGATGGTTTCAATATCTCATACGTTATCTCCCAATGTTTTACTGATAATTCATTTGAAGATATTTCATTGAAGATTGTAATTGAGGCTGTTCTTGCAAAAGATAATGATAAATGAAGATAAGCTCAGAGAGGATGAATTCAAAACCCTCAATTGGACATTCAAGGTACTGGCCAGTTTCTAGTGTGTGGAGTGTACTTCCTTACCTGCCTCAGTTTTCTCATCTGTAAAATGAAATAATTATCATACCTACTTCCTAGAGTTGTTGTGAGGTTACTGCTTGTAAAGTGCTTAGAGCAGTGCCTATCACAAAAGAAGCCTGGCATGAGGGTTCTCATCAAGTGAGGTGAGGGCATGTCCCCACTCCACACAGCTGTCACTGGGTTCCTAGGGTTTTATGTGCACTGTCTATTTTGTCTTAATCCCATTCCTTACAGACCATTGATTCTTTGGGTCCCAAACCTTTTTCTCACACATTTCCCAAGGGGTCTATGGGGAGGTGTAGATAGAACCCCAGTCTCCTGGCCAGTGAACACAGGGCCTGGACAGCCAAGGGGATAAAATGAAGGGAAAAGCTGGCAATCTACCTTATATGGTAAAGCATGTTGGTAAGCTCTAGATATTTCTGGGGATAGCAAGACCAAGGATCCTCATATTCCTAATCAGAGAAGAGAACACAAAGCAAATTAGATCAGAAAGTAGTTGTCATTAGATTGTAAACCCACAGGGAGGTAAACTCTTTGAGAGTGGGGCCTTAGGTAGTGCTTAATAAACATTTATTGAATGAATTCAATAAACGTTTATAATTAACTCTTGAATGTGGGTTAGAAATTATATGTGGAGTTTTTTAAGAGTATTGTACTCTAAACATATTCTCTCTTCTTTATAATTTTCTTAATAACATTTTCTTTTCTCTAGCTAACTTATGATAAGAATGTAGAGAATAAGATGTATAATATAACAAAATATGTGTTCATGATTTTTTATGTTATCAGAAAGTCTTCCAATCAACAGTTTTCTATTAGTAGTTAAGTTTTCCAAGAGTCAAAAGTTATACATGGATTTTCAACTGTGCAGTAGAGTTAGCGTCCCTAACTCCCATGTTGTTCAAGGGTCAACTGTATTAAGTAAATTCAACTCAATTCCATATTTATTGGGTGCCTATCATGTATGAGTGAATAGTTGTGCCTTTCCTGTGTGCTCAAATTCTTTTATGGTATAGTGGACTATTTTCTGGACTAGAAAGAAAAAAATAATAATTCTAGCCCTGTTTCCTCAGCTTACAGCCACGAGGCAATAGAATCCAGGTATTGCCACTTCCTTGTTATGCCCTTTGGACAACTGACTTAACCTCCCAAGCCTGTTTTCCTAATCCATAAACTAGGTATAGCCATAGCTAACTTATAGGACATCATGAAGGTTATCTGAGATAATTAATATAAAGAGTTTAGTTTAGAACATGGTAGGCGCCCCATGTTTAGCTTCTTTCCCTGCATCTGGATATGATACCTAACTGCTCCAAACTTCCAGCTCCCTGGGGGTGATGATTGCTCTTCTTACAGTGGGGTTAGGGCATTGATTGCAGTAATATATATAAAATCTTTTAAAAAACTGTTTTGTGCTGTATTAGGGACTGAGAGCCTATTATGGGATGAGGACCTTGCTTGGCACTTTATATATATTATTCTGGTAATTAAAGTCAAACTGCCTGGGGTTTGACTCTAGGCTCAGTGACTTAGCTGTATTAGCTAGCACACATTACTTTGCTTTACTGTGCTTCAAATCTTCATCCCTAAATAGGGATAACAACAATACGTATCCCTCAGAGATCTTCTGAAAATCAAATGAGATAAAGTGTCCCACAAACCTAGCAAAGTGTCTGGAACATAGGAAAGTTTCCTTAAAGGTTCACTGTTGTTAGCAGCTATTACTGTAAGTCTCAGGTTACAGATGAGGAAACAGGCAAAATGAGTAACTTACCCCAGGTCCCACTCAAGGATGTGAAGCCCAGCTCTTTCCACACTGCCATAATACCTATACCTTGCATTCCTATGGAATGGAAGCATTTCCTGTCCCTTCTAGAACTCCCTGGCTGCTTGGGGAAGCCTACTTGGTATTTTTCTCTTCTAAAAGGACAGCTGAGCGTGCTCAGCTCTGGGTCTGTCCCACTGACTAATGTTGGTAAGCTAGGATGGGTCTCTCACTACACTGACACAAACAGGGAGAGAATTCCAGATTCATTATGGCAGCAGATACCAAGATCCCCAATTCTGAGCCAAAAGAGGAGGCCCAGCAGCTTTGTGGTCAGAGGTTCTAGGAGCTCCACAACCAATCCCTTCCTGTTAGGGCCACACACAAAGGGCGGATTCTCCAGAGCACATGCCAACCTAATTTTCAGTTAATTAAAAATTGGAGGTGGGGATAGCGGTGGGAGCAGGGATGCTACTGGTTAGTTGAGTGCTTCAGTAATCTTAAGTCAAAAAGATGCTGCTGTATAACATGGATAAGCATCAAGTTGTCTAGAGGATCAGAAAATGCAGTACAAAGTAGGCATCTAGGGAGATGTACAGAGGGAGTAACTCGTGTGTGGCCAGAACCAGGAATTGCATAGTGATCTGTGTTTCTAGGAGTCAATGTGCATCGAGTTGGGCTGTTTTATTGTCTGATTGCTGAGAAAGAATGAAGAAGGCATAGGCAGCACTGTTTCTCAGCAGAATGTGTAACACTGAGCTGTATTTTCTGGCCCCATGGGCTCAGGCATCAGAGAGGATGGCAAGCAGAAGTAAGACCCTATAGTGCTTTGGAGTGTGCATGGCAGTGCGTTTGGGGGGCCCAGGTTGGCTATCTCAGACAAGGACTTCAAAAGAACAGGACAGTGCCTTCAGGCACCCAGGGCTCCCACAAAGGGTCCCAGAGGCAAAGCCCCAGCTGCCAGGTTGTCTGGTTTCGAATCCTGGGCCTGCTGCTTATGAGTTATACAACCTTGAAGGAAGCTACTTAACTTCTCTGTGCTTCAGCTTCCTCAGCTATGAAATGGGGATGATGATACTTACCTCATAAGGTTGATTGAAAGTTTAAAAAGTTAATACAGTAGAATAGTGCCTGGCATATTTATTAAGTGTTGTGGACAATGGAGACGGGGGTGGGATTTCGTGAGGGGGTGGTAGAAGGGGAGCTACTGAAACAGACGATATGAAAGGTGGTCTGCTTATGAGTTCACATTGACATGCACCTGGGGACTTCCAGAAAGCCCTGAGAGAGGATGGGGATTGTCTGGGTGGAAACTAGAGCCAGCTACTAGAGCTAACCTGAAAGTCTTTGCACATTCAGGTTTACAAGGCACTTCTGAGGAAGCCATGCTGTTCCAACAAGTCAGCTTCCTGACATGGCTGCTGGTCACTGGCCAGGAAATGGTTGATGTCCTGGTCTTGCTGCCTCTCGGGCCCAGGGCCAGGTCTAGTGTCCCATGATTAGGGGAGACAGGGTAGGTATGTGCCCAAAGGAGAGTTCTGGGAGCAATGTCTGGAGGAAGAGAGGAAAAGGGACTCTGGAAGGATGCATAAACTGCCTTCCTCCATCGGTAGGTTTTCACCCACTATAGGCAGTTGTGGAGGGCAGAACTGAGGGGCAGTCACAGGGAGGAAGTTCCAGCTTGACCAGCAAGCCAAACTGGCCAACCACAGCACAGATTTCCTTGTGAGGTGGGGAGTTCCTCTGTATACAGCTACTTCTACAAACTCCCAGGACCCAACCCAGAAGACACTGATTTGATAGGCCTAGGTTGGCAGAGGAATCCAGGTTTAACAAGCTTCCAGGTAACTCTCTGGGGGGTCACACTACGCAGAACTTTGCCTGCCTGGGAGGTAAGGGTCTCAGATGAGATCTAGTATTCCTTCTAGCTCTTAGCTCTGATGATCTGTCATTCTGTGGTTCCTTAAGGTCCCAGGCTTGTATCCTGACAGCTTTCATTGCTGCCAAAACCTCTTGGCTATAAGCTTATTCATTTGAGCCCCTCCCTGTTCTAGGGCCAACCCAGAAAACACACTCAGGACATAACCTCACTGAGTGCATTGTCCAGAAGCTTTATTTCTTTGTGGGTCTTGATTACAGCTTCTGATTAGGGACCTCAAGGTTGTGTGTGTGTGTGTGTGTGTGTGTGTGTGTGTGTATGCACGCATGTAGAGAGAAAAACAGGATCTAGGTCTGCAGCTTTTGTGTTTTTGTGTGAGAAGGTCTCAGCTAGTGTTCATGTCAGTGATGGGAAATGGGGGCTGGGGTTTGAGGAACTAGAAGTAGGACTGGACCCGGGGGAACTGTAAACTCAGAAGGATGCTCTGGTTCTTTGCCCGCTTCACAGAGAAGGAGTTCACACGGTGCTAGGAATTTCAGCCAAATCCTCCTAGCCAACCCTGCTTTCCTGGCTGCCTGATTTCCGCTGCTCCCAGGAACTTGCACTCCAGCCCCTGGAGACTCCAGCCCTATTCACAAGGCCTGACCTTCCCTTGAGGCTGTGGCTGCCTGAGAAGCCCACTGTACATTGTCTGATGGGTCAAAGAGGGAGGTGTTCTTCACTGACAATGCCCATGGACTTCTGGAGCACTCAGGGATGCCTAGTGCCTATCAGTAAGGGCAGAGAATAAAAAGATATTGCATCTGATGTCGTCTTCAGTTTAGGGTCTAATCTGCCCCAGCCCCATGGTCCTGCAAGTCAAAAAGGTACTAGAGAACTGGGCTGATCAGAGTCTAGGAGGCAGCCACTAACACTTGCCCAGAGGAAGAGATGAGGAAGCAGAGGCACAGAAAAGTTAACAGGCTCACAGGAGGTCTTTTGACCGGGATGTGGAGGAGTCCAGCTTGGTCTGACTCTAGAGTCCACATTCTTAAATCCTGTGTTAATGGTCCTCCCTTAAGGACCTCGGCATCAGTTCACGTGAAGTCCTCATGAGTTCTTCTCCTGCTGGGCTCCAGCAATGTAGAGGCTACGGGTATCACAAACATCTCCTTTATTGTCTTGACTTCCCAAAGGCACAGAGATAGAATCATGGCATTTGAAGGCCCTTCAGAAATCATGGAAGTCCATGCCCTCATGTTACAGAAGTCTGGTTCTGGTTCAAGGTCACAAGGAGAATGAGCCTGTGGAAAGCTGGAATCTGGAGCTCCTGCTGTTCAGTTAGGGCTCTCTGACCCTCAAGTGTGTCATTAGCTCATGGATTCCCTTCCCTGGCTTGGCTGTGCCTGGAAATTCATGCTCACCTCTGACCCACTGGAGCTGCACCTAGGTGTGGTTCAAAGTCGTAATAGTCAAGAGGGCTATCAGGCTTTTGTGCTATCTTGTCTTAGTCTCCTGAGAAGGCTTAAAGGTTATTTAGAGAGGTGAGATGATGAACTAAAGGTAAACTAAACTCAGTGTAAAAAGATCTCTTCACTAACAGTGGAGTTGCAGCTTTGCCAATTAATTATGCTTTCTTTTTTTCTTTCAGAGCACTTGTATTTTTGGGGAGCATAGCATGACAGCTGTTTGGGGGAGCTGGCTAGGATTCAGGAGCCAGATTTTACATCAGAATCTGACTTCAGCACACTGTTGTTATTAGTGAGGTGGAAGGGGTCAGGAAGGGCCATGGTAAGAAGGAACCCAGGGCTAAGAAGTAAGGATGCTAAGGGGACAGAACCTGGGAAAGTCATGACTGAGAAGAGGGAGCAGTCACATTTGAATCCAGATGCGATCTTTTGCTTTATGCTGTCATATCCTTCTTTCATCTTCAAACTTTCAGTGTATTAAATTTTTTGTTGGCTAAAACTTATAGCCCACTATTACCAGTGTTTTAAGGGAATTGTCCATGCCTGGTTAGGAGCAGTGGTAGAAAAGCAGCAGCAACAGAGTACCCAATTTGGGGAAGACCATACATCACCCATAGAAGAGCAACCTGCCACTGAGACCAACTGACATGCAGCACACACTAGCCCCATGACATTCCTGGAAGAGGTTCAATAAAACACTGAGCTGACTACCAGTGGCCAAATGCATGGGGGCTTGGCTTACCGCCACTTAGAAATTCAAGGGCTCACCAAGTGTACCAAGTTCTGCAACATCTCAATCCAAGTTTGGGAGAGGGAGATACAAGAAGCCATTCTTTTCTAAGTATTTACTGTCTGAATTCCCACAATTATGACATGCAAGAAAACAAATGTCATCCGAACATGAAAATGTTCACTGAGAGTCTGCCTGCTTACCAAATTAATGCTCACTCATACATCCTTCCCTCCCTTAACAAGTCCCTTCAGGCTGAGTTCAGTTCGGACATCTGTCAGATATGACGGGAATAGTACAAGTGCAAACCAACTGCAAAGTTCATAAAATCAAAGAAAACAGAGTTGGAAAACTTCACATGCAAGGTCTTGGACCAGTAAAGAGCAAATGGAGCTGGAGTAGATAACAAAGAAAAAATTACAAGGATGATGAGACAAGATAGGTTCTTTATGAGAAAATGATTTGCATATTGAAGGATCCATAGATGTCCTTGGGAAAATGAATGAAGCCCTTAAATATTAAACACATAGTCTCTTAACTGAGGTGCTGTAAAGTAAAATGTGAGGGATGTGGTTCATGTGAACAAATTATCAAAAAAAGTATCACATGATCAATTTTTTGTTATATGTACAGCTAAAATAATTTGTTTTCATAATTTCATTTGTACAATGCAATCACAATGAGACCCTTTAAGTTTATTTCTTTTCATCATTTTTTTTGCAATACAATTTTACTGAAAATCTTTTCCACTATCTACTATAAAATTTGGATCTTCATTTTAAGTAGACTCAGTTTAAATGGCCTTTTGCTGGTGACCATAATCCTGACATGACAAGGCCCTCTGTGCTGACAGTTCTCCTCCAAGTCTTTCTCCATTCTAGGAGGGTGCCTGCAGGGTTAGGGTGGTTGGACCTCCCAGGAAACTTCAGTCAGACATGGAGGTTCCACTCTCAGTATGGCTTGGCCAATTCAAATGGACTCTGGGTATTTATTCCTCAGTGTGGCAGCCGCATACCTTCCCCCAGGTGCCCACTGCAGCCTGCACAGGCTGCCAGCAAACTCTCTAGTCAGGCTGAGTGATGTGGCACAGCCCAGGGTACTTGGCTTGGCCCCTGCCAGACTAACTGCAGGCAAGGAGGGGGCACTTACTTGGCCGGTGGGGCTCTGGGGTGCCTGTGGCTCTCCAGGGGGCTCCTCGTCCTCGGGAATGTGGGGCATGGCAGCCTCCTGGCGGGAGTGGCCGCGTGTGCCCGGAACCTCCACGGCGTCAGCCCCAAGATGCTCCAAGAGGCCTGGGCTCCGCAGGCTGAGGAGACGCCAAAAGGACAAGTCAAATCCACTCCCATCCCTGACCCAGGCTGGATTCCATTTCCAGGAGCCATGAGCTGCAGAAAAAGCCTGCTTGAGTTTGCATCAACACCAGAGGTTGGACTAGGCTAGGAGAGGACATTTGGAATTGCATTTCCTCCTGTTCATTTGCTCTGTTTACAAAGTCAGAGATGACCTTAGAGATTTTCCATCTAATTTGGTCCTTAGAGTAAACACAGCTATCCCAGAAGGGAGAAAATTGCTCCAAACTCCTCAAAGCCATAGCTAATGGAGGACATTCCATGGGGATCAGATTTGTACTTATGTATCATTTATTAAGCACCTACTACATACCAGGCACTATCCTAGGAGCATTTCCAACATCACCTAATTTAATCCTCATAATGATCTCTGATGTAGGTATTAGTATTCACATTTTATAGAAGAGAGAATGCCTTCAGAGAGTGGTAGCCATTTGCCAAAATTATATAAAGAACCAAGCATTTGAATCCCAATATTCCAGTTTTGCGGCGAAGGCTCTTTTCACTCTACTACATAGCCTTCCTTCCCTGGGTTGAGTAAGAGGAGGTTGTTTCTGGACTTTGTATCCCATGGCTGGCCTCATGTCCATCAACATCTTTTCTAACCCTTAGTATGGGGCTCTCTCCCTTGAGGACAACCCTCAACAGACCTGTGATTCTGGAGGCTCCGCCAGGGTGGATCTTGTGTGCCTTCTGCAGTGCCCACCTGGAGCAACCTTTCTTTGCTTCCCCAGAAACCAGGCTTATCCTGTCTCATGGTGTAGCAAACTTGAGGCCCAGCTGGTATTGACCCAGTCAACATAATCTCACTTATCTGACCATAGTGATTGGGTCAGGGATAGAAAATAGGTCCACTGTATGGAACTAGAGGGTATCATGCTTAGCGAAATAAGTCAATCGGAGAAAGACAGCTATCATATGATCTCCCTGATATGAGCAAGTGGTACTGCAACATGGGGGCTTAAGTGGGTAGGAGAAGAATATATGAAACAAGATGGGATTGGGAGGGAGACAAACCATATGTGACTCTTAATCTCACAAAAACAAACTGAGGGTTGCTGGGGGGAGGGGGGTTGGTAGAAGGGGGGTGGGGTTATGGACACTGGGGAGGGTATGTGCTATGGTGAGTTCTGTGAAGTGTGTAAACCTGGAGATTCACAGACCTGTACCCCTGGAGATAAAAATATATTAAAACTAAAATAGGTCCACTGTAAACCAGTGAGCACACTGCAGTGTTCTGGGACCCAGGTGCTTTATCTTGCTTTGGGTGGTAGAACACACAGATGTAAGACCTGATGTTACTGATGCCATTTTGTTTCCATTTGGAAGTCCAGACTAAGGATAAAACTGACACGCATAGAAGAAGGGAGTAGGGCCAAGACACCTGCAGAAAAAAAGAAGGTTCATCTCTGACCAAAGTTCACATGAAGCCTGAATTCTTTCTGTACTCACCAGTTATACAAACAATTAAATTTCTTTGTGTCTAAGTAAATTTGGGTTGGTTTTACTTATACCTACTAATTTATAACTACTTGTCCTAACTTGTAACTACTAACTACTGTTACTTATAACTACTAACTATTTTTTCATGTTTCTCACCAATCCAGAGGTCTAGGACCATGATCTCTCCAACAGACCTGAACCAGTGGGCCTGGCTCCTCTGCTTCTTCTTAGAAAAGGCCAGTAATGTGAAGTTTCAGTCTGGAGAGGAAGGATAGCAAGGTAGAAAGAACACAGGTCTTGGAACCTTATACCTGGATTTGAGTTCCCACTCTGCCACTCATAGGCTGTGTGGCCTTGAACATTGGCTTTACCTCTGAGCCTCACTTTCCTTGTCAGAGGAACAGAGATACGAATGTCTCCCAGCAGGTATGTTCTAAGGATGAAATAATAGACAGCACTGAGCACAGGGTAGGTGCTCACAGAGACCACCTGATTGGAGATCTTCAGCCCAGGAAGCTCAGCCAGAGTCCATAGGCCTTTACCTAACCTCTTCCCCCACTAAATTCCTCCAGGTCCTCTTTCCCTAATGGGGTGGGAGAAGCCTTCAGGGACCTGCAGAACAAGCAACCAGCCTCGTTCTATAACTTCAGAGATTTCCTGAAGTTGTTGATCTGCTAGTCAGCAGATGAAAGCCACCAGATGCAGACCCTGCCCTCAGACACAGTCAGGGGCTACTGGGACACACACAGGAAAAATAAAGAACACTGTCATTTACTGAGTACCTACTATGTCCTAGGTCCTATGTAAGGGTGCTGGCTGCAGGAAGGCCCAAGGGCCTAGAGCCAGAGGGTTGTGGGCAGGCTCAGATCTGACATCAGCCACAACTCTGAAAGATGCCCCTATCCAACATACACACCATTGACTGAGCTTCCTGAGGAAGGCAGGGATTTGATTCATCACTGATAACTAGAAGAGAAATTGCTTGTCGACTGGTATTTAAAGAACTAGAGAACTTTAGCCACGGGGCTGGTCAATGTGACCACCATCTTGACTTCCATCAGTCTCGGCAGTGGAATGGTAGTTCAGCTTTCAAACAATTGGGGTGACCTCTGCTGGTCAACTCAAGAAGTCTCATCTCAAGTAGGAAATCCATGAACTAAATCATTCGTTCATTCACCACACTGACTTTACACAGTCCCTACCAGGCCCTGTGCCAGGTGCTGGTGACTTAAAGATGATGAAGATGTACTCCTTGGGGTACTCCTTGGGGAGGAGAGTCCAGTGGTTGGAGGCAGTATGAAAACAATGTAACTGTTAAGACTTTGAAAGTAAGAGAAGTGGCAGGATCTCAGAAAAGGATCCCCAACTCTGAAAATTGGGACAGGTGAGATAAAGTTTTAGACTAGATCCATGTTAGAAATGGTGTTTGAGCTGAACCTTGAATACTGAAATGCCGAGTGAAATTTCTCTGAACAGAATTGCCAGAGGGGAAGGTGAGACAGGAAGGGAGAAGCCCTACTGAACAGATTCAACCTGTCTCTTGGGAATGAAAATATAAGGCCAGGGCATACTATGTGTCTCTTCCCAACCAGCCACTGTATGGATGAAATAAGCAACAGATCTACCCAAAGGTTGGCTCTGTGATTAATTTCTATTACCTTTACTTGGATTTCAGCAGCAGTGATATCAGTGGTGCTGGACAAAGTATATGGTCACAGGGGTTGACATTAGCAAAAGACTATCCACAAACCCTAATTATACTGGGAAAGTTGGTGCACTTCCCTAGAAACCTCTTTTTTTTTTTTTAAAGATTTTATTTATTTATTTGAGAGAGAGAGACAGTGAGAGAGAGCATGAGCGAGGAGAAGGTCAGAGAGTGAAGCAGACTCCCCATGGAGCTGGGAGCCTGATGTGGGACTCGATCCCGGGACTCCAGGATCACGCCCTGAGCCGAAGGCAGTCGTCCAACCAACTGAGCCACCCAGGCGTCCCCCCTAGAAACCTCTTAAGTGATGATGGATTTATGTGAAGGTTCAGCCTGTCTTAATAGTAATATGGTTTCCAAAACATGGGAGGTGACAGTTCTACTTTCTTTTCCACCTTAATCTATACGAAGTGTATTGCACTCTGAGTGGTAAGAAGGATTCAGACAAATTGGAGTATGTTCCTAAAAGGGGAAGCAATATGCAGGAAGCAAGAATTTGTCTTTAAAGAACTAAAGATCTTTAGCCTGGAAAATAGATGGTGCAGGGAAAAATAAAAGTGCTTCTCAGATACTTGAAATTCATTCCTGTAATTCTGTTGTCCCCAAAGGATAAGTGCATGACCAATGAATGAAAGGTCAGATCAAGGCAAGGGAACCCTCTCTAGTGGTTGAAACTATTTGAGATGAAACAGGCTACTTTTTAAGGTAATAAATTCCCTACTCCTGGGAGAGTTCCAGCAAAGTCCAGGGTAATGGTCATAGGATTCCTAACACTCCAGGGGCCATTTTCAACCCTAGGTGTCACTGAATTCTTTGACTCTTCCTAGCGACAAGAAACCACGAATGTAATGGTGCCATTTCATATGATTCTGGGATCATGGTATCCTAAAGTCACATAAAAAAATATCTCATTTTCTGTTCCTCCTCACCTCCTACTCTTCAAGAAAGACCTTAATTTAAGTGAGTCCCTTGGTCAGAAAGCAAAGCAAAACAGAAATGAATTAAGTGAGACAGCTCTAAGAGATGTAAGTTGCTGCAGGACAAAGCAGAGTGGAGGCTGGCTGTGGCCTCACGTTTGACAAGACAGAACCCCGAACCCCTCAGGGGGCGCCCCAGCAGCCTGGCCTGCCAATGCCATTCCCACGCTGCTCCTGCCCTGTTTGCTTGCTCTCCCGTCCATTATTATAAACTCTCTGCTTAAAATAGCAAGGTAGCAGCAGAGTCCTTCCCCCAGGGTGACATCTGGGTTCTGCTGGAGCTCGTGGGCACATGGACCTTGCATCCATCACAGCAAAGTTAGGAATATAATCTGCAGGAAGTGGTGATCTAGAGCACCGACCCATAAAAGGAAAAAATATTTAGTAATGTTTGGTCTCTGAGCTGTTCCTTCTTTAACCTGTTTTCAGGGCCCTTCTAACTACCTCTTTAGCTTGGTGGGTAAAGGGTTAGACAGGTCATTGTCAAGAGCCAGTCAGCTTTTTAGATTCTACTCATTCTGTCCCCAGCCAGTGCTTAATAATATAGTTTGGCCCATTTTATAGGAAGGAAAACTGAGGTGCAAAGGAGGGAAACAACTTAACTGGGTCCAGTAACCTTTGTACCTAGTGCAAATTACCTAAGCCTCTGCTGGGATAGCTCTCCAATCATTTGTGTAACTGACAAGGCCAAACGTCTCTAATCCATATTTAAATATTTTATCTGCCCCCAACCATGCTCATGAAAGAAAGCAAACTACTATACTTTTCTTCATTCTCCCATTCATTACATATTTCTAGTTTGCCTACTGAGTGTCACATACCATGCTATCTTGCTTAACCCCTGTGAGATGGGTTTTATTATTTCCATTTTACATATTAAAGAAGTAAGGATCAGAGAGGTTCAGTAACTTGCATGAGCTCCCACAGCAAATAAGCGCCAGGCCAAGGATTATAATGCAGGCTAGTCTGACCCCACACCCATCTCCCCACTCCTCTCCTCTATCTCCTCCACCTGGAGTTCTGCTAAAGTACAGTAGAACCCAACAGAGGAACCTGCCCCACAGAGAGCTGGAATGTACATTCCCAGTGGAGCTGTGGGTGGTGGGGGGGAGGCAGGGCAGAGGAAGCAGCAGCTTGTCAGGCAGGGATCTTATGAGGGCAAAGGTGTGGGCCTACAGTTTGAGGTTTCAGGACTCCCACTGTAGGGTAACAAATGCACCCATTTACCTATCCATCTATCTGTCAGGCTATATATTCGCCCACATGGCTTTGACTTCTCCATTCATACAGCTGTCCATTTGTTTGCCTTTGAAACTTTCACCCCAGAAAGTCCTACACTTATTAGATCAGCTGCACAGGCTCTGCCCCCCTGGAAAACCACTGTAGGGCCCTGTGGACTGTGGGGAGAGTGCAGGAGGGCAGGAGAGGACTGCTCTGATGGAGTAGCCATTCAAACATAGGCATGCCCACACACAGCTGGCAGAACACCTCTATCCTGCACCCCTAAGCCTGTGGGAGGGACACTGGCTTCCTGTGGTGGTTGCCTGTGTCCCTATAAGCATCATCACGGCTCATGATTTAGCAAGGGCCTTTACAAAAACCTCATAAGTACTATTTTCTTTTAAAAGGTTGGGAGTTGAGGGAAATTGGAAGGGGAGGTGAACCATGAGAGACTATGGACCCTGAAAAACAATCTGAGGGGTTTGAAGGGGCGGAGGGTGGGAGGTTGGGGGAACCAGGTGGTGGGTATTAGAGAGGGCACGAATTGCATGGAGCACTGGGTGTGGTGCAAAAACAATGAATACTGTTACACTGAAAATAAATTTAAAAAATTTAAAAAAAAAGATTGTACTTATTTATATCAGAGGGAGAGAGAAGGAGCGCACTAGCAAGGGAGAGGAGCAGAGAGAAAAGCAGTCTCCTGGCTGAGCAAGGAACCCAACACCAGGCTCTGTCCCAGGACCCTGGGATCATGACCCAAGCTGAAGGCAGATGCTTAACTTACTGAGCCACCCAGGTACCCCAGTATATTATTATGAACATTATTAATCCCATTTTACAAGTGAGGAAAGAGCCCTAAAGACTTATTCAAAGTCACAAAACCCATGAGGTCTGTCTGACTCCCCAGTCCCCAACTGGTCAAGGCCACTGGCTCATGGGTAGTGGTCTTGGCAAGCAGTGGCCTTTATAATGGCCCCAAGAATGCCTCTCCCAGAGCCTTGCCATCAGCCCAGAGGAAACCATACTGCTCTCTGAATCACAGTGACCCAGGAGCACAGTCTACAAGCTGAGTGGCTCTCACATTTTCTTTGTTAATCTTTGGGTGTCTGGGGAAAAGCCAGAGGCCCTTCTGGGGAAAAAAAAAAAACGGGTTAATCCAGACTCCACTGACCTTTCTGGAGTGACTCAGAATTCTCAGAAGGGAGGTTTTTTGTTCTTCCAGCTTTGAATTTTTTGCTTTCATTTTAGCAACACAAAGAATTTGAAAGAGATTAGGTTGCTATTAATACCACTGGTCTATCTCTAGATGAAGAATTTGATGAAGGAAATTGTTTGGGGTGAGTGCACACACATCTCTCTCAGTCCCTCTGCAAATTCAGAGGATGATGGAGAGGGCCACTGGAGATCAGCCAGTCCTGCCTCCTGCTCCCATATCACAGGTCCAGACAGGGCCAAAGACTTAATCAAAGCCATACTTGTGAGTGAGGGCCCATCAGAGAAGGTCCCAGAACCCCTATTCCCCAGGACTTGCTACAGACATCAGCTTTCTGCCTCTAATTTTGAAGGGCTTGCTTTTGGTATATGATAAACAAATGTGTCCATGCTATGAAAGCAGGCATCTTTGGGCAGTGCCTCCCAATCTTCCTCCTCCTGTGGTTACTCTCATGGGAGAGAGAGGGTGCTCCCTGGTTCCCGATCTCACCCCAGGGCAGTCCCCCAACACACTTAGAAAATCTGGGGCATCAGAGATCAGGTTAAAGTGCTGAGAGGCACTTCTGTGGGTCCCTCGGCCTGGCTAACTGCAGAACTGGGTCCTAGATCCCATAAGCAAGCCTAAGCAGGATTAAACTCAGGAAAAAACCATCCTGCTTCCTAACCTTGGGATGCTGCAAGAGGGCTTTGGAACCTGGAAGATTGGATTCTAATTCTCTTCTGCCTCTTCCCTGCTGGATTAGTCTCCCCTCACTCTGTTTCTTCGTCTGTAAAATGGAGACTCTATTAGGGTTGTTATAAGAATTAACTTAGAGGGGCGCCTGGGTGGCTCAGTGGGTTAAAGCCTCTGCCTTCGGCTCAGGTCATGATCCCAGGGTCCTGCGATCGAGCCCCGCATCGGGCTCTCTGCTCAGCAAGGAGCCTGCTTCCTCCTCCCTCTCTCTCTGCCTGCCTCTCTGCCTACTTGTGATCTCTATCTGTCAAAATAAAATAAATAAAATCTTTAAAAAAAAAAAAAAGAATTAACTTAGAGAATACAAGCAAGATGCTGCCGCATTGTATGTACTCAACGAGTTCCTTTCCCACTTTCTGAATAGGGCAGTTGAGTTCTTTGAGTCATGGCATCAAAATCCAAGCAGGTCCAGAGAGTCTGCCATTAATCCTAAATAGCAGAGTTCAAGCTTCTACTCTTGCAGGTAAAGGAGATACATTCCTGACCTCTCTAGGACTTCTCTGTACAAACTTGTAGATAAAAGGCAGTTAGACATGATTGGAATTAAACCCATCAGGGGCTTTACACCCTGGCATTTACTCTTGTTGGCAAACATACTCTGTTGTTGGGCAACCAGTGGGGTTAGAGAGAGGGGGTAAGTACTGTGGTCATCCCAGGTCCATGCTGTGGTCATCCCAGGGCTATGCTGTGGTCAGTTGCAGGTCTGCATTGTGGTCAGCCATTGATCTGTGCTGCGGTCACCTCAAACCTGCTCTGTGGTCATCTCAGGTCTATGCTGTGGTCAGCCCTCGATCTGTGCTGTGGTCAGTCCCAGGGAAGCAAGGGTAGAGTACAGAAGGGCAGAAGAAAGATGCAAGAGAGAGGGAAATATGAGGGGCTGGAAGGGACTTCCCGATGACTTCTTGGCCTCAACACAATCTCTCTGGTCCACGGAGCCAGGGGGGATAACAGGGGCTGCAGTCAGGCAGTGCTTCAGGGAGGCTGGTCCTGAGCACTTCCCAACACCCCATGATGTCTCCACCCTCTAGCCATGCTCTCCAGGCCTGAGGATCTCTTATAGGTTCTGTTGGCTGGGGGTACCTTGCTCCCCCAATTCAGACCCATTCCAGCCCTGGAGTGAACCAGCTTCTGCTCAGACCAGTGTCAGGACCATGTCCAGGAGGAGATGCTGAGCCAGCCCCAATAGGAAGAGTGCAAAATTTGGCAGCCACTGTGCTCAGCAGGGGGTTGGAGTAGGGGACACCTGAGATATCAAAAATAGTAACTGACCCCTCCCTTCCCCTCACACCTCCGAGCCCCCCATTGCCTTTCCCCTCACACAAACATGGAGGCCATTCTGTGCTCATTGCCTCGGGGAGAGGTGTAGCAGCAAGGGGTATGGAAAAGGGAGTCTGTCTCTGCCTCATATGTAGTGAGGGGTTAGACCTTAGGGAAATGAAGAGGGCTCAGGGTACAGAAAAGAGATTTGGGGAAAGCACCTAAGTAAGCATAATTCTCCCCTCATCCCCAGGACTAGTAAAAGATTATGGGGCAAGGAGCAGACAGGAGAGGCCATGTAAAAGCAATGAAAGTATGGACTCTGGTGAGTTACTAGAAAAGAGCCTATGCCCTGCTTCCCTGGAGAGATGGGGGGAAAGTCCCAATTGCTAAGAGCAGAGAGGTCTTGGGTCCCGTTTCCCAGACAGAACCCTGAAGAAAAGACCCCAAAGAGAAGTAATGATTGTTTGGAATGACTTGATAGACAAGGCCTTCGGACAGCCTCACAAGACTCCTCTCATCCCAGGGGATAGGTGTGTGTGGGCAGGGGGCACATGGCACAATCATTTCTATGTAGCCAGGAGCAAAGTTGCCAGACTTGAAGGTGCCTTGAGAAGACTGATTCGGGGGTCGTCTACTGACCAACGACTCACAGAAAGCATGGTGGATATCTTGTCAAGTAGGCCAGGACAGATGACGTCAGGTACAAGCGCGCCCTTCTCACCCTAACTCCCTGGCACTCAGGAAGCTCCTTGGACCTTGGGTACCATTTTGGAGGAAGTGGGTTGGTGAAACCCTCAAATTCCTGGGATCGGGTTCTAAGTACCCTGAAAAATGGTCAAGCCAGGGCCGGATCTCACTCCAGCCGAGCCCAACCCCCAGCCATGACAGGAAGTCAGCCAAGACATTTCCCCAGGTTTCCTCCCCAGCTTGTTCACTTCAGCAATTCTTTTTTAAAAATAAGTCCACTTGAAAAAATTTTCTCTTCTTGGAAATATGTGCAATTGCTCAATCGGAGGCAGTTCAAAGGCACTGGAAACAGCAAAAAAGTATCTGAGCCTCCCATTTAGCTCCCAGCAGAAATAAATCTTGCCCAGTTCTCTTTGTTCCAGGCCGCCCAGCAGCCTCTTCCCTGAGTCACTCACTCCAGGGTGACATGAATCATCACCCTAGGGTCAAGGACCACACGGTTTTTCCCTGGGTCTGTGTGACTGACCAGGGCACTGAGGGGCCATCAGGAAGCATGAAGGACCAAGAGCCTCCTCCTAGGTCCTGGGCCTGAATCTGCCCTCCCAGATGTGTGACCCGGGGAAGTCCCTCAGCCTGTGTGACAAGGAGGTAGATTTGTAGCTCTTCCAACTTGTCCTTTCTTGGAGCTTCTCCAGTGGCGTACTAATTGTCAAGAATTTTGTGAGCTGGTTGTTAAACACAGACATCACTAAAAATTGAATTATAGCTTTGTGCTGTGGAAGTATTGTAGCCAATGAGGTTTATCCAAGGCATGATTATTGCTAATTAAGAATTAAGTTACAATTAGGGCGCCTGGGTGGCTCAGTGGGTTAAGCCGCTGCCTTCGGCTCAGGTCATGATCTCAGGGTCCTGGGATCGAGGCCCGCATCGGGCTCTCTGCTCAGCAGGGAGCCTGCTTCCTCCTCTCTCTCTGCCTGCCTCTCTGCCTGCTTGTGATCTCTCTCTGTCAAATAAATAAATAAAAAATCTTTAAAAAAAAAAAAGAATTAAGTTACAACTAAATGACACTAAAAATGAAATAAACACCCACAATGATCCTAATTATTTTGCTACATCTTATTGTTGATTTAGTTTTCTTTTATCTGTGGAGGGAAACACTATATAATGATGTGCTACTGTGCATCGCTTTCCAACTTCACATTCAGTGAATGTAGAGTTAGTAGCTGAACTTAGTCATGGTGTCACAGAAATCAGCAGATCAGCAAATGCTCCATGTCAAGGCTTTTTGTCTTAAACATTTGCCAGCTCACCAATGAGCCTCTCTGTCCTGGGCTCAGCTCCTTGCTCCTGCCAGGGTGCAGAAGGAATGCAGATGACTTTAATATTACCCCATGATAGCAGAATTACAGAGATCTGATGGCCAGTTACCTTTGCACAATGCTGCTTAGGTGTACCATGTCCTGAACAAGTTCCATCATTTCTTCCCCTCCCCAACCCTGCCTTCTCCCAAGCCCACTCTTCCTGTACCCTAGTGAATGGTATTCAGACTTAAAACCCAGAAGTCATCATAATACCCCCTCTCCATCACCCTACAATCAGTTGGACTCCGAGTCCTGTCAGTCTTAGTTCAGACATGTCTTTGATTGCTTCTCTCCTTTCCCTGGCCACCAACCCTGCCATGGATCTGGGTGAACTGTGTCACCGCAAAAACCTTCTTTTTCTCTTTCTCTTTCCCTCTGGTCTGGCCCTTTCCAACCACACTCTACATGATGCCGGAGAAGTCCCTCCAACATATAAGCTGGACTGTCCTGCCCCTTCTTAAGGAAGATGGAGTGTGGTAGGCCAGGGAATACTGGTGTCATCTAATGAGAGCAGTTACTATTCAGTTCTGAGGTCATGAAAAATTATGTGGGAGGCCAAGCCCTCTCCACACAGAAGCATCCCGCCAGTCCAGTGGCCATGCCTCTGACAATGTCATCAATTCAGACTCAGCACAACATTTGGTAGCAAGCAAGAGCTAGGGTACAGTGAAAATAGCAGGGGTTTGGAAGTGAAAGAGACCAGGTTCCAGGATAGCTCTGGCCCTTACAGCTCCGTGATCCTGGACAAAGCAATGAATGTTCTCTGGGATCAGGCTATCATTTGGAAGATGGAGCTAAGATACTTCTCTCAAAGGATTGTTAGGAGACTTAAATAAAATAAAGCATGTGTCCAGCACATAGTACTTAGGAAATGTTCTTTCACTCGCCTCTGAGAAAGAGAATATCGATTAACAAAAGTCACTTTGCTTCATGCCACACAGGGCTTACAACGTAGGTGTACTCCTTCCCATGCACTTGAAAGGCTCGGTTTTCTGCTTTGCCAGCCCTTAAAAGCAGTGAGAAGGGACAACTGACTGCAGGAAGGAAGCAGCTACATTCTGAAGAGAAGATATAAGCTCTTAGCCTGGCACACACTCTCTGACGCCTTCCTTTCAGCTGAGTTCAGCCCCAGCTTATAGCCCAGCCGGAAGCTAGCAGGCATGAATGAAGCTAAGCTCTGATGTTGGCTCCCTAGAAAAGACAGGAGAGCAAATTCCATTTCAGAACAGTTCTATCCAAGATGGTTAAAATGCGTAGTTTGACACTTTAGACATAATCATTTTTGTTCACAATATATTGATCGAGGGGAAAAATAGGTAGTATGATTGTACTTTTATTTCAAAATTATAAATATTTTTATGTGAAATAGATACAGATAGATTATGGCTACATATTAGGGAAAGAAGTCTGGAAAGTTAAAACCCAATTGTTAAAAGTGGTCGTCTTCAAAAGGAATTATGATTAAAATCAATTTAACACCTTTAAATATTTGTATCTGTTTTCTTTTTTCATTATTTTCCCACAATGAGCATGACTTACTTGCATAATAAATGAAGGATTGTTGAAGGTGTTCTGAAAAATTACTTAGGACAGTTTATGCCTGATCACGGACTACTTAGGCATTAATAGTCCTTGTTTCAGTATGTGCTAGTTGAGGCTATGAACCTTCTTGTGGACTCTCCCATCTGGGAATTCCCTGGCCAACTCTTCATCCTTTAATACTCTGTTCAAATGTCACTTTTGCCACAAAGCCTCCTAGACTCCATCTTCTTTTTTTTTTTTTAAAGATTTTATTTATTTGTCAGAGAGAGAGAGGGAGAGAGAGCGAGCACAGGCAGACAGAATGGCAGGCAGAGGCAGAGGGAGAAGCAGGCTCCCTGCCGAGCAAGGAGCCCGATGTGGGACTCGATCCCAGGACGCCGGGATCATGACCTGAGCCAAAGGCAGCTGCTTAACCAACTGAGCCACCTAGGCGTCCCTAGACTCCATCTTCTGATGCCACTCTTCTGGACTCCCAACAGGCATATGTTCTCCCTTGCCTTATGGCTCTTTTTCTTGTCTTGTAATTATCTATTTACTGCACAGGCGGTTCTCAACCTTCCTGCTACCCAGTCCCCCTAAAGCGTATGGCAAGTATCTATTAACTATTAACTGAACTTCAGGGTACAGAAGCATGAATTGTCCTCCAGTGAAATCTGATGAGGGTCCCCCCGCTGCCTGCATTGGGCACACTATCCCCTCCACCTCCTACCTATCTTCCCCCTTCTCAGCCACACTTCATGAAGAATCATGTTCTAAACAGTGGGCAGCATATAATTCATCTGCCAGGATTTCTTGAATAGATGAATAAATGAATGAGTAGGTGAGACAGTAGAAGGAAATATGTCACAGACTGATACAGAGTTGTTAAGAGTCCAAACCCTGGTTTTTAGGAACCCTTGGGAAGTCAAATGACCCCTCCGGGGCTGATTTTGCTTGTGGCCCCATCATGGCCTTGGAGTTCCTTATGTGAGACGTGAGGAAGACAAGGCCCCATTTTCCTCTTATTTAAGTGATATGAGCATACATCACCCAGGCGGCTACATCTGCAGGTAGACAGCCTTACCTGCACCGTTCCTACTGAGCTTGCCCAGGTTAACAGCTCGGTTTTCTCTCTTGATGATGTAAGTGGGTTTCCTGTCTTCTCTGACACACAGGTGTGCAAATTTTCCCCTTAGGATTCTACCAACTGAAACATCACAGAGAGCAGGGCCTCTTCCTCTGCCACTTACATGCCTCTGTTTGACCATGTGGGAGTACTTTGCAAAGCCACTTTTAGGATTTACTTATCAACGGGACTTGTGGCTTTCACTTAAATCCTGAAGGAAGCCACAGAGCAGCCCCACTGGCTCTTCCAGCTCCACTTTGAAAAATGGCTAATGTGGTCCCCAAATTGCTGCCAGTTGCATGTGCTCAAATATGCCATTGCCCTAGTGCCTGCTGCCCTGCTGTTCCTGAAACTAGTTCCCCTGCAAAAGAGTTGAGCCACGAGGGTTGGCAAAATGGTCATAGCCTCGAAGCCAAACCCGGACACGTGGCCCAACTCCTGCTCTGATGAGGGGACAGATGCTGATGTTGGGGGTTCTGGGAATCCAGAACCCGGAATCTCCCACTTCTGTGCGGCAGGCCTCTGGGAACTGTGGTTTCATTTCAGGGAGAAGGTCAGAGGAATTGGGCCAGTTTGATGGGACCATGGCAACAGCTAGTCCTGCCCACACTGCACATGTGGACTCTCAGAAGCCAAAAGTGGGGCCAGATCTCAGCTAACAACCTTTTCCTTGGAGCTTCTGGCTTCTGTATCTGAAGACATTCATTCCTCAGGATGAGGACAAGGATGGAGAGAGACAAGTGGTGTTTTGTCTAAGACATGAGATGTTTCAAGGACCACCCAGGAGCAGCCTGTCTGAAAAAAACAAGATCAGAACCCTGTTACCTTGGAAACTGTTCCAAATAAAAATAAAACTTCTTTCTTAACTCAGCAAGACCATTAACCCCAACATAAATGAATGAATGAATGAATGAATGAATGACTAAATAAACAGATAAATAACTATCCCAGTATACCAGTCCTCTCTTTGTCAGTCCCTCCTTCCTTCTCTCCATCTTCTCCCCCTCCCTTCCCAGCTTTGTTCTGGGAAGTGACCATAGAAGTCTGAATGTGGGAACTGGTTTCAGAAAATCCAAAGAAAAAGATGGACTTCATAGTGCCTGCCTAACTTATTCATTCATTCCACAAATGCTTAGTGGGTATCTCCTTAGTGTCAGGTATTAAGTTAGGTCTTGGGCTCTGAGGACCTGAGTCCTTCAGGCTGCCTTTCCAGGAAGCCTTCCCTGACCTCTCCAGGATACTGTGTGCTCTCTGGTCTATGATAGCATGATGCAGCTGCCCCCTATCTGCCACACAGTGGTCTCTGTTTCCTGTACATTAATTGCCTCTGCCAAGTCTGATGACACAAAGCTTTCTTTTGTGCCCCAAGCTGTGGAAACATAGCATAGGTCCAGAGCAATTGTTCAGTGTCTGGTGAATCCCTCCTTTGAAAGCAAAGACTCTACAAATCAAACCTCACTTTTCACATGGCCTACCACACTCCAAGCACAATATATAATTAGCTCTTAAACCCTCTCCATTCTGTGAAGAAGGTATATCTCCATTTTACAGATGAGGTGAACCAAACCTCAGAGAGGTAAAATGATTTGCTC
Source organism: Neogale vison (assembly GCF_020171115.1). NCBI lineage: Eukaryota > Metazoa > Chordata > Mammalia > Carnivora > Mustelidae > Neogale > Neogale vison. The sequence continues at coordinate 158,779,500 of NC_058097.1, forward strand.
TAGATCACACAGTCAGGAAACAGGGTCAGTACTAAAACCCAAGTTTCCTATACCCAAAATGGTGTCCTTGACCCTGCTTGAGTGAGAAACCATTCTTGTTCTTCTCCAACCCCAGCAGAGACAGAATGAGAAATATTGGGAGAGCTCTCCTTATGGAGGATCTTGATTGTTCCAGATCACAGCCCTACCTCAGGGACAGCAAGGACTGTGGCTGAGGCACAGAACGAAAAGTCTTTCTCACAGCATCCCCTGGAGTCCATAGGAAAAAGCTGCATCAGCTAAAACAAATAGAAGAGATAGTTCTTCCCTGCTGGGATGGAGTGCCCCGGCTCAATTCCTTGCCCCCTATTTACTTTCTGAATCCCAGCTCTCAGAAGCTGTGGAAAGAGGCCCAAACCCTGGTGCTGGGCATCAGGGCACAGCATGGCCTAATATGTGCTTCAGGAGGCCAGAGGAAGGATTACAGAGGCTCAGTGACAGAGGCCTTCTGGGGGAGGGAAGAGCAAACTGTGAAGCCATCCACCTGTGTCACAGTGGGTTCCTTTACCACTTAGGCCTCAGTCTTCCCATATCCACAGTAGTGGGTTGGGCTAATTTGCCAGCCTGAGCCCTACTTTCTACCCTATGAGTTTGGGATCCATGTTGCCTATGGAAAGCAATCATCAATCAGAGGTGAGGGGATCTAACTGGTGACCCCCAGGGCTGGAGGCTGCCTTTGAACATCTTTGCATCACATCCCCCCAGTTACAGTGATTGGTGAGCTTGTGACCTACCCAGAGCCAATGAGACACAATGTGATTTTGCTGGGAAAGAGAGTCTTTTTTTTTTTTTTCCAGCATAACAGTATTCATTATTTTTGCACCACACCCAGTGCTCCATGCAATCTGTGCCCTCTCTAATACCCACCACCTGGTTCCCCCAACCTCCCACCCCTCCCCACCACTTCAAACCCCTCAGATTGTTTTTCAGAGTCCATAGTCTCTCATGGTTCACCTCCCCTTCCAATTTCCCCCAACTCTCTTCTCCTCTCTAACTCCCCATGTCCTCCATGTTATTTGTTATGCTCCACAAATAAGTGAAACCATATGATAATTGACTCTCTCTGCTTGACTTGTTTCACTCAGCATAATCTCTTCCTGTCCCGTCCATGTTGATACAGAAGTTGGGTATTCATCCTTTCTGATGGAGGCATAATACTCCATAGTGTATATGGACCACATCTTCCTTATCCATTCGTCCGTTGAAGGGCATCTTGGTTCTTTCCACAGTTTGGCGACCGTGGCCATTGCTGCTATAAACATTGGGGTACAGATGGCCCTTCTTTTCACCACATCTGTATCTTTGGGGTAAATACCCAGGAGTGCAATTGCAGGGTCATAGGGGAGTTCTATTTTTAATTTCTTGAGGAATCTCCATGGGAAAGAGAGTCTTAACTGAGATCTTAAACGTAAGATGGTGAAAACAGAATCCTTATTGTCTAAGAATGAAATCAATGTGAAAGAGAAGATAGCAAGGAGCTAGAAACTAGGCCCCGAGGCTGTCATCTGATGCCTTGATCAAGCTATGCCTGATATCCCAGGCCTTTTATGTTTCAAGAACCAACAAATATCTCTTTTTGCTTAAGCTGGTTTGTGTTGGCTTTTTTGACACTTGCAATAAAGAATTCCTACTGGTACAAAGCTTAGCCTTTGTAAAGTAGGCTGTACAGGGACTTTCTGGACACCAGAGGCTTCTCTCACCTTGCTGCTCTGCTGCCAACATGAGAGTCTGAGCTGGAATACTCAGATCTAGAGCAAATGAGCTTGCCCTAAGTTATTCCCTAACTAAATGTATCACCCTGTGCCTTTCTCAGAACCTGCTTCTCCTTCTGCATTCCCAGCCCATATTGATGGAATCAGTGTCCTCCCTGAAACCCCAGCCCAAACCTCTGAATCTCCCACCTCTCCAATGCCTGCCCAACACCCTACCTTCCATTATACATGTATACATTTAAAAATCTACTCAGGTTCCAAATGAGGAACTAGCTTTGACCAACCTCCTTGTTACGGCCTAAAAGATACCTGGTGAATATAAAGACATGTTAATTGAGTTCAACTCCAACCTTCAAATGATTTTCCAGCATTATTGCTTCCTTCCAGATGACTACCAGGAGCTCACTCCATCTATTCCTCAGCTCAGCATTGGATGGGATGGGATCTGACTGCTAACTGTTCCCTGGGAAATCAGACCCCAGACCAATGGGGGGCTTTGTGAACAGGTTTGCTGCCTGGAAGCCCAGCGCCACACTTTGGAGTGAGGATTCCAGTTTGCAGGACCAAGAAGATTATACCTTGCACACTGAGACCAGTGGAGGGAATGGGAACAGTTGTGGATCTTGGCCAGGGTCATCAAGGGAATCTGAACTGAAATGCATTTGTAGTTTGGTCAACTCAGAACTTGGATGGAGGCTGTGGCCACAAGAAGCCGCATGCCAAAGTAAAGTGGACCAGTTCCCTTGGCAACCAAATCTATGCAGATAGCCACAGGATTTGGTCTTCAGGCACCACTTGAGAACAGGCTATGATAAACAGTGTTGCAAAATGGTGGTGAGGAAGAGGAAGGCAGGAGCTTGGGAATGGCTCTCAACAGCAAACTCTGGTGGCCTGAGGCACATGAATTTCAGTGTGTTCCTCATAAACAGGCTTGTGTAACAGTGGCTACTTGATAATATGAGACAGGAAGTAACCACAGAGGATTTCTCTCCAGGGAGTTGTCATCTTTCCACTATGGAAAGATGGGAAATGCATCAATTTTGAGTATTAGTAACAATTTTGAGGCATCATCAGAAGAGAACCAATATTTATTATGCCAGGTTCTCTATCCGACTCTTTATATGCTTCATCTTATTCAGTCCTGACAATACCCTGCATGAAATTATTATTCCCATTATACAGGTGAGAAAACTGAAGCTCAGAAAGGATAATTTGCTCCAGGCGTCATAATTACTAAGCACTTTCAACAGGATTTGAGTTCAGGGTAGTCTTAACTCTAAGCCAGGTTCTGCTCAACACACCATGCTGAGGCTTTGAGGGCAACACAGAACCCTGCAGCACTGTTGTCAACCACCACCGCCACAGAAGAAACATTGACACAGGACCAGAAGACATTTTTCTGGCTAAGGATTCACCAACTGATTCATCATGGAGAAGGTATTTTCCTTAACATCAGATTCACATATGTTCTACTAAATTGCAGTTTGTTGTTTATATACTATTTCTTCTTAAATTAACTGTTTGGTCAACAGCATAGAGTTCAACCCAGGGTTTAAGCTGAGTCATTCTTTAAAAGCCTGTGGAAATGCAGAAACTTCTGGAAATTTCTCGTCTGCACTTTCAGATGAGAAAAGCTGATAACTAACCAGAAATGGACCTCCAAGAGTGATCATTCTCCTAACAAATAATCTTTCAAGTAGAAATGGCCTTTTTAAAGCAACTTTGGTTATATTTCTCCCTTGATTAAAACATTTTACTGGCTCTTCATGCACTGATTCCTAAATCCAAGAATGCTTACTAGAATCATCTGAGGTGTTTGATAAAATGCATTCTCCTGGTTCCATCCCAGATCTACTGGATCAAAATATCTGGGGACAGGGCCCAGGATCTGTATGGCTGACAGTCCCTCATGGAAGTGCAATACAGCCGGTCTAGAAGACTAGAGCTGGCAAATCTTTGGTCCCTAGATAAAGTCCAGGTTCTCTGGCACATATGCCAGATTTCCTGCTCTGAGCTACCAACTTCTCCTGTTTTTTCTCTAGCCACAATCACCAAGGTATCCCACACCCCAGCATCACCTAATGATCCTGTTTCCAAATGTTCCATGTACTTTCAAACCTCCATACCACTCTCTGCCTCAAAGACCTTTTTCTCCCACCTGCCTCCGAGGAAGACTGTCCTCACCTGTAGGATGAGGGATCCTCCTGTAGGATCCTCAGGCTCCTCCCCAGATGAACTCCTTCTGCCCATTTCTTTTCAGAGTTGTAAGTGGTTTATTTGAACCTAGACTGTAGAGCCAAACAAGATCGGGTTTTACCTTGTGTTTGTCACTTCCTAACTCTGTGATTTGGCTGTTGAATCTCAGTGTCCTCACAAGTTGTTATGAAAAATAAGCAGGCCAATATATGTGAATTGTAGAGACATTGCCTGGTGTAGGGTCTCTAGCAGAATTTGCTATCAAAATGGTAGCTTTTATTATTATCACTGTTGTTATTATTATTTGTTTTGGATATTGTCGTGACATTTCTCTAACACAGGGTTCAGCAAACTACGGTCTGTGAACCAAATATGACCAAATGACTGTTTTTATATAAAGAAAGTTTTACTGAAACATAGCCACAGTCGTCCATTTATGTATTGCCTATAGCTGTTTTTGCATTACGAGGGCTGCGTTGAGTAGCTGAGACAGACTCTATCTGACTCATAAAGCCTAAAATACTTACTATTTGGCTTTTTACAGGAAAAGGTTTGCCAACCCTGCTGTCACATAATAGCAATTATTTGTTTGCAAGTTGGTCTTTCCCATTTGACTGATAGCAACTCAGTAGTTTTCATGGGTGACTCTTACTTATCCTTTAAAACCCAATCTTTCTCATCTTTGTATCCCTGGAACTTGAAACATAATTAGTGTTTATAATTCCTTAACCCAGCTGAAAGGCACACATCTCCAGAAAAACCCCTGAAGGGAAAGGGGGGCAGACTTCCTGCAGGACCAGGACTGAGTTAATAGAGATATACAACTTGGAGAAACAAGGTACTCCTGGGAAGTAAAATCAGGCTTTCATGGGTTGTGAGATTTTCACTGCAGCCCTGGTTCTGTGTTCCTGGTTCAAGGAGGCCCTGCACTCAGCGTACCATGAACAGTCTCACTGGTTCCTACCACCTGACCCCAGCACCCTGGGCCTTACTGTTGGAATATTTTCACTGACGGAGAGGAGAGGAAACCCCCTTTTAGGAAATTCTCTTCTGAAGGTTTTAGTATAGTCCCATTTTCCAAGAGGGCATAATTGGGTTGGTCCAAATGGTCCGATGACCCTCATGGTCCTTACAGTGGGCAATTTGATGTACTCATTTTTAATAAATAAACTTATGGATATCTTTTCTATGCAGATTTACTTTTGTTTGTTTGTTTGTTTTGTTTTGACAAATGAATTTTCATTTTCTGAGCACAGTTCCTCTTGGAGGAGAACTAGGATTTCAAAGCAGTGGGGCTATTTCTTTGTAAGCTGGTTATGAAACCACTCTGTGACCTTGGGCCAGTCATGCCTGTCTCTGGACCTAGCTTTCAGCTTCTGTACAATGACTTTCAGACTTTTGACTCCCTGGAGTTCTGGCTGGAGGGGTGGCCTCCCCAACTTGTAGTGATGAAAAGCAGTGTGCTGACAACAGACAGCTTGATGGAGCTTCTTTTTTCCTCCATGCCTCTGTGTTACAGTAACACACTCTCCCAACTTCCCCCTGAAAATGCAACAATTCATTCCTTCTGCCCTTTCTTGAGGCTCGAAGAAGATACTTTAGCTCTGAAGCTGATCCTCAGGAGATAAGAAAATGCCACTGATGTGGTTGGAAAAATCTGAGCTGGATGAAATGGAAACACAGAGCTTTCCCCTGAGGCTGGATGAGAAGTGTGTGGATAGAAGCCAAGTCCATCCCTTCCTTGAGCCTCTGGGAGCTGGCAGCTCATTGCCTCTCTCAGAATATATGCCCCCTTATCCTTCACCCTACCCCCATGAGTATAACTGCTGAGCCTGAAGGGTCTTGGTTATCTGGAGGCAAGTCAGTATTACTGTGGATTGAACTGGTTTTTATTGATTTCTCTGTAGGTGATTTATAACTGCCTGCTTCCTAAAAGGGTTTGTGGCCAGATGTCAATAAAAACACTCAAAGGGCAAGAGTGTTAAAAATAAGACTGAAAAGGGGAACATAAACTGTGCAAAGGAAAGAGGGAGATAAGTGCACCAGCCAAGGTAGGATGATGCCTTAACTCAGATGATCTGGAGAGTAATCTTGATTTTTAGTTCCTAAAATGATTGAGATCAGTAGCATCTTGCTTTTGGCCACTATAAGAAGTACAGAGCAAAGAATACTTACATCTTGAGCTTCCAAAATGGACCCTTTACTCAAAAGAGAATAAAATTAGAGTGAACATTTTAAGAAGTTTAAAGTTCACTTCATAGGAGTCTTTCTATTTCAGAACTTCAAATTTTACTTCACAGAAGGACTCCTCACGCAAGTTCATCACCATACTATTTATTCACACAGCACAACTTGGAATTACTTTTGCTTTTTTTTTTTTTTTTTAAGATTTTAAGTATTTACTTGAGAGAGATAGAAAAGGAGAGCACAAATGGGGGAAGGGCAGAGGGAGAGGGACAAGCAGACTCCTAAGCCCAACTTGGGACTCAATCCCAGGACTCTGGAATCATGACCTGAAGTGAAGGCAGATGCTTAACTGACTGAACCACCCAAGTGCCCCTGTTGTTGTTCATTTTATTTTTTTCCAGTTGTCATTATAAATGGAGGTTCTGTGTGTTCTGTGTCTGATGGCTGGTTACTGACCTTCCTTGATGTGGCTGTAGAGAAGATTGACTAACTGAGCTCAAGGAACATGCAAAACTACACATGAAGATCCTTTATCTCAGGAACTATAGGCAATGCCTTTTAATTCTGGCTGCAAGCCAATGTCATTTAGTGGTCATGTGAATGGGTTATTTAAACAAATGCTGGCTTCCCTAGTTGCAGCTAACCAGAGATCAGATCTCTCAGGGGAACACTCATAAGGCTATTTTTTGGGGGTGAACTGTGTCCCAAAGTTCATATATTGAAGCCCTACTCCCCAGTACCTCAGAATGTGACTATATCTAGGGATAGGTCCTAAAAGAGGTGACTGATTTAAAATGAAGCTGATTGCTTCTCAGCCTTTTAGCTAAGATCAATTGAAGTTAAAATGAAGCTCTTAGGGTGAGCCCTGTTCCAATCTGACTGGCATTCTTTTTTTTTTTAAGATTTTATTTATTTATTTAACAGAGAGAGATCACAAGCAGGCAGAGAGGCAGGCAGAGAGGCAGGCAGAGAGAGAGGAGGAAGCAGGCTCCCCGCTGAGCAAAGAGCCCGATGTGGGGCTCGATCCCAGGACCCTGAGATCATGACCTGAGCTGAAGGCAGAGGCTTAACCCATTGAGCCACCCAGGTGCCCCCTGACTGGCACTCTTATAAGAAGAGAAAATTTGGACACATAGAGAGACACCAGGAATGTGCCCGCACAGAGGAAAGACCATGTATGACACACAAAGAAGGTGGCCATCTACAACCCAAGGAGAGAGACCACAGGAGAAATCAAATCTGCCAACACCTTGATCTTGAACATCTCCAGAACTGTGAGAAAAATTATTTGTGTTGGTTAGCGCACCCAGTCTACGGTATTTTGTTATGGGATCCCTAGCAAACTAATGCAGCTATTAATAGAATTTCTTAGCTTTATGAGGTTTGAATTCAAATCTCTTTCAAACACTGAATCTTGGAAATTGGGATCAATGAATTTGCAGGAATAACTGCTTTAGCATTTTTTAAGACAACCACAAAGCTCCTTGCAGGACTCTCTGAAGAAATAAAGATGCTCTGGACTAGGGCTCCAAAATTCTAGTTCTGAAGAAGTAAAACTACTATTACTTGCAGATGGCATAAACTTGTGTATATAAAATCCTATGGAATCCACTAAAAATCTATTTGCACTAATAAATGAGTTCAACAAGATTGCAGAATATGGATTGATATACAAAAATCAACTATATTTCTATACACTAGCAGTGAACACTTTAAAACAAAATTAAGAGAACATAATACTAGCATCAAAGGCTTAACATACTTAGGAATACATTCAATAAAAGAAATTAAAAATGAATACTATGGGAAAAAAAACCAAAACATTGTTGAAGGAAATTAAAGAAGACCTCAAAGATGGAACACCATCCCATGTTCATGAATCAGAAGACTTCTTCTTTTTTTTTTTTAAATTCATCTATCTATTTTAAAAGAGGGTAGGGGCAATAGGAGGGGAAGAGAGAGTCTCAAGCAAACTTCAAGCTGAGCGTGGAGCCTCACACAGGGCTTGATCCCATAACTCTGAGATCATGACCTGGACTGAAACCAAGAGTCAGATGCTCAACCAACTGTACCACCCAGGCACCCCAGGATCAGAAGACTTAACATTGTTAAGGCAGAAATATCCCCCAAATTGATTTACTGATTCAACACAATCCCTATTAAAATCCTAGCTGCCTTTTTTTTTTCTTGCAAAAACTGCAAATAGATCCTCAATTTCATATGGAAATGCAAGGGACCAAGAATAACCAAAACAATCATGAAAAAGGAAGGAAAAAATAGATAATTTATATCTCTCAATTTAAAAACTTAATATATAAAATTACAGTAAGACAGTATGACACTAGATATTATACAAGGATACACATACATATTAATGGAAGAGAATCAAGAGTCCATAAATAAATCCTTCCATTTTTATAGTCATCGATTTCAGTAAGGGTACCAAGAAAATTCAATGGGGAAAGAATAGTCTTCAACAAATAGTTCTGAAACAACTGGATATCCACATCAAAAGAGTAAAATTGGATTCCTTCCTTATACCATGTATAAAAATTAACTCAAAATGGATCCAATGCCTAAACTGAAAAGGTAAAACTGTAAAGCTCTTAGATGAAAACATGGGAGTAAATCTTTGTGTCCTTGTGTTAGGCAATACTTTCTTAGACATAATACCAAAAATACAGGCAACAAAAGAAAAAATAAATTGGATTTCACCAAAATTAAAAACTTTTGCACCATAAATAATACCATTGAGAAGTGAAAATACAACCCGTAGACTATAATAAAATATTTGCGAATGATATAGCTAATCAGAGACTTGTATTCAGAATATATAAAGAATGCTTACAAATCAATAATAAAAAGACAAATACTTTTAAAATGGCCAAAAGAATCAAATAGACATTTCTCCAAAGAAGATATACAAATGCCCGATAAACATACAAAAAGATCCTCAATATCATTAGCCTTCAGAGAAGTACAAATCAAAACAACAAGATACCATTTCACATCCATTAAAATGCAAAAAACAGAGAAGAACAAATATTGGTAAGGATGTGGAAAATTTGAGGCCCTTATGCATTGCTGATGGAAATGTAAAATCATACAGCTACTTTGGGAAACACACTGGCAATTCCTCAACATGTTAAACATAGATTTGCAATATGACCCACCACTTCCACTTCTATGTATTTACCCAAGAGAAATTAAAACGTTTGTTCACACAAAAACATGCACACAATGTTCAGCAGCATTATTCACAATAGCCAAAAAGTGAGAACAAATGAAATGTCCAGGTAATTAACAGATGAATAAAATGTGGTGGAATAATATGGTGGAATATTACTCAGCCACAAAAAGGAATGAAGTACTAACACATGCTAAAATATGGATAAACCTTGAAAACTTTATGATAAGTGAAAAGTCAGTCACAAAAGATCATATGTTCTATGATTTCATGATTGCCTTTATATGAAATGTCAAAAATAGAGAAATCTGTAGAGACAGAAAGTAGATTAGTGGTTGCTTAGGGCTGGAAGAATGGGGGAAATGGGAAGTGACTATTCATAAGTGTAGGGTTTCTTTTTGGGTAATGAGAATTGTCTGGAATAAAATAGTGGTGATGGCTGCACAATTCTCTGAATGTGCTAAAAACCATTGAATCGTACATTTTAAGTGGATGAATTGTAGGGCGTGTGAACCATAGCTTAATAATCTGTTAAAAATAAAACTTCTTCAACAACAACATAGAAACTACCTTCTTACTACATGGTGATCTGTCTGGACTTAGTTTCGTCAAACAGAAAATGTGACGAATTTTCTAAGTTTTCTAATTTCTAAGTTTCCTTCCATCTCTAAAATTCCTGAGTGTATTTAATTTAAGAAAACAGGTTGGGGAAAAAAGATGGAGTCTGGGTATATGTTTCTAGGATGGGGTCATGTGGAGAGAAATGAAGGAGGGCAAACAAAAAGACTAAAAGAGATAGAGATGAAGGTACAAGGGATGTGAACTCAGAGAGACAGATATATAGAGACACAGAGGCAAGATTATGCTCAAAGAGAAAGAAACTCACCAAAATGCATGGGCAGATCAGCCATCCATTCTTCCATTTAGCAAAAATTTCCTGAGGACCTACAGAGCCAAGCTCTGTATTCAAGAGTAAACCAGGTAGACCGAGGCACTGAGCTCAGCAACTAGAAGCACAGCAGGAATCAGGCAATGGATAATGAGAGTTGAGATGCCATAGTTCAAGATGCTCTGGAAGTACACAGGTTGCATGTAGGCACACGTGCACACAAGAGTACATGCACTCACACCACACCACACTCAACACATGCAACACTCCCAAAAGTCAGATCCGTTTTGCAAGGGGTACCATTTCTCACCTGAGGCATTTCAAATTCTGCTAGTAAAGACTTTCATAAAAATATGTTGCATTTTACAATGATGGGCACAAATGGGAATGGCATATTTTATTCTCACTCTGAAGTCTCTATAAAATGAGGCTCAAGGAAAGGATTCATCCTTCCTTGATTCCTCCTACTCTTTCCCCTTCGTCAAAAGGACTGGCTTTGGAAATAGAGAAGAATGTGATCTATTACAAGCACACCAGCCCTACTCCTCTGGGCTTTCAGCTGGAAAGTTCCCAAAACACAATCTGTTCTACTCTGCTTCCATCCCATCCAGACCTGGCCCAATAAAGGCATCATGTGTTGCCCATTTTCCCTGTCTTGTTGCTCCTCTACTGCTGTAAGTATGACATGCTGACAGCGTGGGAGGAAATCTCAGCTCAGCAGGAAAAGTAACTCTGTTTTGTGCACAATGTCTGCAATAAGTGCTTCTGTATGACCACCAGGTTATACCCCATGTGTGGAGAGCCGCACACAAACACACACACCAGCCTCCCACCCCGATCAACCCTGATTCCCAGATTTTTGCCCATAGGACAAGGGAGGTGCAGGGCATGAATATGTCCCTCACTTCATAGAGACTGACCTCAAATCTCCTAACAGTTAAAAGGTCAGGATCTATCACCACTGCACTTTCAGACCAAAGTGCAGTTTGAGTGTCTCTCAGCTTATAGATCATGTTCTCATTTTTTCTTAGCTGTGAACCTTGTGCTGACTTTTGTCCTCTCTAAGAGATTCCCATGCAGCACAGAGCAGAAAATTACTCATAGGGTTAGAAGGGAGGACAAGATAGTCTATGCCTCATTTTCCTCCCTGTAAAATGGAGATAATTGTTTCTACCTCAGGATGGTTGACAGGGTAAATGAGAGGTGTAAATGACTTGGCACAGAGTTAGTGCTTTGGGGGAACACCTGCAGTTTTTGCCTGCTTTGTACCCTGGTCCCCCTTTTTCTGGTAACAGCAGCATCTTCATTTTCTCTGTGCTTGGGGTGGGGGTGGTTGACCCCATTGTGGGAGTAGGACTGTCACACAGGGCTGTCCCCTCAGAATTCCCCGTGGCCCTGGTGATCGAGGAATGGGCATATGACCCAGACTGAGCGATAAATTCATCCCAGTAACTAGCCGGAATGACTGGGGGAGTTTTTGCTGCCAGGGTTTCTGAGAGGATAGGATGTAAGTTGGGGACTGCAAGTTTCAGGTGGTCACCATGAGGCACAGGCCACCTGAGAAGAGATCCAATACCAAGGACAGTTGGGAGGTAGAGGGGATGAGCCCCACGCATCCAGCTACATCTGAGCCTGCGCTAGACTTGTCAGTTATGTAACCCAGAAAATTCTGGTTATTGTCTAATCTAATTTGAATAAGTTTCTGTTCCATGCACACAGGAATCTTGGCTAATGAAACGCTCACCAGATTTGGTTCACCCTTCCCCCTTTGCATTGCCATTGGTCTGGAGGGGCCTTTCTTGAGCCTTGCAGAGATTTTGCCACAGCTCATCTCCCCATCCTCAGTCTCTTTTCCTTTAGTCCGTCTTCGCTACACTGATCATTCTCAGCACGGGCTTAGTCATATACTGCTCAGCTTAGAGGACTCCTTGACTCACCACCACTGGAGAGCAAGTCCTAGCTTCCTCAACTCTACCTTCAAAGCCCTCCACAGTCTGACCCCAAATCCTCTTCTGTATGCTCTTTTTAAAGTGAGGTATAATTGACAAATAACATTACATTAGATTCAGGTGTGCAACATAACGATTCAATATTTGTACATATTGCAAAAAGATCTTCACTCTAGGTCTAGTTAATATCTGTGAACAAACATAGTTACAAAAATTTTTTTCTTGCAATGAGAACTTTTTTTTTTTTTGCAATGAGAACTTTTAAGATCTACTTTTTTAGCAACCTTAATTCGTCTTGAGCTTATCTCTCATGACCATCTCCCATGGCTCTGCACGTACTGTGCCTGATTGACATCAACCCAGTCCCCTGCGCCGCAGGGCTTCCATACTCTCTCACTCTCTGCCTTTCCCCAGAAGAACTTCCACTTCTTACCTACCTACCAAAATCCCACCTACTCAACCATCTTCTCTTCCAAGAAGACTTCACAGATGACCAAGGCAGAATAAAGGTCTCACTCAGCTGAATGTATTCCCTTGTTATATATAGTACCTGTCAGTCTGTCCTTACATAAGAATGATGTATAAACACTTTGAGAGCAGGGAGCATGTTGTATTTGATTCTGGATCCTCCTGGAGCCCTCACACATGGGACTGCCATAGGATTGACACAACACCCTAGCTCCCTGCTCACAAATTCTGAATCCCCCACCCTCCCTTCAAATCCACTTTAGGAGAGAGGATCCTAACATTTGAATCGTGTTTCCTCTTCAGCAGGAAACCTTTTATTTAAATTGTGGTAAAATACAAGTAACATAAAATTTAAAGTTTTATCCATTTTAAAGTGTGCAATTCAGTGGCATTAAGTACATTCACAATGTTTTACACCTATTACCATTATCTAAATCCAGAACTTTTTCTTCACCCCAAAAGGAAACTCCATATCCATCAAGCAGTTGTTTCCCATTCCCTTTTCCCCCCAGCCCTGAAAATCATTAGTTTGCCTTTTGTCTCCACAGATTTGCTTGCTCTGGACATTTCATATAAATGGAAGCATGCAATACATGGTCTTTTGTAACTGTCTCCTTTCACAAAGCATAATGTTTTTGAGATTCCTTCATGTTATAGCATGTATCAGTACTTCATTCCTTCTTATGACTGAATAATATTCCGTTGCAAGGATAGACCTAATTTTATTCATGTATTCATCAGTTGATGGACATTTGGGTTGTTTCTACCTTTTGACCATTGTGAATGGTGCTGCTATGAACATTCATGTACAAGTTTTTGTGTGAACGTCTGTTTTCAGCTTTCTTGTATATACCTAGAAGTGGAATGGCTGGGTCATATGGGAACTCTGTGCTTACCAGGAAGCCTCCTACACTTGCCATCTCCAGCTCTCATCAACATCCTGGATCTGCTTGGCTGACTTCATCTTGGAAGTGTCCGTCGGCTTTTTAGAAGGGAGCTATTTCATCTTGATTGTTGTCTCCTGATGGCAATCCTTAAAGGGCATTCCTAGTCTTTAATATTAACCTCTTACTACTTGGAGTTTTCTATTGTCTAACTATTTCAGATCCACTATTTAGTTTGTTCCTCACAACACTGCTACCTAGTAGATTCTATTATGTCTGCTTTTCAGTGGAGGAGGCTGACAAGGCTGAGACTGACTCCCAGCCCAGTGCCCTTTCCATACAACCACAGAGGCCCTCTCTCAATTAACCTCTCTGTCCAACGTCTTTGTAAGAAATAACCACCTTCTGAAATTTATTCTCAGATCCACCATCATTCAGAAATGCTCCTTTGCTAGGTGGCCAGTCAAAGCTGGCACAGACTTCTGCCACACTCCGCCAGTTGGCACTTCATGTATAAGCAAAACAGTTTTTTCATTATATTTAAATATTTGCCTGTACCCAGAAGATCAACTTTTGCCTTTTCTAGGTCTTCAGGAACTTTTTGGAATCCCGAGTTAATGCTCCCTTTTGATGTTGATATGAAGCTAAATCTGAGCATGTCCCATAAGCATAACCTCAGTTCTCAAAATTTCCTCCCCTATTTCTTTGTTCAACCCGAGGGCATTTCCTTTTCCTTCTCAGGAGGCCATCTCTTGGACTGGAGAGTCCCTGACCTTTTGGGAACAGAAAAAAGAAGCACAATGACCCCACCTGCTCCTTGGAAGCCTCCCATCCTAGTGTCCTGTGTCCAAGTGGGACTGGAAACCAGCAGAGTCCATGCTGTACCCATTCTGGCCACTGTCTGACCCGCATGCCCCCAGGGAGAAGCTTTGGGGGCTGACATGGCTCACTTAGAACCTTCACTGGCAGTTCTACAAGCAGTGAGGGCTTCATAGATGCCACATGACCAACCTCATGTGCACTCAAGCAAGGATGCCCCAAGCTAGCTTTTTCCAAAGTGTGTTCTCAGTAACCCTTGTTCTGGGTGATTTTGTTAGTAGCTATGAGAATAAAGGTTTCTGAGTTTCAGTGCATTTGGGGACAGAGAGGTTTCTGTACCATGGGCTTTTCAGCCTGTAGGAAGCAAATATTCAGGACAAACCTGCAAAAGGAGGAGACAGTATAGAATGTTTCCCAAACTTTGGAAATGAATATTTGACCATGAACATTTTTTCAAGGAGTAGCTTGAAGTGTTTTCATCAAAGCGCTAGTCAAAGATGCCCCCAGACCCTCTAGGACCTGTGGGACCCAGAGGTGAGAAACCAAACACTTATGCACATGGGCTCTGGAGCCGTGCTGCCTGAGATCATATCCCAGCCCTGCCACATAGTAACTGGGTGACCTTGGGCAAATTACTTCAGCTGTCCATGCCTCAGTTCCCCAACTGTAAAATACAGATGGTGATAATCATGTACATTATATGATACATGTAAACTTCTTAGAGCAGGGTTTGACACATAGTCAGTGCTCACTAAATGCTAGCTGGCATTTTGAATCCTTCACAAACCTCGCAGAAAGGGATTCCTCACATTCCCTCAGGAGCAGCAGCCTGTGCCTGACACTCCCCACAACCAGCCAACACCAGCCTCTCAGTTTATAAAACCTCTTAGCCAAGATGGCATGAAGCCCCATAAAAGCCAACTGCAGTTCCCTAGGAGTAACCTTTCCTGAACTTGATGCCCACAAAGACCTCCTTCTACTTAATTTTTAATCCCTTATAGACAGGCACGTAAGATTCACAAGACCCAGATTCTATACACAACTTACTCATTTTCCAGTGGGATCTCAAGTTTTCTTCCCGATAACATATAACACAGTTTCCTGCCCTATAGCAAGGCTCTAGTCCAAGGACATGACACAGAAAAGGGTGTGTCTAGAACACTAAGGCAGGAAGAGGGGCTGGAGAGCAAAGTAGCAGGGAGAAGAGTACCAGTGACAGGGGGTAAGAGTGTTCCCCTTTTGAGGAAATGGGAGAGAGTGCCTATGACAAGGGTGCTTGGGTAGTGAATTAGGATAATTAATAGTAGGGATGTCTGGGTGGCTCAGTAAGTTAAGTGTCTGCCTCCAGCTCAGGTCATGATCCGAGGGTTTTATTGATCCTGGCACTGGGCTCCCTGCTCAGCAGGGAGTTTGCTTCTCCCTCTCCCACTGTGTCCTCCCTCTCTCAAGTAAATAAATAAAAACTTTTTTTAAAAAAGGTTAACTAACATTAGCTGCTGCAACAGACCCCAAATCTCAGTGTCTTTTTTTTTTTTTAAAGATTTTTAATTTATTTATCAGAGAGAGGGAGAGAGAGCGAGCACAGGCAGACAGAATGGCAGGCAGAGGCAGAGGGAGAAGGAGGCTCCCTGCCGAGCAAGGAGCCCGATGCGGGACTCGATCCCAGGACGCTGGGATCATGACCCGAGCTGAAGGCAGCTGCTTAACCAACTAAGCCACCCAGGCATCCCTCAGTGTCTTTGAATGTCCATCCTCCTAAGGTAAATCTAAAGCAAGTTGAGATACCCACCTCCATCTTGTAGCAAGAAATTCTGTAACGGGGTGCCTGGGTGGCTCAGTGGGTTAAGCCTCTGCCTTCGACTCAGGTCATGATCTCAGGGTCCTGGGATTGAGTCCCACATCAGGTTCTCTGCTGAGCAGGGAGCCTGCTTCCCCTGTCCCCTCTCTGTCTACTTGTGATCTCTGTCTGTCAACTAAATAAATAAAATATATTTTTTTAAATCCTATAACAAGAAATGCTGTGTGGAATATATAGGTGGGTGTGTGGTTGCCAAGAATCTCTGGATTACCCTGGCTGCCAAAGCTGTACTCCTCTGTTGCCCAACTGTGCGCCCTTCTCCTGTTTGTCTCTGGGTTGATTCTCCCAGCTTTTCTAGGATTCTGCAAGCTCAGAGTCTGTGTGGTTGCCCACATTATAGTATTTTAATTTCTCACCTCTGGGAGGACTCAGGCTCTGCTGTTAGTTGCCTCACTAATCCTCATCCTCTGGCAGAGACAGTTAGCAGTCTCTGAGTGTTCCTGTGTTCCTCTGCATTGCCAGCCTCTCTTGCAGTTGACTGGGGGCCCTACCACTAGCTCTGGCCAAGAGACTATGTGTCACCTCTGGGTTGAGGCATGGAGAGGGGTTCCTCCTGCATTCTTCTCTTCCCCCTATTGAGATGTCTCTGGAAGTCATGTGTTTCATAGGAGAGCTGAAAGAACCAACTCAGAAACAAATGTTCCCCCTCCCTAAGTGTCATTTCTCCAGTTTGGGGGGGAAGGAAAGTGGAAACCATCAGGTGGGTAAGAGGAAGGGGCCTGTGGCAGACAGGACTGTCCAGGAATTCTTGGCATTTATATAGGCATTTAATGATTTAATGTCAGGTATATCTTCCAGATGGGATTTTCTGTCTTGAAACTTCTTACTGTAATTTGAAGTAACAATGTGATCTGTGATTCAGATACTCCCAGTAGTACCACAGACAGTGCAGCAGGTGGCATGTTTCAGACTGTGATGTGCACATGAATCACCTAGGGGTCTTGTTAAGCTGCAGATTCTGTCTCAGTAAGTCTGAGGCAACACTCAGGAGTCTGCATTTCTAATTTTAGTATATGTGCTGCCGAAGCGAGCACAGGAGTCTGCATTTCTAACAAGCTCCCAGGTGATGCTGACACTGTTGGCCCCTAGACTGTGCTCTGAAAAGTAAGGTGATAGGGGCAGGGCGATATACAATGCATAATAGTATGAAATCCTGATAATCCATGTGAGGTTACACAGATAATGTGGCTGTGTGGTCCTCTGGGAGGATCTCCTGAGATACAGTCTGAGAACATGCTCTGCAGAGGGTAGCTAGCTGCTCAAATCATTTCAGGGGGTCTCCTCAAGTTCCCAAGATCTCCTCCACGTAGGGAGCTCTGAAGGGGTACCCAGTGCTTCCTGGAGGTCCTCAAATTCTGGTGACCCACATCTCTTCCAAGGGACTTCCAGTCTTTTTGCCTCCAACTCCATTCCATAGTACATACCCAACTATTCCCAGAGCCGAAGGGATTAGAGCAGCTGACCCTGCAGTGTGAAGGAAGAGGAACCAGGCTCCAGAGGCTGCTTTTGTTAGCAACAAACACAACCCATCTCTGATCTGAACAGCAAATGTCCAAAGCATGAGTCAAGTGCCTTGTTAATAAGAAAGAGAGTGAATAAGCATTCCCTTCAGCAGTAAACCTTTTCTTATATATACAGCCTTCCATTTTACTCTGGACTGACGCCAGTTCTGACTACCCACAAAGGCCCTGCATGGGCTTTTAGAAAACAGACAATAATAGCTGACTCTTCTAACAAACCTGCAGTCCTCCTTGTCACAGATGTAGCAACTAACACAATCAATGCTCCAATACAGCCTCAGTCATACAACTATGGAGGTAAATCACTAGGGCTTGGAGAATGAATGGCTCACAGATGAGGAAACCAAGGGCTCAGAAGGCAGAAGTGATTTGCTCAAGGGCACAAATGAGCTGGAAGCAGAGTCAAGCCTAGAACCTGGCACCCCTTCATTTTGTGTTGTCTTCATTTCAGCACCAGGGATGGATATTGGAAGACATTCACCGTCTTCAAACCTAGGAGTGTTTGTTCATTCATTCACTCACTCGGTATCCATCAAGAACCTACTATAAACATGCAAGGTTCTAGCTTCCCTTAATACTGCTCTATAAATCCCTGATGACCTAACCTTTTAATTTTTTAAATTTTTAAAAATGATTTTATTTATTTATTTGATAGACAGAGATCATAATTGGGTAGAGAGGCAGGCTGGGGGTGGGGGAAGTAGTCTCCCTGCAGAGCCAAGAGCCTGATGCAGGGCTCTATCTGGGATCATGACCTGAGCTGAAGGCAGAGGCTTAACCCACTGAGCCACCCAGGAGCCCCCTAACTTTTTTTAAGGTCTTACTGGTACAGCCTCTACCTCCATCTGTTGTTGGGCTGCATGCACTTTGCACCATGGCAATTGAGCCTTGATCTTGCCACTTACCACTGAAATCCTGAGTTAACTAATGAACCTCAGAAAGCTTTAGTTTTCTCATCAAAATGGAGATGATATTATTACCTTCTCACAGGGTGCTACAAAAATATAAGAGAATATACATAAAGAACTTAACACAGTATGTCGCTGGTGCCCAACATATGATAGCGGTTACAGTAACTGATAAGTACATTATTATCACTCTTGTTATTGTCAAGCAAAACAAGCCCCCTAGAAATTTCAGCACGTGGGGTCTTCCCTTAGGACTCTAAAAGCAAGCTTGCTTTCTTTGTGTGTTGGAAAGCAACTTCTGTGTCTTATGGACTGTAGGAGTCATGGGACTGGGACACCTTGCCAAGTGTTTCTGGGTCTAATTTGCCATATCCTTGAGGTCCATCCTCATACCCCAATTTCTCTGCTGGGCCCAGCTGACCAGAGAACTGTCTGCCTCTATCAGTGTACAGCCCTGTGAACCCCAGACCTGTCAGAATTGTCTGTACATGGGGAAATAAGGCTGCCTTCCAATACAACCATGTGAAAAACCACATGCCACGGATATGATTAGTTATAAATGGAAGTAACCCAAGAAATTGTCTGTAAGTATGGCTGAAGGGTTTAAAGCCTTGACTGGGGGCCACCTAGATGGCTTAGTCGGTTAAATGTCTGCCTTGGGCTCAGGTCATGATCTTAGGGTCCTGTGATCAAGGCCCTGTTTCTTTCTTTCTTTTTTTTTTTTTCTTATTGGACAGACAGAGATCACAAGTAGGCAGAGAGGCAGGCAGAGAGAGAGGAGGAAGCAGGCTCCCCGCTGAGCAGAGAGCCCGATGCGGGGCTTGATCCCAGGACCCTGGGATCATGACCTGAGCTGAAGGCAGAGGCCCCAACCCACTGAGCCACCCAGGTGCCACAAGGCCCTGTTTCTACTTCTCCCCCTCCCTCTGCCTCCTCCCCCCTGCTCATGTTCTGTCTCTCTCTCCAATAAATAAATAATTTTTAAAAGATTTTATTTATTTATTTGTTTATTTGTTTAAGAGAGAGGAGGCACGCACAAGCAGTGGGAGGGACAGAGGGAGAGAAAATCTCTTATGCAAACTCATTTTGTTCATCCTTAAAATTTTCTGTTTTATATGTTTTACAAAATAACTGGCATACTAATGTAGCTCATGAATATGATTTAAAATAAAACAATGCACATAAATCAGAGGTACATGCTAAAATAATTTTGTAAATTAATGATATGAACCATCAAGAAAACCTTTGTCCTAGAGAAAACCTTTGCTCTAGAAAAACAGTTGGCAAGTTCCTGCTATTAGGTCCCTCAGCATTGCCCTGGAGATTATCTTCCTGAGGCCTAGCTGTCTACTTTTTCCTTTGATTCTCTGAATTACCTTGAGCAAACCCCATCTTTCTACAAAATAAAAGGGGACTCCAGAGAGAAATGCTTATCTAAGGCATCCAGGACCCTGTGCTCTGGGGAAGTCTCTTCTGTTGTAGGCAAAGATGGTTAGCAGACCAGACTATAGTCTGGGTGAAACACCCCTCAGAATTTTCTACCTTCTGAGCATAAGCTTCATCTTCCAGGGTTGGTTTTTTTGTTTGTTTGTTTGTTTTTGCCACTGGAAAGTGTTGTCTCTCACCATACATTAGTACACACACATTCAGAATTATATACTTCAGTCTCAATAATGAGTTTGATTATCATATCCATGTGAACAATCAACTCCAGGCCACTGACCAGGCTTAGGACCTTGGAACATCTCCAAGATGATGCTCCTTAGGGGGTCCTCTTGGCATCCAGAGACAGGTTCCTCCTGACCATACTTAGCCTCATCACCATCACCTCTCAACCTACATTAGGGACCACTTTGACTCCAGCTGGGGAACAAGAAATATGACTTAGGTAAGAAGCCCAGGAAAACATTATATTCTTCCTACAAGGACCCAAGCCCCAAACAGATTGAAAATATCGTGACAGGACAGCCCTTTGAAAAACCCAACCATCTGGGGCCACAAAATAGAGGAGTTTCATGAGCTTGATGTTAACCTGGGCTTGAATAACAGTTATTATTCATTAAGTACCTATACACAGGGCTTATTTAAATACACCAATCCATTTCATCTTCATAAAAAGTCTTTGAGCAAGATATATTGTGGTTATTGTCAGCCCTATTTTGTACATCAGGAAAGAAAGGAGAAAAAGTTAGATCATTTGCCCAAGGTCAGGCAGTAAGTGGCCAGGCTGAGACTTGAATTCAGGTCATTTGACTTGAGAAGCTGAGGTCCCAACCACTACCTCACACTGCCTCTGATGCAGACGGGGTGACCATGGCAAGATCTATGATCTTTTAGGGCACAAGTCTTGGTGAGTTGGAGAGTGTAGTACATGGCATTTCTTGCAATAGAGATTCTAGACTTGTATTTTCCTACTAGAAGAAGGGGTCTGCCCATAGACAAGGTTATGAGACCTGATCAGGATTGTCACATACTGAAAGAAGACAAAAGAGAGATACAAAGGAGAGAAGTCCAAATAGAGTAGGTTGCCAGACTCTTGCCCCAAAGCTCAAAGCCTCTGCTCCAAGCAGCAGTGCCAGGACCACCTGGGCTCCAGCTATAGGAGCAGGGACAGGAGCTGAACATTCTCACTCTGCCCTATGGCCTGGGTGCATGAGCCAAACAGATGGAAGTTGCTGTGGATTAGGGTTTTGATGGTTTTTTAATTCGACTCCTCTTTCTTTACTTACTAGTTACTCTTAGTTGTCTTGAATTAGTGGCCTGAATTGGTTGCTCACAAACATCTTCCTTAGATGGCTATGGTCTGAGTTTAACAAGATAGTACATATAAAATGCCTGGCATGAATAGCATGATCAAACAATGGTAGTTCTGAACTCCTCCTTTCATTGTCTATCTATATAAAGTATCCCAGAGGAAGGGGTGATTAGGAGATCATTTGCTGTCTGACTGGAGCTGCCTAAATGGAATTTGCATGAAACGAAATTCATACCACACAATTCTGGTTGGATGCTTTTCTTGTCCCCAGAAAGACTGTTCTTCAAACAGGTGCCCACTGGGCAACTTGTGAAGAGAAAGGATGGGGTTCCATCTTTTGGGAAAAAGGAGGAGCTGGGGTGGCCACCCTCTTGGGACTACATGGCAGCCCCTGTAACATGAAAAACTCCCTACCTGTTACGAGGGTGTGACATATCTGCCAAATGTACATCACCTGAGAGACCAGCTTTGCAACAGAGCCTGGGCTAGGCCCTCACTGTAGTCCCATTAAGGGCGTAATGCTTCTCCTACATGATTGTTTCATTCACGTGGAAAGAGCCACAAGAGTGTAAGACTCCTGGCTTCCCCCCAACCTCCACCTGCCAGGAAAATGGATATCTGATAGTGAGTTCTGACAAGAGTCATCCTGACTAGCTCAGCCCTTTCCTCTTCCCTTTCTCTTGGGAATGTGCTGCTTGCAGGGGAAACACTTTCTACTTGCTCCTCCTTGCTCTATGATTTAAGCGGGACCTGCCTCCACTAGAGGGCACTCCGTAGGGATGGGGTAAATTGGCTTAACCTCAACTTTGTCAATTAATCTTTGACAAAGAAAGTAAAAATATGCAATGGGAAAAAGATAGTCTCTTCAACAAATGGTGTTGAGAAAACTGGACAGCCACATGCAAATGGAATATTATTCAGCCATCTAAAAGAATGAAATCTTGCAATTTGCAACAACATGGGTGGAACTAGAGGGTATTATGCTAAGCGAAATAAGCCAGTCAGAGAAAGACAAATACCATATAATTTCACTCATATGTGGAAATTCAGAAACAAAACAGATGAACATAGGGGAAGGGAAGAAAAAAAATAAAAACAGAGATGGAGACAAACCATAAGAGACTCTTAACTTTAAGAAACAAACAGGGTTGCTGGAGGGGAGATGGGTAGGGGAATGAGGTAACTGTGTGATGGGCATTAAGGAGGGCACTTGATGTAATGAGCACTGGGTATTATATGCAACTAATGAATCACTAAATTCTATCCCTGAAGTTAATAATATAGTATATGTTAACAAAATCGAATTTTAAAAAGAATGAAATTGAACCACTTTCTAACACCATACACAAAAATAAATTCAAAATGGATTAAAGACCTAAGTGTGAAACCCAAAACCATAAAAATCCTAGAAGATAGAAGAGGCAGTAATTTTTCTGACATTGGCCATAGCAAGATTTTTTCTAGATATGTCTCCTGAGGCAAGGGAAACAAAAGCAAAAAGAAACTATTGGGACTTCATCAAAATAAAAATTCTCTGCACAGTGAAGAGTACAATTGATAAAACTGGAAAGCAACCTACTGAATGGAAGAAAATATTTGCAAATGACATACTCAATGAAGGGTTAGTATCTAAAATATATAAAGAAGTTACACAACCCAACACCAGAAAACCACAAATAATCCAATTTAAAAATGAGCAGAAGACATGAACAAACATTTCTCCAAAGAAGACATAGAAATGGCCGACAGACATGTGAAAAGATGTCCAGCCTCAAGGAAATGCAAATCAAACCCACAATGAAACATCACCTCACACCTGTCAGAACGCCTAAAATAAAAAACTCAAGAAGAAAGTGTTGGTGAGGATGTGGAACAAAAGGAACCCTCAAGCACTGTTGGTGGGAGTGCATGAGGTAGAACATGTGGAGGTTCTTCAAAGAAATAAAAACAATTACCATATGATCCACAACTGGGTATTTACCCAAAAACACTAATCCGAAGAGATATATGCACCCCTATGTTTATACCAACATTATTTATAATAGCCAAATTATAGAAGCAGTTCAAGTGTCCATCAACTGATAAATATGATGTGATATACCTATGTATAAAGAAATATAACTCAGCCATAAAAGAGAATGAAATATTACCATTTACAACAACATGTATGGATCTAGAGAGAATAATGCCAAGTGAAATAAGTCATTCAGAGAAAGACAAATATCATAGGGTTTTACTCATATATGGAATTTAAGAAACAAAACAACGAAAAGAGGAAAAAAGGGACAAACCAAGAAAGAGATTCTTAACTATAGAGGACAAACTTGTGGTTATAAGAGGTGAGGAAGGTAGAAGGATGGGTGGGGTGTACACCTGAAATTAAAACAACACTATATGTTAAACTGGAATTGGGTTTTTAAAATAATAATAATAATAATAAAGAAAGCCTGCTTGCCTGCCAGTATAAGTCCCATTCTCCAATACCAGCCTTATCCATCATAAAGGAGATGTTAGATTGACTTCTCCACGAAACCTACAGCTTAAGTGAAGGAATAAGTTGCTTTCATTGGACCTCCTTAGAGAACCCACCAAATGCCAATGACAGTCATCTAGAGAATAAGTCCACTACTGTCCTTGGGGCATTAATGGAGGTGAGGATAGGACTCAGAATTACGGGCAAAGCCTCACCCCATACAGAAATCTCCCTGATGGAATCTCTGAAAGAGGACAGACAGAGGCTAGCTACAATAATAGCTAATGTTTATTGGCTGCTAAGAACAGACTCTGGCTAAGGAATTTGACCCTGTAAATCACCATCATTATCTCCATCTCACAGAAGAAGAAACTGAAGCTCTGCGAGATTAGGTACAGCCAAGATAGACAGATGGCCCATGGTGGAGCCACACGGTTACTCCAGGGGCCACACGTCCCACCAGAACACAGTGCTGCCTCTAGCTCAAGATGACATCTCCCACAATGATAATCAGGGTAGGTGTGGTTGACACCTCCTGTCTGGGGGCCAGCACTCTTGACCACACGTGTTTAAGCAACAATAAGTGTGTCTTCAGGCTTCCTCTCCCGATGCCTTGGGCTTCTGGAAATACCTCCCAGTTAGCCAGTCAGTGGCAGCACCCCATGTGGTCCTGTGTGTCTCTTTCCAGGGCAGCCGCCATGCCCTCTGCCCTGCATGCCAGCCTCTCTGAGCAGTGTATGATCTCGTCCCCCACGTCCTGCATTCACTAGTGCCGCTGCTCATAGAATCCTGATTTCCTCCATGCCAGTGTTTCCTAAACTTGGGACACCCGCATAACACCATCACATTTTTTGCCATGTCCATGTGCCACCTAAATGTTGATTGGTTTAACATTTTTTAATTTGCCTTAGCAATGAGCTAGAAAACCAGGGTTAAGTCCCAACTCTGCTGTTTCCCAGCTTTGTGTTACTGGACAAGTGCCTTGCGCTCTCTGTGCCTCAGTTTCCTAATCTGTATAACAGGGATGATCAGAGCAACTACTTCAGCCAGTTGCCATGTGGACGAAATGAGGTACTGCCAGTAAGGCCTGATCACAGCACCCAGCACAAAGTAAGTCTCAGAAAGTGTCAGCTACCCTTGTCTTTACATTTATCCAAAAAGGAAACTTTCTATCCCTACCATAAATGGACAACTCTGTCCCACTTATATCACAAAGAGAAGAGTTATAAAAGCAAAGTGAAAACACTTACTAAATACTGGTTATTGCCTGACAAAGTTTCCAGGCCCAAGGCTTGCACTCACTTTGTCAGGAAAGGGAGACACGCCTGGGTATGAAAGATGTTGAAGGCACACTCGGTTCAAGCCAGGGTGAACATCTTGTCCTGAGTGGCCTCAGACTTCTGGTTTTAGTGCTGAGAGTCCTATAAGCCCCCTCATTCCCAGGCTACCTCAGATCTAGGCTTTCTTCTTCATGCAAAGACTAAAAATAACTGACAAGGGAATAACATTCTTGTGATGTGAGTACGTGTGTTTAGGGCTGAGTCAGTACCCCACTTACTATCATCTTGCGGAATAAGCCCCACCGTGGGCCCCACCGCACAAGCCCGCCTCTGAGGGCTGAGTTTCCAAACTACATACATGTACAGAAAAGCCATCATGTGTGCGCAACTGGGACTGTCCCCCAAGGAAAACCATATTTGTACATGCCCAACAAGAGGAACCATGAGCCGTGGCACAGCTAAAATTACTCTGTATTATACAACCATCAAAATATCATGTTTTGAAGTATCTTTAATGAGAGGGAAAAGTGATCATGATAAAATTTCTGGTTTAAAAAAAATAGTCAGACCAAGATGTCCTCAGTAAGTGGGTGGGTAAATAAACTGTAGTACATAAAGACAGCAGGGTATTATCCGCTGCTGAAAAGAAATGAGTTATCAAGCCATGAAAAGACATGCAGGAGACTCAAATCATGTTGCTAAGTGAAAGACGCCTGTCTGAAAAGGCCACATACTGTGTGGTTCCAACTATCTGACATTCTCGAAAAGGCCACACTATGGAGAGAGTAAAAAGATCGGTGGTTGCTAGGAGTTAGGGTTGGAAGGAAGGGTGCGTAGCTGGAGCACAGGGGATCTCTAGGGCAGTGAAACTACGCTGCATGATACGAAAAGGCTGGATACATGTCCTAATACATTTGCTTGAACCCAGAGAATGAACAACAAGAGTGAAACCAATGGTAAACTGTAGACTTGGGCTCATAATGATGTGTCAGTGTAGGTTTGCCCATTGTAACAAATGAACCACTCTAGTAGGGGGTGTTGCTAATGGGGAAGGCTGTGCATATGCGAAGCAGGGGGTATGTGGGAAATCTCTGTACCTTCCTTCCAGCTGTGAACCTAAAACTGCCCTGGAAGAACTAAGTCTTAAGAAAAAAGTTTTTTAAAAGATTTTTATTTATTTATTTGACAGACAGAGATCACAAGTAGGCCAAGAGGCAGGCAGAGAGAAGGGAGTGGGGGGAAGCAGGCTCCCTGCTGAGCAGAGAGCCTGATGCAGGGCTAGATCCCAGGATCCTGAGATCATGACCCAAGCCAAAGGCAGAGGCTTTGACCCACTGAGCCACGCAGGCGCCCCAAGTCTTAAAAATTTTTAAAGCAGGACACCTGGATGGCTCAGTCAGTTAAGTATCTGCCTTTACCTCGGGTCATGATTCCAGAGCCCTGGGATTGAGCCTCACGTTGTCAGGCTCCCTGCTCAGTGGGGAGTCTGCTTCTCCCTTTCCCTCTGCCCCTCCCCCCACCCGACCCCTGCTTGTGTGCATGTGCTCTCTCAAATAAATAAATAAAATCTCTAAAAAAATGTTTAAAACAGACTACAAAACCACACATAGTAAGACCTTAGTTTTTTAAAATACAGAGAAAGATAAAGAAAGAAATACACTGTAATATTAACAATATTTGGGGTGCCTGGGTGGCTCAGTTGGTTGAGCATCTGCCTTCAGCTCGGGTCATGATCCTGAGGTCTAGAGATCAAGTCCTGTATCAGGCTCCCTGCTCAGTGGGGAACCTGCTTCTCCTTCTCCCACTCCCCCTGCTTGTGCTCTCTCTCTGTCAAATAAATGGGTAAAATCTTTAAAAAGCAAAAAACAAAACCCAATATTTATCTCTGTGTGGCAGGATTCTGGAGGGATTTTTTATTTCTTCATATTTACTTCTGTATTTCTTATTTATATCTATTTCTATATTTTCTAAGAAATTTTAGCACAGAACATATATTACTTTCATTACCAGAAAAAGAAGTTGAATAAAAATTATACATCTAAAAAGTACTAGGAAGAAAGTAACCAGAACTGATTAACCCCAGCCTTTGAAAATTGTTTTTTACAATTGTGGCGCACTGAGGGGGAGGTTTTCTGGCTGACTGGCTATCACCTCCTTTCCTTCTCCTCTGGAGAAGACCCTTGCAGAGAAGGCGGGGCTTGTCCAAGGTCACAGGTTTCTGCTGCCTCTGCATCCCATCCGGTGAGGCTGCCCCTGAGCTGTCCCCTGAACCTCAGGCTCTGACCTCCAGAGTCTATAAGGAAAACACAATATCCCTTTCCCCCTTTTCTTGATTTTTCCATCATTTGGACTGTGGCACCCAATAACTTCCCCAAGACACATGTTACAAACTAGAGGCAGGATGGCATCTAACACAGGAAGTCCCTGCTTTGGACCCAAACAGCCCGAGCTGAATCCCTGCTCACCACCTTCTAGCTACACTAGAAGGCTCTGGAATCATGACCTGAGTCATGGGCACACCGCTATACCTCTTTCCACAACAGCAGCCTCCTCACTATCACAAGGATTAAGTGAAATAACAATCTAGCAGGACATCAAGTAGGACTCAATTTCTATCAGTTTTTACATTTACTACACAAGAACTCTTTCTCTATCTCCCTTCCCCTGATTCAAAGAACTCCCCAAGTGGCACGGGCAAAATCTCTCCTCTACCACCCATCTAGGTCTCTGCTTCTCCTTGGTCAAGACCCCTCAGATGACAGCTGAGTCATAGAGAGAACGGCTGAGAGCCAGCCCAGTGGCCCCATGGGGGCTTCCCGGAAGAGGTGGCAAGGTTGGGGGAGGTAGCTAACTTGAGACCCCAATTGGCCAGGCTAAAAGAATCTGATCATCAGGCATATACACAATAAGCCAGGGCCCCATTTAACTGCAGCACACTGTATGAGCATCACGTCCATCCCTTCGTAAGGAAAACGAATTGATCCTGAACCCTCAGCACCACCCAGCATCACTCTGGATGTGGGACACACAGTGGAGAATGAGACAAGGTCTCTGCCCTCACAGGGCTCAGTCTCCACTCCTGCTGGAGGTGTGAGCGGCATCCATCCACCTTCATTACCAAGACTGGGGGAAGAGGCAGGGCCATTTGAGGAGCTGAGAACCATACATGTAGTTCAGCCCATCAGGCCAGGCATTCAGCTTCCTGTCACAGAGACTCAGAACCCTCAGCCTGAAGCTAGGAGCCCACTGGTTAAGACTCCCCACCCCCAGAAATCAGTGCCAATAAGAAGGCATTAATAATCCTCACCCAAGATACTAACTTCCCTGCTCTGTGGCTGGGGGTGGCTGGGTGACCTTGGACAAGCCATGTAACATGCCCTAGTCCTAGTGTCATCCCTGTAAAACTGAGTAAAAATACCACCCTGATGGCACTACTGAGGAGGGCACAAGAAATCCCACACGGAAAGCCTTAGACAGAGCATCGGAAGACAGTCGTTGCTTCCCCGCTGCCCCCTAAGATGTGGCACCAACTGGAGAAAAACAGAGCATGGTAGTTAGGAACAGAGCCTGCAGAGACAGGTGCCTGGGGTCACCTCTCACCAGCTGTGTGACATCTCTATACTAAAACATCCCCATCTACAAGATGAGGACAGTAACAATAATTCCTACCCTAGAGGGTGTTGGATGCTGAATTACTATATGGGAAGTGCTTGGAACAGGGTTCGATGCACATCAAGAATGGTATCTTTGTTTGTTTGTTTGTTTGTTTCCTTCTTCCAGAAAATATGTTTATGGGATCACTGATCATGCTGGAGCAATTAGCACCTCTTTATATCTCCCAGATGACCTTTGAGAGTATGCAGGAATGTCCCACTTACTAGAAACATAAAGAAATGTGCATTAGATGTGAATATAGTCACCTCCAACACAGACACACACACACACACACACACACACACACCCACCACTGTATCAAGGATAACCAAACATGACGATGACAACTGTATTGTCCATTTGGTCAGATATCACCGGAAATGGGAGTACCCTCTCACTCATAGCTATGCTAACTAGGCCGTTAGAGTCAGACCTGGGTTCGAGTCCTAGAACGGCTCTTCCTTAGTGGTCTGACCTTTGGCAAGTCATTTAAACTGTATTTCTTCTCCAGAAAAGTACTGGGTGAGGTTGCAGGGGAGTTAACCCCACCTGTGTCACCAGCATGTCATTGCCCCTGGTGGGGATGATGGAGCCCTTAGCAGACTCTGACTCCCTAGTGCTTCCAGCCAGAACAGTCCTGGGAAGTTTCCTCCTTTCCCCTGCTGGAGATCCAGCTCGGACAAGCCTGTGGGCTGCTTTACTCCCCACACCCAGCAACTCCCAAAGAGCAGTCTGAGAGAGTTAAGAGTACACCAGCTGCCAAGCTCTGGGGGGAAGAAGTACTGGCCAGGGTTCCCAGACCCTACACTCTGTTGACTCGAACTGCAGAGCATCTCCAGGCTTTCACAAATATTTCCTGGGCAGGAGGGAGCAAGATATCTAGGCCCTTCTCTGCTTTCTGTCTGCTGGCCTTTCCTTTGGAGAAAGCCAGCCTGAGTGCCGTTTATAGTACGAGAGCTTTGACACTGAGCTTCCTGAGGTGAGCAGGGCTAGGGGCACAGTTTGGGCACAGGTACCCCCTCCATGGAGGAGGGAAGGGGCACAGGGGGCAAAGCTGGACGCAGAAAGAGAGATGGAGACAGAGATGAAAACAGACCAGAACACAGGACAGGAAGAGCAGGGACAGAAACAGGGGCAGGATCAAGGATAGAGACAGGGCTGGGCCTGCACAGGGTCCTAAGTGGACAGGACTGTGGCACAGGGTTGGGGGAGCAGACAGAGGGAGACACAAGTAAGCACAGAGCAGAGCTGGGCAAGGGGTAGCCGGCAGTGGGAGGGAAGCCCTGCCGGGGGGGCTTACATAAGCTGGGGACCCTCTATTCCCCAGAGGGGCCTACGGGAAATCTGGGGGTGGGCTCTCCAGTCAGAACCCACATTTTCACCCTAGCCTGTGCATGCTTTCCAACAGCAGCAGACAGAGCACGGTTTAATTAAGTTAGGACTGGCAAGATTCACTTCTTATTTAAAAATCATGACAGCAACAGTAAAAATATTCAGCTGAAATGGCACCCAACAAAGCCAACTCCCCTGAAAGTTAAAGTCAAGCGCCCCCATCCCAGCACCCTGTACCTTTAAGGAGGAGAAGGGTTCCCTTGCGTCCCAGCTGAAGAGCAGGTTATTCTTAGATTTAGCAATGACTTACCTAAAACTGAGTTATTCCCCTTTCCTCCTCTGGCCAGCCTCTCTTCACTCTGGGGAGCTTTTACCATTTAAGGTCAATGTTACATCTGGCTCTGGAGCTCCGAGCTGAGAAGCCTCTGGCTGCTGAGCTGCGGCCACCGCCTCCTCCTAGAGGGGCTGGGACTTAGAGCCCGGAGCTCCTCAGGGAGCCCCCTCTGGCCCCACTCAGGGGGCTGACAGCAGGGGAAGCTAACCAGGCTGGCCCCAGAGCTTAGGGCAGGCTGAGCCTGTGAGTCAGGAGCTTGCCCCCAGTGCCTCTTACAGGCACCCACACAGTGGATGGCAGTGCCCATGGGCAGCCCGTGCTGCTGGGCACTGTCCTGGCCAGACAGGGACCAAAGAAACTGCGGATCTGCCTCCCAGCCTGGAATCCCCAGCAAGCATGTGAGGCTGGACAAGACCCTGGCCCCAAGCCAGGAGAAACTGGGAACACTTCCTGTCCCAGGGATTCATGGGCGGGGGCTGCTCCCACCTTAAACCCTTGGGATTACCAGAGCGAAGGGCCTAGGAGGTTCAGCTAATCCCAGACCTGGCAGCAGCCCCAGTGGCTTCAGTCCCTGCTCCTGCGCTCAGCAGTCCTGTGGTCTTTGCATTGTGGAGTTCCAGTCTCCTCATCTCCAAGACAGAGATAACAGCGATAACACCTAACTCAAAGAGTTGCAGGAAGGCTAAAGAAGACCATAGTGAAGCCTTAGCATAGTGCCAGCATCTCATCGAGTTGATTGGCACAAATTCATTTCCTGCCCCTGCCCAGACGCAGGCAAGGACAGGCTGTCTCCCTCCTGGAAGTCCACACGCTGACCCTGCTTGCTCCTCACCCACCTTGGGTGCAGTGCCCACCTTGGGCCAAAGTCACAGAGCTCCAGATTCTGTGCAAGTCACATGGAGGCTCCAGCCGTCTTCTGAAGCTGGAGGCAGGTCAGAGAAGCCCTGGGTAGGTTGCCAGATAAAATAAAAGACACCACTTAAATACGAATTTCAGATAAATGACACATAACTTTTGGGGCACCTGGGTGGCTCAGATGGTTAAGCATCTGCCTTCGGCTCAGGTCATGATCTCAGGGTCCTGGGATCGAGCCTCATAGTTGGGCTCCCAACTCAGCAGGGAGTCTGTTTCTCCTTCTCCCTCTGCCTCTCCCCCTGCTTACGTGTGCGCGCTCTCTCTCTCTCAAATGAATTAAAAAACCCTTTAAAAAATACATAACTTTTGTATTTATACATAACTTTTTAAATTCATAACTTTATGTATTTAAAAAATACATAACTTTTGTAATGTAAGTACATCCCAAATATTATACAGGACACATTTATTTCATATATATATATAAATAAATATATAAAAATCATTTCAGGTAAGATATATATATCTTATTATATAATTATATATATAATATTATAAGATATATATCTTATAATGTTAATTGAACTATACATCATCTATTTTCATTTGCTAAATCTGGCAACTCCAGCCCTAGACCATCTTTCGCCACCCCAGAAATCATCTACCAGTTCTGAGAGTTATAGGGATTGGTGCTTCAAAGCCTGTGCCCTCAAGCCTGCCTGGTGACCACTGCCTGGCTGTATACAGTCCTATTCCCAGCTCCTGGCCATGGGTCAGCCATCCCAGCCATGGCAGGCTTTCTCCAACAAACCTGACACCCTGGGCCTCAATCTTAACCCAAACCATAGGCATCTAGTCCTGGTCTCCCTGGTTATTATGAGAAATATTCCATGAGAATAGAGTTTGTGCTGTTACACCCTTAAAAATAGTATTTTTGTAGATAGAACCAGAAGAGACTGAACCACGTACTAGTTCTGCTTTCCCTCATGTGTCTACACCTATCCATTTGCTGGGTATAGGCTCCCACTAACAAAGATACATCGTGGTAACTACTAAAATTTCAGGTATAGGAACTAGAAGGAATTTAGCAAACTGTTTAGTACTACTTCTCTAACTTCACTCTGTGTGTGAGAATCCCCAAGCATGAAGTTCCTTGAACCCCTCTTCCAAAAGTTCTAATTCCATGGACCTACAGTGGAAATGCAAGAATCTGCATTTTAATTAAGGCCCTCAGGTGATTCTTATGCAGTTGGTCCAAAGACCCCACTTTGGGGAATGATGCTCCAAGGGTTGATCTTGTGAATCTAGCAGGAGTTAATCCAGAGATGAACTAGAAACTTAGGCTGAAAAGGAATGGAAGGCATTGGGTACACATGAGGGTGTGTGTGGGACCGAAGTGTGGGTGTGTATACAAACCATACATTGAGCCCCTGCTATATTCCAACCTCTACATTAGATACTCTACACAAAAGTATGTATGTACCCTCACAAGTGCCCTAAGAAATAGGATTATTGTACCTTTCCTTCCAAAAGGAAATTGAGACATGAAGAGGTGAAACCACTTGACTGACATTCCACAGCTGGGAAATGGTAGAATTAAGGGGTGAACTTAGGTCGGTTGGCCCTAAAACTCTTCCCGCCTCAGCAGGGTGTCTTAAACTAGGGTTCATGGAAAGCCCTCCAGAGTTTCTGAGCCAACTGAAATTGTATGTGAAACACTGTATGGTTTTGTTTCTCTTGGATCCAGGTCTGTAGCTTTCACCAGTCTCACAAAGGAGACACCAAATAAAGTTTAAAATCACTGCATTAATACAAGCATTTCATAAAACATATTACTGGTGGGTATGTGATATGGAACAAGCTCTATAGAAGACAGTTTAGCCTTCTCAAGATGATAAGACTCGGGATCTTTGACCCAATTCCAACTCTATGAATTTATTCTACAAACACACTCTCACACTTGGGAAGTGACAAATAAACAAGATTATTCATTACTGCTTTGTCTTTAAAAGCAATAGGATTGGAAACAACATGAATGTTCATCAATGGGGGGACCATAAAAGATGGTGTGGTACAGGGGCACCTGGGTGGCTCAGTTGGTTAAGCATCTGACTCTTTATTTCAGTTCAGGTCATGATCTCAGGGTCGCAAAATCAAGTCCCACATCTGGCTCCATGCTGGGCATGGAGCTTACTAAAGATTCTCTCTCTCCCTCTCCCTTTATCTCTCCCCTCCCTCTCTCTAAAAAAAAAAAAAGATGATGTGGTACAGCCATAACAGACGATAAGAAAGCTCTTTGTACAGTGATATAAAAAGCCTCCAAGATATGGTTAAGTGGGAAAGTAAAATAACAGAACAATTTATAAATATACACATGCACAGACTTAAGTTCACACACACAGGTTCACAAGTACATGTGTATATGTATATGTGCACACAATCTCAGGAAAATTAGCACAAGAAACAAATAACAATAGTTGTCAATGGGGAGGGAAACGGAGTGCCTGGGAGAGAGAGTATCCACTGTAAGCCTCATTTATACATTCAAAACTTTGAATCATATGAATAAATAATATGTTGACATTCAAAAACAATAATGAAATAAAAGCATTGCTATGAACAGGATTTAATCAATTCATCTTTCAGCACTGCTTCCTCTAAGTGTCAAAGAGTATTGACAAAAGCCTAACTAACAGCTATTTTTGTTGCTTTTATTTTTTATTTTGGAATAATTACAGACACACAGGAAGTTGCAAAAATAGTACAAAAGGTCCCATGTATCCTTTACCCAGCTTCCTCCAGTGGTGACATCTTGGACGGCTGTTACACAATATGAAAACCTGGAAGGTGGCACTGGTGTGTTACTATTGACTCAAGTACAAATCTTATTCTAAAGGCTATTTTTAAAATATAGCCTTTTCACAACTCATAAATTCATTTAAAAATGTCTGTTGAGCACCTTTAGTGTGCCAGACCCACACTAGGGACACTTCAGACCCATCCCTGGGTAGGAACACCTCAAACCCATCCCTCCCTCATGGGGTGTAGACTAGGGAAGGTGACCCCCTTGCTCAAGTGAGAATAATATCACAGAAACCCAGGAGCGAGCAGTACACAGGGAGTACTGACCAAACCTCTAAAAAAGGAACTGTGTCCCTTGCTGTCCTGGTCATGGAGCTTCACAGCTTGCCTGAAAGCTGACTTTTAATCCTTAAAAGAGCATGAGCAATTACTCCGGCTATTTTTATCCTCGTTCCTGGAGCCACACAGGGATTTGGCCTCACTCTACCAAAGTCTTCAGCTCATCACTCATTCCCATCAGGGACAATCATGTGTCCTCAGCATAAAAGCAGTGGCCCAGCAGAGGCACACTGGCACACAGCTGGGGGAAGCTCTCCCAACAGACCATTTGACTCCAGGCCAGGGAAGAGGTTTAAAAGTCCCAGGCCTTTGTCCTGGGACTGAAGGAAGCCAAGCCCGGAGAAGCAGCATGTTGCCAAAAACACTGCCAGCGCAGGGACTGGCAGCTGGGATGACCACACTGGGAACTGAGACCTCCCTGCCCCTTTTATGCTCGGGGACTCTGGTATGCCCAGAACTTAGTAGGTCCAGGATGAGTAAGCAAACAAATAAGTGGCCAATCAGTGGTGTCAATCAGATGACAATGACAGGTGTCATTTACTGCCCACAGTGCCAGGCACTGTGTCAGTCACTTTACACATAAGGTCTAGATCATCCTCACTAAAACCATATGATGTGTGGCTTCTCACCCTCACTGCCTGGAGGAGAAATCTGAGACACACAAAGAGGTCAAAGACCATGCCCATGTCTCACAGTATGTAAAGCTAGATCTTCCTGACTCTAGAGTCCCCAGGAGGTCAGGGACAGCAGAATGGGAGCATAAGGTGTCTCTTTCCTTCCCAGAATCCCACCGAAATAATAGCAAAGGACTTCTTAGAAAGGAATAAATCTTAATTACAAAGAGAACAGGAAGACATTTCTGGAACTGGCAAGAAGAGGATGGAGGGGAGCCTAATGAAGGCGGGAGGGGGCAGCCTCAGTCCAGCGGAGAAGACCCATGGAGAAGGGGGTCTACTGCTCTGATGCCCCTGAAGAGCCAGGTGTGACAAATACAGAAATGAGATATGGAGTCAAGCAAATGATTCAAGGTCTGTAGAGAGAAGGGGCTGGAAAGGAACTACTTCGGGTAACTTTTGTACACAGCGTTTGGACTACATATGAAGCCTGATGCCTTCAGGCTAAGGGAAAACAAGAACTATAAACAAATACTGAGTAGATATCTTTTTCTTATGGATTAGCAATTCTGAAAGTACTTCCTGTGCATTCCAGGACTGGGCATATTAGTAAATACGTTGTTCATAATGAGAATCAATCTTAATCTCAGGAAACACATTGAAGGCTGCTGGAGCAGTGGGGGGCGGGGGGAGATTAGGATGACTGGGTGGTGGACATCAGGGAGGGTAGGTGCTATGATGAGCGCTGTGTAACCCTGATGATTCACAGACCTGTACCCATGAAACGAATAGTACATCATATGTTAATAAAATAAATAATGAGATTCAAGTTTCTCACTTGCAACGAGGAGGGACCTATGAACGCAGAAAAGAGCGAAAATAGAATAAACCACAGTTCTGCTGGGCTGGAACTGTAGGTACTGGCATGGACTGGATTGGCAATTGGTAGATAGAGGGGGAGAGAGAGGGGGAAGGTCTGGATAGATAAGTGGGTGGGCATGTGTATGTAAATATATCTATTTATATACATACATACAGATGTGTGTGCATAACGTACATCTGCTTCCTAGCTCTGTCCACTGAGAGGGCCCGGAAATAACGTGCTCTGGTTGCAATGAGCACACTTTGTACACAGATTGGTTTATAAATACCATTCTCCAATAAAAGGATCTAGAACTCCTTAGAGAAATGAGTACTGGTAGGGCTGGGGTAGGGAAAGTACGAGATGAGCCTGGAATATCTGATTGTGCTGAATAGTAAGGACTGCTTCCAGAATGATGGTGACATGTCAAAGGACAGAGGGCCACCGGAAGGGGCTCTCACTGGCCAAATCAAAGACAATATGAGCATCAGGTAACTAATGATGATAAATGATGATAACCCATGAATAAAATAAATCCCCTCAAGTGGTCCTGGGGTGAGCGGGAGAGAGAAAGGGTCCTGGCATCCTGACTTTGCTTTGGGTCGGTCCTAGAGGGGAAAACTGCTGGAAAATTGTCATCCACTTTCCTCACTCTGCCTCGAGTGTGACTTATCCATTGTTTTCAAGGAAATGCACTGCACACATACCTTCTGCGTGGCAGTGAGGTTACAGAAGTAAGCAAAACATGACTCCTGCCCTCTAGAAGCTTATGGTAGGAGACTTAAGAGAGCCTCTCATATTTCTGCCTATGATGGAAAGTATGTGTAACTGGTTTGCAAAAAACCCTTTGGCGTACTTACATGAGATGTCATTAGTAAAACTGTTCTAAAAGGAGGAACATGGGTGGACCAGGGTGAGGTCACTGCAGGAGTTCCAAGGAAGAAGAAGTGGGGGATTTAGGAAGGTTTGCTTCCTAGACAAGTTGGCATTTGAAGCAAGGTCAAGGTTTCAAGAGGTCAAAGTTTCAAGAGATGCAGAGTGGGTTAGAGAGCATGTTCCTAGAAGAAGAAGTGGTATGGGCCTAAGTATGGCAGTGGCAAAGTGCTCAGGAATGCAGGGGCAGGAGTTCTGTCATGGGGCTGGCTGAGTATGTCTGTGAGAAGGACTGTGAAGGAGCCTTAAACCCCAGGCTTTAGAGTTTGGCTCTAGCTGCTGGAAGCCCCAGAGGGTTTCTAAGCAGGGATCCTGTACTCAAAAGTTTTCATCGCAGGTAAAGTGAATGTTGATGTCACAGAGAAACCAGGAGCCACTTTCAGAAGCCTTTCAGAGAAGCCAGCATTGTTCTTTGGAGAAGCATAAATGAGTCTGTCCCCTCCTCTGGGCTCCCCTGCACCCCAAGCTCACATACATCCATCAAAGAAGCAGTTCAGGGGAGGAGAGTCCTCTGGGACCTGAGGTTGGTCAGGAAGGGCTTTGTGGGAGAAATAAGAAATTCAGCTGGGCATCAAGTGCTGAGTAGAACAGGGAAAGGAGGAATTCCAGGTTGGGCCAATGTGTGTGCAGAATTAATGGCAGAACAGATGGGGTAAGTGTAGGTTCTTTAAGTTGCAAAGAACAGAAATCCATTCTGGCTGGCTCAAGTGTATAAGGGCCTTGTGCCAATGGGAACGGAGCCCCACAGAACCCAAGGACAAGAAAGGAAGTATATCCAGAACTTGAGGGAGCAGAGAGCCATCAGAACTTGAGACCCCTATTCTGAGTGTCTGTATCCCACTGTCTCCCACAAACCAAATGATTCTCTCTCTCCCTCTTTCTCCTCCTCTCTGAATGTCTGCTTTATCCTCCTTCTCCCCCCACCTCTCTTTTTTTTTTTTTTTTCACACTCTTCCTGCTATGGCTCATACAGCCTCTCAGCTCCAGCCCTCTCCTCTCTACAACCATCTGACAACTCTCTTGTTTCAGAATCTCAAAAGCTTCTGACTGGCCTAGCTTGTCTCTTTAAGCCAATTCTCATAAGTCATTAACTACCCCAGAGGCATGTATCCTGGTCTGATCTAGTAGTCATAGCTAAGACCATGTGATAAATACAGTGTCCCTCTTCAGAGATTGTGGGTGGATAGGCAACAAAAGATGTCATGTATCAGAAGTGAGGAAAAAGCCACACATGTACCAAGTTCCTGCTATGAGCCCAAACCCAGGCTGGATGACCTGTGTTTTGTCATTCAATGACCTGTGAGACAGCTTTCATCCTATTTTACAAATGAAGAAACTGAGATTAAGAGAAGTTAAGCCACTGGCCCAGGGTCACTAAGGTAGAGGGGAGCTGAGCTAGAATTTAAACCAAGTTCTGTCCAACTCTGAAATCAATACTTTTCCACCAGACCACAATGTCAATGAATGGGGAGCTAGTTAGAACCAGTGAACTTAGTCTAAGAATGCTACAGATGTCAACCAGTCTTATAGCCCACCCTGCTTAAAGGTATTTGCTGTGACAGACCTTCTTAACCTTTTTAGGGTCCCATAGCTCTGAGGGTTTGATAAAAGCCATGGAACATGTCCGTTCCATTTGACATGTGCTTTCATGGGATTTGCAGACCTCTTAGCCTCCACCTAAGAGTAATTTCTCTCTAGCACCTTTAGTCAGGAGTTGATTATTCGCTCCCTTCTTGAAAGCCTTGAGGAAGAGAGAGCTCGGTACTTTCTGTGGCAGCCCATTTATTTATTTATCCAACAATAAAAAGATCTATGTAACTTTCCCTCCTTTACTTCTTCTTGTGCCCTACAGAGAGCTGCAGAGCCAATCTCTGTCATACCCTGGCAGCCCTTCAATATCTGAAGACAGCGATAGCTGAGGCCAGAAGCCTGTCATCTGTTCTGACTTTTGTCCCATGCTGGTCCCTCTTGCCACTAAACAGCACAAACTTTGCCAAAGTCTGGCTCACAGTAAAAAACCCAGAACAATATAGGGGGCTATCCAGCCAATAGTCTCTTTATTTAGGGGATTCTGATTTCATATGGCCAGAACACCAGTTTGTTTTGAATTCAACCTATAATCGTATTGGCTCCTGGAACAATGACATCATTACGCGACTCATAAAAAACCCATGGTCCACTGAGACTCCCAGATCTATATCATGAAACTGATCTATTCTTACCTTGCCCTTTCCTAAACTATCCTGAGGAACACTGTCATCTCAATCTGTTCTTCAAACACAGGATTTCTGCGCTCTGCCATGACACAACAGATTGTTTATCTCACCAAAGGAAGAGTCCAACCTTTCTCAGATTCTCCCTTCTGGCCTTACATAGTTTTTCTTTTGGATGAAAAAGGGGAAGGGATGTGAAGCAGAAAAGGATTTTTGAGGTTTTCAAGTTGACATTCCACCATTAAATTAATGCTAACAAAAGCTTGATTTCACTAATCCTAAGAGGAACTTGATCTCCAGATGCACTGGGCTTGCTGGTTCGATGACTGCACCATGAACAAGGCCTTCTTCCACAGCCCAGAGTTGGGTGTTTTTCCTTTTTAAAAGACTTTGAAGTTGCAAAGAGCATATACCGCTTTTTGAGCAAACCCAAAATAAATTTGGTAAGCAGCTTTGTTCAAGTGAAGGCTAACTGAATTAAATAGAACAGTTTCCTTTCATAACCATAAAAGAAGAAGAAAGATGAGGAGGAGGAAAGCGGGGGTATGCATTTTTCCCCCTCACCTCCCCAAAAAGTAACGCAGAGCTGCTCCAGGGCTTAGTTCGCAGACCTGGATTCTCTTCTCCCTTCATTCACTCCCAAGGGGATCTTATCCAAGCTCATGACTTTAAATACTATCTATATTCTGAACACTTGCAAATGTTTATGTCTAGTCTGGACCTCTCCCCCAAACCCCAAAGTCAGCATCCAACTGCCAGCTCAGTAACTCTTCTTCAGTGTGTCACAGACTTCTCTAGCTTACCCCATCCAGCCTGCACTACCTTTACCTGCACTCAGCCTTTTACCATCTCAGTAAATGGCAAGTCCATCCTTCAAGTGGCTGAAGCTCAAAACAGGAAACATTCCTAATTCCCCACTTGCTGCTCCCCAAACGCCCCACAGGGAAGCCATCAGAAAATTATCTTGGCTTCAAAATATGTCCAGAATCTGAGCAATTCTTACTATTTTTACCACTACCACCCTGGTCCCGGTGGCTGTGACTTCTTGCTGTGGCATGAATGCACTGACTCCTAACCACTCTCCTGCCACCCCACAAAGCAGGTGATTCTTTTTTTATTTTTATTTTTATTTTAATTCAATTAATTAACATATAATATGGTATTGGTTTCAGAGGTACAGGTGAATGATTCATCAATCTTATACAATACCCAGTGCTCATTACATTACATGCCCTCCTTAATGTCTATCACCCA
Source organism: Neogale vison (assembly GCF_020171115.1). Lineage (NCBI taxonomy): Eukaryota > Metazoa > Chordata > Mammalia > Carnivora > Mustelidae > Neogale > Neogale vison. Next base: position 158,819,816 of record NC_058097.1, read on the forward strand.
GTTACCCCATTCCCCTACCCTCCTCCCCTCCAGCAATGTTCAGTTTGAGTCTTTTTTTTTTAAGATTTTATTTATTTATTTGACAGAGAGAGATCACAAGTAGGCAGAGAGGCAGGCAGAGAGAGGGGAAGGGAAGCAGGCCCCCTGCTGAGCAGAGAGCCCGATACGGGACTTGATCCTAGGACCCTGAGATCATGACCTGAGCCGAAGGCAGTGGCTTAACCCACTGAGCCACCCAGGCACCCTTCAGTTTGAGTCTTAAACTGATTTTCCTATGATTAAGAGTCTTCTATGCTTTGTCTCCCTCTCTGATTTCATCTTGTTTTATTTTTTTCTCTCTTCTCCTGTCATTCTGTTTTGTTTCTTAAATTCCGCCTACCAGTGAGATCATATGGTAATTGTCTTTCTCTGATTGACTTATTTCACTTAGCATATGAAAACCTCTAGTTTCATCCACATTGCTGCAAATGGCAATATTTCATTTTTGATGGCTGCATAATATGTGTGTGTGTGTGTGTGTGTGTGTGTGTGTGTGTGTCTTCTTTATTCATTTATCTGTCAGTGGACATCTGGGCTCCTTCTATAGTTTGGCTATGGTGGGCATTGCCACTATAAACACTGGGGTGCACATGACTCTTCAGATCACTACATTTGTATCTTTGGGTAAATACCAAGTAGTGCAATTGGTAGGTCATAAGGTAGCTCTTATTTTCAACTTTTTGAGGCACCTCCATTCTGTTTTCCAGAGTGGCTGCACCAACTTGCATTCCCACAAACAGTGTAGGAGGGTTCCCCTTTGTCCACATCCTCATCAACATCTGCCGTTTCCCGACTTGTTAATTTTAGCCATTCTGACTGGTGTAAAGTGGTATCTCATTGTGATTTTGTTTTGTATTTCCCTGATGCCAAGTGATGTTGAGCAATTTTCATATGTCTATTGGCCATTTGGATGTCTTCTTTGGAGAATTGTCTGTAGGCAGAGTGATTCTTTTCAAAAAGAGTTAGATTGTATCTTTTAAGACTTACTTTGTAATAGGTAACATACACAGCAATTTCTATACATCACTCATATTCAAAATATACTCTTCAAAAATGTCCAGTCTGCATTTTCAGTAAAAGAACAAAGCCTAGGATATAGAGTACCTTGTCCCTAATCATACAGCTGCTCTGTGAAAGAGCCGTACCTGGGACACCTGGGTGTCTCAGTCAGTTAAGCATCTACCTTTGGCTCAAGTCATGATCCTCGGGTCCTGGGATCAAGTCCCACATCAGACTCCTTGTTCATCAGGGAGCCTGCTTCTCTCTCTGCCTCCCATTCCCTCTGGTTAGGCTGTCTCTCTCTCTCTCTCTCTGTCTCTCTGACAAATAAATAGATAAAATATTTTTTAAAAAGAAGGAAAAAAGAAAGAGCTGGACCTGGCATCCCAAGGCCATGCTTTTTTCTTCAATCCAGTTGCTGAAGAAGAATTCCATTCTCAGAGCTCCTGGGTGGCTCAGTCATTTAAGCATCCAACTCTTGATTTTGGTTCAGGTCATGATTTGGGGGTCATTCCATTGATCCCTGCATCAGGCTCTGCACTCAGCAGGGAGTCTGCTTGAGATCCTCTCCCTCTGCTCCTCCCCCCACTCACTCTCTCTAAAATAAATAAATAAAATCTTTTTAAAAAGGGGGGGTGCCTGGTTGGCTCTGTCGGTTAAGCATTTGCTTTCAGCTCAGATCATGATCCCAGGATCCTGGGATTGAGCCCCACGTTGGGCTCCCTGCTCAACAATGGAGTCTACCTCTCCCTCTTCCTCTCCTTCTGCCCCGTTTGTGTCCTCTTTCTCTCGCGTGCGCGCGCTCACTCTCTCAAATAAATAAAAATCTTTAAAAAAAAAAAAAAAAGGAGGGAGGGAGGCAGGACGCCTGGGTGACTCGTTGGTTAAATGACTGCCTTCGACTCAGGTCATGATCCTGGAGTCCTAGGATCAGAGTCCCACATCAGACTCCCTGCTCAGCAGGGAGTCTGCTTCTCTCTTTGAATTCCCCCCCTTGCGCTCGCTCTCATTCTCTCTCAAATAAATAAATAAAATCTTTTAAAAAAAATAAAATAATTTAAAAAAAGAATTCCATTCTCCCCCACCTCTAGAAAATCCCTTTCTCAAAGCTGCCTGATCAAGTCAATACCATGTTCATGAAAAGGGACTTTAACAAAAATAAATAGATAAGGATGGAAGAAAAGCAGAAATAACACCTCTGTAGAAGATACCAGTCTTCTTGATAGTAGCATATTTGCTCAATTTATTCCATTCAGTCAGTGAGTTCATCCAATTTTTGAGTTGATATGTCAGAAAAAGTTTTTTCAACAAAATTTCCTGGGACCATAGGAGGATAATACCAACCAGGACCATATTTTCTCTTCTTTCTTTCCTTGGGATTCTGTGCCCTGTACTATCATTTATTTATTTTTCATAGCATTTTGGGTAGAGTGTTACACAGTCTCAATATCTCTTTTATTTCAACAATAGCAAAAATTGCACAAATATCTGAGCACATCCTCCAAACATGGAGAAATGTCTGTGCTTCAGAATTCACAAATGCTCCATCCAATCCATTTGTTTTTGTAAACTTGAACTTTTACATTTAAAATAAACCATGTACTGGACAGAAGAATTCACTTTGGATCTGAGCCCTTCTTTTGTGTTCTTCCTTCTTTTTTCTGGATTAAAAACCAAAGACAACTTCTTAAAGCATCTAAATCTGTTTTAGATTCTCCAAAAACTAGTTTTGAGCAATGTTAGGGATTTCCTTCATCTTTCTTGGGTAGGAATGTTGCCTGCTTTTTAAAAATAAATGTGAGGAAAGGAGGTGGGGGGTTAGGTGAGCCTGGTGGTGGGTATTAAGGAGGCACATATTGCATGGAGCACTGGGTGTGGTGAATAAACGATGAATCTTGGAACACTGAAAAAATAAAATAAAAAAAAAAGTAAATGTGAAAGCATTCTGGGACTGGAAAACTGCAAGGCAGTCACCTGGTGGTGGATGTATAGACCCTGCAGGTGGGGAGGTGGGTGATGGCTTACCCAAGAGTATCAAGGGCCTCAGTGGAATGGGTAAGCCTCTAGAATGCACACATTTTGGCAGCTAAGTTGTCATCCCCTACCCCACAAGTAACCTGCTTGTGCTTTGAATGTGGATATACAATGTTGGGGATTATGGTGAGATTAAAATGTGTTGTGAACCAGAATGGCCCTGAGAAAAGATAGTATCTAATATTAAATAAGACAGAGCTTGGACTACCAGAGGTGAAGAAGTGGAAGGCACCAAAGCACAGAATCAGACTCAATGCCAGCTTGTGACCAACTTTTAAAATCCCAAAGATCTCAGGGAAAAATAGATTAGGATCTCAGCGATACAGCCAAAGAGTCCTACCAAGAAGGGAGAGACTAGGAATCTATAGGGTCAGTGGAGGAGAGTAGGCCAGGAAATGTTTTATTCTTCCAGAAGTCTGAAGACCCACCACAATCCTTAAGGAAGATGGCACATGCCACAGAGCAGGGACCCAAAACCACAGCTTGATATCCACAGCTTAATATTAATTTATTTATTCATTCACTCAATAAACATGTATCTTTTCTACTTCCCCTAACTAGTCCATTTCTCTCTACTCTTGCTTGTATCCCCAATCCTCCCATAGCAGCCACAGAGATACTTACAAAGTGCTGTTCATGTTTACACCCTCTGGCAGAGAGAGACAAGATACCAGAGACTGAAAATATTCTACTCCTTGCACCAAGAAACCTCCCTGAGCCCTGAAAGGCAGCCCTTCTCCTTCCTACTTACAAGATCCAGTGCTGATCTTGGACCCTCATACCTTCTCTAGTTGTACTAATATCAAATCCCATCACAAAAGCCTGAGCAATGCTGCCTTTTATTTTCATTTTATTTTGTATTGGAATAATTTTTTTAATTCTTGGGGTTCAATCTTATTCTTTGAGTTTTTAGAAGTGGAAAAAGGGAAAGTAGGAAAAAAGTGGGAGTAACAAATCTCACTGGGGTAGATGGCACTTACTTTGACAAAAAAAATCAACTAGTGACTTCCCCTAACAAAGGTAAGGCAAATAGGCATTTATATACAGAAAAGAGATATAACAGAAACTCCTGAGCCTAACAAAGACTACCTCTCCCAAATGCCTATAGTATACCAAATTATCTACTCAGGTAAACCTGCATAGGAGACATGGGCATTGACCCCTGACCGATTCCTTTTGCAGGGACATTATTATTAGAGCCTCACTGATTTATTTGGTGAGCCCCTGTTGGAATGTGCAATCAGGAAGAGACAAAATTGCCCCAGAAGGGAATATACTATGAGGATCTGGGCTGGTAATCCAGCTTTTAATAAGAACCTAAGTGTTCATGGAGAAATATACCTTCATGGTAGAGCATGTAGTGAGGGTGGAGGTCCCTCTCAACTAACCTACACTGGCATGGTAATATGCTTTGAGTGTAATGCCTGAGTTGAACGAATGAACTAAAACAGCTATAACTATAGAACCTAAATATGAGGCTCTCCTGTGATGCGGGTGTGTATATCAGCCAGGTAAAGAATGTCATGCTATAGTAACAACTCCAAAACCTAGGTGGCTCACAGTAGTAAATAGTCTTAGTCATATTACATGCTGGCTATGGTTTGGCCATAGCTCTACTCCATGAACTCTTCACTCCAAGCCTCAAACTGGGGATTAATTCCTACATAGAACAGTGCCATTTTTGTGACAGAGGAAAAGACAGATTGCAATGGCTTTTAAAGCTTCTGATTAGAGGTTACTGAGAAGATGGCAGAGTAGGAGGACCCTGGGCTCACTTCTTGCCATGTGGCCACCTAGGTAACACCCACATCAGCATAAATAAACCAGAAAGAAACTGGCAGAATAGACTCTCCACAGCCAGATGTAGACAAGAGGCCAGAGCAAAGCAGATCCACCCACTCTGTTCACTCTTGGAAAGATCTCATCAAAGCAGTGCCACAAACCAGGCAGTGTGAGTGCAGCTCAGACAAGGGCCAGCCCCACTCCAAAGTGAGTCCTGTTCTAGGGGGAGGGGAAGAGAACTGTGACCCTAACAGTGGGCTGGGAAGAGGCAGCTGTTCTGACTGCAGTGCTCACCCACAATAAGACCTTCTCAGGAGACAACACAGGTGAAGTGTACTGTAGTTTGGTTCTACTTCATCTCTGGCAAAAACCGGGTCTTACTCAACTCAAGCTCAAAGCAGCCCTGAACCAGCCAACTAACACCACGGGGACCAGACTCTGCCCACAACAGGCAGCTATATCACAGATTGGACTGAAGGCAAACACAATGGTAGGACACCCCTGTAGCAACACACATAAGAGACACCCCTCAAGTATGATTTTCTGGTGAAAAGGAGACATTGCACTGCGGGGCACTACAGGACTGCTTCTTTATAAAGCCACTACTTTCAAGTGCAGGAAACACAGCTGACTTTCCTAATACATAGAAACAGACACAGCAATAGACAAAATGAGGAGATAGAAGAATATGTCCCAAATCAAAGAGCAGAACAAAATCATGGCAAGAGACCTAAACAAAATGGAGATAAGTAATATGTCTGATAGTGAATTTAAAGTAATGCTTATAAAGATATTCACTAGAATTGAGAAAGGAGTGCAGGACCTCCATGACACCCTTCTACCAAGAGATAGGAAATCTAAAAAAAGAATCAATTAGAGATATTGAACTCATTAAATGAAAATAAAAATAGACCACCTGGAATAAATAGCAAACAAGAGGAAGTAGAAGAACAGATCAGAAACCTGGAGGACAGAGTAAAGAACAGTAATCAAGTTGAGCAGATGGAGGGGGGTGGAATACACAAAATGAGACTAGACCCAGGGAACTCAGTGAAACTGTCAAGCATAACAGTCGCATGATAGGGATCCCAGAAGGAGAAGAGTGAGAAAAGGGGGCAGAAGATTTATTTGAAGAAATAACAGCTGAAAACTTCCTGAATCTGGGTAAGGAAAGAGAAATCCAGATCCAGGAGGCATGGAGAGCCCTCAGTGAAAACAACCCAAAGAGGTCTGCACCAAGACACAAAGAAAATAAGATGGTCAAAAATAGTGATAAAGAGAGAAATTTAAAAGCAGCAAGAGAAAGGAAAGCAGTTACATGCAAGGGAAACTCCATAAGGCTTCCAGTGAGTTTTTCAGCAGAAACTTAGCAGGCCAAAAGGCCATGATGTATTCAAAGTGCTAAATGGAAAAAAATCTGCAGCCAGGAATACTCTGTCCAGCAAGGTTTTCATCAGAATAGAAGGAGAGGTAGAGTTTCTCAGAAAAACAAAAGTTAAAAGCAAAACCAGCCACATTCCCATCACACACAATGCCACTGGCCTGTGGATCCCAAATTAACCCCAGCCACGCTCCTGGCCATGTCAGCATGCATGGCCTGCCACCTGCTCAATGTCAAGTCAATATGCCTCCACCTTGGTTTGACAAAGGCTCAAATTGACACTCTTTCTCTCAAATTCCAGCCCCTGTGCTCAAGTTTGGGCACAAAAGTAAGCATAATTCTAACAGCAGAATGAAACAGCCCCAATAGTGACACTAATTCTGTGGAATATATAATGGATAAAGGAGTGTGCTAAGAACAGCTCCAAAAAGCACATCAAAGAATGATACATACAGCATGATTCAGGTTAGTAAAAGAAACAAACCTGGGAAAAATAAAACAAGATGAAATCAGAGAGGGAGACAAACCATAAGAGACTTTTTTTTCTTAAAAGCATCTTTTATTCCTGTTATTTTCCTCCAAAGGATTTTCTGTTTTTTGAAAGAGACTGAATTCTTGGGCTTGAAGAAATGTGATCTTACAATACATAAAGAGAGTTTTTTTTTTTTTAAAGAGATTCTTAACTATAGAAAACAAAGTGAGAGTTGCTGGAGGGGGTGGGTGGGTGGATGGGGTAACTGGGTGATGGGCATTAAGGAAGGCACTGGATGGAATGAGCACTGGGTATTATATAAGACTGATGAATCACTGAACTCTACTTCTGAAACTAATAAGATACACTATATGTTAATTAATTGAATTTAAATTTAAAAAAAGAAACCCTTCCCAGAAAAGCTTCTGATTAGAATTAGCACAAGTTACTTCTACCTCATTGGCCAAAGCAAGTCATTGGCCCAACCTGGACTGTAGTGGAGTGAGAAATACAATCCATTCACAAGAAGGGCCCAGTAGCGACAATCTACTACATAGAGTTCTAGACCAATGAGGGCAATATCGTGGCAATGACCAACAACTACATGGGCCCTGTTTTCAACCACAACACCATAAGATGGCAACAGAAACAGTGACAACATCATCATCATTGGGCCAATGAGATTCTAGAGTTCTTTCTCTAGCTAGCATTTGTTTGTAGGACTGTCCCTTTGGACTGGATGAGCCACTGGAGTTATTAGAAAATTCAAGGGAGTGGATAATTCAAGTGGAAAATATTGGACATCCTGCTAAAAGATATGTGTGTGGGTGTTTGGAAATTTTAAGGGTGGTGATTATAGTTGTACTCCAAGTTGTAGAGGCGGTTCATACCGATGAGAAACTAAATCAAGAAGGTAGTCTATGGCTTTAACAGTATACAGTCAATCAATAGTGACTATGCCATACAGGCACAGGTAAACTCTTCATATGAGTTACTTTAATCCACATGAGAATTTTTAAGTAGGTAATATTATTACTCCTTTTATTACAGAAACTAAAACTTTGAAAGGTGAAATATCCTTTCTAAGGATACATGGCTAGCAGGTGCCCAAATTCTGACTCAAACCCAAGCCTATATAACTCCAGAATTCTCCCCAAATCACATTCACTTGCCTCCCTCTGGGGCTCTTGATCTGATACCTGCCTCCTTAATCTCTTTTCCTCTTCTAATTTGACTCTATTTCCTATTTCATATCTTTGTCCATTTTTCTCTTAGACATTTCCTCTGTTGTTATAGTGCTCAGAGCCTACCCAGGGAAGGACTCCCATCTTCCATCTCCACATTCCAGTCAAAATGTAAACCTGCCCAGGTCCAGCTCTAGAGGTCGAAGTTGCTCTGGAGTGTCCTGAATTTCATGCACCTTTTTCATCTGCCAAGGATGGCCACCTCCGTGCCTCAAGTCCATTGCTCGCTGGGAACTTACAGCTCTGTTAGAGAAGGAGTGGGAGACCCTGCAACAAGTGCTCCAAACAAGGCCAACTTGTCCTAATTCATAAGAAGAGATCTCCATTTCTAGAAGGAGCAAAACCTTGTCAGTGAAGAACACAACTCAGGAGTTTTTAAACACTGAAAACACTCCAGGAGCCAGGCCCAGACCGTCCAAGGTCTTAAGCATCTCCACACTTGGCATCTGGTGCCAGCAATCACCATTTCATCTGAACAAATGGCATTCTAACATTTAACCTCAGAAAGGTAACCATATGCTCTGAACCAAAAATTAGAAAGACACTTCACCAAGAGAGGGTTTCTTTTCTGATTTGTGAATCTACTTAATGGAAAAGTCTCCCAACAACCTGTAATTCATATTACATTTGGTTTTCATTCAATAAAATCCCTTTTATAAATAAAAATAGAATGACATGAAATTGGAATTGTGGCCCCCTCCAAGTTACTTGTCAAAGCAGGCTTGTATCTGGATGTCTTCTTCTAAAATAGTGAATCTCAACATGTGGTCACCTACTATGCTTTCTTTAAAAATAGGCTTCTAGATCCTGCTCTTAGATTGGAGGTAGTAGAATGTAGACCTCTGTCATTTCTAATGAGCTTTCTAAGAAATTCCCACTGACATCTGAGAACCACTCCTCTAACTAGTGAAAGGCAAAAAGAAAACAAAACAAAGAAACCCCCCCACACACACACACAAACCCAACCAATTCTAATAAGCTCATGTGAAATGGAAGGTTTGGAATCCCCCAAAAGCCTATAACTTCTCTCAAAAGGTAGTCTATTCAAGTACTTGCTAAAGGTTGATAATATGTTCTAAACAAGGAAACAAAGATGAGAATAATTCCTCAAAACATAAGAATATTCTATTGCAAGAAGAAGATGGTTTGTCCTTAGTGCAGAAGTAGGAGAAGAGCTGTAAGGCAGAGATGTTCAGTTTTACCAGGTGCCTCTCCAGCTGGCAGCTGTAGGAGCAGAATGAAGCTGGGGAAGGAGGCAGCAGCTAGCTAGGATTCTGGACCTGGAAGCAGAGCCACAGTAGTACTCTGTGCAGGAGATACTCCACTTTTGTTTGTGCATCCATGCAGCTTCATGCTTTGGTAGATTCTCACCAAACCCCATCACCAGGGAATGATTCTGCTTCATTTAAGCAGTCACAGATCCCATTCCTCTTTCTAAGTGTGGGTTTAGGCATGTGACCATATCCAGCCAATTGGATGGGAAGGCCACTTCGGCTAAAGGGCTTCTGGGAAAAGTGTCCTCCCTAAAAAGGAAGAGATGTGGGAAGAGAACCACCCTACTCTTGTTCTGCACTTTGTGGGGTCTGGCTATGATGCCTGGAACTGCAATAGCCATTTGCTACCAGTCTGAGGCCAAGTTTGGGACAAAACCAAGAGGCAGAACTGGGATCCTGGAGCATGGAGCCAGAAGCCATCTCTGGCTTCTGATTTTGTGAGATAATAACTGTCTTTAACATTTAGGACACTTTGAATTAGTTCCCATTAAATTGCACCAACAATATCCTAATGGCTAGAGGGAACTTTTAAAAACCCCACTCGGAGTTTGATACATGTGAAATCAGACAGTAAGAACTGGCATGGGAATTCCTTCAAGGGTGAGAACTGTTTTGTTGGGAAAAACATGTGGAAAACTCAGGGTAGAATGTGGAGTGTCAAAAATATGAGTGTTAGCTAGAAAAGAAATGTCAGATGGTGGGTAGTTCTGCACAGGAAAGGAGAAAGGTAGGGCACCTGGATGACTCAGTTGGTTAAGCATCTGCCTCGGGCTCAGGTCATGATCTCAGAGTTCTGGGATTGAGCCAAGCCCTGTGTTGGGCTCCCTGCTCAGCAGGAAGTTTGCTTCTCCCTCTCCCTTTGCCCTTCATTCCCACCCTCTCATCCTCTCTCCTTCACCCTCACACTCTCTCAAATAAATTTATCTCAAATAAATAAAATCTTTAAAAGAAAGAAAGGAGACTTCTGAATACTTTGGAGGAAGACATGATGGGAATAAGAGAAGGAAGCCAACAAGAAAGTTTTGGGATGTGTGACATGCCCTTTCTCCCTCTGCTAGGTTCACAAATATTCATTGAATGGATCTCTTGTGGACACCAGTGAAGGGCTAAATTGTGTCTGCAGCTTGAATCAGAATGGCTTGCACAGTTGCAAGACCCCAGAGGCAGAAGCACCAGAATTCCCAGCAGACTTACTTTGGACTTGCCTGGACTGTGGAATTGAGGATTGGGAGCAAACTTTTCCAGAGTTCAAATACTAAGGAGGCCCCAGCTAACAACTGAGTTACAGAGACCCAGGAAAGCTTGTGTGAGGAGAAGGCCAAATGCTTAACCAAGACCTCTCTATATTGCAGCTTGTCAGTAGAGCTACAAAAATTCCAGACAGTGTGAAGAAAAAGGAAAAAAAAAAACAAACAAAAGTAAAACCTGATCCAATGTCGAGCATTTGAGGAGTAGGGTATCCCTGCAAAGTGGAGTAGCTAAAGGTAGTAAACAAGTATAGGGCCATTCCTGCAGAACCAGCAATCATTTAACTAGTAAACATGGGAGAGTGTGAGCCCAGATACCATGGCCTCTGGGAGAAGGGGTGGTTGTTGTTCTTTTGCTCTGCCCTGGCCTGGGCCATGTGCCTGGACCTTGCATCTAGGATGTAATAAGTGTATGCTGAGGTTGTCCAACCCTGCACCCCACTCCCCATTCCTGCTATCTCATGGAAAGAGCAATGAAAAGTGAGTTAGACGAGACTGAAGAAGAATCTCTAGGGATATCAAGACCCTAAGGGCACAGTACCAGTACTTTCATATCTTCTTACAAGTGAAGTCTGGGTCTTGGAAAACATGAGAGGCTTTGAGGGAGAAGCTCTGGTTACAGGGATCAGGCCAGAGGGTGGAATTTGCAATTCTTGGACTCTAATCCAAGGGCAAACATGGAAGGGCAAACACAGAAAGGTAAACACGGAATAAGGGCAAATAAGCACAAACATGGAAGACAAGCTTGCCCAGATACTTGCTTATCTGACCGAGCCCTGAGTATGGACAAGAATGGAGAAAGTGCCCAGTCAAAACACACAATGAGGCAGGATCCAACTGCCAAGAATACCAGCTATTATAGACTTGGGCTTTCCCATCCTTATGCTCACCACCAACTTACTTTAGACTCATGCTATTGAAGGACATGAGACAATTGCTGCTTACTCCTTGCTTACCACCTATGCCAGTCAAAATCCTGCCCAGCTTGGGATAGGAGGGGCTTTCCTGGTCCCCAGACTCTCCTGCTCAACCTGGTCTAACTAAGCATTCATCCTCTCTGACTTCTAACCTGTGAAACCCGCCCAACCATCTCTTTCCCAGACCATTGCAGCAGCCTCAGGTTTGCATTCCCTTCACCCCGCCACACCTGCAACCTCTACCACAAGAATTCATAGCTACAGAAGGCTACCTGATCAGTCTTATTAAGATACAATTTGGATCAGGCTGTTGATTTGGTCAGAGCATCTTCAGTGTCATCCTCATCACTTATAAAACAAAAGCTAAATCCCTTAGTAAGACATCTAGAATCCTACACAATCTAGATACAACTTTCTAGCTTCATCTCCTATTCCCAAATAAATTCTCTACCCCATTCTCAGCCACACTTGTTCTCCCATAATGCTCTACATGTTCTGACCTTCCTACATTTTCTCAATCTGTTCTTTCTACTCTGAAGCCCTCCTCCCTCTTTGCATCCATTGAAATTCTAGCCATTCTTCAAAGCTCAAGACAAATACCACCTCTACCATGAAGCCTTTCTAGTTAGAAGTAAATCCTCATTTCTCTCTGCCTCTTAGCACTTAGCATCTAAATAGCCGTCCCTTGTACCTATGAATCACATCTTCTTTATCCATTCATCTGCTGAAGGACATCTTGGCAATGTCCATATTGTGTCCATTGCTGCTATGAGCATTGGGGTGAAGGTGCCCCTTCACTTCACTACATCTGTGTCTTTGGGGTAAATACCTAGTAGTGCATTTGCTGGGTCGTAGGGTAGCTCTATTTTTAACGTCTTGAGGAACTTTCCTACTGTTCAGAAAGGATGAATACCTACCATTTGCATTGACATGGATGGAACTGGAGGGGATTATGCTAAGTGAAATAAGTCAAGTGGAGAAAGACAATTATACGGTTTCACTCATATGTGGAACATAAGGAATAGTGTGGAGGACCACAGGAGAAGGGAGGGAAAACTGAATGGGAAGAGATAAGAGAGGGAGGAAAAACCTTTAGAAACTCTGGACTCAAGGAAACAAACTGAGGGTTACAGAGGGAGGGGGGTGGGGGGATGGGGTAACCAGGTGATGGGTGGCATGTATTGTGGTGAGCACTGGGTGTTATATGCAACTAATGGATCACTGAACACTACATGAAAAACTAATGATGTACTATATGTTGGCTAACTGAACATAATTTTAAAAAATAAAATAAAAATAGAAAAAATAGTCATACCTATCTCTGTTTATGTTCCAGTTAATTTTTCCTCGTCTTTTTTTTTTTTTTCTTAAGATTTATTTATTTGAGAGAGAGAGTGAGATTGGGGGTAGGAACAGAGGGAAGAATCTTCCAGCAAATTCCCCACTGAGCTCAGAGCCTGACATGAGGCTTGATCTCACAAGCTGAGCTGAAACCAAGAGCTGGACGCTTAACCAGCTGAGCGACCCAGGCACTCCTTTGCTTGTCTTTTTTTTTAACCCTTACTTGAAGTAAACTCTTTGAGGGATGTACCATGTATTAAATTGCTAGCATTGTGTGTATATTCAAAATTTGTTGAAACTGAGCTGAGCTAGATGATCAGATTAGAAAGGAAATTCTGGCATAGTTAATAGAAGAGAGAAAAGATAGAGACCTGTCCCTGTGTCCCCTTCAAAGCCAGCCTCCCCTCAAGAATGATACTAAGGAGGAAGTTGCAGTATCTCCAGGCTTGGTCACACCCCAAAGGCTCACTACTTTCTCCAGCCATACAAATCCTACCACAGTATTCAGAGGCATAGCCTTGACTTTGTAGGAAGCAGACATGACAACTGTCCAAACTACAGGTCCCTGGGGTACTGAGAGACTGAGATGACAATGCCAGAAGTGGGAATCCCACTCTCAGGGCCAGAGACTTCCTGAATATGGCTCCCCTTGGGGGAGGGATAGGGAGAATCAGCCATGATACTGGGCTCCAGTGAAGAGCACCAAGATGGATATTTGTGCAGAAGTTATAGAGGTCATGCAAGGTCTTCCATCCCACTCTGCACATGCTTCAACATCCCTCTGCTTTCAGCTTTCCTACTTCCATTGGTGTGACATAAAGAAGGACTAGCTGTGAGCTGCTGGATACTGCTTATACTCCTGCCTCCATAGGAGTCCAGCTTTTCTACAGAGCAGGGAAGGTGGTGAGCCACCCTCCCCTCCACTTCCTGAGGAATGAATTCCCAGTGATTTTGGAATTTGTTATGAGGCAGGGAGTTCTTTATACTGACTTGGGTTGAAGGTAGGACAAAAGGAAGTGAACAAAGTCAGGATCTGGCCCTGGAACTCAGCCCTAGAGATCCAATATGGACACCAGTTTCAAGTATACTCTGTCTGACACTTGGGACTTTACCATCACTACCCCATGACCACTGCTATCACTGGTTAGGGAAAGGAAAAACAAAAATCTTTTCACAGTTAGCTCCTACACATGAACCTGGAGGCTTGTGAGGCCACCCATAGACCTACCACTTCCAGTGACTGATACAAATGTATTTTAAGTAAACTCTGGTTCCGTGCATAAGCTTGAATGGTCACCATTTAATTCCACTAGAATCCCATCAATATCAGGGCTTTATAAGAGCTCCTGACAATAATGATAGCTTGCTATTATGGGTTGAATTGTGTCACCCCAAAATTCACATGTTGAAGTCCTAAACCCAAGTACTGCAGAAAGTGACTATATTTGGAAATAGGGTTGTTGCTGATGTAATTAGTTAAGATCAGGTCACTAGGATGGGCCCTAACCCAATGACTGGTATCCTTATTTACAGAAAAAAAAAAAAAAAAAAAAAAAGGAAATTTGGACACAGAGACACACATGCAGGGAGGGCACCATGTAAAGAGACATAAGGAAAACACGGTCATCTACAAGCCAATAAGAAAGGCCTAAACACCTCCTCCCACACAAACTGCAGAAATAACCAACCCCACAGACATCTTGATTTTGAACTTCTAGCCTCCAGAACTGTGAGACACAGTATTTCTGTTGATTAAGCCATTCACTTTGTGATACTTTTTTATGACAGTACTAATAAACTAATACATTTACCATTTAAAAATTCTCACTATAAATCATGGTCACTAATTTCAGTTAATTCTTGAAACAACCCAATGAGTTAAGTACTTTTATTTATCTTTATTTTCTAAATGAGGACTCTCAGGCTATGAAAGATTAAAAAAAATTGCCTAGACTATTCAGTTGCAGAATGAAGATTTGACCTCTGCTGCCTGACTATGAAATCCCTGTTCTTTTCTACACCATCCATCCCTGCTTCACACAGAAGGGATATCCTCATGAATAACACTCAATGTGTCCCAGGCTTGTGTGAGCTATGCCTGGTTATTTTACTGTCTATGTAAATATGCTCAATTCACTGTTGTCAACACAATGGACTTCCTGCCATGCCACTCAGCATAGACAACACTTGGCAGCTCCTAGATGGCCATTCAGGAGCCAGGATAGTCAATAGGCCAGTAAGCGTTGACAGTTGAGGCCCAGCTGGCAGGAGGCTGAGGGTGAGGCCAATATTCATGGATCTGGCAGGCTTCTTCACAGTTCTACAGAGTGAGTGGTCCTGGGCACTAAGAGAGGCCCACGAGAATCTAGGATAGGCAGGAAACAGATGAGCAGTTATATGAAATTGAGGCTGGAGAGGAACAAGGACAAGACAGGGGCAGAAATGCAAGATCTGAAACCCATAGAGACCAAGAAGGCTTCAAATCAAAGTCAAAGGGACCCAGGGCTAGTCAAAAGGTGGGCTGGGGAGTGGTCACAGGAGCCCCTAAGGAAAGATGTTGCCCAAGGTCAGAAGTAACTGGTTTCTGAAGCTGATTCCCATAGGCCTAACTTTATTGAGAACAATGGAGAAAAGAGAAGAGGCTTCTTGCCCAACCACCAGAAAAATAACTACCCTCATGCAAATGAAGCAAATGGTAGAACATCTCGTGCAAGGCAGGTCACCCAGCCATAGACATAGAGCCATTCTGGCTTTCATTTGGGTTCCCCTGTCCCTATTATCTCTAATTCAAGCCCAAGGATCACGAAAGGCCTTTAACAGCTCTGAGCACAACATACCTTCCTCTTTTCTGATTCCAGGCCCTGACTTCCTACCAGATAGTGTACCAGCAGGCCTAGCAGATGTGCCCCAGCCACTTCCTGAGTGTTTCCTAGCAACTATCAGCCAGCCACCATTGCTTCCCCAAGTGTCTGGGGCCTCAGATATGAGCTTCTGAGCTCAGCAGATGGGACCAAGCCTGGCCTTCAGGAAGTTGGTGGCAGGGGACTTGCTTCCCTTCTGCTCAACCATCTTTACACCATTCCAGGATATTCTCAAGTGTGCTCACTTACCTTTTGTGGGACATGGATAAGCATTTTAAATGTTATTAGTTATATATTCTAATCTAATACACATTTTTTTAAAAATGAAATTTCAGAATCCATTTTAGGTTAAGCTTATAGAAGAGAGAGAAAGTATGTCCTATTCAATCCATTCTAATTGATTACTAGCTGCCTGAAGGAGCACTGTGTTGAGAAGAATTCTGAAGAAGCACTTGGAATCAGCAAGAAAAATTCATGGTCAATCATTGGACAAAAGTATGGACATGGGGAGTGGAACATAGATACCACCCATTTACTACTTCTGGCCTGTGGCTTCCCTAGTGTTCATGACCACTCTCTGTACACAAGCCCTGACCCCCACACTTGTCAACACCATGGAGCTAGGAACCAGGCTGGATACCTGAGCCAGCTCAGCCTCCTTGCCATCACAGCGCAGCACAAGGACTAGCACATAGCAGGAATCCATATTTATGTGTTGAACTGTCAGACTTTGTGAAGAGCATCATAACTGGCAGATTCTAGAAGTGTGCATCCTAAACGGGGCTTCCTTTCTACCTCCCCAACACACAAGGGGAGCAGCATAGTTCTTACAGCCCTTTGGGATAACAATTTAACAATATCAAAAGAGCCATAGAGAAATTCCTACCCTTTCACCCAGGAATAGCATTCTTGTGAAGCTGTGCTAAGGAAACATTCAAGAACATATCTGTTCATCAACTTAGTAAACGTTTTAAAGATGTGAGGGCCGCACAGAGGGGTCACTTTGCAGGCCCTCATATTCTGGTCAACACCTCTTACTTCTCCACTCTCACTCTCCCTTTCCCACCTCTCTACCTGAGGTGGCCACAGGCTCCAAGGGCCTCCCCTGCTCCCGTAAGGAGCAATTCAGCTCTCCATAACTCACTCCTGACTAACCCTCAACCCACTGGGTGCCCTGTCAACATCCTTGCTCCCTACTCCATGAAGGCTGTGCAAAGTGGTTATCCTTAGCATACTTCCATTTTTCTTCTCACTATGGAGTATTAGATAGCTGTTAGAAAACACAGCGAATTTGATCTGTACATATTAACATAATCAAAAATGTTGGTGATTTATCATCAAATGAAAAAACAAACAAGTTGCAGGGCAATATATAACGTGTGACCCCCACATGAGGTCTGGCAGGCTACATGCCCAACTCTTAGCAGTAGTTAGTTACCTGTGGGGAGGAAATGAGATGAGGTAGGGAGTGGATGGTAAAAGAGAACATTCTCTGTTTTACTCCATATAACTGGAGTAGTTTGAACTTTATTTTGCAATGAAATGTGTTAATTATGTACGTTAAAAAAAAAAAAGACGTAGAATACCAGCACAAGGAAAGCACACCAAGCATTACCCAAGCCCTGCCTTCTTCGAGAAGCCAATTTTATCCTCAGCCAGTTTGCTTGAGACTAGCTGTTCACTTATCCCCAGCTGCCTCAAGAAGCTGAGAAACAGGCCGGCTGCTGGAGGCATCGCTTGGAGAACTGGCTTAATGATCTTGTATTACTGCTGGGAATTACTGCTGGGTAAGAGCCCCTCTCTCTCCTCTATGCAGAACAGCCTTTCCAGACCACTCGCCTACACACAGGGCACAGGGTAGTCTGGGGGGGTGCAGTGCTGGAAGACCCCTTCTTGAGTGGCTCTCCTTCCTCTGGCAAGAACTGTGCTGGAAACAGGGTTCACCAGAACGTCAGTGAGGAGAGGTGAGGGGGCTTTGAGCTGCAGGTGGTGTTCCTCACCTTTCTCGGCAGGATGGGTCAGACTCCGCCAAAGCCAACCAGAAACTCTGAGTGAAAACAGGGACCTCCCATTCTCACTTTTACCCTGTCCTCTCTCAATGCCTTCTGTCCACCATGCCCCAACTCACAGGGACTAAGGATGATAAGTCAACAGGCTGTGGTTGTCAGCCACTTTAATAGACTGGGGAGGTAGAGCCCTTGAATGGGAGCATCCCACATCAGGTGGGAGTCTCCCTCTTAGAAGAAGGAAACATCTGGCAAGTTACTGCTGATTTTTGACAAAGGACTCGGATCCTTGCCACCTAGACCTCTCCTTTGGGCTGCTTGAGTGTCATCATGACCTTGGGAGCCACTGATCCAAAAAACAATTGAGCCGCATCTCTTATGACATAGTCTCAGAAGTCACACATCACTTGCCACACTGTGTTCATTAGGAGCAAGTCAATCTAGTCCAGTCTCAAAGGGAGGAGAATTAGGCTCCACTTTTGGAAGAAAGAGGTATCAAAAAATTTGTGGACATAGCTGTTACCTAACAGTCCTTATATAAGTGCAAGAGATGTACAAAATCCCCTCAAGAAGTTTTCAGCTTAACAAATGAGAGCAACATTTTACCTAAGCTGTGGGAGCACAGAGAAGGACGTTTCTACTGGGAGAAGGGGGCCAGTGGGAGAGGAGTCTCTGAATGGAAGAGCATTTGCTGTGAGCTTTGGATTGTGAGTAGGAATGTGTTAGATAAAGTGAAACACATTCCAACCTCCTTCCTGTATTTCAAAAGCTGATAAGATAAAACCTCATTTCCCAGTAAGATGTACAAAAGCAAGATTTGAAGAGAAGTCAGGCATGGGCTAAGCTCCCATCCCTTCTGTCATTTCTGCTCACAAAGTCTGCCATGGACGTGTTCGTTTTTTCCTGAGACACCCATGGCAGTGGCCCCTGTGTTCAGACACTGACTCATGGGTGTCCAGAGAAGAAGTGCTAATGAGATTGTGGCTGGTGTGGGCGGTTCTGGGGAGGCAGCTGTGCCAAATTACGGGTGACTTCCTGAGAGTAGAAAATGCTCAGACCTTGCAGAGCCTCTTTTAGAGCTGGGGTGGAAAGACTCAGAGCACGTGGACAGCTTCCTTAAACTCTCCCTCCAGACTCTCTCCCTGCTGGCTGCCTCAACTTCAACTCTTTTCTGTCCTTAGGCAAAAGAGGGGTCACCCTGTTGCAGGAGCTCAGAGGTGATCTTAATTAGGAAAGGATCTTGGAGCCTTCACTGCAATTTGAGAGCCATTTCATTTTAACAACAAATTACTCCATAAAATCCATAAAATGACAAAATAAACCTAGCATAAAATAAAATAAACAAAAAATTAATCTGGACCTCCCCATATTTTTACTGTTTCCCTCACTGAACACATCTGCATACCCACAGGCAAAGCTGTCAGCCATATGGAGGTGTTGCTGGCTTCATTTAAGAGAGAAAGATGTGAACTTGAGAAAGTTTATAAACTCCGCAGTGCTGGGAAGCCAACTTGGCTTCACTGATATTTGCCTGTGGTTTCTGGGCTGAGATATGCTTGGTTGTACAGACTCATCTGCCACCCACCCTAGGCTGCAAAGACACTGACTTGAGCAGGGCTCTAACTGCTTATCCTCAAGCTTTAAAGCATCAACATCACATGGCAGCCTCCTCCGTCTCTCACTCACCCAGCACCACCCCCTACATACACACCACCCAGACACTCTTTGGAGACTGACATCTCCACGCTCAACTTGGTAAATATTTATAGCTTAAGAGACGGCAGGCTGGAAAGCACACAACAACCATGGATCCCACCCCCAGTGGGACTTGCCTGGTGTCTGTCTGGCTTGTAAATCTCTCTGAGTGCAGGGCAAGGCATCCTGGGGAAGAGGTAATAAACACACACTGCTTGGCTGAGCCCCTAAAGGCAGAATCTTGTCCTACTCTACAGAAACCTATTCTACATTTCCTGCATAGTCCCCGAGCCTTGGATCTCCATGGGTGCACACCCTTGATGGAAGACAAGCATTAGGATGAAATGAATTTGATATTTGAAAGATAACTCTTTCTTTTCTTTTGTGAATTTAAATTCAATGTAATAAACATATAGCATATTATTAGTTTCAGAGGTAATTTAGTGATTCATCAGTTGCCTATAACACCCAGTGCTCACTACATCAAGTGCTCTCCTTAATGCCCATCACCCACTTACCCCATTCCCTCACCCACTACCCCTCCAGCAACCCTCAGTTTGTTTCCTAGAGTTAGGAGTCTCTTACGGTTTGTCTTCTCTGTTTTCAGCTTATTTATCCTTCTCTTCCGCTATGTTCGTCTGTTTTGTTGCTTAAATTCCACTTGTGAGTGAAGTCATATGATGGTTATCCTTCTGTGACTGACTTATTTCGCTTGGTGTAATATCCCCTAGTTCCATCCATGTTGTTGCAAATGGCAAGATTTCATTCCTTTTGATGGCTGAGTAGTATTCCATTGTGTGTGTACCTATATATATACCTATATATATATATCATACCACATATATATGTGCATGCACACACACACACTCTCTCCCTGCCTGCCTCTTTCTTGAACAGCAACAATAAAAGGGGGGGTCCAAAAAAAAGACCCCCTCACATAGCTTCTAAACATTTTCTAGGTCCTGGACCGCTTTCAGAATATGGTTAAAGCAGAGGCGCTTGGGTGGCTCAGTGGGTTAAAGACTCTGCCTTTGGCTTGGGTCGTGATCCCAGGGTCTTGGGATCGAGCCCGACGTCGCACTCTCTGCTCTGCAGAGAGCCTGCTTCCTCCTCTCTCTCCCTGCCTGCCTCTCTGACTACCTGTGATCTTTGTCATAAATAAATAAAACCTTAAAAAAAAGAATATGGTTAAAGCTCTGCATAGCCTGCCCCAGGAAAATGCATGCAGGAACACTCACACACACAACGTTATGCATGTAATAACTTCTGAAAGATAAATTAGACCCAGGCCTCTGCCTTCCAGAACCTAACAGCCTTAAAGAGAAGGTAAACAAACAAAGAAAAAATATATATAAATATAGATGAGAACATGACCAGTACTCTGAACCACTGTGGTGTGTAAGGTTTGAGAGTTCCTGGGGGAGAGATGAAGCTGTCAGGTAAAGGGTCAAGCAGAATGGGAAGGACCCAGTCCCAGCTGCTACTCGTGTGTACACCGGATGTCTGCTGAGGGTCTCTGCTCCTTGATGTCCAAGAGAGGTGGGCTCGGACTTCTGAATCCCATGGACTAGGGTCTTCCACCGCCTCTCCAGTATTTCTACTGGCTCCCTGTGGGGACCCTGGTCTTCTGGCCCTTCTACCTCTCAAAATTCTAGCTTCCTCACACACCACTTCCGTCCCCATACTACATCCTCCCCAACATGAAGTCCAGTCACTCCTTTGGTTTCCACACACAAAAAATTAAATCACGCCACAAGTTTCATAAACTGTGAGACAGGGAGTCTTATAAAAGAGTCATGTTATACAGCACCTGGCTTTCAACCATCCACTGGGTTCCTCTGTCTTCTCTCAAAACTTCTGTCTTTCAGGAACAACTCCCCTACATGTAGGCCGCAGGAGGGATGAGGTGATGGCTGGTGGGGAGGGGACCACACCCTCTCAAGCGCTTATCAAAGTATCCTTCCAACACATACTCACACACAGTGCTTTCTCCAAGAGGAATTCAGCAGGTGAAATCTCTCCATCCCACTTGTACTGGTTAGTTGAAGAGAACAAAATCCACTCCAGCTAAATTAAGCGAGAAAGGATTTATGGCAGGATATTAAGTGTCTTGAAGAACTACTAGGAGGCATTTAGAAAGGACTTTGGGTGGAGCTTTCAGAAAAGCTTCCCATAGAAGATCCGGGCCATGGAGGAAGCTGCTGACTCCAGAACCAGCGCTGCCCCTGCCACAAGGCCACCAGCCTCCCTGAGCCTAATGACAGGACACTAGGATGTCTCTTCATGCTGCCAGAGAAAGGTCAGTCAGTCCCTCCACGGCAATGCCTACAGAAACAGCAGGAGCAGCAGAGGTGTGATCTCTGCCTGGCTTCTACCCAGCTCTCCCAGCGCACCTGATAGTTGGGCCTTACTTACCTTACTTACCTTTGAACCCCTGATTGCACAAGAGTCTGGGAAATGTGGTTTTTAGCTTTCCAGCCTTTGCAATACTGGAAAGTCCAGCAGAAGGCTGATGGAATGAAGGTAGAGTGCCCATCTATTATGTATAACCGTATCGTATTATTTTGAGTGGGGGAAGAGAGGCTGAGGGGAGGAAAGAGCTAACTCTTATTGCGCATCTAGTATATACTAAGTAATTTCCTACAATGCACTATGAGTAGGTATTATCACCATATTAAATGTATGGGAAAAAAGGCTTATTGTAGAGGAGTTATTTTCCTGGGTCACATTAGGACAGATACCTCCTAGGACATAGGGGAAATTCCCACTCCCAACTCCCAGAGTTCATACAAGTTAAAAGCTAAATAGACAGGTTCATGCATTAGAAATTCCAAACATTCTGCATGGTCTCCACTTTGACATCATCTGTGCATAAGCTTATCCTATCGCGACTAACATTCACTTTCACCGATCCCCTCGGGAACCACACCATCTGCCAGCTTCTCCCTGAGGCTTCCATCCAGAGTGAGATTCTGTTGGGCTGATCCACCCACCACCACTCTTCTGGAAGCACACAGGCTACTTTTCAGATGCCTTCCTTTTGTGGGGCTCTTTCACTATTTCTTTCAATATCACAGACAACTCTGGAACATCCATGGTACTGCTTCTGAAGTCCAGTTCCAACCTCAGTCTCTGGGGAGTTGCCCTGGCAACCTCAGCTTTGTGCCCCACCCATCAGTCAAGAGAGTGTTCCCCACCTTCCCCATTCAAACAAAGGCTTTGGATTCTGCAGTTTGTTTGTGTGTCCATTGCCAGCCATGCTACCAACTTGACTGATCTCTCAAGTTTCAACCTCGGGGGCCCTGCCTGTAGGGTCTCACAGCACACACATGTGTATTCCTCAGATTAGAATATATATGGGTGTCCCAACTGGCCTTTCATTCTTCAAAGACCTTCTTTGCTACTCTTCTGTGCCGAGAATAGCATGCCAGTCTCTTCCCAAGCTTACTGTGAAGACTTAGTGGGATCACTATGAGTGGTCCTGATGATGTTGGGACCTCAATAAGTCCCAGTTGCCTACCTCTACTCCCTTCCTGTAGTAGGCTGCTTCTGAAATTGTTCCTGATGGTCTGGCCTCTGCACCCATGTGTGGGGTGAGGGACCAAGAGAGTTGCTTTTAACGAAGAGAATATGGCAAATGTTATGGAGTGTTACTTCCAAGATTAGACCACGAAGGACTATGACTTCCATCTTGCATTCTTTCTCTCTTGCTCTCTCAGCTTGGTGGCTTGCATGCTGCCATGTTGGAGATGCATGGCAAGGAACTGAGGGAGGCTTCAGTCAGCAGTTAGGAAGAAACCAAATCTTGCCAATAGACATAAGAAGATCTTTCTTCAGTCAGGCCTTGAGATGACTATAACCCAGGTGAAACCTTGATTCTGGCCTGTGAGAGACCTTGAAACAGGTCTGTGAGACCTGTAAGGTCTGTGAGAGAGCTTAGCTGTGCGTGGATTCCTCACCTAAGGCAACAATGAAATAACAACAAATGTTGTTTTAAGCCACTAAGTTTTGGGAAAATTTGTTATGTTGCAATAGATAACTAATACAGTTCCCTTCACATATCATGGGTTTCATTTCTGGGCCCAAGCTTGCTCTGTGAGTAAAGAAAAGAAAAGAAACATGCTTTCTTTTGTATCATACCCTGAGGTCTGATATTCCATCCAAGGGAAGATATCTGAGGGCCTATCACAGTCAGGATCCACTGGGCCTACCCATCATGTGCACACTCTGGCCTGAGCACTCTCCCTTGTGATGTGGGCCACACACACTTGTGTGCCCTTCACCACACAGCTGTCTCGCTCACTCAGACACAGAAACTGTGATGCCAGGCCCTGCTTCTTGGTGATATTAGGCAGAGCCAGGACTGGGGTGAGGCAAGGGAGGTGCCTGGGGGCAAAATTGTAGGAGATAGTCCCTCTCTGAGTTATGCAAGTGTGGGACTGGCACCTGAAAGTGAGTGTCTCTTTAAATTTTCTGCCTTTGGTGTCTCACTTACTTCATCTTAGTCTCAGCCCACTCCTAAGGAAGACCTTCCCTGCAAGCCTACCCTGGCCTTGACAGTTCCCCCGGCCTTAACAGTCCCGGAAACAGGTCCTGGCCAGCAGAATAGTCAGATTTCCTGCCACCTCCAGCTTGATTTCTCGGGCATATGTCAGAGGAGCTCTCTGAGAGCAGACCCTTCTATGCCAGCATTCCTTAATTCAGGAGTCTTCAACAAACAGATGTATGTAAATCCTTCTGTCCTGATGTCTCCATGAGGGATACTGATCTTTTGGTTTTTGTGGTAAGAAGCTTTCTTCTCCTTTTTCGTACCAATGGCCAAAAACAGAGATAGAATATGTCAAGGTCACCTCCCACTAACTTGCTCTCAACGGAGAAAAAAGAAGATAAGCACTATGGTAAAAAAAAAAAAAAAAAAATCAATAAATTCAACAACATCAAAATTTAAAACTTCTGTGCATCAAAGGACACAATCAACAAAGTAAAAAGACAACACACAGAATGGAAGAAAATGTTTGTAAATCATATATCTGATACAGAATTAATATCCAGAATATAAAGAACTCATACAAATCAACAACAGCAAGCTGATAGTAAAAATGGGCATAGAGTTTGAGTAGACGTTTCTCCAAAGAAGATATACAAATGCTAATAATTAGATGTAAAGATCGTCAACATCACTAATCATTAGAGAAATGCAAATCAGAACCACAATGAGATACCACCTCACACCCACACACCTGCTAGGATGCCTCCTATCAAAAGAAAGAGAGCAAGAGTGAGAAAGAGGAGGGAGGAGAGTGAGTGAGGGAGGAAGGAAAAAACAAGTGTTGATAAGGATGTGGAGAAATTAGAACATTTGTACAATGGTGCACCTACTGTGGAAAACAGTATGACGGTTCCTCCAAAACTTAAAAATAGAATTGCCATATGATCCTGCAATTACACTTCTGGGTATATATACCCAAAAGAACTGAGAGTAAGGTCTCAAAGAGATATTTGTACGCCCATGTTCATGGCAGCGTTATTCACAACAGCCAAAAGGTAGAAGGAATCCAAGTGTCTATTGACCGATGAATGGATAAACAAAGCGTAGTATATACATACAATGGAATATTATTCAGCCTTAAAAGGAAGGAAATTCTGACAATATTTAAAGCCCATTGTAGCCTCTTTGCCTTCTATAGAAAATGAGACTTATTCCTCTATAGGTTAGAAGGATGTCATTTTCTATGGAAGGTGAAGAGGCTACGAGGGGCTTTAAATATTATTTTCTTCTGTGCAAAATCCCTTTTCGCCTAAGCACAGATGATGGGTTACAAACTTTAAAAAATCTTTGCTAATAAAAAAGGAGGCCAGAAAGGAAATCAATTCAGAAAGCATAAGAAACATATAGTTATTTCTGACAATGTACATTGCTGAGCAAGAAAGGATTTAGCTCCTTCTTTCCCAAAAGTGCTGTCTTTGAGGCTCCCGAACTTCTGCCTGGCTCTAACCCGCACAGCATTATTCCCTGCTTTGCCTCTCCAGGAGGCCGGTCCCCTTGCAGCCTTCACTCAGGGCCCTCTCTCTTCCCCCATCAGTGTTCCAGGACACCCTTTGCCCTTCCCAACAGAAGGGGCCCACAGTATTAGGAGCTTCCTTACACTTTTAAGTGCTAAGAATCATTACCACATAAGCACAGATAGGAAGGTTGCTT
The DNA here is from genome assembly GCF_020171115.1 of Neogale vison. Taxonomy (NCBI): domain Eukaryota; kingdom Metazoa; phylum Chordata; class Mammalia; order Carnivora; family Mustelidae; genus Neogale; species Neogale vison. Next base: position 158,845,307 of record NC_058097.1, read on the forward strand.
CACGCCCTCCATCAGTGCACTTAGATTTCTACAAAGGACTTCTCCCCTCCCTTCTCCCCAAACACTAAATTTATTCTCGGTTCTAGCTGCTTGGCCTACTGCCTAGCCCCTCCCCCCACCTCCACCCCAGGGCCCCCGCCGCGCAATGAAGCAGAACCACAGCCCTCTGCTGCCGTCTGCTGGGGCCTTGCTGTCACAGCGCTGGGATTCTACAACGGGAGCCAGGGCCTCTTCTCCCCAATTATTTCCGATTTCCCCTTTGGGCCAGTCACTGGAACACAGATACCGCTTTTTTAACCCACCTATCGCTAGTCAGATGCTCAATTATAAAAACTAAGAATAAAAAAAGAGGTGGAGGGGATTTAAAACTCTCCCCTCAAAGGCCACAGTAAATATTAAAAGGCTTACTCATATATCCATTAATGAGTCAAATGTTTATTACATACCAACTGTTTGCTAAACACTGTGTTGATACAAAAAGGACCAAAAAAGAAAATCCCATAAAGGAAATAAATAAGATGCTGGAGGAGAATATAACAAGGGGAAGCTCCTCCTATGAGGAAGAAGCAACACACCAAGAACAGGATAAGGGGGGCAGGGGCTGAGTCTCCCCAGCAGAGAGCCAAGAAGACCACTGTGAGGCCCAAAGAAGGTGCCTGAGGTTAGAAGTAGCTAAAGGTGTAATGGGGGTAGTAGACCGTGGTCAGAGTGGGCAGAGCCTCGCAGAGGGTGGGGAGAAGTCTGGACATTATTCTCAGCACAGTGAAAGTCATCAGAGATTTAGGAAGTGGGTTTCTGTGTCCTCGCACTCATCCAGCCATACCCCTGGCTGCTCGGCAGTCTCTCGGTGGCCCCCTCTCCACCATCCATCACTAAATGCTGTTGTTCCTCCAGGCTCTGTCCTAGCTCTCTTTTCTCTTCCTACAGTCTCTTCTCCGTCCAACCCACAATTCTTAACAACATTCACATGTGGGTTGTTGGCTCCCCTGGACCTCTCCTCTGGCTCCAGATCCACATATAAAACAGCCTACTTGCTGTCTGCTTTGGATTCGTCAGACGTCTCAAACCAAACATCTCAGCTCTATACTCTTGATATAACTCCAACCCCCTGACCTTGATTCCCAAACCCGTTTCTCCTCTAAATCTTCCCCATCTCAGCAAATGGCACCATTTGCTGTGACTCCGTAACGCCAGCTAGCCCAGATAGACTTCACAAGTCCCTCACTTTCCCCCAATCATTGCTATGATGCCTACGTGCATAAGGCCAGTAAACTTAAAGGCTCTGATCTAGCAGCTTGGTCTGCTCCCCAACCCCTCCCCTCACCATCCCCCCGCAAATCCCAGGAAGCAGAACGACAGCCCTCTGCTGCCCTCAACTGGGCTCTTGCTGTCACAGGCCTGGAGTTCAGCAACGGGTACCAGGGTTCCCTTTCTTTGTCAACTTTTTCAGAGCTCCCCTTTGGTCCAGAAAGGTACACAATGAAAAGAAGTCCCCTGGGAATCAGCTATGATTCCTTCTGGTGACTTATCCTACAACAAGAGTACCTTGTTATGTCAACAACGAGATGCCATCAACAAATTTGTTGGTTCTACTTCCAGAATAAGTCTCAGAGTTGCGCATTTGTCTCCAGCTACATCGTCTCTCAGTAGCCTGACTACCGCCATCTCTGGCCCGGATCACTGCAATGACCCCCTAACTGTTCCTCCTTGCAGCTTTTGTCCTCCTCCTACTCAGCTTCACATACGAGCCAGAGTGATGACATTATGCTCAGGAAAATGGGAATATGGCATCTCCCTGCTCCAAATCCATTCTCATCTTCCCTTTGTACTCAGGACAAAACCAAGCTTTCCTGACAAAATCTGACGTATCCTTCCAACCCTAGCTCACCCCTTTCTGTCCTGTGTTTACTGCGCTCACCACATTGGTCTTCTTTTAGTGCCTTCAAACACACCAAGCTGTTTTGTGCCTGCCAACAAGTTGGATATGTAACTTCCTTTACCCAGAAGGCTCCTGCCTCCATCTCCATGAATCTGATTACTTTTTATTCTTCAAATATCAGACTATATGTCACCTCTCAGCGAGATCCTCTCTGTCCACCTCATCCAAAGCATGTCTGCTTCTAGGGCTCTCCAGTATCAAACATATTTTTGAAACGTCAATCATTAAAGAAGTTCAATATAAGAGAAGAAATTAATGGAACCTAAGAAAGATAAAAAATAGACTGTAATGCTCAAGGGAAGTTAGTATACCCTAAAGGTGTTGAGGTGAGATTTCAAATCACTGGGGAAGAGAGATAAATAAATAAATGGTGACCTTGTAATAGTATCTACTGAGGTAAGAACAAAGCCAGGTTCCTGTCACACTCCTTATGCCCAAGTCAATTTCAGATAGATCAAATATTTAATGAAAAAATAAATCACAAAATATCTAAAAATGTGGATTAATTTAGCACTAATCTAAGAAAGAGGCTTTTCTGAGAAGGCTCTAAATCCAAAAGGTATAAAGGGAAAAGCTGATAAATGAATCTACATAATGTAACTCTAATATAGAAAAAAGAAAAAGAAAAAAAAACCACCTAAAACTTAAATCAAAAGACTAAGCTCCAAAAAAGGGAAAATATATTTAAAACATATTTCTCAAAGAGCTCTTTTACTTAACTTTAATAGCATTGATATAAGTGAATATTTTTTAAAAGAACAGCTCAATAGAAAATTGTGCAAAGGATAGAAATAGTTTGTAGAAAAACAAATTCAAAAGATGATGAACATACGGAAAAATGCACTACTTCATGTATAATTTTTTAAATGCAAATCAAAATAGTAAGAAAACATTTTTTCTTCACTCATCAGACCGTACAAGACTTCTATAATATTAGCTGGCCGGACTGTGAGGGAATCAATCCTCTTGTCCACTTGTGATGGGAGCAGGCCAAAGACTGGTGCCTTATTGCAGGTTAATGTGATAAATTCCAAAGTTTTGAAGGCACATATCCTTTTGCACAGCAAAGAATTTACATGTGGTTATATGTGCAAAAATACAGCCATATATATGTACAGGATTCTTCTTGGCACAATTTTTATAAAAGTAACACCCAAAGTGTCTATTAAAAGTAAGTAAATTATATGTCATCTCATGATACAATACTATGCAGTGATTAAAGACAATAAAGGAGACTTGGATGTCCTGATGGGGAAAGATTTTTAAGACAAATCAGAGAAAAAAGAATAGTGTAGAGGAAAACGATCCATTTTGTATAAATTGTAACAATGATGTGTATGTGGGTAAATGCATACATGCTTTTTCTTTTTTTTTTTTTTTTTTTGAGGGAACCACAGGAAACTATGCTTTTTACCTTTGGGGAGAGAAAATGGGATATGAAAGAAAGGAGTGACATTCTTCCCTCTAATTTTGTATCTTTCCGGGGTAAAGTGGAAGACCTTGGAAATTTTACTTCTGATTTACATATCAATAACTTTTTAAAATTTGGAACTAATGCATTCATTATCATGTTATGACCTCTCAGCTCTGGATGCACCTTTCAAAATACGCCCTGTGCTAAACAGGATTCTTTTATACATTTCTCCTTTAAAGTGGGTAAGGTGTGAACTTCTCAGCTGAAGGCACTGGAGAGACATTGCTGGAGCAGGAGGCTTTCCTGCCATTTTCCTGGGCAGAGGGGAGAGTATGAGGATGCACGCTGTAGCCTACCCCGGCCATGGGCCCGGAGCACCAGCCCTCTGTAACCCTGCAGTCTCAGCCGACTGACAACCTTTCCACAGCCTTTCCACAGACACTAATTAAGCCTCATGCACTCCACATGTCCTGCCCACTCCAGGGCCCCAGACCACCCAGACTACCCAGAGCACCCACACTGCCAGGTGCTGATGGCCTACTTCCCCTCCAGCATTCCAGAAGGTGGCCTACTGCTTGACCAGTGACTCCTGACTAGCTCCAGCAGGGCCAAATCAGCCAACTTCTCTGCTATCAGATAGCTGACCCACACGGCTGTGGACTGAATTGTGTCCCCCAGAATTCGTGTGGTAAACCCTAACCTCCCACAAACTAGTATTTGGAGATGGGGCATTTGGGAGATGGTTAAATTTAGAAGAAGTCTTGAAGATGAGGCTGTCCTAATGGGATTAATGCCTTATGAGAAGAAACTCCAGAGAACACAGTGTCTGTCCCTCTCCCCCCTCCCTCTTTCTCTCACCTCTTGCTCTCTCTCTCTCTGTCTCTGTCTCTCACTGCTCACTGTGAGGATGCAGACAAAACCCAGCAGGCTGCAAACCAGGAAGAAAACCCTCACTAGAGAATCTAATCAACCAGCACTTTGATCTTGGAGTTTCAGCCTCCAGAACTGAGAAGTAAATGCCTATTGTTTAAGCCACCAAGTCTGTGGTATTTTGCTATAGTGGCCTGAGCTAAGGCCCATACCTTCCCTAATGAAAGCTGAATCCCATCCAAGTTTGCCCTTTGGATCCACTCCCTCAGCTCCAGGGTCCCAGAACTAGAATATGTGCATGTAGGCTAATGTGCAGTTATTTTGTTTCTTTTTTTTTTATTATTTACTTATTGCTTATGTCTCCTGATAAACTATATGCTCCGTGATGACAAGGACGCTGCCTCTCTTCTGTATCTCTTCACTCTGTGCATAATAGGTACTCAGTAAAGCCCCATTGAGTGAGTGGAAAGCAGGAAAGTGTAGTGATTGAGTTTGGATTCTCCAGTCATGCTCTGTAGGCTAAAATCCTGAGACCACCTCTTGATAACTACATGGCCTTGGGCAGGGTACTTGCCTGTGCCCCAGTTTCCCCATCCATAAAATGGGATAATAATCATACCTACCTCATAGGACTTTTGTGAAGATTTAATTAGTTAATATAACTAATATAATTTATAGTTAAGTATATATTATATATATATAATATAGTAACATAATGCTCTTGGAAGAGTTCCTGACACACTGTAAATGTGTAAACAATGTTATATGGAGAAATGTTATATGGAGAAAGGCTGGGGGCATGAAGACAGTCTGAAGACTGGTGGAAAGATCTTCTTCAAATATCTGAAGGACTGTCAGACAAAAGAAGAGGAAACTATACGAAGGAAGGTTGGGCTCATTATAATGTATTTGATATGGCTTGAGCCATCCGTGAAGAGACCCATGATTCCCAAGCAGCCCTTGACTGTCCACATTTTAAAACTAAAAGTGCCACCCTGGGTCGCAGGCAAACCAGATGATTGGTCACTCTAGCTGTCCCCCAGTCAGGTCTTCTTCCTGAAGTGCCCCTCTGTGATGGGTTTGAGCAGAAGCCGAAGAACCATGGTTCTGGGATATTAGAGAAATTATTCCTACATGAGGAAGGAGATGGACCTAGAGCTTGAATCCAGATGAAAAAGCAGACTTTAGCAGAAGTAGCATGCACCTGGAGACAGAAAGCCCAGGTTCAAACTCTAGCTCTGCCAATTACTAGCTGTGTGATCTTGGATTACTTAATTAATGTTCTGAGGCTCAACAGCTTGATCTGTAAAATAGGGACACTCATTGCCAACTTTCGAGGCTATTGTCTGGGTCAGACAGAATGTCTGCAAAGTGACTTGCACAGGGCGCGCGGCACAGTGTAAGTATTCAAGAAAGTAAAACTTTTCTTGCAGACTCTAGGACTTCCTAATCCCATGCTCCTTAAAACAGTGGTCCTCAAAATGTGGCTCCTGGACCAAGGGCATTAGCATCACCTAAGAACTCATTAGAAATGCAAATTCTCCACCTCAGCCTAACACCTGCTGAATCAGAAACTGAAACTCAGAGATTTGAGTTTCAACTAGCTCTCTGGGCAATGCTTGTTTCACTAAAAAGTTTAAAACGCATGGTTCCCAGGGACAGTCCCGTCTCTGAAATACGAAAATGGAAAATCTCTCCAAAATTTGAAACGCTTTCCCTGTATTCCTCCATGAAATTAAGTTATTTTAAAATGAAAATAGTGCTGAAATATTGATCCTAATGCCTTTTTTTTTTTTAACCATTGCCTTTATAAACAGGCCTCATGGGCAAGAGTCTGACCTGCCCTTATCATGTCATCAGCCAAAAGCCCTGATAATTTGGCTAAGGTTGGTGATACTGTGTAAGCCACTACTTGACCAATCAGAAACTACGCAGCCAAGCTGATTTTCCACAGTGGTAGAGGTGAATAAGTGAGTAGGATAGTTGGGAAAGAATTTCCTAAGTTCTTATAACGTACTTGTTTCCGCATAAAGTCGCCACAGGGTTAAGTAAAAAGAATTCTCACTGGAGCGCACATTAATTTGTCTTTGCCCTAACAAGTCCCAGAGCGCATTGATGTGTTTATAACATATATAAAGACAGACAAAGAATCAGGTAAAAGTATTTTTAAACAGTGCTAAACCCATTTTATAAACAAAAATCTTTTAATAGACAAAACCTCAGTTAATTCTGTCAAAATCATCTTTTCTTGATTTTGTAATGCTTCCCACAATTTTTAGGAGTGAATGTGAAGAGCAATCTTCGCTTTTCAAGGTTCTGAAAATATCTTCAAAATATTTATTTAAACACTTAAGCAGAAAGCTTTGTCTACACAAAGCAATAGCATACAAATTCCATGAGTACGTTTTCTTTGGGAAGCAATATCTTCTGCTGTATTTCTGACTGTGACTTTGACAAAGCAATTCCAAATATACTGATGTATTGAGCACTTTCTAGCTTCTTTACACTAGAAGAAGGGAACATTCCAGAAGTATTCTGACCTTCAGGCGTGGCAAAGTCAGAGGCAAGAAAAGACTATATTCCAAAAATGCATTTTAAATATACTGTGATATATACTGTTCTTTCCAAACTGAATATAGCTCCATACCAAGCTACTTTTGGAGGCAATAAGAAACATGGGAAGGACAGAGTATCTTGAAGGATGCCAACAAGGAAGCTTCTGGGAGGAGATGGGACACTGATGGATAACAAGGAATTATCAAGGATTTTTTGTTTTCTTTTGTTTTTTGCTTTTGGTTTTTAGGAATTATCAAATTTTAATGCTTACCTGTTACTGGCCTTTAGAGAGTATTATTCCTGCTGTTAAGATTTTGCTCACCATCAATTCTGCTTGAAACACTTGTCCCACATTCACCCTATTCAAATTTCACTCATCTTTCAAGGCCACCTCAATTTCTTTCATTCCTTTAACAAGAACCAATAATAAAATCCTTAAAATAAGAAGGGATCTTGTGTTTCTTATCTTTGGGGACAATAAGAAAGAGAGGAAGAGAAGAGTTTGAGAGTTTGTCTCCTACTTGAAGTGAGAAAAGCCCAAGGGATAAAGCATATGGTCACAGTTTCCAAAGTAGAGTAACATAAGCATTGACCTGTCCTACTACTCCTCATCTTACTTACACACCAATCCTAGAAGACAGATATGAACACTTCTCTTTGCCCCCACAGCATTGACAGATTACTATACCCATGTCATAGGGATGTTCTGAAGATTAATGAGTTTTGGCATGTAGAGTGCAGACACAATAATCTTTCAATACTTGTTAGTTACTAGTATTTAATTCCTACTAGGAGAAATAAGTATCAATCAAGAAGATTAAGTTGCCTGGGCATCCCAGAGATACCACACACTTAGGGATATTTCCTATGCTAATTTCTTGCCTTGGGAATTCCCAGACCAACTAGGTAATGTCAGATGTCAAACCTACCTGAGATACAGACCCATGATTGCAAATTCTAAAGGGGAACTCTCCCAACCCTCTCCTGGCCACCTCCAACACCACTTCCACCACCCTCTGAACTTGTAAATCCAGAGGACAGACCATCATCTGTCTTTGTAATATTTCTTTTCTTTAGGTCTGCCCTACTCACTGCCCCTTTTACTGAGGGTGTAGTTTTTAAGACTTGCAGCATGAGCCCAAAGCCTCTAATTCTGTCTCTGTGTAAACATTAAAACTCAAGAGCTTGAAGTAATGGAAAACAACATCCTTCTTATACTCACCACTATCTGGGCAGTCTTTGTATAGGCTTAAATTTCTGATACTAAGATTATTAGATCTCTTAGTTATGCATTTATATGGGTATTTATTAGGTTATTCTTGTTGGTTTTTAATCCAGCTCATCTAGGTGTTTTATAGCAGAAGAGTGTCTTATTATTCTACTTTGCCAGAACTAAGATTCCCATCATAGTTTTTCACTGACAATCAAATTAGGCCTGTTTACCTTTTCATTCTCAGTCCTTACCTAAGGGAGCATTTTATGAGCTTGAGCTTATGAGCTTGAGTGTAGTTTCAAATTCCTAAAAATAAGCTCATGTTTTAGAGATGAATGTTTGTTGAAAACCCAAAAGAAACTGTGCATAAATTGTAAAACAACTGCTCAGACAAATGTAATGACAAATTATAACCCTAAAATGGTTTACTATGGATCATATATCCTAATGTTTCAGAAAGAAGCCTTACTTTAATACTTTACAGGGAAAAGGACAATTGATTCTTTTTTAAAAATATTATTTATTTATTTATTTATTTATTTATTTATTTGTCAGAGAGAGAGAGAACACAGCAGGGGGAGCAACAGGCAGAGGGAGAAGCAGGCTCCCCAACGAGCAAGGAGCCTGATGTGGGACTCCATCCTGGGACCCTGGGATCATGACCTGAGCCGAAGGTAGATGCTTAACCAACTGAGCCACCCAATTGTCCCATTTTTTTAAAAAGATTTTATTTATTTATTTGACAGAGAGAGAGGGATCACAAGTAGGCAGAGAGGCAGGCAGAGAGAGAGGGAGAAGCAGGCTCCCTGCTGAGCAGAGAGCCCGCTGTGGGGCTTGATCCCAGGACCCCGAGACCATGACCTGAGCTGAAGATAGAGACTTAACCCACTGAGCCACCCAGGCGCCCCTCCAAATGTCCATTTTTTTATATTCTTTTTTTTTTAAGATTTTATTTATTTATTTGTCAGAGACATGGCGAAAAGCACAATTTAAAAATTCACCTGCAAAGACTTATTCTATTGATCAGCTCTGTTAAGGGCTGAATCGTGTCCACCCAAAATTCCTATGCTATACTTGTAACCTCCACTACCTAGATGTGACCACATTTGGAGATAGGTTTTTAAAGTAGATAGTTAAGTTAAAGATCTTATTTATTTATTTATTAGTTAGTTAGAGAGAAATAGTGCAAGTGTACAAGCAGGCAGAGCCTGAGAGAGAAGCAGGCTCCCTGCCAAGCAAGAATGCCAGTGCAGGACTCGATCCCAGGACCCTGAGATCATGACCTGAGCTGAAGGCAGTGGCTTAACCAACTGAGCCACCCAGGCATCCTGAGATTGTTGAGTTAAAATGAGGTCATTAGGGTGGATCCTAATCCAATATGACTGGTTCCCTTGTAAGAAGAAGAAATTAGGACACAGACACACAGAGGGAAGGCACAGGGAGATGAGGGCCACATACAAGCCAAGGAGAGAGGCCTCAGAAGAAACCAACTCTGCCAACACCATGATCTTGGACTTCCAGCCTCCGGAATTATAGGAAAATAAATTCCTGTTGCTTGAGTCATGTAGCCTGTGGTACTTTGCTATGGTAGCCCTAGCGAATTAACACAGTTTTCTATTCTTTCTTATAATGTAGACAAAACTACTTAAAACACTTCCCTTTGTGTTCTGCTATTTAAAAGATATCTAATTTAAGGTCTTAAATGTTCTTTGTTAAGATCAAATATTCATTATCCCTTCTTAATAGTTAGCATATTGTATCAACAAATAAAATAATTCACTTTTTGGGGGTGCCTGGGTGGTTCAAGTTGGTTGAGCGTCAGACTCCGTTTTAGCTCAGGTCAAGAACTTAAGGGTTGTGAGATCTTTCTCGGCTCCAGGCTCAACAGGGAGTCTGCTTCTCCTCTCCCTCTCCCTCTGCCTGTCCTGCTCATGCTCTCTCTCTCTTTCTCTCTCTCAAATTAATAAATCTTTAAAAAAAATAGCTCACTCTTTGGATTGTCTAAATATGTGTATTTACCAACACTATAACCAACCACAGTATCAGTAACAGAAAACTAAAGAATCTTAGCTTTCTTTCTTATGTACTCAACAAAGCCCATACTGACCAAATACACTAAATGCTTTACCTGGAACTCACGCACTCAGGCCCAATGTTGAGAATGGCATTTTGTGAACAGATATTGCACAATCATGCCAGCTGAAATAAAATCTTTGTAGCACTCCAAAACTTTATGTTATAGCTTTAAAATGCCTAATTTCATCCAGATCTGCTACAGTTGGGGAAAAATAAAAAGCTGCCTATAGGTAGCAGAGTTGAGTTGCGGTTTCCATCCCGACTGTTGTCCCGTGGTTTTTCCCTGTCCAATCCTCCGATTCTTTGTAGATCCTCTTCCCTTACCTGTCCGCTATATGATAGAATGCCTCAGAGTTTGGTCCATGGCCTTGTGCTATCACTCTATATACTCTCTCTAGATTATCTCATACAATTCCATAGTTTTAAACTTCATTTACATGTCAGCAGCTTTCAGACTTTCTTGGCTCAGAAACTGTCTTTCAACTGCAGATCTGTATATCCAAATGCCTGTCTGAGGTCTGTCTCAGACATAACTCTGATACTCAACCTGATCTAGCCTTGCCCTTATGTGCTCTTCTATAATCATTCCTATCTTGGAAAATGACACTTCATTCATGACAGAACTCTGAAAATCCTTCCTACCACTACTTTTTCAATGGCCCAGATAGCCAATGATTATCGAGACTTAGTGATTAAGATTTATTTATTGCTTGATTGCTTGTACCAGAGGTGGAGAGAAATGGAGATATATGTCTCTCTCACCTCCAATACCTTATTCCTAGATATTTACCATGTGTCACCTGGACAGCCACCAGGACAAGCTGTTTCCTAAGTGGCCTGCCCACATCCTTTCAAACACTCTCTAATCCATTCTTTACAATGTAGCCAAAACAATCCTTTAAAGCCACAGAACCAATTCTCTCTCATACTGATTGAAGCATATAAACATCGTTTCAAACTTTTCCATTACATTGCACCTAAAATAAAATCCAGACTCCTTAACGTATCCTATGTCAAAAGAATTCTCAGAGACTTTAGGGGAAAAAAGTTCTCTTAGAAAAACATTTGCAAAAGTTTACAAGTGAGTTCAACTTTAGAAGGACTGGTTCAGAAAACACACACACACCCCAAGCTTATATGGTTCATGATGGAAAAAATAACACTTTCTCATATGATTGCTATACTCTTCCAAATTATTGTGTGTCATCAGACTTACATAAGACAAAAGTCAGCATTACCAAACCCAGTGATTAAATTGTTTTTGTTAAGGAACCAGAAACATGTGAGAATGGCTAAAGGTTTCATTCACTTTGGAGACTATGGATAGTATGACACCGTTCTTTTTTGGCTTGCCTCAAGAGCACAAAGTGTTTTGTTTTTCCTAACTGTGGTATGTGACATTTACACTTATTCATATTGGAAGCAGGGCAAGGTGCCGATTTTGCTTTACAAGGATAAATCCGGGCATGACCTGGCTACTTCTTTTGTCTTCATCCTCAACTTATGCTACTCTTCCCCTCATTTCTAAGTTCCAGGCACTTGGCCTTCTTTCAGGTTCACAAGCTCTTCCCAAGCACGGTACTCAGTCTTTCTGGTACACACTACCCTATAACTTTTACCTAGCCACATTTTACTCACATTGTCCCAGTTGCAACTTAGATGTAAAAAATCCCAATCTGAATCAGTACTATTATTCAACCAATCATAGTGTCTTTATCATCAGTTAGGATGCCTTTGGTTGCCAGTAACTCAAAGACTAATTCAAATGTATTCTTAGTGTCTTTAAGGCCAGGGAGGTTTTGAACATGGAGAACACTCACCACTACGTGTATTTTTGTTTAAAGCTCACTATATAAACTGTAATATGTAGTAAACAGTATTTCCTGGAAATACTTTGCTGTGCTGTCCAAAACAGTATCCACTAAACACATGTGGCTATTGAGCACTTAAATATGACTAATGCAACTGAGGAATTAAATTTTTAACTTTATTTATTTTTAATTAAAATTTAAAGCTGATAATTTCTTCAGTGACAGGAAATTTTTAAGTGCATTTGGAAAAACTCAAGTATGTGAATCTATTTTTTCAACTGCAAATTTTATGAAATCTAATACAGTTCCAGTATTTTCAATAGAAATTAAGCAAATAGATGGTACTAGACAGCTTTATGCTAAGCAATATAAGTCAATCAGAGAAAGACAATTATCATACAATCTCATTGATATTTGTGGAATTTAAGAAACCAAACAGAGGATCATAGGGAAAGAGAGGAAAAACTAAAACAAGACAAAACCAGAGAGGGAGACAAACCATAAGAGACTCTTAATCATAGGAAACAAACAGCGTTGCTGAAGGGGAGGAAGGTGGCACGATGGAGTAACTGGGTGATAGACATTAAGAAGGGCATGTGATGTAATGAGCACTGGGTATTATAGAAGCCTGATGAATCACTGATCTGTACCTCTGAAACCAATAATACATTATGTTAGTTAACTAAATTTAAATTAAAAAATAAGAATAAAGAGTATAAGTGTAAAGTACATACTGAATTTCCAAGACTTGTATAAAAATGTAAATTGTTATACATGTCAAAATTATATTTTTGATAGATTGCGTTAAATAAAATGTTAAAAAATTAATTTAATCTATTTGTTTTTGCTTTTTTACGTGGCTAATATAAAACTTTAAATTTAAATTACATGGCTAATTATAGGGTTAGCATTATGTTGGACAGTACAGCTCCAAATAACTACTCAACTAATTAAAAGCATGAATTTAACAAAGTTTCTATGTAAAGGCTTACAAAGTTTCCAGTTAAAGTTTTTGAGGGAGTTGGGAGGAAATACAAACATCGAATTGGCATTTTTAAAAATAAGTGTGTAAATGCTGAAGCTGGATTGGAATTTAGGGTGAGTAGCTGGGATATGGGGTAAAATGGGAGGTTACTGCAGTAAACCGGGCAGAAAAGTGATGATATTGGTTTGGGCTAGAATGGAGGTAGTGAGGTGAAGAAAAGATACATTTGAGAGACAACTTGGGACGTAAAACTGACAAAAGTTTAAAAATCTATTTAATCAGATTATCTGATTGCATCAAAACATTGATTACAGTTTTATCATATTCTACAATGAAAACAGTAATTAAAACGTATTTAATCAAATTCTATAATTTAATCAAAACACTCATTACAGGTTTAATCCAATTGTTCAACCATTTTATTAAAATCACAAGTCTAGCCGATTTATATCCTTCTAAGAACCGAAAATACACACACAAACACACACAGGAACTCACAAGGTTATAGAATTCATCGTAACATTTATGTTTAAACTGATAACAAAGGTAGCACAGGTATGACTTGCACTTCACATCTGCTAAACGAAGAGCCCTTAACCGGGCTGAGGGATGAATGATTGAATTATTCACAACAATCTTGAGGAGAAACAAAGATCCGCCAAGTCCGGGGCGCGGAGGCGGAGTCCGGCGCCGACACAACTGCCAGAATTGGCCGGAGGTCCCACGTCAGTCAGTGGCCAGGCCCGGGGCCGGAAGGCTAGGCTTTCAGCGCTTCGATTCACGCTGCGCCAGTGCGGGTCTGATTCAGAAGTCGCAGACCCACTATAAAGAAAACATCGACATCGTCGTTCCCTAGTCAAGGAAACGCCAGAGCCACAGAATGAGCCGGTAGTCTGACAGGCCCTCCCGCGGGGAATGCTTCCGGGGCAGGGGGCGGGGCTGCCGGAAGTGGCCGGACGCCGTCTGCTGTTCGTTGTTTAAGCGGCTGACGGGAAGGAGAAGCCCAAGCTCCGGCGGCGCCGCGGGGCGGCAGTCACGACCTGAGCCCTGGCCGCCGCTAGCCTCTGGAAGAGCCAGAAGCCGGGAGTACCTGCTGTGGAGCGGAGGGGCGAGACGCCCGCTCGCCTTCTGCTCTCATCATGTCGCGGGGTTCCATCGAGATTCCCCTCCGGGACACTGACGAGGTAAGTGTCGAGTATGGGGGAGGGTGGGGGCCATGAACTTGAATGATCCCCCCCTTTCCCCTTCTTTCGACTTCGCCTCTGAAGCGAGAGCACCTTTTCCCCCGGGAGCCCAGGTCGAAATCCCCGACCGAAGCCCCAGTCACCCCCTACCCCTTTTCAGGCTGACCACATCACGTCCCCGCAGCCTCGCGGCCACCTCGAGGAGTTCTTGAAAGTTCCTTTCCTACCTGTTCGTATGTGGCAGTACTCTGCTCTCTTCCTAATTGTCGGCGCAGGGGTGCGAGAGTGCGGATAAATTGTAAGGCGCCTCACAGATAAAAGAGGTGGGCGCTGATGTCGCCGTGGTCTCTGCTGCTCAAACTATCTTTCCCTGAGGAATACATAGGATGTCAACCTTTAGAAACTCGAGTCTCTCGTGATGCTCTGTGTCCCCCCCCCACAGCTGCATCGGCAAAATAAGAGACCCCGAGATACAGCCGCCAGGGTGTGCTGATAGAACTCACCTTCTCCCTTCCCCACACCTCATCATGGGTAGCCTGTGGCTTGTCTCTCAGTTAAGCCCTCAGCATTGATGTTGTCTCGATCCAGTATAATCGCGTACCCTTCTTTTTGTTCACTTGAGATATAACATTGAGATGTCATTGACCTAGCATAAAATCCAGTGATTTTTAGCAGTATTGTTGTAAAGTTGTGTAACCATCACCGCTATCGAATTCCAGAACATTTGCCTACTGTTACTTTTTGTGCTCACATTCAGGAGTGCCTGTGACACACAAATGTTGTCTCCCTGGATGAATGTGTACAGTGGCATGGAACTTCACATTGCCTCTAGAATGGTGCTTCTCAAGTTGTCAGGCCTGTGGCATCAGTCTCAGGGATGCTTATCTGCACTTCACCAGGATTATATGCTAGGCACGATTTTGTTTTGTCTTTTTTGACAAAGCTTTTTTTTTTTTTTTTTTTTTTCTTTTTTAACAAAGCTTTTGTAACATTTTATCGTTCTGGTGATTTGAAGACAGCTAGACGTGTTTTTTGCTTCTCTATGCTTTTACCTTAATATTCTCATATGGCCTATTTGACATGTGTGCCTTAAGCATGTCTTAATGTATCCTTGCTCAGCCCCATAGCAAGTGAAAACAAACCCTATGTATATCCATATTGATGTATATTCCAAAAAGCAGCAAAGAAGAAATGTGAATTTAAGGAAGAAATAAGAAAAAATAAGAAATAAGAAGAACTCGCATTTTCTGTTTTAGGTCATTGAACTCGACTTCGATCAGTTACCGGAGGGAGATGAAGTTATCAGTATTCTGAAACAGGAACACACACAGCTGCACATATGGATTGCTTTGGCGGTTAGTGTTAATGTGACAACTATTTTTTATACATTGACTAGGAAAAATATTTGGCTTCTGTCTTCAGATTAGTAGTAGCCAGCTTGGGAGCAGGATAAGTAAATTGTACCTTATGTATGGAAGTTAATTGTATTACCATTTATAGAACAAGAAGGCCAGTTTCCTAAATGATGTACTGTTCCACTGGTATTACTATATGTTGGTAAAGGCAGAATTCATTTAAGTTAAATAGTAGTCTATACTGTGTATTTGGTTATTTACTAATTACTCAGTGAAGACTGGCTTATGATTTGTGGATAATCTGAGAAAAAACAAGGAGCCATCATGTAAACATTATTACTTAACATTGTTTTCCATAACAATAAAACATTTCCAGTAAAACAGTCTAGAAGGTGATTATATTCCAGGCTAACTCACAAAAGCCCTTTTGGGTGAATTTTATCTCAGCCTTGTTTTTTGTCCTGTTGGTCCCTTCTATAACATAAACCGGACTGGAAAGTCTCAGGAGAATCACCTCAGCCTAAAATTCTGACACCCTTTACTCTCCCCAGCACCACTTACCTAATGTTTTCTTTTTATGAGAACTTGATAATAAATTATTCTGGTAATGCATTATAGCATATACTAAAGTCATTTTTTAAGCAGGTGTGCTCCAGGTCACTTTTGTTTAAAGATACATAGGAGGCTCCTCCTTTTATCTTGAAAGCAGAAGTTGATCTGCAATTGGGCTTATATCCAGTGCTCAAGCCTAACTGTAAATAATTTCTTAGATAAGGTTTTACAGAAAAATACTTTTAGTGACAGTACCTTTCTGAAGTGTTACGTTTTCCTGGTCTATGGAGAGTAAGCTGTTGACGCTGTCGCACAGTTTTTAAAGCCAGAGAGGAATTTAGATTTTCTTTAGTATAAATGCCTCTTTTAACAGCACTTACAGGAAAAAATGGAGGATTGAAGGATTATTGTGGCACATGTGGTAAAATTGATGAAACATTGTGGGCTCTAGAGTGTAACAGAAAAGAGTCTAGGCTTTGGACTGGAAAGGCCTTTCTTCAGATTCCTACTTGGCTGCTAACTAGCTGTGGCCTTCGATAAATGATTACCTTCTGAGACTGTTTTCTCATCTAAAATGTGGGGATGTTAGCATTCATTTTAAGGGTGATTGTGCAGATTAGAAATAAGTGTATAAAGCTCCACCATAATGTATGGCCCACAGTCGGTGGGTAAAAAAGATAGATCTTGGGGTGCCTGGGTGGCTCAATGGGTTAAAGCCTCTGCCTTCGGCTCAGTGCATAATCCCAGGGTCCTGGGATCAAGCCCCGCATCAGGCTCTCTGCTCCTCGGGGAGGCTGCTTCCTCCTCTCTCCACCTGCCTCTCTGCCTACTTGTGATATTTGTATGTCAAATAAATAAATAAAATCTTTTAAAAAAAAAAAAGATGGATCTTCTTTTTAGTATTAATAAATGACAGATGCCAGGGAAGTTATTCAGCAGGCCCAAAGTCATGGATAATTCTCATAGATCTAGAACCAGAACCTAAGTTTTCAGTTTAGAATTCTATATCCCTCTCGTTATTGCTTTTTCTCTTGGGCTCTGATTTAGTTTGAAATCACCTATTGTTAGGTAAGTAGTAATTTGGAAACATTTATGGTGATTATCACTTTTTTTTTTTTAAAGATTTTATTTGTTTATTTGACAGATAGAGATCACAAGTAGACAGAGAGGCAGGCAGAGAGAGAGAGAGAGAGAGAGGGAAGCAGGCTCCCTGCTGAGCAGAGAGCCCGATGCGGGACTCGATCCCAGGAGCCTGAGACCATGACCTGAGCCGAATGCAGCGGCTTAACCCACTGAGCCACCCAGGCGCCCCTGATTATCACTTTTTTAACAACTTTAATAATTCAACTCTTACAATAATTCACCTACTATAAGCTGCACACATATGACATGTACCATTTGAGAAGTTTTAGCATATTTCACACCTGTGAAATCATTACTACAATCAAGATAATGAATAAATCCATCACCCCCAAAACCTTTCTCCAAACTTGTCCCCACACCCCATAGTGCTCAGCCAGCCCTTGCTTTTTATTTCTAAAGATTGCATGTTCCAGAGTTTTTATACAAATGGAATCATTATAGTATGTATTCTTTTTGGTCTGGCTTCTCTCACTCAACATAATTACCTTGAGACTTACCCATGTTGTAGCATGTATCAGTGGTTCTTTTTTCTCCTGAGCAACAGCCATTGTACAGATATACCACAGCTTGTTTGTCCATTCACCTGTTGATCAACAATTGAGTTGTTTCTAGTTTTTGGCTATTACAAACAGAGCTGCTGTAGATGTTTGTGTGCAGCTTTGTGTGTGGACATATGCTTTAATAATTCTAATTTGATTCTTTACCTTTTAGCTGGAATATTACAAGCAAGGAAAAACAGAAGAGTTTGTAAAGTTGTTGGAAGCAGCACGTATAGATGGCAATTTGGACTATAGAGACCATGAAAAAGACCAGATGACTTGCTTGGATACATTGGCGGCCTATTATGTTCAACAGGCTCGGAAGGAAAAGAATAAGGACAATAAGAAAGATCTTATTACACAGGCAACCCTGTTGTATACCATGGCTGATAAAATTATTATGTATGATCAGGTAAATAAGTCACATTTCTTGATTTGTAATTAAAAATTGCCCATTGGTAGTTTGCACATTATAGTTGTAACACATTATAGCTTATAGTTGTAACACATTATAGCTGATAGAGGTATTTGTGTGATACTCTACCTCCTTCCTATATGGTTTTCATTTTATTGTTACACATTTATGTTAAATTGTGGTTGTTCCTTGGTCAAGTCTAAGATGATATATTACTTTTTCAGAATCATTTGTTGGGAAGAGCCTGCTTCTGCCTACTTGAAGGGGACAAAATGGATCAGGCTGATGCACAGTTTCATTTTGTACTTAACCAGTCTCCAAATAATATTCCGGCCCTTCTTGGTAAGTCATTTTTGGCAACCATCTTAGGGAACTGTATCTTCCATCATATGCCTATAGTATATTTCATTGACTGGGCTGGACAGCAATGTAGAAGCGCTTTACTTTATAAAAATGAAACTATCTGCAATAGATCATTGTTTCTTTTGAAGTTCCAATCATAGACCTGTACCCCTGACACAAATAAGACATATGTTAATTAATTGAATTTAAATTAAAAAGGCATTTCTTTTACCATTAAAGTCACTTCAAAATATTAAAATACACACACACACACACCAGTTAATAATTTGTTATCCACTTCTAAAGAGTCAATAAGCAATGTCTATTTGGACAACTATAAGCTATTTTAATTATTTTATCTTATTTAATAGGACTATTTATTTATAGGTGAAATTAATATATCTTTATGGAAAACAAGTTTAAATATGAAATTATTTTCACTGTTTTCAAGTATTTCTTATTCAGAGATGTGTTTGATTTAGGTGAGTTCATGTAGAACATATGAGACTTGTATTCTTTAGTCAGTGAATGTTTATTTTTAAAAATCATTTTAAAAATAATTATTTTAAAATAATTATTTTTAAAAATTACAATAGGTAAAGCTTGCATTTCATTCAACAAGAAGGATTACAGAGGAGCTCTTGCTTACTATAAGAAAGCATTGCGTACCAACCCAGGATGTCCAGGTAGGAGAAAAACTTTTTTCTGAAGTCTAAGCTGCATATGACCCAACTGAAAATATTGAGGATTTGGCAGTTGACTATGAAGTTATTGTGAAAAGATGCTATAGGTTGTTGAAATGTCAGAATTGAAATTTAAAAATATATATTATGTTTGATCCAAAAGCTGAATAGCAGATCTTATTTTTTTTTAAGATTTATTTAGAGAGGGAGAGAGAGCGAGCAATGATGTATGAGTGGGAGACAAAGGGAGAGAATCTTTAAGCAGACTCCCTGCTGAGCATAGAGCCTGATGCAGGGCTCAGTCTCATGACCCATGAGATTGTGACCTGAACTGAAACCAAGATTCAGAAGCTTAACCAACTGAGGCACCCAGGCATCTCTTTTAGACCATATTATAATCTTTTTGCTTTATACTATTTTTCTATTTCTTTATTTGCTATACTATTCTATTTCTTCAGTTTGCTTTATTTCTATTTTTTCTATTGAAAATCTCAGTCATTTAGCAAATCT
Source organism: Neogale vison (assembly GCF_020171115.1). NCBI lineage: Eukaryota > Metazoa > Chordata > Mammalia > Carnivora > Mustelidae > Neogale > Neogale vison. Next base: position 158,864,894 of record NC_058097.1, read on the forward strand.
TATTGAGATCAACTATGTGCCAGATATTGTTCAGACTGAAGGAATGCAGCAGTAAACCCCAGAGACAAAAATCTCTGCCTTGGTGTGCCTGGGTGGTTCAGCGGATTGAGCATCAGACTCTTGGTTTTGGCTTAGGTCATGATCTTGGGGTCATGGACTTGAGCCCCATGTCGGGCTCCATGCTCAGCAGGGAGTCTGATGGAGATTCTCTCTCTCTCCCTCTATCCCTTCCCCTGCTTGCTCGCGCTCTCTGGAATGAATAAATAAATCTTAAAAAAAAGAAAAAATCCCTTCCCTCATGGAATTCATTTCGCAGTGGGGAAGAGAAAATGAGTAAAATATACACTGTGTAAGATATTAGCAAAAAGAACGTAAAGCAGTAAAGGTGTATGAAAAGAATTGGGAGCTTACTTAGAAAGGTTGACCAGGGAGCGCCTGGATGGCTTAGTTGGTTAAGCATTCGACTCTTGATTTTGGCTTGGGTCATGATCTCAGGGTTGTGAGGTCAAGTCCTCCGTTGGGCTCTGTGCTGGGCAAGGAACCTGCTTAAGATTCTCTTAGGGAGTCTGGGTGGCTCAGTCGTTTAAGCATCTGATTCTTTATTTCAGCTCAGGGTCCTAACATCAAGCCCTGCATTGGGCTCTGTACTTAGTGGGGAGCCTGCTTCACCCTCTTCCCCCTGCCCCTTCCCCTGCTCATGCTCTGTCCCTCTCTCAAATAAATAAATAAAATATTTTTAAAAAGATACTCTCTCTCCTCTCTGCTCCTCCTCCCCTCCAAAAAAAGAAGAAAAAAGAAATGTTGATGAGGAAAATAGTAACAAGTAAAGACCTTAAAATAATAGACATGTAAATATATGGGAGTAGATTATTCCCAGAGAGAGGGAATAGGAGGTACAAAGGTCCTGAGGAAAGAGTGGGTCTAGCAAGTTTGAAGAATAATGAGGAAGCTAGTGTATCTGGAGTGGAGAGAGAAGGTAAGGAGGAAAAGTAGTAAGAACTGGGTCAAAGATAGAACCAGGGACCAATCGTGTCAGGCATCATAGATTATTAAAAAGACTTGGGTGTTTACTCTGATAGACATAGGAAGCTATTTGAGGGCTTTGGGCAAAGAAGTAATGATCTGACTTATATTTAAAAGGATCATATGGGCCTCTGGGTTGAGACTAGAGTGGGGTGGGGTGCAAGTATAGAAATTGGGAGACCGGGTAGAAGCCTGTTGCAGTCATGTAGGTCAGAGATAATTGTGGCTTGCATTAGGATGGTAATAGTAGAGGTACAAGTGATCGGAATCTCTGTATATTTTGAAGGAAGAACTGATGGAGTAGATGTGATGTATGAGACAAAGGAGAAATCAAAAGTAACTTCTTGTAAGAGTAGAGTTACATTTTAGCACATTTGGAAAATATAGTTCCAAGATGAATTAGTTTTAGACATGAAAATTTTAAAATACCTTTTAGACCTACAAGTGGAGAGGTCAGGAGAGCTGTTGTTCAGGAAGGAGGTCTGAGCTGAAGTAATTAATTTGGAAATCATCAACATAGAGATGATATATAAAGCCATGAGACTATGAGGTCACCAGGTGATGAGTAGAGATAGAAAAGAGGTTCAGGGATGGTCTTCTAGGGCACTGTGACATTGTAGAGGTTAGGGAAATGAAGAAGAACCAACAAAGGAGCCTGCAAAGTAAGAGGAAAAGAGAGTAAAGGCAATGTCCTTGAAGTAAAATGTAAGAATGTTTCTAGGACAAGGTCAGACACTGTCACATTCTATTGTTAAGTCAAGTAAAATAGGAACCCAAAACTGATCACTGAATTCAGCAGTATAGTAATCATTAGTGACCTTGATAAAAGCAGTTTTATTGGAATGGTGGGGGTGAGACGCTTGGTGGATACACTTAAGAGAAAATGGAAGAGGAAAGTTAGGCAGCAACTATAGATAGATCTTTCAAGGAGTTTTGCTCTCAAGGGAAGAATAGGAGTGGGTTGACAATTGGAGAGGAAAAGAATGGAGAGGATTTTTTTTTTTAGATGGGAGAATATATGTGGATTAGAATGATATATACATAGAGAAAATTTGATAATGCAGGAAAAATAGGTGAGAGTTGCTGAAGCAGTGTCCTTAAATAGATGAGAAGGGGGTAAAATCCAGTGTCCAGTGGGGAGGTTGGCCCTTCATGGGAACATGGTGGAGTTTTGGCATTGCCTTGAAGTTGGATAGCATGTATAATAAGCACAGCTCTGAAGGGAATGACAGTTTGTAAATGTAGTCAGTCACAGTATTGAAGGCCTTCATGAAACTTTTTGCTGTCTTTAAAAATTGCTCTTTGAGGGGTGCCTGGGTAGCTCAGTGGGTTAAAGCCTCTGCCTTCAGTGTAGGTCATGATTCCGGGGTCCTGGGATCAAGCCCTGCAACAGGCTCTCTGCTCAGTGGGGCGCCTGCTTCCCTCTCTTTCTCTCTGCCTGCCTCTCTGCCTACTTGTGATTTCTGTCTGTCAAATAAAAAAAGAAATATATATATATTTTTTAAATTGCTCTTTGAAAATTAGTTACTGAAGGTACTGTATAGCCAGGAGTGCAAGAAAAATACCAGTATTGTAGGTATTCTGTTTATGGCGAGGAAGGGGATGGGCAATATGGTATACTATCCACTGAAACCAAATTTGTGATACACCAAAAGATTTTATAGTTTAGTAATACTGAGGTTAATTTTGATATTTTGCAACTCATAGAGAATGTTAAAGCATTTTGTTTAATTAAACCCTAAAATCACCGTAGTTTGACAGATGGACTATTTTTTTTAGCGGAAGTTCGTTTAGGAATGGGCCATTGCTTTGTGAAACTTAACAAACTGGAGAAAGCTCGTCTGGCATTCAGCAGAGCCCTTGAACTCAATTCCAAATGTGTGGGAGCATTGGTTGGACTGGCTGTACTAGAACTCAACAATAAAGAGGTATGTGAATTAAAAAAAGGCTTTCGTGACTGATCTGTCATGCTCACTATTCCTTATCTAAACTCTTGAGACCAGAGTGTTTTAGAGGTCAAGACTGCAAAGAATAGAAATGTAATATGAGGGGTGCCTGGGTGACTCTGGGTTCAAGCCTCTGCCTTCGGCTCAGGTCATGGTCTCAGGGTCCTAGGGTCCTGGGATCAAGCCCCGCATCAGGCTCTCTGCTTGGCGAGGAGCCTGCTTCCCACCCCCACCCCCACTCTGCTTGCCTCTCTGCCTACTTGTGATCTCTGTCTATCAAATAAATAAATAAAGTCTTTAAAAAAATGCAATATGATGCCTGCACTGCATAATATATTAACACCCCGGTATTAGGACACCACCCCAAATGCAAACTTACATTTCTCTGTAATAATGAGTGACTGTTCACACTAGAGGATAACTTCACAATTCAGGTAAACTTTTGCCCCTGTGTAAGCTTGTTCTAAGATTACCAAACAACATGTTTTTTAAGAAGTTTTTGGATTTCAGAATTTCAGATAAGGAGCTGTACAGTGGGGCACCTGAGTGCCTCAGTGGGTTAAAAACCTCTGCCTTCGGCTCAGGTCATGGTCTCAGAGTCCTGGGATCAAGCCCTGCATCGGGCTCTCTGCTCAGCAGGCAGCCTGCTTCCTCTCTCTCTCTCTGCCTGTGTCTCTGCCTACTTGTGATCTCTGTCAAATAAATAAATAAAACGTTTAAAAAAAAAAAAAAAAGGAGCTGCACGATGTGTGTCAGTTTGGAATGCTTTCCATTGCAAGTAACAAAAAGCCTACTGCTGTGACTTAAACATGAGGGTTTTTATTATCTGCTAAACCAGTCCTCTAAGGTCTTGGATTTCGCACCTCAGTATCCTCAAACCCAGAATTTTACATCTTTCTGTCCTTCCTAATATGTGGATTTTCCTCCTTGTGTCTCTCACCTCGTAGTTACGGGATAGCTGCTGTATCTCCAAGCTCTCATTATTTCATCAACTTTATGTAGAAGGAGGAAAGGGAAAGGATAAACAGATTTCTCTTAGAGCAGTTCTATCCCCATCATACTTTCTCTTTATAAAGTGTGTATAATTGTCTAGACAGGGATATCAGAGTTTCTCAGCCTTAGCTTTGTTGACTTACGGAGCTGGATAATTTTTTGCTGTAGAAAAAATTGGTAGGATGTTTAGCAGCATCCCTGATATCTGCCAGCTAACGTCTTCCCTGTCGTGATGATGAAAAATGACATCACCCCCAATTTAGAACCACTGCCTTAGACTGATCCTGAGAGAAAGGGATAGATTATCTTGACTGGTTTAGATCAATCATTATTCATCCCCTGGGGCTTGAGAAGAGGAAGAGGGAACTTTCCCTCCTGAAATTAAAAGATCACAGGCTACAAAGTCCGGTCGGGACTCTATTAACAGAGTAAGGGGGTAAACTGGCTGTTGGGTAATCCACAGATATCTGCCGCATCAAAAAGACAGCCAGGATCTATAAAAGTAGCAAATGTGGCTATTTGTGAGGGAAATTCTAACAGTTCAATTCACTATTTGAAATTTTTTTTTATCCCTGCTGAAGGTTAACTGGAACAAGAGCTGTATTTTGGTGTCTCAACTTAGATTTATATAACCTTATTTCTTCAGACTATAAAGAAAACTTTGGAAAAATGCTAATTAAGTAATGACCCTGTTGTTGTTGTTTTTCTTTTAGGCTGATTCCATCAAAAATGGTGTCCAGCTTCTTTCCAGAGCCTATACTATTGATCCTAGCAATCCCATGGTATTGAACCACTTGGCAAATCACTTTTTCTTCAAAAAGGTAAGAGAAGTCGAATTACTAAAGTTGTTTGCTTTTAAATCCTGATTGTTTTTCTCTTCTGCCGTTGATACTTTATTTTTTTAACTTGGAAAAACACTGAAAATGTAGTTTTTTTCAAATTAAAATTTGTATTAGTTAATTGGGGGTGGGTATGTTTAGTCATTCACTCATTTAATATTTATTGACCCTTTATACTCTGTACCCAACACTGAGTAGAGATGTGGAGATCAGTAAACTGTGGTTTCTGTACTCCATTCAGTTTCATAGAAAACACAGACATGTAAACAAATGTAAATGTAGAAATAAAAGTCTCTATCTTGCTGTGGTAGAGAAATGAAAGAGGAAGTGACCAAGTGGTTAAGAAGGGTTTTCACCAAGAAGGAAAGGCTCTTGAACTAGGTTTTTAGGAGGAGGTCTTTGGGTAGTTGAAATGGCAAAGGCACAGATGTGGAAATAGTGCGTAGTAAAAGCACGGCATGTGGTGGGCTCGTGCTAGACAATGCATTGGGTCCAGATAGCGAGGTACTTGTGTGATGTAAGGAGTTTGGACCTACTTACGTAGGCAGCCGAGAAGTCATTGAAGTTTTTGTTTATTTTTGCATATTGATCAAGATGTAATTTTTAAAGTTGCCACAAATTCTGTAGAAGCAATGGTATTTTAGATTTCTTGAATACTAAATCCAAGATTGCATTGGCAAAGTTTTTATACAGTAAGTATGAAAGTTTTACTTGCCATACGGAAACCAGATACTAAATTATACCAGGAACTTTAATTTAATAGCAATTTAGGTAAAAGTTACAGAACTGTATCAGTCCTTACTAATGTTAGCATATCACTGTTATTATTGCTATTAATACGCAGTCAATACTTATAAAATACCAAGTATTATTAAAAATGAATCCTGTGGGGGTACCTGGATGGATCCTTCAGAAGAGCATGTGACTTGATCTCAGGGTCATGAGTTTGAGCCCCACGTGAGAGGTAGAGATTACTTAAATAAAGAAAACTTGAAAAAAAAAAAAAGAAAACTTGAAAAAATGCATTCCATGTACTATGCAGCCATCAGAAGAAATGAAATCTTGCCATTTGCGACGACGTGGATAGAACTAGAGGGTATCATGCTTAGCAAAATAAGTCAAGCGGAGAAAGACTACTATCATATGATCTCCCTGATATGAGGAAGTGGAGATGCAACATGGGGGGTTAAGGGGGTAGGAGAAGAATAAATGAAACAAGATGGGATTGGGAGGGAGACAAACCATAAGTGACTCTTAATCTCACAAAACAAATGAGAGTTGCTGGGGGGAGGAGGGTGGGGTTATGGACTTTGGGGAGGGTATGTGCTATGGTGAGTGCTGTGAAGTGTGTAAACCTGGCGATTCATAGACCTGTACCCCTGGGGATAAAAATATATGTTTATTTAAAAATAAATAAATAAATAAATTTTTAAAAAAATTTTTAAAAAATGCATTCCATGACTTTGTAAAAGAGATAATAGTCAGAGGTAGTTAATATTATCCCCATGACCTGAGCTAAAGACAGACACTTAACAACTGAGCCACCCAGGCACCCCTAGTTTTTAATTTTCAATGCTAGTCTCCCTTCCACTGCTGAAGATAAAGTCTTGCTTTTTTTTTTTTTTTTTTTAAGATTTTATTCATTTATTTGAGAGAGAGAACATGAGAGAGAGAAAGCACAAGACGGGGGAGGGTCAGAGGAAGAAACAGACTTTCCGCTGAGCAGGAAGCCTGATGTGGGACTCCATCTTGGGACTCCAGGATCATGACCTGAGCCAAGGGCAGATGCTTAACCAACTGAACCACCCAGGCACCCAAAGCCTTACTTTTTAACATGTTCAAAACCTTTTAGATTGTGTACATCAAGTATGTAAATCAAGCCAATCTGTTAGTGTTACTGAATACCTGTTATGTGATCAGCACCATGAAGTTATCTTGCACTGAATATATGTCCTAAAGGTTTAGAACATGTTTACATATGTTTTCTTCATCTGTCATTAGGGCAGCCCTAAGGAGGTAGGCACCTTATTTCTATTTCCCTTTCTATGGATAAGAAAATTGAGATTCAGCAAAGTTAAGTAACATCACTTGCCAAAATTCACTCAGTTAGCAGGTTGTATAGTTGAGATGTAGTATTTTAATTAACTGCCCACCACACTACATTGTCTCCCCTATAGAAGAATCATTTAGCTAGGAAGAAAAGGTATTACTAACATCCCAGACACTTCAGTAAGTAGTGAGGTGGGATTAGAGATGGGAGCTATGGTGACTCCTGGAGCAATTAACACAGAATTCCAGAAAGAACTGAGAATTGAGCTTGGTTTTTGACCAGAAAGAGAAGCAGCTAGAATGCAGAGGGAACTGGGGACAAAAATTGGGGCAATAGGGGGAACCAAAGAGATGTGAATAAGGATTTTAAAATGGAATGTAATCTCTAATACATTTTATGTTAAATTTTAAAATGGAATCATTTTATTCCCTAAAAGATATATCATGAGTCAAAGAATAATAAAAATAGAAAAATTATATTCCAAACCCAACATTTGACCTTTACCCTCATCCCAGGGAGCAATATATAAATTTAGCTAAAAGGCTTTGCAACATAATTCCAGGTGTAGAGTTTGAATCATTTGGTTCAAAATTCAGGTACCACCATTTTATTGTTTTATGGCTTTGGGCAAATAATTCCCCTAAATTTTAATTTACTTACTTGTAAAACAGTAATAAAACCTATTTTACAGGATTTGAGGAGTGGCAGTTAAGATTAAATGTGTGCATATTAAATACTTATCTAATGGAAAACAGTTACTGTTAAAAATAGCAATCACATTATTATTCCTAATATTTAAAAAATTATTTAAAAAATATATTTTTTAAAAAGTTGAAACTGACTATTGACCTAACAAAGGCTTCCCAGACCAGATTACTAGCTATTTTCTCATAGGGATAAAACATATCCCTATTAAAACAAGAAAGATGTTTCCTACGCCTGATGTATGAACTCTGACTTCGAGACTGTTAGATTAGCTCTATAATTCAAATTAAGTCAGGTCTAATGGGAAAGTCATGACCCATGCATTCGAAGACAGCTGAATTCAAATCTAGTCGCTTAAGCTTACTGCCCTTGTGTGTTAGAACATTTCCTTGGAGTCAGAAAAAAATCCAGATTCTAGCTTTTCCACCTTAGGCAATACACTTTATTTCTTTAAGCCCCCATTTCCCCATCAATCAGATGGTAATAATGATATTCTTTGCAGGGTTTTTGACTGAGGCTTGATGAATTTTAAGTATCATACCTACCTCAGTGCTTAGTGTATAATAGTTCTCAATGAATTGTAACTGCTTCCTTGACTAGTAATAAGAGACTTACCCTCTCTTAGGTTTTCTCATCACAGAAATAGGGCTGATACCTCAAAGGATTGTTGCAGGATTAAAAAAAGTAATGGATGTGATGGGTAGATGTTAAGTTCTAGGTAAGTGAATTTATCTGCAAGGAGAATGAGAAAAATGATTTGTAATTCAGGATATGGCACTGTTACTGGTAATTCAGTGAACACATTTTAAAAATGAAATTTGAGGAAGCCTTATGTTTGAGATTGTTTGAGTTGTTTGAATTGACTCAGTTGATTTCTGGATCTCATTGTTCAGGATTATAGCAAAGTCCAACACTTGGCTCTCCATGCATTCCATAATACAGAAGTGGAGGCTATGCAAGCAGAAAGTTGTTATCAGCTGGCTAGATCATTCCACGTTCAGGTAAGATCATTTTAAACCTTCTCTAAATATCTAATTCTGTTATTTCATAGTCTTTCAAGTCTTTTAAAACTTTTCTACATGGAAAAGAAGATAAACTTCTGTACATACTGTTGGTCTTGTTTAATTTTCATTTTTTAGGAAGATTATGACCAAGCTTTCCAGTACTACTATCAAGCCACACAGTTTGCTTCATCCTCTTTTGTGCTGCCATTTTTTGGGTTGGGACAAATGTACATTTATCGAGGTGACAAAGAAAATGCATCTCAGTGCTTTGAGAAAGTTTTGAAAGCTTATCCTAATAATTATGAAACTATGAAAATTCTTGGCTCGCTATATGCTGCCTCAGAAGATCAAGAAAAACGAGATATTGCCAAGGTACTTTTAAAAAATTGTAGCTATTTTCTCATAGTTATCACTAGACTGTCATGCCTCATTCTTGTTATTGCTAGTAGAGATATGATGGAAGCAGTTTTGTTAGCCGAGCTTGTTCCAGTTGAAATAACGAACAGTTGACGTATTAAACAAGGTAGAGTAGCTACCACTTTTTACTTGACAGCCTATAGTTGCTAAATTAATCCTACTTCAGCTTAGTGATCTCTTTTTATCCCAGGGCCATTTGAAGAAGGTCACAGAACAGTATCCTGATGACGTTGAAGCTTGGATTGAATTGGCACAAATCTTAGAACAGACTGATATACAGGTATTTTAGCAGTGTTTTTCATCTCCTACAAATGTGTTTTTTGAAAGCATGGTGTAGTGTTTCTCCCTTTCATTTTCACTTACACCTTACTGTCTCCACCATGATAATACAGGGTGCCCTTTCAGCCTATGGAACAGCTACACGGATCCTTCAGGAGAAAGTGCAGGCTGATGTGCCGCCAGAGATTCTGAATAATGTGGGTGCTCTCCATTTTAGACTTGGAAATCTAGGGGAAGCAAAGGTAGGAAACTGGAAATAACTCCCTTCTTAGATACTATCAAGTTGAATGCACACTTTTCAGATGTATCAACTGTCCTTTAACATGTAATTTTCTTTTCTTATAGAAATATTTTTTGGCCTCATTGGATCGCGCAAAGGCAGAAGCTGAGCATGATGAACATTATTATAATGCCATTTCTGTTACAACATCATATAATTTAGCCAGGCTGTATGAGGCAATGTGTGAATTCCATGAAGCAGAAAAACTATATAAAAACATCTTACGGGAACATCCTAATTATGTTGACTGTAAGAATTGTAAACTTCTGCTTCTTTTTTTTAAAGATTAAGTTTATTCATTTGACAGAGAGCACAAGCAGGGGGAGTGGCAGACAGGGGAAGAAGGAGAAACAGGCTCCCTCCTTAGGGCTTGCTTAATCATAGGACACTGGGATCATGACCTGAGCCGAAGGCAAATGCTTAACATGTTGAGCCACACACGTGCCCAAAGAACTGTAAACTGTTTTTATAAATTAAAATTCCCACAACAGCAGCAAAAATTCAGCCTGAAAAAAAATCTTTCTCAGAACCAATAGTAAAAAAATGTGAAGGTTTATAACATCCCCTTTTCCTTCAAGGCAAATTTATGGCCTTAAAAAAATAAAACAGAACAATGAAGCTTCACTTAAATTTATGCTAGAAACTAAAAGAAATAACTAAAAACCAGTTGAACCATATATTTCATAGGGTAGGCCATTTTTAGTGGATCAACTACCTTTATTACACTTTGAACAACTCGTTGACTTATTTGGTGATGGATGTACCTTTATGATACTCCTGCTCCGATTTCATATTAACATTTTTGCAGTGTTTGTACTAGTAAGAATGAACACTATTTTACTTCAAAATAATTATTATTTTAAAAAAATAAATATATAGTGAGTTTTTACACACTAGACATTGTAAAATTTGGAAAGTTTTAAATTAAAAATAATTTATAATACTGTACTTCCCTTAAAAGCACCTAAAGCTATGATATTTTGACTCTGGTTAAATCAGGAGCTATTAACTTGGCCCTGATCATGCTGTTATGGATGCAAAAGTGATTTAAAACAAATAAGATTTTAATTGAATGCCAGGCTGAACTTGAATTGGTTTGATAGGCAATAGTAAACCATTGCTAGTTGGCCTGAGGACGTTGACATTTTCTGGAGAAAGTAACAACTTAGATTTGTGTGACACTTTCTTACTGTTCTTTAAGTGGTAGCCCACAGTTAGAGCCCAGATTTTCTAACTAGTAATCCCAAGTAGTCCATGCTTTTGCTGTTTTGCCATATGACAAGCAGCTTTTTAAGAAAAAGTGACAGTGCCATGCATCAGAGACTAACTGGAAAAAAAAGTGCTCCAAGCTTTTTAAAATAACTTTGGTGTAGATCAGGACTTGGAGTAGGGTGCTAGCATTAGGAATAGAGTGGCAGAGATAAATCTGAGATTTCAAACAGTTAGACTTGATGGTCACAGAGTTGCTCCTTAACTTGTTAGATTATTAATTAATTTTATCGGTGCTCAGTATTTTTTCATCTGTAGGATTTCTTTTTTTATTTTTTAAATTTTTTTTTTTAATTTTTTTTTTTTTTTTAAGATTTTTTTATTTTATTTATTTGAGAGAGAGAGACAGTGAGAGAGAGCATGAGCGAGGAGAAGGTCAGAGGGAGAAGCAGACTCCCCATGAAGCTGGGAGCCCGATGTGGGACTCGATCCCGGGACTCCAGGATCACGCCCTGAGCCGGAGGCAGTCGTTTAACCAACTGCGCCACCCAGGCGTCCCTTCATCTGTAGGATTTCTGTTCATTGTATGAATGTATTAACAAAATACAATCATTTCAAAAGTGTGACTTTAAAATAATGATCTTTTATAGCTAATATATTTTTTTAAGACTTTATTTATTTGACACAGGGAGAGAGAGATCACAAGTAGGCAGAGAGGCAGGCAGAGAGAGAGGGGAAAGCAGGCTCCCTGCTGAGCAGAGAGCCCAATATGGGGCTTGATCCCAGGACCCTGAGATCATGACCTGAGCTGAAGGCAGAAGCTTTAAAATAGCTAATATTTTAAATGTAAAAATTTTTAAATGTATATTTTCAGGCTATCTGCGCCTAGGAGCCATGGCTAGAGATAAAGGAAATTTTTATGAGGCTTCAGATTGGTTTAAGGAAGCTCTTCAAATTAATCAGGTTGGTAGTATTAACTCCTAAGTTTGAAAAACAATTTTCTCACCTTTTTTCCCCTAGTAAATCAGTTTTTCATTTTAATGTCTATCATATTTCTAATATTTTGACATCTCCCTGTTTTATTTTTACTTGCTAAAGTAAGAGAGTAGAAGTCTTCTAAACTTTTTGATTATAGCCCACAGAAATAGCCTTTACATCATAGCCTAGTACACACGTGTGCATACAAACAACTAAAATGTAAGTTTTGCAAATCTTTTTATGCTGTTGCCACGTGCTGTACACTGATGACCTTTCTATATTCCATTCTGTTGCATTTCTCATGCTGATAATTACACACTAGATTGATTTAACAATTCATTAGTCCATCTCCACTCTCAATTTTGTAAATGTAGCTTGTAAACCTCTTCAGTAATCAGCTGTCGTGGAAAGGTGATTGATGTCTCTGAATTCAAATTACAGATTTTGATTCTTTACACATGTGTGTTTTAGGACCATCCAGATGCTTGGTCTTTGATTGGCAATCTTCATTTAGCAAAACAAGAATGGGGTCCAGGACAGAAGAAATTTGAGAGGATATTAAAACAACCATCTACACAGAGTGATACTTATTCTATGCTGGCTCTTGGCAACGTCTGGCTCCAGACTTTGCATCAGCCCACCCGAGATCGAGAAAAGGTAATTTCTTTTTGTCTCTTCATTTTTTTTTCTGTTTTGTCCCTTTAAAACAAAACTGACACTTGATTCCTGTTTGAATTTTGTTATATAATGTTTATTTCATTTTGTAGGAAAAGCGTCATCAAGATCGTGCTCTGGCCATCTATAAACAAGTACTCAGAAATGATGCAAAGAATCTGTATGCTGCTAATGGCATAGGTGATTATAAGACATGGGGATCTGTAGTGAAATAAGTGCTTTCAAAGGAATGTTTATAGATCATAATTTCTCCCTGAATGTAATAAATGTAGTTGTTTTAAAACAGGACCTTCAGTTGTTTTTCTGGCTCCAATTAGAAAATTCTTAAATGTGAACCTTTTTATAATTTTAGGAGCTGTTTTGGCCCACAAAGGATATTTTCGTGAAGCTCGTGATGTATTTGCCCAAGTAAGAGAAGCAACAGCAGATATCAGTGATGTGTGGTTGAACCTAGCACACATCTATGTGGAACAGAAGCAGTATATCAGTGCTGTTCAGATGGTAATAGTTTATCATTCAAGATATTTCTATATTGTGTTCATTGCTGAACAAATGTTTTTTTAACATTTCTGACCTTGTTGTGGAGTTCTGTGCTATCTCATGTGATACTATGTCTATTTGGAGACTTATAATCATATAATGTTAAGGCCAGTCTTTCAAAGGAATGTTTGAATTTGACACCAGTCTTTGGTGTCCAGACAGACCTATGAACCCTAGTTCCATCCCTAATCACATGCCTTGGGCAAAGGACATCCTCTCTGAGCCAGTTTCCCCATTTATTAAATGAGGCTCATGTACCTTAAATTCAACAGAACTGTATGAGGATCCAGTATAAAAAGTACTAGATACCATACTTGGCACTAACATGCCTAGTATATCAGTAAGTACCCAGAAGATAGGAGGGTTTAATATTTGCTTGTTTTACACTCTTCTTTCTCATGGGAGAAATTGAGTTTCAGAAAGGTTAAAAGACATTTTGGAAAGAAAGAGAAAAACTCCGTGGGAATTAGTTTTCATCACTATGAAATTCTGTTAGGCTTTTCATATTTGTGGAGTGCTTGAGCTTGAAGTAAAAGAGTCATATTTAGCATTTAGCAGTGTGTGGTTGGCTCGGTAGGTAGAGCATATGACTCTGGATCCCAGGGTCATGGGTTTAAAATCTTTAAAAATATATATATTTAGCATCTATAGCATATTAAAAAGTAAAAGAATTTTTAGGCTCTATGGGAAATAGTATGGTTAGAAAAAACAAGATTCTTACCAGAGGTAGAAGGCAAGTGCAGTCAAGCTCCTAGAAGTGGTTAACCTTTTTTCTAAGAAGGTTGGTTATTATCAAATTCAGAAAATTTGAAGGCATTAGTCACAAAGATTTATAGACTCCAGACTGCTTATGGTAGTCTCAGAGGTGATATTTTTGAAGGTAGGCCTTCCTGATCTGCAGAATGATAATGTTGCCTCTTAAAAATGCAAATTAATTACTAGGGAGATTCAAGGGGAAGCTCTCTAACCACCTTCTATGAAAAAGATCTAACCTATGACAGGATAAGTTCCATGGTCAGAAAGTGAAGTGTTCATGGCAAAGTTGACACCAGTATTGCTATATCCTGGTTTTATCAAGAAGTTAACAACCAGAACTGTGAGTCTTCACATGCTCATTGCCAGTAGGTTCCATCAATTCTAAGGAAAAGTGGTAGTGTAACCCAAAGGAGCCAGGTGTGTAACTTTTAATAAGTTGTCAGCTGATTCTAGATAGTATTGCTAGAGATATGAAAAAAGCCATCCGATCTATTTGTCCTTTCAGTGTTGTTCTGAGTTTCAAATAGAAAAACTATTTTGAGTATCTAGTTGTGGGTTTGTTTTTTTGTTTTTTTTTTTACCAGGTTTTCATGTTGTGAAAATCTGTCCTGGTAGATGTCAAAAATTATTCTCAAATTTTCTTTAAAATTAACTAATCAAAAGGTGAAACACCTTTTCACATAGCTTTAAAATCACCTGAAATCTTGTTACATGATGACAACATTATTTAACCCTTATTGTATTTTAACTAACTTTTTCTTTTATTACAGTATGAAAACTGCCTCAGAAAGTTCTATAAGCACCAGAACACTGAAGTTGTGCTGTATTTGGCCCGGGCCCTCTTCAAGTGTGGCAAGTTACAGGAGTGCAAACAGACTTTGCTAAAGGTAAAAGGAAAACTTATTATTCTCATTTAGTTCTGTGCTGCATTGTGGTTTTTTTTTTTTATTCTCTTTTATGCATGTATATATATATATATATATATATATATATATATATATATACATATATACCTAGCACTCTATTTGGCTAAAATCCTTTTCACATCATTCAGTCATATGAAGTGTTTGCTTTGTTTCTTTTTTATAGGCTAGACATGTGGCCCCCAGTGATACAGTACTTATGTTTAATGTGGCCTTGGTCCTGCAAAGGTTAGCTACCTCTGTTCTGAAAGATGAAAAGAGTAATCTGAAGGAAGTACTTAATGCTGTGAAAGAACTGGAGCTTGCACATAGGTAAAGAATTGTGTAGAAACAACTTTTGAAATGCTTTGTTTCTTTAAATCCATTTGTTTTGGGACACCTGGGTGGCTTAGTCTTTTAAGCATCTGCCTTCGGCTCAGGACCGAGTCCCACATCCGGCTCCTTGTTCAGCAGGGAGCCTGCTTCTCCCTCTGCCTGCCGCTCCCCCTGCTTGTGCTCTCTCTCTGGCCAATAAATAAATAAGATCATAAATCAGTCAATCTGTCCATCCGTCTCAAAAGGTGCCAAGAAACACTTGGTCAAGAGAATCATTTTCTATTTAGCAGCATTCTAGTTGATTTTCAAGCCAAAGCAGACAGTTGCCACCAGGTGGCGCCAAACTGTAGCCAGGTTCCTGCCAGATTTGGATCATGTAGCCTCCCCTAGAACTGGCAGACGAGCTTTGCAAGCTTCCCCAAGATTTTTATTACTCTGACAATAAAATGACCCTGCAGTTTACACACGTGAAATTTTTAGGCTTCACTTATGTGGTTTTCTACTTATATTGGTGTGTCTTTCATGGGATATGAATTTTCATTGGGCTAAGAATATTAAGTCCTATCCTCTTAAATATTGATTAGGTTTATTGAACTTAGCTCAAAATTTATGTACCTTCATAGGATTTATTTGGTAATTCAGTTAGTAGTAAAATCAAAGCCTGACATCTTTTCAGGTTTTGTCCAACCTTATTTAAATTCATATATAGGCATTTCTTGCCTTGCCTGATACATTGGTTGTGTTTTCATGGCCTGCATCTCCTAATCTCCATGCTGACATATTTAGTAAAAATGGTGTTTAGTAAATATTTGTTGCTTGAGCTGATTTTTGGTTATTTTTGGGTTTACCAATAATATTAAAGATGACTACTTCATGAACTTGTATTTTATTAAACATATTGAGTGTTATATTGATGAGAGTCTTTTTTAAGTGAGTTTCATATAGTTTCTTGAGATGATAGCCTTTCATGTATCAAACAGGTTGGTATAAGTCAGTAAACTTGTTTGTAAACATGTAAACCTATTCTCAGGCTATTTTTGTAAAATAGATTAAAAATGTAAAAAGCCTTTCCTTAGAAATTTTTTTAAGTGAATTATTGTATTTTCTCATTCCATTTAGATATTTCAGTTACTTGAGTAAAGTGGGAGACAAAATGAGATTTGATTTGGCCCTTGCTGCTACAGAAGCCAGGTAATGTTACTATTTCTGAAAGGTGACTTTGGGTGGTGGGTGGCGGTGATATCAGTGTGCTCTGGGTGGCCTTCCAGGGGTCAGTCTTTCCTGCTCCTCTGTGGGGCTCCCCAGCCTGGGTCAAGGCTTTTTCCTAAAGGTCCTTTCAGGGAATATGACAGTTAATTTTGTACAAGTATTTAAGTTGTGTGGAGAAAATACTTTTCTATCTTGACTCTTTGAGTCACGTGAGAAGATAATGTTGAAAATCTTTACATTTGTGCTTGGAGAGGACGCTTATACTTTGGAAAGTTACTGTAGTTGACAGTCTTGACTTTGAGATACTAAGTTAATTTTGCTGATTAAAATATCCCTTAGATATCAGCTAAGAGTCCTGCTTCAGACTTTTTAGTTCGTCTAAGGAAAAGAGATGTTCCGAGTTTCTGAGCAAAAACTGTGTTAACTGCATTCATGTCTCTCTGAATCTGAAATTTTGTAGGCAGTGCTCTGACTTACTGAGCCAGGCCCAGTACCATGTGGCCCGGGCACGTAAACAAGATGAAGAGGAAAGGGAGTTACGGGCCAAACAGGAGCAAGAAAAGGAACTGTTAAGGCAGAAACTTCTTAAAGAACAGGTATTTATTGTGTTTGCAGTTATACTAGAACTTAAGAATTGTGTGCATACATAAATCTTGTAAAAAAAGAAGTCCTTCTAATGGCCATCAGGATGTGTTTTTCAACATAATATTTTGATGCAGTGTTTTCCTACTCTTTTTCCCTCATAGGAAGAGAAACGTCTCAGAGAAAAGGAAGAGCAAAAGAAACTTTTGGAACAGCGGGCCCAGTATGTAGAGAAGACCAAAAATATTCTTATGTTTACTGGAGAGACCGAAGCAACAAAAGAAAAGAAAAGAGGTGGCGGTGGTGGAAGGGTAAGATGGCCCTCCTGCTGAGACGGATGGCCGCGGGTCGGCACTCGAGTCCCAGAAGTGGATGTCGGTGTCTGTATTTACTCAGTGTTCAGTTCTTAAGTTTGACTTCCTTCTTTGCTAAGAAGAGATAGTCTTCCAACACAGTGCTTTCAGTGGTAGCCAGTCCTTAAAAATGCATTCCAGTGTTAGTCCAGCACACTGTACCTTGTAGTGGCCTAAGTAGTTGATGATTTTTGACATCTGAGCAATTCCTCCTAACTGGAAGTCTTTAACACTGGGCCTCATCAAGCACCCCTTCCTTGCAACTTGTTAAATAAAAAAAAGGTCCTTTGTTTGTCTAATGACTGATAGGATCTGGCCTCATTCCACCAGCCAGGAGAGAACTGATTATAGTCTTGTTTGGATTTCAGCGTTCTAAAAAGGGAGGAGAGTTTGATGAATTTGTCAATGATGAGACCGACGACGACCTGCCTATATCCAAAAAGAAGAAGAGAAGAAAGGGCAGTGGTAGTGAACAAGAAGGCGAAGAAGAGGAGGGTGGTGAGAGAAAGAAGAAAAAGAGGAGAAGGTATTAATCACGGTGTTGCGAATAGCCTCAGAAAGGTGACAGACAACCTCTCACCTGAATCTTCCTTGTGTTAGAATTTGTGAAACCTGGTGATTACTTGATCCACCCAGACCTTAAAGCCTTTTGTTCCCCACTTCCTATTTTGATCATAATAATCCTAAGATAGACCCCATCACCAAAGCCCCTGAGTACTTGGAGTTGCCACACATCTCCACAGCTTTCCTGTGAGAGCTGCAAGTTAGTCATCACTGCCTCTCTTTATATCTTCAAAATGGTAATATTTATGGGAAAATGTATGCTATGTAGAATGAGAACTGGGTGTATCCACCCTACCTGTCGACGTGCAATCTTAGGAAAGTCACTAAGCTCAGTTTCCTTTGTGTAAAATGGTAACGATGCCCACCTCAAGTTTTGCTAGATATATAAAGTGTGAATTAATGTAAAAGAAGGGCCTTTGAATCTTCCTGGTGCCATTTGCTGTTGAGATAAGTGGTACCCTTCCCAACCCTCACCTAGAGGTGCCCCTGAGCTGTCCTGTTCCTCTCTCATGGTGCTCCCCTGTCCAGGAACCTCCAGTTGGCTATACATGCTATGTATTCTAAAAATACATTCTTTCCCTGAAGTTAGCGAGACCTGTTCCTCTCAGCCCTTCATTACCTGTACTCGGGGAAGAACCTAATGAATTCATCCAGACACAGACCTGTGGAATGGAAGCTATGATAGGGCCTCAGTAGGCCCAGAATGAGTAACTGGGAAGGAAGGAAGAGGAGAGGAAAGATGTAAGATCTGGAGCCTGGGTCTTTCATCCCATCTTCTATTGCTCCACCAAGTACAAGAGTCAAGGTTATCTTAGATTAATAGGAGGACTCGACAGAGACGTGATTATTTAGTAGACATCACATAAAGCCATGGTTTTTGCAGACTCCTGAGCTGTGTACAGCAATTGTAAATGATGGCCTCTGCCCTTGAGGAAGGACAGTGAGGTTGAGGGAGCATGTGTAGAAAGTAGTACTCAGAATGAGTATGTGGCGATGACAAAGTAGTCTTAGAATATCTAGGTGTGAGTAAATCTTAACAGACTTTCTCTCGATGTCCGTCTGCTACATAAGACCTCCAAAGGGAGAAGAAGGATCCGATGATGATGAAACCGAAAATGGCCCCAAACCGAAAAAGCGCCGTCCCCCAAGAGCAGAGAAGAAGAAGGCTGTAAGTTTCTAACACTGTGGTTTTCATCCCCATTGTTAGCAGGAAGGGTCACACTGCACCAGAATACATTTTTTCCTTGCAGTGTCTTCAAGCAGAAATGCTTCTTTTTGAAGTATAATGGCTGCTGTTTGTTTGTTTGTTTGTTTAAATTTTTAATTTTTTTTATAAACATATAAGGTATTATTAGCCCCAGGGGTACAGGTCTGTGACACACCAGGTTTACACACTTCACAGCACTCACCATGGTACATACCCTCCCCAGTGTCCAGAACCCCACCACCCTCTCCCAACCCCCCCGACCCCCAGCAACCCTCAGTTTGTTTTGTGAGATTAAGAGTCTCTTATGGTTTGTCTCCCTCCCGATCCCATCTTGTTTCATTTATTCTTTTCCTACCCCCCAAACCCCCAACGTTGCATCTCCACTTCCTCATATCAGGGATATCATATGATGGGTGTCTTTCTCCGATTGACTTATTTCACTAAGCTTAATACCCTCTAGTTCCATCCAGGTCTTCGCAGATGGCAAGATTTCATTGCTGTTTGGTTTTATCATTACACTGCAAACTTAGTTTAACAAGACATCCTAATGTAATGTAACCTAAGAGTCTTAAATAATCTGTTATGTTTGGTTTTCTTTCTTCAGCCCAAGCCAGAACGTCTGCCTCCTTCAATGAAGGGCAAAATAAAGTCGAAAGCCATAATATCGTCAAGTGATGATTCTTCAGACGAAGATAAACTTAAAATTGCTGATGAAGGGTAGGAATTGTTCCCTTAATGTATTCTCCTAATGAAAGATAAGAGTGGGCTGTGCCAAAATGTTTTCTCTCCAGCTTCTTAGAATTTTCTGTCAAAGCTGGCAGAAACCTCAGCACACATCTTACTCTAACCCTGTTATTTTTGTCCTGTCACATGTTTGTCCCTCAGAGAAGAAAACCTATTTTGAGATCTTATTTCTCCGTGGATATTAGCTGAAATTTCCTGAATTACCTCCTTCTATTTTTTTTAATAGTGAAATTTTATTTTATTTTATAATATTTTACTCTTACTATTTTTTGCTGTTTTATTTTATTTTTTTTATTTGAATTTTAGGCAGTTAACATTCAGTGGAATATTGGTTTCTGGTGTAGAATTCAGCGGTTCATCACTTAGGTACAACACCCAGTTCTCATCAGAAATGCCCTCCTTAATGCCCATCACCCATCTAGCTCATCTCCCACCCACATCCCTCCATCAACCCTGTTTGTTCTGTTATTAAGAGTCTCTTACGGCTTGTTTCCCTCTCCTTTTTTCTTTTCCCCCTTCCCATATGTTCATCTCTTTTCTTCCTTAAATTACACATATGAGTGAGATCATATGGTATTTGTCTTTCTCTGACTGACTCATTTCACTTAGTTTAACATGTTCTAGCTCTGGATGGCATCCTTCTAAATGAAATGTATTGCTTTGCTGCACTACCAGGCCAGCTAAAACTGTTAGAGTAGCCTGCTTCTGGCCACGTGGAGATGGGACTTTCTTGACTGTTTCCTTCGTTGTCGGGCAGTGGTGACTCAGCCCTGCCAGCTCCAGGAGGGGCTTTTCCTAGACCGCTTGTCCACTACTCTTCTTTAGCTCATGGTGCACCTGGAGGAGCAGTCTTTGAGTTTACTTGTCCTAAACTTGTCCCTCAATTCCCCAACTTGAATTCGTAGATGGGGACTCTGAATGCTCTATGACACTATATTTCTTCTGATGGCCATCATTTCATTCATTCATTCCACAGTCACTTGAACATTCACTAAAAATTCCATGAGATAGTCTGCTGAGTGCACACTGTATCTGAGGGATACAGAGGAAAGAGTCATAGACTCTGCCCTCAAGTTTATGCTTTAGAAGCAGTGGAGAATAACAGATAAACCACATTTTCATGGGATAAGTGTTATCACTTATGGTTTCATTTATTGCTCTCCAGGGACAATACCTACTCTGGAGTTTGAGGGGAGGGTTGTAGGAGACAGGCTTTGTGAGAGGAAGGCTGTTTGAATTGAGTCTTGGTTAGCATGTTGAGGGAGCTGAGGATGCTGGCGGGGTGCTGCCCTCCTGGGTAGCGAGCTCTAGGGAACCGTCTGGAAAGTTCTGTTTTCTCTGAAAACGCTGGCTGACCTACACTGTGGTTGCCTTACCCTTTGCCCACAGTGTTACCCCAGCCAGTGGTGAGAGGCATGCACGAGCAGAGCAATGAGGTGTGTGTTTTTAGAATGAGCATTGTTAAAATGTGTAGGCAGAAGGGTCCGTGTGAGAGGCTGAGGTACTGCTAAACTATATCGGAGGTCAAGACCAAGTTGATTTGAGCCCCTTGTATCAGTTAAACTTGGTCCTGATCATCACAGAGTGTTTGCTTATTTGGCCAGGTAGAATGATAGGAGTTGGATTGTGAGAGGCCCACTGGCCTTTAGCATATATACAGAATGAATATACAGCGCCTTCTCTCAGTCACTCTTCATGTCCACTCAGGGTGACCCGAGTTACGTATTGTACATCTAGGTTTCTTCTTTCAGATTTAAGCACAGAGAACCTTTCTTCAATCACGTGGAGATGGTTTCATTTCCAAACAGAGGAATATATTTCATCGTATTCTCCCTTCTTAAGACTGAACCCTGTGGGATTTAATATTCTTTTCCTGGAATATTTGTCATGGAAACCAAAACTAAGAAGTATGCCACAAGAGAAGTATGTCCTCCTGTGCAAAGCTCTAGACTGTGAGCACCTGTCACAGCAGTTAAGGGAAAGCTCTGTGCTTCAGAGCCTCCAGGAAGCCAAGATTTCCTGGGTGCCACCACCATTCCAAGCATAGGTACAAGTCCCTTTCCTTTTGACCCATCAACTGATAAGTAGGGTGGAACTCCAAGCAGAAGTAAGCAAGCTACAGAAGCCTTTTTAGCCCCAGCTTCTTCTCTGAATTAAGTCTTGTGCTGGTGGAAGGCCCTAGTGCATCCGCGGATCATGGATAGGAATGGTGCCTTTGCTTTTCAGGTGTCTGACGGGATGGCGTGACCCCCACTCATCCAGCCTTGGGAGAGGGTTAATTGCTTTGAGTTGACAGCCAGCAAGATCCTGGGTTTCACTTCAGCTGCTCTGAATTTGTTTATAAAAATTAATTATCCCTTTTCATAATTTTATGCATGAAATTGAGAAGTGCTTCATTCTGATGAAGGGTGCCTGGTATAAGCCATTGAGAATCCTTGCTTACTGTTTAAATGCTGTGTTATAATCAAAGTACCATATTCTTTTTTCCTTTTAATCCTTTTTTTAAACTGTGAAATAGATCAGATTTACAAAACAGGACACAAAAAATGAACATCTGTGTAGACACCATGCAGGTCATAAATAGAACATTTACTGCCCTGACATTTTCAAAGCATTCTCTGCTCTTTGAGTCTCCCATGGGGCAGTCTAACCAGTCCTTGTCTTTACCAGACATCACCGCACCAGCAACAGCAACAGCGACTCGGACGAGGGAGAGCCTCGGAAGAAGCACGCCTCTTCGGAGAGCGATTCCGATGGGAACCGGAGCAAGTCTGGCAGCGAGGCCGGCAGCCCCCGGAGGCCCCGCAGACGGCAGTCGGATGAGGATTCAGACAGTGACCAGCCAGCCAGAAAGAGAAGGCCCTCGGGTTCAGAACAATCCGACAACGAGTCTGTGCAGTCCGGGAGAAGCCGCTCCGGAGGCTCAGACGTGGACTCTCGCCCCGCTTCTCCGAGCGCCGAGTCCGAGCGTGATTCCGAGAGAGGCTCTGATAATGAGGGCTCTGGCCAGGGCTCTGGAAATGAATCTGAACCGGAGGGATCCAACAATGAGGCCTCAGATCGGGGCTCAGAACATGGGTCAGATGATAGTGACTAGGTTTTATTTCACAAATAAGCTTCATCTCGGGAGGAAACTTTTTTAATATATGAAAGCTGTGATAAAAACGTTTCAGATGTTTAGTCAAACAATTGTGAAATTTTTCCTAAGGCAGTTTTTTTTTCTACCCATTTGTATATTACTAAGACCCAAGAGATAACTTCCTGTGCTGGAGTCCAATATTTGAGTCTCTTGAGCAAATGAAGAACGTGACTATTCTTCATTATGGTACACTTCCACCTGTCATATGTGAAAACTGCAGTAAAAATAAACCCAGATGCTAAACCATTCCTACAGAGGTTTGACTGAAACTGCCAGACGTCTCATCATCTTGTATGTTAAGCAGCATACTCTTTTGGTTTTTATTGCAATCTTTTACCGAGTGGTGCAAGAAACTTGGTATTAATGTCTTTGTTCCATTTTAAGTTGAGATTGAGAATATTTTTATTTTCTGGGCAAGGAGATATCTACTGTATAATTGCACCAAAGTACAAGTGAAAGGAAGGTTTTCTTTAGTAGTGTAATGCTGCAGCCATGTAGATAAAATCACAAATATATGATTTGTTAGGTCGAATAAGATGTGGAAAAATGCTTTTCTGTTAGTAGAATGCAAAGACCTACATAAGCCACACAATAAAATTCTTTCGCCAACTTTTATGGGTAACATCGTGTCATTTGTATTTGCTCAGTACATTTGTATATGAAAATTTGGCATAAACTATGCAAATATTTGGAAGAACTAAGCTGAACTAAGCTGAAGGTTTACTGGAAATTTCTTTCATTTTTTTTAAGTTTTTTTTTTTTTTTTTTAAGATTTTTATTTATTTGAGAGAGCACAAGAGGGGTGAGGGGCAGAGGGAGAAGCAAACTCCCCACTGAGCAGGGATCCGGATGCAGGGCTAGATCCCAGGACTCTGGGATCATGGCCTGAGCTAAAGGCAGACACTTAACTGACTGAGCCACTCAGTTGTCCCTAAAGATTTTTCTTTTTTTTTCTTAAGGTTTTATTTATTTGAGAGAGACAGCACAAGCAGGGGGAGCAGCAGTAGAGGGAGAAGCAGGCTCCCTGCCAAACAAGGATCCAGTGGGACTTGATCCCAGGACCCCAGGATCACAACCTGAGCCAAAAGCCGACACCTAACAGACTGAGCCACCCAGGCGTCCCCTAAAGATTTTATTTTTAAGTAACCTCTAAACCCAACATGGGGCTCAGAATTAGAACCCGGAGATCAAGAGTCTCATGCTCCACTGAACAAGCCAGCCAGGCGCCCTAAAACTTCTATAATTCTTTATAGATTTGTGGCATTTTTTTTAAGATACATACTAGTACTAATTTCATACTACTAGTTTATTTTCAATAACTCAGTGACTAATAATTTATGAATAACATTTTTATATTGCACCATAGTTGTAAAAAGCTGTAATTAGGGGCACCTGGGTTAAGTTTCTGACTCTCAATTTCAGCTCAGGTCATGATCTCGGGGTCATGAGATCAAGTACCATGTCAGGCTCCACACTGGGCATGGAGCCTGCTTAAGATTCTCTCTCTTTCCTCCTCCCCTCTCACTTTCTCCCTCTCCCTCAAAATAAGTAAAACTTTTTGGGGCGCTTGGGTGGCTCAATCAGCTAAGTACCTTTGGCTCAGGTTATGATCTCAGGATCCTGGAATCGAGTCCCACATTGGGCCCCTGCTCCGTGGGGAGTCCACTTCTCCCTCTCCCTCTGCCGCATCGCTACCCCCTTCTTGTTCTCTCTCTCTCTCTCAAATAAAATCTTTTTAAAAAATTAAAAAATAAAAATAAAAACGTTTAAAAAGGAAGCTGTAATTTAGTCAATAAGTATATTGGTCATTGAGAATGCAGAGATAAAATGACTTTCCTGCCAAAAATATAGTGAAGAAGTAAGTTCATTGTCCCTATGGTGTGAAGGTAATGTTTGTGCAGGTTGTGGGTGCAGAAGGGAGGAAGTCAAATCAAGATTTCCTGAAGTTTGGGAGACCTTCACTAACTCAAGGGACCAGGCAAGTGAAGAGTCAAGAGAGGGCGTTTGAGGCCATGGGAGGTGGAACTAGAATGTAAGGGAACTAGAATGTAAGAGGCGGTATGATGGTCGGCCTTTGAAAGGTGAAGGGCCTGCGATTCAGAAGTTCACGCAGCTGGTGAAGGGGAGATTTGAACCCGAATCCAGGCCTCTCTGCTCTTTCCAATATGTCACGCATAACAAGGTGAACTGCTTAATCCCCGAGTGACAAAAATCTAAGTTTATTTATTTATTTTAAAGATTTTATTTACTTTTTTGACAGAGAGATCACAAGTAGGCCAAGAGAGAAGGAAAACAGGCTCCCCGCTGAGCAGAGAGCCCAATGCAGGGCTCAATCCTAGGACCCTGAGATCATAACCTGAGCTGAAGGCAGAGGCTTAACCCACTAAGCCACCCAGGTGCCCCAAAAATCTAAATTTAAAAACATTTCCCAACCAATGACTCAACATCAAGCAGTAATGAAAGCATGTTGGTAGAAAGTCCTTAAGAGAGCTATTTATGGGGCGCCTGGGTGGCTCAGTGGGTTAAGCCGCTGCCTTCGGCTCAGGTCATGATCTCAGGGTTCTGGGATAGAGGCCCGCATCGGGCTCTCTGCTCAGCAGGGAGCCTGCTTCCTCCTCTCTCTCTGCCTGCCTCTCTGCCTGCTTGTGCTCTCTCTCTGTCAAATAAATAAACAAAATCTTTAAAAAAAAAAAAAAAAGAGAGCTATTTATAGAGGAGGGATTTAACGTAATACTTTCCCTACTTCACGTTTTGGTTCCAAAGGTGCTTTTTAGTACATGTCTCTCTTTCTCAAGTGAATAAATAAAATCTTTAAGAAAATAATAAGGCTGGGGCGCCTGGGTGGCTCAGTGGGTTAAGCCGCTGCCTTCCGCTCAGGTCATGATCCCAGGGTCCTGGGATCGAGTCCCACATCGGGCTCTCTGCTCAGCGGGGAGCCTGCTTCCTCCTCTCTCTCTCTCTGCCTGCTTCTTTGCCTCCTTGTGATCTCTGTCTGTCAAATAAATAAATAAAATCTTTAGGGGTGCCCGGGTGGCTCAGTGGGTTAAAGCCTCTGCCTTCAGCTCGGGTCATGGTCCCAGGGTTCTGGGATCGATACCCACATCGGGCTCTCTGTTCGGCAGGGAGCCTGCTTCCTCCCCTCTCTCTCTCTGCCTGCCTCTCTGCCTACTTGTGATCTCTGTCTGTCAAATAAATAAATAAAATATTTTAAAAAATAATAATAATAAAATAAAATCTTTAAAAAAAATAATAATAATAAGGCCGCCTGGGTGGTTCAGTCAGTTAAGCGTCTGCTTTCGGCTCAGGTCATGATCCCAGAGTCCCGGAATTGAGTCCTGCTTTGGGCTCCCTCTGCCTGTCACTCCCCCTGCTTGTGCTCCCTCCCTCTCTGTCAAATAAGTAAATAAACTCTTTTTAAAAGAGAAAAAAATAATAATAATACTATATCTTAAAAGTTACCATCAAGAAAAAAAAATGTTTACTATATTTGATGACTCTTGAAACTTATCATTGAATCCTGCCCTAGTTCTTGGTTTTCTCTCAAACCTTCCTGATTATCCAAGCCACCTATTTTATGTTTCATAGCTCCCAGTAGCTGGGATGTGCCAAGACCTGTCACTGTCCTAAAGGGGATGATCCCAGAGGACACCTAGATTCAGGCTGATTGGAAGCCAGAGCCTCAGGTGGCAGCAATGATGACTAGCTAGTAAGTCTCTTTCACAGGAGGACTGAGTTCTGGGTCCATTGCCTGTTGTTGTGCCCTGCGGCTGGTAGCTACTTATGATATCAGACAGCTGTAGCCAAGCAGAGAGAACAAAGATTGCTTCCACTGGCCTCCATTCCAGAGACCGCAATCAGTGGCCAGACCCAAGCTCCGGAACAAGCAAGCGGCCGTCTTTCTCAGAAAGACGGGTTTGGGGGCACCTGGGTGGCTCAGTGGGTTAAAGTCTCTGCCTTTGGCTCAAGTCATGATCTCAGAGTCCTGGGATCGAGTCCCACATCAGGCTCTCTACTCAGCGGGGAGCCTGCTTCCTCCTCTCTCTCTCTGCCTGCCTCTCTGCCTACTCGTGATCTCTGTCAAGTAAATAAATAAAATCTTTAAAAAAAGAAAAGAAAAGAAAGACGGGTTTGTGTTGCAGTGTGCTCTCTGCAGTGGCCAGAACAGCTCTGAAGCTTACAGACTCCCGAGCCCCAGGAACATAGGTGCCCCTGGCACCCAGAGCCAGGAGATCAAGGGGCAGCCACTGGGCTACCAGCGTAAAAAGTGGGGCACCGTAAAAACTATGCACCAGATGCAGGTTGAAGCTCGTCTCCAGGATGCAGAGCAGAGGGGGGAAATGAAGACAGTGCCCCAAAGATACCCAGGAGACAGCAGAGAGTGCCCGCTGGTTTCCTTCTGTCCAGAGGGTACCCCAGCAGGCCCCTGTCCTCAGGTCCCACGCTTTAAAATTAGCAAATGAGCTGTTCTCACGGAAGGACCGAGCACTTTCCAAAGGCTCTTCTGCCTTGGGGTTGTGGGGTGTGGGGTGAGTGAGTCCACGTGTGAGTTCTCTAAGAGCTGTTTCTCAGTTTGTGGCAACCCCACAGGTCTTTTGGGCTTAAACCTTGTTGGTTTTCAAAACTAGCTGTTTAGGGGGGCTCGTCTTTCAGGAGCAGGTCTTAAAGTTGGGGAGCCCAATATGGGGTACCAACTCAGGGAGAAGCTCTGGGTTTTTGAGTTCCCTCCCAATTGTCCGTTGCTGTTGAGGGATGGCAGGTGAGGGGGTTGGGGGTTGAGAAGGTTGGGGTGGGGAGGTGAGGGGGTCGGGGGCTGGGGGGTAATGGTGAGGTTTCTCACCCTCTCCTACCCACTTTGATGTGATTATTTTTTCCCCATGTGCTAGATGTGAAGGGGTCCCTCTGCTAGTTTTGGGGTTTTTTTTCAGAGCACGTTCCATGGGTTACTGTAGGTTTAGTGTATCCATGGCGGGGGTGGGAAGGGGGTGAGTTCAGAATCCCCCCATGACGCCATCTTGAGCGCGCACCTCAGCCTTCCACTTCTTAGTGGGAGTGGCTGTCAGCAGGAGAGGTGGCCAGAGATAGCTGGTTAGGAGCAGAAATCCTGCAATCCAGGTGTCCTCGAACGGAATCTCCCTTTGTGATGCTGACAAGCCCTGTAACCTTGAGGAAGTTACTTCCCAGTTGAGTCACTTTCCATTTTGTAAAAAAGCCATCTCTGCTCTTTCTTTTTTTTTTTAAGATTTATTTATTTGAGAACAAGCAAGCATGCATGGTGGGGAGAGGGGGAGAGAATTTCAAGCAGCCTCCCTGCTCGATGCTCACGGCAGGGCCCCCAACACGGGGCTCGATGTCACGACCCTGAGACTCAAACCCTAGGCAAAATCAAGTCAGACACTTGACAGATGGTGCCACCCAGGCGCCCCTCTCCTACACGGTAAGTTTTTTGAGAACTTCAAATGGCTCTGTATAATTAGAGAATGTGATTGGCATTGGCCTTCAAGTTAATTCAGAACTAGACGAAGTACCACAACTACTGGAGCTATTAAACCTTGAAACAAATTTTGCTTATGTTTAGGCAAGAAAACCCACTTTGTTATTCTGACTGAATCGCAATCACTTCCTTTGCTAAAATTGCTATTTTGGGGGGCGCCTGGGTGGCTCAGTCATTGGGCGTCTGCCTTCAGCTCGGGTTGTGATCTCGGTCTTGGGATCGGGCTCCCTGCTGGGCGGGAAGCCTGCTTCTCCCTCTCCTGCTCCCCCTGCTTGTGTTCCCTCTCTCACTGTGTCTCTCTCTGTCAAATAAATAAATAAAATCTTTTTTAAAAATTACTATTTTTATGGCGTGGGTTTTCTGAAGCGGGCAGCTTTGCCTTTATAGCGAAAAGCTATACGTAGCTCCTGCAATTGCTATGAGAGTTACTATGAAGGCAGGTTCAGCAGTGAGCCTGTGAGGAAAAGTCCTCCCTGTGTCTGAATGGGGTCTGAAGGTCTTGACCTGTTTGCCAAGCTCGCTGAACTTGTTGAGACTAAGTGGGGACTAGGTCAGCTACACTTTCATAGATCATCTATAAAAACAAATTCTTGGCTTCTGCCTAGTTCTTCTGGAAACAATTATTTTCTTAAAGATTCTGTTTAATAGAGAGAAAGAGCATGAGTAGGGGGAGGGGCAGAGGGAGAGAGGAGTTGAACACAGAGTCTGATCCAGGGCTAGATTCCAGGACCCCAAGATCATGACATGAGCTGAAATCAGGAGCTGGGCACTTAACCGACTGAGCCACCCAGGCGCCCCTGGAGAAAAATATTTTTAATCTCCAGGAAATGTGACTTTCCTGGAGCTTTCTAAGTATCCCTTGTTTTGATTTTACTAACAAACAATTTCTTCCCTGGGAAAGTAAGTACCCAATAGAGTCAAGATAGACCTTCTTAAAAGAGACTAGTATCCACTTCTATAACCAGAATTTGGAGCACAGCCTGGTGCATTTTTCCCCCCAAAGGTAGTTTCTGATGCTTTGCCTTTTGGGAGTGTTTGCACTGTACAGGTCTGTCACAAGCTCGCTGCGCACATCGGGGCCATGGGGAAGGGTATATGCTGCAGACCCCTCAAGTTCATCCAGACCTCAGTGCCTCCGCTGATGTGGGAGGAGCAAACCTACAGACTGTCGTGGGGCCTCACTTGGCATCGGGCCTTGGCTTCCAGCCCCACTCTGACACTCACACTGATGGGACGAAGCACTTCACTCTTCAGCATCAGCAGCCCTATCTATACACTAAGCTTGTTTGAGGGAGCCTGGGTGGCTCAGTCAGTTAACCGTCTGCCTTCTGCTCAGGTCATGGTCCCGGGGCCCTGGGATTGAGTCCTGCATTGGGCTCCTTGCTAGGCAGGGACCCTGCTTCTCCCTCGCCCTCTGCTTGCCTGCTTATACTCTCTCTCTCTCTCTCTCAAATAAATAAAATCTAAAAAAAAAAATAATAATGTTGTTTGAGATCCTTTTTAAGTTACACATTCTAGGGTCATGGCAGAGAATTTTGAACGGACTGTCTAGTCTACTGCAACTGTCTGGGTAATGAGGTCTTTCTGTTCCAAGGAACTGGAAACCATGTCTGCCTAGTTTTTCCACTAGAAGTAGTATCCACTACTACTATAGAAGTAGTTTTTCAAGCCTAGTTTTTCCATAGATACAGATTATATTTTTTTGCATATGAAATTATATATTTGCTCTTGATTTTTGCTTTTCTTTATGCTGTTTACTACAGACAAAATGTTTTTGTAACATTTGTTCTTCTGAACGTACTGAGTTTTAGAAAATATCTCAAATTTTTATGCATTTTCCTTGACCTGGCTGATGTATTCTAGATTGCTACCATGGTCACCCTCCGGGGGCCCATCATACGTGTTTGTGTTGTCCACAGCTAAGGTGTGAAGAGAACGCTTACTGGGTGCAAGACACCGGGGCTGAATTTTGAAATGTCTTATCCAGAAGTCACTGAATTAGTGAATTCACCTTCTGGTCAATTCTGTGTCCAAAATCTCTAATCCAGTGTGGCCCCCCAGCATGTCGTCCCCGAAACACTAGTCCCCAAAGAGATTCCTTAAAAAAAAATTCTATAGCCATATAAGAGAGGAAAACGCTGAATTCTATAGTCCTTTGCAGTTAGGATGCTTTTGGTGATAGCACAGAAAATGCTATTTCAAACTGTTCTAAAAATTAAGATTATTGGGGCACCTGGGTGGCTCAGTGGGTTAAAGCCTCTGCCTTCAGCTCAGGTCATGATCCCAGGGTCCTGGGATCAAGCCCCACATTGGGCTCTCTGCTCAGCAGGGAGCCTGCTTTCTACTCTCTCTCTGCCTGCCTTTCCGCCTACTTGTGATCTCTGTCTGTCAAATGAATAAATAAAATCTTAAAAAAAAAATTAAGATTATTGTGTCCTGAGCTGGACATGTGGGGTGGGGGGGGGGGAGGAAGGGACAGTTCAGTCAGAAGACCATTTTGTCAAAAACTCTGCTTCATTCATTCATGTATGATGCATATGGAAGAAGGTGTGATGTAGTAAATATAAACACAATACCTCTAGCCCTTGGAGAGTCTGCCTATATACCCTTTCTCACTTGTGTCCCACTCCATCCTGCATATGATACCTCTAAATGGTATTTACCCCTTTTTTGATGATCCAGGGTCATGATTCAAGCATTGGCTATTGTTGTGTGCTCCTATAGAAAGGGAGGTACCTCAGGCTGTGAACAGCCTTTGCCCCAAACCACCTCAGACTCTATGGATTGAAATAATCTCTTCCTAGGTCCACATGAGTGAGTGAACTCAAAAGCAGGGATTCTGTCTTTTTCATTTCCCAAGAGCCAGACCTAAGACTTGACAAGAAGTAGGTACTCATTTATATTTTGTTCTTAAAATCTGAAACTGAGGGGCACCTGGGTGGCTCAGTGGGTTAAAGCCTCTGCCTTTGGCTCAGGTCATGATCCCAGGATCCTGGGATCAAGCCCCGCATGGGCTCTCTGCTCAGCAGGGAGCCTGCTTCCTCTGCCTGTCTCTCTGCCTGCTTGTGATCTCTGTCTGTCAAATAAATGAATAAAATCTTTAAAAAAATTTAAAACTGATGTTGCTGAAAAGGACAGGGCTTGGCTCTGAGGTCTCTGGTATAAGAGTTTCAGCAAATTTATTTTGTGGGAGTGCTGCTTGCCCTTGACCTGTGACTGGCAGCCATTTTGTCCTCATCCAGGTGCCCCTCACCCACATGGTGGCCGCCGCCCAGGGTGCTGCCTGGTTATCTCTGTGTCTGTCAGTTGTGAAGGTGGTTGTTTCTTAGAAACCATTCTTGCTCAACAGATTTTGTTCTGATTTTTACAATAGTAAAGGCACCGAATGTTCGTCAAACCGATGAAAGATCGCTGCTCTTGAGCATGATCCTAATAAATGAACCTGTGTGTCGGTCTGTAGTGCAGGACAGGCTGGGTTTATCTCAGCAGGGTGGAGTGTCTCTGATAGCATCTTCTGCCTGAGAGGGATCAATGCCAAAACCTTTGTTCTCTCCAGGGCTGTTTTGTTCTCACGAACAATGCTGCTTTGATTTCTCCAATGGGAGCCAGTGCTCTAAGTTCCTTTGCTGGAGAGAAGGGGACACTTCATTTCCTGCCTTCAGCAGCAGCGGGATTGTCCTGGCCCGCTTGTGTGTGTAGACACGCTCCTCCCTACCTCTCCTGCTGCTGCTTCCAACTTGAAGGGGCAGCAGAAGCAATGGGAAGGAGCACTCTTGGACCAAGGAGGGGTCACCATATTGCACCATATTGATGCACCAAGGAGCATCACCATATTCCTTGACCTTGAGCAATTAAGTGAGAGATGAGTGCTGGGGTTGGTATGAAGAATGGTAAAGCCTTGCTTTAGCGCCAGCAGCCCTCTTGTTGGTCTACCCTGAACACTCTGGCCTTGAATTGTGTACACCGTTCTTTTGCACGGTTCACAGAAGTCACAGAGCTCAGCTTTCACCTGTCCCATCCTCTTCCAGGAAGACTCAGGCACTCTTCCTGTTGGCATCTCACATTATAAATGGCTGATCTTGTCAAAACCTCGATTCAAGGTAGAATGGGGGCTCTCAGTTGTCCTGTGAGCTGGCCTGGACTCCCACTGACTCCCAGTCACCTCTGCTGTGGCCACTGGCCCTGCCGTTTGCACCTTGTCATGGGGACAGAAAATGCTCTACAGTTATTTGGCCCCAGGGAATGGGGTCTGAGAATGGGGAAAGGGTTTGGCCTTTGGAAAGAGCTGGAACTCCATCCATAGTAAAAGGAGGGGAGAGCTGTTGTTGGCGAGTTGGTCTTTTGGAAGGTGGAAGGCATGGGATGGAGGGGCTGCGGATCGAATTGCTTGTCAGTGAAGTAGAAGCTGAGTCCAGGCCACCACACCTAGGGACGCAGAGTAATCCTTGGTGGTCAGTCAGGGACCCTGTGTTATGCTGTGTATCAGGGCTCACTAATCACCTGGGGATTCGGATCCAGGAGGTCTGGAGTGAGATGGAATATTTTGCGACCCTCACAGGCTCCCAGACGACACTAGTCCAACAACTCCCATGTGAGTAGCCAGGTCATCCATCATGACGACCGTGCCCTTGCTGGGGGAGCACCCACTGTGGTTTCATGGGGGCTGTGGTGTGGAGAGACAGGGAAAGGAGAGGGAAGAGTCCGAGAAGGCTCAGGGAAACAGGAGAAGGGAGGAAGTCATGACTTGGAAGAGCAGGGGAGTGAGCGTACCCAGAGGAGTAATCTGATGGGGTCAACTTCTAAGGGTCTGGGTCCTGGGGAGAAAAGAGGGAAGAAGTGGCTGGAAAGTGCTGGTACGAAGCAAGGCAGCCAGTGGCATGAGAAGGAAGACAGCAGGGGAAGTGATCAGCTCAAGGAACAGCCTGGTTGGGGCACCTGGGTGGCTCAGTGGATTAAGCTGCTGCCTTCGGCTCAGGTCATGATCCCAGGGTCCTAGGATCACGCCCCATGTCCTGGCTCTCTGCTCAGTGAGGAGCCTGCTTCTCCCACTGCCTCTGCTGCTCTCCCTGCTTATGCGCTTTTTCTGTAAAATAAATAAAATCTTAAAAAAAAAAAAAGTAAAAAGAGCTAGTGCTCTTCTCCATTCACACTTCATAAAATAATTTTACTCAAATTCATCACAAAATGTTTGACAGGGTCTTGGTCTCCAGCTGTGTCCAAACCCCTTCCAATGTGGTTTTTAAGAGAACGTAGCTTTCTTTCCCTTCCATGGCATATGGTTTGTGATCCAGGCATGAGAATCTGTCTATGTTTGGCCGGAAATGTACCCCATATGGTCACTTACATCACATTAAGACTTTGGTTTTTGTATTTGTCTAGTAGGTGTGTGTTGTCCTGATATAGCATACTGATTTTTATTTATCTTTAAAGATTTTATTTGTTTACTCGAGGGGGAGAGAGAGAGATAGCAAGAGCGGGTACTGGTGGCTGAAGGAGAGGGAGAAGCAGGCTCTCTGCTGAGCAGGGGGCTGGCTGTGGGGCTAACTCTTTAGATGGTATGATCAGGCCCCCAGGAATAACGATTAAATCTGTGTTAAATTTCCCTATGCTTTTTTGGTTTGGTTTTGTTTTCTTCACCAAGCCCAAAGGGAGGATCTCCATCCATGTTAAAAACGAGCATTGGCGGGACCATTTGGGGTTCATGTATCCTCCCCAAACAGTATATCCTTGTGCACAAACTGAGAGGGTCTGGCGTCACTGAAAATAAATTGTTAGCACTAAAATGCCAGGCCCGCCCTCTCTTGGCGATAATCTGGGGATAGAAAACTGTAGGGCTGTCATCTTTTATTTTCCCCACCTTTGGAAATCAGCACCAGTTTTGACCATGTCTGATGAAAGACACAAGAACTTTAGATTAATCTTCCAATGACCAACTATGTGACTTTCAATCATGGCTTCAGTTGAATGGTGGCTTCAAGTCCCTTAGCCCTGATTCCTGCTGACTAAATTGGGGTAAGAATATCTGCACCCCAGGACTGCTCTGAGACTCCCAATAATGTATGCTGTGAGCCAGGCACTTGGGCTCCCCAAAGTTAGCCTTTTTCTTACTGATTGACTTTCTGTTGTGAGTACAGCAAATATTTTTCTTTGTCCTTTGTTTTGGGAAAAGCAGGTTAACTAGACAAATCCATCAATACTTTCCTTTGTGGTTTCTGGATTATTTTTCTTTTCCATGCAGAGGTGGATTTTCCATGAAGTTGAAGAAGCTTATGCTTCAGGGTCCCCCATCCCTTCTGGCCCTGAACCTAATTCTGTATTTGGAATTTTGTATTCTTTTCCCAAAAAGGGCCCCTCACATGATTTAAACTTCAGACCCCACAGAATCTGGAATTGCCACCGATATCCTACTTAGAATGATCACCTTGCCTCAAATTAAGAAAGCCTTTGATATGATTAACTTTGTATCTTTCACTTATTTTTATTTTCTAAGTTTTCAGTGCTAAAATGGATTATCATTATGTTCAGTCATTTTCTTCAGAGTTGATTTTTCTCAGATTTATTTATTTATTTTTTTTATTTATTTTAAAGATTTTTATTTATTTATTTGACAGAGAGAGATCACAAGTAGACAGAGAGGCAGGCAGAGAGAGGGAAGCAGGCTCCCCGCTGAGCAGAGAGCCCGATGTGGGACTCGATCCCAGGACCCTGAGATCATGACCTGAGCCGAAGGCAGCGGCTTAACCCACTGAGCCACCCAGGCGCCCCGATTTTTCTCAGATTTAAATAGAGCTGCAATGTTCATTCATTTGTTCATCCAAGTGCCTCCCTCTCCTTCTGCATCCAGCGGAGCAGTGAGGCAGGTTCTGGGGAAGGGACCGGAAGTGGAGACCAGAAGGCATCATGGTGGCAGCCATGGGGCTGCTGCTAGAGCACGTGTAGCGCAGTAGTTGCTAAGGGCTGAAACCGAGTGCCATGAAACTACAGAAATGTACTCTCTCCTAGTTCTGGAGTCTAGGAGTCTGAAATCTTGATGTTGGTCGGACCCCTGAAGGCTACAGGGGAGAATGTGTTCCAGGCTGTTCTCTGAGCCTCTGGTGTTGCTGGTGGTCCTTGGTTTCCCTTGGCTTGTGTAGAGACGTCACTCCAATGTCCACCTCTGTGTCCTTCTCCCGTCTCTTTTCTTATACGGACCCCATCCTATTGGACTAGGATTCACCCTAATGGCCTCATCTTGATTACATCTAATCCGAGACCCGATTTCCCAACAAGGTTACATCCACAGGTACCTGCAGTTAGGACTTCAGCATCTCTTTTGGGTGGGACACAACTCAGCCCCCAACAGGGGCATCTGGAGGCTGATTGTTTCTCACCTCAGGTCCTGTGGCACAACCTTTGGGGGCACCTGTTCCTTCAGGTGCTCTGATCGCACACTCCCAGGAAGGTGAAGCTCGCTGCCTCTGGGTGAATCTCTTCCTTTCGTTCTTTTCCTTCTATACCCCACCCCCCGAGTCAGGCTTAGCAGTGATGAGTGCCGGCTCCTGAAATGAGTGCAGCATTTGAATGACAGCCCCATGGCAGCACTGTGTCCTCGAGTATCAAAAGAGCCCCCAGAAGGTGCTCATCACTACTTGTTAAATCAATGAGAGAGCTTAGACAAGCTCCTTCACTTTTTTGAGACTCAGTTTCGTCATCAGTCAAAGGGAGATCGAAAGTACCTGCCTCAGAGAGGTTGGGAAGATTAAATGGGATGATTAATGGACCTGATCCAGCCTGCATAAATTACCTGCTCAAGCAATGTTAGCTAGAATAATCACAATAATGCTCCATAACAAAGCATGGATAATACTCACGAATGATTAATATTATTAATAAATAATACTAGCAATCTTCCAAAGGCAGTTCATCCCATTTAGAATACAAGCCACAGACCTCACTGTGTCTAGCTAGATCACGTGTCCCGCAGCCTCTTTCCAGCCCTCGCCCCTGCTCTCAGCTGCACTGACTCCCTCGTTCCTCAGATACCCTGTATGTGTTTCCATCTCTGGGCCCTTGACTTCCCTTCCCCCGTGCCTGGAAGGTTCTTCCTCCAGACAACTGCGTAATTCACTCCCTCACTTTCTATAGATCTTTGCTAGAGGGTCACTTGCACATGGGGTTTCCCTGAATGCCCCATTTCAGCGAGCATTCACATCACTCCCTGGGACTGTTTTATTTCTCTATGTGTAGCACTTTCTCATAGACCCTTTCTTCTCTCTTTCCTATTGGCCAGAATAAAAAGCCTTTGCCTCATTCACTCTCCCGTCCTTAGCTCTGCAGTAGTGCTCAGCATGTAGTTGGTCCTCCTAAATATTGCTGAGCCAAAAGAGCCATCCCACAGACATTGAACACAGCTTCTTGTTACCTGTCTGGCTCCTGGCAGTGACGCTAGGTGGTAGCCAAACCAAGGATTCTTCCATAGATATGGCAGATGAAGCCCAGAGAGGAGAAGCAGTTGGCCCAAGCTCATGGGACTAATCACTTGGGAAGCCGGGATTCCCAAGTAACTAGTAATTGGAGTCACAGACCAGACCAGGCTCTGAGTCCCACGCAGGCATGAGCCACCCTCGAGGAGTCACTGCTTCTCAGTCACACTGCGGTGTCATCTGCCGCGGACAGCAGGACCAACCCAAAGCCAATGCTCACTCTCCCCCACCTTCTGATGAGCATGTCCAGGAGGTTTTGGTCCTCTTTCTCTTGGGATGTTCAAGACCAGTAACCCTTGTAGCTTCCTCCAGACAGCGGTGGGGTGTCTTCTCCTGGGAGCCCAGCAAGAGCGCAACAGAGACAGGAAGCCCGATCCTGGTTCTGCCCCGTCTTCCTGGACTAAAGCCCAGCGGAGGTGGGTGGGAGGACAGTCTGTGGGCCTGGGCAGCCTGTGTGGCTTCAGGGTCCTCTTCCTGCTCCTCTCTGCTTTGCGCTCAGACGTCTCCTTGGCCAGGGCCCAGGGCTTCCTTGGAGGACACCCCTTGGAAGGCTGTCTCTAAATCGTGTGGTGAGGGAGCTTGGAAGTGCCTGCCTCCTGGGGGGAGAGGGAGATGGGGACTACCCGGAGCCAGGTGTAGGTGAGGTCGGGTTCCCTGCCTTTGCCTAGTGAACCCCCCCTCAAATGCTCTTGTCAGGAGAGTGACACTTCTTGAAGCCCCAGCTTCTCCAGCCAGTTTCCTCCTCTTGGCTGAGGTGGCCCATCACCTTCCCATGATGGCAGTATGGTCAACTCCTGTCCGTCTTCCCCGCTAGACCGTGGACGCTCGCGGAGTGGGGGCGGAGATGGTGTCCGACTCCTGCCATGTCCTGGCCCCCAGCGCAAGGCTGGCAGTGCTGGGGTGCTCAATTCTGAAAGTCTGAATGAGTAAGTGAATGTGGCAAGCTGAGTGCTTTGTTATTGGACTGAAAGCGGATCTGGTACAGAGCAGGACAGTTAGGCAGGTGGGTGTCAGCCGTGGTCCTTTCTTCCTAGAGTCACCATGGAGTCAATGAGCTAAGTTCCAGACTGGACTCTTACACGAGAATCTATCTGGATCCTGACCCCAAGTTTGTAGTTTGTATCCTTTAAGAGTTTCACCCCCCTCCCCCTTTTTTTTTAACTGTCCTAAATTGTTTATTAGGTAAGAATTCCACAAACCTTCCTTCCGTCAGCAGTAATGGTGCAGCCAGAGCGCAATGCGCTTCTCTAGGCCACTCAGGGAGGACCGCCAAGTGTGGTAGGACCTGTGATCCTTTCCAAGGCCATGGCTCCCACGGGCTACAGAAGTCTGTCCTCACATCTCCCTGTGCTTGTGGACCAGTTTGGTGATCCGTGGGGTGTCAGGGTTTCCTCTGTTAACTTTATGGAATGGATCAGTGAGGATAACCTCAAGGAATCCGTATGTGGAATCTTTGCCAACCTAGTAAGAATTCAGGACTCTGAGGGCCGCACAGTGGCCCCCAGCTTGCTCCTCTGCAAGATTGAAGGCCTAGGTCAGACTTCAGCCAGTTAGCACCACAATGGACAGGCTTGACTTGTAATTGGACCTTCTTCCTCATGCCCCAGTTGTAGAAAACTCGGGCCCCATGAAACCTGGATGCATTGTTGCGTTCCATCTCTATTTGTTGGCACTCGTGTCCGGCACTGTGCTAAGCCCTGGGAATGGAGGAATGAAGAAGAGACCCTCCCCCACCCTCTGGGCCACTGCCACCTTCACAACACAGTGGAAAGGCAAGCAGTAAGCAGGTGGTCACAGTGCAGTGGGGTAGGTGCTAGAGGGGGAGATAGAGAGGAGAGGCCTCATAGCAGACTGCTATGGGTGACTACCCAAGTTCTGCTTTGGCTGTCTACTCAAGTTCCCTTCCAGAGTTCTTTGTTCCCTCCTACAGGGTCAGTCTTCATGGGACGCAGGGCCTGCCTGACACAGCAGGGGCCCAAAAGGCCAGATCCGTGCTCTGCTCAAGTGAACAAAGGCAGTAAAGGGTGGACACATGATCCAAGCCCAGCCAGTTGTGGGGTTCTGCCTGGAGCTCTGAACCTGGACCTGGTGTCCCTGGAAAAGTCCCACGCTGGCACAAGAGGCCCTGGGGTCTGATGGGAATACTCACAACACTGCTCTAGCAGAGTTCTGACTCAGCCTACCCAGTTTCCCTTCATCCCCCTTCGCTTCTAAGCCTAGTTCTCAGGGTTTCCTTTGCATCTCTTTAAGTGGGATGCCAGTAAATCCCCTTTCTACTTAGTCTGTCCAGAATGTGTCTCTTTGCAACCAAGAGCTCTGATTGGTACAGATTCCTCCATCTTGGCAGAGGAAGGCAAGCTTTCCAAATGTGGGACATTTTATGCTAATACCCGAAGGGATGAGTAATAGGCTAGATGAAGGGAGGGAGAGGTGGGAAGAGTAAAGAAGGCCCACAGACAGGAGCTGGAAAGAAAAAATTTATAAAGGGGCAAACAGCAGGTAACTCCATTGTTAAATTAAGGAATTTGTATTTTCTTCTAGGAAAACTTGGGGCCACTGAAGGGCAGAGGAAGGACCAGAGTTTAGTAACTGTGATCTGAAGAATGAACTGGAAGGAGAGTAAGATGAACTAGAGGACAACCCTTGTCATTCGCGATAGTTCAAGCATAAGACAGTGGGGGCTAGACTGGGCTGTGCAGTGGAGATGGCATTAAAGCCACGGACTTCATCCAGAGAGTGATGATGGGAATGGATAGAATGTGGGGGCTGGTTGGGAAGGAGGGCTCAGGTTGGGGAAAAGGGGCAACATTCAGGGCCAGGAGAGGACAGGTTGGTATGGGGGAGCTTGAAGTGCCTGTGGCACATTCAGATAGAATGTCTAGAAAGGGCTGAACGTATCCATTGGTGACCTGGGAAGGTTTGGACTCAAAACAGAGGTCTTTGGCATGTAGACAGACCTGGAACTCTAGGAGCTGAATGTGGAGTGGAGTCGAACAGTACCATGTGTGCAGCACGCTAGAAGAGAGCCTTAAAAGGAGATGGAAGAAGCCGGAAGGCCAAGAAATAACTGCTGAATGCTTTTGATAGGTCAGTTAAGATTGGATTCATCTGCTGATTGGCAGCTCAGGATGGAAGTGGCTCTTCCTGAGAAGTTGGAAAAGCTACTGACCAGGTAAAGCACAAGTTCACATGCGTCAAAGGCCTCCTCATGCAGGAGGGCTCTCTTGCTAGGAAGGGACCATTTCTATTACCTTCACCTATCAGGCCTTGGCTCCATTTTCAAAAATCAACCAGAGGGGGGCGCCTGGGTGGCTCAGCGGGTTAAAGCCTCTGCCTTTGGCTCAGGTTATGATCCCAGGATCCTGGGATCGAGCCCTCCATCGGGCTCTCTGCTCCGCAGGGAGCCTGCTTCCTCCTCTCTCTCTCTCTCTCTCTCTCTCTCTCGCTGCCTGCCTCTCTGCCTACTTGTGATTTCTGTCAAATAAATAAAAATCTTTAAAAAAAAAAAAAGCTTCTGTCTTGGGCTCAAGACAGGATATTCCTGGGATCGAGCCCCACATCAGGCTCTTGGCTCAGTGGGGAGCCTGCTTCCTCCTCTCTGCCTACTTGTGATCTGTCTGCCAAATAAAAAAATCTTAAAAAAAAAAATCAATCAGAGGAATGAAATCAAGTTATCTTGCCTAAGATCACACTGCACAGTAATAGTAGGGATGAATGTAGTCTTAGAACTTGAAAAGAACTTAAGACCTATGCCCAGGGGCACCTGGGTGGCTTGGTTAAGCCTCTGCCTTTGGCTCAGGTCATGATCTCAGGGTCTTGGGATCAAGCCCCACATTGGGCTCTCCTCAGCAGGGAGCCGGTTTAGCCCTCTCTGCCTGCTTGTGATCGGTCAAAATCTTAAACACAAAAAACCTCCCCACCTATGTCCAGATCCTGCCCCATAGGATAAACTTACTAATTTGTGTTGCGTTCAATAAATAGGCTTACTGTGTGTAGGTCCTGTTCTAGGTGCTGGGTAAACAGTGAACAAAAAAACCTCCCATCTCCTCCTGGAGAGTCAGATATAAACACATAGTCACAATAATGGTGGACATGGCGATATGTAAAGGAGGTTAAGAGGTATAACAAAGGGCTGTTTTCACAGGGGAGACAGGCCCTTACTAATTATCCTGACAGTTGAGCCAAGGCTTAGGGAAGACTACGGGTGAAGGGAGGAATGCATGGTACATCCCACGAAGCAAGGCAGAATAACAAGGGGCAAAAAAAGAATCTGGTCAGATTTACTGGGTATTGGGAAAGGACAGGAGGGCAACTAGATCAGATGTAGGGCAGTGTAGGCCAAGGCTACTGTTTTGACTTAGAAATCTAACTAGGCAAATGTTACCAAGTTTGTTGCTACACAACTGAAGTCACAGTAATTCTTCATAAATGTGTGGCTGCTACTTAAAAAGACACAACACTATCAAGTATCACAATGTTTATTGATAGATACAAGTATATAAAATCAGGGCATGAACATGACTTGATAAATTAAGTAGACTTAATTTCAATACTATAATAAGAGGGACCAATTCAAATTCTCACCATTTGTTTCACACCCACAAAACCACTTCAAGGGCATTAACGATCTCTCAAAACTGATCAGTTTTGTGCAAGTAAACCATGTTTCTTTTAAAAAGACTTGTGCACTTGCCCAGGCTCAAGGATATTAAAATCTAGCACATAAAGCCCATTACTAGAGGTAGAAATACAGGCAATATACTATTACGGCAACAACCATCAATTACAGTTAAGAATTTTTCTGTAACAACCAAATGGATAATCAAATATTGCAACAACTCAAGTATTACTGAGCAAAGTGCATTTCTACAGTATTCAGTGTTGCTATTCAGTTTTCTAACTTAAAACAGCCTATGGTAACTGGCAGCAAAGAAGGTCCTTGCAATAGACTGCCTCTGCTTGAGAACTCAGGATGTAATTATTGCATGCTGCTAATACACTATCTAAACATTAAAGATACTCCTAAAATATTTGATGGTAGACTATGATTAAGACATTACACTACAAAAAAACCTTATGCAGAAGGAAATCCT
Source organism: Neogale vison (assembly GCF_020171115.1). Lineage (NCBI taxonomy): Eukaryota > Metazoa > Chordata > Mammalia > Carnivora > Mustelidae > Neogale > Neogale vison. The sequence continues at coordinate 158,906,670 of NC_058097.1, forward strand.
AACTGACGTGCTTCTGCTTTAAATATTGTGAAAACATTACAGCGGAATGAATTTTCGCAGTGGTTAGGTCAGATGCAGTTACGTCATAGCAACAGTATGTTTTGCACAATTTAAGGCTTTGGCTGGTTCTTTAGTCAGCTTCTTCCTCGGACTCCTCTTCTTCAGCAGTTTCTAGCCAGGTTAGCCACTGATTCACCTGTGAATTTGTCATTCCACAAAATTAAGCCACACTTACACAAGATAGAAAAACTCAAACCAATAGTTGATTTAGGACAGAGCTACCAAACCCACCGAAGATCTTTCAAGTAGTCTATACCTTTTATGATTGCAAAAGCCTTCAGAACATATTGCTAATTATTACTTTTCTACTGGCTGGGAGTTACTTTAAAAAGGTGTGGACGGGTTGTACTAGGGAAGCGATTTACAGTCTGTGAGCCTGGGTGTCATTCTATGACACTGCTTCCAGTTACCTCTTAGGTTCAGTAAGGGACAGGGGCTCCTCCCAAACCTAAGTTTAGCAGGACTGGGGAGGAAGATGGGAGAAGATTCCTGGAAACAGATTTCTTGCCCCACCTCAGGATTGCTCAATCAGATTCCTAAAGGACAGGGCTAATGATAAATGCTTCACAGATACTCCTCACAAAGACACTGTAGAGACCAGTTATTTCTCAAAGCCTGATCCTCTGGAAAACTAAATCTAACGCTCTGAAACCCGATTTTAAACCACTCTGTAGGTGATCAATGTACAGTGATTTTAATATCCCCAGAAGTGGGGCACCTGGGTGGCTCAGTCGTTAAGCATCTGCCTTCAGCTCAGGTCATGATCCCAGGGACCCTGGGATTGAGCCCTGCCTTTGATCCCCTGTTCTTTGGAAAGCTTGCCTCTACCTTCCTCACTCCTCCTGCTTATGTTCCCTTCTTGCTTGCTGTCAAACAAAGAAATCTTTAAAAATAAAATCCCCAGAAGTATAAAGTTCTTTGCCTAGGGCTAGAATGCCACTAAGATCTAAAACTGAACTGTGAAAAATCAGAAGCCATTGCTCCTTTACTAAAATAAAATTAAAAAAAAAAAAAAAAGCTTAAATCCAGTCTTGTGTAGTCGTTCACAACCTTTCTAAGTATGTTTCTAAAAAATGCTAGCCATCAATAACCTCTTGCATATCACTAGGTTGAAGTCTTTCATCCCTTCATGGCTCTCCCTCACTGTGCTAACTGCCGACTTTACCACAGATTCCAACAGTACAGAAGGAGAGCTACAGAATGAACAGCCTTTAAAACTGAACTATAGGATGCAAAATACCATGTAAATTGAAAAACAAAACAAAAAACCAAACCCAGACTGAAATGACTAACAAAACATTTACCTGGAACAAAGCCTTGCCTTTCCCAGGAAACTCTTGGGTTATATCTTCTTTCCAAGCCAAGAAAGCTTCTTCTTCAATAATTTCCATGTCATAAAAGTGAACAAAAAAGCGGAGTAACATGCCTATAAGACAGTATGCAGTCCTGTTATCCAGTGCGCTGTTGGGAGACACAGCCCCCACTCACCGTCCTTCTCCCACTCACCTTTGGGGAAGTTGCTGTTGTAGCAGTGCACCTGAAGAGCATACAGGGCACTGACTTGCAGATCAACGTGATCGTGAAGAAATTTCTGCATTACTGGCTTGAAAGAAAGAAGCAGTTGTTTTTCCTGCTCTAACTGTTCTTTGGAAGGAGCAGAGGAAGAATCTGTCTCATCACTGGGTGGGTTTACTTCACTAGAAATATACTGTAAGAAGCTGCAAAGAAAGATGGTGTTAGAACCCAAAAGCAAAATTTTCCAGCTCAAGAAAGACAATTCTTAGTCCCTTGCTTAAGACTTTTTCTGGTAAATAAAGCATGAACTCTGGACTTTATCTTACCTAGTCATTAAGATGTTCACAAATCCTTTATCTACATGAAGTTTGGGGGAGATGTTATCTTTAATCCATTTATATATGGTTTGAGGGGATGGATCCAACTTTATTTGCTTCAACAGTTCCTTCTCCAATTTGAGGAGTGGGAATAAGAAACTCAGTCCCTTTCCTTCCAAAATCTCCAACATGCGGTCCTTATTCTGATCAATTTCTGAAGAGACAAAAGCCATCTCCATCATTAGGTAGTTCATTTTAGCCAGCTGGCCTGTCTAGGAACAACTTCACAAATTATTTCCCAAATGTATGAGATTAACAGAAAAATAAACCCAGCAAAGGAAACACTTAGTATTTGGCTCAAATAGTCATTAAATCATAATCACTTTTTACAAAAGGTGACCTCTAGCCTATGGTAATGCTTATCACTATCTGGACAGGATAATAAAAACTGTGAAGATTTATATAAATCCACTCAAAGTACTAAGTAAGACTCTCTAGACTTACTATTCAAAACAAAAAAAATCCCCAGCATTCTCTTACCTGGGAGCATTTTCTGCATATTGACCTTGCTTTGTTGAAAAAGTTCTGTTAACCATTCTCGATCTTGTAATTTAGCTAATTGCTGAAGACAAAGTAAGAAGAGAGGAAAATGGGTGCCACTTTCCAGTGGTTGAGCTAGTTCTGAAATGCTCACCAGCTCTGAAATGATGGCACGAGCTGCAAACTGTGCTAAATATGATTTCACCAAAGGGATGTCAACCTCCAGTTTGGGGCACTGGTCCAATACATTCAGGAAAGCCTTAGAAGGAATACACAACAGTCAGTTTATCAGTTCTCAAATATAAATGCAGAACAGTCCTCATAGAATCAGACAAGTGTTTACCTGCATGAAGTTGTCACTTGTGGCTATCCCTTCCTGTTTGAGCAAACTGATCAAAGAACTTGCTTTTTCTTTATCTTCATCACTTCTATCTAGTGACAGGATAATTACTTTGCTTAACATCTCAGGAAGAAAGTGTTTAGGAGCCCTCATTTCTCGTACACCATTGACAGCTTCATTTGCATTCCCACTATTCAGATATTCAGTCACAACAGTTTCCTGAAAAGAATATAATCCAAGTATCTTTAGTGTTTCCCTAGTTCAGATAGATACACTCCATGAATTAAACTATGGGATTATCTGAAACTTACAGTTAGTTTAAGTAGTTCTTCCTTCGATGGTGGTGGCTTTTTACTGGTCTTCGCAGGCTTTTCCTGGATAAGTGGTGGATTAGTTTTGAGACCAAGCTGAGGTGTCTTAAAAAACAACAACAAAAAAACCCTCATGAAGTTAAGAAGAAGACACTAAAAAGTCTTCAGAAAGTACTCTAACAAGAGAAAATGTTTTTGTATTATAGTCCTACCTGTCCCAGAGGCGGTGTTTGAGTGCGTGGTGGTTGTGCACTAGGAGGAATCATAGTTATCTGGGGCTGAAGCTTTGGCACTTGATTTTTATTCATTAGGAACGACTGAGCAGGCCTCAGGCTAATCTAGAATTAAAAACAGATCACAACAAAAAATCGACAACATAAAGATGGCAAACATTAAATCCAGCATCCTACAATTAATTCAGCATAAACAAACATTCCAGAACCTAAGACAGAAATTTGAGAACTGATGGCTAAAAACGTTGCTCCATGTTAACAGAACTTCAGGCAAGAACATTAAAAATCTGATCCATACGAAAGAAAGATACTGTTACAAATTATATTCGTACTAGCATTCTTCTAGACGAAGCATCACTAAAGTATTAAAAATCAGAAAATTTGTTCATTTACAGAAAAATCACAATCAAAATCTTGACAACCATTTTCTTTGCTCTAAACTCAAGACTTATAGAGACTTGCCCTCATATCTCATAATCTTCGCTCATAGGACGCTGGACATCCAAAGAAAGAAAAAGAAGTACAGAAAAGAAAGAAGAAGGTGAAGAACTCCAGCATTAAGTCCTCTTAATAACGCGTCTTATTTATAATCATCGGGCAATAGGTTTCTAAATTGACAAACTTTGGTATATAAGTAACATAGGCAAATGTACCTCATCTGCATTAAGCTGTCCTTTCTTAGAAAACCGAGGTGGCATATCCTTCGACTGTCCTTGCAGCTGGGATAAGAGTCCCTGACTCTGGTTATGGTAGAGCTGGCTTAGCCCCTATTTTAGAAAGGGAGAAAGAAAGTCTAGATAAAAAGGGGTCCACAATTATGGTAATCAAGTACCAAAGGGATGAGCCAAGCCATAAGGAAAAGTTTAAACTGAACTTGCCCAGAGGAAGCAAAAGATGAAAACAAGGGAAGAATAAAAATCTAGCCTAACTATCAAATAAAAGTGCTTTGATTTTACTAACCTTAAAGAAAAGCATCTTACCCAATTTTAAATAACTGGCATACATATGTATTTGGTCTAGAAAAACATCCATGACTGTAAAATATTTGAATCTTTAAAAGAGCAAAAAGTGAATAACATACATTACTGGATTTAATACTTGTTACATAAGCATTTTCAATGTTTTTTTACCTGGCTTTTCATGAACTTGCCTCCCATCTCTCCAAACTGCGATTGTGTGGGAGGCATGATGTGTCCCCCATGGCCATTGAAGAGTTGATTTGAACGATGACGCCCCATGGTGGGTGAAAATCTATCCTGTATAACTCCTGGACCAGTACCAATTCCACTACCTTAAAATACACAGATGAACAAACAACTCTTTACAACCCAGCTACTATTAAAATGGTGAAGGTTTTTTTTGTTTTTGGTAAACTGAAACCAGTTTCAGTTAAAAATCACCTGGCATTTGTCCAAACATATCAGCAAGTCCTCCAAGTGGGTCCCTATCCATTTTCATCCTGGGTGGCATGAACGGTCCCTCCAGAAAGAAGTCACTTCTCATTCCTTGAGCCATAGGAGCAGGAATAAACACTCCTAGATCCTTTAAAAATAAAGTGAATAAACACCTGATTCCAGACACTATTTTACTTGAAACTAAAATCCCTATACTGAGAAAAACAACTTCTAGACTACTAGAGTGCTAATTATATAATTTCTATATATGACTTCTTCCCATAATGCTATACAAGGAACTAAAGACACTAAGCTCCACCAGTAAGAGGAGTCTCACTCAAGTGTTAACAGGATCATTGCAGTTTCATAAACTTAACCACTCGATTAAAAAACAAAACCACCAGGGCGCCTGGGTGGCTCAGTTGGTTAAGCAACTGCCTTCAGCTCAGGTCATGATCCCGGAGTCCTGGGATCAAGTCCCATATCCAGCTCCACAGGGAGTCTGCTGCTCCTTCTGACCTTCTCTCGCCTCTCATGCGCACGCTCTCTCTCTCAAATAAATAAATTCTTTAAAAATAAGTAAGTAAATTTTTAAAAAAGGGAGCAAAACCAGCCTCTTACTTTTACTGCATCTTGACGGATTTGATTGATCGTCTTTGGTCCATTGTCAAGAAAAGCCTTGCGAGGAACCCAATGGTGTTCTCGCAACTCTACGGTATCCTTTAATTTAAAAAAGTTTTAGTAAGTTTCAATATTCCCAGAGAGAAGAAATAAGCTTATCAACATATTTAAACAAGCTTTACCTGCAGCAGGAAACGAATCCTTGCTGGCAATTCCTTACTTAACATCAAGGAGCACATTCGGGCAAAGTACTGATCCATTAAGGACTAATAAAACAGAAATACCTAATTAGAAAAAAGTGTTATGGCAAATGTATACTATTACTTAAATCTTTTAAAGACTTCTTGCTTTATAATCAAGAATAGGACAATCTCCTACATCACAAAAACAATTCTTTTGATTTTAAATAAAATCAAGACAGGCTACTTATAGCACTTTCGTCAGCAACGCACATACCTTGGCTCGTTCATGGTCTAATCTAGGTCCCACTGTCCTCATTATCTGACAGAGGCACTCCAAATCCTCTCCCATATCTTTGAGTTGGACTCTCTTCTTCTTTTCCAAAAGCTACCAAAGAAATAAATGTCACAGGTTGACAAAATCTTACTTGGTTTCGAGTTTTAACACTTGTCCTCATGTCTGCACTGATGGAGCACACTCATACACAGTACTAGGAACAGTACTATCTGACCACTATAAAAGAAATCCTTCCAAATTAAAGCAATTTTAACAGAGGTAGGTTATTCTACCCCTAGTTTACAAAATACACTGTGGTGTACTTTAAATACCTATTTATAACATTTAAGTAAGTTCTGCTAGCCATCTGGAATATTTAACAAGCCCACCAACGTTCTGCAATGGCACGAAGCAATTATAATGGGACTTTCCCCCACACGATGATGTGTACCCAGTGGCTGATCTAAACCGAAATTCCCATACTTACTGTTTTGATGCACTTATGAAGGATAGATTCATGAATAAGATCAAGCTTTCCAAGTTCTCCAATGAATTTGATGTTCCCCAACATCTTGATCTTAGCAATGGCTCTCTGTTCCTCCTCCTCGGGGAGGAGGGGGTTTTCACGCTTATCATAGACTGAAAATATACAATAAAGGAAAAAAAGTCAACTTCCAGAATAAAGCTGAAAATACACAGTACCACGTAACAAATATAAACTCTCACCATCAACATTTCTGGTTCGGTTTTCAAATTCATCTTGTAATTTGGAAATTAGGAGGCGTCTGAATGTCTATAGGAAACAAATACATTTGGCAGGTTTTGTTAGTTAAATCTTTCAAATCAATTTTAAAGTAAGCAAGCAACACCACCACTTACTGTGCTTTGCTTCTGTCCTGGTTGACCCTCTGCTGCTGGGCCATCAAAGTTTGGTGCATCTTCTGCCAATCGCAGACATAGCTGAGCATACAGTGAGCTATACTTTGGCTCTTCTAGGGCTTTGTCCACAATCTACAGAAAATGACATTTTTAAAATTAAATACTACTGTTTGAAAGAACCCTTGCTTTAACTTAATACTTCCGTGCCAAGTCTTAAGGATCTTAAATGTCGTAAGAACTTTCCAACAAAATTTCGGCCTATCTACCTTATGCATATAAAATAATTAGCACACACCCCAGAAAAATACAAGCACTTAAATATTAGCTCAAAGATGGTACCAAAAAAGTCCCACTGTACAGATTTCATGAGTCACACCCCACCACCCAGAGTTGAAAGTATCTTGGATATTGAAACTATAAACAGACACTGGAATCTTACTATCAACTTACCCTACAATTCATTTCCAAGACCAAAGGAAGCTTTCCACAGAAAAACACAACACCCTCCCCCAAAATCTGATTAGCCTGTGCTTAGCCCCTAACTCTCCAAACATAGTATGAACATATATGTATTTTTTAGCAAGAACAATTTAAAATGCACCTTTTATGTCAGGACAACCACACTTGCTATAAGCACTGTGTAATATATCAAATTATCAAGTCACTATGTTGTACACCTGAAACCACTGTATGTCTAACTATACTTCAATATAAAAATAAACATCCACCTCTTAAATCTGATGCTTTCAAAACTCAGTGGTTCTTTTTTTAAAAGCACCACCACAATTCAAAAGTAAATGTTATCTAGCTCACACCTGAGTTTTAAGCAACAATGCAAGGGTACCAAAAAACCCTTGGATCTGTTAACTATTTTTCTTTCAGTTAAGCCAACTTTTAACTTACCAGCAGTATGACCCCTTTAAGGATGAGTTTAGACTCTACACCCACATTGAGGAGCTCAAGGCATAGCTTGTCAAACTTTTCAGGAGTAAGCTTATTTAGTATGCTGGGGAGAAAGGAATTGCACTAGGTGTCAGGCAACAAAGAATTAAGAGCAGAAAAACAACTTTTAAATTATGTTAATTTTTTCTTCCATCACTGACTATTAAAATAAATCTCTCACTATTATTTAGATCATCTATACCTGGTTGGGGGTCCCCAGCTGTTTGAAAATTCTTTCTCACTACCTCAAAACCAAGAGAACAAGAATCTCATCATCAAGGCTAAATTCCAGGAACTAAATACCACATGTTCCATGTTTCAGTGGGTTACACACCATGCATGGGAAACATCAGGACAAAAGGCTTGTGGATTTTAACCCAATGACTGTAAGCAAGCAACTCTTAAGCCTCAAGAAACCTAAACCTAAATGCTGCAGTCTTCGGTTTAAAATAAAACCGAAAAAAACATGGCGTTCATTAAAATACACACTCTGGACATGAACACTGCCTTCTGGATAATATAGCATATACACAAGAAAACCACAGCCAACTCATCTCCCCACCTTTTAGTAAAAAGACAAAAGAGATCTACAAACTTACCCTCTTACTTTCCTGAAGATTGCATCATGTCGTTCTTTTTCATTTGCGGAGTTGTTTGATGCGGAGTTGTCATCTCGTCTAGTGCTTCGTGCAGGAATCCATTTCTGAGCGTTTTGCCCTGGGGTTTTCCCCAGGAACTCGCTAGTAAAAATTGAGATTTATAATTGAAACAACTTAAAACCTTACTGTCACATATCAAATGTCATACCGATCAGACATCTTTCTAAATAAAGTTTACATTTTTTCAACTTCCTGTACAACTAAGCAACTCATAATCCGTGCATCTCAAACAGTGTGTATCAGAATCACCTGAAGGGCTTGTTAAAACAGATGGCTGGACCTACCCACCGTTTTGTTTTAGTGGAGCTGGGCAAGGGCCAGATAATTTGCATTCTTATTGACTCCCAGATGATGCCAATGCTGCTGCCCCAAGAGGCACACCTTTAGAATATCCTCTAATGTCTTATGACCATGCTGCATGCATAGGGCTTTCCTACTGATTAGTATGGTAACTGCTGATAATAACTGATTTCGGAAATAACATTTGTGAAAATAATCCAAAGAGTTAAGAAGATAAAACAGCAGTCTGAGACCACTAATTCAGATGACTTAGCAAAAGAATAATCAAGAACTGATATTCTAAATTAAGGATATGTCGCAAAAACTGTGCCCAGTAGGATTAGGATTTTGAGTATTGCTGTACTCTTATGCATGAGAAGACTTCATCTAAATCTGCCTTATAAAGCTCATTGTTACTACACACTTACTATACCTGTTGCCAGCAGTCTTGGGATAGTGCTGAGGTGCACCCCTACTTCCTCCTCCGCCCGAAGAAGCACTATTAAAAAAAATAATAAATTGTTTTTTAAAAAGTAGATGCCAGTTATCTCACCTAAAAAGGGCTACTAACGGATCTCCTTAATTATTTCAGAAATAATTTTTTCAGAAATACCACCACAGATGAAGACTACACTTGGACCTATTGGAAATGACATTTATCCTCCAGATGGCAAAAATAATGAAAATTTAAAAACTTTTAAAAACTACTTGGTATGTTATACATTAAACATTAAACCTGCAATATATTCAGAATTATTTGGTAGTAATTCTTTTCATCTTGTGATTAGACTCTTCATAACAACTGCCAAAAAGAAATCTACACATACCTGAAACGAGAAGCACCCCCTTCTGCAATCGCACTCTCCACTTTGGCGGCTTGACAACGAAGAATCTTCAAAAGAATAATATTAATGGATGGGGTGGGGAGGGAAGAGGATGGGAGAAATGAAAAACCTAGAATGAGAAAGAGTACCAAAATTAGACACTGCTAATAAACGAACCTATAAACCTTCCTTCAACTGTAATTTATTTTAGATCTTGGCACTGCAGTTGACTGAACTTTCACTGCATTGCAGATCTCCTAAGACTAAAATAGAATGTACTCAAACACAAGTAAAATTTTGTTTAGCCACCTGGAAATATCTTTTCTGTTCAAAGATGCAAAGAGCCTTTCACAGGAACAGGAGAACATCTGACTGCGAACCAATCTTTTCAGAGAGCCACATTCTACCTCCTTGAGAACTGAGCACTAAGAGCGGTAACAAAACCTAACTCCATCAACATGAGCACATTATATGTAAAATGTCCTAGGCTTTCACTGCCTCGACGACGAGCCCAGCGGACCAGTAAGAAATAACTGAAGACTGCTGAGCAGTTTTCTTCACTGCCCATTCTTTCAATTCCCCCGCACAGAGGGCATCCGAGAAGATGCGAGAGGGACATGGGTGTACAGTGGCTGGCACTCAGAAGGCGGAAGACACGGGCAACAACATGGCAGCAGGAACCTCCGCCCCATTTCCCCCTTCCTGGGAACAAAAGAGCACTGGATTCCTCCCACCCAGGCTGGAGTTAGGGAAGTGCTTCCGACAACCTCCCCGCGAAGCTGCTGGGGGCAAGCCTCGGCGGGGAGGAGCGAAGGCCGCCCCCGCCGGCCCAGCGCCCGGCTCTTTGTTCTCCAGGCAGGAAGGCGGCCTCCTTCCCACCCGCCGCCTCCGAGCAGACCCCCACCCTCCCCATAAATCCCGGAGGGACTGACAGCCGCCTCTCCGTTTCCTTCCCAGCTGACAAAAGGACGCAAATTCTTGTTTTCTCTCCCCTCTCCCGTCCAGGCGGGGCCCACTACCCGCCGGCACTGGGGGCCTCAACATACCGCCTCCCCGCCGGGAGGCCGGTCTCCAGGACTCCTGCGCCTCGGCTGGTCCCGCGCCAACGGCCGGGCCCTCCCCGCCGGCCGGCACGTAGCTCCCCGCTGCGGCGCGCGCGGCCCCGCCACGCTCTCTCCCCGTCCGAGCACACCAGCGCCTCGGCCCGCCCGGACCCCGGCCACCGACAGCCACGATGAAGGCTGGGGGCCGCCATCGCTACCGGTTTCCTTCTACTCCGAGAGCAACGGGAGAGGAAAACAAAGGTGAAGAATTTCTGGGTGCGCGAAGAGCGGAAAAAACGCTAACAAGAGTCGCCCCGCCCGTCTCCGCTTGCGGCCGCCATTTTGTACCGCTCGAGAAGAAGCGGTCAGGGCACGGCGGCCATTTTAGAGCGCTCTATTCGGCGGCGGCGGCGGCGGCGGCTCTACTCACCTTCACCGAGAACTCAGCAGCTGCCGCCGCAGCTGCCTCCTCAGGATCCGGTCGTCGGGGACAGGGAAGGGAGGGGAGAGGGGAACGGAAAACAAAAAAGGGGGAGGGAAGGGGGAGGAAGGAGTCGGAACGGCTTGGAAACGCTCAGCTCAGAGGAGTCGCTGCTGCAGCCACCACCCGGTACTCGCCGCCACCTCCATAGAGCTCCAACTCACTGCTGGCGCTGAGGCGTGTCTGAAGCCGAACTTATCACTCTGGGGCAGCCGAACCCACCAGAGCCGCCCCGAATGGCTCCTTCGTCGCCCAATCAGCAGCCTGACTGCTGTCTGCCACCAATCCGCGCAGGGCGGCGGGGAGGAGCCACAGGGCTAAGCTCGGTTGCAGCGCAGCCCCGCCGCAGTGCGCAAAGCCATATTCGCGAAGGCTCTGAGGCCAAGCTGGTGGCGTAAGGGGAGCTGAGCACGGTCGAGTTGCGGGCCACTTGCGTAAAGTCGTAGAGCCCTTCTGAGTCTGCGTTGGTGTGGCTGTCTCATCTTCCTCCTGTGTCTTTGTTCCCTGACTCTACAACATGCTCGAGTTGCACACCCCCCCTTTCCCCTACCTCATTTTCTCAGCGGGCATGGGGGGTGGGGTGGTGCGAGGGACTCGCCTTTCCCCTACCCTACCGGATTCCTGTCCGCGGCGTGTCAGAGCATTGATCTTCCTGGCGCCCCCAAGGTGCCGTGGTTGCCCCTTGCAGGGCGGGCCTCCCCGGGACGGGCCTGTAGGGTTGAGGCCTGGCGCCCCCGGGGCGCAGTGCCTGGAATAACTATCAGTCTCCAGGTGCCCAGCGTCGGCAGCTTTAGGTGGGGGAGCCGGGAGGATAGGGTTCAGGAAACTAGACGGTGCACCCAGATGGGTAAAGAAGGCTTCATTCAGCTCCCTATTTATTCCACCCCCTGCAGAGTGAATGAGAAAAGGATAAAAGGAAGGGGTTTATTGTCTTTGTACTTCACAGGAGAAGCAGCTTTTCCCGAAGGAATGTCCGGCCAGCGGTCACGGAGGAATACCCAGACAATACCAGACTTCTTTGGAAGAAGTGTCTGCGGAGCGCGGGCATTTGGAGGATTTTTTAATTGATAGCTGCTGGTTTTTGTTTTTGGGGTTTTGTTTTTAAGCGCGATGAAGACTGTCAGCTGTGTATTTCCATTTTATGTAAGGTCCACCATAACAAATAGGATTAGGCTTTTCAAAGCCAGCAGATGAACTATTTATACTCCTCAGGTAATATTTTAAAGGAGGGCTACCGTAAAATGAAGTGTTCCATCGTTTGCGACATTTTAGCTACATAAAAATGGAGTCCCGGCTATACAAAAATGGAGTCATATTTCCATATACTTAGCAGAAATTTCCTCATCTTCATTTTAAACATGCGGTTCTTGATACAATGTGTATCAAAAGCAAGAAACTGTGTTTTAACATGCATATCTTTTAAAGAAAGTGTCCAATAAAGGGCTGGATTTTCAAAGACCAGACCTGTGTTTGACATGTCAAAACAGCTCTTGGTGTTGAAAGCACCTAGCCGGTAATACAGTCTTCATGAAAGTTGCAGTTTGTCCTAGGACGTTTTTAAACCTGATAATAGAGGGGTGTGGTGCGTCTCTGAAGATTTCTAACACAATTCCAGCATCTTTACATCTTTGTCATATACGAGGGGGATCACTACCCTTCATATTACTACAGTTACTGCTATTGACTTAATAGCTTGAACTTAAGCTGAGTACCTCATTCTTGGAGTTAGTTACATGTGGAAAATAAGACATTTGGGGGAAGGGTGAAAATTGTGTTCCAGATAGGAGAGGTTTCACTTTGTAATTTCAGGACCCCTTTCGCTTCAAAATAACACCTGAACAATATTTATAATATTATTACAGGACTCTACAGTTTGCAAAAATGCTTTCATATATGTGATACTTTATTTTTAAATAACTGGTTTACATTCTTCATAACTGATAATACATTAATCTGATGGAATAATGTTCAAAAACACTAGATTTCAAAGAGTATTTACCGAGCTCTAAAACCAAGGTGGTCTTTTGAGGAGTCTGAAACTCAAAAATAAAAAAAAGGTTTTACTTAATCTTTGATCATTGCGAACCCGGCTGCTATGGACTTTGCAGTGTGTGTGAGAGAAACTGGGCTGGGAGAAAGTAACCCAATATAAAAAGGTGGAACTATGGATAAAACATAAACTTTTTCAATTATCTTTCAATCAGTAGGAGAGATATTCACAGTTTTGAAATGTTTCCATCACATCCTAGATGTATGAAAATTCAAGTCATTATCTGGAATTTAGCTTTTAGTTTATAGAAAATTGAATTTTAAATACACCCACTTCAATCTGCTAGTTTTAACATTTCCATTTTATGTCAGTTTTCTGTAAGACTGCAAAACTCTTAGAGTCCTGACTGACTTGTTAACTCATATATTGTTGCATTCTTTTAACTAATCATGTCAAATCTTTGTTATTATTCCAACACATACAACTCCACAACAGCTTAAGGATTCCCCATAATCATACATCTCCAGCTCACATCTCTAAGTTCAGCTCTTAATTTCTAACAGCCTATTACTGATCAGCGATGCAAACTTGCAGCCAATATTTCGTTTGGGCCACATGGTAATTTTATTTTATTATTATTATTTCTTAAAGATTTTATTTATTTATGTGGCAGACAGAGATCACAAGTAGGCAGAGAGGCAGGCAGAGAGAGAGGAGGAAGCAAGCTCCCTGCCGAGCAGAGAGCCCGATGCGGGGCTCGATCCCAGGACCCTGAGATCATGACCCGAGCCGAAGGCAGTGGCCCAACCCACCCAGCCACCCAGGTGCCCCGGGCCACATGGTAATTTTAAACATTTGAATTAGTTGACATTTAAATTTTAGGAGATTCTACACAGAAGTCTAGATATACATCTTTTCATGAAAAATCTTAAAATATGGCAATACTGGGCCTGAAATTCCAACAGGGCAACATTGAAGTATAGCTGAGTAGTGACTCCCTCATTTAAATGTTTTCATTTTACACAGTTAAATCTGACTTGACCCATTCATTTATGTTCCTGTCTGCCCTTTACAGCCATTCTGCTTTTTTGACTTATTTGTTCAAACTCAATTCGGTATGTAATTGATCATCATCCTATTATAAGGAAAAGGGAGTCAGACTTGTATAGCTACCTTCTCTACTTCTTACTGTGTAATGTTGGGCAAATTATTTAACTGCTCTCTCCTATTAGTTTCTAAATGTGTAAAATGAGAATAACAGTATTTATAGAGTCCATATTATCAATAATATTGATTAACCAACTGTTTGACAAGTACTTTAGTTTTGCTAAGGATTCCACTATTATTCTGTACCAGAAACTTGACTACCTTTTCTCTTTCCTTTCAATCAGGAACACAGATTTCACCCTACTCCAAAATGTCTTTTATTTTCCACAAGTAACAAATGAATATTCAATTAAATACTAAGTCCTTGTATTACTTCCCCTAAATTCATCTTCTTCCTTACAATGTCATTGCATACATGCTAATGTAAGCCTTAGTATATTTTTCTCCTAAATTATTGAAAATTTCCAGTTGGTCTCCTATAGTCTTTTACTCCGTGTACTCATATTAGTCCTCCTTAAAACACTTTTTATTACAACATATTAGCCATGCTCAAGAATACTGGAGCTTTGGGGAGCCCAGGTGGCTCAGTCATTAAGTGTCTGCCTTTGGCTCCGATTGGTGATCCCAGGCTCCTGGGATTGAGTGCCACATGGGCCATCCTGCTCTGCAGGACACGTGCTTCTCCCTTTCCTACTCCCCCTGCTTGTATTCCTTCTCTCCATGTTTCTCTCTGTCAGATAAATAAAATCTTTAAAAAAAAAAAGTGCTTCACTATTTTCTACATCAGTTGATCTCAACCTTCGCTGCACAGACCTTTTATTATTATTTATTTAATGATGTTATTTTTAAGTAATTTCTAAGCGAACGTGGGGTATTGAACTCATGACCCTGAGATCAAAAGTTGCATACTCTAGACTGAACCTGCCAGGTACCCGCCCTGAGGACCTTTTAAAATAATGTCCAGGTGCTTCCAGGACCAGATAAATCTGAATCTCTCAGAGTGGGACCCAGGCATCAACCACTTTTTTTTTTTTTTTAAGATTTTATTTATTTATTTGACAGAGAGCACAAGTAGGTAGAGAGACAGGCAGGGGGAGAGGGAAGCAGGCTCCCTGCTGAGCAGAGAGCCTGATGCGGGGCTCAATCCCAGGACCCTGAAATCATGACCTGAGCCGGAGGCAGATGCTTAACCCACAGCATCAACCATTTTTAAAGCTCTCCATGTGATTCCAATGTACAGTTAAGGTTTGAGAACTACTGTTATAACAGGTCAGAGTTTTATAGGAAATGATAATTTTACAGCTGAAGAAAACCCTAAGAAAAGGAAACTGGGTTCTAGAAAAGGTAAAGGACTTTCCCCAAGTAGGGAAACAAGCATTAGAACTCAAGGATCCCAGTTCATAATGCTTTTCCCTAGCTTTCAAGCCTTTCATATTCGGGCCCTACCCTGCTTCTCTGATGGCTTTATTTTTCACCACTCCCGGACACCCAATCTTCTCTCATAGAGCCAGTTAAACCGGTATTGCTGCCTCAAAAAATTCACTGTCCTGATTCTCCATTGCTTCCAATTTTGAGGCCATCCTCATTTAACCCCTCTACCAATTAATTTCTGAAGCACAGATAGGAGTATATAATTGCCCTGTTCAAAAACCTCAGTAAGGTTTCCTATAACAGAGTACCATCCAAACTCCTTAGTTTGGCATAAAAGGCCCTTTGCAAACTTGTTTTAGACTACTTCCCTGTTCCTAGGCATATCCCTCCTCCATTCCTAGTTATCCATAACTAGTTCTATGGTACTCAAATTTTGCTTTGTTATTACACCAGTGTTCTATATCATATGACTAAAAAATTTGGAGGTCTTGGTCAACTTGGCAGAAAAAAAAAAAAGCTAATGAGTTAACATATTAGACCTGGAGCTTGGGCTCAGTCTGTCTTTAAGGAGCTCACAATCTAGACAGAAGATACATACACCAATTACATACAAGAACAGGGAAGGATAGAATGAATGCTAAAGGGAGCCACCACGAAAAAGTGCTCTAAGGTTTCATGAGGCTGTGGCCATCCTTCCTTGAGTGTCAGATGATGATTTCGCACTTCTATATGGGCAAAGAAAGTTCCTGAGCTGATCAGAACTTTGATGACTTTTAGCTTAAAACTGATCAGTTTTAACTGATCGGAGTGTTGTTTTAGGGAAACCAACCTTGTGCCTGGAGTAGAATAGATTGAAAGGCAAACCTGAAGATAGGGAAATCAGTTAGAAGGCTATGTACTCTATTATTTTTATGGGGCTTATTTTTATCTCCATTTCAAAATCAAAAGATCCTTGAGATAGGAACATTTCTTTTGCATTTCCAGTAGTATTCTTTGTACACAGCAGGAGCTGAGAAAATATTTATGCATAGTATCCTGTTGACATTTATTCATTTTTCTCTTGGCCTTGGTAACTTTACATTTTCCAGGATTTCCTCCCACCTCATTGTCTCCTTCACCAATTCAGCTGTCTTTTCTGGCTTCTCCTCTGCTTGACCTCTAAATATTAAAGTACCTAAGAATTTATTCTGGACCTTCTTCTCTTCCCTCTGATTACTTTCCCTCTACCCTATGACTTCAAATACCATTTACATGATGATGATTTCCACATTTATAACTCCATCTCTGATTCAGCCCTCCCCCCATGCAAGCTATAGATATAAAAATCAAATTGCCTTAGGAGAAGGGGGGGTGGGGTTATGGACATTGGGGAGGGTATGTGCTTTGGTGAGTGCTGTGAAGTGTGTAAAGCTGGCGATTCACAGACCTGTACCCCTGGGGATAAAAATATATGTTTATAAAAAATAAAAAAAAAATTAAAAAAAAAAGAAAAAAAAATCAAATTGCCTACTGAAATTTCCCCATGGGTTTCTGAAAGGCATTTCAAATTTAACATGTTCAGAATAGTTTTTCCTCCATTGTTCACCATCTGCCAGTTGCTAAGGCTAAAACCCTATGACTTATTTTTTTTTTTTTTAAAGATTTTATTTATTTATTTGACAGACAGAGATCACAAGGAGCCAGAGAGACAGGCAGAGAGAGAGGAGGAAGCAGGCTCCCTGCTGAGCAGAGAGCCTGACGTGGGGCTCAATCCCAGGACCCTGGGATCATGACCTGAGCCGAAGGCAGAGGCTTTAACCCACTGAGCCACCCAGGCGCCCCCCTATGACTTATTCTTAATTCTGATCTCTCTTGTCCCATATCCAATGTATCAAAGTTCTACTGGCACTATCTCCAAAATATATCTTGAATTGGTCCACTTCGCTTGTCTACATTGCTGTCACTTTAACCTAACCACCATTATCTTTAGCTTGGATTACTCATCTCTCTCTCTAACACATCCTCTACCCAGAAGCCAGTCATTTCTTTTTCTTTTTTTTTTTTTTTTAAGATTTTATTTATTTATTTATTTGACAGAGAGAGATCACAAGTAGACAGAGAAGCAGGCAGAGAGAGAGAGAGGAAGGGAAGCAGGCTCCCTGCCGAGCAGAGAGCCCGATGCGGGACTCGATCCCAGGACCCTGAGATCATGACCTGAGCTGAAGGCAGCGGCTTAATCCACTGAGCCACCCAGGCGCCCCAGGCCAGTCATTTCTTAAAACTGAAAATCAGATAATACCCCTTCCATGTTTAAAACCTTTTGGTCATGGATATACATTATATTCACAGTGAAATCCAAACTTCTCATTGTGGCTTAGATAGCTTTACATGATTCAGCCCTTGAATATCACTCTGGCTTCATCTACCATGTTTTTCCTTGTCCTCTACACTTCAGTCAAACTGGTCTTTTTTTCTGTTCCTCACACATTTCAAGTTCCTGCAAAGTCTTCTTTTCTTCAAACATGCAAAAGCTACAGCTACTTCTTTTTCAAGTGCCACTGTCCAAAAAGCTCTTTTCTAGTTTTTTTTCCATGGCTGGCTCTTTTTCATAATTTAGGACTCAGCTTTATCAACTTGTGGTCACCTCTTTAGAAAAGCCTTCCCTCCTGATCACCCTACATAATATTGTCTTTTCCAGCCATTCTATCATTATGATTCTATTTATTTTTTATAGTCCTTTCACTATATGAAATGATTTTACATTTTTCTTGTATATTGTCTGTTTACTGCATTACTATGTAAGCTGAATGACAATAGGAATCCTATCATTTTCACTGTTATATCCCTTAGATACAGTGCTTTTGAATAGTTTTTGGCATATGGTAAATACCAGTGAGTATTTATTGAATAGAAGAATATATATTCCTCTCATTTGAGTCTCAGTACAAATCATGTGGGTAGGTAGGGAAGTGTCATTTCCCCTATTTTAAAGATAGGGAAATTGAAAGTTAGGTGACTTTTCTAATGTAATTAAGTTAGACTGTGGTAGGATTTCATACTTTCCCAAGTACACCAAGCTCTCTCACTCTTTTACAGCAACATTTCTAACTCCAAAGGGGTATATTCCTTTTTTTTTGGCTGGGGGGGGGTCACTTATTTATTTATAGATTGTATTTATTTGTTAGAGAGGGAGAAAGCAAGCACAAGCAGGGTGAGCGGCAAGCAGAAAAGCAGGCTCCCCACTGAGGAAGGAGCCCCATGGGGGACTCAATCCCAGGACCCTGAGATCATGACCTGAGCAGAAGACAGATGTTTAAGCGACTGCCGCCACCCGGGGATCCCTTTTTCGGTCACTTTTGCATGCAATGTATAAGATGCTTGCATAGTTTCCTGTGGCTGCTCTAATAAACTGTCCCAAACTGGGTGGTTGAAAACAACATAAATTAACTTCCTTGCACTTCTGGAGGTCTGAAGTCTGAAATCAAGGTGTTGGCAAGACTGTACTTCCTAGAGAGGTTCTAGAGAATGCTCTAGAATCCATCTCTTGCCTTTTCCAGGTTCTGGTGGTTGTTGGCATTCTTTGGCTTGTGGCTGCATCTCCCTCCGCACTGTCTTCACATTGCCTTCTCTGTGTCAAAAAACCTTCTCTGACTTTCTCTTATGATACATATGATTGCACTCAGATAACTGAGAATAAGTTCCTCTCAAGATCCTTAACTTAGTGGTGACTGGTGGCTCAACTTGTTAAGCGTCTGCCTTTGGCTCAGGTCACGATTCCAGGGTCCTGGGATGGAGCCCTGTGTAGGGCTCTCTGCTCAGCAGGGAGCCTGCTTCTCCTCCTCCCTTTGCCTGCCACTCCCCCTGCTTTAAAATCTTTAAAAAAAAAAAAAAAAGATCCTTAAGTTCATTTTTTGCTACATAAGGTAATAGTCACAGGTTTCAGGGATTAGGACATGGACCTATCTTTTGGGGGAGTGGGGGGTCACTTTCAGTCCACTAAATTGCTCATAATTTTTTAGTGCAGAACTAAATTCTTGGAACTCTACTTGTAATAGTTAATTTTATGTACCAACTTGCCAAAGCCATGGTGCCCAGATACTTGGTCAAACATTCCGGATATTTCTGTCAAGGTGCTTTTTGGATGAAATCAACATTTCAAGTGGTAGACTTGGAGTAAAGCAGATTACCTTCCATAATTGGGTGGGCCTAATTCAATCAGTTGAAAGCTTTAATAGAAAAAGAAGTAACCTCTCCCAAATAAGGAATTCTGCCAAAAGACTGCTTTTGACTCAAACTCAACTTCTCCCTCAGTCTCCAGCTTGCCCCATCAGATTTTGGACTCACCAAGTCTCAACAATCACATGACCCAATTCCTTAAAATAAATCTCTCTCTGTATATAAATACAAATTTTGCTGGTTGTTTGTCTGGAGAACCCTGACTGATATAGCAGCTATTTGGAAAACTATCCTGACCAGGTAGAGTTGTCTTCTTAGAGATCAATCTCATTTTCTTACTTTCTGTGGAAGGTTGATGGTTAACTTAAAAAGCTGGTCATTTAAAAAGAATACCTGGTCTTAGGTAATTTTTAAAGTGGAACTACAGATATGCAAAACATTTAAACACACAGTTACTAGGGTGTGAGTTTTAAATGCCAGAGGATGGGTTAATTCATGCTGTTACTCTGAGAACTTGTGTATATATTTATATGTACTAGAGTGGATTTCATCTACCAACTTGTTTGAAAAGTTACGTAAGTTACTTAAAAGTACTGAAAATTACAGAATTTTCCTAGAGATATGCTATATGAATAAATGTTTCTCTTTCTAAATCTTTTTCTGGTGAAAGAAGCGCCAATCATGATAAGGACCCGGTATAAGTGTGATGACAATACACATAATGGTAATAATACTTCATAGCTGTGCAGTCCTATTTTTCCTGAGTAGTTGGGTCACAGAATCTTTGAGGGGGATGGTAAGGGATAGGTAGTAATATTACAATTCTACAGATGATGCAACCGAGGCACTCCAAGATCTATATTTAGGGTCTTGCCCCAGAAGTTGCCCCAGGCATGGTCTAGAAACTAGGATATTCAGTTTCCTGGCCAAGTACTCTTCCTTCTTTTAAAGTTGTTTGCCTCATATGTTTCCTGGGTTGGAAATTCAGGATCTCTGATCCTTTTGCAGGTTTAGGCAGAAAACCAGAGCTGTACTTGCTATATGTTTAAATACTCTATAGTACTAGAAATTTTGCCACAGACTGTAGTATAACCCCGAAGGACTACTTCAAAGATGGAGTGAAAATTTCAAAGATTTATGAATACTGTTAAGAATTCCAGCACATCTGGACCTGGAGTACTCTAGTACTCATCATGGCCTCTGATTTTAGACTAAAAATATTAGTGAATATGGGAAAGATCTGAGAAAATGAGAAATGGGAAAGTTTTGGGATGTCAGGTAAAGGAGTTTTTATAGCTTAACCAGCTGTGTTCTTTGTGTGTGTGTGTGTGTTTTGAAACTTAAATTTTGGCAATGAAATTGAAATGTAAAAGTGTTTATTTTTACCCATCAAATTATAAATTCATTAAATGTGACTGTTCTGGTTCATGTAAAAACTGTTCAAAGTATAGTAGCCATACTATCAATACTTTTGGTAGGAGAGTTTTTGTGCTCCTAAAGATAATATTAATGACTTACTAAAAATAACTTATATCCTCAATGATTGGATAATGATATGCCCTATAGAAAAAGAATAGAGAGCCAATTATAAAAGGGAAAGAAATTTGAAGATAGTGCTGTAGACCTAGGCATAACAAAGTGAATTTTGGTTGCTCCTGCACCAAATACTTACCTTTCCTTGGCTATAAATATACTGTTCTCTGGTTGAGTTATATTTTATTGTGGCTGATTAGATCAAGGGTGGAGAGAAAGAACATTTGTGAATCAAGGAGCTCAAAACAGAAAGCCAAGTATCATAGTGAACCAACGTTGATCCAGTTACACAATGCTGTCTCAGAGACTTCACTCTGTCTCATGGCCCTGCACATCTTCATTTGTATATCCCTGCAGCTGAACTCAGAGCCTGTCCATGACTCCTCCCCTCCCTTAAAAGAGAGAGTAACTTCCGGAGTGCACAAGTCAACAAAAATCGGTCCGAGATGTAGAATAATACACCAGAAAGAAAAGGGATTGTTCTTATTTTTAGGTAATTCACTGTATCCCTTTTTAGATCCTCCCCCCCACCATCATTTAAATTAGAACTTCATATTTTGTTTTAGAAAGGATTCTTACTCTCTTCTAGACAGAACATTTTAAGTTTGTCTGCTTTCTGCCTTCATTCCCTGTGATTGCAAGGCAGAGATAAAATCCAGCTGGATCTGGGAAATAACTGGTGAGAAATAAGTACATTTATTCAATGGTAAATTCACTCACATCTCTCTGATTCAGCTCACCTTTCCAAATCTCACTAGAGCCAAAGGGCAAACACATATATAGTGACATACCACCAAATCAAAACCAGAGGGGTTAAAAAAAAGGACCAGAGTCATTTTAAGGCCCAAAATAATGATTTTTGAGAACTTGGAGAACAGATGATTTGGGAAAGAGAAAGTATTGTTTATTTTTAATTATAGGAAAATAGGAAAAGATATAATTTTGACAATCCCTGGTAAATTTAAGGGAGATCAAGATCTATGATTATAAAACGCACTTCTAAGCTCTTAAAGGAGACAGAATATAAGACAATACTAGAAGGCAAAGGATAAATATTCTTTCTTGCATGTAAGAGTCAATGAAGAAAACCTTGATGGCCTATCTAAACGAACAGCTACCTTTTTCCATCATTATCATCTGTAGACCAAATGCAGCTCATTGAGAAACAAATGAAATGTTTAATGTTAATTTCTGCTTAAACTCTGTGTTCTGCCTAGCAGTGTCTGGCACACTGTGGTCATTCAATAAACATGTGCTGAATTATTAGTGTGGTACAAGTAACACAGGTCTCTTCCCAACACCACCATGGGTCAAGTCATAATAGTAATTAACAACACTGTGCTTACAAAGCTACAAAGCTATGTTCTAAATATTTTACAAGTGTACAACAGTCCCAGGAGGTAGTGGATACTTCTCTCTCTTTCACAGAGAAGGAAGCTGAGGCACAGAGAAACAAGAAGGTGGGAGAATCAGAATTTGTAATTAGATAGCATGGGTTCTAAATCTCAAAAGCTATACCACCCCGTATATTGCCTCGGGGTAACTCCATGCTAACTTAAAGCAAAGTTAGGTACCAGCCTGACCCAAGAACTAAGAGGAGGCAGTGTGCCTCTAGGCTGGGGAATTACCATAGATAGGAGTTGGCTGATAGTAAGCCCTGGGGATCAGAAAGGGCCTCTGCAAGGTTATGGCGAGAGGGACGGACAAACTTGCTCAGATCCACAGCTTGGTTAGTGGATAGTGAATTAGTAGATTTTAGATCTTCGAAGGGTGTTTTAGACCACTTGTCTGACCACTTTTATGTTGCACAGAAATTGGAAAAGGAGAGAGAAAAAGGGGGAAAGGTGGGGTGGGGAGAGAAGCGGAGAGGGAAAGGGAAAGAGAAAAAGGGTTTAGAAGCCAAGAACAAAAACTGGGGTGGGAGAAAGGGGAGATGGAGCCAGAAGTTGATAATTGTGTTCAAAGTGAGGGAGTTTCAAAAGCTTCCTCTTACCTTCATCCCTCAAATTCTGCTCCTAAAAAGCCTTGTTCCTTTTGATCAAAGGAACAATATAAATACTAACAAGTAAAAATGAACTTGGTTTTTAAAAAAAATCAATCTCCCTCAAATCAATCTTATGACAGAAAGACTAGAAGGAGAAGGAATATATGAAATTTAACTTGACTTGGAGTTTTTAATTTTATGCAGTATAACAATCGAAGGAAACACTTAATTAGAAATTGTCCTGGGTAGACAAGAGTAAGTACGTGATTTATTTTTTCCTTCACTGACTAAAGGGGCCTGCAATCACCCTTGGTCTAACTGCTACTTGTAAATCCACAGAATCTATTAAGTAGATGCACAGATAAACCACTGATAGGGCAGTTTGGACAGGTGAAGAGTAAGGGCAACAGTTCTTCTAAAATGGCCTGATAAGCCATTCATATGCAATTTAAACCCCAGGACTTACAAGTCTGAGACCTCAAGGAAGGAAGGAAGGGGACAAAGGAGGTGAGTGGCACCCTCAAGGAGGCTATGGAACAGATACCATGAGTCTGGTCATCAATTGACCTGTGTTAGAACACAAGGTTGTACTTTCTAAATTGGAATTTTCCTTTTCGTAGTTTCTTTGCTGAACTTCCTTTTGGAACCCATTCTGTTTTAATAAAACTCATTTTGGGAAACACAAAACAAAACAAAACACCTCAAAGGCACTAACAAGGAAATTACCTACTATACACCACGCATTGTTCTAAGAGTTCTAGGGATATGATGATGAAGGCAGAAATGGTCTCTGCTTTCATGTAGCTAAAAGTCTTTTGGGGAAGAAAGACGCTGAAAAAGAAATTCAAAATTCAAATGTGATGTGTTATGAAAGAAGAAGGACAAGTTGCTAGGGGCATTTGCGGATAGAGCAATTAGACATAAGCAGAACAGAAACTCTCAGTGGAAAGAAATCAAAAGCCAAAATAAAAACCAAGAACTCTCAAGAATAAGTGGGAATAGATGGAGATCCAAGAAGTTAAGATTTATTCTTTTGACATCAAGTGGGTTAAATATTTCAATAAGGTAAGAACCCTTTTTTGGGGGGGTGGAGTGGGGGGGTCTTTGTCCAGAGACAGTGGGAGCACTCTGAAAGATTTGGTCTGAATCCAGGCTCTTTTATTATTTTTATGGATTAATTAAAACTGTCATACGCAATAGGAGTATAGAATGTGGGAGACAGGGCTATTGTCCAGAAGAGCTCATAGCCTAAAGAGACAATGTATAAAAATGAAAGAAATACAATCAGTTTGTCAGAAGACTACAAATGAATAAAGCCTTACCCAAGGCAGAGGAAGAAATTGCTATGGGCAGTAATGATAAGGGCTAAAGCCATGGTGGAGATGTCCTATTTTAGAACTTATTGGTGAGTTATGACACTTCAAGACATGGCTTAGAGCACAAGCCTGGGGCTTAAAATTAGACCACGATTTATCAACTTTAACACTACTGACATTTTGGGACAGATAATTCTTTGTTATAGGAGGTTGTCCTGTGTACTGTAGGATTTTTAGCAGCAAGCCTGGCCTCTACTTGTCACATCCAGCAGGAACATTCCCCCCAGTTATGACAACCAAAAATGTCTCCCAGCATTATCAAATGTCCCCAGGGGGACAAATCACCCTCCAGTTGAGAACCACTACATTAGACCCTGATACCATGTGGAGCCTTGCTCATGGCATATGCAAGTTCAGCAATACAGGGGAGATTCAGTAGCCAAAGATGGGTTGATCTACCGTCATGAGGAAATAAATAATTGACATCAAGATTACACATTCTAGCATCTAGGAGGAGTGTCTTGGACTCCAGAATGCCAGGCAAAAACTTCCCTTTCAGTGTGAGACATTATGGGTTCAACTGTCCTTGAGACTAAATATCCAATGATCAGGACTGGATGGCTATTTCTGGGCCAACTGAATAGGGAAGATAATTTCATACTAAGTCTCACTCAAAAGGAAGATAAAAATCTACTCAAACAAGTATCTATCAGGGATCTACAGTACACCTATGTCAACATATAGGGGATGAACAGGTCAAGTCATGGAGAGCTGGGGCAGGCAGACACAGATGTGAAACCCCTTCTTTTAGGTTTGGGCTTATTCATGGGTGTTAGGGAGCTGGGCTAGATAACTCTTTCAACTCCAAAGTTACAGATATGAGATAAGGGAAGACATTTATATATATATTTAATATAACATATATTATTAAATATGTATTTCTTAGCATCTACTATGTGCCAAGTCCTTTTTTTTTAAAGATTTTATTTATTTTCTGTGCCAAGTACTTTAAAAACATTACCTCATTTAGTTCTTAGAGCAACTTCAAATTACTATCCTCATAGTATAGCCAAGGTTTAGAGGAGTTAATAACTTGCCCGAGGTTATACAGATAGTATATGGAGCTAAGCCAAATTTAGCTAAGTAGCTAAGCCAAAATTCAAACCCAAATTTGTCTGCCCCCCCCAAAACTCTGATCTTTCCAATCACCACAGTGTCTTCTAAGGTGTGATAAGAAAAGAAGTGATGTGAATAAAATTTCAGTTTCAGTAAGGGGTAAGGATGGGGGAAATGAGTAGGCTCTGGCTGAAAGAAGAATTGTATAAGGATGAGTCTTTACCCATACATACAAAGATTCTTAGCAAATATTTAATGCAAATTTGTAAAATAGTATTGTATTTAATTATGGGATTATGTTTGAGGGAGGTACTGATGAACGCACAACTTCCAATTCTACAGAATAATAATAATACTTGATGTGAACAAAATGCTATGAGAGCTGTGGCTTGATGCTCAACCTCTTTCTAATCTGAAAAAACTGGAAAGCTAGTATTATGTGACATTTCCCAGACTCTTTTTCAGTTAGGATTCCAGATGTGATTCAGTTCAATGGATCTTGTGAGAAATGAATTCAGAACTGAGCCATGTGAGGAAAAAGGAAAGAAACATGGAATCTAATTTGCTTGTGTGGATTTGGCAGAGGGGATGTATGTGATTCTGGAGTTAGCAGTTTCTTGTAATAGCAGCAGCAGCAGCAACAATAGTAATGCGGCTCCATAACAATGGCAGCAGCTTCCCAGAGCCACAGTAGTGGGGAATTTCTTTCTTTTTTTTTTTTTTTTTAAATTTTGTGGCTGTACTTTTATTTTTTTTTATTAACAGATAATGTATTATTTGTTTCAGGGGTACAGGTCTGTGATTCATCAGTCTTACACAATTCACAGCACATATCCTCCCCAATGTCCATCACCAGCCACCCTGTCTCTCCCACCCACTCTCCCCTCTAGCAACTCATTTGTTTCCTAAGATTAAGAGTCTCTTATGGTTTGCCTCCCTCTCTGGTTTCATCCCATTTCATTTTTTCCTCTTTTCCCTCATGATCCTCTGCCTTGTTTCTCAAATTCCACATATCCATAAGATCATATGATAATTGTCTTTCCCTGATTGATTTATTTCGCTTAGCATAATACCCTCTAGTTCCATCCACGTAGTTGCAGATGACAAGATTACTTTTTTGATGGCTGTGTAATAGTCCGCTGTATATATATACTACCTCTTCTTTATCCATTCATCTGTCGATGGACATGTGGGCTCTTTCCATAGTTTGGGTATTGTGGACATTGCTGTTATAAACATTGGTGTCCACGTTCCCCTTTGGATCAATACATTTGTATCCCTAGGGTAAATACTCAGTACTGTGATTGCTGGGTCGTAGGGTAGCTCTATTTTCAACTTTTTGAGGAACTTCCATGCTGTTTTCCAGAGTGGCTACACCAGCTTGCATATCCACCAACAGTGTAGGAGGGTTCCCTTTTCTCCACATCCTTGCCAGCATCTGTCGTTTCCTGACTTGTTAATTTTAGCCATTCTGATTGATGTGAGGTGGTACCTCATTGAGGTTTTGATTTGTATTTCCCTAATGCCAAGAGATTTTGAGCCCTTTTCCATGTGTCTGTTGGTCATTCGGATGCCTTCTTTGCAGAAATGTCAAGAAATGGGGAGAACACATGAGCAATACTTAATTTTTTTTTTAATAATTTTTTATTTTTTATAAACATATATTTTTATCCCCAGGGGTACAGGTCTGTGAATCGCCAGATTTACACACTTCACAGCACTCACCAAAGCACATACCCTCCCCAATGTCCATAACCCCACCACCCTTCTCCCAACCCCCCTCCCCCCAGCAACCCTCAGTTTGTTTTCTGAGACTAAGAGTCACTTATGGTTTGTCTCCCTCCCAATCCCATCTTGTTTCATTTATTCTTCTCCTACCCACTTAAGCCCCCATGTTGCATCACCACTTCCTCATATCAGGGAGATCATATGATAGTTGTCTTTCTCTGCTTGACTTATTTCACTAAGCATGGTACGCTCTAGTTCCATCCATGTTGTCGCAAATGGCAAGATTTCATTTCTTTTGATGGATGCATAGTATTCCATTGTGTATATATACCACATCTTCTTTATCCATTCATCTGTTGATGGACATCTAGGTTCTTTCCATAGTTTGGCTATTGTGGACATTGCTGTTATAAACATTCGGGTGCACGTGCCCCTTTGGATCACTACATTTGTATCTTTAGGGTAAATACCCAGTAGTGCAATTGCTGGGTCATAGGGCAGTTCTATTTTCAACATTTTGAGGAACCTCCATGCTGTTTTCCAGAGTGGTTGCACCAGCTTGCATTCCCACCAACAGTGTAGGAGTGTTCCCCTTTCTCCGCATCTTCGCCAGCATCTGTCATTTCCTGACTTGTTGATTTTAGCCATTCTGACTGGTGTGAGGTGATATCTCATTGTGGTTTTGATTTGTATTTCCCTGATGCCGAGTGATATGGAGCACTTTTTCATGTGTCTGTTGGCCATCTGGATGTCTTCTTTGCAGAAATGTCTGTTCATGTCCTCTACCCATTTCTTGATTGGATTGTTTGTTCTTTGGGTGTTGAGTTTGCTAAGTTCTTTATAGATTTTGGACACTAGTCCTTTATCTGATATGCCGTTTGCAAATATCTTCTCCCATTCTGTCAGTTGTCTTTTGATTTTGTTAACTGTTTCCTTTGCTGTGCAAAAGCTTTCAATCTTGATGAAAGGTGGGGAATTTCTAATCATGGTAGAAACAGAATGGTTGTAAATGCTGAAGGTTATTCCAAGGAGTTGGGCCTAGAAGTTGCTCCTCTACTTTTTTCAATGATTTTGTAAGCACTCAATTCCTCATTTTAAATCTATTTTTGCCAAAACTAGATGATTCTGTGTTATGCAATTGAACACTAATGCAGTAATAAGAAAAGTTGTTAATGAATGATTTTCCAGGAAATAGGAATGTGGGATGCCTTATCTGACTTGGATGTATCTGAAGGCAGCGAGAATCTGGTTACTATTAGCGGAGACTGGTAGTCCAAGATACACAGAAGAGAAACAGTTATTTAAATTATCACCTATGGACTAGTAAACTAGTAAAATATAAGGCAAAGACCACTTCTGCCATCACATGGAAAAAGTATCCCTGAGAATAAAGACAACAGAGGAAGACAGACTCAAGTGAAGGCAAGGGACAGATTCTTACAGATGTTTTGAGTCTGTGGATCTAGGTCTATCTGAAGACTTTTCAGTTACATTAGAAAGTATATTCCATTTTTGCTTTAAAAAATTATCATTTGGGGACCCTGAGTGACTCATCCAGTAAAGCATCCAACTCTTGATTTTAGCTCAGGTCATGATCTCTGGGTCCTGAGATAGAGCCCTGTATCAGGCTTGCACTGCACATGGAGCCTGCTTAAGATTCTCTTTCTCTCTGCCCCTCCCTTGCTCTTTCTTTAAAAAAAAAAGTACCAAAATTATCATCTGGTGTTATCTAGAATGAACTGCCTATCAAAAGAAAAACTTTGGTGGACCAAATGGCTGCTAAGTCAGATTATTATGAAATGCATAAGGAACACAAGGGTAGGGATTATGTCTAATTGTGCTAGAAAAACCTAAAGAAAATTATAGGTTCAACATTTCACATTTTTAGCTCAGGATATGTTTAAAAAACCAGGGGTTTTCTATGACTGCCCTAAAAACATCTTTTATCACTTAAAAAAAAAAGATTTATTTATTTGAGAGAGAGAGAGAGTGCTCACACAAACAGGCAGAACACCAGGCAGAGGGAGAGGGAGAAGCAGGCTCCCAGCTGAGCAGAGAGCCTGTGGTGGGGCTTGATCCTAGGACCTTGGGATCATGACCCAAGCCAAAGGCAGATGTTTAACCCACTGAACCACCCAGGTACCCCATATATCCTTAATCTCTTAGAGCCACAGGCCTAACACACCAAAAATTAGAAACAGAATCTTTAGTAAAATGCTATGTTATGATATAGTAGAATTAAGAGCTTCACTTGATCTCTGATGTGGAGGTTTCAGTACCGACAGAGAGTTGTATTCCAAACAAAAATGGTATCCTGTACTGCCAAACTTCACTGAGTGTCCCTTGCCTGGAGAAGTAGCTCCCTTCTTGCCCTGGTCTATCTTCCTTGGAAACTCTAGAGACCTTATAGTAACCAGTCTCCAAGAAGATCTCAGTGATTTGTACCTGTTAGTATTAAATGCCCCTAGTAGTCCCTTCCAACAATGAATATGGCTGACTTTTATATCCTATAGGAGGATCACAGAAATGATGATGTGTGGCTTCCAACTGCAGGCCATAAAAGACAGAAGTATGAAATCCAGATAAAGGTTTGTGAAGAAAGAAATATTGAAAAGGGTTGTTATTTGTATTGGCTCATCCACCCCTAATTATAACCCCAAAAGGACCTAGAGCACACCCTCTCTTCACTCTACAGCATGAACAAATAGATTGATGAGTCCAGCACAAGCATCCTTGAATGTTACCGTAATAGCTGTCTTCTGGGGATGAAGGTTGCATTGTGTTGCCATTCAAATGGGTTTTCTAATCAAGATCAGGTAGCAGAACTTAACGGCTATAGACACAGTGGGCATAATTACCAATTAAAGAGTATAATACTACTCCAAGAGTAGTAATTGAAAGGTTTTGACCTATAGAGATCTTTGGTGGTGGTTAACTTTATGTATAGAGTTTCCAGTATTAAAATAGAAGAATAGCTGGCTAAGGTCATACATATTTGTGTGACTGAACAATCCCTAGGTTGGGAAAACAGTGGCTAGAGATACCACTAAGAGTAATGCAGTAGCTTTCACCCATTTCCTAGTTCTGGAAAGTTCACAAACCCAGAGGCCCTTGAAGACAGAATATGCTAGGTACCTATGAGAAAGGACCACACATCAAAAGAGTGATGTGTGAATCTCTCAGCCTTTCCCCAAAGGGACATACAGTTATTTCCTAGCATAAAACTGCACTGGTAGGTGGGAAAAGGGAAGACATGGACAATGGTGTTAATCCCTTGTGACCCAGAATACTATGCACACAAGACTCACTGGTCTTATTGTATATCCTCATCATTCAGTAGCGGATTGCATTTAACTCTTGAGTGGTCTTCTGAAGACTCAGTTCCAGTGTCATCAGAGAGGGAAAAATTTGCAAATTATTGGCCTACAGCAGAGATTAGTAAATTAGAGTCTGAGGGCTAAACCTGGCCCACATCCTGTTTTTGTAGTTTTAAGAATGGCTTTTACACTTTTTTACATTTTACATTTTACTTATTTGAGAGAGAGAGACAGAGAGAACATGAGCAGGAGGGAGGGGCAGAGGGAGAAGCAGGCTCCCCACTGAGTAGGAAGCCCAACATGGGGCTTCATCCCAGGACCTTGGGATCATGACCTGAGCCAAAGGCACATGCCTGATTAAACCACCCATGTACCCCGGCTTTTACATTTTTTGTTTTAGACAAAAACAAAGAATATGTGACAGACACCATATGTGATCCTAAAACCCTAGAATATTTACTATCTGGCCCTTTGTAGGAGAAAGTTTGCCAACTCCTGTTCTACAGTATTATTGTAAACTAGCAACTAACATAGTGTTGTTTATCCCTTATCTGCAGCACAGGAGCTGGGGAGCCTTGAGTGGGATAGACACTTCCCGCTCATACCTATTGATCTACCCATAAAATGTTTTGCTTCCAATTGCCATAATTTTGAGGTTTGACCATTTAAAGAGCTCAGTATCCAAGGGAGGAATATGTTTCCCAGAAAACAATGGTTCCACGTAACTGGAAGTTTATACTACAAATTGATTATTTCAGGCTTTTCTTAACAGAACAATAGGGGGAAAAAGAGGTTATATTGTAGGCTGGAACAACTTACCCTTGATACTAAGGGAAAGTATGACTGCTGCTACATTATAGGAGCAAGGATGAGAATATCTTGAAACCCAGGAGATGCTTTGGGTCACCTCCTAGCATTGCTATGTACACTGGAAAACAGGAAACTATAGTAATCAAATTCAAGCAGAAGCACCAAGGACTCATTCCTGAAGAATGAAAATTACCGCATCATGTGACAACCTCAACCAGCTGTACATGCTGGCAAAATGAATATGAAATAATGAGGGATGTTATAAAAAAAAAAGCCTCAAGACCAGTTATAGAAATGAGGATATAGTAGCTACCCATCTCCTTTGTTCTGTTTTTTATATATCTATATACATTAATCATACCCATTGACATGTTTTCATCCTATTTGATATACGGTATATTTACAGTTTAATTAATGGTATTGTATTGATATTAATTTATTAATTTGTGTAATTTTAATACGGTGAATATGTTAACGTTATAAGAAGCTAGGTGAAGGGCATAGGTACTATGTTTGCAGCTTTTCTGTAGGTCTAAATTTATTTCAAAATAAAAAGCTAAAAAGCACAACTGTCATAAAAACATATGTATTACAATTTAGAAATACATATAATAAAGTGATAAAATTTTAGATGCAACCTGGCAATAAAAAATAAGATGCACTTACTCAATGTTTGACCTTTTTTAAAAATATAAATATCATTAAATTTTTTTTCTCAATTACACTAGTTACACCAGGATTTTCTTCTATTATTTCTTCAGTTAATGCTGCCTTAAAATTCTCTCTCATCTCTTCTTAGGAACTGTGAGAGAAATATTGGAATCTCTGGATTTTTCTTTCATCTTAAACGACCTCTCCTTCAGTATCTTTGTTCTTTTGGAATAATTTTTCCACTTATTCTTTCAGTTTTGCTAATTTGCTTTTCATCAAAGTCCACTTGCAGCTTAGATCATGCTTTAATTTTTTAATTTTAACAATCTTTAACTCAACCTTTTTTCAGGAAATTTAGACACAATATTCTCTCATAGGCTCTCATATTTCGCTGGGCATATTCTGCATAAGGATTCAAATTTTAAAGTACCCGTAAGGTGCTTATTAGAACAATGCCTGATACCACACCTATTATGCAGTAAATAATTATTATTTCTAAGATCCTCCTCTGCTTTGTCTAATAACTATTTGCTTGGGTGTTAGTTCTTCTGTTGATTGGTGTCAACCTTTCACAGCATTGGTTTTCCTTGGATATTTGGTGGTTCTTGATTTTGTATTCATCTTCCTTCAGTATTTGGTGGTTCTTTGTTTTGGTATTCCTTGTTCTCTGTGCATGATGCTGTTCCTTTGCCATAGTTTGCTCTGGTGATTGTGAGGGAGGGCACAGTAACTAATATTCTGGATGTGAAATGAGGCGTCTTCTCTTGGTTATAGCCTCCTGGGGTACTGCCTGGTTCATCTGCTACAAGTTTCTAGAGTCACTGAGCTAGTTTAGGGGCAAATACCATTCCAGAGTACCCCTAACTTTGAAGAATGAGTGGAAGGAGAAGCCAACTCGACCGGAGTTTTCAAATTCCATTCCCTTATGGCTGCTCTAGAACACTGTGCCCTTTCCCTACAGCCTAGCTCCCTGTTATCCATGGTCTCTGAAGCCTGACTCTTGCTCTTATTTCATATGCCTTCTGACTTTCAGGGAGTCCTCAAAATTCCAAAGCTGCTGGCAATCCTGAGGTCCAAAAATCTTCAATAATCTTTTTTTTTTTTTTTAAGATTTTTATTTATTTATTTGATAGAGATTACAAGTAGGCAGAGAGGCAGGCAGAGAGAGAGAGAGGAGGAAGCAGGCTCCCCGCTGAGCAGAAAGCCCGATGCGGGACTCGATCCCAGGACCCTGAGATCATGACCTGAGCCGAAAGCAGCGGCTTAACCCACTGAGCCACCCAGGCGCCCCAAAATCTTCAGTAATCTTGATTGGGTTTTTGTTTGTTTGTTTTTACAATTCTGTGCCTTGGTTCACCCGGCAAATTGAGATTCATACGTTAAGACTCAAAGTACATTTTCTTCTTTGACTCATAATTCTTTAACCATATTTCTTCTCTGAACTTACACAGTTTCTTGTATACACCTTTATTGCTATTTACAAGTCTGTGTCCTTTCCTACTGAACTGAATAAATGAATAAAAGATATGCTGTCCAAAGGTCTATCAAAGACACTAGTGTGCCCACTAGATTCTTTTCTTTTCTTTTTTTTTTTTTTAAGATTTTATTTATTTATTTGACAGAGAGAAATAGATGGAGAGGCAGGCAGAGAGAGAGAGAGGGAAGCAGGCTCCCTGCTGAGCAGAGAGCCCGATGCGGGACTCGATCCTAGGACCCTGAGATCATGACCTAAGCCGAAGGCAGTGGCTTAACCCACTGAGCCACCCAGGAGCCCCAGATTCTTTTCTTTATGTAGTCTTGAGAGGTGACTTACACTTCATGTCCTTTTTAGATGATAAACATTCTGATATTACTAAAATTTGAAATTTATGGTACAGTGGACCAAAAATGAAAAAAAGTTTATCTTGTCCTATGTATGAAGAAAATGATAAGGATGAACAATCCTAGGGAAAACCATTAGGATGGAAATGGCTTATTCTTAGAGAATTTTAACACTTGAGAATGATTCATTTCTAGACAAGTTTATGCTAACCCTACATTATTATTATGTATTCAATGGGAAAAGAGTAATAGAATACTGTGGGCT
Organism: Neogale vison; assembly: GCF_020171115.1. Lineage (NCBI taxonomy): Eukaryota > Metazoa > Chordata > Mammalia > Carnivora > Mustelidae > Neogale > Neogale vison. The sequence continues at coordinate 158,940,728 of NC_058097.1, forward strand.
TTGTCTGGTAGATGTGATTTGGACTCATTTGCTACTTACTGGCTTTATCAAACTGGATAAGCAACTCAAACACTCTGAGCCTGTGGGAGGGCAGTCTTCTAAAATGGCTCACCGTGCTCTCTGCCTCCTGATACTCATGCCTCTGTGTAATACTTTTTTGGAGGGTGAGGGTGGGGGATATATTCCCTATGCTTTACTTTTCATCCCTGTGACTTATAATTAGAAGTTTGTATCTCTTAATCTCCTTCACCTATTTTTCCCATTCCCCTAAAACCCCTCTTCTTGGGCAACCACCAGTTGGTTCTCTGTGTTTATGAGTCCGTTTCTGTTCTAATACTCTCTCCTCTTGGATGTGGGCTGGATCTAGTAACTTGTTTTTGGTCATTAAAAATCAATAGAAATTTAGGGGCGCCTGGGTGGCTCAGTGGTTAAAGCCTCTGCCTTTGGCTCAGGTCATGATCCCAGGGTCCTGGGATCGAGCCTTGCATCGGGCTCTCTGCTCAGCGGGGAGCCTGCTTCCTCCTCTCTCTCTGCCTACTTGTGATTTCTGTCTGTCAAATAAATAAATAAAATCTTTAAAAAAAATCAATAGAAATTCATTTCTTAACAGTTCTGGAGGCTGGGAAATCCAAGATCAAGGTGCTAACAGATTCAGTGACTGGTGAGAGCCTGCAACCTGTTTATTTAGTGACTTGCTTTTAATGGAGAGAAGACAAGGAAAGTGATAGGATAATACTTCCAAAATTAGATTGTAAAAGTTTGTGACTTCTGTCTCACTGGCTGGCACTCTCTCACTTGCTCACTTTGATGAAGCCAGCTAGCATGTTGTAAGCAGCCCTATAGAAAGGTCCATGTGTTAAAAAGCTGAGGGCAGCCTCCCACTCAGTCCAACAGCCTGTGAAAAACTGAACCCTGCCAACATGAGTGAGTTTGGAAGGGATGCTTCCCCATCGAACCCCTGACATGACTGTAGCCCTGGCCAGTAACTTCACTGCAGCCTGTGGAAGACTGAAGCAAAGTCTGAAGCTAAGCTATACCTAGATTCCTGACTTAAAGAAATTGTGAGGTAATCATTTATTATATAGCAGATAATGCAAAGCCCTAGCTTCCTCATCTCTAAAAATGGCGTTGATAGCATACCTCACAGAGGTATCATAATTAAATGAAATAATATATGTAAAGCATTTGGCATCTAATATATATTTTGGGGGTGGAGTGGGATGGGGGGATGGGGTAACTGGGTGATGGGTATTAAGAAGGGCACACGTGATGTGCACTGGATGTTACACACAACTAATGAATCACTGATTACTACATCAAAAACTAATGATGTACTATATGTTGGCTAATTGTACATAATTAAAAAAAGAAAAGATTTAAAAAAAGTCCTATAGTTGAAGATCTCTGGAAAATTGACCTATAATACACACCATCCTCTTAAAATTATACAATGCATGTAAGAGCCAAAATCCTGCTATAAAAACAGCAAAATTTTAAATCCTTAAAAATATATATATATATTTACATATATATATATATATATATACACACTTTATTTATTTATTTTACCACCATTAAGTTTTGGGTTATTTATTGTGCAGGAATAGTAACCAGGACATTACTCATACCCTTGTGATAAACATTTCATAAAATATGTGTGAAATACTTAGAAGAGTGTCTAGCGTATGTTAACATTTACTAAGTATTAGGACTTACTCTCCAGGTTAGATACTATTACAGCACTAGAATGCAAACTTTCAACTTATGTTTCCCTTTTAAAAATTTGAAAAACTATTGTCCTAAACTTTTTTCCTCCCATTTCTGCCATATATTCTTTTTTCAAAAAATTAAATTCAATTAATTAACATGTATTCAGAGGTACAGGTCAGTGATTCATCAGTCTTATATAATACCCAATGCTCATTACATCACATGCCCTCCTCAATGTCTATTACCCAGTTACCCCATCCCTCCACCACCTTCCCCTCCAGCAAACCTCAGTTTATTTCCTATGATTAAGAGTCTGATGTGGTTTGTCTCCCTCTCTGGTTTCAATTTGTTTTCTTTTTACCTCTCTTCCCCTATGATCCTGTTTTGTTTCTTAAATTCCACGTATCAGTGAGATCATATGATAATTTTCTTTCTCTGGTTGACTTATTTCGCTTAATATAATACTCTCTAGTTCCATCCACACCATTTGCAAATAGCAAGATTTCACTTTTTTGATGGTTGAGTAATATTCCATTGTGTATATATACACCACATCTTCTTTACCCCTTCATGTCAATAGACATGTGGGCTCTTTCCATAGTTTGGCTATCGTGGACATTGTTGCTATAAACATTGGGGTGCAGGTGTCCCTTCAGATCACTACATTTGTATCTTTGGCGTAAATCCCTAGTAATGCAGTTGCTGGGTTGTAGGGTAGCTCTACTTTCAACTTTTTGAGGAAACTCCATACTGTTTTCCAGAGTGGCTGCACCAGCCTGCATTCCAATCAATAGTAAAAGAGGGTTCCTTTCTCCAGATCCTTGCCAACACGTGACTTTAACTGATTTTAGCCATTTTGACTGGTGTGATAATAGATACATTTAAAAAGGTAACTATTAACTCAAGCCCACTAAATTTTATCTCTACCAGGTAATGTCTTGTTATAACACTACTTACATTAAAATAATGATTTTTTAAAAAATGCTATAGCATTTTATAGTGGTTCTACATACATATCTTATTTCTCAGAGTAGGAACCTGATTAAAACTGTGGCATAAGAAATACATGGTTTCAATCCTGGGTTTCTGCCACAGAGTTCCTAAAACTCAGGAAGTTTTTTGTCCTTCATTAGGAGTCCCTTCTCAGTTTATGTTAAGGAAGTAACTTAGATAGGGCCCCCAGATAGCCTCTGGATGGGGCTGGTCACCAGAAAGACCTAGTAGTCAAAAGATTGGAACTTTCACACCCACCCACTGACCTCTGGGAAGGGAGAAGTAGGGGAAGGCTACAGATTAACTCTCTGTAAAAACTTGTGAACAAACTGAGCTTCTGGGTAAGTAAACACATTAAGGTGTGGGGAGAATGGGCTGTGCAAGAGAGCCTGGAAGCTCCTTGCTCCAACCCTGTGCATCTCTTCCATCTGGCCGTTCCTTACTTATATCCTTCTATAATAAACTGGTAAAGGTAAGTAAATGTTTCTCTGAGCTCTGTGAGCAGCTCTAGCAAAGTAATTTGAACTGGAGGAGAGGGTGGGAATATATGATCTTTAGCCAGCTGCTAGGTTGACAACCTGGACTTGCTATTGGTGTCTGAAGATCCGTCTTGTAGGACTGAGCTCTTAACTGTGGAATCTAACACACTATCTCCATGAGTAGAGCCACGGTTGTTTCAGTGTTTGACTGGCTAAATATTAGATAAATGCTCCATGAATACACCAAACAATTCTTCAGTGGTTTTCATAACAGGGTTTAAGAAAATAAAGTTTGAACTTCAGGCCTTTCTTTCATAAGCTCTATTCATCTCTCATTTTGGCAGAGTTTAGTTGATAAAAGTCTGCTTTTTTAGAGTACAAAATTAAGTGAAACAGGTACGATTTATTGGTGTCGCACTATTTAAGGAGTGCTGGACTTATTAGATGATTTCAGGAACACTGAGAACCTCCTAAGTGGTAATCAATTTACTATAAAATTAGTAAGACTCAGAACTTCAAGTTCACAACAGACTAGAGCTCCGTCTGTATTGTACCTGACTTGACACTGAAGCCTTGAGAGTACCTGGTTTTCTAGAACAAGTGCAAAGTTTGTCAGAAAAAAATTTCTTTCCAAAGCTTTCCGGGAAAGGGATATTGGCTTAGTTCCCAATGACAGCTGTCTGGTCAATTTATGGTGCTTTGATAGACCATATTTATATTTAAAAGCTGGAATGGGTACTTGAAAGTCAATTGCTGTTAAGGTAGACCTGTTCTAGAGTGATCTTTACTGCTGCCTCCTTAAATAGGTGCTTGGGAAGGGGAAAAAGAGTGAATGAATGAATGTTGCTGAGTGAACATGGGAGCTTCCAAAAGTATTTGAGGCTTTGACAATATACATGACTTCCTAATTCTTTTAAAAGATGATGTCTAACCTTTTCATTTATGTAGAATAAAAATTTGCATTTTAAAGGGCCTTCTGTAAACCCAAAGTACTCTATGTTAGCAATTAATTATTCCATAGCTGTATCATGGTTATATAACCTACCACAGAATTGCTTAACACTTATGAAGTGCTTGGGAAATTGACATCAAGAGTGATCTTTAAAAAAATAATTTCTTTTAAAATCGTCTCTATATCCAATGTGGGACTTGAACTCACCACCCCAAGATCAAGAGTTGCATGCTCCACCACCGAGCCAGCCTGCTGACCCCAGAGTGACTTTTTTTTTTTTTAAAGAGGGAAGGAGAGAGCATGCGTACGCAAGAGTGGGAGGGCATAGGGAAATGGCAACAAGACAATCTTAAGCGGGCTCCACACTCAGAACAGAGCCCAATCTTGGGCTCTATCTCACCACCCTGAGATCATGAGCTGAGCCAAAATCAGGATTTGGATGCTTAAATGACTGAGCCATCCAGGTGTCCTCCAACAGTGGTTTTTTAAAGTATTGTTTTTGGAGGCACCTTGCTGGCCCAGTCAGAAGAGCATGTGACTCGATCTTGGGAGTTGTGAGCTCAAGCCCTGCATTGGGTGTAGAGATTACTTAAATTAATAAAACTTTAAAAATAGAATATAGTTTTTGTAGCATGGTGAAAAGCCTTGGAACAAAATCTTATTCTGTTATTCCCAAACCAATTCAGTGCTCTATCATTAAGACTAGAGTTTCCCTGCATATTTTGGGCAGGGAGGTAGGCGCTACTTCTTTATAAGAAATCCTAAAATCATCTGGTGGAAGGAGTTCAAAATTAAGTTTAAAAATAATTCCAACAGTGAAATTCCCAAGGGTGAGTCCCTTTTGCTCTTCTACCAAAAATTCTGGAAGTCTCTTCCTTGAGGGACGGGGAAAGGTGACAGCAAAAAGGACATAGTGGTAGCATGAAGAGTTTACTAGATGAGACTTAAAGACCTAATATCATCTCTTCACACAATAAAAACATATTTAAGGCCAAATCTGTGCACTTTTATACATCATGGACCTTTGTTTGATTAATGCATTACACTTATGACAAAATATTATCACCATTAAATTTTACATGCTTCCAAATTTAGATAGTTGGCAAATTTGTGCCAGAAAACCTAGCATGGAGTTATATGGGATGAAAAGAAGTCTGACATATGTTCCCTGGTTTCAAGACTGGAAATGGAGAATCCTTCAACAAATACATACATTTTCTAAAGGGGTCTCTAAAGTCCTGGGTCTCCTCGGAAGTATATTAAGTGCCCAGTATCACCTAACTTTGAGCTCTTCGAAAGATAGGGTCCTACAGAATGGATATTGTCTATACTAATGATGACAACAGCTCTTCCCTCAGTGCCCTCTGACATATTTACAAATACCCCTTGGAGATGATAACCTAACTCCAACCCCTTCTCCTGTTTGAGAACCACAGTGGCTTCCCATTGTACTTGAAATAAAATCCATACTCCTTATACTGGCCTCTAATAACCTAAGAAATCGGATTCATTCCTACATCTTTGACTTCCATCATGCTCATGGTGCTCTTTATTCCATACATTCTAATCTTTCTGTTCTTCAAACATACCAACCTCTTTCTGATACAGGGTGATTGCATTTGCTTTCTCTCCATCTGGAATATTCTTCTCCCAATCCTTCATTTGAAAGGCTCCTTATCGCTCAGACTTCAGCTCAAATGTTACTTTCTTTAAGACTTCTCAGATTAACTCAGTTAATACTCTTATTAAACTTAAAAAAAATCATACCATATTTACCAGGGTTTTCAACAAATTAAAGGAAAAATAAACAAGTTTGTTCTCAAGTTAATTTCTAATTTAAAGCACATACCTGATTCACGACTAGCCTAATCTTAGCTAGTAAGTAAAATACATTTATCAAGCTGTCCCACTGAGAGAAATAAATGGCATTTGATGATACCTAATAATGTCAATATATGCATGGATTTTGTTTCTCATCTATAAAATGCTACCCATGGCAGAATTCTGAATGATAAAACTATGGTAGATGGCTAAATAACAAGAGATCAGGCTATCCGTTTGGGATGGCACTCATCATTGTGGTTAAGGTGACCAATAAATTCTAGTTTTATATTGCTTTCCCTTTAGACTACTATGTTACAATGATTGTGCCAATATTAATAGAAAATCCAATGAAACTATCTTAAACAATAAAGGGCATTTATTAGCCTACATAACAAAAAAATTACAGGCAGGATAGTGATGAAGCATGGTTCAGTCAGGGTTCTGGTTTAATTTCTTACTATGTTACTGGCTCTCCCGTCTTCTATGTGTTGGGTTTATCTTTGGGCTAGAGAGATGCAATTTTAGGTCTCCCAAGTACATAGGACCTTTATTAACTGAGGATACATCTTTTCTCAAAGTCCTTATAATAAACAATCTCCCTTGCTTTTCACTAGACTGTACTGGGTCCCAGGATACTCTGAACCAATTCCTGCGGTCAGAGTAATACTATGCCTTAATAAACTTTGATCCAGGCTTCTGAACAATTTTCGTAAGTGCAATGGCATTACACTGACCAATGTTTTTCAAATGGTGGACCGTAACCCAAGAATGCATCATGAAATTAATATTTGGGTCCTAATCATCATTTAAAAGATTAAATAGATTTGAGATTGCATTGCACATATACTATTTTATGAAACTGGTGCTCACACATACACATCTGGATCATAATGTAAAATCTGTTTCTTATGAATTGGGGTAAAAAAATGTTTGAAAGCCACCATCTTAGGCAAAGCAGGTTCACTCCCTAAACTGTAGTGGAGTTAGTTAGCTCTCGCTTAAGTACACTGATTATGTAAGGAAAAAATGGATACCTGAAAGAAAACTGATACAGTTTGGAAGAGAAAAATAGATGCTGGGGATAGCAATTTCTATTGCAGCCTGTCTGACAATTATTTAATCTATACTGGATCCCAATACAGTCATAACCAAGCATATTTTAATTCTTCCAATGTTTTCTCAATTTCAAAGTATACCTCCCTTCCAAAAAAAGCACTTCATTCCCTTCCCAGTTAAGTTTCCATGGTGGGGCAATATATAAATTTTTATCATTTGGTTGGTAGAAAGTATTATGGCTAAAGATTCATTGAAAAGCTTGGCTTCTCCATCACAAAGGATGAATACCCAACTTTTGTATGAACATGGACGGGATTGGAAGAGATTATGCTGAGTGAAATAAGTCAAGCAGAGAAAGTCAATTATCATATGGCTTCACTTATTTGTGGAGCATAACAAATAACATGGAGGACATAGGGAGATGGAGAGGAGAAGGGAGTTGAGGGAAATTGGAAAGGGGAGATGAACCATGAGAGACTATAGACTCTGAAAAATAGTCTGGGGGTTTTGAAGGGGCAGGGGGGGTGGGAGGTTGGGGGAGTCAGGTGGTGCGTATTATGGAGGGCACATATGGCATGGAGCACTGGGTGTGGTGCATAAACAATGAATTCTGTTACGCTGAAAAGAAATAAAAAAAAAAGTATAACTGTAAAAAAAAAAAAAAAAAGCTTGGCTTCTAGGGAAAAAAAACCCATATTCCAAATAACTGAGCAAATCTTTGAGGCTTAAATTTAGATCCTATTTGACAAGAACTTTAGAGCTCATTTTAATCAAAAACTAAGGACTACAGAGGATGAACTTTTCTAAGGTAGTTAATTAGTTGCAGAACCCAAGTCTCTTGACACCTGCTTTAGAATTCTTTCCATTGTACTAATTAATAGTGTAGCTATACCAACTTTAAAAAAGTGAAAGTACTGAACATGAATAAATTCCAGAGGCACCTGGATTTACACTGCTGAGAGATTCTTTCAAGAATTGTAGATAAATTATATTTTTGGAAGTAATACTCCATTTTTAGGGAAACATGGGAGCTTACTTACAAAATGTCACTTCTGTAGTCTTTGATAGGCAAAGAATAGTTATTGCTTTGCATTGTTAAGGCAGCCAAAGAACTTTAAAGCTGATTTTTATAATGTTACAGTATAAATTGTATTTCACTTAATACTTTAACAGGGAATTCAATCACTGAGCACTTTTTGTACGATTAGAAACTTACTAAGTTCTATGAATGATTCTAAAGAAGTCCTAGAAACAAAAAATGACAATCAGTGGATTTATATGTGTGTGGTACTAGGAAGCAATCCTCATTAAGAAATCAAGGCAATTTCAATTACCTTAATTTTCATTACTAGTATTTTTTTAAGTAAACTGTATGGCCAATGTGGTATTCAGACTCATGACCCTGAGACAGAGTCACATTCTCTACTGACTTAGCCACGTAGGAACCCTACAATTTCAGTTACTTTAGATTCAAAGTGGAAAAGTCCTTTTGGGTTAGATAGCACTAGGTGAACTATGTTTCATGCATAGGCAGAAAGGTTAGCTGTCATCTGAAGATGCCCTAAGAGTCTTTTTTTTAGTCCCCAAATCTCTTCCTTTCTTGGGTGAAAGGATTTATGAGACTTCCCTCTAGCTCCAGAAAGAGCCTCTAGTATCTGGAGTCTTAGGGAGTATTAACAGTGCTCAAGATTTGCTTTGCTTTTATTTAAGAAAGGCAAAGTCTGAAGGGTAGGTAGGGTTTAAATATGAAGGATAAGTGGGGCGCCTGGGTGGCTCAGTGGGTTAAGCCGCTGCCTTCGGCTCAGGTCATGATCCCGGGGTCCTGGGATCGAGTCCCACATGGGGCTCTCTGCTCAGCGGGGGCCCTGCTTCCCTCTCTCTCTTTCTGCCTGCCTCTCTGTCTACTTGTGATCTCTGTCAAATAAACAGAAAAATCTTTAAAAAAAAAATATGAAGGATAAGAATCTTCTGTTCTGGGATTCAGTTATGGTACCTACGGTAGGTTAGGGTAATAAAGAAGTTGCTGTCTGGAACTACATTTGCCCATCATCCAACAGGTCCCAGGCCCACCTTCAGGTGTTAAAAGTCCACTCTCAACTAGCCATACATGGTATCCATAGGTTAGCCTGAGAGGTTACAGAACAGATGAGAAATTGGCATCGAGAATCAAGTTGAGTAGGGTTGAAAATAAAGTGGTCTATTATCAGATAGCAGGGTCCCAGTCAACAGACTTGGGTTTAATGCAAGGATCTAGACCCTCAGAGAAGGAGGTTCCAAGTAAAGAACCGGAAAGAAAGAGAGGTATTATATCTCAAGAGGATGATACCCTGAATAAATAACTTAAGGGCTCAGGTTTCAGTAATCACGAGTCTCATTATCAAACTTGAGGTATCAGCCAGACAGGGATATTACGGCATTATGTGTGCCTCTCAAATTAGGGTAGATTTAATTCTAGGATTAGTTGACAAAAAGTACTGCATGTAAGACCAATTATGAATCTTTCTTGAGAATAATTTTCCTTGACGGCAACTTAATCCCTATTTTTAGACAGTTTTATATTAAAGTAAGCAGTCATATTTTGAAGTAGACAGCTAATTTTAGATGAATCTGGAGAATACAATATAGGATTTCAAAGAAATGTCCAGACTTTAGGAGGGAGTTTTAGCTATGCTCCAAAGTCACTGTTTGATGCTCTTTATAAAGTTTGAAAGGCAATGACCATAAAAAGTACCTTCTATGGGAAAACACTGTTCTTTGTTTTGTTTTGTTTAGTAGGCTCTACATCCAATGTGCGCCTTGAATTCACAGACCCTGAAATCGAGAATTATATGCTGTGCTGACTCAACCGGTCAGGGACCCCCACATTTTAAATTACATTCTGCTACTTCATGTGTGACCTTAGGCAAATTCAAAAATTACTTAATCCCACAGGATTGCTATAAAGATTACTGAGAATATACAAGCATCCAGTAAGATAAAATGGGTGATTAATAATGTGACAAAACCTGGGCTAGAAATGCTTAATCTTGCTGCCTTAGCTTAGGTCAGGTCCCATGGACTGGAGGACTGTTAAGATGCCGGAGAACAAAAACCCAGACTAGAAGTGAAGGTGTAAGTCAAGTTTAAACTGGACATGATTGGATATAGAAGAGAACCAATATACACTGTGTATCTTTTCCTATGACCTGTTAGGAATTTTAGATACATACTCATTTAATCCTATTAATAACCCTCAAAGAAGGCATAATTTTACAGATGTGAAAATTGAGGAACAGGAAGGCCCAAACTACCCAATGTTAAATAGCTAGCTATGCAGAGAAGCAAGTCCCCCAATGTAGTCATGCTACCACATTCTGCTTTGTGAGGGGAGGTCCTTCTACTCTCCAAAATGAAAACTGGGTTTGAATAAGTGAGATTAAATATATACTAGCTACCTACATAGGAGAAACACAAAATATAAGACACTGAGCTGGTGACCTGAGATATGTTATGTGATGCAGAGATCGTAGGGATAGCAAAGTCAGACCTCCTTCATAGAATTCTAAGGATAAACTGATACGGGTTTCATATCTAATTACTTTCTTTAAGTACAGTAAAACCTCATTAGTCTACAGTATATGGAATTTAAAATACTCTACATAGGAACTGAGAAACAATGAAAATATCTGGTAACATTCTTCAAACTTCCCTCCCCCAATAGCTGAGCTTGGATCAAAGATGTGATATTATTTAGTGACTTCTGCCTAATGACCTGAATTCTAGGTAAAAGAATAAATGAGCCAAAACCACAAAGTGTAACTAACATTCTCTACAATGCAGATATACAAATATAAACTACCATATCCTATTCCATTTTTTGTTGATTCACCATAATTTTTTCCTTTACTGGGAATTTTACTTTAATAAGGCCTTTTGCTAGGCAATGGACACACAGAGCTGAGTAAGACCTTGTAAGAGCTTAGTCCATTTAACACTGGGAATCATGAGGCCACCAAGAGTTCACAACTGGGACACCACAAAAAATAGGGCCAAAACAGAAAGACATAGAGAATCAAAGTACCAATGATTAATTAGGTCAAACTATTCAAAAGCAAATAGGAGTCTGTCAGGAAGCAAAGGGAAGGAATATTTTTTGAGACCTGAAAGCACGCAACAGTGTGATGTGTTCAGGGAATGGCAAGGCATTCCATGTGATTGGAGAGCTGGGGGTTTGGCAGGATTCATAGTGATTAGATCCTAAAGAGATACATTATGCTAAGACATATACATTAAGTCTTGTGGATCAACCTTTCCCACAGTTAAGACCATGGATTCTTTGAAATCACAATGTGAAGAAGAAATACCAATAATAATACATACTTAAAACTTCTGATTCTTTAGCTTAAAATCTAAGAAGTATAAAAAATATGAATCATTTTATTTAAAACCCCGAAATAGCAGAGATGAAATCATCTTTTATTTTCATCTTATATTTGGTTATCAAGAGACATGCAAAACCCTCTTAATTTTAATGAGAACAGTGTTTTTGTGTCTTTTTATCACATATCCGCTTAATATTAGGTGTAATGTTGCTAAGTCGAATCCGCATATGAGGTGCAGCATCAAGTCTTTTCCTGTATTTCGTTTTTGTTGCGGCATAATATGAAAATCCCGTTTCACACAGGTGCATTGTAGCAAAAGGAAGAAGTACACGAACCGCACGCCTCGCAATGCTTGGGTACTCCTGAATTAGGCTACTCCAAAAGTCATTTAGTGAAAGTTCACTGAAATTTTGTTTCACTTGAGAATCAGATGTTAAATCAATCAGGCTCTCATAGTCCCGTGCTACTAATGAGACTGGCTTAACAGTTACTGTAAATGGATTTCTAACCCAAGTGTTATTGTCATTTGTTACAGGAAAATATTTTAACAGAGTAGAGCGCAAACCCCTTAGGTGCTGCACAATGGCACTACAAGTATCTTTATCGACTGTAGAATTAATTTCAGTCAAAAAGTCACTGAGTGTAGGAAAACAATCAAAATTTTCTTCTTCTACAGATGAAGCCCAAAACTCTAATTTTCTTAACAATGATGACATTTTATCAAAAACTGTAAAAACTGTTACATTTTTTCCTTGCATTGATAGATTAACCTCATTTAATTTAGTAAAAATATCTGCAAGATATGCAAGTCTTAGCAGCCAAGATGAATTTGTTAAACAATCAGATAGTCGAAAAGCAGAATCCATGAAAACCAATAGTTCACGACGAAGCTCAAAAAGTCTTACAAGAACTTTACCTCGGGAAAGCCACCTCACCTCTGTATTCAGAAGAAGCGCTGTGTGCTGGGCACCCATTTCCTCACATAAAATTTTTAGTAGCCTGGATTGATGTGGTCGAGCTTTAATGTAATTGATGATTTGTACTGCCTGATCTAGCACATTTTTCAGAGATGCAGGCATTATTTTAACCGCTAGTGCATGTCTATATAATAGGCAGTGACTACTGGTGCTTTCGGGAGCCACATATTTTATCAAGGTGACAGCCTCAGCAATTTTCCCGTCCATTGCCCTAGAAGCATCGCTACAAACATCAACACATTTTTCCCATTCAATTTCATGTTTCTGCATAAAACTGTTGATGCAGTTGAATATTTCTTCACCAGTAGCATTACTTTGCAAAGATTCACATAAGAGTAGGTCTTCCTCAATAGATTTATTAAACCTATAACGAACAAACACAAGCAGCACAGCCAGTCCTGACACATCAGCTGATTCATCTAGCTGCAGTGAAAACCCATCACAAATTTTCAGTCTACAAACAAGCTCTTCTTCAATGTCAGCAGCAAGATCCTTAATTCGACGTGCAACAGTACTATTTGATAGTTGTACTGCATCTATTTTTTTACTGTATTGTTCATCAAACATTCGCATCACAACATCTTTTGCACAAGGCTTGATAAGCAATTCTCCAATAGTATGAGCCTCTCCACTCAGGGCTATATGGTAACTTACATTGTATGATGCCTCTGTAGCACTTTCATTATCTGTATTGACAATTTTAGGTGTTGGAGGTTTGTTATTTTCAGGTGAATCAAGATGTTGCTTGAAAAAGCTTATGTCTTTGTCTTTGTAGGCAGCATGTTTAGTTTCCAAATGTCTTCGAAGTTTACTAGGGGCCAAAGAACTATTTGATAAAATTTTCTTACATAACACACACTGAGCATGAGGTGCATCTCTATTTCCAAAGTAAGTAAATCCAAAAGACAAATAACTTTCATCATATTTTCTTCTTTTTGGTTTCTTACTAAATGTTGTTATTTTGTTGGAATTGGAAATAAATTTGACCCTGGAAAGCTCACCTTCTGATTTTTTAGAAACTGAAGGCTGCAACTGTTCATCCTCGCTTTGTAATATTCCAACCTTTTGATCATTTGATTCAGACACAATTTGGTAACAAAAAGATTCTACTTCTTGTTTAAGACTTCCTTGTTTCAACAACAGATCCATAGGCAATGTGTTTGTGGTACAAAACATGGTTAAACATTGAGTATCACAAATGTGTTGAAATTATACAACAGGATACACAGAAGATGAGCAATCATCAAAGAGATGATACAGAGCAACACATCAGTTAATTTGTAAATGCTGCCTATGCATCAATGCGCAGATGGAACATCACATGTTCGTGTATCAGGTGATTTCTCATGCGACTTCCTGGTGCTCTCAGGTATGGCACACCTTTTCTTAAACGTAGATTATCACATAAAAATAAAGCTATAGAAATGAGTTTAGTAGTCTTAAACTTATATTTGAAAATAAAGTATGAAGAAAACGATTGTTAGCATTGATCTTTTTCTCAGAACACTTATTAACGTAGAGAGTATTAATGTTCTATAAAACACATCTTGGGAACCACTGGGGTAAGAAATAATGAAGAGTTGGTAAGTATATTTTTAACGAAGGGTCCTTGAGGAATACGTCCCACGGCAGGGGTTGGCAAACTTTTTCTGTAAAGAGCAATACAGTAAATATTTTTGACTTTATGGGCCATATGGTCTTTGCTGCAACTATTCAACCTTGTAGTTGCAGCATGGTAGCAGACATAGAAAATACAAAAAGAATGGACACACCTGTGGTCCAGTAAATCTCTATTTACAAAAACAGACAGCATGGGCCATAATTTACCAACTCCTCATGGCATATAGCTTTTAGCTTCTGGATACTTACTGCCACTAGATACATTCACTATGGATATTATTATACATCTGAAGCCTCCTACCAGGACTAGTGACTATCTTGATAAACTATATTAAAGACACACAAACGCAGTTCAAACTTTTGCAAGACACCGAATTCTGTATCCTAAATACTGTGCTAACACTGAAAAATACAATGTAGACCAAAAGTTAACTACTAATTCTCTGGAATTAAAATCACATAAATATTTATATCATCCAAATTAATACCCATTGAAAGTAATGTATATTTTACTGATTATTCTATAATAGTACATTCTGTTATACTATAGGTGAAGACTTTACCAGGACCTAAAAAAATAAACTCTTATTTTAATAGGTTTATTCCTCATACAGTTTTAAAAATCATAATTAAAAGAAGGGTAATGCAAATTTTAAATCCTTTAAAGATAACTAGTAACTTTGCAGGCTAAGGCATACATATTTAGTGTATATCCAAATATATCTGCTTTTGATTCCTATTTTATGATTTGGCTACAGCGTAAGCTTTGAGTTTTCATGTCACATCCTACAGCAAATGGTTTTCCTATTAATAGCTAGATGGTAAGATACCTGAAATGAGGAGTATTCCTTTTTGCAATCACACTCTCCACCTTGGTAGCTTGACATGCAGACTCTTCAAAAGAATAAAATTAAGGGATGGGGTGGAAAGGGAGTAACCAAAAGCCTAGAATGAGAAAAATTAAAATTAGACACTGTAAAAGCAGAACTAACTATAAACCCCTAAGATGATCCTTCATTACAATTTATTTTAGATCCAGGCAAATGATTCTTCACTGCAATGCAGTGGACTGAAAACAGAAGAAGCCTAGCACAGTAAAAATGCTAATATTTTCATCTCACTTAATACTCTTGTT
Source organism: Neogale vison (assembly GCF_020171115.1). Lineage (NCBI taxonomy): Eukaryota > Metazoa > Chordata > Mammalia > Carnivora > Mustelidae > Neogale > Neogale vison. The sequence continues at coordinate 158,955,835 of NC_058097.1, forward strand.
CTTTCATCGTTTTGAGACACCCTCCCAATCACTGACTTCACAGAAGCACGTAACACTTTCAAAAACTAAATCTAACTTTTAAAAGTGGTCACATTTTAATGTCTCTAAAACCAAGCATTGAAAGTAATCTAAAATAGAGTTATACCGGGAAGTGTTGTATGAAGTACACATTTTTGCTATAACCATTTTTGTCCCCTGAACCAATTTCCTGTTAGGTTACTAATGTTTATAGAATGATCGTTGTTTTACTATGCTTGTAACTGCTAGATCCCTCATATAGATTATCTCATTTAATCCTTAAACTCGAGAGTCAGGGACTAGTATTGACCAAATTTAAGAGATGAACTAATAGACTGAGAAGTCATCTGCTAACTTAATACATCTTGTAAGTGAATAACTAAGAATAGAACCCAAAAAGTTGGCGCTGCAGAGCCCACGCACCTAGCCATTCCTTGTGTGTGCCTGAATAAATTTCCCAAGCACTAACGGGTGGCAGAGAGAAATTGATTACAACTGCCAGACAGTCGAGGGTTTCAAACTGCAGCAGCAGAAAGCCCTACTCCATTACTGGGAGCAAAAGAGCAGTAGATTCTCATTTCCACAACCCGATTTTAATTTAACACCAGAGAACTTCGTGGAGCTGCTGCTTGGGGTTAGAAGCCCTCTCCCTGGCTACCCGAGGAGGGCACAATGGAGTAAGAAGCTTTGTTTTCCTCAAGGAAGGCCTCATCCCCACCTCTTCTAGAGGTGCTTTCCCGAATCTCTCGAGGACAAAGAGTCTAGGCTCCCTCGAGAGTCAAGTTTCTATTCCATTACCCGAAAAGGCTGGCAGGGGCTGGGGGGTGGGGAGAAACCCTGTTCTTTTGTCTCTTCTCTGGGTTAAACTGACAGGTAACACCATCCCTTCACCCCCACCTTCGGGCTGTTCCAGCTATGAACACCACCCTCAGGGATAGGAGGGCCGGGTTAAGAGTGCAGTCCAGTCAGAAAGACCCAGGCAAAGGTGGGGGCGGTTGCCCTTTCCAGCACCTACATGCTTCTTTAAACGGTCACTTCGATGTGCTGCCTGGGCCAGCTACGCCTCCTTGTCACAGGTGCGCGCTGCCAGCAGACCCGCCACATCTGGGGGCTCGCCCACCCTCGCCTCCAAAACTCTTCTCTCGCGTCCCCGGGCGGTTTCCTCAGCACCCAACACTATCTCTCTACGTCACCTCCATCAGTGATGGAGACCGGTCTTCGCTGCGGCTGGGCTGCTGGGCTGCGCCGCGGTCCCCAGCTGAGTCTGCGGCCGCCATTTTAAACAGCTCAAGGCAGCGGCCATTTCAGAGCGCACCGCTCAGCCGCCGTGGCGGCTCTGGTCCTCACCTTCACCGAGGCCTGAACAGGGTCAAGAGCCAGTCGTCGCGGACTGGGAGGGGAGAGGAAGGGAGGGGGGAATGAAAAACAAAACAGAGGGAGGAAGGATTCGGGGACAGGGTGATGCTCTCAGCTCAGGGATACCGCCTATGCCACCTCCATAGAGATCCGGTTCGCGGCTGGCGCGGTCGTTCCTCTGAAGATAAATTTAGCACTCGAGCAGACGAACTTACAGTCTCCACGAGCGGCTCCTCTGCCGCCCAATCAGCTCCAGAGCTGCTCTCCGCCACAAATCCACGCGGAGCAGTGGGGCGGGACCAAAGGAAAGGACCAAGCTCGGTTGATGCGCGCCCCGGAGCCCGCCGCGGTGCTGGGTTCGGGCGAGCGGGGAGTCTTAGCTGGTGCAGGACGTGAAGCGATTGTTTTCAAACTTCCCTGGGTTCCTTGTAGCCCGGTTGCTTGTTTAGAATGCAGGTTCCCGGGTACTGCCAGACAGAGTTAGTTGTCCCATGAGGCTGGACTGGCCTCCAGGAATCTGGATGCTTGTAGCACTGGCGTTCTGCCCAAGCGGCGGTGATTTGTGTGATTCGCAGTTAGCCCTAGGAGCGCGCGGACCCGCGACTGCGGCTGCCTTCACGACCTCTTTGTTTTCCGAGCCGCACCCTAGGCTCAGGTTTCGCAGCCGCCCCGTCTCTCCCTGGTTTTCCTTCTGGAGTGGGGCAGGAGACGCTTTCTCCTTTCCCCGTCCTTCCCGACGCTGCTGTGTAGGGGGCTCTCAGGCCAGCTGAGCCTTGCGCCGGAGCTCTCGGGTGACCCCGGATGCAATCGGGGCCGTTGTGTAGGAGTGTGTAGGGATAGCGGCGTCTCCGCTGTGTCCTACGGCGGGTCGCTTAGCACCCTCCGGGAGGGGGCTTTACGCCGCCTGCACGCGCCGGCCAGCCGCAGGACTACACCGTCTGCTCTCTGCCGCATTCGGGCGCTTGAAGCCTGCTGCTCTCCCACGCCCCTCCGCTGTTAGGAAAGACAGCATAGCAGAGGTTGCGGGCTGTGTTATTTCTCCCTTGGCGAGACCAGGAGCTGGGTTTTCCAAATTGGCCCCTTAAAATATATACGCGTCTAGGGGTAATTTGTTTAAGTACGAGTAGCATTGAACACTAGGTCCCACTGTAATATTTTTGCCTTTGTCGGCCCCTGAAAATAGCTAAGTGAATATTGGGGCATTTTTTAAAAAAAAGATTGTATTTATTTACTTGACAGATCACAAGTAGGCAGAGAGGCAGGCAGAGAGAGAGGAGGAAGTAGGCTCCCCGCTGAGCGGAGAGCCCTATGCGGGGCCCGATCCCACGACGCTGGGATCATGACCTGAGCCAAAGGCAGAGGCTTTAACCCACTGAACCACCCAGGTGCCCCTGGGGTCATGTTTTCAGGCACTGCTCTCAAAGACAAAATCCCCGGCTTGTGGTCAAAAGCAAGGGCAGCTTCTGTTTTTCTTTTCTTTAATTTTTTTTTTTTTAAGATTTTTACTTATTCATTTGATAGACAGAGAGAGATCACAAGTAGGCAGAGAGGCAGGCAGAGAGAGAGGGGGAAGCGGGCTCTCTGCTGAGCAGAGAGCCCGATGTGGGGCTCGATCCCAGGACCCTGAAATCACAACCTGAGCTGAAGGCAGAGGCCTAAACCACTGAGCCACCCAGGTGCCCCAGCTTCTGTTTTTCTTAAACACGCTTCTTCCATATGTGAACAAATCTCTTAGGCGTAGGAAGAAGCCTACCCCTTAAAATTTTCAGGAGGACAGTATAGATGATCTCCCTGGACGATAATAGAAGAAAGCATTTGGTCCTAAATATTTTTAAGCCAATTCAGCGCCTTCAAATTTTTAACCTATAATAAGCTGTCCGTGTATCTTCATTATTAAAAAAAATTATTTCTGTGAAATCAAATAATCAAAGTTTCAAGTTTGAACTTCATGGTCAAAGGTAGGATGGGAATCAGGGACACCTCGGGCTCAGTCGGTAAGTGGCTTTCTTTGGCTCAGGTCATGATCCCAGCGTCTTGGGAGCGATTCTTGTATTGGGCTCCCTGCTCTCTGCCTGCCGCTCTGCCAACTTGTGCTCTCTCTCTCAAATAAAAAAAATAAGATCTTAAAAAAAAAAAAAAGGTGGGAATCATTTTTGGGAAGGGCGATGCAGGTCTATTTTAAGAGCAAAGAGTTTCCTTTTGTCATTGCAGGAGTTGTCTAACTCGATAATAATATTGGAAGAGTATCCCATAATTTCATATGTTTTATATTTCAGAATAAACTTTTACATATAAGTTCTTCATTTAATCTTCACATCTGGTTTCCATCTTCAAGAACTGAGAAAATCTAAAACATTCAGTTGATGGGAAAAATAGCGCTTAAACAAGTTCAACTAAAGTCTAGGACTTAACCTATGTCTTAAACATCTGAAGAGTCTGATAATTAAGGACTTGAAACATAAGAGTTTTTTTCTGTAATTGCTTAGTCAATAAATTATCATGTAATGTGGGTCGATGAGTCAGGTTAGTATATATATAAACAATGTAGTACTCAGACCAATAATGATAATAGCTAACATTTACTGAGTACATAGTACAAGCCAGCGGCTGTTCTACACATTTTTTAAGGTTAATTAACTCATTTACTCTTCACACACAACAACCCTATCAGATGATTGTTCCTATTTTACAGATAAGGAAATTGAGCAGATTGATAATAACTTGCTCAAGTTCCCAAATCTAATTGGTACCAGAGCTTAGGTTACGTGCAATGCTGGTTGTAGGAACTATAACCCTGTGGGTCTAGATGGTGTTTGTGCACATGCACTTGCAAACTGGCATTAGAAAACTATAGTGAATAAGACTATAGAAAAATATTGGGTAAGTAGGTAGATCCTTATTGTTAAAAAGGAACTCCGTTTGTTGCATGGGGCTCAAGTAAAATCATCACTGGAAGCAGTGGCAAGAATTTCAACTGATACCCCAAATTTGCAGCTCCTGTTGCTATAGAGGTCTGAGATAGCAATTCTATTTGTTTTGGTTGCATGAGTTAATTTGCTTTGCAGTTAGGTTTACCAGAAGTGTGTGATGAGACAGGAAGCTCTGGACAGTAATGTAGGTCAGAGTGTCCCACCCCCTGCCCATCATACTCCTCCATTCTTCAGTATATATGGGCTGCCTGGCTGGGGAAGATGGCAGCCAAGGCAGGCCTGAGTGAGCTGACAGCTGGGGCCCATCTGCTGATCTTATACTTGCTCCTGAGCAGGGCAGCAAGTCCTTCTTAAAAAGGATCTCAGTAGTACATCTCCATGTCTGGCACTGTGTATAACCTTGATTATAAAGGTGATAAATTAGTATAGTTTTCATTATTTTTGTGAAAGTTATCATTATTGTGATGTGTATTTTGTCAACTTTTAAGATGTATGGAACACTTAAGAGAATTTAATGACCATATGTAAGAGATTGATTTATTGGTATTATATTTATAAGAGTTACATGGGTGCTTATAAAGATTTCACCAGCTAGCTATTAGATATGTGTGTGTGTGTGTGTGTGTGTGTGTATTTTTTAAAGATTTTATTTGTTTTTTTGACAGACATAGCAAGAGAGGGAACATAAGCAGGGGGAGTGGGAGTGGGAGAAGCAGGGTTCCTGACGAGCAGGGAGTCCAATGCAGTCCTCGATCCCAGGATTCTGGGATCATTATCTGAACCAAAGACAGATGCTTAGGAGCCACCCAGGAGCCACCCAGGAGCCACCCAGGAGCCCTTAATGGATATATTTCCTTTTTTTTTTTTTTAAGATTTTATTTATTTATTTGACAGACAGAGATCACAGTAGGTAGAGATGCAGGCAGAGAGAGAGAGAGAGGAGGAAGCAGGCGCCCTGCTGAGCAGAGAGCCCAATGCGGGACTCGATCCGGGGACCTTGAGATCATGACCTGAGCCGAAGGCAGAGGCTTTAACCCACTGAGCCACCCAGGCACCCTAATGGATATATTTCGAATTGTAGTTTAAAATTGCTAAGAAAACTTGACTACTTGAGCATGCAAAGTTTGTTAAATATTTAGGAAGTATTTAGTCTGTTAAGCCTGTGAATTAATTAAATCATAGAGAATAAGTGAAAGTGATTGTCCATATTTTTAGGCTAAGATGAGGAGATTTATAAATAGATGAACAACATTTATAAATTGAGCTTAAAGGCTTAAATGGGTTTACAATTTTAATATATTTTGCCTATTAATAAACAAATCATGCCAATTATCAATGTTTATTGTAGCTTTTATTCTCTCCTAGGACTTTCACTATTCCTTCTATATTCAATGATTCACAAAATATAACACTTACATAACTGACTTCCCACTTGATCTTTAGTTCCTGATTTTCAAGTCTGTAGACTTTTTGTTTGAATATATACCAACAGCTCAGATTAAGCATATTTATTTTTTTTAAAACATTTTATTTATTTATTTGACAGAGAGAGATCATAAGTAGGCAGAGGGGTAGGCAAAGAGGGAGAGAGGCGGAAGCAGGGTCCCTGCTGAGCAGAAAGCCAGATGTGGGGCTTGATCCCAGGACTCTGAGATCATGACCTGAGCTGAAGGCAGAGGTTTAACCCACTGACCCACCCAGGTGCCCCTAAGCATATTTAAAACTTTACTAATTCTCTCTAATACTTGTACCTTCCCAATGACCTCATTTATGTTAAAGATTTTATTATTCTTATAATATTACAAGCAAACTTGGAGTCAATAGTAGCCACTCTTGACTCACCTTCATACTCCATATATACAGACATCAAATTGTTACTTTCTGTGTAAACATGAGGATTCACAGACCTGTACCCCTGGGGCTAATAATACATTATATGTTAATTTAAAAAATTGTTATTTTTTTCGAATGTTGCTTAGGTGCATTCCCTTCCCTCCATTGCTCTTGCATGTTCTCCACATCAAGCTCCAGAAATGTTCCTTCTAAATTTTTACTACAGTCTTGCTGGCTTCCAGTCTCTCTCCATTTAATTGGTTTTGTATACCAATATTCTATGTTTTATTATCTTCAGTGACTCACTAATTCTCTTCTATGATGGTATAGAAACATAAAACTTTAGAGCTGAAGAAAATCTTTTTTTTTTTAATTTATTTTCAGTGTAACAGAATTCATTGGTTTTGCACCACACCCAGTGCTCCATGCAATATGTGCCTTCCATAGTATCCACCACCTGGCTTCCCCAACCTCCCACCCCCTGCCCCTTCAAAACCCTCAGGTTGTTTTTCAGAGACCATACCATAGTCTCTCATGGTTCACCTCTCCTTCCAATTTCCCTCAACTCCCTTCTCCTCTCCATCTCCCTATGTCCTCCATGTTATTTGTTATGCTCCACAAATAAGTGAAACCATATGATAATTGACTCTCTCTGCTTGGCTTATTTCACTCAGCATAATCTCTTCCAGTCCCGTCCATGTTGATACAAAAGTTGGGTATTCATCCTTTCCGATGGAGGCATAATACTCCCTAGTGTATATGGACCACATCTTCCTTATCCATTCGTCCGTTGAAGGGCATCTTGGTTCTTCCCACAGTTTGGCGACCATGGCCATTGTTGCTATAAACATTGGGGTACAGATGGCCCTTCTTTTCACTACATCTGTATCTTTGGGGTAAATACCCAGTCATGAAATTGCAGGGTCATAGGGAAGCTCTATTTTTTTTTTTTTTAAAGATTTTATTTATTTATTTGAGAGAGAGAGACAGTGAGAGAGAGCATGAGCGAGGAGAAGGTCAGAGAGCGAAGCAGACTCCCCATGGAGCTGGGAGCCTGATGTGGGACTCGATCCCGGGACTCCAGGATCACGCCCTGAGCCGAAGGCAGTCGTCCAACCAACTGAGCCACCCAGGCGTCCCGGGAAGCTCTATTTTTAATTTCTTGAGGAATCTCCACACTGTTCTCCAAAGTGGCTGCACCAACTTGCATTCCCACCAACAGTGTAAGAGGGTTCCCCTTTCTCCACATCCTCTCCAACACATGTTGGTTCCTGTCTTGCTAATTTTGGCCATTCTAACTGGTGTAAGGTGGTATCTCAACTTGGTTTTTTTTTTTAAATTAAATTTATTTATTTTCAGCATAACAGTATTCATTATTTTTTCACCACACCCAGTGCTCCATGCAATCCGTGCCCTCTATAATACCCATCACCTGGTACCCCAACCTCCCACCCCCCCGCCACTTCAAACCCCTCAGATTGTTTTTCAGAGTCCATAGTCTCTCATGGTTCACCTCCCCTTCCAATTTTTCCCAACTCCCTTCTCCTCTCTAACTCCCCATGTCCTCCATGCTATTTGTTATGCTCCACAAATAAGTGAAACCATATGATAATTGACTCTCTCTGCTTGGCTTATTTCACTCAGCATAATCTCTTCCAGTCCCGTCCATGTTGATACAAAAGTTGGGTATTCATCCTTTCTGATGGAGGCATAATACTCCATAGTGTATATGGACCACATCTTCCTTATCCATTCGTCTGTTGAAGGGCATCTTGGTTCTTTCCATAGTTTGGCGACTGTGGCCATTGCTGCTATAAACATTGGGGTACAGATGGCTCTTCTTTTCACTACATCTGTATTTTGGGGGTAAATACCCAGGAGTGCAATTGCAGGGTCATAGGGAAGTTCTATTTTTAATTTCTTGAGGAATCTCCACACTGTTCTCCAAGGAGGCTGCACCAACTTGCATTCCCACCAACAGTGTAAGAGGGTTCCCCTTTCTCCACATCCCCTCCAACACATGTTGTTTCCTGTCTTGTTAATTTTGGTCATTCTAACTGGTGTAAAGTGGTATCTCAATGTGGTTTTAATTTGAATCTCCCTGATGGCTAGTGATGATGAACATTTTTTCTTGTGTTTGATAGCCATTTGTATGTCTTCATTGGAGAAGGGTCTGTTCATATCTTCTGCCCATTTTTTGATATGATTATCTGTTTTGTGTGTGTTGAATTTGAGAAGTTCTTTATAGATCCTGGATATCAACCTTTTGTCTGTACTATCATTTGCAAATATCTTCTCCCATTCCGTGGGTTGCCTCTTTGTTTTGTTGACTGTTTCCTTTGCTTTTGATCTTGATGAAATCCCCAAAGTTCATTTTTGTTTTTGTTTCCTTTGCCTTTGGAGACATATCTTGAAAGAAGTTGCTGTGGCTGATATCGAAGAGGTTACTGCCTATGTTCTCCTCTAGGATTCTGATGGATTCCTGTCTCACGTTGAAGTCTTTTATCCATTTTGAGTTTATCTTTGTGTACGGTGTAAGAGAAGGTCGGTTTCATTCTTCTACATATATTCCCACCACCATTTATTGAAGAGACTGTCTTTTTTCCACTGTATATTTTTTCCTGTTTTGTCGAAGATTATTTGACCATAGAGTTAAGGGTCCATATCTGGGCTCTCTACTCTGTTCCACTGGTCTATGTGTCTGTTTTTATGCCAGTACCATGCTGTCTTGGTGATCACAGCTTTGTAGTAAAGCTTGAAATCAGGTAACATGATGCCGCCCGTTTTATTTTTGTTTTTCAACATTTCCTTAGCGATTTGGGTCTCTTCTGATTCCATACAAATTTTAGGATTATTTGCTCCAGCTCTTTGAAAAATACCGGTGGAATTTTGATCAGAATGGCATTAAAAGTATAGATTGCTCTAGGCAGTATAGACATTTTAACAATGTTTATTCTTCTGATCCAAGAGCATGGAATGGTCTTCCATCTTTTTGTGTCTTCTTCAATTTCTTTCATGAGTGTTCTGTAGTTCCTCGAGTACAGATCCTGTACCTCTTTGGTTAGTTTTATTTGCAGGTATCTTATGGTTTTTGGTGCTATAGTAAATGGAATCGATTCTCTAATTTCCCTTTCTGTATTTTCATTGTTAGTGTATAAGAAAGCAATTGATTTCTGTACATTGACTTTGTATCCTGCCACATTACTGAATTGCTGTATGAGTTCTAGTGGTTTGGGGGTGGAATCTTTTGGGTTTTCCATATAAAGTATCATGTCATCTGCGAAAAGAGAGAGTTTGACTTCTTCATTGCCAATTTGGATACCTTTTATTTCTCTTTGTTGTCTGATTGTTGTTGCTAGGACTTCTAATACTATATTGAACAAGAGTGGTGAGAGTGGGCATCCTTGTCGTGTTCCTGATCTCAATGGGAAGGCTGTGAGCTTTTTCCCATTGAGGATGATATTTGCTGTGGGTCTTTCATAGATAGATTTGATGAAGTTCAGGAATGTTCCCTCTATCCCTATACTTTGAAGCATTTTAATCAGGAACAGATGCTGGATTTTGTCAAATGATTATTCTGCGTCAATTGAGAGGACCATGTGGTTCTTCTCTCTTCTCTTATTGATTTATTCTATAACATTGATTGATTTACAAAAATCTTTTCTAAAAAATAAGACAATTCCCTCAATTTCATAAAAAAGAAGAATCAATCCAAGATCTATTACATGACTTTGATGTCACATTGATAATTGGTGACAAAACTGGAATAAGATCTTCAGTTGTATGGGGCATGTCTTAGAATTCCTTTTTACCTCCCATTGTACTGGACATAAAACTGTTCATTTGGCAGACATACTATAAGTATTGTAAATCAAGCCCTTTTTAATTCTCTGTTGAAAATCCTCTTTCTGGGGGTGCCTGGGTGGCTCAGTGGGCTAAGCCTCTGCCTTCAGCTCAGGTCATGCTCTCAGGGTCCTGGGATCAAGCCCGCATCGGGCTCTCTGCTCAGCAGGGAGCCTGCTTCCCCCTCTGCCTCTGCCTGCCTCTCTGCCTACTTGTGATCTCTCTCTCTCTGTCAAATAAATAAGTAAGATCTTTAAGAAAAATCGTCTTTCTGTTGCAAATGATAGAAATCCAACCCATAAGTGAAAAGGTTAATTTTTTTGGCTCACATTACTAAAAAGTCCATTGGAACAGGTATGGATGGGTTCAATGGCTCAAATGATGTTGTCGGGGCTCTATTGGACTCTATGTTTTAATAAGCCTTCTCTGAATGGCAGGTGTAATACCTCTGTCATCCCAAAACTTATGATGAAAGATAGAATCTTCCATAATAACACTGGGGAAAGGTTTCTGGAAAGGTCTTTTATTCTGTTTGGGCCATACCTGTGAACCAAATACTATCAAGGAAAGGAGTACTCTAAGAGGTCAACTTGGACACTTACCTCCTTGAGTTTTGAGAACATGAATTTACTCTGATTGACCACCAGAATCTCAAGGAATGTTTGAGAGGTAGTCCCTAGAAGAAAGAGATTCTGGAAAAGTAACTACCCACTAAATTTACTCTCTTTGCTCCTCATATCTGATCAGTTGCAAAGAAGTCCTCCACTGTTATATCTCTTTGTCCAACCTTTTCTCTCCAATTCCACTGCCATCCATTTAGTTCAGGATCATATTATTAATCTCCCAATCAATCTTTTGGCTACTATCAGTCTCTACCATATTTATTTATTTATTTATAAAATATTTTATTTATTTACTTGACAGGCAGAGATCACAAGTAGGCAGAGAGGCAGGCAGAGAGAGAGGAGGAAACAGGTTCCCCGCTGAGCAGAGAGCCTGATGTGGGGCTCGATCCCAGGACCCTGAGATCATGACCTGAGCCGAAGGCAGAGGATTGAACCACTGAGCCACCCAGGCACCCCTCTACCAGATTTATCTTGCATGCAGATAAGCACTCTATTTACACACATTAAAGTTATTCCCTTACTCAAAGCTATCCTTGTTGCTGGGGTGATAAACTCCTTGGCTTGGCATTCATGTTTCTCACTAAACTGGTTTCAATTTTTCAACTTTTTTTTTTTTTTAAGATTTTATTTATTTGTCAAAGAGCACATGAGCATAAGCAGGAGGAGGTGCAGGAGAGGGAAAAGCAGGCTCCCTGCTGAGCAGGGAGCCTTATGTGAGTGGTGCTCAAGCCGAGGTGGGAAGGTGGCAAATAAGGACTGGATTGTCTGGAGCTCCCCCCTTTCTTTCACCGGTGATCACGTAATATCTAGGTTAGTTGTTCTGGCTTAAAGGCCAAAGTTAGAGGTATTTATTTTGTAGTTTTTATTTTTATTTTTAAAGGTTTTAGTTATTTATTTATTTTTAAAGATTTTTAATTTATTTTATTTATTTGTCAGAGAGAGAGAGAGTGAGAGCGAGCACAGGCAGACAGAGTGGCAGGCAGAGTCAGAGGGAGATGTGGGACTCGATCCCAGGACAATGGGATCATGACCTGAGCCGAAGGCAGCTGCTTAACCAACTGAGCCACCCAGGCGTCCCTTATTTATTTATTTGACAGAGATCACAAGTAGGCAGAGAGAGAGGAAGAGAAGTAGGCAGAGAGAGAGGAAGAGTAGTAGGCTCCCTGCTGAGCAGAGAGCCTGATGAGGGACTCGATCCCGGAACCCTGAGATCATGACCTGAGCAGAAGGCAGAGGCTTAACCCACTGAGCCACTGAGGTGCCCCTGTTTTTATTTTTAATTTTAATTTTTATCTCAAGCATAGAGTTTACAATTTCAAATAGCACTGAAAGGATTATAAATCATAACAACAGTAATTCTTCAGCTCCTTCTTCCCATGCAACCAACAACTTGTAACATTTTATGCCATATCTTTTGGTATTTGCCTCCGTATTTCTCAGTGAATGTGTGTATAAATATTGCTATTTGCTTGCACATGGCCCATCATCATTCCAACTCTATTCTACTTTACCTAAAATCAATAAAGCCCTCAGCTCATTGGCTCAGTCCTTCAGTGTCCCATTTCCAAAACCCTGAGGGAAGAATCTGGTCCCAAGTTATGTTTTTTCATCAAGTCACCTACCACTGGCCAGCCCATGGGTGGGCTCCCTTAAATTGAATTCCTACCCTAAACTGTTGCCAGGGGTGGAACAAGATGGGTGGGTGCTCTAGGCTGGCCCTAATAAGTTGGCGTCTAATTATGGCAGACATCACAAATTGAAGCACTTGACTCAATTACAACTCCCTTCCAGCAAGTCTTATTGCTTGAGGCTGGAAACCTAGAGACATATTTTCCAGAAGTCCTTACAGCTTGGACCGAAACCTACTTTTTCCTTGATCATGAAACCTAGTTTCCATAAAACAGATGTACTTTAATGAGATAGGCAAGTTAAAAGTGAACATTCTGAGATGGAGGCTATATTTCTACCACTTTCGTTATTTATACTGGCAGATATTGGTTTTTCTGAGCCAGCTCTAGCGGGGGCCTCAGTGTTCCATCCCTAAATTTCATAGGTGATGAGAGACAGAGCAGCATATCCACTTTGCTGATTCAGATAATGTCATAGCCAACAGCTATGGAGATGGCTTCCTGATTTCCCAGCTCTATAAGTGTGGCAAGAGCATGGTGCCCATGGTGGACCAGTTCTGGAAGTTGTTCCTGAAAGCATAGTTTCAACTCTGTTCTCCTGGTCCTTCCATTGATTTTATAAATCTCTAATACCTCCTGGAAAATCTTTCTGTTTAAATTAGCTATAGTGAAATCTGTTATTTACAATTGAATTCTAAGTGAGGCACCTTTCAAAAAAAGAATACTAGAGTATTCTTTAAATATTTGTTCAACCCTTATTTAATGGGGGGGGTGATGAGAAACTTCATTTTCAACCAATTAAAATTACAAACAGGTCCCTAAGGAATGTCAATATTTTGAAGCAATTTGGCAATATATTTCATGGTTTTTCAAGGGTTCTATTCTCTTTTCACTTGCAAATTTTCTGAACCAGACATGTTCTTGGAAGACATATTAAAAGGTTTGGAATTTGTATTCTAAAATTGATCACTGGTTCCTGGCCAACAGCACTAGTCTGCCTGATCAATTTAATCTAATCATTCTTTCATAAATCCAAGACACAAAAGCATATGACAGACTCAGCTAGACTTGGGGGCGGGGTGCTGTGAGGCATAGTGACTATAGGTCCTAGAAGAAGATAGGTTTCATAGGGCCCCTCCACTCTCTGTGACTTGCACTATCTCGGGCACATCTCAATTTCCTCATCTGAGAAATGGGTTTAAAAACAATAACATACAAACTAATAACTGCTGGGTTTAAATGAAATCATACATGTAAAGCATTTGATAATATGCCTAGTATGTAATAAACATTGAATAGCTGTTAGATAATACTATTGTTTTTAATTTCCTCTTTCTTGTTCTATATTTCCAGCAAGGGCAAATTTCTGTTCCTCCACCTATGTAAGAATTTGCCTGTGAAAACCTTCGCTGTTTCTATAGTTACTAATTATTCCAGTGATTTTTCAGTACCCCTTATAGAATAAGGACTCGGGCAACTGTCCAACCACCCACCTTTCAATCTGGCTCTGGCTGTGGTTGAGGAAGCATTATGTGAGCAGCAGAAGCTGAAAGAGGAGGCGGTCTACTCAGAAAAGGAATATGGCAGATACTGCAGTGAGTAACAGCTTTAGTATAATCCAGTTTAATTTAATTTAAAAGGCTTACATCACTTTGTCCCTTTCAATTGTGACATACCTTACAAGCAAATGCTGCCTTACAAACGTCACTCTTTTCATAGACATTGTAGTGGAGACTGTTGGTCTAGAAAAAAACCAAATTATTCAGCCCAAATTGAGAGGATTGAATATGGCAAATCAAACGTCCTCTTGCATTCTGGAATTGAAGGAGTGAGGCAGGAAATATACTTGCATTGAGAGTTCAGGTTTCGTACATTAATAACGGTTTACCTGGAACTTCATACCCCACAGTCTCTCTTATTTGAGCCTCAACACAATCCACGTAGTGAAGAAGAAGATACTTTAGAAATGAGGAATCTGAACTTCAGAGGAGTTCATGGAGTTGTGCAAGGTCATACATATAGTTATTGGCAGAGGCAGTGCTTAGATCAATCCATTTCTTCAGAAAGTTTTCAGAATTAAGATAATGCAGTTACAGAGTACTCCTGCTAAGTTATCGATCTTAGGCGAAATAACACAACCCAAGCTGTCATTTGGAAAAACACTGTGTTCTTCTAGAGTTGTCCTCTTATAGAAGGTGAACACTAATCTTACTCTCTTGCTTTCTTTGGAAGGTTGATGTTAAACTTTTAAAAGCCATCCCTTTAAAAAAAATGCCAGACACAGGCAATTTTTAAAGCCAAAGTGAAGGTTTGCAAGTCACTTAAACACTCAGTTACTCAGGGAGAGACTGAAATGCCAGGGGATGGGGTTATTTATGGTGCTGGGCTGGGAGCTAGTGTATATATTTATTCGTACATGAGTGGAATCCTGGCTCTGGATCATTTCCTGACTTGTTTGAAAATCTAGGCAAGTCATTTCTTATGTCTGTATTTTGGAATTATAGCCTTGCTTCCAAGGTGTGCTTTTTGAATAAATGAACCTCTGTTTGTAAATTTCATTTAAATTTCTCTGACAAAAGCTATCAGTGTTGACAGTTGTGAAGGGTAAGAACACTGATAATAACGATGATATCAGTGTCTTTCTTTTATGCAGTACCAATGTTCTGAGAAGCTTTGAGTGTTTCCCATGTCATATGTATTTTTTAAAAAACTGTAATTACAAACATTTCACAAAAAATTTATTCTTTTTTTTTTTTAAAGATTTTTATTTTTAAGTAATCTCTACACCCAAGATGGGTCTTGAACTTTCAACCCTGTGATCAAGAGTTACATGCTCCACTGACTGAGCCAGCCAGGTGCCCCCAAATTATTCTTATTAAAATTTTTAAGTGAAAATTCAACAAAAAAATACAAGTATGATCTTACTTTATCTTTTCCCAACCCCCAATCCCCTCACTCATTAAAGTTGATCACAGTTAAAAGTTTGTTGTATACACAGATATATATGTATACATACAGATGTATGTTTGATCTACATATTTTACAAATCACTCTGCAACATGTTTTGGCCTTATCAATATGCCTTGAAGACATTTTCATGTCAGCATATAAAACTCTATTTCTTTAATTTTAACAGTTGCAAAGTATTCCAATTTATTTGCTTGTTCCTTTATGGAAAGATTTTTAGTTGTTGTCTAATCCTTCATATTAGAAACAATGCTACAATACATGTCCTTGTTTATACATCTTTGTGCACCTACGTGTGCACTTTTGTGGGTTAGAGTCCTCATGTAGAGTCATTAGTTTAAACTTTAAGCCTTCAAATGTATGTACCTGTTACATTGTGCCCCCAAGAGCCTACACCAATTTACACTTCTACAAGCAGCTCATGAGAGTACCTACCTCCCATTCCTGTGCCAACATTGTTTTATATATTATCAGTCTTTCTAAATTTTGCAATTTGATAGATTAGAACTCTGATTTTTAATTTGCTTTTCCTTGATTATTAATGAGGCTAAGCATCTCTTTTTTTTTTTTTTTCTTTTTCAAATTTTAATTTAAATTCTAGTTAGTTAACATATAGTTTAATATTGGTTTCAGGAGTAGAATTAAATGATTCATTACTTACATATAATACCTAGTGGTCATAAGTTTATCAGCCATATTTACTCTTCTGTAATTTGCTGTTCAGAAGCTTTCTGATTTTCCCTATTGGGAGGTTTTCTCTTTCTTACTGATATGTAAAATCTATTAAAACATTATGATTATAAATTCTGTATTAAGCATGTTTTTTCCCAGCTTACTGTTTATCTTTTAAGACATTGTTAATTTTTTTTGCTGAGGAAAAATTTTTAATTTTTATGAAATTGGTCTTTCCACTGATGGCTTCTGGGACTCATGTCTTCCTGAAAAAGGAAATTCTTCCATCACTTCCACTCAAGATTATTTTTTATTTTTTTCTAGTATTTTTTAAAGCACCAAGTGCTCTTTAATTCCTATGAAGTATATTCTGAATATCTGTGAGAAAGGGATTTACTTCAATATGTTGCCAAACATTTAGCCAATTGTTTCAGGTCATATGCTAGCTAGTTCATTCTCATCCTAATGATAGGAGATGCCATCTTTCAGAATGATCAAACAGTTACAATTCTTTTGTTTTTGTCTTTTTTTTAAAAGATTTTATTTATTTGTGGGTGCCTGGGTGGCTCAGTGTGTTAAGCTGCTGCCTTCAGCTCAGGTCATGATCTCAGGGTCCTGAGATCGAGACCCACATCAGGCTCTTTGCTCAGCGGGGAGCCTGCTTCTCTCTCTCTCTCTCTCTCTCTCTGCCTGCCTCTCTGCCTACTTGTGATCTTTCTCTGTCAAATATATAAACAAAATCTTAAAAAAAAATTTTATTTATTTGTTTCAGAGAGAGAGCACAAGTGGGGGAGACAGGTCAAGGGAGAGGGAGAAGCAGGCTCCCCAATGAGCAGGGCCTGATACGGGACTCTATCCCAGAACCCTGAGATCAGGACCTGAGACAAAGGCAGATGCTTAACTGACTGCGCCATCCAGGCACCCCAAATATTTATAATTCTTAATTCTCTTTCTAGATAAAGCTATTTTCTCAGTTCTACATCAATATTGTATAATTTTATTTTAATTATTTATAAAACTTTATCATCTATCTTGATCTCTGGTATAGAAAGTTTCCCCTCATTATTTCCCTCCAAATTATAGGGCTCTATCTTGTGCATTTTTCTCAATAATAACATTAGAATAAGATTTTCATATTTGATAATGTTAGGATTTGGGTTGGGATTAGACTTAATAGGTTAAATGTAGGAGAGTTGGCATTTTTTATTTTATTTAGTCTTCACGTTCTGGGACATTTTGTGTTTTCCCATTTATTAAGAACCATTATGGGGGCACCTGGGTGGCTCAGTGGGTTAAGCTGCTGCCTTCGGCTCAGGTCATGATCTCAGGGTCCTGGGATCGAGTCCCGCATCGGGCTCTCTGCTCAGCGGGGAGCCTGCTTCCCTCTCTCTCTCTCTCTGCCTGCCTCTCTGTCTACTGTGATCTCTCTCTGTCAAATAAATAAATAAAATATTAAAAAAAAAAGAACCATTATGTAGGTTTCAATTTAGGATTTTCAGTGTACAGTAGTCCCATTTTATCCACAATTTGCTTTCCATGGTATCAGCAACTGGGGTCCAGAAGCAGGTGATCTGCCTTCCAATGTATTGTCGGTAGGTAAGTAGTAGCCTAATGCTAAGTCACAATGCCTCACTTTGTCTCATTGTGTAGGCATTTTATCATATCACATCATTATACAAAGAAGGGAAAGTACAATTCAATAAGAAATTTAGAGAGAAAGACACACACAGAAGCCACATTCATGTAACTTTTGTTATAGTATATTGTTATAATTATTCTATTTTATTATTATTGTTGTGAATTTCTTACTGTGCCTAATTTATAAGTTAAATTTTATCATAGGTATGTATGTAGAGGGAAAAGCAGTATGTAGGGTTGAGTACTATATGTGGTTTCAGGCATCAGCTTGGGGTCTTGGAATGCTTGTTGATGTCCTTGGCCTTGAATGAAGTGTTTAGTTCCTTGTCAATGGAAAACAGGATTTTTTTTTTTAAAGATTTTATTTATTTATTTGACAGACAGAGATCACAAGTAAGCAGAGAAGCAGAGAGAGAGAGAGAGGAGGAAGCAGGCTCCCTGCTGAGCAAAGAGCCCGATGTGGGGCTCCATCACAGGACTCTGGGATCATGACGTGAGCCGAAGGCAGAGGCTTTAACCCACTGAACCACCCAGGTGCCCCTGGAAAACAGGATTCTGATCATCTATAACATGCAGTAGGATCTTGATTAGTTCAAGTGTTACCTGTGGTTGCTTGGGAAGAAGTACCTCTTAAAGTAGTGACCTTCCAGATCAAGTGGATATTGCACTTAAGGATTATGATGGTAATGATGACAATGAGGACTATGGGATAAGGTGATAGTCTAGAAAAATGACAGAAAAAAAAATTCAAGGCTTTAAATTTGCATTCAGACAATCAGAGAACTTTTATGGTAAACCTAAAAAAGTCTATTTCTTATGACTGGAGGACCAACTTTATTAAAAATGAGACCAGGTGGGTTTCAGAGTTACCAAAGAAATTGAATTCACTGACCCACCAAATTGTTTATGTGACAATCAATGTATTGGGAACAAGTGGGATTCTAAGACTTGGATTGTATTTGGATGAGGTTAAATGCCCAACTCTCCCTGAGCAAGCAGCCATAGCCCCTCTTCTTATGACTGAGAACATTACACTTTCATTCTTGGACTCTAAAATCACCTTATTGGAGGCAGTTGCCTTGCAAGGGGATACTTATTCTCCTTGAAGCCCATCCTCACTGTCCATTATTTCCTATTCTAACCCTAAACTAGAGCCAGATCTCAGAATGCTCAAGCAGAACAAATGAAGACTCTGACTTGGGAAAAAAATTGCTTAGTGTACAAAATAAATCCAGGAGTTTGCAATTCATATTGGTGGAAACCCAAGAAATATGTGTGAGAATAGATTCTAAGTATGTTAAGCCAAAAAGAACAAAATGTAGTTTTGTATCAGGATTAATATATTGATATAGGTACATTTATCAGATCTTCTGGATCTTAAGTGGGTTAGGTATGGGTTAGGTAAAGCTGGAAATGGCTCTAATAGTTGGCTTGAATGGTTAAATTTTAGACTCAGTGATGGCGCACATTTAGTGAAATCTGGTGCCAGAATGTCCCTGCTGTGATATTGTGACTTATAAAAGCAATATATATATTTAGTTTTCATCCCTGTTTATAGTACAGGGCTCCTAAAACTCTTGGAATTTTCTAAGTGATAAGAGCAATAAAGGTGTTTTTATATCTGTAACAACCCCCTTTCAACCACACCTAGATTTATGTTAATGAGGTGGTTTTTGGAAAACACCTACAAATGGGGGCTAGTTGCCAAGGGAAACAACTGTGTGACTAGAGGTGTGATTAGAGCCCTACCCCTCTACGTTCAGGGAAGGTAGAGGGTTTGGAGAATGAGTTCGATCACCAGTGGCCAATGATTTAATCAGCCATGCCCAAGTAATTAAGCCTCCATAAAAATGCAAAAGGAGGCTCAATTAGTTCTTGATTTTGGCTCAGGTCATGATCTCAGGGTCCCTGGACTGAACTCCACATTGGGCTCCACACTCAGTTTTAACTCTGCTTGAGGGTTCTCTCTCTTCCTCTCCCTTTGCCCCTGCTCATAGGCTCTTTCTTTGTCTCTCAAATAAATCTTTAAA
Source organism: Neogale vison (assembly GCF_020171115.1). Classification (NCBI taxonomy): domain Eukaryota; kingdom Metazoa; phylum Chordata; class Mammalia; order Carnivora; family Mustelidae; genus Neogale; species Neogale vison. The sequence continues at coordinate 158,975,376 of NC_058097.1, forward strand.
CACACACACACACACACACACACACACTCAAAAGAAAGTGGTTCAGGGAGCTTCCAGGTTGACAAACACACATCTATGTACTGTGAAGGTGATACACGAGGACAGAAACTCCTGTGCTAAGGCCCTCTCAGACCCTGCCCTATGTGTGTCTTCATTTGACTGTTCATCGGTATCCTTCATCATAATCTTTCTTATGCAATAAAGTGGGAAACATGTTTCCCTGAGTTCTGTGAGCTGTTCTAGTAAATAACTGAATCCAAAAGGGAGGAGGTCATGGATGATTTCTAGTCAAGTCAGACAGAATTGGACCTACTACTTATGATTGCCATCTGAAGAGGGGGACAGTCGTGTGGAACTGGGCTCCTGACCTGTGGGATCTGATGCTGTGTCCAGATAAATGGTGTCAGAATTGAATTAAATTTCAGGACACCCAGCTAGTGTCACAGACTTGCTTGGTGCGGGAATAAACCCTCACTTTTGGTGTCAGACCTGTTGGGACAGTGGTGGGAGTGGTGTAAGAATGAAAGAGACACCAAAGTGAGTTTTTCCTACTTAACTGGTATCACTTTCTGGTTGGTGTCCTAACAAGTCCCAGAGGAAGCTTTTCCCCCCTAAAGCATTAAGAAACACAAGAAGATGCTAGGATCTGGGACTGCTCTATGGTGTCTGTCCTCTGTAGCCCAAGAATGATAGTGGAAGATATTGGCATTGAGATGGACATAACACCACCTTTCAATCACCTTTTAATTGTGTCCCTCTACTTCTTTTTTTCTCATAAACACATGTGGAGTCTTACTTTGCTGGGATTACCATAGGAAGTGAGAAGTGTTTGCATTCCAGACCTGTAATATTTTTACCACTGGCTGCTGTATCATTGGCAAGTCACTTTAGGGAGGTGGGAATTTCAAAGATTGCAGACCAGGGCCTGGTGTTCTCAAACCCTGACTTCTAGTTACCAAGAATAAAAATGAGAAATGGGGGAAATTGTGGAAGAAACTAAGGCAGTGTGTTATCAGTTAGGACCATTAGCCATTTTTCTAGTTCTCCCAGGACCTAGAACTTCATCAAATACATGCTTCTTAAAATTCCACATTAAATCACCAGAATTGAAATGGAAAAAATGGTTAATTTTATCACTCATCAAAGTAACTATGTTGGACCTTTGGGGAGTGAAGTCATTTTACTGAAAATTTTAGTAGAATGATTTATGGGTTTTTTTTTTTGAAGTATAGAAACATTATTAATTAACTGAAATGCTTTTACCTTTTCTATGACTTAGTAATAATTTATTTACTAGACTGAGAATAACAAGGCATTTCTAAAAGGAAAAGAAAATTTGTAGTAGATGAAGGACAGCAATCTTACAGCAGATACATATATATCTAAACTTTAAGGAAATTGAATACCAACCCTTTCCTGGTCCAAAATTCAGGAAACCTTGGTTAATATACTGAACTCTTGCTGAATCAATAGATGACTAAATGCTTAACCATAATCATCTGAGAGAATCTGAGTGCTTGTCGTGAGGCTGCGCCTGTGGCTTCAAACCCTGCATATCACTGCTCCTCATCTTTACAGCCAGGCCCGACCTTATAATTCCTAAAGGAAGAAAGTGGCTGTCACAGTGTACAAACACCTAGTATGTTTGCTTAAGGAGGGGGAGTCATAAACTGAAATCAGGTGATTTTTCCCCCTTTTTTATTATAGGTTATTTATTTAATGTCCCTCCCACCACCACCTTTTCCTCAAATTCACATGGGGTCAGGCCACAAGTTCCATGAGTGAATAGATTGTATGGAAACCCTCCCCTTGCCTCTCTAAGCCTACTCTCAAGCTGTGAGTTTTCCAGAATCTACTGATGGATCATTGGGTGTCCATGTTCCTCAGGACTTTAGACTTATGAAAGATAGGAGGAGATAAAGTTAAGGAACATCACTGATAGGATGTGTCTCCTCTCTTCCACTTTGGTGGCAGCTAGGACACTATCAGTGTTCACTTTCCACTTCATCATCCTTTTTTTCACCTCAGCAGGTAGAAATTAATGGTGGGGCACCAGGCTGGCTCAGTCAGTACAATATGCAACTCTTGATCTTGGGATTGTGAGTTCAAGCCCCATATTGGCTATAGAGATTATTTAAAAAGAAACTCTTAAAAAAATAAGACTGGGGCTCCTGGGTGGTTCAGATGGTTAAGCATCTGCCTTCGGCTCAGGTCATGATCTCAGGGTCCTGGAATCGAGCCCCATGTCGGGCTCCCTGCTTGGTGGGGAGCCTGCTTCTCCTTCTCCCTCTACTGCTCCCCCTGCTTGTGCAATCTCACTCTCTCTGTCAAATAAATAAATAAAACCTAAAAAATAAAATAAAATACAATTACAAAAAGAAAGGAAGAAAGAAACAGATAGCAAACATGAGAATATAGCATTGAGGGGCGCCTGGGTGGCTCAGTGGGTTAAAGCCTCTGCCTTCGGCTCAGGTCATGATCCCAGGTCGTGGGATCGAGCCCCGCATCGGGTTCTCTGCTCAGCCAGAGACCTGCTTCCTCCTCTCTCTCTGCCTGCCTCTCTGCCTATTTGTGATCTCTGTCAAATAAACAAATAAAATCTAAAAAAAAAAGAATATAGCATTGATTCTCCAAAATTTTGGTGTCTAGACCACTTTACACTTCTAAAAATTATTGAGGATCCCAAAGAGCATTTGTGTTTGGGTTATATCTATTGGTAGTTCTTATGTTAGAAATTAAAATTAGAGAAATTTAAAAAATATTTATTTATGGGGTACCTGGGTGGTTCAGTTGGTTAAACAACTGCTTGAGGCTCAGGTCCTGATACCAGAATCCCAGGATCAAGTCTGGCATCAGGCTCCCTGCTCAGCAGGGAGTCTGCTTCTCCCTCTGACGCTCTCCCCTCTCATGTTCCCTCTCACTCTCCCTCTCTCTCAAATAAATAAATAAAATCTTTTAAAAATATTTATTTTTAAATAACAATAATAACCTCATTAAATTTTTAAAAAAGATTTTGTATTTAAGTAATCTCTACACCCAATATGAGGCTTGAAGTCACAACCCTGAGATCAAGAGTCACATGGTGTACTGACTGAGCTAGCCAGGTGCCCCTAAAATTTAAGTCTTTTAATGTAATTATTTTGAGCTTTCCTCAGCCTCCTCTTCTTTATGTCCTTGCTGTACTGAATTTTTTTCTATGACTCTTTTGGGGGAAGTCTCTTCCTATCATCTTCTGCCTGTATTGGGCGCTCAACTCTGACATTAATTGCCTCTTTATCAGTTTGATCAGTAAGTCAAATATTTATATCAAGGTATAATTTACAAAGCATACACCAAGTTATATTTACCCTATCTGCTTTGTATCTTTCAGAAATTCATCAAAATTTCTTTGGTGGTGATAACATTCCTCTCAGTTTTTCTAGTACCACTTTGTTTTTCTTTTTATATCTTTGTTATTTCAATGGCATTTGGAAGAAGTGGAAAAAACTTTGATTTTGTTTGTCAATATTTTAAACCCAGAAGCACTCCTTGCATTTGGAAATAATGGGAATTCTGAATTTTCACTAATTTAGATGGATCTTCCCCCCAACTAGATTGACTTGCACGGTGAGGTTTTGGGTACTCTAGGACTTGGAGGTTCACTCTTCACCTCTTTGCCGACTTTGGCTGTGCTGCCTCCCTCCAGAGTTCATTTCAAGGGCAGGAAGGTTATACATGCCAGAGATGTCACAGTGTATCAGCCTTTCTAGTTGGCTCAGTCCCAGAGCAATGTTCTCTTCTTACTCCAAACAATTCTTCATTGAATTTGGCAACAGGCTTTAGGCCTGGCCCTTAAGATCCCATTTAAAAAATGTCTATCCTTTTCAGTATGTTTTCATGACTTCATATTTTCTGGCATGAAATTAAGATAAAAATATCTTTCTTTCCACTGAGCTGTAAATCAAACAAATAAGATGAAAATCTTGTGGGAGAGATGTTTATTGGAAGGGAGGTTACAAGATAGAGGCTGTGTATCATCAGCTGAACGGTGCAGAATTCAGGATAACGTCCTCATTCACCCTCGGCTTCATCATTTTTTTGCATGTGAAAATATTAGCAGCGTGTCAAGGTCTTCAAGGCCAGGGAAGGTCAGACTCTATATTGTATTTACACTGATATGTTTTACTTTAACAGGGATAAAGTTCATTAAGATTCCTCCAGAAAGTTGAAGTTTTCCACAAGTCAAAGGGATTTTTCTTTTAGGAAGATTTTCAAAGAAGGTATATTCATTCTGTTCCCATTGATGGTGTCAGATTCACTTTTAGGACTTTGATATATCATACGGACATCTTAGAAGATCTCGTTGAGGACTGGAAAAGAAATTGTATTGAAGTACAAGTTCTTGAGAGGATAATATTGCTCCACTAAGAATAAATTAGTAAGTCAACACGTGTTAACTGAATCTGGGTAAAATGGCTTTGAAGAATTTCATATTTCTATGTGGCTTTCAACAGTAGCAGATACAGCAGGAATATGAGTATTAGTCATTCATTCATGATACATCCAACATGGCTAGTAAGAAGACATTATTATTTAGTACCCATAAGTAATAACAATAGCACCACGGTTGACACTCTTCTCCAAAGGGGGGCTGTGGAAGAGTAGGCTATTGTTCAGTGACTTTTCATTCCCTCCCCTCTAACCCTTGTTTTTTTTTTTTTTTTAATTTATTTATTTATTTGACAGAGAGACAGGAGAGGGAACACAAGCAGGGGGAGTGGGAGAGGATGAAGCAGCCTTCCTGCCAAGCAGGGAGCCCAATGCAGGTCTCGAACCCAGGACCCTGGGATCATGACCTGAGCTGAAGACAGATGCCTAATGACTGAGCCACCCAGGCGCCCCCCTCCCATCACCCCCTCACCACCCCCACTTTTAACCCTTATGCTAGGGGTAAGTATTCTTCTCTTTCTCACTGATGATGGACTTGGCTGTTTGATTTGCTTTCGCTAAAGCAAATGGTATGTGGGCAGAAGTGATAACACAACATTTGAGCCTAAGCCTTAAGAGGAACTGTGTGCATCATTGCTCATTGCTCTGGGAGATTTTGTGATTTGTGTGAGAAGAAAATGTCCCCAGGTAGCTGTTGGGCCTTCAGCCTGACTGTCCTGGCTTCCCTGCACATATACAGCCTAAAGCAGCCTGCTCAACCAATCTGAAGACCTGTGAACTTGAGAAAAAAATGCTTATTGTTCCAAGACAGTTTTGTGGTGGTTCCTTATGCAGCAAAAGCTTATTTGTATAGAGATTTATAGCATTTCCATGACATCATACAATTACTTTCTCTAGGATATTAAGATAGTAAGTAGGTACTATAATTACTGGGTTGCTATGTGAGAACAGAATTTTCTAAATTTTGCCAGGAACTTCTTCTTTGACCCATTGATTTTTAGAGTATGTTTAATGACTATGTATTTGTGAATTCTCCAGACTAGTTTTTGTTATTTATTTCTAGTTTCATTCCACTATGGTTGGAGAAGATACTTTATGATTTAAATTCTTTTAAATTTATTATTTTGTGGCCTAGCATAAGATCTATCCTGAAGACCATTTCCTACGTATTTGAGAAGATGTGTTATGGCACCTAGGTGATTTAATCGATTAACTATCGGCCTTTGGCTCAGGTCGTGATCCCAGGGTCCTGGGATTCAGGCCTGAGTCAGGCTCCCTCCCCCGCCAAGAATCTGCTTCTGCTTCTGCCTCTTCCTCTGCCTGCCTTTCTCCCTGCTTGTGCTCGCTTGTGCTCTCTCCCACTGTCAAATAAATAAAATCTTAAGAAAAAAAAAGAAAATGTGTTTTTGACTGTTGTTGGGTGGAATGTTCTGCATTTGTCTGTTAGGTCTAGTGGGTTTATGGTGTTCAAGTCCTCTATTTCCCAGTTGGTCTTCTAATTGTTCTATGCATTATTGGAAGTGGGCTATGAAGTCTCCAACTATTACTGTAGAACTATCTACTCTTCCCTTCAAGTCTGTCAGTTTTGCTTCATATATTTTGGGTTTCTGTTGTTAGGTGTGTATGTGTTTATATCTCTTACATCTCCTTGATGAATTGCCTCCTTTATCAATATATAATATCCTCCTTTGTCTTTCTTATCAGAGGCTCTTTCTGATCTAGAGTTGTAAACTAGATATGCAACCTATATCATTACCCACTAACATCTGCTCTAAGCATAATTGCATTATGCAATAAATCCTTAACATTTGCTACACAAAAAGTACGAATGGGATGGATATTTCAAGGATGGAAATAAGGCCAGTGTGGCTTACATTTGAGTATCAAGTGGAATCAGAAAGGTAGGCAAATGTCAGATCATATAGGGGCTTTGAAAGATAGGATAAGGATAAGAAATGTATAACTTACTCTTAATGAAATGAAATTTTAGTGGAGGGTTTCAATAGGAGTTACATTTTAAAAAAGTTCACTCTGGGGGCGCCTGGGTGGCTCAGTGGGTTAAGCCGCTGCCTTCGGCTCAGGTCATGATCTCAGGGTCCTGGGATCGAGTCCTGCATCGGGCTCTCTGCTCGGCAGGGAGCCTGCTTCCTTCTCTCTCTGCCTGCCTCTCCGTCTACTTGTGATTTCTCTCTGTCAAATAAATAAATAAAATCTTAAAAAAAAAAGTTCACTCTGGGAGCTGAATGAAGAATGGATCAGAGACAGGCACAAGTAGAAGGCAGAGAGAGGGGCGGAATGTCAATGGCTTGGACCAGTGGGACAATAGTGATGGGGAGACGTATAGACTTTGGAGGTGTATCTTAGACATAGAGTGGATAGGACTTGCTGATGGATTTATGTGGGGAATAGTAGAAAATAGCTTAGTGTAGTTTTTTTGGGTTTTTGTTTGTTAGTTTGCTGTTTCTGTGTGTTTTTTTTTTTTTTTTTTATTTGTCAGAGAGAGAGAGAGAGAGCGAGCACAGGCAGACAGAGAGGCAGGCAGAGGCAGAGGGAGAAGCAGGCTCCCTGCCCAGCAAGGAGCTCGATGTGGGACTTGATCCCAGGACGCTGAGATCATGACCTGAGCAGAAGGCAGCTGTTTAACCAACTGAGCCACCCAGGCGTCCCGCTGTTTCTGTGTTTTGGCTTGAATATCTGCATAGCCCTTCCTGAGACAAAAGGAAGAGTAGTAGAAGGTCTTTTTTTGTTTTGTCAACTGGTTTTTTGCTTGGGGTGAAGAATAGATCAAAAGTGTTCTGTTTGGTCTTGTTAGAGATATCTATTTTAGGTAAACTTTCAAGGAAGAAGGAGTAGTTCATTGGGTCAAATGCTGTGTGACATCAAATAAGATGAGGACCAAGCAGTGACGTCTGCATTGGCAATGTGGGGGTCATTGGTAATTCTGATAAGAGTAGTCTCTGGGAAGTGGTGGGGCCAGAAACGAGAGTGGAATGAATGGCCAGAGATTGTGAGATGAAGGAGTGGAGACAGTGTATCCAGATAACTCTATTAAGAAGTTCTTTTGTGGAGGATTTGAGTAGTTGGTAATAGCTGGTGGAAGTTGTGAGGTTCAAGGGAGTTTTTCTTTTTAAATAAGATAGAACACAGCATCTCTAGCCCCAGCTAAATGCCACAAGGGCTCTCTACTCATTATGACAACCAAAAGGCATTCTCATCCATTTCCAAATTCTTCTTGGAAGGGAAAATTCTGCCTTCTCCCTTTTCAAACTACAACATGTTCGTGTAACGATGCAAATGATGTGGTAGGGAAGGAGAATGCAGGACAGAAAAAGCATAACTGCAAGAGTGAAGACTGAATGCAAAAGGGGATGGGATCAAGATTGGGCAGAGATTCCCATCAGAAGAAAGCAGAAGCAAAGAGAATGTGGATTGAGTGGGTAGGTTGGTATTTTGTTGGTAGAAAGATTAGAGAGAACTGTTAGCTGCTTTAAAAAAAATGAGATATAATGGATTGTTATCTGCTATGTATAGAGGTAGAGGTATTGGGAATCATGGATTTGAAGAGGGAGAACATGGGAAGTAGTTGTTTTGAATGATAGGAAGTGAACACACTGGGGAAGTGTTATCAGATTGAAAGAAGCTTAAGTATCCATTTGAGATTTAATTGTTACCCATTTCTTTTTTTCTCTTTTTTTAAAAGATTTTATTTTATTATTACTATTATTATTTATTTTTATTAATATATACTGTATTATTAGTCCCAGGGGTACAGGTTTGTGAATCGCCAGGTTTACACACTTCACAGCACTCACCATAGCACATACCCTCCCCAATGTCCATAACCCAACCACCATCTCCCTACCCCCATCCCAGCAACCCTCATTTGTTTTGTGAGATTAAGAGTCTTTTTGGTTTGTCTCCCTCCTGATCCCATTTTGTTTAATTTTTTCCTTCCCTACTCCCCAACACCCCCCCCCGAGTTGCCTCTCAAATTCTTCATGTCAGGGAGATCATATGATAATTGTCTTTCTCTGACTGACTTATTTCGCTCAGCATTATACCCTCTAGTTCCATCCATGTCGTTGCAAATGGCAAGATTTCATTTATGATGGCTGCATAGTATTCCATTGTATATTTATAACACATCTTTTTTATCCATTCATCTGTTGATGGACATCTAGGTTCTTTCCATAGTTTGGCTATTGTGGACATTGCTGCTATAAACATTTGGGTGCATATGCCCCGTTGGATCACTACATTTGTATCTTTAGGGTAAAAACCCAGTAGTATGATTGCTGGGTCATAGGGTAGCTCTATTTTCAAATTTTTGAGGAAACTCCATGCTGGTTTCCAGAGCTGTTGCACCAGCTTTATTATTATTATTTTTAAGTAATCTCTATACCCAATGTGGGGCTTGAATCTACAACACAGATCCAAGAGTTGCATGCTCTGGTGCACCTGGGTGGCTCAGTTGGTTAAGCAACTGCCTTTGGCTCAGGTCATGATCCTGGAGTCCCGGGATCAAGTCCCACATCAGGCTACCTTCTTGTCAGGGAGTTTGCTTCTCCCTCTGACCCTCCCCCTTCTCATGCTCTCTCTCTTTCATGCTCTTTCTCTCAAATAAATAAAATCTAAAAGAAAAGAAAAGGGTTGCATGATCTACTGACTGACCCAGTCAGGCTCCCCCTGATTGTTGCCCATTTCTACCAATCAACTCTGAGCTCTGAGAGTGCAGAAATGGTGTCTTTTCTGTTATGGACCAATATATCTGCAGTACCTGGCATGGTACCCACTGCCTAGTAGGTACTCAATACATATTCAGTGATTTAATAATGCCTGACTCCCTGTTGAAACTGCTATCTTAGAAGACACCTGCATTTTTTTTTAACCAGTATTCCATAGTCCTTGTTTTCCAGACATCATTAACATTCATTCATCACTTCACCTCCTTCTTCTGAGACCTTTGTGCCTTCGGAGGTCTTGAGCTGATCTGCTTATCCAAATGACACAGTCCACTTGGTTATCCACTTGCTGTTGATGCTTTGCTTGGGCTTCCCTTGTGGATCTACTTGTTGTGTACTTAGTTTCCTTGCTATCTCCTCCTATAAACTCACATATTCTCTGAAGAACTCCCAGCTTTGTGCATTTCCCCCCTCCCTCTACTTCCATCAGCATAGGCACCCTCCTCTCTCCAGGTATCAGTTTTCTCCCTCCTTGGGGAATCCCAATATTCACAAGATACACTAGCATTTTACGACTTTTCACTTTTTTAAAAATTACATGTATATTACATGCATATTGTAGAAAATAAACAAGAAAAAACAGATACAGCATCTGCATACTGAAAGTATCTTTCTCAAACACCATCTGGTAGAGTGCATCGATTGCTGTTTTTCACTCCTTCCTTGCCAGGAATATTATATATCCCTTCCCCCACTGACTTGAAGCTTGGCCATAGGGCTTGCTTTGGCCAATGAGATGTGAATAATATGACTTACATTATGTCTGAGGAGAAGTTTTAAATGTGATTGTCTGATTTGGCTTGGCCATTTGAGTTTCTGCTTTTTGCCATGAGCACAGCACATCCAAAATGAGGGCAGCTCCTTCTGGCTGGGTCCTGGAATAAGAAGAAATATAGAACAGAAACAATCTAACCCATAACTTGATGCTCTGTAAAGTGAGAAATAAATGTTTCTGTTTATAACCCACTGGAATTTTGTTTTTCACTGACATTGAAGGAAGAGCTAAGACCCATGACTTCCTCTAAGAATTGACTTTCAAGGGGCGCCTGAGTGGCTCAGTGGGTTAAAGCCTCTGCCTTTGGCTCAGGTCATGATCCCAAGGTCCTGGGATCAAGCCCCACATCAGGCTCTCTGCTTGGCAGAGAGCCTGCTTCCTCCTCTCTCTCTGCCTGCCTCTCTGCCTACTTGTGATCTCTGTCAAATAAATAAATAAAATCTTAAAAAAAAAAAAAGAATTGACTTTCAAGCTCAATGCTCTCAATCTCCAAAACAAGGATGTTGTGCATGGTGCCACACTCTCCTCTTGTACCCATTGATCAGGACATTCTTCTCAACTGAACCCAGATATGACCTCAGAATCCTTGTGAATATGGCATTCCAGGGAGCTACTACAAATCAAGCAGAGATAGCTGGTGAGAGGAAGCCTTTATGCTATTCTTCCCCTACTCTATTCTGCTCTCTAAGTTTACTGATAACTTCTGTTTAAATGGGTTCTTCAAAGCAGGAATGCCATTGGAAGTACCAGTCAGATCTGCCTTGGCTCAGAGAACTCATTCTTTATTTTTAATGCTTATCATATCATTAGTGTCTTGGAAACAATAATACAAGATGAGAAGGAAACAAACCCACAAAGGTATGACTTGCTCAAGGTCACATATGGCTAAGGGATTCCACTGGCTCGAGCCCTTGGATTTCTTCTCTCTCTGGGCCCCAAACTCTTCATTTCCTGGACTCCAGAGGCACTGAAGCAAATTGGTTCTTTAGATCCCCTTTCCTCCAGAGAGCTGATAGCCAACTGTCCTTATGGATGAAGAGAACTGTTATGGGATTGTAGCACAAAGGAATTATGAGTGGGACTAGGAGAAGCACATGACTGGCTCAGGAGGCCTGTCTTGCTGGCAAATGCATCTTCCTGAACTCCAACCAAAGCAGCATCTGGGCTTTGTTGAGGAAAATGACCAGGAAAACCAAATATCCTTCACATGTCATTAAATGTCAACATGTCCATTGAAAAGGCACTGTGGGGTCTCCATCAAAACATGGAGTTGGGGGATGTGGTAACTAACCTCTCTTACTAGTTTTCTGGGTAATGGTAAGGGACAGAGATTCACTGGAGTGGTGGTTCATGGTTTTACCTGCAAGGCGACTCATCCATCTACCTGCAAGGCAGAACCAGTCATGATAATGGGGGTTAATCCATCTGAAAAGAATTCTCTCCTAAAATACATGGATTATCAGGCTAAATGTTCATTGAAGCATTTATAGCTCTGTGATGAGGTTTCTTTTGCCCTGTTTTATGTTTATCCTTCAACTGATGTCATTTTTTTTCAAAGTGGTTATGATTTTGGCCTTGTCACTTCTGTCACCAGCAGCTTCCAAATTGCCCATTCTTGGCAATGTTTAATGCCTTGTCCCCTGTCCTGCTGTCAGGGGCAGCTCATTTAGGCTGCCAAGAGGACCTGCTTTATTGCTCAGTGAGCCAAGGCCTAAGCTGTTTCATGACATTTCAACATGAATCAATGATAGAAATTTCAATTTGTTCCAGAAGAGAGTTGTCAACAGGCCCAGAGATCAGAAAATGAGTAGCCAGCTCTTTTGGAGGCATTGGTTTGAGCGTACAGGGATGAAAGGCATGCTCATTGCTGTTTCAGCTTGCACTTACTCTCTGAATCTCATCCTTATTTATATGTGAGTACTGTTTCTGAAGAAACATGAGTAGTCTTGACACTTGCTCATGACTAGAATTCCTTCTTATCTACGTTGCTCAACATAGTGACCATAGGTTTTACTTGCCTGTCCCTTTGGTGGACTACCCCTCCTTCACTCCAGTGAATGGAGCTGATTTCAGACCTTGGTTTCATGGGTAAGCGTGTGACTCAGGCCTGTCCAATAAGAAATGTGGATTTGACGTAGGCATGGGCACGTTAGCTGTGTTAGTCAGGATCCTACAAACATATGAAACTCTCAAACTGGGTTATCAAATAACCTGTCCACAGAGGTATGGGCAAAGTATAAGAAAACCCTAAGAGAAAGTACAGTTCCTGGGCTTAATCAGAGCAGGGTGTTGGTACAACACATAGGTTGTAGAGACATGATTGAGGAGCCATTACTTGAGCTCAAAGGGAGAAGGGTGAGCAGAGAGAGCTGAGGCAGGACCTGTGACTACTGACCATGAGACATAGCTAATCCACGCAGACTCTTGCTAAGGGAACTGGAGGGAATGAACGCCCTCATCTCATTCTTTTCTCTTCCTTCAGTCTCCCGCTGGTCTTCCAACGACAATGCCCAAAGGAGAGCATAGGGGAAAGAAGTTACTGATGTATCCACATGGACCAGCCTCTCAGCTTCAGAGCAGGGAGAAGGGTGGAGAATGGATTTGAAGGTCAAGCTGAAATGTTCAGCCCATGAGCCAATTCAGGCCAACTGACAGTCAATCCTGGAACTTCGGATGGAACAAGTAGGAAATAGGTAGTCTCCTTCCACTGGGATCTCTGTGGAAAAGAAGCCTGGAGCTACTGGGGGTCCTCTTATCATTACTCCAGAGAGAGGACAGCAGAGCGAAGAGATGGGGACACATTCCCAATGACACCACTTTAGTGATGCATTACTTTTTAAAAATTTAAGTGATGACACACTTGGATCCAGTTACACTTGATGACTACCCCTAGGATTTTCAGTTAGGTGCCAATAACTTCCCCTCTCTCAGCCAGTCATATTTCCACACTTGCATTCGAAAGAGGCCTGATGAATACACAGTCTGTACAGGTTAGTGTACTGCACAACTTAGCTCCTGGAACCAAGCAGATGATCTCCTGCCACACCCAGCAGCTGCTTCTAACCTATTCATTTAATTAAATCTGCTCTCTTTGACTTTGTGGTTGCCAGCCCCTGTCTTTCCACAATACTCTATAGCTGTAGCTTGTTCCTTGGCAGTCCTGAGATAGCCAGGGTATTCCTGACCCAGATGCATCATGGGATAACATCTGGAATTCTATGAATCCAATGTGTTTGTGACAGTATTCAGTATGGGAGAGGCACTATTTCAAAATAGAAGCCACTATTTCAAAGGAGGTCTCCTTTGGTAGGGTAAAAGGCTAGAATGAATCTAGACTGAGGTTAGATTATTTGCTTTTTAAATTTATTTTAATTTTTTTAAAGGCTTTATTTATTTGACACAGAGATACAGAGTACAGGTAGGCAGAGCAGCAGGCAGATGGAGAGAGAGAAGCAGACTCTCCACTGAGCAGGGACCCCGATGTAGGGCTCGATCCCAGGACCCTGATAACATTACCTGAGCCGAAAGCAGCCACTTAACTGACTGAGCCACCCAGGCGCCCCTTTTTTTATTTTTAAAAAGATCTTAGTTTTAAGCAATCTCTATACCCAATATGGGGCTCAAACTTACAAACCTGAGATCAAGAGTTACACACTCTACTGACTTAGCCAGCTCAGTGTCCCTGAGGTTAGACGATTTAATTGAGTTACTGAAATGTGTGTAAAGTTTATAAATGCTGGGCCAGGTCACATAATTCCATGGGAGAATTATTTTAACATAAAGCTCAGTTCATGTGCTAGGCTTCAGAAACACCTGTTCTGAGAGATACTTTGCCTCAAAGGATGCTTGGTAAGTCAGCATCTTTGATAGGTGTTGTGTCCTCTATTTACAGCCCTCTCTTTGGAACAATATACGTGTCCTTTATTATTGTGCTTTTCACCAGCAAGAAAGAAAAGGGAAATAGTTTGTGGGCAGAGGGCTAGGAAGATTCAGTCTTCAGAGCAGTTCTGCATCTTGACCTTCTCCTGTCTTCAGCATTCTTCCCGACCATACAGAGCAGAGAGTGAAAAATCCCATCTGTAAATACAGGGCTGGGGGGCCGAGGGAGGCTGGAGCACCATGCGGCGGAGCGCACAGAGCACAGACTTGGACCCAGATGCTTCTGTTCGCTAGCTGTGCAACCTTGGCTTAATCTCCCTGAGTTCCTGTTTCCTCTTCTGTAAAATGGAGATAATATCTTCCCCAGAGCATGGTTGGGAGGATTAAATGAGATCGAATGAATAAAACTTCTAGCATACTGCTTGGCAAATGTCTTCATAAATGGCCATAGCAACATCGACGACGCCGGGTCTGGGCAGGTTGGGATCGTGGCACATGGAACATTGACTCTGAAGCCAGCATGATGCCTGCATTCAGTAGCAAAGGCTAATTCCTATCTCCTTCTTCACGCTTCCCCAGGAGTGTTTCCTCCCTCCAGTGGAATTCTGTACTAACTGAGCAGGGATGTATGGGAGGATGGAGGCAATTAGACTTTTAAATAGCTTCTTTGATCCCACAACCCCAAGTCTGAGACTTAGCCTAAGAAATAATCTAAAAGAAAGAACATGTAGCTTGTGCCGAGATGTGTACTACAGGATTATTTATAATGGTAAAAAAGAAAACCTGCCAATATGTGATAATGAGGTCAGTTCAGTTATGGTAATTAACTAGGGTTATCCTGCAGTCTTTGAAATGATAACTTCAAAGACTATACAGCAACATTAATATATTATTTAATATAATTTATTAAATTATAAACCTGGTAGATTAAAAGAGACACACAGAATTGTGTTTATAGTCCAACACACTATGACACAAGCTAGTGTCCATATCAGGGCCCAGCTGGAATCTCTGTTCCCCAAGTGCTTCATTTTTTCATCTTTACACACTAGGTTTGTATTCAGATGGGGACACTCCCTAGCTTTTTAAAACTCAGTTTATTTTTTGACCAGGTGTGAGTATTTTTTATGTGTAAACCTTATCCAGGCCAATAAAAACAATGTGATTCTTTGGGGGTAACAGGCATCGTGATAAGTGTTGATAATGTGTTTTAACTCCTGCTGATGGACACATGTTTAATTAACAATATTTTAAATCAATATTAAATAAAATATATTTAATTATTATTAATAATGTTTAATTAAAATATACATTAGAATTATGGAATTATCCTTCTGTTCTTGTTTCACTTTGTGTAGGGAACATGAATTATTAGCTATTAAGTATTTTGAATAAGGCCTGACATAGAGTGATCAATAAATAAGAGCTTACAGCATCACCATTTATTATATACAAGGTACTACTCTTCTATGAATAAACCCTTATAATCCTCATGCCAACGCAGTGAGGGAGGGACTGTTAGTATCCCAATTTTAGAGATGGGGAAACAGGCATAGGAAAGTTAAATTTCTTGTCTAGGGTCACATCACTAGTAAATGGCATAGCAGGAATCGCCCTGGGGTCAGGTGCCCAAATCCCACTCTTCCCCATTTTATCACAGTGCATCCTTATAAAGGAAAGCTGGCTTATGGAAAAGAAAACCAAATATCCAGCTGAGCTTTTAGGGGAAGTTGGTCTTTGGGTCGCTAAGCCTTTAGGGAAGGGGATGTTGAGGGTCTGGAGAGGTGGAATAGAAGAGCAGAGGCTGACTCTGGCCGTTGTGTCTCTGTACCTTCTGGACTGGAGGGAACAGAGAGGCTGGGAGTAGGGGAACCTTGAACTCATTCATTCATTGGTGGAGAATGTCCATGACAGACATGCAGCTAAAGTCAGACCCGTAGTCTGGCAGGCAAAGAAAAGGCTCTGAACCATAAGGGGGCCACTCTTAACTTCCAGGGACTTAGAACTGGATGCTTGTTTGAGATACCAGGAACAACATACGCTCCCCTAGCCCAGACACACAATTTAGCGAGTAGGAAACAAGGCCCCCAAGATGGCAAGTACCTTGCCTTCTGATGCCTCATTACGTTTCCTCTCATCAGTCATCCCAAACTTGTAGACAGAAATGTTTGCAGACAGGTGTGAGCCTCCCCATTCTGAATACGAGCCGTCCGTGTGCTGTCAGGGCTCTGCAGGAGGCAGTGTTGCCCTCTTCTCTCAGACCTCCTCTCCCCCAGAGGCCAGAGAGCCTCCCTCTGATGGCAATGAGACAGTTGGGGAGGCGGTGGGGGAGAGGTGGGCCTGGTGAGACCCAGGCAAAGCCCGCATGAAATCAGAAGCTGAGCCCAGGGCAGAGCTGTTCCTGATGAGGGAAGGATTCCAGGAATTAGCACTCAAGTTGGGGCCAGTTGCTGGGAGCTTTATTGGGGAACCCCCAACTACTACAATTGGAGGTCAAAGTAAGGCCGAGGGTCAGAAGCAGACAGGGACCATAGGAGAAAATCCTTACCCTTTGCCTGTCCTGGGAATGATCTGGCTGAAGGAGGAGGATCCAGGGGCTGGGGCTGAATCACGGAGCCCTCACCTGAGACCAGGAGGTAAGCCAGCACTGGCGAGAGAGTTGAGTCAGAAACATGTGAGAGGTTGTGATCTAAAAAGGGAAGCCCACAGGGTCACCAAAGTGAAGGGGCCAGAAGCAGCAATGGCAGCTGGGATATGGAGCCAGGAATCTGAGAACCGGGAGGTGAGAGCAAAAATAGTAGTTCCAGGGTAAACAGGATTGGCCTAGAACAGGTGCGGTTTGTGGTGGGCCAGCTGGGGCATGGTGGGTATGGTGGGTATGGGTCTGCTAAATTTAAAGGGCCAGGACTCAGTCTTCTAGGGTGGGTCCGAGATGCTCTGGGCACCCTTTGCCTTGGACCTGGAGCTGGCGGGCCAGCTGAGTCTGTGGGGCAGAGGAAGGCCAAGGCGAGTATTGGAGATAAGGACAAACCCCGATGGGTATGAGGGTGGAGGAACAAGTCTGAGCACTGGGATCTCGGTGTGGTGGGGCCTGCATGCTGGGGCCTGCCTGAGAATGTGGTCTGCAGGAGAGAGCGGCCCATGAGTCACCAGCCCCAGATGTGGAGCAGATGCAGCTGGCAGCTTTGGCCTTCTCCTTCATAGATCTGACCACTCCTGGACCATCTGTCAGGCTCAGGCCACTGGCTCTGTTCCTGGCACAGAGAAAGCCCCAGAACTTTCTCCTCCATCAGCGTTCCCTCTCGGAGATGTTTTGTAGCTCCACAGAACCACATTTGGGTGAACACATGCGTTCTCGCAGCCAGGCCTTACAAGCTGATTTGATGACGCATTCAGGCAGAAGGTGGACCACCCCGGTCATTAACTCATTTCTCCTCGTGGGTGAATTCCTCAGCGAGTGGTTCGTCTGAGGGGTGGAACTTGCTTTTCCAGCACACACAGACCTGTCTGTCAGCGTACACTTGGCTGCTCAGAGGAATCCTTGGCACCTCCAAGGCTGTCCCTGGTTCACCTCTGAGACCACGTGCTTTCTCTTGCCCTCGACTCCAGCTGCTTCCTGGAACAGCCTGGGAGGATGTGCTGGGGGTGGGGGGTCGGGGGGCCTAGGCCCTGCCAGGCGAGGCCTCAGCACACATCTGGAGGCTTAACCCTTGACGTGCTACAGCAGCCAGACAGCTTCATCTGCCCTGTGCACATGTCTGTCCTTTTTAAATCCTAGTTTCACGCAGGCCAAAGGTTTAGGCCACTTTTATCATCCCTGAATAACGATGTGACCATGACTCCAAAGTAGGGCCCCTGGAGCAAACAGCGTGGGCTGGCTGCCAAAGCTGGCAGAATGAGACACAGTACTGGAAATAAATGCGGGGTGTTTGCTTACAGATTCTTCTCCAGCCCATCATGGATGAATCAGATGACTTCTCACCCCAGATTCTGTTTTTACCCACTTTCCTACTCAGAGGCGGGGGTGGGAGGATTTTTATAAAGCCTAAAATATATCCCCAAATTATATCCTGTTTTCTCTTGAGTTTTAATGTAGACTAGGGGTTCTTCCATGCTTTGACACAGTTGGAATTTTTTTTTTCTTTAACTTTTTCAGTTTTCTTCTGTTGTCATTCATGATTGCGGGAAGAAGACGAAGTAGTAAGTTGAGAGGCGTAGGGTCAGGTCTCCACTCTGCTCGGTGATGGCTGATTCGGGGAGAGTCAGTTCGCCTCTCGGACCTTTAGCTTCCTCCTTGGCAAATGTGAGTGAGGGGTGTCAGTTCCCTGAGGAAGCTGAGAGCATCTGAGGGACAGGGTGGCTTCCCTCTTTGTAGCTCTGGAGTCTGAACCCCAGCCCTTCACTTCCCAGGCTTGTTATGACAGCAAATTAGATCACTTGTGGAAATGCTTTGAAAGCTAAAATGCTACATTTCTGAGAGGGGTAATCATTACTATACACCATGCCAAAGGAAAAAGAAAGAAAAAAAAAGAAACATTGGTGTTTCTTCTCTTCAGCCTTCTTCACACTCAACTTAGCCTTGTCAGTGGAGAATGCGACTTCAGTATTCTTGGCAAATTGTTTCACTCTGAACCCAAGCTGGACTAACGCCTTGACCCGGTTCACAACACCTTTGCAGCTGCCTGGTTTTTGTTTTTGTTTTAAGAGAGCTCTATAAGAGGATGCTTGGGTTGCTCAGTGGGTTAAGCATCTACCTTTTGGCTCAGCTCATGATCTCAGGGTCCTGAGATCGAGTCCCACATGGGGCTCCCTGCTTGGTGGGGAGTTTGCTTCTCCCTTTGCTGCTCCCCCTGCTTGTGCTCTCTCTCTCTGATAAATAAATAAAATCTTTTTTCTTTTAAATAATTTTCAAACTGCAACTCTGTACTCATGAGGCAGTATTTCCCATTCCCCTTCCTCCCACTTCTAGCAACTGCCATTCTATTCTATTCTGTCCCTATGCATCTGATCATTCCGGGTACTTCATATAAGTGAAATCATCCAACATTTGTCCTTTTGTATTTGGCTTATTTCACTTAGCATCTTGTCCAGCATCATCCACGTCTGCTTCTTTTCAGAGACATAAGTCCCAGAAACTTTTAAGCAATAGGTTGTTTTGTTTTGTTTTTAAAGCCAACATTTTCCCTAGCACTATGAGAAATGAAGGGGGAGAGTCTGAATGGATTTATCTGCTTTCTTGTGTGTGTTGTTATAGCTCTACAGTTACAGTTAAAAGTTTGTAGGTGCTGTTTATAACTGCAAAGCACCTTTTGTAAATAAGAAAGAAAATACATTGTGTATCTGTATCTGAATCTCAGCTGGCCAGGAGCTGAGAGAGTGTGTGACATTTGGAATGTGTGGTTGGGCAACACTCTTCCTCCCAAGTGTTTATTTGTAACCGATGACTTTACCTGGGAACTGGAGAAGTCCTGGGGAAGGAGACTTAAACCATGTCCACAAATGGGGGTCAAGCACTCAGGGTCACAGCTGATGGTTTGGGTTCTGACCTAACCCAGTTTTCAGGAAGGCAATTTGGTCCCTCAAGGGGTGGGGGGGTGGGGATTAGTGAAAGGGAAAATGCAGGCTGGTTCAGGGAGCCACACCCAGCCCCCCGGGGGGGAGCAGCAACCTGGGAGAAAGGGCCAGGTTAAAAAAAAAATTAGAAAACTAGGAAGCTCTGTAATGCTTTGGGACCCAGTGCAAAGCTGTCAAGGAAGTTCCAGCAGGACAACAGGGGCTATTCTCCTCTTCCCCGTGGCAGTGACTGGGGAGTGGAGTAGCACCGTGGTGGGCCTCAGTGTCTCATCAATCTGGTGTCAGAGAGAGGGTCTTCATCCTGCTCAGCAGGGTCAGCTCAGGGACAGTGGTGGGCTTTTTAGGCGCTGAGATGATGTGAAGCAGGCAGAAATGCAATATCTCAGGGCTGGGGGAGGGCACAGGGACAGCTCATTTTGCATCACTGCAGCACAGGAGGCCTGAGCTGATTCATGTTCATATGTGAAGTCCCTTGGAGACTCCTGTAAAGTCCTGGAGGAAAAGTTCATAAGATTGTAATTCTTCACAGGCTAGATTGGGGGCTGGGTCACTGAGAGTCAGACATTGATGTGGCCATGACGCTAGTTGTACCTATTGGCTGGTGCAGGTCAGCAACCTTTGGGTTATGTATGTTTTGATTTGTTAATAATGAAATTATTATGTGGTTTATTCTGATGATTACTCATTTGTTAATGTCATTTAATTTAAAATATTTCAAGCAGAGCTTACAAATTGCCTGTATGTTGGGGCTGTTCACCTCCTGCCTTTGGCTTGTTTATGAAATGCATGAAGAATCCATGAAGTCATCATGATAATAGCCTGCATTTTGAATTTAACCACATTTTCAGAAAACAAGAAGACTGAGAAAACAGGAGGCATGAGAACCTCGGAACCTACGGAATGTCATGTTTCTGTGTGGAAGTTTGCTAACTCACTCTCCACTTCTGGAGTGGCCGAACTGACAGCAATCTCCGTTTCCTCCAATGCTTCATTTATCACTGTCCTAGACGACTGGGGACTGAAGGGGTGTTTGCCCCGGTGACAAGTTTTGTTTTGTCTTGTTTTCTGAGCCATTCTCTGTTAGTTTCCTTCAGGACCATGTTTGGGTTTTTCTATGTGTCATGTGGGTGGGTATTAACTACTTTTGTTTGAAATGGTTCCACTCAATCCTACTCCAGTATAGCCACTGGAGGGTAAGACCTATTAAGAGCCCCATCTTTCCTTTGGTGGGGCTTATGAGTGTCCTGAGTTGTTGCAAAAAGGATTTTTTCCATTAGGTAGATCTCTTGGGCTAAGAAAAATGCTAAGACAAGGGTGGGTTGCTGGACCACATGTGGCTACGTAGAGGCACCTGTTGGTGGCAAGCCTTCACTTGAGGACAATGAGTGCAGCAGAAGGGGCTCATCCGCACAGGCAAATATCCGCTGAATTCTGGATTGATCTCCCACGTGGCAACCTGGTCCTGACAACTGACCATGCTCCCTGGGGCCCAGATGGAGCAGCCTCCTGATGCTCACTCTCAGCTTCCTGCAGCCCCTTTAGGCTTTACTGCCTTCCTTTCCCAGGAACTCCCACCCATGGCAACTCCAATGTTCAATGAATCTGGAGATCTTCATCTGTTCTCTCTCCTTCTTTTTAAAAATTTATTTATTTGAGAGAGAGAGAGTGCATGAGAGTAGAGAGGTCAGCAGGAGAAGCAGACTCCCTGTCGAGCAGGGAGCCGGATGTGGGACTCGATCCCCAGACTCCAGGATCATGACCTGAGCCAAAGGCAGTCGCTCAACCAACTGAGCCACTCAGGCACCCCATCTGTTCTCTTTTCAAGCTATTTTTCTCAACTGCTTATTACAGAAATCTTCAAGCATACAGAAAAGTTGAAAAAAAAAAACCAACAGAATGGTGACACTTGCATGCACTTGATCTTGAATTAAAGCAATTGTAACATTTTGTCATATTTACTTTAACAGGAAATCTTAGATATGAAGCACTTCAAAGTAAACTGTAGACTTTTCTGTCCTAAACACTTCAGTGTTCAGTTTGCATCTCCTAAGAATAAGGGTGCTCTTCTATGGAAGGATACCATGATCACATCTAAGAAAATTAATAATAATTTGCTAATATAATCTAACATAAATCACATTTAATTTTCCCCATTGTCCCCAGCAGGAAATTTTTATTTATTTTTAATTTTTTAAAATTCTTTAAATTACTTTATTCATTTTGCCTTCTTTTTTTTTTTAAATTTAATTTTATTTTTTCAGTGTTCTAAGATTCACTGTTTATGTACCATATCCAGTGCTCCATGCAGTATGTACCCTCCTTAATACCCACCACCAGGCTCACCCAACCCCCCACTCCCCTCCCTTCTAAAACCCTCAGTTTGTTTCTCAGTGTCCACAATCTCTCATGCTTTGTCTCCCCCTCTGATTTCTCCCAAGTCACTTTTCCTTTCCTTCTCCTAATGTCTCCATGTTATTCCTTATGCTCCACAAGTAAGTGAAACCAAATGATAATTTATTTCACTCAGCATAATCTCCTCCAGTCTCATCCATGTTGATACAAAAGTTGGGTATTCATCCTTTCTGATGGAGGCATAATATTCCATTGTATATATGGACCATTTCTTCTTTACCCAGTCATCTGCCGAAGGGCATCTTGGCTCTTTCCACAGTTTGACAATTATGGCCATTGCTGCTATGGACATCTGGGTACCTATGGCCCTTCTTCGTACCACATCTATATCTTTGGGGTAAATACCCAGTAGTGCAATTGCAGGGTCATAGTGTAGCTCAATTTTTAATTTCTTAAGGAATCTCCACACTGTTTTCCAAATTGGCTGCACCAACTTTCATTCCCACCAAGAGTGGTAAGAGGGTTCTCCTTTTTCCACATCCTCACCAATACTTGTTGTTTCTTGTCTTGTTAATTTTCGCCATTCTTTTTATTTTTTTATTTTCAGCGTAATAGTATTCATTGTTTTTGCACCACACCCAGTGATCCATGCAATACGTGCCCTCTCTAATACCCACCACCTGGTTCCCCCAACCTCCCATCCCCCACCCCTTCAAAACCCTCAGATTGTTTTTCAGAGTCCATAGTCTCTCATGGTTCACCTCCCCTTCCAATTTCCCTCAACTCCCTTCTCCTCTCTAACTCCCCTTGTCCTCCATGCTATTTGTTATGCTCCACAAATAAGTGAAACCATATGATAATTGACTCTCTCTGCTTGGCTTATTTCACTCAGCATGATCTCTTCCGTCCCGTCCATGTTGATACAAAAGTTGGGTATTCATCCTTTCTGATGGAGGCATAATACTCCATAGTGTATATGGACCACATCTTCCTTATTCATTTGTCCGTTGAAGGGCATCTTGGTTCTTCCCACAGTTTGGCGACCGTGGCCATTGCTGCTATAAACATTGGGGTACAGGTGGCCCTTCTTTTCACTACATCTGTATCTTTGGGGTAAATACCCAGTAGTGCAATGGCAGGGTCATAGGGAAGCTCTATTTTTAATTTCTTGAGGAATCTCCACACTGTTCTCCAAAGTGGCTGCACCAACTTGCATTCCCACCAACAGTGTAAGAGGGTTCCCCTTTCTCCACATCCCCTCCAACACATGTTGGTTCCTCTCTTGCTAATTTTGTCCATTCTAACTGGTGTAAGGTGGTATCTCAATGTGGTTTTAATTTGAATCTCCCTGATGGCTAATGATGATGTTTTCATGTGTCTGTTAGTCATTCGTACATCTTCTTTGGAGAAGTGTCTGTTCACTTTTGGAGAAGTCTTCTGCCCACTTTTTGATGTGATTATCTGATTTTTGATTGTTGAGTTTGAGGAGTTCTTTATAGATCTTGGATATCAGCCCTTTGTCTGAAGTATCATTTGTGAATATCTTCTCCCATTCCGTGGGTTGCCTCTTTGTTTTGTTGACTGTTTCCTTTGCTGTGTAGAAGCTTTTGATCTTGAAGAAGTTCTAAAAGTTCATTTTTGCTTTTGTTTCCTTTGCCTTTGGAGACATATCTTGAAAGAAGTTGCTGTGGCTGATGTCAAAGAGGTTACAGCCTATGTTCTCCTCTAGGATTTTGATAGATTCTTGCCTCACATTGAGGTCTTTTATCCATTTCGAGTTTATCTTTGTGTATAGTGTAAGAGGATGGTCGAGTTTTATTCTTCTACACATAGCTGTCCAATTTTCTCAGCACCATTTATTGAAGAGACTGTTTTTTTTCCACTATATATTTTTTCCTTCTTTGTCAAAGATTATTTGACCATAGAGTTGCAGGTCCATATCTAGACTCTTTACCCTGTTCCACTAGAGTCTCAACAAGATCCTAGCTAATAGGATCCAACAGTACCTTAAAAAGATTATCCACCATGACCAGGTGGGATTTATCCCTGGGATGCAATGGTGGTTCAACATTCACAAATCAATCAATGTGATAGGACAAATCAATAGAAGAGAGAAGAACCACATGGTCCTCTCATTTGATGCAGAAAAAGTATTTGATGAAATACAGTGTCCATCCCTGATTAAAACTCTTTAAAGTATAGAGATAAAGGGAACATTTTTCAACTTCATAAAATCTGTCTATGAAAAACCCACAGCAAATATCATTCTCAAGGGGGAAAGCTGACAGCCTTCCCTTTGAGATCAGGAACTTGACAAGGATGCCCACTCTCAACACTCTTGTTCAACATAGTAGTAGAAGTCCTAGCAACAACAATCAGACACAAAAAGTAATAAAAGGTATTCAAATTGACAAAGAAGTCAAACTCTCTCTCTTCGCAGATGATATAATACTTTACATGGAAAACCCAAAAGACTCCACCCCCAAACTACTAGAACTAATACAGCAATTCAGTAATGTGGCAGGATACAAAATCAATGCACAGAAACCAGTTGCTTTCTCATTAACTAACAATGAAAATATAGAAAGGGAATTTAGAGAATTGATTCCATTTACTATAGCACCAAGAACCATAAGATACCTGGGAATAAACCTAATCAAAGAGGTAAAGGATCTGTACTCGAGGAACTACAGATCACTCATGAAAGAAATTGAAGAAGACACAAAAAGATGGAAACACATTCCCTGCTCATGGATTGGAAGAATAAACATTATTAAAATGTCTATACTGCCTAGAGCAATCTATACTTTCAGTGCCATCCTGATCAAAATTTCACTGGCATTTTTCAAAGAGTTGGAACAAACAATCCTAAAATTTGTATGAAACCAGAAAAGACCCAGAATTGCTAAGGAAATGTTGAAAAACAAAAACAAAGCTGGAGGCATCACGTTGCCTGATTTCAAAGTTTACTACAAAGCTGTGATCACCAAGACAGCATGGTACTGCCACAAAAGCATGAACTTTTTAGTTGAGACTTTAGAAGCAGGATCCAACCAGAGTTCATGCATTGCATTTAGTTGTTATGGAATTTTTTTTTAAAAGATTTTATTTATTTATTTGACAGAGAGAGAGATCACAAGTAGGCAGAGAGACAGGCAGAGAGAGAGGGGAAGCGGGCTCCCTGCTGAGCAGAGGGCCCGATGCGGGGCTTGATCCCAGGACACCGAGATCATGACCTGAGCCGAAGGCAGAGGCTTAGCCCACTGAGCCACCCAGGCGCCCAGTTGTTATGGATTTTAATCTCTCTTATTCTAAAACAATCCCCCTCCCACCATGTTTTAAAAATCACATTGGCCTAGTTGTCATGTGGTATGTCTCACCCTCTGATTTATCTAATCATTTCCATGTGCTATCACTTAATTTTTAAAAGATTTATTTATTTACTTGAGAGAGA
Organism: Neogale vison; assembly: GCF_020171115.1. Classification (NCBI taxonomy): domain Eukaryota; kingdom Metazoa; phylum Chordata; class Mammalia; order Carnivora; family Mustelidae; genus Neogale; species Neogale vison. Next base: position 159,000,580 of record NC_058097.1, read on the forward strand.
AAGCGTGCATGCTCATAAGGCAGGGAGGAGCAGAGGAAGAGGGAGAGAGAAACTTCAGTAGACTCCGCCCTCAGCGCAGGCCCAACGCAGGGTTCTGACTCAACCCTGAGATCACTGCCTGAGCTGAAACCAGGAGTCGGATGCTTAACGGACTGTGCCACCCAGGAACCCCTCATTTAATTTTTTTTTAACAGATCCCAATACTTTCTGTAAACTGGAAATTAATTTTAAAGGCCTCATTATATTTGGTCAACATTTTGGTAGGGTGGTCAATTTTTTTAAAAAAAGATTTCATTTATTTATTTGACACAGAGAGAGAGAGAGCAAGTGAGAGGGAGAGTGAGAGCATGAGCAAAGGAGAGGGGCCGACGGAGAGGCAGACTCAGGGAGCCTGATGCAGGACTTGATCCCATGACCCTGGGACCGTGACCTGAGCTGAATCCAGACATTTAACTGACTGAACCACCCAGGCACCCCCATTTTTTAAAAATGAACACACTACACCCTATTCCCTTAAGGGGTCGCCCTCTGAATTTCAGCCATTTCTCTCCCTTTTTCAGTCAAAAAAGCTTAGCTTTGGCAAAGTGCTGGTTTTTTCCTAGCTATCACTACTGAAATATTTCATCAACCCATTTTTGGAATCTTGTTTGGAGATCTGGAGATTGGAGACTCAGAGATTACGTTTGAAGTCTTACTGCATCAAGCCTTCAAAGAACACTGCCACCTGCCATGGGGGGTTATGGTTTAGGAGCAGGTGAAAAGTGAAAGGGAGCACAGGTCATGCCCCCAGAGGTCTTTCTGGGGGATACACTCTGGAGGGATACACTCTGCAGGATCCCAGACCCTGTTCCTGGATCCGTTTCGTATGAAAACATACAATTTGGTCATTTGCCAGCACCAGGTGTCAAGCATAAGGCTTCTTCTGCAGCTGCTCACGTCTACCAACAGTACAATTGGCATTTTTTTGTTGTTGTTGTTGACTCAGATCTTAGAGATTAGTAGGAAGATAAATCACCTAACTGTGAAATTCATCTTCGTTCTGTATAGAGTCTCGTAATAGTCTCTATCCTGTGGCGACTTTTTCAGTACTCTCAGGAAATCAGTAGAGAACAGACCATTTGTTTCCATTTTGTAGGAAAAAAAAATTGATCTTGAACTTTTTCTTTTCTTCTTTTTTTTTTTATCCTTTTCAGTTCAACAAATGTTCATTGAACCCATATTGTGCACCAGGAACTGTACATCAGGGAGCACAAAGTTAGCTTGCGCCTGCATGTTGTTTATAGCAGGGAAGAAGACACATAAACTGATGGTTTCACTATAAAATTGCAGAGATAAGCAGTAAGCATCAAGAGGTCAAAAATGAACGGTGTATGTTAGCCTTCCTGGAGGATCTGAGACCTGAGCTAAGGCTTGAAGTGTGGGCAAGAGCCGGATGCCAAATGGTGAGAAGAAACTTCTCACCTTGTTCAGTGTGGTTTTCCCAGCATCTCGCATACGGAAGACATTCAGAAGAGTGAACTTATAAAAGAAATCTCTGGTTGCCTGCCTGGCTCAGTTGGTAGAGCATGTGACTTCTGATATCAGGGTTGTGAGTTTAAGCCCTATGTTGGGTGTAGAGATTACCTAAAAATAAAATCTTTAAAAAAAGAAAGAAAGACGGGATGCCTGGGTGGCTCAGTCAGTTAAGCATCTGCCTTTGGCTCAGGTCATGATCCAGGGGTCCTGGGATTAAGCCCCACGTGGAGCTCCTTGCTCACCTGGAAGCCTGCTTCTCCCTCTGCCTCCTGCTCCCCCTGCTTGTGCTCTCTCTCCTTTCTCTCTCTCTGACAGATAAATAAATAAATCTTAAAAAAAAAAAAAAGAGATCTCTGCAGAGGATGTGGTACAAGCACAAAAAGGTGTGGGAAATATAAATAGCTTAGAATTAAAGTGGATTAGTGTTTCCCCTTGGACAGGATCACAAACTGCTTTGAAAAACTGCTGGAAGCTGTGGCAGACAGGTGGTGTGGCAAAAACACACCATGCCCTTTGAGACTCAGGGTAGATAAGCATCCAGTGGAATGCTTCTACTTCTTGTTCTTGGGTCACTTACCCTTCACTGACAGTAGTTTGCTGAAGGATCACTTACTTATAGCAGATTCTCAGGGTTTTTTCCACCATGATTGAGTTTTCCTAAAAGCTCCTGATTTCACAAGTTGGTTCTCTCTCTCTCTTTTAAGATTTTATTTATTTATTTCAGAGGGAGGGAGAGAGAGAGCGAGAGAGCACTAGCCAGGAGAGGAACAGCGGGGCAGCGGGAGAAGGAGACACACCACTGAGCAAGGAGCCTGATGAGGGGTTTGATCCCAGGACTTGGGATCATGACCTAAGCTGAAGGCAGATGCTTGATCAGCTGAGCTACCCAGGCACCCTCACAAGTTGGTTCTTTTAATGATTTTCTTCTTGATACTTCTGGCAGACAGAAAGTAATTACAGTCTGAGAGGCACTTCTGTGCTTATAACTTTTTAATTTTCTTTGGAATTTGAAGGTTTCTTCTACTCCCAAAGAACCTGAAAGTAAATTCAATGACTAAATCTTACTGAGAAAACTGAATTTACTCCTTTTTTACTGTCCTTATAAATTCCAAAACAACCATGTGCAGGTATAAAGTCAGAAGGCTGTTGCCATATTCCAAAAACATTCTGGGTGTGGGCTCTGTATTGTACGTCCTTCTAGAAAATTCTATCCATTTGCAAGAGGAAGAAAGAATGAATACTCTGGCTACTGCTCTGTGTTTTAATTGCTTGTACTCTTCATTGAGTAATTTCTTAATTATAGCTCTAGCTGCTTTATATCATATCGGATCCATTTTCATGAAGGATTATACAAATATTCTCTGATATAGTTTCATTAAAAAGAAGGCTTTACCCAGGTGTACAAGCTTAAATATTTGTGTAGGAAGAAGTGTTCACTGAGTGATGCTGGGTGGCAATGGGTGAGCCTGTGCATCTGTTGAATAGAGTGGTGAGTGGTTACGGCACAGATTTGGAGCTCTTTGTTATTGTAAAAACTATGGTTTGTTAACTGTGAAAATGGATACACATTTTTCTATGGAGCTATTGTCAAAAAAAACGAATAAGAAGGGATGATTATACAAATGTGTGTTGCTGGGGCCCTCTGTGGCTCAGATGGTCTGCCTTTGGCTCAGGTTGTGAGGTCCTGGGGTCCAAGGATGGAGCCCCACATCAGTCTCCTGTGTCCGCAGGGAGTCTGCTTCTTTCTCTCCCTCTGCCTCTTGTCCTTATTCCTGCTCTCTCTCCCTCAAATGAATAAATAAAAATCTTTAAAACAACAATAACAACAACAAAACCAAAAAGAACCCAAATGTGTGTTGCAGACTGGTGATTTAGGGAGGCTGACCGCCACGTAGAGCAATGCTTCTCAAACTGTAATTTGCATACAGAGTACCTGGCTGCTACTGAATGTTGAAGGCCCCCCCAAAGTCCATATGTTGAAATCCTGAGCCCCAACGTGATGGCATTAGGAAGTGGGGCCTTTGGGAGTTGCTTCGATCATGAGGGTGGCACCCTCGTGAATGGTATTAATGACCTTATCAAGAGATTCCCCACAGAGTTCATGAACCCTTTCAGGCAGTGAGGACACCCAAAAGACTAAGAACCAGGAAGCAGGCCCTTACCTTGATCTGCTGGGGTTTTCAAGTTGGACTTCCCAGCCCCCAGAACGGTGAGAAATAAATTTGTTGTTTCTTAGTCATTCAGTCTACGGCATTTTGTGATAGTTGCCGGAACAGATTAAGACACTGGGGATCTCTTTAAAATGCGAATTCTGACTCAATATATCTGGGATGGATCCTAAGATCTAGCATTTCTAACAGGTTCCCAGGTGACGTTGATGCCACTGGCCCAGAGACTACAGTTGGCAGAGCAATGACCTAGAGGACCTTATGGAGGAAGTGTCTTGATCCTGTCACCGTCCGGTTCTCAGCTTTGTAAGCCCAGAGTGCAGTCTAAATCCATCATCTGTGCTTTTGAAATCCAGAAGCTCTGAACACCAAAGGCATTTTCATCGCTGCTTTAGAGGCAAAACCTGGTTTGAACTCATGGGAGGCTATCTATAATCCTTATTTCTTATTTTGTATGAATATTCATGTCTTCATTGTAAAAGTACTAGCGTATTTGATTACAGGAAGCTTCTTTGGACTCTCCTGGGGATGCAGTAGGTGAGGTACACGGCCATATTCTAGAGTATAAAAAACTCTGTATCCTGAAACACTTCTCTCAGAGTGTGCAGTCCTGTGGCAACTTGGGGGATGCTCGTCTCCTCCATAATCGTCCTTCTCCTTCCGAAAATGGTTCTCAACTTCATGGAGCTGGGCATGACCCTGTCCTCTCGCTCCCGGGATCCCCCAACCCCCAACCACAGAGAATTTGGTCAGGGTGGAAATCTGACCCAAACTGGGCCAGTCAGATTCTCCTTGTGGGAGTTTAGACTTGGGATTCACAGTTGTCTGTCTTGGCTGCTGGCACTGAGGCAGGTGAGAAGTAGTTTTTCTCAGCTGCATGTCTGAGAAGCAGAGGAAGCCGATCTCTAAGTGAAGAGGGGAAATGAAGCAGGTGTGAAGAGGGAGATAGAAATGAGAGTCCATGTAGTCTGAGTGTGAGAAGGAAAGGGAGCGGCAGCGGGAGTGTAAGATTCAGACCCAGGGCGAGGTAGGAGCCTCAGTCCTGACTGCTTTCTGGTCCTGGTCCTAACTGTCGTTTCTGGCCCGGAGTTCTGTGACACATCACTCTCATCTTAAAATAAAGCCTCACATCGTGTTGGTGCTAGGTAAAGTTTCTTTGAATTGCAACCCAAAAGGCTTTAACTAAGCCACGAACATAACTTTTTTTAAGTGCAGGAAAATTTTTTAGACTCCAGAGAACAGACATGTCAGTCAAATTCCCAAGGTAATGTTGATTTATTAATTTCCATGCAGAGTAATTGCCAGTGGGACTGGAGTCCTCACGCTCATGGGTCAGTCTGTTCTCTCCCAGTTGGAAAATCTACGTGGGAAGCCAAATTATAATGGGAAGGCTCCCTGATGAGTGCAGGCAGAACCAGATAAGTAGGGGATCTGAGCAGACTGTCTCCACACTATGAGGGCCTGAGGCACTTTTCTCCACCTTCAGGATACGCGGAAACTTCCATGCGGTACGCATATGTGTGTGGTGCTGGGGCATGCTTGGAAAATAGGCCAACTCACTAAAACCAGTTTGCCCATAAGCCAAGACAGCTAATGAGCCATTTACCTAAAATTAGTATTTGTCAAAACATTTCATGTATGATGGAATGGTTTCCAAGCCTTCTGAATATTTTTTCCCCTAAGGTGACTGCTGACTGTTTAGTTCTGTCCCCTCTTTTTCCTTTTTCCTTTCCTTTCTCTTCCTTCCTCTTCTCTTCCCCTACACCCCACTCTCTCCCTCTTTCTCTCCTTCCTTTCTTCCTCTCTACTTTTATTTCAAAGATATTTTTGCCTGCTGGTCTGAGATTATCCGCCTCCTCACCTTCATCTCCTAGAGCCCCAAACTGGAGGCTGGGTCTTCAGAGGTGAAATAGTTAAGACCAGAAATAGTGCCCAATGGAGAAAATGGGTAAAGCCAGAGTGTGGAGGAGAGGGGATGCTGGAGGAATTGCTGAAGGCCAGACACCAGATAGTCAGTCGGGTGATTAAAACACAGAGATCGAAACAGCAGGAGCAGGGCTGTCAACCAGGAGACTCGAATGAAGTAAGAGACTGGACTGAAGGGAAAACAGGCTAAAAGCGAGTGATGAGATAATACTATTCTGAATTTCCATTGCTCATGAGCTATCTTATACTTTTCTATTTCTTTCAAATTGTAGTATGTGCCTTTTGGAAAATTTTGGGCAATGTTGAATTTGCATAAATCTGGAGTTGCTCAACTCAGGGGGTGTTTTATTTATGATTCATCAGTTTTATCCTTTTTTTTTTTTTTTAGCTCTTCTTTCCTACCGCTTGTTGTCTGCTTCTCAGACATTTGTGTACTAGATTTCATTATTGAGCAAATTACCCCCAATCCAATGTTTATTGCTCTGTAGTGAGGCATTTCTGTGTTGACAGGGAGAATGAAGAGATGAGACATGTTCATCAGAAACATATTAAGCTTTATTGCTTTTATATTTTGCAACTTCTAAATGATGAAGTCGTACTAAACTACAAATATTAAACCACACGTTATTTTTAAAGCTTCCTGTAACCAAATAAAACTATAATTTCCACTGTAAAAATGGTATATATTTATATTCATTTTCTGTTGCCTTTTTAAATAACTGCCACAAATTAAGACATCACAAATTTATTATCTTACGGTTCTGGAGATCAGAAGTTCTAAAATCAAGGTGTTAACAGCTCTGTGTTTCTTCTGGTAACTCCAGGGGAAAATCCGTTTCCTTGCCTTTTCCAGCATCTTGAGGCTGCCTGCATTCCTGGACTCAGCCCCTTCCTCCATCTTCAAAGCCAGCAGTGCAGCCTCTTCAAATCTCTCCCTCTGACCACAACCTCCTGCTTCTGTCATCACATTGCCTTCCTCTCAGAGGGACCCCTGTGATCACAAAAGATTACATAGACCATCCAGGATCATTGCCCTGTCTTAAGATCCTTAATTACATCTACAAAGTCCCTTTTATCATCGTTTGAGGTGTTTATTCACAGGTTCTGGGGTTCAGGACACGGACATCTTTGGGGGAGTCTGCAATACTCACTCATACTATTCAACCTAAGAATACTCATTCATAAGGCAAAAATCAAATATAGTCCAGAAAAACAGAAAGGAGAGAAAATACAACTCATGGTTTGCCTATTGGAAGGTAAACACAACCAACATGTCCTTTTTTTTTAAGAATAAGCAGTTTTTACAGTTCTAATCATACTATATATTCAATTTGAAATCCTGATTTTTTCATTGAATATAATATCATAGCCTGTTTTCAATGTTAGTACATAGTCTGAGCCAACATTTTTATTGGCTACATAATATTTTATTGAGTGACTATCTCATATTTTACTTACGCCTTTCCTTATTTTTTTTGGAAACTGAGGGATTTTTATAATTATAAAAAATTCTATGACAAGTGTTTTTGCGCTTTCTTAGAATAGATTCCCAGGTGTAGGGTGTAGTCTCTTTAGTCTTTTTATGGCAAATTTCTATCAAAGGTTTACACAAATTTTCAGAACACACAGATATGTGTTAGTAGCCATTCCACCACATCTCACCAGCCCCAAATAAAACAATCATGATAATATCTTTGCCAATCAGGTAGGGGGATAGATAACTTTTAATTTTCATTTGTTTACAGAGGAGAATGAACATTTTTTTCATGGGTTTGCTTGCTGGTTATAATTATTTGTTGATGAATTATATATTCAGGCTTTTTACTTTGGGGTTCAAAGTATTTTTTTTAAACTATTTTATTTATTTATTTGACAGATCACAAGTAGGCAGAAAGGCAGACAGAGAGAGAGGAGGAAGCAGGCTCCCTGATGAGAAGAGAGCCTGATGTGGGGCTCGATCCCAGGACCCTGGGATCATGACCTGAGCTGAAGGCAGAGGCTTTAACCCACTGAGCCACCCAGGCGCCCCTCAAAGTATTTTTTAAATCAATTGGTCTGAGATCTAGATATTTAAAAAGCTTCATGTTTATGTTATTTGTTCTAAACACTTTCTCTCGTTTCTTATTTCTATGCTTTTTTATGTCTAGAAGTTTAAATTTGTACATGGTCTAATCCATCCATTCTTTTGTCCTCCTTCTTTGCTTTTTTAAAAAATCCTCTTGTCCTGCTGGTTATCTCCATAGTACATTTACTATTCTTCTAGTTTTTCATATAGTTTGAGGAGTGTCTCTTTAGTCCATCTGGAATTTATGTTGGTATGAAATCCATGGGAAGGCTCTGACTACCTGCATAGAGGAGCTCTGGACACAGTGACACATTGTGGCTGCTTAACCTTTTTTTTTCCTACACTCCATGCTGAAAACCTTTAAAATGTTTTTTTTCAGGGCCTAATATAGTCGGACAGTTTTTGGTACGGCTTGGCTGCAGTCATTTTATTTCATTTCATTTTATTTTGTTTTATTTTATTTTTAAAAAGATTTATTTATTATTTGAGATAGAACAAGAGTGAAAGAGAGAGTACAAGCACGGGGAGCAGCAGGCAGAGAGAGAAGCAGACTCCCTGCCGAGCGGGGAGCCTGATGCAGGACTCGATCCGAGCATTCCCGCATCATGACCTGAGCTGAAGGCAGACGCTTAACCAACTGAACCACTCAGGCACCCCTTGGCTATAGTCATTTTATTTTATTTTATTTTTAAAAAGATTTATTTATTTATTTATTTGACAGAGAGTGGTTACAAGTAGGCAGAGAGGCCGGCAGAGAGAGAGGGGGAAGCAGCTCCCTGCTGAACAGAGACCCTCATGTGGGGCTCCATCCCAGGACCCTGAGACCATGACCTGAGCTGAAGGCAGCGGCTTAACCCACGGAGCCACCCAGATGCCCCGGCTATAGTCATTTTAAACACAACTCCTCTTGGCACAACTTGGGTGTTTCCCAGTGTCCTTAGCTATGGTTTACAGACAGCCTCCCCTATGGAGGGTTGATTAGTTTCTTGGTCCCTCTCCCTGTCTGACTCTTTCTACCTTTACCTCTGACATCCCACTTAATGCCTTCTGTTTTTAGAATAAACGGCTTCATTACTTTTTCTGATCACAAAAATAACAATATATACTTGTAAAAAAAAAAAGAAAAGATGGGCGCCTGGGTGGCTCAGTGGGTTAAGCCGCTGCCTTCGGCTCAGGTCATGATCCCAGGGTCCTGGGATCGAGTCCCGCATCAGGCTCTCTGCTCAGCAGGGAGCCTGCTTCCTCCTCTCTCTCTCTGCCTGCCTCTCTGCCTACTTGTAATCTCTCTCTGTCAAATAAATAAATAAAATCTTAAAAAAAAAAAAAAAGAAAAGAATCAGGCACTCAGAAGGAAAAAAAGGCAAGTACAAATCAGCTGTAGCCCCATTACAGAAAGATAGCGATTAGTCACACTAGGTGGCTTGGTCAGTACTGCAAATATATATTTATGAAAACAGAGTCATGGGCTATATGCTACTTTACTCTTTGACAAATAATACATCATGGATATATTTGTATTCAAAAATGCAGATGGACTTTGCTTTTCTTCATGGATGTGCAACTGTCCATAAATGCATTTATCGTGCTCTATGTAACTACTTCCTATTGCTAGCCATTTAGGTCATTTCCAGTTTTTTACCCTTATCACTGGTACACCAATGAACATCCTTATACATACTACTTTGTATGTATATCCTAATTTCCTTCCTTCCTTCCTTCCTTTTTTTTTTTTTTTAAAGATTTATTTGTCAGAGAGAGACAGAGAGAGAGAAAGGGAGCACAAATGGGGGAGCAACAGGCAGAAGCAGAAGCAGACTCCCTGCTGAGCAGAGAGCCCGAGGCAGGACTTGATCCCAGGACCCCACCTGAGCCGAAGGCAGACTCTCAACCAACTGAGCCATGCAGGCGTCTCAAGTTCTAGAAGTACCTTAAGATTGATTGGAATCTGTGGAGAGGTTCCAAATTTTGAATGAATTAAATTATACACTGTATACTTCGAGATGACTTCATGCATGGGAAAGGGTCTAACCTGGGGGGACAAACAGCATGGACTTGGTTATGCCAAAGTAAGGAACGATGAAACATCTACTTCTCACTCGTGATCCACATCCAGGGCAGTTCAGCTGGGGACTTTTGTTCATTATAGGCACCCGGTGACTCAAGCTGACAGAAGCCCAATCTTAAAACTTGTTTCTAGAATCATTCATCTGGTAGAAGGGGACATAGTAAATCATGGTGCTCTAAGCTTCTACCTCAACAGATACAAGCCACTTCTGCGCCAACTTCATTTTCCACAGCAAACCACAAGAACACACCCCCAGCTTCCAAGGGGACGGGAAGGGCAGACCTACTATAAACCTGGCATGAGAACAGGACTATCTGGGAGCTTCCCTATCGACTGGCACACCTTGAGGAAAGAAGTTCCTACGAGGTACAGATAATTATCCAAATATCACAGATAAGAAAACAAGACTTAGAGAGTTTAAGAACTAGCTCAAGGTCTACTAGCCAGTAGAGTGGCAGTGCTGAGATTATAATTTAGGACCATATGACTTAAAAGCCAGGCTCTCTGTGCTCCAGGGTCCTCTTGGGAACTTCTGTGACATTTCCAAAGAGAAGTCCAGATTTGGAAGATAACAGTGCCTTGTAGTCATGCCTCGATGTGGACCTCAGAGTCCCTGGAGCGAATTTCCTGATCCTTGTCTTCTCATTCCATGCATCAAACACATCACCGTGTGTTGTCCTTAGTAGGCCTTCCTGCTTCCCATGTGATAAACTCTGTCCAGAGTCAGTTCTCCTGTTGCTGCAATTGTCTTGGGAAAGTACCCATCATGAGGTTCTTCCCAGAAGGTACGCACTTTGGTCCACCATTTGTAAATATAACAGTATCATTGCTTTGGGGAGGTTTTCTTGCAAATATCCCATGCTATGATCATGTTTCAACTCAAAAGAGGCTCCGGGAACATTATTTTGGACAACTGTGGAGGCCTTAATAATTTATGGACATCTTGTCTGTGTGCATTTTGTTTCTTGACAATAATATTGGAAGGAAACTAAAATGTGTTGGGACCCCTCTGGGTGCCAGGCCTGGTTCTAAGCATTTTAATGTATTCTTATCCTCATTTATTTTTCATAAGGACACTTTGAGGGAGGGGTTATTATTCAAGAGTATAATTATCCCATTCAAAGAGGATGATTAAAGTAAAGAAAAAAAAAAGAGAGAAGACTTTTGGTCTGAGATTTATGCCTGGGGTAATAACACTTTCTTGATCATGGCTTCCCTTAATTACTCTCATGGGACATATTTTAGCCTCTGCAGGATATTTATAATTTCTAAAAGGTGTGTTTGCCCATCCCTGTGAGATCTGGAACTTGAGAACATATCATTTAGGATTCCTTTGGATGCAATTAACAGAAAACTAAACCCACCCTGGCTTAAGCAAAAAAAAAAGGGGGGGGATTTATTGACTTATGCAACTAAAAAGTATAGGGATAGACAAAACTTCAGGTATAGTTTGATCCAGGAACTCAACATCAGATCTAAATCCCACTCTACTTCTTGGCACTCATTCTCCCTACTTTGGCTTCATTTTCAGACTCTAAGTGGTGAAAAGAAGGTTCTGGCAATGTCAGCCTTTTGTCCTCTCAGATTTAAATTCAGCAGAAAAGATCATGTGTTTTTCTCTCTCAGCAGTCCCACAAAAATTTAGTTGCATTTCTTTGGCTGTGATTAGGTTAAAGTCTGTCCCTTAGCAATCACTCTGGGCTGGGGACTCTGATGCTATAATCGATGGCGCCTGAGTTAATGCCCATCTCTGGAATTAGGGCTATGTTTCCTCATCCCTTACACATGGACCTCAGGAGAGTGAGGGTGGGTGTGGTTCCAGAGCAGAAAATCAGGGTATAGTTGCCAGAAGTTAAATGTACGCTGTGTAGTGAAAACAACTGGAACACAGTTCAAACATACTTTCAAATCATTCCTCCCCCCACTTTCTGCCCCTTAGAATAGTTTACAGCATAAAAATGTTTTTGTGTTATAGAAGCTTACCCAACAAGTTTACTGCAAGAAGAAAGAAAAGTGTTCTTTAGAAGGTAAACATTTATCTAATAATTACTGTGAAACATGAAAACTTTCCATTTCTTAGCTGTTAGCAAGCTTAAAGCTCTATTGGTGTGCAATTATAGAGACTCTCTCTTCCCAAGGTCTTACTACAATTATTTATCTTTTTTTTAAATAGTAACTTCTTTTTAAGACAATTATCATATGGTACATGGAATTTAAGAAACAAGGCAGAGGATCATAGGGGAAGAGAGGAAAAAAATGAAACAAGACGAAACCAGAGAGGGAGACAAACCATAAGAGACTCTTAATCTTAGGAAACAAGCAGGGTTGCTTGAAGGGGAGAAGGGTTGAGGGAGGGGGTTACTGGGTGATGGCCATTGGGGAGGGTAAGTGTTGTAAATGAGCATAGAGTATAATAGAAGACTGATGAATCACAGACCTGTACCCCTGAAACAAATAAAACATTATATGTTAATTTAAAAAAAGAAAATACAGAAACAACATATGGGTACCTACAAACAAACAAAATGGTAACTGCTTCCCCTCCCCAACTTAAAATGACAAGAAAAAAATACATATTCTGGCAGAAAAACTGGAGAATAAAGAAAAACCCAGAAATAAATTTGCCAATTTTTTTTCCCTTGTATACAGACTATAAACCTCTTCCATGTGCAAAATTGGGATCATGCCATACATCCTACATAAGGTTTTACGTTTCACAATCTATGGTAAATATTTTGCCATATTTTTAGATATCCTTGTGCATGGTTTTTGATGACTGCTTGATATCCCTCTAATGGTTGTATTATAATTTACTTACACTGGTTCCCTACATTTTTTCCCCTGTTATATAAATATAATATAGCAATAGACATCTGTGTATAGCTGCTGCTCATTATTTAGGATAACTTTTAGAAGTGGGTTTGCTCCCCACAAAGGCTGTATCACCATATGCAATTTTCTTTTCTTTTTTTTTTTTTTAAAAGATTTTATTTATTTATTTGACAGAGAGAAATCACAAGTAGATGGAGAGGCAGGCAGAGAGAGAGAGGGAAGCAGGCTCCCTGCTGAGCAGAGAGCCCGATGCGGGACTTGATCCCAGGACCCTGAGATCATGACCTGAGCCGAAGGCAGCGGCTTAACCCACTGAGCCACCCAGGCGCCCCTGCAATTTTCTTTTCATAGCAGATAGAGAAGTAAAAGACATATCAGTAGTATGTTGCTCCTTTACACAAAGACACAGTGATTTTGCACCCTATGGCTGGAATATCCCACTTGGTCTGAGTGGGTGAAGACAGAAGTCACCTGCCTACAGAAATTGGCCTAAATTGCATCATATGAGCTCCAGCAAGCTCCTTGAGTTGCCTCCCCTGGGTAAGAAGTTGGAGTGATCCTCTGGGCAAGCCTTCTCCATCCTTAACAAGAAGAAGTAAAGTACAAGTGAATGTAATTTCTGGACACAGAGAAAATATTACAGCCATCTAGTGCCCGCTTCATGTTCCATTTGTTGTAAGAAGTACAGACTTCTGGAAGGGTGCACGTGGACTTGGTGGGACTTAAGCTCAAGAGTGAGTCACAGTTGTCTAATCTTACTGGGGTCCCCTGAGAGGAAGAAAATATCATTAGCAGTATGGGAGTGTTAAGGGGCTATAGGGCCCATTATGCAGGACTTGTCCAGCACCTTCCAACCCTTCTGTGTCAGGTAAAGCCAGTAACTGGACAAACACCAAATACTTTCACTTGAATCGTAAGGGCTCCAGAAGTACTGCTACTAGCAGTATTGACTATTCAAGGGTGCTGCCAAAATTCAGGAGAGGTTGTGGATGACTCCACTGTCTGAGCTCCCCCGAGATGAAGATCTGCCATTGGATCAATGGCAGTGACACTTGACCTTGTGCTCTCGGCCTCATGTCATCCTGGTCTCAAGAACCAACTTGGTCCAGTCCTAGAGCCCCTGGTGAAGATGATCCCTGGAGGTGAAAGTGAACACACATGGGTCACAGGCCAAGCAGCTTCCAAAGGACGTCCTTGTTTGTCTTTCGAGGTCCTCATGCTGAGGGCAAGACCTCCATGCTGTTTATTCCTGTGGCAGGACCTGGCCCACAGGAGTTAACATCAGCTGAGAGGATGTACGGATGGATGGAGGAGGCCAGGCTAGGACCAGTGCCAGCTGCTTCCAGTCCTCCCTGCCTGGACTTCATGCACGGATACTGAAGGCTGTACTTCACCAATGACAGACCACGTAACAGAGGCTGCTGTAGGACCCAGAGGGTCCAAGCTTTTGGGACTTGGAGTCAGAGACATCCAGGCACTGATCCTAACTCTGCCATCACTCTGAGTTCTAGGACCTCAGACCAGTTTCTTGATCTTTGAGCTTTTGTGTTCCACACATATAGAATGGATATAATAAAATCTTCTTCCTTCAGCTATCAGGAAGATAATGCTTACGAAGTGTTTAGCTAAGCCCCTGGCACAGAGTAAGTGTTTGGCAAATGGGCCCAACTGGGATTCCAGGCTTCTGGAAATGCAAAGCAACAGCCCCAGAGAGTTAGCTTGGGAGAAACCGCACAGCTCCTGATTTCTGAAAGAGGTGGCATTGTGGATTCTAGACCCTGCCGTGTCAGCTGGCAGAATGCACTAGCACTCAGGATTCTTCTGTCAGGTGTGTGGGCCATGAATCATGAGTGAAAGGCTCTGAGGTCACATGTGCGGGCCTGAGGTCAGAGCTGGGCTTGTGATAAAGTGACAGTGAGCCAGCAGCAGATCGGATGGATTCTCAGAATGAGTGACGGCTGATTTCATAGAAGAGGAGGGATGGAAGGGAGCTTCAGCCGGGTCCAGCCTGGGTCTCAGGTTTGATGGGGCTTCTTAGTCACTCAGGGTGTGTTTCTGCCCAGGAGGGTTGGACTCTCCCTGCCAAGTGCCATTACGGAAACTTCACGACTGTTCAATTTGGTTCAGGCAAGATGCTCCAGCAGGTAAATTTTATTGCAAGTTCTATAAGCCAAGAAGTCTGACAGTCTGTCATCTGAGAAAGCCCCAGAACATTGAGACAGGAGCCACACTCTGCCCTGTCAGCCAGGTGGGTGATGATTCCACCTGTGAAATTTTACTCACTCAGAAATGACTGATGGTCCTGTGGGTGATTACTGAATTCCATCTTTGGGAATCAGTCACTCACTCAACAAACATTTTTCTTCTACTTTCCTTCTAGGTGAAACTGCAGGAGGGAGAGACCGCCTATCCAGCCCGGGCTGTGCCCTGCCTGCTTCTCATGCTGTTCGCCTACACACACACACACAAGTGTCTCTACATATGAATCCCAGGCAGGCTGGGGACTCTTTCTATTCCCCAGAGCTGCCTTTGAAAGCAGTGAGGTTACAGCCTAGAGGCTGGATTCAAACCTGAGCAGGAACACTCCCGAAGATGTATGTTGCTGCTGTCACTCAGCAGCTTTGTGCCTGAAATATTCTATCGCAAAATGGGTAATTTAGATAGCAGTCATTGGAGGAGGTCAAAGGTTTTAGCAATGGAATTGTTTTACATTTAAATGCTTCTAAACAAGTCCCATTCTTTTACCTGTAGTTTATAACCACAGCCATTGGGGGAGCTCCTGGGAATAAACACTCTTGGAGATCAAATCCCAGTGTCCCTGGTGATCCCAGAGCAGCTTGTTCTCCAAGGAGTCATTATGATGTGATGAATGCAGGACTCTGAGCTGGAGGTTGGGATCCTGGGATCCAGATTTCTTGCTCTGCCACGCACCTGCCAGATGACTCTGTGAGGGCTGGCGCTTCCTTGTGCTCAGCAGGAGGGCGGCTGGGTCGTCCCCACAGTAGCTCCCACTTCCAACATTCTAGAAGACTGAGTTAGCGTGGCGGGTCATTCAGAAATCAGGAAACAGTGTGATGACTGTTGAAATTAGTATATCCTTGGTAACCGTAAGCAGGGGGTCACAGACATTTGGCACTGGATCGTGAAATCCCAGAACCATGCAATTCCACTCAAGGGCAAAGTCCCTAGCACCACTCAATTGTCACTATTTTTATTTATTTATTTATTTATTTATTTATCTACCTTTTTAAAAAAGATTTTATTTATTTAACACGCACACACACAGAGAGATCACAAGTAGGCAGAGAGACAGAGAGAGAGAGGGAAGCAGGCTCCCCGCTGAGCAGAGAGCCTGATGTGGGGCTCAATCCAAGATCCAAGATCATGATTCTGAGATCATGACCCGAGCCGAAGGCAGAGGCTTAACCCACTGAGCCACCCAGGTGCCCCTACTTATTTTTATTGTTTTAAAACAGATTTTATTTATTTGTCAGAGAGATAGAGAAATAAAGGGATTGAGCACATGAACAGGGGGAGGGGCAGAGGGAGAAGCAGGGATCCTGATGCAGAACTCAATCCCAGCACTCTGGGATCATGATCTGAGCCTCAGGTAGATGTTTATCTGACTAAGCCACCCAGGCATCCAATCACTAGTTTTTAAGGTGAAATTCTTTCATGGGCAATTTTATTATGTTGGTAGACTATGACTTTTAGATCTTTTAGATCTATTTGCAAACTCTAATCTCCTGTTATTTTTCATTACTAGTAATAGCAAAAAAACAATAGCAGCAACTATGTATTGAGTGCTTAATATCTAGTAAGCACTTTTTATAGAGTACTAACCCTAACCTTATTAGATCCTCCCAACAACTCTTTTATTGTCCCCATTTTACAGATAAGGAAACGAAGGCTCAGAGAGGTTCAGAGCACTTCCCAAAGTCACCTCATTAGTCAATGAATGCACTAGGATTTGAATCTGACTCTGTCTAACCTCTGAGTCCATGCTCTTCTCTTATGGCTAGAAATGCGAGTGTTTTGTAGCACATATGGCCCACATCATTATAGTCAACACACATTGGTGAAGGGTTAGCTGTGA
Organism: Neogale vison; assembly: GCF_020171115.1. Taxonomy (NCBI): domain Eukaryota; kingdom Metazoa; phylum Chordata; class Mammalia; order Carnivora; family Mustelidae; genus Neogale; species Neogale vison. The sequence goes on from NC_058097.1 coordinate 159,017,247, forward strand.
GTAGAAGGCTGAGGGGGAGAAATAGGATCTTGGTCCTTGACTTTAAGCCCTTCCCATCTAGGAGAGGGCGCATGCCCAGAAGTGACACAGCAACACAAGACAATGAGTGGTATGGATTGGCGGAACTGGTGGGGTTCAGAGGCGGGAAAAGTCCCTGAGGATTTGGAAATGCTTCATTGACAAAACAGGACTTTTTTTGGATCCTACAGAATCTGAGGAAAGCAGAGAGGAGAGGAAAATACTGGAGGCGGGGGATCGGGGAAGGGCAAAGACCTGAGATGAGAGCGTACCTGGAATGTTCTATGAACGTGGGGTCGGCATGGCTACCTCATGCTAGCAGAGGTTCGGGGAGCATAAGAGTCATGTGGGAAGGAGGCCTGGGCCTCGGCCGCCAGGTAAGGAGTCCACATTCTCCGTGAAGATGCTTCCCCAAAGCAGGTACATATACGCCGGATGTGTCTTCTTGTAAAGCAAGAAACAGTGATTTCTGTAGGGATGTTAGATTCCCTTCCATGAAAAAAGCGACAGAGAAACTTTCCCAACGCTGAAACAGCCACTTAGAGGACATCTGTAAATCCCACCAAGGACCCTCATGTTCTCGCCACTGCTCTAGCTAACCCAGCAAACTAACAGAATTGCCTTCCAGAGGGGAACATGTTCAAGCATTTATTAAAAAGAATTGATGGAAAACAAAAGCAACTAAAAAGCACATTAGGATGATTTTTTTGGCCCTTTCTTTAAAGTTGACTTTACTATTACTGTTAAACGCAAACTGGTGCTTTTTGAGAGCCCAATCATGTTGGGACCGTAAGATAAGTATTAACTAAGTTACTTACAATTTTTTTTATGACCAGAAATTATTTCAGGTTTTAAAAATTTCATCAGAGAAAAAATGTACACAAATCCCAGGAGACAGCACCCAGCACCCCGGGGTCATCAGGAGAGCTCCTATTCATCTTTCAAACATCAGGCAACCTTCACCTTGTCTTTGAAGGCTTCCCCTCTGTTTTGTGCACTTGTACCTCAACCGCAATGAGTGTCGGTGTGGGTGACTTGACCCATGGTAACTTGTTTAGTGAGAGTCAGTTTGGCCGTTGACTAATCCTAGCTCCACTGTTTGTTAGCTGTGCGGTTAAGGGATCCTGTTTCCTCATCCATAAAATGAGGATTAAAATAGGGCAGATGCTTAGGCCAGTTGACAGCATTTAGTAGATGCTCAATAAATGGCTCCACCCGTAATTATCCATTTCTATGACTGCAGGTATCTTACTGGATTGGCTGCTTGTTTTTCTCTCCAACCAGCCCTAGAGGGTAGAGGCAGTGTTCTCTAATCTCTGACACCCATGGGGTGGCTCATCTCAGGCTCTCAGTTAAGGGTTTATGGAAGAAAGGAATGCAGTCAGTTGCTTGATGCTTTCAGGCCAGCTTTAAAGGCTCTCCACTGCCCCTCCAAGCTGGATCTTTGGGCGCACTAGGTAGCACCCCCCACCCGCCCTCAACTGCTGAGCCAGTTTGGAAGCCCCCAGACAGCTTCTGCCCCTGGAGCAACGGTGCAGGGAGCTTGCAGGGAGCTCGGTCGTAGGCAGGGCAGAGGCCAGGGTAGGAACAACGGGTTTGTTGAGCATCAGGGCCTGAATTCCAACACAGGGTCCTCCCCCACCCCTCAGGCTCCAACCATCAGAGAGGGGCTGGCAGGAGCAGCAGGAAATCCCCAGGCCTGGCGGGGGGGAGTTAGGCCCCAGAGGCCTGGGGTGAGGCCAGGTGAGGCTGTAGGAAAAGATGCAGCTGGCAGGGTGGGAGCAGGAGGCCACTCCGCCTCTCGCTTGGGTGCCTTCCAGATGGGACTGGACCCCTTTGGCTCCCCTCCAGCACTTGCGCAGTTTCTCTGTGGGCAGCAGAAGTGGGGATGGGTGGGGATACTACCTTTTTTTTTTTTCCCCCTACTGAAGGGAGCTGGGGAGGCAGAGTGTGGGGACCCCAGGGAGAAGGTCCCCAGCAGGGTGAAGGAGGCAGCCCTGGGGAGCAGGAGCAAGGCGGGGCACAGTTTGAGAAGAGAAGGCAGTAATGAGGACTCTCAGGAGAAAGGGGCCAGGGGAACACAGGTTGAGGATGCTGGAGGGTAAGGGCCCGGAGGCCCTATGGGCCTGGAAGCTCTGACTCAGAGAGAGATGGGGGGGGGGGAGGGGGGCTGAAGAGAAGGGGAGAGGGAGGAGGGGAGAGGGAGGAGGAAGAGAAGAGGGGAGAAGAGAGAAGTGGAGAGAAAGAGACTGTGGGAGACACATACAGAGAGACAGAAAGAGCCAGAAAAAAGTAGAGGACAGAAACAGACAAACACAGGCCAGCAGAAAGAGAGAAAGAGAAGCCGGCAGGAGGAGAGGGTGGGGAGGTGGGGAGGGACGGGAGAAGGAAGGAGATGGGGGAGGAGGAGGGAGGGAAGGAAAGAGAAAGAAAAACCTAGGGAGAAGTGGGAAGGAAAAAAGGGAAGGGAAGGTAGAAAGAATGCAGGGTGGGGAGCAAAAAGGAGGCCCAATAAAGAACCAGAGCCAAAGGGGGAGCAGCGGCTAGAGAGCAGCTTGGCAGGAAGCCCCAAGGAGGAGGAGACTTGGAGCAGACCAGCCTGGCAGTTGAGAGAGGAGAGCCCTTGGGCTCTGAGATTACCAAACAGAAAAGTTCGGCAAACAGGGAAATCACATTCCTTGGGACCCCTGTCACTTAGTCAACAACAGGGTGGAACGTGCTCAAGCGCACTACTGAAAACTTCCTGGAGGCCCAGGACCTGGAGGAAAGGGGCTCCCAGTCTCTGCTGTGCACTGCCCCCCCCCCCCAAAAAAAGGGAGCGGACAGTGGGGAGGACAGGAAGGGGAGCAGGAAAGGGAAGATCTGTTGCCTGAACACTGGGTGCGTGTCACAGAGGGCAAGAGGTAGTATTTGTTGACAGGTGTTTACTGAACTGTTTAGTTTAGTGTAGTGCGTCCTGTCCCGGGCTCTGGGGCCACAGAGACAGAACTTCAGCCTCATCCTGGGAGCATCCAACACACATCCCAGCAGCAGGCCCATGGCTCAGTTACTTCTCTGTCCTGTGCCTCAGTTGTCTCATCTGTAAAATGGGGCTTAATAGGAGACCTAATGTATAGGATATGTTTTGAGGATTAAATGGGATAACCCATAGAAAGTAGTAATTTAGTGCCTGGCACAAAACAATATCCTCTCCAGGGCTTTCCCTGTTAATGCTTGAGCTACTGGCTCTTGAAGGAGAAGGCATTTGCCAAAGGAGAGCAGAATGGGAAGTCTCTTCCAGTCAGAGGCCGCAGATGCCACAGGAGGGATGACTGGGATGATTGTGGGGTTAATGAGCACAGTAGGTATGTGGATTATCTTTAGCAACATCCCCCACAGGGAGGGACTTGCAAAATCTTGAGATTCTTGGGCGCCTTGGACCTACTGGATCTGGGTCTCTGGCAGGACCTGGGAATCTGAATTTTAACTTGCTCTCCCAGACATTTCTCAAGCACCCCTTCCCTCCACTGCAGCCCAGGGCCCTGTCCTGGTTCCGGCCTTATGGTGTTCAGTAGAGTAAACAGATTTCTCATGGATCCAGCCCTGCTTTAACCTGTTTACCTCTACCCTGACCCTCTTTCAAAGGACATATCTTCTGTGAAGCCTCTCCTGACTGGTCAGGGCTGAACTAATGGCTCACTTCTCCATTCCTGTCGCACTTTGAACATCACTGTGTTCCAGCACTTATGAAACCATCAAGGGTTGTTGGTAGAGGGGTGCCTGGGTGGTTCAGTTAAGCATCTGCCTTTGGCTCAGGTCCTGATCTTGAGGTCATGGGATTGAGCCCTGGGTCGGGTTCACTCTTTCACAGGGAGTCTGCTTCTCCCTCTTCCTCTGTTCTCTCACTAACTCTTGCTCTCTCTCAAATAAATTAAAAAAAAAAAAAAAAAAAAAGGTTGTTGGTCTAACATGTCTATGTCTCACTTATGCCTGTCCTCTTAAAAAAATATGAAATCTTCAGGATGGAGGCAGGACCTCATGTATCTTTTATCCCCTGGCCTGACCCGTGCAGGGGATCTCACAAAGAGTTGTTCACCAAGTGGCTATCTGGCTCTCTGGAAGATGTCAGTGGGCGAGAAAACCCTCACTCCTCTAGGGGTCTCTGGGTTTTTCTTCCTTCTGTTTTCTTTTGTTTCTTGGGGACTACTTGGAAGCAAGAGAATAAATTTCTGGGCAGAGTATGTTACAGGTCTCAGGCAGATATGTCGTTGCCCTTGAAGGAACTGAAGTACCTTGTAGGGTAATGTGTGCCAGAGAGATCCTAAGCTCCTTTCCATGTTTCTGAGCACACTATATTTTAAATGAAGTTAGCAGTAGGGAATCTGGTGAGGAACCCAGGGCCTGCAGCAACTGGGAAGAATGTGGCCCAGGGACCCAGAGCTTGGTAGTGACCCTGAGGAGAGGGACAAGGGACCCCTAGCCTGGAATCCTGTTAGCCTGTTCCAAAGGTCCTAGTTGCTAAAGTCTAGGCTCCCTTATTTTATGTTTTTCCAGCTATGAGTCAACTCACAGATTTGCAGATTCAGGGATCCTGTCCAAGAGAGGTCTTCAGCTGCCATGAGCTGTGATGGTTCCATTGCAAATGCCTTTAAAATGATAGTAATGATGCTACTGTTGAGGCAGTGGTCAGACTCTGGGGTTCAGTGTCCTCTCACACACCATCATTCAGTTCTCCTAACAACACTGTACAGTAGATAATGTTCTTCTTCCTGACACAGAAGGGGTAAGAAACATGCCCAAGACCCATAGACACTAGCAGAGTGGGGTTTTGAACCCCAGCCTGGGTCACTCCAGAAATGGAGTTCTTAACCACATGCCCCACCCCCCCAAATGCGGTGCCTTTTCATTCCATTGCATTGCACTAATATTCAGGGGTCTGTTCTCGATGATCATTGAAGAGAACAATTGCAGAGACCTCAAATGAGCAAAGAAAATGCCAAGGATCATATTTCCAGGGACTGGGTGTTGCGGTGGTAATGGTCAGAAAGTATATAACAGTAGGAGTAAAAATCATCCTATTGGCATAATCATGGGTGACCTTTAGTTTGATTCTCAAGAATATCCTTATTGTGACAGCTTCCTTGTCTTCACAAAATACCATCACCTAAAGAACAGAAGCCCCTGGTTTGATTGTCATACTAGGTATGGCCACATGGTGTCCCCCCCAGCTCAGCCTAAAACTTCCAGATAACACTTCCATCGGTCCTTGCCTGGACCAGTTGTAACGCCTCTAGGAGGACCCTAAGCCCTGAAGCCAGCTTCTTCATGCTGACAGCAGAGGGGAACGAAGGAACATTTCTTAGGTTGGAGGACAGTGATCTGCTTGCTTGCAAGGGTCTCAATGGACAGTTTTAGATTTGCAGAGTAGGAGGACCACTTCCTGGGGCTTGAATAATTTGAGGGAGGACAGAAGGAGGTTGAAGTGAGGGCTGAGAAATGGGAGGGTCCAGAGAGTTTTTGTAGGAGAGGTTAGGGGACTGCAAGGTGGTTGGAAGGAGGGGTTGGGGATTTGTCATGAAGCTGTGTTTCCACACACATCAGTAAGGACAAAAATAGGTGCCCTTTCTCCCAACATTTTATTTACTTCTCTTGGTAGTCTCATTCCAACCTCTGGCTTTTAACTTACATACTGGGCAAGGGTTAAGTTTTGGTGTGATGGCCGATGGTCAACCTTTTTAGAAGCATGTGGATTTCCTGTTGGGCAGTGGTTCTCAAACTGGTGTGTTTCACGATTACCCGGAGAGCTTGTTGAAACAGATGGCTAGGCCCGCCCCCATTGCTGATTCAGGGGGTCTAGGGTGGGACCTAACAGTGTGCATTTCTGAGAAGTCGGATAATGATGCTGCTGGTCCAAGATCACACTCTGAGGACCACCACTGTAAAAGAATTATTTTCATCACGTGATCTGCCATTGTACCCTCCATTTTTACAAGCCAAAGACTCCAAAATCTTTCCACGGGGTACCAGGTATAGGCAGAGATGCTCTGTGACCTGAGCTTTGTCAATGGAGTGGATGATCTTTCTGAGAAGTCTGGAGCCCAGTTGCAAGACTGAGCTGGATGGCTGGGAGGGTTTCAGGAGCAAAGCATCCTCTCGCTGATTGGGCCGTAGCTCTCAGTGCGTTGCCCAGATTTCCAGTGACGAGGTCATCTTGGGTTCCACCAGGTTCAGACTGAGCCCTGGAGTTTCAACGTCCCTTGGTTCCAAGCCTTCCAATAAATTTCCTTCTACTTAACTGAGGCAGAGTTCTTTCTGTTTTTCCAGCCAAAATCTCTGACACAACCTTTCCTTTGGGTGGCCTCCCACTGCAGCTGCATGGAGGGAAGGGAGTGAGCTCAGATTACACTCAAATGAGCCGAGCTAAGACTCAGACTTCAGAGTTCCCGGCTCCTGGGCACTGACTCCTTCCTCCACCACTCAGCCCTGCTCAGAAAGGCATCTGCAGTATGTGTGTCCTAAGTCTTTCTGAAATATGGTGGGACATCCAGATATATAAATACAGCCGAGCAGTAGGTACGCAATGAAAGTCTGCAGCCCTGAAATGCTGTATGTGCGTGAATCATGTTTCTCTTAAAAAAGAAAAGGAGGTGGGGGTGCCTGGGTGGCTCAATTGGTTAAGCATCTGCCCTCGGCTCAGGTCCTGCTCCCGGAGTCCTGGGATGGAGTCCTGCATTGGGCTCTCTGCTCAGCAGACAGTCTGCTTCTCCCTCTACCACCCCCCACCCACCCCAATAAGCTCTCTCTCACGCTCTCTGTCTCTAATAAATAAATAAGATCTTTTTAAAAAAAAAAAAAAGCCAAAAAAAATTAAAAAAATTTAACCTTTAAGCACCTGTAGGCAGTTTTAAAAATGATGGAGCTCACACTTTGGATATTGTCCGTCAGCTGTTTACTGTTTTAGGATATCAGACCTTGTGGCTGTGGACAGTGAACTGTTATAAAGATAGTGGCTGGGGAGCAGTGGATCACAGAGGAAAATGCACTCTGGCTCCAGCTGGTCCCTTCACTCTTTCCTGTCTGCCACCCCGCTATTTCTGGGAGGGGGACTGTGTGGGGGAAAGAAGTAGTTCAGGAGCAAGGATTGGCAGAGGGGTGACCAGTCCACAGCCCTGGAGTGGCACATGCACCACACCAAACTGTCCCTTCTTCCCTCGGACAGAGCTGTTGGCTTCTGGGTACCCCAAGTATGGGAGAGAATGAGCCCCGTCACAGCCCCTCCAGGTACTTGCTGTGTACCTCTGGGTTCTACCTCTTTGGGCCTTTCAGTAGTTTCCAATTACTGCTTAAGCAAACGCTACAAACCCCACTGCTTAAAACAACACAAGCTTATTATCTTACCGTTTTGGAGGTCAGAAGTCTGCAGTAAGTCTTATGGGGCTAAAATCAAAAGCTGTGCTCCTTCCAAGTTCTAGGGAAGAATCCGCTCCTGGCCTTTTTCAGGTTTCAGAGACTCAAATCATTCCTTGGCTCCTGGGACCTTACTCTGATTTCTGATTGCATCATCACGCCTCCCCATCTGACCCCAACCCTCGTGCCTCTCTTGTATAAAGACTCGTGATTACATTGGGCCCACCTGCCTAGCCCAGGCTACTCTCCTCGTCTTAATCCTTCACTCAATTACATCTGCAGAGTTCTCTTTATCCTGGAAGGTGATATATTTGCAGGTTTTTTGGGGGGGGCTTAGGACATGGACATCTTTAGAGAGTCTACTGTAATACTCACTGACAATGTTTGGCTCCCATAATGCCAGTCCGTTTCTCTGAGCAGCGTGTTTTTGGAGATGTCGGGCTCTGCAAGGGGGATACACATCTTTTGGCATCTCCTTCTGATTTCACTGGGAGGGGTGAGTGTTGAGGGACTATAAGCAGAGACTTCCCTGAGATATGCTCCTCTCCCATATCCCACGATGGGGGAAGGGCAGTAGTCGCCGCAGTGAGATCAATTGTTAATTAGTTGGGGACAAGCAACGGGGCGCCTGGATGGCTCAGTCGATTAAGTATGTCATGATCCCAGGGTCCTGGGATTGAGTCCCACATCAGGCTCTCTGCTCAACGGGGAGCCTGTTTCTCCCTCTCCCTCTGTCAAACAAACAAACAAATAAGATCTTTAAAAAAAAATGAGCTGGGAGGGGTGTCTGGGTGGCTCAGTTGGTTAAGCGTCTGCCTTCAGCTCAGGTCATGATCCCAGGGTCCTGAGATGGAGCCCCGCATCAGGCCCCCGGCTCAGCGGGAAGCCTCCTTCTCCCTCTCCTACCCCCCTGCTTGTGTTCCCTCTCTCGCTATGTCTCTCTCTGAATAAATAAATAAAATCTTTAAAAAAAAATTAGCTGGGGACAAGTGAGTGAGGCCTGGAGAGGGCATCTTTTCCCAGAACTACGTTACTGGGATGGCAGCCTCTTTTGACCTGGAAAAAGAGACCCCTGTTTTCAGATTTTCTTATTTTGAGACATGAAGCAGTCTTGGGAGCCCCATGTGCCATCAGCTGCATGGAATATTGACTGTGAGACTGAGGGATTTTGCCTGCCTCTGGATTCTGTCCAGCACATGGTCTTCCCCTTACGCACAAGCCCTACACATTTTTACATAAGAGAGGGATGCCTACATACGGAGCACGTTGTGTGTCAGGCGCTATGGCGACCACTTGAGGTACTTCTGTCCATCATCTGACTGATTCCTCACAACAACCCTGAGAAGCAGGTACAATTATTTTCCCTTTCACAAATGAAGATAGAACGACTTAGTTTGGTTACACAACGTGCCCAGCATTACCAAGCTGATGAATTCAGGGTCAGGATTCAAGTTTAGTCATCTGATTCTAGATTTTATTCTCTGTCTACACTGCTTTTTACCCACAGATGGGGTGTGGTGAAGATTGGTTGGAGGTGGGTGGGGGCCCAGAAGAACAGGTTGAATGGGTACACTGTCTGTTTCTGCCCTCCCGCCGTGCCTGGACCCATCCCTCTTGGCCCAGAGGCCTCATGGGTGGGTTTGGAATTCCCTACTCTGGGACCCGATATTTCACATGCTTGGGGGGGCCCTGAGGCTTCAGGGCCATCCAATCAAAGCCTCTCCTACCCTTTGACACAAGGCTTGCTTTGAATTCCTCCTCTCCCTGCTCCTGGTACCCCCCCCACCCCCGCAGGCCCCACCACTCTTCCTCTCCTGCCCCAATTCAATCAGCATTCATCTCATCAGATTCTTTGCTGGGAGTGGACATCCAAGTTGGGCTGGGAGCCCTGATCCTGTATGCCTGGGTCCTGATTCTCTGCCTGGTCCTCTCAGTGCTCCTTCCTTGGAGTTTGGTCCTATGCTCTCCACCCCCAGCCCTCAGCAGGGCCTTCCTGAAAGGGCTCATTGCTGGTGGATGGATTTGATGTGGCTGGCCGACAGGACTGTGGCCTTGGATGTGGTTCTTGGACGCCCCTGCTGACCCCTGCAGGCCTCTCTGACCGCGTGTTGTTTCAGTCTCTGTCCTGCTGAGTCCCAGATTCTTTTCCTTCTGTAGGAAAAGCTATTTGGCTTTTATGTAGTTGCCTAACTGAAGCCAAGAGTGATTCTGCAGAGTGAAGTAACCCGACTCTTCAGTGATTCAGACATTTTGCTCTGCATTTTGTTCTGTATGATTTTCTTATACATGTGCGAAGGGGTGTCTGCTGGAGGTCACGTTATCCTGTATGAATACAAAGGACTGGCTCCTGGGAAGAGAAGAGCAAAGCTGTTTTCTTATCTCAGCTTAGAATCTGCATAATGACATGCACGCTGTCCACAGGGGTGCTCTAAGAGCTCTAATGAGCCTTCCTCCCAGTCTCGTGAGATGCCCACGAAATGGCCATATATTAATTGTGCAGCTGCTCTGGACCAGATGTGCCACTTTAGAGTCACTGTCGGCTACTAGAGGTCTCCAGACTTTACAGATGAGGAAACCGAGGCCCCGAGAGGAGAGTGAGACTAGGTTCATATGAATCACCACAGCCAGATGGCAGCTTGGGACCCCAGCTTCAGGAAGCCACAGACCAGGGTAGGTGTGTAGTACACAGACACATGTTCTCAGCAGAGAATGGTGAGTTCTGCAGCCATGCGTGACCAATGAATTATATTCTCGAAGGACCAGCGGACAAAATATCCCCTTGCTTTGCCTTCCAAGTCCATTTAGGGTGACTAGACTGGGCAATATATGATTATCCTTTACAGGAAAGAACAGCTGTTCGTCAGTTGTTGCCACAAGCCTTGGAGGAGGAACAAATTGGGAGGAACTCGCTGTGGGTCAAACTCTGTCTCCCCACCCTCACCCGTTGAAGTCCCTAGTCCCCCAGTAGCTGTGAATGTGACCTTATTCAGAAACAGGATCTTGGCAGATGGCATCAAGTGCAGATCATTAGGCTGGGTGGGCCCTAATCCCATATGACCAGTGTCTTTATAAGAAAAGGAAAATATGGGCACCTGAATAGCTCTGTCAGTTAAGTGTCTGCCTTTGGCTCAGGTCATGATCCCGGGCTCCTGGGATCGAGTCCCACATGGGGCTCCTAGCTTAGCAGGGAGCCTGCTTCTCCCCCAACCCTCCCCCCTCTCATGCTCCCTCTCTTTTTCTCTCTGTAATAAATAAATAAGATCTTTTAAAAAAAAGGAAATACCACGTGTAGACTGACACATGGGGAGAAGGCCATCGGATGATGGGCAGAATGGAGTGATGTGGTTTCATCAAGTACTGGTGACGTTTTCTGACCATCGCCCAAAGCAGGGTTGAGGTAAGAAGGACTGAATCTACCCAGTGTCTAAGATGAAGTGCATCCCTCCCAATACCCTGAGTTTGGACGATTAGCCTCCAGAACTGAGAGAGAGTAACTGTCTGTCTTTTTAAGCTATACAGCTTGTGCTACTTAACAAAGTTATAACAGCCCTTGAAGATTGGCACAGGGCCCAACAGAGTGAGCCCCTACTCTGTGTGTAGGGGCCTAGGGCCCTTGTAATTTGGAATATCCCATTATGACCTTGATGCAGTTAGAGATGGAGGCTGTGTGGGGGGCCTGGAAGAAAAGTTTTGGTGAGAATGGCCTGTGTGAATGTCCTCCTCTCTTCCTTTCCTCTTTTCCTTTCCTCTACTCCATCTCCTTCCCAATTTTAGTTCTAACCCCTTGAGCCTGAGCTCTTGGAATCTTATGACTCAAGTGACAGAACTCAAGATGACTGATGTATTCATGTTTACCAACTATTTACGTCCCAAGGGAGAAGCCTGTTGAGCCGGCTGCATCTCCTCTGGGTGGGATGTCTGAGTCTTGAGTGCTGTAGTCAGGGTGGCTGAGGGAGAGCGTAACTTCCAGTTTCTCTGAAACTCAGAGGGTTTAACTCTGGTTATTAACATTAGCTCTCCTGGAGCCAGCACTTTGTTGCTTCTCACGCTGCCCGGCCTAGCCCTTCTGTGGCAAATGCTATATTCTTCCCCTGCAGTTGCAATACTCCTTAATCCTTGTGGAAACTTTGAAAGTTGGGAGGGCATGACCAATCCCCAAATCCAGGTCTAAACCAGACAGGTAGTGCCACCCCTTTGGTGCAGTGATTGGCTCAGGTAGACTAGATCTACACCAATCAGCATTGAGTGTTTCCTGACCACAGGAGACTTTTGTCTTATTATTGGAGGAGTTCAGCCTTCTTTCTCTGGCTAGTAATGAGCAAGGAAGCACATACTCCTCAATTCTGTTGGCAGCCATCCTGTGACCATGAGGAAAGCCAACTTCAAAATGATATTTTGAATAATCAAAATAATCAAGCAAAGAGTCAGAAAGATACTAGATTGTTGATGATTTACTGCAATGAGACACTGGATCAATCAATATCTTGAAATCTGTCTTAATCTCTGAATTCTAGTTGGTAAGTCAATACATCTCGTTTGTTTTTCAAGCTAAGTTAAGTTTTTTTCCTGTTACTTATTGTGCCTGTTTTAAAATATGACCATAACTTTGTTTGGACTCCTTCTTTCAGAATTTGGAATCTAATGCCTCTGCCTTTGAGTGTGGCCTTGAAATAGTGATTTGTTTCTAATGAGCAGAGAATGTGACAGAAGTGACCATGAGTGATTTCTGAGATTGTGATATAAAAGACACCATGGCTTGCTCCTTGTTTTCTCTTTTGGATCATTCGCTTGGGAGGCGGTGGCGGGGGATAGATACCATGTTTTGAGGATACTCAAGCAGCCCTGTGAAGAGGTTTACGCAGCGAGGAACTGAGGCCTTCTGCCAACAACCAGCATTAACTTAGCAAATATCTGAGTGAGTCTTCTTGAAAGTGAGTTCTCCACAGTTAAGCCTTCAGATGGATACAGCCCGGCTGACATCTTGACAACAACCTCATGACAGCATCTCAGCCATGACCACCGAGCTAAGCGACTCTTAAATTCCTGAACTGCAGAAATTGTGAGATAATAACTGTTCTTTGTTTTAACCCTTTACGTTTTGGGGTATTTTGTTATTCAGCAGTAGACACCTATTGTGCTTATATCTGAAGGCACATGAATGGATACAGCTTGCTGGCTGTAGTCACTGAAGCTTAGTAGTGAATCGAATACAATTCCTTTCACTGGGACGACTGTATTCATTTCGTTCTGGAGCCCCAGAGAAGTGGCAGACCACAGAGAAGACACGGCCGCGTTGTGTGTCCTGGTGGCAAGTTTCCCTTGGCCAGCCTGTCACAGATATTACAAGGCCTTACACAGCTCCACAGTTGTGGAGGCCCAGCATGGTGTGGGAGGAGTAGAATTAACTCCTTCACACTGGCCATTGGCATAGAAGTGGCTGGACAAGTTGAACCTGAATAGGGTGTTTAGTTGGGAATGACAGTTAACAAAAAAAAATCTGAGCTTCTAATAGTGTAGGTGGATAATAACTGAAGACAAGATCACCACCCCCACTCCAATGCCTTGGTTCTTTGTAATATCTCTGGGAAAAAGAAGCGCAGCTCAGTGGAATGGGGCTTAAAAAGAAACTGAGTTATGGAAAAGTGAAGTCCTATTTCTTGTGGACTTGAATTGTGGCCTTAGATTCATAACCACCACACTCTAATAAAACATGTTTGCTCTTAGCAGGTTCCTTCCTGCCCTGTCTTACAACAGACATACAGTGAAATGACTAGGTCTTTGGGCCTCTTCCCCAAGCACCTTCCCTCCCTTGTGGGGTACTAGAGACTCATGTGAGCTCTTATTGCTGCCTCCATCCTCCTGCTCTCCACACAGTTACACAACCCCACCCCCAAACCTTGACAGCTGCTGTTTTACTGTAGTTCCTTAGACATAAGCTAGCCCCATTTGACCCATAAACATCTCTCCTCCATACTGCTCTCACCCTTCTGGCCATCACCAGTGATGAACTGGTCATTTTTGCATGGTTTCTGTTGTCCCTGACATTCTTCTTAACCTTCTGCCATCTCGTCTCTCTACTCAAATAATAGTTGAGCTGGGGTGAGAGAAGTTCCCTTCCCCAACTATTTATTATTTTTCTATTATGCTCTAGAGAAAATGACCTTATTCTCATTTTATAAAATGACACGGCTAACATTTCAACTTTTAATTTACTCTTTCGTCATTGTTAGGCTCAAGGGCTGCTTCTTCGATGAAGCGATTTTCTCCTCCCTTCCTCATGTAGGACCAATCTTTCTATCACTTACTCATACCTTTGTGATTTGCACACGTTATATTTTATGAAAATGATCTGTTTATGATCTTCCTCTCTCAGAGACTCTCTGGAAGCAGGCACTGGATCTGATTTGTTTCAATCCTCAGTTCCTAGTATTTACTTCCTAAAGTAGGTGCTCAGGAAATGTTTGATGAACTCCAGTCTAATAGCCCGTAGCTCTATGATTCTGTTCAAATCTGTTGTAGATTAGTAGAGATTTCTCAACACTTAGAACCTAGGAGGAAAAAAACCCCAGTATTTTCCTAGAGCTTTTGGCCTTGCTCAAAGGATTTGTAGAAATAAAGGAACTGGTTTAGGGGGACTGAGTTTGACTCAGACAATATAGATCAGGATTATTTTAGGCATATATGGAGGAGGATAACAATTCACATTTTCCATTAATAATTGGATGGAGTGTGCACCCATGTTCCATCTTGCACATTGGCTCAAAAGTGTTCATTCTTCAGTATAACAAGGAAAATTAGAAACTGGTCCAGCCTTCAAAGGGCCAAAGAGGCATGCCCTTCTGTTTCCACTTTAGTTCTGATTACAGTAATTACCCACTGATGGTTTCCTGCCTCTGCCAGACCCAGACTCCTGGGGCCTTTTGAATGTGTTCCCTATTGCTCAGGTCTGAGCGGGTCTCCTGCACAATGGCCTGGCTGCACTTGCAATGGGTATGGAGCAGCTTGGGACATCCCATCTGGGTATGCCCAGCATCAGAGCTGTAGGCTGCAGCTGAAGTGGATGGCTTTGGTTTAGGACTGGGGCATTTCACAAGGGCCCCCTTCCTGCTCTTGGAGGTCTTTGGCTCTGAGACATGATGGCCCCAGAGATGCTCCTGGTCTTCCTTTTCTTTTTTTTTTCCCCTTCCCTTTCTCCTCCAGCAATTGCACAGGAGTGCTGATCACCTATGGGAGGATGATCATGGCTTTCTTTCCTCTCTGGCTCCTTCTCATGTTCCCTGAGCCCACCGTTGCATTCCTAGGAGGTCCAGTGGTGATTCTGTTCTGGGAGTCAGGCCAATGTGGCCCCATGTCAGTATGGCTTCTTCTACCTGGGCTCTGGATCAGTCCATTGGCACCTACCCCTTGACTGTCTGCATTATAGAAGTGTTCTACCTACCTATACCTATGGCTCTTGACTCAGCAGGCCTCCACCCCATCCCCTTTCAACGGCCCCCCTCACCTGCTTCACTAATAGGCACCAACTGCCAACAGCAATCAACCAATCCCAGATCTCAGCTGAGGGACTGGATTCATCCTGTCCAAACACATGTTCATCTAAGGGGACAGATGCCATTGCAGTTGCTGAAGAGGAATTTCACATATGCTCACAAAGCTCCCTCCAATTCCACATAGGAAATGGCTCCATGAAGCCTTTGTTCATTCTAGGTGCCAGACCAGAACAAAAGGACTTAGAATTAACCATGTCTGGAGCATCTAGTTCTTTGATTAAAGAGTACAGAGAAGGGCTCTGGGTGGCTCAGTCATTAAGCATCTGCCTTTGGTTCAGGTCATGATCCGAGTGTCCTGGGATCGAGCCCCACATTGGGCTCGATGTTCCCTGCTTGTGTTCCCTCTCACTGTGTCTCTCTCTTTCAAAAAAAAAAAAAAAAGAAAGAAAGAAAAGAAAAAAAAAAGAGTGCAGAGAAACTGGTTGTGTGGGGAAGCAGGGTGGCTCTACAGTGGGCAATGTTGTCGTTCAAACAAATCACCTGAAGAGAAATGAGCATTGTCTATGTGGAAGGAGGCCCTAATGGGATAGAGTAACCAGCCAGAGATGCTACCATTGGATGCCATTTTGGGAATCTAATGCAAACCAAGGAGAAGGCTTAGGGACCCCTGTGTGTTAGCTGCTGCCACTTTGAGGTTTAAATTGGCAAGAGCCATTGGTATTTCCTCCAGGAAACATATGCCATATGGGCACTAGCCACAAGGTGAATTTACCTGGAATATGGTTACTGAATTAGACATTTTTCTTGGATGTTTGAACTGAGCGAGAACACCTGGGATGTGATCTAGTGTCGTGGTACCCAGATTTGGATGCATACCAGAATAAGGAGGGGAGTTAAAAAAAATTCCTCACCGATGCTATATTCAGATTACATTAGAATCTTTGCTGGTGGGACCCACCCAGTCATCAGTATTTTTAGAAGCCTCCTTGATGATTGAAAGCCACTGGCTGGGGAGCTGGAGGCCAGCACCATCCCAAGGAAGCAGAGAGACAGTGGGAGATAGGACAGTGAATCCAAGCCCCCTGCTCAGTGCCCTGTCAGAATTCATTTATAAAACACAAGCTGGAAGATCACATTGTTAAGAATTTCAAGATGGTGAGAGCAGAGGACTAAATCAGGCATGCAGAGCCCTTCTGAGTGTGAGGTCCTGGGCAATTGCACATGCAACAGACTTGGAAAGCCAGCGCTGGTGTGAAAATAAGTGACTCCCATATTATATCACGGACTCTAACTGACCCTATCCATCCCGAAGAAAATGAAAAGAGCTCTAACTCCCTCTATATACCAAAATAAATTCCAGATGGCTTAAAGATTTCAATGTAAGAAATGGACAAAATAATACAAGAGCAAAATCAAGGAGCCCATACAAATCACCTGGTGTTGTGGGAGATCTTTAAACAGAGACAGTAGATTTGCAGACACTATCATGACAAAGATAGCCATTTTCATGTGCCGAAGCCTTAGAAAACTGTATGGAAGAGTGTTCCATAAGTGAAGCCAAAAACCAACTGAAAAACCAAGAAAAAGATGGAGAGTAGAAAGAGATAAAAGGTTAACATTTAAAATCTTTAAATACCTCTACAAATTGATAAAGAAAGACACCCCAGTTGGCAAATAGGCAAAAGATCTGAATAGACAGTTCAACCAAGAGGAAGTCCAAACACCGTGTGGAAGAAGCCAGCGCAATGCAAATCAAAGGGGCCATGAGGTCCTGCCTTTCACATGTTATGTCAGGAGAAATTAAATGGAAGTGACACTTAGCAGGGGTTTTTGCTGGGGAAAGGTCACTTACAATACTGGTAGAAATGTGAATAGGTAGGGCACTTACAGAAAGAAAAAAATGCTCATGATGGAACAATTTATTTCTGAGGATTTATCCTGTAGAAATTCAAGAACAACAAAAAAAATAAGGTTACGTCTACTTAATGTGTTTATTGCAGCATTTTTGTTTTGTCAGCAAACAAAAACAATAAAACAAAGCTACAAATAAGGATAACAAATGGTCACTTAAATACCCATCAGTTCAGAGACCCTTGAACAGATTAATAATACATGGATAATTTGAATCACTATGCAGCCTAGAAAAAGTGAGTTTTATCTACACCAACTTAGAGAGAACCTAGAGGGACTGCCAGTTACGTGAGCTAACCAAAAGCATGGTGTAGAGAAGTGCATTTAGTAGAGTCACATTTTACATGTGCAAATTAATGCCTAAATCTCCAAATTGTGTGCACATGTCATTTAATTGCACGGATGTGTGATAGCAGAAAAAATGTTAAGGGCAACTAGCAGTTTTTTAACTTTGGTCTTGCTAGAGGTTGGGGAGGAGGAGGCTAAGCAGAAGGGCACAATGGAGTCTGTTTTGCAGGAAGAGTTGGCTCTGCACGCAGCATGGAATGTAGAGGGCTGGGAATCTCGGCCAAGGGAGAGAAGGGTTTGGTCCCTAAAACCTTTTATGGAAGCTTACGCTATAAGCTGGGCTTCAGCTGTTGCCTTGACTCCTGATACTTGCGTTTCCAGATCAATAGCAATTTTACTATAATTTAATTTTAAGATGTAGGAGTCCTATAGGCAAATCAGCTGACAAACTAAGGATATTTTTGAGGAATCTAATATTACATTTCTTCTCTGAAACAATACATTTTAGAAGTTAGCAATAGAATATCTACAGACATAAAAAAATTTTACCCAGTGCTATGGACAGAGTGTTTGGGTGCTCACCTCTATCGCAGTCATGTATTGAAACCTAAACCCCAATGAGATGATATTTGGAGGTGGGGCCTTTGGAAGGTGATTAGTTCATGAGAGTGGAGCCCTCATGAATGGGATCAGTGCCCCTACAGAGAGAACCCAGAGAGTTCCGTCCCCCTTCTACTTTGTGAGGCTATATGGATCCGGAATTGGGTCCACCAGACTCAGAATCTGCACCTTGCTCTTGGACTTCCCAGCATCTAAAAGTGTTGAGAAATAGTCTTTTAAAAAGACTGATTTATTCGAGAGAGAGAGAAAGCATTTGCAGGAGGGGCAGAAGGACAGCGAAAGAGAATCTTAAGCAGACTCCAAGCTGAACATGGAGCCTGATGCAGGGCTCGATCTCACGACCCTCAGATCATGACCTGAGCCAAAACCAAGAGTCCCATGCCTAACTGTGCCACCCAGGTCCCTTGAGAAGTAAATTTTTATAAGATATCCTGTCTTTGGTATTTTGTTATAGCAGCCCAAATGAGCCAAGACACCCAGCCACATTGTCCTCAACATGTGACAGCATTCTCTGATCTTCAGAAGCCAAGAGAAGGTACTGTCCAAGTACATTTTCTATAAGAATGACTCAAAAAAATGTCTCCAAATCACCTGAAAACTAATCACAACAAGAAAGTAAGATAGGGAATTTGGGTTTTGAAAGAAGCAAGCACTAAACCAGTTAAAGATATAAAAAGTTAATAAAAACTTCTATCCACTAAAGAGAGAAGGTTTGATACAGATAAGTGTAAATAATTACTACCAAAGTAACTAAACGGAATGCAAAAACATACGACTTTATTTATTTGCCTATTTATTTGTAATAGCATTTTCAGTTGTAAAAGAATACAAGCTCATTGTAATTAATTTTAAAATGCAAAAAAAAAACCATAAAGAAGAAAATGAAACCCATAATCCCATCATCCAGAGGCAATATCGCTAATGTTTTTATGTTTTTTTCTTTCTTTCTCTGTGTCTCTATATTTTAAAGGATGGGTTTTTATTATATATACAGTTTAATATTCTATTTGCTTTACTTTATATTATGACTATTTGCTCAGCTCATCAAATATTCTTTGGAAAGTTAACTTCTAGGGGCTTCCTGATATTTCATTGTAAGGAGTACCACAGTTATGTGACAATTTCTCATTTGGTGACAAGTTGTTTCTAGTTTGTAGGTATATTTAAGAAAGAAATATTTTCAGTAAGTTTTTTTTTTTTTTAAGATTTTATTTCTTTGAGAGAGAGGGAGAGAGAGAACATGAGCAGGGGGCAGGGGCAGAAGGAGAAGCAAACCTTCCACAGAGCAGGGAGCCAGAGGACATGGGGCTCCAACCCAGGACCCTGGGATCATGACCCGAGCTGAAGACAGATGCTCAACTGACTGAGCCACCTAGGTGCCCCTAAGAAAGATATTCTGCTACAGACTGTCTCCATAATTATTTTTAACTGCACAGTTGATAATTTTCTTTACATAGATTCTGAAAAGTGGAATTATTGGTTCAAGAGACAAACCTTTTTTTAAAAAAGATTTTATTTTTAAGTAATCTGTACTCCCAACGTGTGGTTTGAACTCACAACCCCAAGATCAAGCATCACATGCTCCACTGAGTCAGGTAGACACTCCAAGAGATACAAATTTTAAAAGCTTATTGATGCCCGTTGCTAAATAAGTTTCCAGAAAGTTAATTCCAATTTATTCTCCCACTAGTCGAGCGTGAGAATTCTCACCTCACCGTAACTTTCAACATCAGAAGTAACAGTTTTGCCAATTTCAGAAGTAAAAGGCACTGTTTCTTTAAAATAATTGTTCGTGTTTAAAATTATGTATAATTTGTTCTTTCTTTTAAAATCAATATCGTAGAAAATTTGGGAAATCCTGAAAAGTGCAGTGAAGAAAAGAATGGTCACAGTACGACTTTTGAATATGCGTAACTTTTTTTTTTTTTTTTTTACATTTTTCACTGAGTCATCCAAATAGCTTCGTGAGGTGCAGCTGTCAGTGTTACTCCCAGTCCTCAATTAATCCCACTGTAGATCAGAGAGGGTGACTTGCCTCCAACACACAGCTCGTGAGAGGTGGCGCTGGTGACTAAGTTAGGTCTTCTGCAGTTAATCTCAAGTTTTCCCCACTGTATCGGTTGCCCCCGAGGGGGCTGGAGTTGAAGGGAGGAGACATGCCCGCCTCTACCCCTGGTCACTCAGAGCAGGGCACTCATGGTCAGGTCCCAGGAGACTCAGTGTGGAGTCTGGGAGCAACGGAAAGAGAACCTGAGACCAGGAGTCAGGAGCTTGTTCATGGATGTGGTGTGTGACATAGAAGTGGGGTCCCCTTTCTCAATCTCAATTTCACGCTCTTATAATTAAGAGTTTTCAGTGGGTGGTGGCAGGGGCTGTTGACTCTAGGGTTCTGAAGAGGTGGGTGGGAAGTGAGGGGTATGGGATGCTAGTGGGGGGGCTGGCTGCTGTTCTTTGACGTTCAACTCAGATGCTTCTGCCTGGGCCATGGACCTCCTCCAGCAGGGTCTTCATTCTGCTCTCAGCAGCGATAGGCAGCTTTCCAGATCATGTTCAAGGGGACCAGGCACTGGGCAGGACAGAGCTAATTTCCCCTCTGTGGAATGACCCCTCACAGAGTCAGGAGGGTCACCCCCAGGTGGTGCACGTCCTGGGCAGCACTGTTAATTAATATACCACGCTGGGGACCTCTCAACTTGGCTTCCAAAGTGAAAGTTTGGAAAGACATGGGTAGATCACAAGAAGTTGGCTCTGGTATGAGGCATAAGCTCCCTATATATTCATAAAGCTCTTCTTTTTATAGCAAAAGACCCAGGTTTGGGAGATAGAATATGGGTCTTGCAAAAGTGCCTATTCAGGCACATCCTTATAATCTGTAGGCATAGCCCCTCCCACTTTGCAGATCCCTTTGGCAATGAATCCACTGTTACCTCTGCTTGTGGTTTTTTCCTCTGTTTGCTCCAAATACACAGCTTTGATTCTCTGGCCTCCTTCAGAATTCTGGCTCCTTGACCCTGGTGCAGGCAGACTCTGGCTCTGGCTCTGGTTCGGTCCCCTCTTCACACCCCAGACAAGCTCTCTCCTTTTGATGTGGACATTCCTTCTCCTTCTCCCTCTTAGAAGGATCCTCTGCTTAGAACAGATCCATTGGGTTGGAGAGAGGAAAAACCTCCTAAGAAGGGCACAGTGAGAACACCTCCTTCCACCTCCACCTTCAAGCTCACACCATGTCTTGAGGATCAGATATCATTTTAGTTTCCCTGTTGCAGCTGTAACTTCAACTGTAAAGAAATACGTTCAGGAGATTTATCATACGACAGTTTTGGCAATGAAATGACCACCTAGGATGGGCCTAGATGTTATATTTGGGGTTTGGCTCAGGCTTGGCCTTATGCAAACACAGGGCTCAGCAGCTGCTAGGGGTTGGTGTGTTATTAAGATGTGTAAGGTTAGGGATGCAGGAATTCCCTATCTCAGCAGGTGAAGTTCCTAAGGGCACCTATAGGCACAAGACAAATCTTTGCAAACATTCATTCATCAAACAAATACTCACTGAACACCTGTTATAAGCCAAGCATTGTTCTAGGTGCTGGGGTAGAGTAGTGAGCAAAATGGATAAAGTCTCTTACCCCATGGAGCTTACATGTGGTGGGAGTGGGGATAGGACATGGGGGTGGGCAGCCAGGGGACCAGGGAGGGAGGTGAGGGGGACAGTGTGTAGAACCCCTGAGGTGGACTACGTGTTTCAGTCACATGGCTCTGCAGCAGGGTCGTTTGCCAAGTCGGTGGTTGTTTCCCCATCTGAGATTATTCATTATCACAGAAGCCAGCACTGAACATGTATTATATGCCAGGTCCTATGCGTTATCTTGGTTGGTAATGTCACCCCCATTTTCCAGTGAAGCATCTCAGACACAGCAAGGTTAAATACTATTCCCAATGTCACACAGTTAGAACATCCGTTGGACTCTAAAGATGTGTTCTGAAACCCTGCCCGCTGCTGCCTCCAGCAGTTTCTGAATGGGAGTGCTGGAGGAATGCCACACTCCCACCGAGGAAAATGGAGGCAAAGCCGAGCAGAGGGGGGGCTGTAAAACTGGTTTATGTACCGTTCAGAGTCCTGTTTAACTTACTCTTTTCTGTACCGAGACGACCAAAAAAAGACTTTATAACACAGCTAGAAGAACTCTCTTACAGAAGCAGCTGGTGACAGTGGCCAGTTGCTAGGTGTTGCTAGGGCAACTTAGCTGGGAGTCTGGTAGTGAAGTAATTAAGCAGGGCATATAAATTACCTCAGCTAGCTTTCCCCAGAATAGGCAGTTTCCTGCATGAAAGGAGAGGACTAGATTCCTTCTTTCTTTCTAAACGATGGGAAACCTTTTGAAGATGCACGGAGACATGTCATGGTAGGGGCCCTGAGCTCCTGTTCATGTCCCATAGGCCAGCTGGGGTTGGTCGGGGAGAGACAAGGGTGTTGGAGGGTGGATGTGAGCAAGGTCACAGCACCCCTGGGCCCTAACAGTGGGCTGGGAGTCAGGGCAGGCGTCTGAAGCCATGGCCAGAGCTGATGGAGGCCAGGGAAAAATGGGCAAAATAGCAGGGAAAAACACCATCCCCCCGAAACCACCCACAGTGGGTACGAGGAATTACCAGCATTTACAATGAGCGGGAATGAAGTAATTGCACAGGGTGAGAAGGGGATTCCAAGCTTGTGATATGAAGCCTTCTACTCCTGGTCTTAACGGCAACATTTCTTAAGACACCAGGCCCTGTATGAAGAGGTTACATAGATTTAGTATAATCCTGTTCAAGGTGGGCCATGGTATGCACCCATTTTACTGAGGAGAAAGACAAGTATTCGCTACTTAACTTGTCCAAAGTCAATTAGCCAGTCAACAGTGGATTCCGGAATCAAGCTTATTTCTGCCTAGGTCCAAACTGGAGCTTTTAACCACTCTGCTCATTTGTAGTTACTCCACTTATGGGCGTTTCCACGTCTAACTTGCTTTGAAAGCACCAAGGGACCTCTGGCACTGCCTGTCCTGGCCCATGTTGGCTCAGGACCTGGCATAGGCCGGGCTTTGCAGGTGTGAGCAACAGTATGCCAGCTACGGGTTTCTGGGGGGAAGACCGACATATGAGGAGTTACGCAGGGGGCCAAGAGCATGCACAGAGCTGATGAGAGAGGCTGCAGAGCACAGTGAGGTCTGTGAGGTGGGACACCGCTTAGAGGATACATGGAGGAAAGAGGGAATGAGTGATGAGTGGCCTGAGGCACGCCCTTGACATTTTCCTTCATTTTTTTGGTGTCTTTTTCCAGCAAGTTGTACAGTTCCCAGAGAGCTGGCTGGCTTGTGGAAGGCCTGAGCAAGCTTCTGATCCCCTCACTTTGCAGTGACTTTGGAATTTTGCTAGGGCAGCTGTAGTCATCTTGGCCTTTGAATATTAGGGAAAAAAACCCTTCCATCATAAATATGGTGAAGAAAGTCAAGAAATCACAGTGTGTATTAGTTACCTGTTGTTGCATAGGGTCAGCCCCAAATTCAGAAGCTTCAAGCAATGAACATTACATCACACAGTTTCTGAGTGTCGGGAATTCAAGAGTGACTTAGCTGGGTGGTTCTGGCTCAGGGTCTCTCATGAGGTTGCAGTCATGTCGGCTAGGGCTGTGGTCTCATCTGAAGGCTTGTCTGGGGCTAGGGATCCACTTCCAGGATGGTTCATCCCCATGGTTATTGGCAGGAGGCAGAAGTTACTCTCCACAGGACTTTGTGAGGGGCCTTTTGTAATGGCAACTGGCTTTCTCCAGAGTGAGTGAGAGAGAGGGAGAGAGAAAGAAAGAAATGTATTTTTGGACCTAGTCTCAGAAGTTATATACCGTCACTTTGGTCATATTCTTTTCATTGGACCTGAATCACTAAGTATAAGGAGAGGAGAATTAATTTATACTTGTTGAGTGGAGGAGTATGAACAAGTTTCGGACAGATTTTTGGACACCACAACACAGTATAAACAAAAACCTGGGTGAAAAAATTTACGTGGCGGAATACAGAGGCTGGGAGTGGGCCAGCGTCCTCCAGAGATGGCTGCTGGTGCCAGGCAACACACTTGTGTCTGCTCACGGGGGAGTGTGCTCATGTTAGTCCCTGATGGCTGCTACCATCCAGATGACAATGATTCATTCCATTTTCTCTTTGTCTGGAGAAAAATCTCATTCTATGCAAGCCAAGCTGTTTATGGATCTTTCTATCTATTCACCCATTCATATGGGACCCAGGGCATGATAACAGCTATTCAAACTGTGGAATGTTAATTAGATGGAAAAATGTACACATCAGCTATCTCCATTTAAACTGAGAAATCTGGCTGAGGTACATAATTTGCTTCAATGTCATCTGTGTCAGGATTTTGAAAGGGTGGCAATATATCACTGTGTTAGACAAAAGGCATGGGATAAAAGGAGAAGGAACTATTCATGGCAACATGGCTTTCAGGATATTAATAAGTGCAAATATTTGCTTCTCCATGGGAGCATTAAACTTCTCTTCTTATTTCCTGATTCTCATACCCAGTTATTTGCTTTTTACTACTGATGCTGAAGTAGAGTATTAGCTCATCTTTGGCTCTGAAATTTAGTTTTTACAATGGGCAAGTGCAACAAACAATCTCAGAGCTGACTAGCACCCCCCACCCACCTTGGCTGTGGCTCAGAAAATCTATGATGAAGAGGAGTGATGGAAAGCCAACTGTGATACCAAATAGCCCATAGAGGAAGAGTTCCTAATAGTCTTCACTTTGAACCTGTCTCTTTCCCTTTCTCCTTTTCTCTCTTCCTCCATGGTGGAGTAGATGGCCCTACTGAGACAGGCACCTGCTGACCCTTTCTTCTTAGCTTGGGGAGCCACTGGGCATGCTTTCATGCACCTCGATCCTGAGGTAGTCTCAGTGGTACTTTGACCTATAGCTTACCCTTCTCAGGTGGAAGACGACAATGCTAAGGAGGTCTGAATTGCTTCCCAAGTACAGGAGATGATACAGGCTCTCTGTGACAGGACAGGAGGGCCATCCCCAAATTTCTGGGGACTTAGGGTGAGCAGGACATGTTTAAGGAGGGCATATTTCATATGACCAAACTGTGCTATGTAGATTTCCTCTTCACTCATTAGGGAGGGGTAGAACTTCAACTACATACTTTTTCTAGGTCGCAGATATTCCACAAAAGGGAGAACAGATACTATGCTCATCCCTCCCCATTCTCTCATGTACCCTGTTAACAGGGGAAACGTGAGTTTTATCTTGTGGGTGAGACTTAGTTTGGAAAAAAACTAATCTTTAGGTGGTAAGGTGTCTTATTTATATATTATATATAATATGTATTTATATATTGTTTAATATAAAATATATTACATATTTTAGACATATAAATGTCTAAGTGGACATTTATATGGAGGAGGAGCACCCACCATCACCCAGAGGGGAAGACTAGCCTCTGTTTCTTCTAGCCCCAGCACAGGCCCAGACCCTACCTGGTCCCTCCCAGGTCAGTCAGTAGCCCCTGTGTGGACTTGATCAGAAAGGGAGCCATGAACCCACATTACTTCCCTATAATTTCTAAAAGGCAGATTATTAGAGATAGTGGAGGTGAAACTGCCTTCATATAGCAGGGCCTTGATTAATATTTGTCAAATAAATGAATGAACCAGCTTTATGGTTGTACAGAAGAGCAGCAGTATGAAACTAACCATCTATTTCATCACCAAACCACAAATTGGCCGGGATTTTTTCACAGAACACAACCCTACTCTTACAGTTCCCACTACAAAACCAGGGAAAACTTTTAAAGTTTTAATTTCTGTCAAAATTATTCATGCACATAGTTTAAAGAACCAGACTCAACTGGTTCTATACGATTTTTTAAGACAAAAAGCAGTCTCCAGTTACCTCCCCCATTTCCCTCCACAGAGGCAACCATTTTCACCTTTTCTAGATTTATTTTGGTCTTTACCACCTTATCCAACAGTGTGTTTGTATTGCTACTTTTGGGGGGTATTTGTTTTATGCTTCATCTGTTTACTTCCCACTATGGAAAATACAGACTTAGCTCTTTTTTCTTCTCTTGTCCTGCCAAATGCATTCACCCTGCCACCTTCCCATTCTCCCAGAACTATGATTTTTGCTTAGATCAATAGTCAGTGTTTACAATATTATGACCATGTATGCTATTCAGATCTGAGCCTTCACAGCAAATTTTGATTGTTTTTGTTTTCCTGAACAGTCTTTTGTTTTCCCTTGCATTAAGATTGCCTTTTGTTTAATATGTGTTGGATATTCCATGTACTTATCACCAGTTCAACCCCAAACTCTCCAAAGTTTGTCCATGTTACCTTTTATTCACATCAGATATTCTATCAGTTTATCTTCTTGAAGGAGTTTTTCCATGGGCTCTGGACTTATGATGGATGGTTACTTTCCCTGGTTGGTGCATGGCTGTTGTCCTGAGATGTCCCTTCAACATCAAAGTGGGAAGTCGCTTCTCCTCTCTCCTGCACTGGGTCTCCTCTTTCCTGTATCCCATTATTCCCCCTTTTTGGGTTTATACTGTAATTTGAGGGAGCACATCATCAGTAGCTTCCTGAGAAACAGGGTGTGGGATATACATTTTTTTGGGACATTGCCCATCTGTAATTAATAGCCCTCAGAATTTTGAAGGCATGGTTCTGCTGTCTTCTAGCTTCTAGCTATTTTTGAGAAGTTATTTTTTAGTTCTATTTTGTTATGGAGAAGTTGTTTATTATATTACTCCTAACCATTAGAACTTAGTTATTTTTGAGAAGCTGAAAACTGTTCTAACTCCTAATTCTGTGTTCTAACTCCTTTCCTTTCCTCTCCTTGCCCCCCACCCCATCTCAGAAATTTATAGCCTCTTCTGTTTGTCCCATGTTTTGAAATTTCACATTGATGTGCTTTGATTTGGGTATTTTAATTCATTTTTCTGGGTAGTCAGTGTCCCTTTTTTTTTTTTTTAAAGATTTTATTTATTTATGTGACAGACAGATCACAAATAGGCAGAGAGGCAGGCAGAGAGAAAGGAGGATGCAGACTCCCTGCTGAGCAGAGAGCCTGATGTGGGGCTAGATCTCAGGACCCTGAAATCATGACTGGAGCTGAAGGCAGAGGCTTTAACCCACTGAGCCACCCAGGTGCCCTGTCAGTGTCCTTTTTGATCTCAAAAGTCATGGCCTACCCCTGGCCAGACTTATCAAAAAGAAAAGAGAAAGGACCCAAATAAATAAAATCATGAATGAAAGAGGAGAGATCACAACTAACACCAAAGAAATACAAACAACTATAAGAACATACTGTGAGCAACTCTACGCCAACAAATTTGACAATCTGGAAGAAATGGATGCATTCCTAGAAACATATAAACTACCACAACTGAACCAGGAAGAAATAGAAAGCCTGAACAGACCCATAACCAGTAAGGAGATTGAAACAGTCATTAAAAATCTCCAAACAAACAAAAGCCCAGGGCCAGACGGCTTTCCGGGGGAATTCTACCAAACATTTAAAGGAGAACTGATTCCTATTCTCCTGAAACTGTTCCAAAAAATAGAAATGGAAGGAAAACTTCCAAACTCATTTTATGAGGCCAGCATCACCTTGATCCCCAAACCAGACAAGGATCCCATCAAAAAAGAGAGCTATATCCTTGATGAACACAGATGCGAAAATTCTCACCAAAATACTAGCCAGTAGGATTCAACAGTACATTAAAAGGATTATTCACCACGACCAAGTGGGTTTTATTCCAGGGCTGCAAGGTTGGTTCAACATACGCAAATCAATCAATGTGATACAACACATCAGTAAAAGAAAGAACAAGAACCATATGATACTCTCAATAGATGCTGAAAAAGCATTTGACAAAGTACAGCATCCCTTCCTGATCAAAACTCTTCAAAGTGTAGGGATAGAGGGCACATACCTCAATATTATCAAAGCCATTTATGAAAAATCCACTGCAAATATCATTCTCAATGGAGAAAAACTGAAAGCTTTTCCGCTAAGGTCAGGAACATGGCAGGGATGTCCATTATCACCACTGCTATTCAACATAGTACTAGAAGTCCTAGCCTCAGCAATCAGACAACAAAAGGAAATTAAAGGCATCCAAATCGGCAAAGAAGAAGTCAAACTATCACTCTTCACAGATGATATGATACTATATGTGGAAAAACCAAAAGACTCCACTACAAAACTGCCAAAATTTGTACAGGAATTCAGTAAAGTGTCAGGATATAAAATCAATGCACAGAAATCAGTTGCATTTCTCTACACCAACAACAAGACAGAAGAAAGAGAAATTAAGGAGTCAATCCCATTTACAATTGCACCCCAAACCATAAGATACCTAGGAATAAACCTAACCAAAGAGCACAGAATCTATACTCAGAAAACTATAAAGTACTCATGAAAGAAATTGAGGAAGACACAAAGAAATGGAAAAATGTTCCATGCTCCTGGATTGGAAGAATAAATATTGTGAAAATGTCTATGCTACCTAAAGCAATCTACACATTTAATGCAATTCCTATCAAAGTACCATCCATCTTTTTCAAAGAAATGGAACAAATAATCCTAAAATTTATATGGAACCAGAAAAGACCTCGAATAGCCAAAGGAATATTGAAAAAGAAAGCCAAAGTTGGTGGCATCACAATTCCGGACTTCAAGCTCTATTACAAAGCTGTCATCATCAAGACAGCATGGTACTGGCACAAAAACAGACACATAGATCAATGGAACAGAATAGACAGCCCAGAAATAGACCCTCAACTCTATGGTCAACTAATCTTCGACAAAGCAGAAAAGAATGTCCAATAGAAAAAAGCCTCTTCAATAAATGGTGTTGGGAAAATTGGACAGCCACATGCAGAAAAATGAAATTGGATCAGTTCCTTACACCACACACGAAAATAGGCTCAAAATGGGTGAAGGACCTCAATGTGAGAAAGGAATCCATCAAAATCCTTGAGGAGAACACAGGCAGCAACCTCTTCGACCTCAACCGCAGCAACATCTTCCTAGGAACATCACCAAAGGCAAGGGAAGCAAGGGAAAAAATGAACTACTGGGATTTTATCAAGCTTTGCACAGCAAAGGGAACAGTTAACAAAACCAAAAGACAACTGACAGAATGGGAGAAGATATTTGCAAACGACGTATCAGATAAAGGGCTAGTGTCCAAAATCTATAAAGAACTTAGCAAACTCAACACCCAAAGAACAAATAATCCAATCAAGAAATGGGCAGAGGACATGAACAGACATTTCTGCAAAGAGGACATCCAGATGGCCAACAGACACATGAAAAAGTGCTCCACATCACTGGGCATCAGGGAAATACAAATCAAAACCACAAGGAGATATCAACTCACACCAGTCAGAATGGCTAAAATTAACAAGTCAGGAAATGACAGATGCTGGCGAGGATGCAGAGAAAGGGGAACCCTCCCACACTGTTGGTAGGAATGCAAGCTGGTGCAACCTCTCTGGAAAACAACATGGAGGTTCCTCAAAATGTTGAAAATAGAACTACCCTATGACCCAGCTATTGCACTACTGGGTATTTACCCTAAAGATACAAACGTAGTGATCCGAAGGGGCACGTGCACCCGAATGTTTATAGCAGCAATGTCCACAATAGCCAAACTATGGAAAGAACCTAGATGTCCATCAACAGATGAATGGATAAAGAAGATGTGGTATATATACACAATGGAATACTATGCAGCCATCAAAAGAAATGAAATCTTGCCATTTGCGACAACGTGGATGGAACTAGAGCATATCATGCTTACAGAAATAAGTCAAGCAGAGAAAGACAACTGTCATATGATCTCCCTGATATGAGGAAGTGGTGATGCAACATGGGGGGTTAAGGGGGTGGGAGAAGAATAAATGAAACAAGATGGGATTGGGAGGGAGACAAACCATAAGTGACTCTTAATCTCAGAAAACAAACTGAGGGTTTCTCGGGGGAGGGGGGTTGGGAGAAGGGGGGTGGGGTTAAGGACATTGGGGAGGGTATGTGCTTTGGTGAGTGCTGTGAAGTGTGTAAACCTGGCGATTCACAGACCTGTACCCCTGGGGATAAAAATATTTTATATGTTTATAAAAAATTAAAAATTAAAACAAAACAAAACTAAAAAAGAAATCTTTACCAAACCCAAAGTAAAAAAAAAAAAAAGTCATGGCCTATAGATCTGGAAGATCTTGAATTAGTGCTACAGATTTTTCTGTTTCTGGAATTCCTATAACTCAGACGTTGGAACCATTGAACTCATTTTTAAATTATCTTATTTTTTTCTTTTCCAGTGTTCTAAGAGATTTTCTCAGCCCTTCAAATTTGCTACTGAGTTTCTCATTTCTGCTAACATGTTTTTAATTCCCTAAAGCTCTTCCTTGTTCTTGAGTGTCCTGCTCCCCTTTTATAACATCCTTTTCTTGTTTCATGGATATGAAGTATTCTTTCACATCTCTGAGGATGTTGAGGTTGTTGTTTTAATGTTATCCATCTTGTTTAGTCTGTTTCCTTCAGGGTGCATCCCTGCCCTCTTGTTTCTTTTGGTCTCTGTCCTTTGTGCTGGAAACTTCCCTGAGGAGCCTGGTGATCCCTGCATACCTGTCCATACTCAGGAGTGAGGCTCTAAAAATCATGTTGTTGGTGCTTGTCCACCAGGAACTTTTTGGCAGGGTTATCTAGTTGGGCCACTTGCTGGGGAAAACTCCAATGTCAATCCTAAAAAATCCTTCCTCTTGAACTAGCCAGATTCCTCTTATGACTCTTTTGCTCTCCTGCCGGGAATAAAAGGCCTAGTTGCCTATGTTCTGGGAGCCCAGTGCAGGAAACAAGATGGGAACCCAAACATTCTGGATATTGTGGTCACTTCATGCAGTATGGTATCCTGGACTTCAACTGGTTCTGCTGTCCGTCCAGACACTCCTTGGATTGCCCTCCCTAAAGAATAAACATCTTGTCTTTTCTAGACTGGGGAGGGCAGTTACCTGGAGGCACAGAGTTAGGGAAGGGATCTGAGGTTCTAATTGTTTCTTTAAAAAATTTGCAACAAATCTAACCTGTCTCATCCCCTTCATCCTCAACCATTGGCACCAGTGCTGTTAATTTCTGTACCTTTTATTTTCGTGTTAATTCTCAGCTCTTTCCATGTCAGTTTAGGATTCAACCTCCTTGGCTCTGCCAGATCAGTGACTACTCTTCTGGTTGCTCACTGTTGCCTCAAGTTTTGTGTTGTGGTCTCTTCTCTGCTTCCTGTCTTTGTGGTTCTTGTTTCTCAAAAGGCCTCTGGCCTTGGGCTGTGGACAAGGCTCTCCCATGTCTGCCTTCCCTCTTTTCAGTGACCTTGCTCTCCAATGTCAGCACATTTCACTTCTCTGCATAGATTTATCTCCATCACAGAACGACTGTCCATAGAAGTGATCAGGAGCCATTCTGGGTACAAAAGTCATGTCTGAGATTAAACAGAGGAAGAGGAGATTGAGGGAGGCCATCCTGAAGGAAGTGGCACATTTGAGCCAGATGCTGAGCAGCTCATTCACACTTTAGCTCTATTGAATTCAAATTCATGTGGTCTGTACAGGAGCAGGCAATGGGTTAGGGTAGCAGGTTACTGCGACAGAAAGGTTCCAGACAACATCTGGATTTGAATCCTGGATCCTCAATTACTGGCTGTAATCGGCTTAGGTTCTATGATCTTCACCGTCCCGCTTTATATATTGGAGTTAGTAATAGTATCTTTCTTAGGAGTTGTTGGCTGAATGAATTAAATGCAAATGTGCATAGAAAGTAATCAAGGAACCACAGAGCAGTATGTGTAGATAGATAGTGGCTCGATACCCAGGCAGTGCAGAAGGCCAGGATTTGAGCTCTGACTCTGCTACTTAGTAGCTGTGTGAACTTGGGTAAGTTACTAAACCTTTCTGGGCCTCAGTTCATTCATCTGCACACATCTGAGATAATATATTGTGATGATTAAATGACATAATACATATAAAGAACTTACAAAGGACCTGGGACAGAGATAGCAGCTAATATTTGTTATGAGGACCACAAAACATTAGGAGCTTAACCCCTGAACCAGACTGCTGACGGCAGAGCCCATGTCTGCCCCTCATAGCCAGGTGTCCTTGGCTGAATTCCTTAATCTTCCTTGGCCTCAGTTTCCCTAATTATAAAATGGAGGTCATAATAGTACCCACTGTGTAAGGTTGTTGTGAGGATAAAAATGAGTTAAAACATGTAAAATGCTTGGTACCGATAAATGCTGGCTCATCACCACTGTGTCAGATTCAGTTTTCCATTTGTTTGCTCTTTCCCTAGTGCTTTCCACTCTACCCACAGAAGATTCTGTCTCCAATGAGCCTCATAGGGCACACAGCTAAGATATCTTGGGGACACACACTGAACCCAGGACAGTCTGGCTCCAAAGCCTCAGCCCCTTCACTTCTCACAGTCCACTCCATCCTCTGGTGGGAAAGCCGACGAGGAAGAGTAACTCCCGAGGCCTTCCTGGAGGAGCTGGCCAGGTATTGTTGCTCATATGCTGGTCTTCTGGCCCTTGGATCAGGAGGCGGCCTTGGAGGCACCTGCTTCCTGCCAGAGGAACCGACTGCTACTCCCCAACCCCGAGGTGGGGGGAAGGGAAGCCAGGCTCTTCCATGGCTGTCGCCTGGCAGGCTGCGGCTGTGACAGGTGTGTAGCTCAGAGCCCAGACTGATGGCAGTAAGGACGGGAGGCTGCAGTCATCACTCAGTGGTTTGATAATTGGATATTTCTATAATGACAAATTACAGCTGTTTCTCTTGTCATCAGTGTAAAACATTTCCGAAGCAGTGATTTCCCAGGAGGGGCCGTGGTTGTTATCCAGTTAAGACTCTGGAAACGCCCAGCGTAGGGGAGGCGGAGCACGGCTGAGTGGAGCTGTGTTTCCACGCTGCCGGCCTCTGGGTATTTGGCTCTGGTGGTGTATGCACAGAGATCAGTCTCCTGTCATAATATTATCACTGTTAATTCCACGCAAGTGTCGTGTTGAGATGGGCTCGGAGGCTTGCAATTTGTTATTTGGTGCTAACCTGTACTGTTTTTCAATTTCACCTAAGGATATTGTAAAACATAAACATCAATGAAAACTTCAGTGATTCTTGCTTGGAAAATGCTTAGCATTCCAGGTAAAGAATAATCCTGGCAATTTGTTCTCGGGCCACTGGCCTGTTATCCAAGCCCTGAGGTTCAGATAGGGTCAGAAGTGCCCAAAATGTCTGATTTGGCCTTCAGGCAGTCACATCTCTGCTGTTTCTCTAAACTTAATTCTCTGACAGAAGTTCTGGAAGATTGGCTGAAAGCATCCTTGTCCTGGGGCTTCTAGGAGCTCCACAAAAGGAAGGTAAGCCTGTGGGTAGAGAGAGTATCATGTCGTTTAACTTTCCCAAGTCTTTAACTTTTTTTCCCATGTACAGAATG
Organism: Neogale vison; assembly: GCF_020171115.1. Classification (NCBI taxonomy): domain Eukaryota; kingdom Metazoa; phylum Chordata; class Mammalia; order Carnivora; family Mustelidae; genus Neogale; species Neogale vison. The sequence goes on from NC_058097.1 coordinate 159,050,501, forward strand.
GAGTCATCGTGGAGCTATATGAATGAATGCACATATGGCAGCTAGAACAGTGCCCGACATGTGGTACGGACCATGTGTGTTAGCTATTGAAGAGAGCTCTCAGATTTGGGGCCCTTTTTGGCCTGAGAAGTATCACGGGAATAAAATTGCAAACCTTGCCAAAGGGCCAACTCCTTCTCCTCGTCTTTGATTTTTCCCAGGAGAGATCTCTCTCCATGCTCAGTGCCGGAGGCCCTGCCTCTCCCAGCGTAGCTCAGCTGTTTGCACAGAGGGCCTTCAACCTGCAGTGTCAGACCGGTCCAGTCACCGAGTTGCTTCTGACTTGGGTCATCCATTCAAGCAACAACAGTACTGAGTACTAAGCACCCATGCCCGGGGCTGGGTACGAGGTACAAAGAATGAGGCCTTTGCCCTCAGGGGCTGACAGCCTGCTGGGGGAGGTGGGCCCCGCACACTGTGGTAACTGAGGCAAGTGTAAGGACAGAGTCGGGAGGGAGCAGGAAGCAGCCTAGGCTTCAAGGGCCAGCTGCCTACTGGGTGGCACAGGGGCTGTATTTCATCCAGGAGTCACCTTGGACTAATTTTCACTAGGGAATGATGGGAGTGAGGGGGAGCATTTCTGGTCAGGGATTTTTTAAGAAGTGGCCGGGCCTCTTCCGGTTCCTTTTACCCCTGCCCTGAACTGGGTGCAGAAGACTGAGATCCCAGGAGTTATGGAGTCAAAAGATGCCACTTTGGATTTCCACCTGAGGGCAAGCTGCTTGCTGACTGGGACACTTACATTAGACTATCTTGGAAGGAGAAATATACTTCGTTGGGGTCAAGGCATGGAATTATAGGAATTTGTTATCTGGAATCATCCAAATGGATACAGGTCATCTAATCCAACTGGTGGCTTCAGGGAAGGATCCTAGGGAACAGTGACATCAGTGACAGTCTCTTAAGAGCTGGCCGGGTTTAGCAGCTAGCCAAGTAATGCGTGGGGACGGGGTGGGGGCGGTGAGGAGATGAGGGGGGTAGAGGGAGGTGGAGAATCTGGGGGGATCGTTCAGGCAGAGAGAACAGAACAAATGAAACATGATCGTGTGTGTGTGTGTGTGAGAGAGACTGTGTGTGCAGACGACGTGTGAAAGATGGTGTATATCCGTGTGTGTATGCGGTGTGGGTGACAACAGATGGCTTAGTGTTGCTGGGGTATAAACAGTGGGGCTAAGGGTGGTAAATGAGGCTGCAGGAATTTGTGGAGAACCAAGGAGGACCTTGTGTCCCAAGGAATTTCAGTGACTCCTGGAGCTGAAGGGAGAATTCCAGTGAATGGCTTCCGATGGGCCGTGTGACCAGCTCTGTGATGTATGAAGATCACTTTGCTGGAAAAGTGATGAATGGCCTGGAGAACATGAGACTAGAGACAGGGAGACCGGAGAGAAGCCGGGAGAGGAGCTGGTGCAGGAGCGCAGAGGAGAAGGCGGCATGTCTGGGTCTGTGGGGGAAGGGCGCAGAGACCTGGCGATGGATGGGAGACCACTGAGCACTAGAGGGGAGGCCTGGATTTGGAAAGCCATCAGGAATTTTTGCTTGGGCTGCACGTGGGTAGGGAGGGGAAAGCGCAATGAAATTTCAGTGATTTCTTCCCTTATCCTTCTCCTCCTCCTTCTTTTCCAACCCTTCCTCTCCCCCCTCCCCTCTCCCCTCTCCCCACCTCTTCTACTTCTTTTCCTTCCCTTCTCCTCCTCCTCCTCTTTCTTCCTCTTCTTCTCCTTCTCCTTCTTCTCCAAAACCACATTGATTCACCATTCTTCCACCTCCAAAGATCTACACTCAATCCTCAGGACACCAAGATCAAGCCCAGAGCAGTTGCCCACTCTTCCTTGCCAATGCGGAGGAAGCCCTGGAACCCCAACATTGTGCTCCAGCCCAGGCTCCATCCTTGGGGCACCCCCATTCTCTCAGCATGGTAAGTGGAAGAGAAGCAGGGTGCAGACTGGCTGTCCAGGTAAGCCCCGCTATCTGAGCTGCAGCTCATTAGACTTTGGCTAATCTGTTATTAATTCCTTAGGAGCACCGAACAATCCTAACCAGATGCAAAAATCAATGGCAGAAGAAAAGACAGAGCAGAGCAACCTTCTGAGCAGAATGTGAGTGAGAAGAGTGGCTTTCAAAAGGCCTCGACAGACTGTCTGGGGTGCAGCTTGTAAAGTGGAGAATAAGTGACTTTTTTTTACATTGGGTCATATTTCTTTTTTCCAAGTTAGAAAGAGGAGAGAGGTAATGGGCTAGGGGGAGGGACCTGCCTGGCCTCACAATGCCAAGATAATTACTGCTCAGTTCAAGGCTAAGTGAGTTTTCACTTTGCAGAGGCACAGAGAACAATTGGGGCTGAAATGGGTTTCCAAGTAAAGGAGTGAACAATCAAGGTCAATTAGCGGTAATGGCATTGGCTGGGAAGAGAATCAACAACCCAGAAGACAGCCAGTGCCTTCCCCTGATCTCCTTTGTGCCCAGCAAGGAGGTGATAGCTGAACTAAGGAAGACAGGAGCCCTGTCGAAGGCTGGGATGGGGCAGGAGAGCCCCTGGGCACCTGGCCTCTCTCTGTGAGGGCCACACTACAAGCCTGACTCTAGGTGACCAGGTTCAATGTCAAAGCATGCGGAGCCATTCCTTAAATAGCGCCACAGCCCGCATCTGGCAGAACAGCCTGGGCTGACATTGCTGCCCTCAAGTTCCTGCCAGCGGCCCAAATAAGTTAAAAGGGCCTTGGAGCTAGTTTATAGAGAATTGATAGCAGCCTACCAGGCCTTTGTGAACTGCCTGACCACCCCCTTCCCCAGTCTGGCCTAATTTCTGTTGTTAATGCCTTCCTTCCTCTGAAGCAAAGAGGCCGGCCTCCTTGCTGTTTCTCTAACGTGGTGAGCACCCTTTGCTTGAGCCTCTGCTGCATTAGTTTTGACCTAATTGCTCCTCACTCAGAGATTTCTTTCTTTTTTTTCCTTAATTTTATTTATTTATTTATTTGAGAGAGAGAGAGAACGTGTGAGCACACACTTGAGTTGGAGGAGGGGTAAAGAAAGAAAGAGAATTTCAAGCAGCTCCGTGCCCACCAGGGAGCCCCACCCAGCCTCTATCCCACAACCCCCAGATCATGACCTGGCCCCAAACCAAGAGTCAGATGCTCAATGGATTGAGCCACCCTGGCTCCCCTCACACAGAAATTTCCGTGGCTTGAAATCTTACCTCCCTAAAGTCTTCACCACTCACGTACACCGCAATGCAATCTATTCTAATCTCCCTATTTAAAAAGAAAAACCAGTCTCCATGTTCCTTTCTGTCATAGCACTTAGCACTTTCTAGAAATATATATGCTTTGCCAACTCTTATTATATATCTGTGTTTACTGCCTGTCTTCCCTCCACGACAGCGTAAGCTTCACTAGGACAGGGGTTACCTCTTTTGCTCAAGTCATGTATTCTTACCTTCCGGAAAAGTGCTTGACACAAAAAAGGCACCTGATAAATGTTGGTGAGTGAGTGAATAAGGTGGACCCATCTTCAGAGGTCACAACCCAACCCGCTTCTTCACGCAAGGAAGTCTCACTTAAGGCCAGTCAGCTCGTGTGCGGCGGAGCTGGGACCAGAGGCATGTCTTTGAATCCCCATCCTGTGTTCTCTGTTTTCTCTCACATTTGGTGGAAAGCAGAGATAATTTCTACCAGTGTCTGTAGGTGCCAAGCACACTGTGGTGTAGCTGGGCCTGGCTCCATCTTTAGCTTACGTGTGCTCTACCGCCCATTAACATGGTGACGCACAGAGATCACCTTTGTTGTTTTTGCTAAATTGTGGCACATTACACATTTGCCTCTCACCTTGGGTGTGCCTCTTACTAAGTGAAAAGGGGCTTTCAGAGGTTAAGGAGAGGCTCACACACTTGAGCAGGAAGAGGCTCTCCCTCTTTCCTCTGGCAGAGGAGGGGCAGAGATCTGCTTCCTGGGTCTGTCTCTGCTGAGCCTCAAGGGGGTTTACTATGCACATCATAGTTTAGTCTGTGCCTTCAAGGTGTCAGTAAGAACCCTTTGTTTAGGAATTTGTAAAGACAACAGACAAATGCGCTAAGAAACAAGCCCATTGTATTTTGTTTACACAAATGGCTAACCTAATCATCCCTTTCCTTGCATCAGCCACACACACCACGAGGCTCCTCTTCAGAGAGGGCTGTGTACTCACTGCCAACCTTGGCTCTCAGGGGTGACATTGACCTCTTTAGACACAAGTGACTTAGGCACCATGCAGTTCCCCTGTCCCCTGCCTTGTCATGATTCTGCATATTCCGCTGAATGATTTCTGCTTTCCCAGCCAGCTCAGGACCATGCAGCTCCGTGCTGGTTATCCCTTTGTTCTGAGCAGAGGACACCCCCCCCACCCCCGCCCGCACAGCCTCAGCCCAAAGCTCTCAGGCATTCCTGCTCTGGGGGATCAAAGGTTAGCCTCACATTCCTGGGTTTCCATTACTAGGCTTCTGGGTTTCTAGCTGTTTCTGGCCCTATGTGCTGCTGCAGATATTGATGCAATAGGGAGGGGTGGAGGTTTGCTAGTCTTCTGTGGGAAAGGATAACGGCTGCTCTGTACTCACTTGGGCCCCCAGAGCCAAGCCCTGCAGAGCAGGTGCCAGCACCGACTGGGGTCAACACAGACCCCTCTTCATCTTACTGATTTGCCAGGATGATCCCCATTGCCCCAGGGCCTGGGTGGGCCAAGTCAACTGGAAAGGGCTGGACAGGCAGTTTGTTTTCCTTCTTTTAAATATAAAGACCAAGAGTGGGTGTTGGGCAGAGGCTCCTCTGACATTAATTAACTTGGTCATTTCATGATTTTATTTCATATTGTGTTATTTTATTTTATGCCTTCCTGTCTTATTTTATAGGCTGTGTTGTTTTTGCAAACGACCTCCCACCTGACTCTCTGTACTTATTCCTGGTCACAGCTGCAGTTCCCGGGAGGTCTTCTCTCCAGAGGGGTCTGGCAGAAAGGGGAGCATATGTCAGGGTCTGGGGAGGCTTGCAGAAACCTCCCTTGTTTACTATTTTATTAGAGTCCATGTAGCAATGTATATAAAGTGAGTCCCATGGTGGGAAAATTCTGAATAAATTACTGCCTGCAATTTCCTGTTTGGCATTGATTTTGTGGATTGGAGCCTTGCATGGGAATGGCCTGGTATTACTATGCCAACATCAGTATTGAAGCTCCCATGGATTCCTTGCAAATCCCACATTGCCAGAGCCATGCGGAGCCAAGGAGACCAGCCAGTGGAACCCCACAGAATATGGATGAGGCTCAAAGACCCAAGAAGGCCCGAGACCACATGGTAAAGAGGGATAGAATCTGAACGATGATATGAGTTCAGCTTTGCATCCCAAGGCACAGATATAATAGGTGTGAAGGATTGTTTTCAGGAGGCCAATGTCTATTATTACTTACTGAGGGTCCCCATCAGAGCAGTTGGCCTGCATTTTCTCTCCATGTTGTTCCTTCATGCATGTTTTGGGTCCAGTCTTGAGACTCTGGGTGATTTGATTCCTCTGACAGGCAAAGGCAGCTTTGAGCTGCTGAGAGCTGTTACGGGGCACAGAAAGTGCCCAGGGCCTGGACAAACCAATTACCCACTGTGACACTCCATTTTGTCCTCTGCAACAGAGGGTTGGTAATCCTGACCTGCTTCTGTCACGTGGGGGACAGATGGATGCAAAAGGGCTCTGTAAATGGAAAGGCCTCCTTTGCAACAATAAAGCCAGGACCTGTGAGTGTTTAGTCCCATCGAAGATGGCCTGCTCACCTCTTGAAATTGTCTCCCAAAGTCTCACCGTCCCCAGGCACCTCACCTTCTGATCCTCGTTGCCAACACTCCTCTAGGAGAGAGAAGCTGCCCTTTGTCATACTTGCCAAAGGACCCTCATACTGCCTTAGCATGTGTGTGTTCTCCTGGGTCTGCCCGCTTTCTTTTCACTCCTCTGCCAGTGATTGCACTGGGTTCCCTTTTTCCTATCCTGCAGAGTTGTGTCTGTTATCTACTGGGGTGTAACAAGTTTTCTTAAAACTTAGTGCTTAAAACAGTGATAATCTCTCTTTCCCCCTCCTCATTTCTTTGGGGCTCATGTTCTGGGGCAGTGTGGCTGGATGGTTCTGGCTCAGAATCTTTCACGAGGCTGTGGTCAGATGCAGCCAGGCCTGCACCCATCTGACGGCTTGACTGGACCTGGAGGTTCGACTCTCAAGGCAGTCCACTCACGTGGCTGGTGGGTTGGTGCTGCCTTCCCTCCTCTCCACAGGACAGTGTGAACAAAAAAATCTGAGTCCAAGAAGAAGCTGCAGACTTTAAGACTTACCTTATTTTCTCTGTATTGCATTGGTCCCCCAAGGCCAACCCCGAGGCAGTGTGAGAAGGCACTACACGGGGGCAACAATGGCCATGGGATTGCTGGAGGTTGCCCACTTCAGTCTGCCTTCTGGCTCCTCCATAAAAATACACTTACTCTTTCCAAGGCTTCCAAGTCTCATTACATCGCAACATCAACTTGAAGTCCTGGGCCTTGTCCTCTAATCAGGTTCAGGTTCAGATGAAGCTCCTTGAATGAATTTCTCAAATACGGCTCTTCTGTACAGTTCCTCCTGATCTGTGGGCCTGTGGACTAAAGAAACACGGTATCTTCCCTCTACCTAATATGTAGCAGGACAGACACAGGACAACCATTACAGGTCCTTTTGTAGAAAAAACAAAAACAAAAACAAACAAACAAAAAAACAAGGGTAAAGAATGGGAGATGCACAGGATCCTTAGCAATTCAGAAATTCCCCGGGCACATGGGTCTTTCCTGGTTAGAACTCAGCACGACTGCTTGGGAACGGCTCTCCTTGCCTCCTGACTCTACCCTCTGGGCTCAGGGGCAGGAGCCCTCTGCATAGGCCTCTCTTTTCCATAAGAAACAGTCATTGTTTGTAGCTAAGTCTTTTTCCTCAGCCTGCTTTCCAAGGGCAGGTTGGAGGGCCAAAGACCTACCTTCCTTCTGCATTGCCTCTGCACCTTTTAGCCTACACAGGCTGGGTTTCAGACAATGCAGCCATCTTACAGTCACTGGGATTTCGTGCCTCTGACTGGCGCTCACTCCATGAGATCAAAGTTAAGACCACAAATATCACGAGAGCAGCCCATTTCTACCTCAAGTTTCCTCTAAGGCTACTGTGAGACACACACTTAAGATTACCAGAAACCCTACTGTTTATTGTTAAGGATCTTTGAGGTACTTTCTTTTTTCCTGTTTGGATCACCACCTTAAATATTTCCAAGGTCTTAATAAAGGGTTTTATACTGTATCCCTCAGGTTTATCTTTAGACCACATTTTCCAAGATTTGATCTTTGCCTGGAGGCCACTCACTCCTGTCAGGAAACCCTAGGAATAAGACATTTTTATTTTCAAACTCAGAAAGTCCTGGCTCCTTTGTTCTCGATAGTTCTTTCTTTAACACGTCTTCTCTCTTTTCACATTTATTATAAGCAACCAGAAGTCAGGAGGCATGTCTGACATTTTGCCTGGGAGTTTTCTTTACTACATCATCCAGTTCATTCAGTACACTTCCTGTTTTCCATCCCGTCACAGAAGTCAGTTTGCTACGACTGCCCTCACTACGTGTTACAGGCGGGATGGTTATATCCCTCAGAGTTTATAGAGAGAAGCTCGAAGCCCCAATGGGGCCACATTTGGAGACAGTTTGTGAGGAGGCAATAGAAGCAAAATGAGGTCATAAGGGTGGGGTCCTAATATGTAGAGCTGGTGTCATTATGAGGAAGTGACCCCAAAGTTCTGTCTCTGCCACATGAGGACGCAGTGAGAAGGCGGCCATCTGCAAGCCAGGAGGAGAGCTCCCACCAGGAATCAGACTGGCTGGCCCCTTGATGTTGGACTTCTAGCCTCAGTACCCATTTATTATGAGAAATAAATTTCCATCCTGTAAGCCACCCGGTCTGTGGTATTTTGTTATGGCAGCCTGAGCCAAGTAAAGTATTACCTCACAAAGGCCCCTTTCCCCCCATCTTCCAATATTATCTTCCCTACTCTCCTTTAAGCCCTCATGGGCGGCCTCCTTTAAGAACATCAGATTCCACACCTTCTTCCATACACTTCCAACTTCTGCCCTCAGAGCCATTGTTCTATTTTTAGTTTTTTGTTTTTGTTATAGAATCCCCCGGCCCCCACCTCCAGGTACCAAAATCTGTATTATCTGTTGATGCTAATATAAATCAAATACCCCAAAGCTTATTGGCTAAAGCAGTGATAGTCACCTATCGTCTCTCATAGTTTCAGGAGCAGCTTGGCTGAGTGGTTCTGGTTCAGGGTCTTACGTGAGGTCGTGGTCAGATGGCATCCAGGCATGTTAAAGGCTTCCAGGCTCCTGTGACTAAGATCTGGGCGAAGAAGCCTTGAACAGCTAGGGGCTAGGATAGCCAGGCCTCCTCAGGCATCTCTCTTGGTGTGGTCTCTCCATGTGATTTCTCCAGCCTGGAGGCATGCCCAGCTTCCTGGGCAGCCAGACTTCTACATATTGGCAAAGAGGACCCCCAAGGCATGCGTTCCGAGAGAGCCAAGCGGAATCTGATTGCTTTTACGAACTAATCTCAGAAGTCACATGGCATCATGTCCTCTGTACTCCACTGGTGGGAGCAGCCACGAGTCTAGACAGGATTCAACGGGAGGGACATAGTCCCCACCTCTTGGTGGGAGGCATGAAACCCACTTTGTAGCAAGAGCACGTGGGACGGATACATGCGCGTGCACACACACACACACACACAGAGTCATTTTTGGAAAATACAATCTGACTTAAGTACCCAGCACACAGTGGGTCTTTGGTGAAAGTTCGTTGTTCATTTAGTTGGTTTATTGACCTGTGGCTAAACCCTCCTCCTCCTCCTCATAATGATAATAGTGGAAGTAGTCATTGGTAATAACAACTACAACAGCCATTCATTCAGTACCTACTTCTCTGTGAAGGACTGCTTTTAAAATTTCCTTTTTGATTGAAGTGAAATTTTTATGCAGTCAAGTTCACAAAGCTTGAGTGCACAGTCTGGTGACTATTCATACATGTCTGCAGACAGGTACCCAAACCTGGAACAAGCTACAGAAAATTTCCAACCCACCGCAAGGCTTCCTTATGTCCTCCACGGTCCATGCCCCTGCTGCTCCCACGAAAACACTGTTCTGATTCCTGGCACCACAGGTTAGTTTAGCCTATTCTTGAACATCATGTAAATGAATCATGGCACACAAGACCCTTTTTCTTTTTTCTTTTTTTTTTGTCTGGCTTCTCTACAATGTGGAACAATTCCTCCACATCATCCCACTTCCAGGATGTGGGAAGGAGTTCACATGCTAGGTATATGCTGGCCAAGTGTGTTTTGCTTGGCACACATGAGCTTTTTAATGTATTTTGAGTTTGACCACTTTTAGCATTAGACGCTGAATGAAATCACTTGTTATTTTATACCCAGGACAAGTCATTTATTTTCCTTGCCTGGCACCTGTAGGCATTGAGTTTGCAAACTCTAAGGGGAGCACCACTGCCTCCAACTGCTGAGAAGACAGTGATTCCCCAAGGGGTTAAAAAAACACATGTGTAAAATCTCACACCAGGTTGAGGGCAGCAGTGGATTTGAACTCAGACCGTCTTCCTCCAGCATTCCCATGTTAGGATCAGAGATGACAAGTTTGTTCCCAAGTGTTATTGTTTCAGACTCAAAGATGCCCACGTCTGCTGTCTCACTCCCTCTGCCTCAGCCTGTGGGTGGTGCTGGGCCACCGTGACCATCCTTGGCCCAACCCCTGCCACTCGGAAGCTCACTGAAAGGATCTCCAAACTCCCCCAGGCCTTCCAGCCCCAAGCACATCCGTGTTCTTTTCTTCCACACCTGTGTCACGCTGGTCCCTCCTGCTGCGAACCCCCCCCCCCCCCGCTTGGTCATTCATCCATCAGTGCTCAGCCGAAAATGCTATTTTCTCTTGGTTGCCTGCACCTTCCCTGGCCAATCAAATGTGTTTCTTCTTCTCAGTCCACCAAGACTCAGTGTTTAAAATTGCAATGCAAAAACCAAATGGGTCAGAATGACCTGCGGCAATTCTTAGAAATGTGACCGAAGTCTTGGTCCCATAAAATGTTAAAAAGGGAACTGAATTTCATGCATTTGATCTCTGCTAAATACATCACTAACTTTTATTGATTCTTAAGAAAGAGAGATGAGAAGAGTCTGAGCTTACTCCCACTGGGTGCCAAATGAACAAGCAGTCGGAAGTTTATTACTTCCAGATATCCCACTTGCTTTCCAGATACCCCATTGGGTTTCAATTCCATTGCAGCAACACTTGCTGAGTGGACCTGGGCTTAGCCCTACAGGCTGGGTGTTGGGGAGCAAAAACAGGAGGCTGCATACCTGGGCTGGCACAGTCAGGGGTCCGGCTGAGGGCTGCGCGGGGAGACAATGGCAGGCCGCAGCACACCTGGGCTCATCACTAGAGCTCAGCGTTCTTGATCCAGCCCTGTTGCTTCTCTTTGTGGGATGTGGGGCCGGTTATTAACTTCTCGGGGCTTCTGTTTCCTTATCTGAAAAATTGCGTATTTCATGTAACTTTAGGAGTTTTTGGACCTGGGGCAAATATTATTGCCCTCAATGGGCTTTTGCTTTTGCTCCATGTTTTAAGTTGGAGATTATATTTTCTTACAGCAGTATCCAGACAATGAACCAACACTTACTGTGTGCCTGCCTCGTGCGAGGCAGACCTGTCCCCACATAATCACAGCCATCTCCTCCGGACAGATGAGGACAGCAAAACGCAGACTAAGGAAGTGACTTGCTTGGTGTCACAAGATTGGCGACTTACTGAAATCTGGCTGAGCAAATACTTGGTAAAATAAAGGGTTCGTGTCTACTGCCTTTTTCTACTCGGTATCTTACCATCACTCCTTTATCTTTTGACAACAAATCTGGCCTATTTGGTCAAGGACGAGGTCAGTCATGATACCCCATGCCACAGGGCTCAGAATTGGTCTAGGAGGTTGCACAGGGCATGGGCTTCCCAGGGTTTTCCAAATTGTAGCCTAAGGGATGGCAGCGCTTTTCTTTCTTGGATCATGGCTTTGAAAGAGTGAGGATCTACAGGTAGTCAGGGTCTATCTCACAACTTGGGGGAAAAGAACAGAGGTAGAGAGAGACAGACAGCGGCGATGAAAGCTGGTCCCCCGTTCAGTTCCTGGACTGGACCCTGTCGTGTGCTGCCCACATCCTCCTTCAGGAATTAGTGTTAGTTTGGCCTGTTATAACCAAATACCACAGACTGGTTGGCTTAAACAACAGAAATCAATTTTCTCAGTGATCTGGACACTGAAAAGCCCCAGATCAAGAAGCCAGCCTGGCCAGGTTCTGGTGAGAGCTCTTTCCTTGGCCTGCACTTGGCTGCTTTCTCACTGTGTCTTCACATGGTAGATGGAGAACTCTGGGGTCTCCTCTTCCCTGTATTAGGACACTGCTTCTATTGCATTCGTTCCCACTCTTAAGACCTCATTTAGACTTAATTACCTCCTCATAGGTCCTATCTCCACATACAGTCACATTGGTGTTTGGGCTTCGACATATGAATTTGGGGGGGGTGGGCACACACTTTCGGCCCATTAATAGGAACGAAGGACTGTTTACTTCAAGCTGCTGGCAGAAGGCTTTGAGTCATCTGTCTCCAGCAGGGATTGCTGGAGCTCAGATAACCGGAGTTGCCTTGCTTAATGTCATGCCCCTGTTTCTGGTGGGTTATAAAGGCCTGGCCTTTGCCTCGATACAGGATAACTGGCAAATATGGCAGGGTAAAGTCTTGACACTCTCGCCCCAGGCTGAAGGATCATCTCAGCTTCAGAATTCCCCCACCGGTGCTCCAGAGCTTTAGTCAAGAATGACAGGCACGCGAGTTCTCCCCGCACCCTTTCTAGTCCTACACTCTCCCTACCAAACTCCGTCCATGCTAATATCCACCTAAAAATCCCCTTCCTGGGGAGCCAATCTACCTTGACCCCTGAAGCTGCAATTCTGTGAGCTACTCCAAGCACGTGTCCCTATTTTTTGCTTAAGTCTCTTTCAAATGTAGTTTCTGTTATTTCTAACCTCATATATACGTCTAAAAGATTCCTGACGAGTCCAGTGAGGATAGTGCCTCCTCCATCAACCTAGAAGGCCCCCTGCAGAGGTCTAGTGGGACCTGGACCAGGACTGGCAGGTCAGGGCCATGACTGGACGGCACAGTGGCATTTGAGCACCTCTGGGTAGTGCACAGGGTCCTGATGGACAGTTTCCAGAAGCAGCATGTTGCACGAACCTCTGTGCAAGCCCAGAGTCCAACCTACCTCATGTTCTAGTTCTCCATCCTCTGCCTCGTCTTGTCCTCTCTTGGTTCTGGGACACTGAATTCTCTTTGTGTTTCTTATTCTTCAGTTTCTTCTCAATCTTTTCTTTCTTTACCCCTGATTTACAGAATTCTGTAAATGTGTGCCCCAGAATTCTGAGTTCAGACCTCTTCTCTTCCTACTTTTTTTATTCTCTCTGATTGAACTTTCCAGCCACTTTTTGCTGAGACTTCCAACTCTGTATCTCTAGCCTAAATCATCTCTGAATTCCTGAGTGATCCATCCAAATGCCTGCTGCTGGGCATTCACCTGGAATTGGATAGTCCTGCGGGTTGAACTGTGTCTCCCTTAAAATGATATGTTGCAATCCAACTTCCCGTATCTTAGAATGTGACTTTAATCAGGAATAAGATCTTTCCATGGGTGATTAAGTTAAAATGAGGTCATTAGGGCACCCTATCCAATATGTCTGGCATCCATACAAACAGACACAGGGAAATTTGGACACAGAGACACACATGAAGATGAAGACAGAGATATGAGTAATTCAGCAGGTGCCAAAGAACCCCAAAAAGGACCCGCTCATCACCAGAAGTTGGGAGGGGACATGGGGCAGATTCTCTCTCATGGCTCTCAGAAGGACCCAACCCTGCCCACACGTTCATCTCAGTCTTCTGGCCATAAGAACTGTAAGACAACACATTTCTGCTGCTTGAACCTGCCGGTTTGTGATACTTTGTTGTGACAGCCCTAGGAAATGGGTACAGAGAGCATAAACAAATATACAAATTTGTTACACTGCACTACATAAAGGCATTCCTTTTAATTCATTGTCTATGAAGGTGTGTTTAAACTGACAAGGAAAAAAATGATGTTTATGTGTGTGTGTGATATGCACATCTGTATTCATCTGGAAAACTACTTAAGGTAGTTTTCCTCCGTGCAGGCAGGAGCTGATACATGGAACTTGATGCTTAAAAAATATTTGAAAGAGTTGGAAGAGCAAGGGTTGAGAAAACTGCTGATCGTCTAGGAAATCAGGCAGTTATAAACATTACTCCCATCACCAATGATCTCCGCTGCCCGAAGCCCTGACGTGGGAAACTCACAGGGGGATGGATGAACGGAAGCCACCGCAAACCCTCCCGCCTGCACCTGCCAAAGCCCACCTGCCTGGAATGTGTCTGAGGAGCAGAAATGGCTTCTGCTTCTCTTCCACCTTCTGAATCTCATGGGAATGTCTCCTATTCGTGGAAGAGAAACCAGAACTCTGTTGGCATGGGGGTCTGGTTCCAGTTTCTGGTGATACAGAAAGAGCTAAAAAGGCTGACTGGGATAGCGCTGAGCACTAACAGCCAGCATCCAGCACAAAAGGCATGTGGAAAAGACAAAGAAACATGCCAACAGAAAAGTGCTGTGAGGTGTGGAGGAGATGCCATTTGTGAATTTCTGTTGCTGAGCGAAACGTACCATGCCCATACAAGAGTGTTCTGGGTGGACAGTGTTCAGCACGTTCAATGAAACAATGCATTTTTTATTTTAAAAAACCTAGATAACTAACACGAAATCGTTTTTTGCTTTAATTTTCTGAATAATTATTTGAAAACCGTTTTAAGTGAATGAATGTATTTCAAAGATTGCCTGTTTGTTGTATGATGTCCGTGTGTGCAAGTTTATCCTTTCTCTGTATTTGTGTGTGATTCTGTGAGTGAGAAAAGCCTCCGTGTGTGTGTATGGGTACTATCTTGTAGGTCTGAGTATCTCTTTATATATTATAAGTATTTGTGAATTTGGGTTCATGTCTGTGTGAGTCCACTCCGAATTCTAGTAAGGATGTGGGAATTGGCCTTTCTTAGCACCCTGGATCAGTCCCATGACTGAGTTTCTTTCCCTTCCTTTCTGTTGGTCACACTATCTTCTTTCTTGTCCCAGGAGAGGCTTTTTGGCACCAGGGAGCAAAGGGTCACAATTTGTTACCACAGTGAGAAATTAGAGGAGCTGGGGCTACAGAATGGGGCTTTGATTTAGCTCTGTTGAGCTTTCCAAGAGGCGGTTTCCTATAGCACAGTCATGCCAATAAAAGGATGTGGAGCTGGGCTCTGTGTCAGTGCGTGTATGTGTGCATATACATGCGTGTGTGCCTGTACATGCATAGACGTGTGTGTGTGTGTGTGTGCACGGGGGTGTGTGCGTGTTGATCCACATATGCGCAAACCTGGGCTCAGGCTGCAAAGTGTGATTTCAAGCCTATTGCAAAGTCTGTTCTCGCTTTTCCTGTAGCACCTTCAGAATCCACACTAGACCCCTTCAACTCCCTCCTGATCCCTCTTGCTCTCTCTTCCCACATCAAGGCCTATATGCCAACATCTCTATGTCTGTCTGGGGTGACTAACCCATCCCCACCACCTGCCTGCAGAGCATCTCCCCTCTGGATGATGGCAAGTGCCTCTTCAGATCACTCCCTTCCTACCTTCCAACCTATTCTTTCCCTTTGAGAAAACTCATGTTTTCTGCATGTAAACTGAACTCCTATTTTATTCCATCATTGCTCACTGGGTGTAGAAATAAGTACAGAAGACAAATGGTTTCCATAAGGAACCCCATTATTGCATTACTGCAGTGAGCGGAAACTTGCAATTCATGCCTTATAATTAGATAAGCGGCTAATTGAGGACGGGCATACCAACCTGATTTGAGTCCTGACTCAGTGATTACAGCTTTAATTATAAGGAGGAGAGGCATCAAGACTCCTCATCTGGGCTTGTCCCTGTTCAGACTCCTGGCTGCAGCTGCCATGGGGGAGGCCCTGTGCATTCTGGACAGCAAGACGGCTCTTCAGTGCTAAGGCTCAACCACGCCCTGTGGGAGGACAGATCCCTCCTGCCACAGGAGATTTTTCTTTTTTCTGCTTGGGACTGGTCTTGGTTTTTTGAACTTCACAAACAAATCTGGAGAGGACGGGAATTCATCCTCCCAGAGCTAGAAGAAGTCACCCCGCTTTCAAGGCAGCTTCTAAATCATTCAGAAAACCATTTGCCTCCCTCCATGTTGGCAATGGCCTTGCTTCTTCTCCCCTCCTTCCCTCCTTTCGTAGCGTTCACTTAATTATGAATTAGCTCCACAAGGCTGGCCTGTCTGACATGACCTTCACTGCACCTCCAGTGCCAAGAGCCTGGCAGAGAACTGACACTTAGTATTCTGTCATCGTATGAATGTGCCAGGTACCGTCCTGATGCTGTGACACAGAGACAGTCAGACATCCCTCCTGCCTGTGCAGGGGGTTGGGGAGGTTGGGGGGTGGGGGTGGAACAGAGACAATGAGGGGAACAATGAGAACGCAGTGAGGCCAGGACAACGTGAGAGGCGAGCACAATGTGGCCAGGGAGCCTGGAGGAGTGCAGTCTCACTCTCCCGGAGTCAGCAAACAGTTTTTGAAAGAGGAGATGGCCAAGCTGGCTCTTAAAGGTAGGAGGAGTGTTCTAGGTTGGAGACAGGGAAAAGGCATTCCAGGGAGAGGGAAGGATTTGGGCAAAGCCATGAAGGAAGCACGAAGGACCTCGATGTGTTCAGGGAATCGTAAAATGCTCGGAGTGGCAGGAGCATAGGGCTGAGGAGGCTGGAAGGTCTGGTCCTGCGGGCAGGGCTGCCAGGAATGGCTGTGCGGCTGTTGGCTTTATAAGCACATCCTACCGAGGGGGTGAGGGCCTGAAATACAGCTCTGGCTCTCCTCAGCAAGGCCCTCCCAGAGGAGCTGCTCTTCTAATTTACCCAAGGCTCCTCGGGGCCAGCAGTCTCTCCGTGGAGGGCCTTGCAGATCTTGCTAAGGGTTGTACCCCCGTCGAGGGCAGTGGTTCTCAAGCTGTGGCATCAGAATCACCAGGAGGGCTTGTTAAAACAGAGATTGCTGGACCCTACCCTTAGGGTTTCTGATTCAGCAGGCCAGCAAATTTGCATTTCTTATAGGTTCCAAGGAACGCTGATACTACTGGCCCAGGAACCACCCTCGAAGAATCACTGATTTCGGAACTAGGAAGCTGTCGGAAAGGGTTAGGTTGGAGAAGCAGGGCTGGAGCCTCAGGTGGGAAGGATCTGTTTTCTGGGATTCGGGTTTCTGGTCTCCCCTGGGAGCCAGTGAGGGCAGCTGCATGTGTAAGGATGAGTGGATACATCGCATTCCCCCTCCCGTCCTGCTGGGTGCAGTTCCATGGCTTTATTCATTCAAGGAGGGTTTCTACCCAAGAGTCCTCCTGCTTAAGGAGGTTCGACCCACAGATGCTTTAAGGAGTGGTCACATCATTACAAGAAGCTCTCCCCTAGAGCTTTCACATAGTGAGCTCCCAAATGATGTATTTGTTTACACTTTTAAAATTACTCCCTGGAGAAGCCAGGGATCAGAGAAATGTGAATTAAAAGATGAGTCATACCTGGTGAAAAAGCTGCTTTGAAAATTCCTATAAACTTTAAAACTTGCTGTGTGTGTATGTGTATGTGTAGAGGGGGAGGGGGAAAGAAGGACACAGAACTACAGAGTGTCAAGACCTCACGTGCGTTAGTGAACATTGCTGGGTGAAGACATGACCAGCGGATGGAGCCTGGTGATGGAGAATCCAGGGTGGGTCTGAGTGAGGGAATTTGGGCTGACAGGAAGCTGTCAGGGGTATCTGGCTCTGGGCTGGGTTTGGACTCTTGCCTTGGGAAGACTTCAGACCTTCCAGGAGCCCAGTTCTCTTTTGTGGTCCTGAGCATCCTAAAAAGATATCCTTGTGCACAGAGAGAGAAAGGCGACCCTTCCTCCCCTGGGAGGCTGGGGCCCAGCCTGCCCTCTGGTTGGGACTGGAGCCAACAGGTGATGGGAGTAACAGGAGCCCATCTCTGTTCTCTGGTTGGAATATAATCTCCAGGACAAAGTGGCTTTGGGATGGGGGTGGGGAGGCTGGGTGTTGGGAAGGCCGTCCAACCTGATTATCTACCTTCTGCCTATTTCCAACCTCAGTCCCAGCCTTTCCTGAGAGCTAGGCAGCACAGGGCAGTGAGAACTTTACTATTCACTGGTTTGGGCTTCCCATTTGGGAGCTCATGCTGGCTGAAAGGCCACCATCCTCAACTAGTTCACAGTTTCCAAACTGAGTCTGTCAGCAGCAATGCTGGGAGAAGGAAAGCCTTGTCAAAGGCGCGGGATTCTGCCTCTGGGGGTCAAGGAGAAAAGAAGAGGGAAAGATGGAGGAGAGAGTCCACTCAGAGCAATCTTAATTAAGATAGCTCCAGGCAGCACATTTCCCTAATTCCCCATTAAAGAGGTCCTGATGTATGAGCCACCGTGGGAGCTGTGATTCTCCGAGTCAGCACTGTTCAGTGTCAGAGGCCTCTCAAATCAAAAAGCCAATCCATTTCAATCATCCCAGCTCTGTGAGCGCTTGAGGTCTGCCCAGATCTGTGGCCGACACCGTGCCTAGGGAGGAGCACAGCAGTGGATATGGCCATAGTCCCTACTACCCAGAGCAAAAGTCTCACTAGACCCTGCCTGACCTGGGTGGGAGGAGGACTGTGGATTCAGGAGCACTTGGGTGTGGGGCGGGTCCGGGTGGGCTCTAGTCCTTTCTGAGACAATAAAGACGAAGTGTGGGACTGAGGGATTTGGAGACAGAAGGTCTGAATTTCACTCACTTGGCCAAACTTTGTTGTCTCGTGGCAACCAGTCGTGGAATGGGGAGTGTCCTGTGAGATAGAGAGGGAAGAGGGAAAGAGGCCTGAGACAGCTCCCCACATGACCGCCCATCTCCCCAAGTCCTCGGGAGGATGACAGCATGTTCTGTACAGATACAGTTAGACCATGGAGGAGCCTTGTCTCTGTGGCCTGTTGGGAGCGTGCAAGTTCACCTTGCTGTCCTGGCGCAGCTGCTCCTCCCTGTCATGCGTTTGCAAATGTGGATGAAACAGACAGCTGCTTGAAAAATACATCGGACTAAAAGGACTCCGCAAGATTCAGGAAACTTGACTAGACCTATAACTATTAAATGAACTAGAACAATAATTGATGTAATTCAAAAGCTACCAGGCATAGGTGTTTTTATGAGAGGGTTCTAAGAAGTCTTTAAAACTTAGAGAATTTTTTTTAAAACCAAAGTCAGATAATACAAAACGAGAGTAAGCGATCACTTATGAGCTATTTCACACACACAAAAAAAAACTGGAAAAGGACAACACAAGAAATAGATTATATGGTCATCCCTCTTATTAACATAGATGCAAAAATCCAAAAAGCCAGAAAATCAGGAAAAGAACAGGAACAGGCAACTAAGAGGTGAAAAAACCCCCCCCAAAACCAATAAACATAGAGAAAGATGCTTGTTCTCAGTCTCCCTGGCAAAAGTTATCAAGCAAATCTCATCAAGTTTTGGAGAGAATGTGGGGAAATAGGGACTCATACAGGAATCTATGGGAGTGTAGATTATTATAGCCACTTGGGGACCAATTTATAGACTCTGTATAATTGAGGGTATATTATACCAGCCAGTGTGCTGGCAGGAGACAAGTGACACACTCAGATTTGATAAGTCCAGGCAGATTTAATAATGGGACTATTTAGAAACTTATGGACAAGATACAGGAAAGGCACAATGAAGAGTGCAGTCTCTAGGAGTGCGGGTCGGTGGACCCTACGACCTCAGGCCTGCGAGGGAAAGCTGAGGGAGCCGTCACGGGAACCTGGGACAGACGGCTGTGAGAAGGCACCTGTGAACTTTACAGGAGGGACCCAGCCTGCCTGCTGCGACTCCGTGGAGAGGGATCTGGGGGAATAAATACCCTGACCCCACTTTCCACCCCGCCCTGCCAATTTCCTATTTTTTCCCTTCCTTGGCCAAATGCAGTGGGAAATAGAGGGCAAGGGAGTCTGCTCATCCGTCCATATAACTCAGCTCCCTGGCATCCGAACAGGAATGGAAAGGGCGAAGAGTGGTATCTGGAAGGGGAAACACACTCATGCCTTCTGTCCAGCTACTGGACTCCTAGGAACATGCCCTAGAGAAATTCATACGCTTGTGTGCAAGAAGATGTATACAAAATTGTTTATTACAGCACTGTTGAAAGTAAGAAAAGTGGAAACAACCAAACTGTCCCTCATTAGACTGTTACACAATTGGGTTATATAAACTGTGGTTTAGTCATAAAATGAAATGCCGGGCGCCTGGGTGGCTCAGTGGGTTAAGCCGCTGCCTTCGGCTCGGGTCATGATCTCGGGGTCCTGGGATCGAGTCCCACATCGGGCTCTCTGCTCAGCAGGGAGCCTGCTTCCTCCTCCTTCTCTCTCTACCTGCCTCTCTGCCTACTTGTGATCTCTCTCTGTCAAATAAATAAATAAAATCTTTAAAAAAAAATAAAATGAAATGCCATAATACAATTATAACGGATGAACTAGTTAAACATGTATCAATATCTATAAATCTCAGAAAGATAATGCTGAGCAGAAAATGTTACCAAAAGATACATATAATATGATGATAGTACTTATGTAAAAATTATTCAAGCCTGTAGCCAATTGTATAAGTTCGTAGTAATGATAAAAATATGAATAGGAAGGCAGGACACCAACTTTAAGATGAGGACAGCCTCTGGGGTTGGGGGGAAGGGGAAAGGAAGGGGTACTTTAGCTGTATTTGTTTTTGTTTTTTCATTTTTTAAGTCAAGATGAAACAAATCTGGCAAAATGTTAACATCTGCTTAATCTCAGTGGTAGGTATATGAGTTATTTACTATTTAGTCTAATTTTATGTATGTTTGAAATATCTCATGATTAACAATTTAAAAACAACAATGAAGGAAGTGTGAATGGTTTGAGAGACATTTAGAACATAAAAAAGAGTTAATTGGGGCACCCAGGTGGTTCAGTCTGTTAAAACATCTGCCTGCAGCTCAGGTCATGGTCCCAGGGTCCTGGGATGGAGCCTGGCATCGGGCTCCCTGCTCTTCAGGGAGTCTGCTTCTTCCTTTCCCTCTAGCCCATTGATGCTTTCTCTCTCTCTCTCTCTCTCTCTCTCAAATAAATATATAAAATCTTTAAAAAAATAAAAAAAGAGCTAAATGTCAGTGAGAGCAGAATTAGGCAAACATTTTCTATAAAGGACAAGATAAGTGGGTATTTTTGGCGTTGTGGTGAGCACAGTCTCTCCCAACTACTCAATCCTGCTCTTCCAGCTTGAAAGCAGCCACAGGCAACACAAATGAATAGGCTGCCTATGTTCTAATAAAGCTTTCTTTACAAAAACAAATGGCCAGTGGGGTTTGACTCATAGGCTCTAATTGAAGGACCCTTGATCTAGACACTCTACTTCTCAGGCATCCGTCTTTTCCCAAGCATGTGTTTCAGAGAAGGCCCTGTGTGGTCCCTACCTTCCCAGCCTGCAACACTATGGATGGACTGATAGCACTTTTGTTTTCCAGACTCTCCTCACCACCAATCACAGTATAGTGGCTGAAGAATGGATTCTCATCTGTCTTCATCTTGGTTTTACTGAGGACATTAAAGGTCTTTCAAGGCTTCACTTTAGCCCGTTTTTATGTATACTTTGAAAAAGCTGCAAATGCTGCAACCTTGAGTTGCCTCTCACTCAAGCTAAAGCAGAATGAATGAAACAAAAAAGTATTAGCAGACATCTGAAACACTCTGGCATCATTAGGAGGCTGTTGAGACTTGGAAATCTGGCATATCATCAGTCTGATTTGAATAATTTCATTTGATGGGATTAAATGGAGAGGCAGCTTGTGCAGTTGCTAGGGACATGTACTCTGGAGTTTATTACAGCACCTATCTCACTGGGAACCCAAACCTGTTTCAGTTATCTGTTGCAGCATGGCAAACCACTCCAAACAGTGGCTTGGAGCTGGTAACAATCAGGAGTGACGTCAGCAGGATGTCAGCAAGTGGAATAGGTGGTCTTAGTCCTTGCTCTCCCACAGAAACACAGTTTAGCAACCATCCATTGATGAAAATACCTTTATGAGAGTTTTAGAATCCAAGTGAGACATTACAGCACCCCAGTGGAGCATGAAAAGACACACTGAACACACTGAACAGGGGAAGAAGAAAAGTTTCACTTTAATCCCCTAACTGGACACAGTGCAGTTGTGAGAGAGATCCCCTTGAGTCAAGGGTTTTCCTATGGGAGAAAAAGAGAATGAGCCCACCCATAGATCCCAGCAGCCTGTGGACCTATATAAAAAGCCCACGGCTAACCTCATATGCAATGGTGGAAAGCTAAAAGCATTTCTTCTAAGATCTGGAACAAGGCAAGAATGTCTACTCTTATCACTTCTATTCAGCATATTATTGGAAGTCCTAACCAGAGAAATTAGGCAAAAAAAAAAAAAAAAAGAAATTAAAAGGCATTAAAATCAGAAAGAAAGAAGTAAAATCATCTCTGCAGATGAGATGCTCTTATGTGTAGAAAACTCTAAAGACTACACACATATGTACACACAGATACACACACACACCTGTTAGAACTAACACATGAATTCAATAAGGTTGCAGGACACAAAATTAACATACAAGATCATTTGCATTTCCATACAACAACAGAAATTATCTAAAAAGGAAATTAGGAAACCAAACCCATTTACAATATCGTCAAAAAGAATAAAATACTTTGAATGAACTTAACCAAAGAGTATAAAGATGTGTGTACTAAAACTATAAAATGCTGATGAAATAAATTAGATAAAATCAAATGGAAATACATCCCATGTTCATGGATTGGAAACATTAATATTGTTAAAATGCCCATAATACCCAAAGTGATCTACAGATTTGATGCAATCTTTATAAAAACCCAATGACATTTTTTTTACAGAAATAAAAAAAAGAACCCTAAAGTTCATATGGAACCACAAAAGACCCTGAAGAGCCAAAGCAATTTTGAGCAAGAAGAACAAAGTTGGAGTATCATATTTCCCAATTTCAAAATATATTATGAAACTATAGTAATCAAAGCACTGTAGTACTGTCATAAAAATACACATATAGATTAATGGAAAAGAATAGAGAGCCAAGAAATAAACCCATGTATATATGGTCAACTGATCTTTGATGAAAGTGCCAAGATATACAATGGGGAAATGATAATCTTCAATAAATGGTATTAGAAAAACTGGATATCCACATGCAAAAGAATGAAATTGGTGCCTTATCTTATACCATACACAGATATTGATTCAAAATGATTAAAGACTTAAACATAAGAACTGATTCTATAAAACCCCTAGAAAAATAAATAGGGGAAAATCTTCTTTATATTGGGATTGGCAAGGATTTTTTGGATATGGACCCCAAAAGCACAGGCAATAAAAGCCAAAATAGGTGAGACTACATCAAATGAAAATTTTGTGTCCAGCAAATGAAATAATCAACAAAATGAAACAATCAATAAAATTTTGTTACCTATGGAATGGGAGAGAATATTGGCAAACTACATACTGATAAAAGGTTAATATCCAAAATATATAGGGAACTCTTACAATTCATAGCACAAAACCAAATTAAACTAATTAAAAAACGTGCAAAGGAGCTGAACAGTGATTTCTCCAAAGAAGACATACAAATAGCCACATAGTGCTCAGTATCATTCATCATCAAGAAAATGAAAATGAAAATCATAATAATATATGACTGAGATAGGATGACTATTACAAAAAAAGAATAAGCACTGGCAAGGCTCTGGAGAAAAAAAAACCCTTGCACACTTTTGGTGGGAATTGGTATAGCTACCATGGAAAATCTATGGAAGTTCCTCAAAAAATTAAAAATGGAACTACCCTATGATTTAGCAATAATCTCACCTCTGTGTATATATCCAAAGTGTTTGAAATCAGGATCTTGAAGAGATCCCATATTCATTACAGAGTTATTCTCACTAGCTAAGACATGAAAGACATAAACGTCTATTCACAGATGAATGAAAAGTATGTGATATATATACACATATATATGTGCATATATATATGCATATATATATATATAACAGAATGTTAGTCTGCCTTAAAAAAGAAGGAAATCCTGCCATATGTGACAACATAGATGAACCTTGAGGACATTATGCTAAAGAGAATAAAGACAGACACAGAAGGATAAATACTGCAGGATACCATTTATACGAGGATTCTAAAATCGTCAAAATCAGAGGCACAGTAGAATGGTGGTTGCCAAGGGCTGGGGGTGGGGAATCAAGGAGGTGTTATGCCAAGGATACAAAATTCCAGTAATATAAGATGGATAAGTATTAGAGATCTACCATGCAGCCATGGAAACTGTAGCTAATAAAAGTGTATTTTATGCTTAAAAATTTAAGAAGGTATGGGGATCAGGGTAATGCTGGCTTCATAGAAAGAGTCTGGAAGTTTTCCTTCTGCTTTAATTTTTTGAAACAGCTTCAGGAGAATAGGTGTTATTTCTTCTTTGAAGGTTTGGTAGAATTCCCCAGGGAATCAGTCAGGTCCTGGGCTCTTGTTTTTTGGGAGGTTTTTGATCACTGCTTCAATCTCGTTACTAGATATTGGTCTATTCAGGTTATCAATTTCTTCCTGGTTCAATTTTGGGAGTTTATAGTTTTCCAGGAATGCATTCATTTCATCTAGGTTGCTTAACTTATTGGCATATAACTGTTGATAATAATTTCTGATGATTGTTTCTACGTCCTTGGTGTTAGTTGTGATCTCTCCATTTTCATTCATAATTTTATGAATTTGGGCTTTCTCTCTTTTCCTTTGGATTAGTGTGGCCAATGGTTTATCAATTTATTGATTCTTTCAAAAAACCAGCTTCTAGTTTCATTGATACTTTCTACTGTATCTCTGGTTTCTACCTCTTTGATCTCAGCTCTAATCTTGATTATTTCCCTTCTTATGTGTGGAGTTGGTTTGATTTGTTGTTGATTCTCCAGCTCTTTAAGGTGTAGAAACAGCTGCTGTGTTCTGGATTTTTCAATTTTTTTGAGAGAGGCTTGGATGGCTATGTATTTCCCCCTTAGGACTGCCTTTGCTGTATCCCATAGGTTTTGGACCGAAGTGTCTTCATTCTCATTGGTTTCCATGAATTGTTTCAGTTCTTCTTTGATCTCCTGGTTGATCCAAGCATTCTTAAGCAATTTATGCCTCCATCAGAAAGGACGAATACCCAACTTCTATAGCAACATGGATGGGACTGGAAGAGATTATGCTGCGTGAAATAAGTCAAGCAGAGAGAGCCAATTATCATATGGTTTCACTTATTTGTGGAGCACAACAAATAGCATGGAGGACATGGGGAGTTAGAGAGGAGAAGGGAGTTGCGGGAAATTGGAAGGGGAGGTGAACCATGAGAGACTATGGACTCTGAAAAACAATCTGAGGGTTTTGAAGGGGCGGGGGGTGGGAGGTCGGGGTACCAGATGGTGGGTATTATAGAGGGCACGGATTGCATGGAGCACTGGGTGTGGTGCAAAAAATAATGAATACTGTTATGCTGAAAATAAATAAAAAATAAGTTTTAAAAAAATTTAAGAAGGTAGATCTTATGTTCAGGATCCTTATTACACAAACAGTAATAATGATAATGATAATGATAATAATAATAATAATGGCAGGAGGAAACCTTTGGAGGTGATAGATAGGTTTATGGCGTAGATTGTAGTGATGATTTCACAGATACATACTTATTTCCAAACTCATCAAGTTGTATACATGAAATATATACAGCTTATTGTATGTCAACTATATCTCAGTACAGTGGTTTAAAAAGATAATAACAATCATTTATTTTGCTACAGAATCTGGCAGTAAAGAGGGTTCAGTTAGGAAGCCGTTTCTGGGGCTCTCTCATGATGGTGATGGGGGCTACGGACACGAAGATGGCTTATGTCCTGGGGAATAATTGAAGGCAACTCATAATTGGAGACAAAACTGGGTCCCAACACTTGCTCTGCCACTTACCATCTGTGATTCTGCTAAATGACATCCCTTCTCTGAACTTCCATTTCATTATCTGTGAAGTAGCAGGTATGAAGACCTAACCCACAGGGTTGGTATGAGGGTTAAAAGGGGATAATAAATCTGAAGTGATTGCCGTGGTTTGTAGGAGCTGAGAAACTGTTATTGTGTTGTGAAATTGCTTTGTACAGCATAAAGCACTGTATAGTGTAAGGGGTTATTATTTTATTAAGGCAAAATTCATGGAGCCAAAGGTTAATGGCTATTTCCAGCCAAGGTTTCATTTTTCTGCTGACTCTTGTTGTTGTGGATGGAGAGGTGGAAGAACGCCTTTGTTTCCGTTGCTAACTGGGGACTGACGTTGTTCCTCACACTCTGCGGCAATCAAGACAAGCCGCAAAACCACCCACCAGCGTCAAAACAAAATGCTGTTGGGTTGTGTCCTGACGTCCCATGGGAAAGAACATGTTTCTAAATGTGTGAAATGCGATGGAACATGAAACATGGGTGGCATGGCAAATTAGCTGAATTAAGTGTGAAATACACATAGTGATGTTTAAGACAGCTTAAAATTTGAAAATTTTCTGTAGAAACCATAAATTAAGAAAATTAGGAGCGCCATCTTGTGGTAAGATCTCTATTAAACCATCATATTGGATGGAGAACGCTCCTTTCCCTACAGAGCCTATAAAAAGGCAGACTCCATCCATCCATCCATCCATCCATCCATCCATCCATCCAGTCTCCCATACATCTATCCCCGCATTCATACAGTAATCTACTTAATAGTTTGTTCATTTGTTTGAATTCTTTCTATGCTTTGGTCTGGGAGGTGGCAGAACCCTGCTTGGAAGGAGCCTACAGAGGGTGATGATAGATATCAGCAAACCAAACATTCTGGGGAAACCTGATGGAGGGCATTTAATTCGGTTCTTGTTACTGAGGTGGAGGAGAAAAGCAAGGAAGACTTCCTGATGGAAGGGGCATCTAAGCTATCTGAAGGATGAGATTCTAGGTATGAGGAGAGCCCTATAGCCCTGATTGGGACTACTTTTTCTGTGCTGTCACATGCCCTTGTGGCCCTGCAGTCCCCACCTTAGTAGCCTGACAAACTGGAGGGAATGCAGCACACAGTGGTTGGTGTGGTGAGGGGCTTTTTGAAAGAACTGGGAAAGAGCTATCAAATCAAGTGCCTGCTAAGTGGACAGATTCTATCACATAAGATTAATGCTACCTATTAATATTAGAAGGTATTATTAGCTGCCATTATGTTGGGTTTTTCATTTAATAGAATTTGTTATACCCACATCAGCAGAGTTGTGTTAGCATGGGCCATTGGCCAAAACGTGGGAATGGCCTCATTATGTATGGCTGGACACATAATGGTGCTCGGTACCCAGAATCTACCTCTATTACCTGCTATAGGCTGTTAATTGATAAATGCATTACAGAAGAAAGGCCCAGCAGCAAACCTGTTAACTTGGCCAGTGCTTGACCCTCATCTGAAGGATGGATGGCCCTTTGGCAATCATCTTCTGTTCCCTTTGCAGACTCCCAGAATTGATGCTGTGCAGAACCAGCATCGGCCCAAGGAAGCACACAGTAGCTCCAGCGGGCTGCTGTCTTCAGACAGAGTGAGTGCTCTCCAGGTCAGCATAGTCCCTACCATGCCCCATAATCTCCTGACTTTAAACTCTGTGTCCGTTTATCTTCTACATCACTTTTGTGATTTTTTTCTTTTTTATGATAGAAAAGGATGTCTCTGTACTCATGTCTTTAGTAACACTAATGAAATACAGACCAAAAATGAAAAATGGTGGAATGTATATTTCTTTGTGGGATTAAAAAAATAAAACTTCACATACATTTAATATACAAACCAAGTGTGCCTGTGTCTTAGACCTTGTCTATCTTCTTCATTCACATGGTTCGCTTGGACTTCGTGAGTCTTTGCTTTGGGATGAGCAGGAGCAGCCCTGGGGAGTGTCCTGGAGCCTGTGTTGCTGACCTTGACTTGTCCCCTCTCCAGACACGGGCATCATCTTCAAACAAGCTGGCCACATTTAAAGGGCTCCGCGTGGGACCTAAGGGCAAAACCTTGACATTTCAACAATTTCTTCCAACGGATCCTTCTGTTCTTTAGTGTAACTCAAATAAGAAGTAATATGATGTTCTATTGGAACTGTGTTTCATTGTCTGCAATTAGGTCTAAAGTAATTTGTTTTCTCTGTGACCGGCAATCGATCTGTGAGTCACTAGTCTGGCTCCTGCCTCCCAGCCCTCACCAGTTCACAGCTGGGGTAAGTGGATTTTCAGCTTCAGGCTCTGCCCTCCCTGTCCTCCTTCCCCCAGCCTCTGGAACTTCTCTCTCCAGTAATGGGGGTGGGAGAAGATGAAGAAGCCATGGGAATGAGCATTAAGGCTGTCCTGCTCCTGGATAAATTCAGCTTTTACTCAGATCTGGTGTGGGGCTTCTGCAATGTCTGTGTGGCCAAACGCTAGTCCTTGACGACCTTCTAGACTTTCCTGTTCCTGTTTAGAACAATTAGCGTGGTCAGATGGAGTATCCCCACTAGACCCGATGGCCCTTTCAGCATTTTTCCCAGGGAAAGGATTATGAAGAAGGAGGCTGTAAGAAAGTCAAGAAGTTAGTCTGACCAATTAAAAGTATTAGCCACACCCACTGGCTACTACGGGACAAACCCCAGTGTATCAGAGAAATTGATTAGGTAATGTTCAGAAAGTAATAGTGCTTCAAGCTTAAATACCATATAGACTCCCTCCTCCCCCCATCCTTTTAAAAGATTTTATTTATTTATTTGACAGACAGAGAGACAGAGAGAGAGGGAACACAAGGAGGGGGAGTGGGAGAGGGAGAAGCAGGCTCCCCTTTGAGAAAGGAGCCCAATGTGGGGCTCCATCCCAGGACCTGAGCTGAAGGCAGACGCTTAGTGACTGAGCCACCCAGGCACCTCTGATACAGACCACTTTTAAAGGAAAAAAAGCTGACAAGTTATTTTATTATCCTAACTTAAAATGTGTAGCTATTAACCCAAGTACAATCTCCTTAAAACCAAAACAAATGGATAAATTTAAATATAAACCACACTGTGCAGACATTCATATTCAGACAGACTTTACAAATTTATAAAGCAGAAGCAGGGCCTCCAAACCAATAAAATCCTTGTATTCTAAATATCTTTTGTTCTAAATATCACGTCACCTTTGTTTCTATGAAGATGTAGTGAGGTTGTTCTTCACCTGACAAGGATTGTATCATTTGGGTTGAAGTTCCTCTTGTTCATTTGTCATCAACCCGAGACAGTTAAAGCAGTTCTATTTGTCCCCTGTGCTGTCATAAACTCAAACCTACATGTGGGCACAGAAATTCTGTGGCTCGAGCTGGTCAGTCAGTTGATCTGCAAGGTACTTCTACTGATTATATTTTTAGATTTTCATCAAAACAAAAATACGAAACTAAAAAACAGTATTAAAAAGCTATGAACCCAGAGGAAAAAAAATCCAAAGGTGCTATTTTGAGAAGCACAGGTGTGCAAAGCCTGCTGGCCTGACTGTCTGTACTGTGGGACAGGGAAGGAGGCAAGGACCTGGGCTTAAGCTGTCAGGGCACCCAAATCAGCTTCCATCTGCTTTAATCTACATCTCCTCAAAACTGGTCTGTTCTTGGGGCGCCTGGGTGGCTCAGTCGATTAAGCATCTGCTTTCCGCTCAGGTCATGATCCCAGGGTCCTGGGATGGAGCCCCACGTCAGGCTCCCTGCTGGGTGGGGAGCCTGCTTCTCCCTCTGCCTCTGCTTGCTGTTCCCCCTGCTTGTGTGCTCTATCTCTGTCAAATAAATAAATAAAATCTTAAAAAAAAAACACAACAAAACCTGGTCTGTGTTCAGATTTACTGGTGAGACTGAGACAGCTCAGCTCCTCATTTGAGTCCTGGTGCTCAACAATCATTCTGCTCTGGCTTTGTGCTGCCATACTTACCTCCGTGATGGTGAGGGCTTGCATCCTGCCTAGTGCTGGACACAGGAACTAGGGATTTATGGTGTGGAATCTGGTCACTCATGGTCCAGAAACACAGATCAGAAGCCCTCTCCAGAAAAAATTTTCATGCTATTTCTATGTTAGAATATATAGGTTTATCATCAGGAGAATTTTAGAGAACAGCCACTGGGAAGGCCCAAGGGAACTGCATTGATTCCAGCTGTAAAGGACCATTCTGAGTAAGGAAGAGACTTTGATGGAGGAAATGGTCAAACAATGACCAGGAGCCCACAAGCTTGGTTGCCTTTTTCAAGATGCATGACAAACAGAATGTGGGTTACTCTGTGACTGCCAGTAGTAACCCCCAAACCCAATAGGGCAATCTGAGTTGTTACTGAAACATGTTGTTTTCAGCCTCCAAATACTGATCCACTTGGGGGAAACTGATGCTTGATCCATGGGGCCTGTCCCCAAGGTCTAATGGACAGACTTGGTTTACCTGCCACTTGCCCTCCATGGTCTTTGGCCGGTCTATCAGCAGTCCTCAAAGCCCAGGATGGACTTTCTCTTCCTTCTTTCTCAGAAGCCAGTTACCCACAGCCCCGGAGTCCAAGTACCAAACCTCGAGGAGTGGTTCAAGTTCCCCCCAAGTGCTTCTACCAACCTCATCTGAACTGACAGTATGCCTTTCCATTTGACCTTTCCAGTCAATTTTCTCTAAAACTCAACGGTCTGATCTGAGTCGTATTGGTTCTGTATTTGTGAAGTCATCTCAAATATATTTTAGAATGAAGTGTGGGATGTGAATGGATGAGTCATGTACACACATACAGCAGGGTGTCTGTGCTGGTTAGAGATGGGTTCTGGAATTGGACAGGCCTGAGTTTTAATGGTATTGCCACTCAAGAGCTGTACTACCTTAGACAAATGGCTTGCTCTTCCTAGGACTTAGTTTCCTTCTTTGTAAAATAGGAATCAAAATAGTACTTCTTTCATAATGTTGTTGAGAGGACTAAATGAGGTAGCAGTGTCTGACGCCACATAGGCACTCAATAAATTGTCATTTATTATTATTATTGCTCCTGTTATTATTGATTATATATAAATATTTTACACACACACACACACACACACACACACACA
The DNA here is from genome assembly GCF_020171115.1 of Neogale vison. Classification (NCBI taxonomy): domain Eukaryota; kingdom Metazoa; phylum Chordata; class Mammalia; order Carnivora; family Mustelidae; genus Neogale; species Neogale vison. The sequence continues at coordinate 159,081,026 of NC_058097.1, forward strand.
CACATGACTTTGGATTAGGCACTAGGACTACCAAATTCTCCATCCTCATATAGTTTCCAAAAGATCCAAGGTCTTCTCAGGAGCCAGCCAGAGTAGGATCAACACTCAAACTGACCTTATGCCAAACCAACTGAATTTGGGGCCCGAATAAACAGAATTCATCCCCACCACTCAGTCCCAATTAGGATAGGATTAGTTCTGGAGCCCTGTTCCAGAATTAGATTGCACATTGAGACTGAAGTGTCCGGGGTAGAGATGGGAGGATGGCAAGCTTGTTTCTCACAATTTCATAGCTGAGGCTTCACTTGATTTGCAAAATCTTCTGCCTCCATTGGGAGATGACCCTGAAGACAAAGTGAAGAAGGTGTGTCCACTCATGGCTACTACACAATGAAGTTGGGCAGAACCTCAGGCCATCTTTCTTTCCTAATGGCTGGAGACATATATCTCAAGCAGAATTGATCAAAATACCATTTCATTCTTTGTCTCATTTTTGAAACAGTACACAAATAGCTTGTTTTCTGGAGCTCCAGGGAAGCCCAGATTGACATGTTAGCCAGGGAGTAATGTGCTTTCTTTCTTCATCTGTCCATAATGCATTCAAATCCAGATAAAAATATGTCAAAATTTGTTCAAAATCTATCAGTTGGGCCATTTTCTCAATGACAAACAGATGGCTCCTTTGAGTTATTCAGAGGGAAAACATTTTTCCCTTTTGTTCATCTCAGTTTTTATGGCTTAAAAGAATTAGTGTTTAATCCCAATTCCAAAATTGTTAATTAGCTTGTATTTGCTTCACTAAATCTGTTAAATAGATTTTTATCACTTTAGCTATATCTCCCTGGCAGCATCTGTTGTCAAGTTTGCAGAAATAATGTTGGTTTTACAGCCAAAAATCAGAGGTTAAACCCCCAGGACTACAGATGTGACAGCATTAAAGGGAAATTCATCACCCCAAAGGCTTTCATTCCCATATATTTTAGAATCAGCCCAAACATGGACCAATGTTCTTTTTCCCCTTTCATTCTCTAGGAGCACTGTGGCTCAGTTGCTTTTTGATTTATTTGTGTGGTTGTTGCTGATGAGAGCTCCTGGGGAGACCTCAGCCCACCCCTGCCCTAGCCTTGGAAATGAGCCGAGGCTCTTCTTGCTCAACCCCTTCCTGTTGCTTTTAGAGGCTCCCATCCTGGACTAGGGAGACACAAGACCAACACAATTCACCAGTGCAGCTGATAGAGATTGGGTCTGAAGGCCATCCAGACAAGTTCTGTAATTTTACTTATCCATAGGGGCATAATAGAGCACAGCGGCAAAGGAAGGCAGTGTCTGGTTCAAAAGAGCTGCTTTGAACTTGAATCAGTGCACTCTAGGGGAACAATTAAGTGAAGTAAAGCAATGAATATGGTGGGTATTTGGGTAATAGGGGAAGGGTGCTTGATAGTAATCTATCTGGGTACCTGTAGTAGGCTGAGTAATGGTCCCCAAAGATGTTCACATCCTAATCCTTAGAGCCTGTAAAAGTTATGGTACATGGCAAAAAGGATGTTGTGGATGTGATTACTTTAAGGTTTTTGGGATGAGGAAAGTATCCTGGATTTTTTGGGTGAGCCCTAAATTTGATCACAAATGTCCTTATAGGAGAGAGACAGAAGGAGAGGAGACAGAAGAGAAGAAGGTGAGGTGATGATGGAAACACAGATCGGAGTGACCTCCTTGAAAATGGAACAAGGAATTCAGGCAGGCACCAGCAGCTGAAAAAGATAAGAAAATGGATTCTCTTCTCAGAGCCTCTGAAAGGAACCAGCATGGCCAACACCTTGACTTTAGTCCAGTGGAATGGATTCTGGATTACTGACTACCACAACTGCAAAGGAAGAAATCTGTGGTTATTTTTTTTAAGCCACCACCTTTGGGGTCATTTGTTATAGCAGCCATACAAAACTAATACAGGTATCTTTTTTCCTTGCCTGATACCAGAGAGTTCCACTCCAGCAGACAGAAGTAACTTACAGGGGCAAGGAGAGCCAGAGGGGACCAGCACAGCACCTTCATTGCCCTCAGGGAGTTAGTTCCTCCCTGGTAGAGCTAGGGGCAGCTGCAGCTGGATGTAGAAATGGAAATAACAGTTATGAAGCTGTATGAGTTTGGGGAAGAAGATTTCTGAGACTTGTGGACAGTAGTCAATAGCATACAGAGAGACCGAGAGATCTCGGCAATTGGCATATTTGCATAAATATTAGGAAAATGCCACTAAGCATGGACAGCATATGTCAAGGGATGATGTAGAGCAGAGGTGATAAAGGAAGAGGATCTGGGCAGGGAAAAGGCCAGAGGTCTCACTTTGCCACAGGAGAGCTCCATTGGACAGAGACTGACAGTGAATAGCCGGGAACCAAGGCTCTCTGGTCACTCCCTTCACCTGTTGCTGGGGAGGGTGACAGGGGTCCGGGTGTGTGGATCTCTGGATCTACCAGCCCCATTTCATTCAGAATAACTCTGAGTTTATATGTTAGACACATTGAGTTTCCAGGTGGAATTCCATTTAAGAAAATATTCCATTGGTGGAAAAAGATTTTTTGGTAACTTTTAATTTTGATATAATTTTAAATATGCAGAAAATTGTAATAATACAAAGGACTCCCATATACCCTTCAAACAGATTCACCAAGACTCAGCATTTAGCCCCCTTTGCATGATCACTCTCTCTCTTTATAAAGATTTTATTTATTTGACAGAGAGTGAGAACGAGAAAGAGAGAGGAGGGGGGAACAAGAGGGAGAGGGAGAAGCAGATTCCTGCTGAACAGAGAGCCCAATACAGGACTTGATCCCAGGACCCTGAGATCATGAGCTGAGCTGAAGGCAGACGCTTAACCAACTGAGCCACCCAGGCACTCCTTGTTCTCTCTTTCTAAATATAAACATTTCTGAACCATTTGTAAGTAAGTAGGCATTATATCCCTTTATCCCTAAATATATCAGTGTGTATAAGAACAAGTACATTTTGTAATTTGTAATTTGTTCTACAGTACGATTATCAAAATTGGGATATTTAACATCAACAAAATGCTGTCATCCAATCCACAATTCAAATTCAAATTTTGCCAAATGTCTTTATAGCTATTTTTCCTGGTTCAGGATCGGATCCAGGTTCACACATTGCATTTAGTTGTCATATCTCTCCAGTCTTCTTTAATTTGAAATCTTTCGTCAGCTTTTGTCTTTCAAGGCCTTGACATTTTTGGAGTATAGATCAGTTATTAGGTGGATTACCTCTCAGTTGGGGTACAGTATTTTCTCACAATGGGATTTAGATCATGCATTTTTAGCTTGAATACCACAGAAGTGATGCTGTGTTCTTTTCAGAACCTTGTATTGGAAGGGATGTGATGTTGCTTTGTTCCATTGTTGGTGATGGTGACCTTGATTCCTTGGTCAAGAGGTTGATGGCATCCTCCAGGTCACTCTGCTGTAAACTCTCATTTTCCCCTTTGTAATTAAGGAATTTGCAGAAAGATACTTTAATACTAGGTAAATCTGCCATTTCTTACCAAACTGCCACCTACTTGCTTTTGCATCCATTGGTAATTCTTACTTCAATCTAGTATTACTCTCATGAGTGCCAAGCGGTCATTTTCCTAACTTCATCATTCCTTCTACATTAGTTAGTTGGCATAATTCTATAAGAAAGATTGTTTCTTTAACTCTCATTTATTTATTCATGTATTTAATTATGTCAGATACACTTATAGATCTTGTTTTATTCATGGGTTATAAGTCATTGCTATCCCTGTTCATTTTGATGCTCACATTAACCCAGATTTGGCCAATGGAAGGCCCATCAAGATGGCTCTGATGTTTTCTGATATGTTCCTATAATTTTTTAAGCACTTCTTTTCTTTCTGTGACAAGACATTCTAGGTGTTCTTGCTTCAGTCTTGGAATTAACCATTTCTCCAAGGAAACCTGGTTCCTTATACTACTTTAAGGAACAATATTAAGAAGATCTGAGTGGTAGGTATGTTCATTGCTACTGGCATAACATTGTTTCTAGGCAGTTTTAGCTTAGAGATCTAGAAAATACATGCACATACATCTATCTACCTATCTATCTATCCATCTACCTACCTACCTATCCTATAACTCTACTTCTAATCTTATACCACGAAGTTCATTCCTAGCTTCTTCCATTCCATATTTGTAACAGCTCTCTCTCACACTGAGAAACTTGACTCCCACCATTTTAATCTATTTATCCATTTGCTCAATCCTAGTTTTTACAGAAAGTAGTTTTAGAATTGCTAACCCATACCACTGCAAGAACCAAGCTTATAAGTAGAATTACTTACTTACAGTTCTTTTGTCTTTAGATTGAAGGTACATTAGTCTAAGCACTGTGCTTGAAAGTTACTTGGGTTTGTTCTCTTGTTTTTTTTCCCTTTCACTATGATTATGTTATTCTTTTAAATTATAGTTAGGTTCATTTTTTTCTGTTTCTATTTCATTTCAGAGTTTTAAAACTGAGACCCATACTCATTTGACTTAATTTTTAAGAAAGTATTTAAAACATTAATATGACCCCAAACTCTAAACAGTTACTCTCACTGAAGTATGACTCCCTTATCCACCTGGTTCCCACCCACCCCTGTGGGTTACCATTATCATTAGTTTCTGGTTTATTTTTTCTTGATTTCCTTTTGTGATTAAGAAAGCACATGTATGTAATTTTCTTATTTTCTCTTTCCCCACAAAAGACAGAATACTATATATACCCTTTTGCAGTCTGCTTTTTCACACACAAAATATACCCTGGACATTTTATGAACATTGTATGAACATTTGTTTGAACATTGTATGAACATTGTATGAACATTTAGTTTGTCTTCAAAATTTTGCAATTACAAAAAATGCTGCAGTGAACGAATGACCATGTATCACTTTGTGTTGTTGCAGATGTATTTCCAGAGCAAATTCCTAGAAGTGGCTTTCTGGAACAAAAGGTAAATGCATGTATAGTTTTGTTGAATACTGCCAAATTCTGCTCCATAAGGCTGTACCATTTTGCATTCCTATCAGCAATGTATGAGAGTGCCTATTTCTCCCCAGTCTTGCCAACACAGTGTGGTGCCAAGTTTTTACATTTTTGCTAATTTGCTAGGTGATAAATGGTATTTCAGTGTAGTTTTAATTTGCATTTCTCTTTTTATGAGTTGAACAACTTCTCCTAAGTTTAAGGAAAATTTTGTGTCTTTTTTGGGTAAATGGTTCACGAATTTTGCTCATTTTTCTATCAGGTGTTTAGCCCTATTTCCTCAATATTTTTTAGAGTTCATTATATATTATGGGTATTAGACCTCCAACCATATGTTGCAAATATTTTTTGTTTTAAAAAAAGACTTAATGCCACTATTTTAGATGGTCAGAAACTAGCTAAATATGTATGCTTGTATTGACTATTAATAAACTATGTTGTTTATCCATGTGTGTGTGTCTCTGTGTGTGTGTGTATGAAATCATTATGATTCGGTCTAGATTCAAATTAAAGTTAAATAGCCTTTTTGATGGATGACTTCAGCAACCTCCATTTTGACCCCAGTCTGTACTTTCTTTTTTTTATTTTTATTTTTTTTTTATTTTCAGCATAACAATATTCATTATTTTTGCACCACACCCAGTGCTCCATGCAATCCGTGCCCTCTCTAATACCCACCACCTGGTACCCTGACCTCCCACCCCCCCGCCCCTTCAAAACCCTCAGATTGTTTTTCAGAGTCCATAGTCTCTCATGGTTCACCTCCCCTTCCAATTTCCCCCAACTCCCTTCTCCTCTCTATCTCCCCATGTCCTCCATGCTATTTGTTATGCTCCACAAATAAGTGAAACCATATGATAATTGACTCTTTCTGCTTGACTTATTTCACTCAGCATAATCTCTTCCAGTCCCATCCATGTTGCTACAAAAGTTGGGTATTCATCCTTTCTGATGGAGGCATAATACTCCATAGTGTATATGGACCCCATCTTCCTTATCCATTCGTCTGTTGAAGGGCATCTTGGTTCTTCCCACAGTTTGGCGACCATGGCCATTGCTGCTATAAACATTGGGGTACAGATGGCTCTTCTTTTCACTACATCTGTATCTTTGGGGTAAATACCCAGTAGTGCAATTACAGGGTCATAGGGAAGCTATTTTTAATTTCTTGAGGAATCTCCACACTGTTCTCCAAGGAGGCTGCACCAACTTGTATTCCCACCAACAGTGTAAGAGGGTTCCCCTTTCTCCACATCTCCTCCAACACATGTTTCCTGTCTTGCTAATTTTGGCCATTCTAACTGGTGTAAGGTGATATCTCAATGTAGTTTAAATTTGAATCTCCCTGATGGCTAGTGATTATGAACATTTTTTCATGTGTCTGATAGCCATTTGTATGTCTTCATTGGAGAAGGGTCTGTTCATATCTTCTGCCCATTTTTTATTATGATTGTCTGTTTTGTGTGTGTTGAGTTTGAGGAGTTTATTATAGATCCTGGATATCAACCTTTCGTCTGTACTGTCATTTGCAAATATCTTCTCCCATTCCGTGGGTTGCCTCTTTGTTTTGTTGACTGTCTCCTTTGCTGTGCAGAAGCTTTTGATTTTGATGAAGTCCCAAAAGTTCATCTTTGCTTTTGTTTCCTTTGCCTTTGGAGACATATCTTGAACGAAGTTGCTGTGGCTGATATCGAAGAGATTACTGCCTATGTTCTCCTCTAGGATTCTGATGGATTCCTGTCTCACACTGAGGTCTTTTATCCATTTTGAGTTTATCTTTGTGTACGGTGTAAGAGAATGGTTGAGTTTCATTCTTCTACATATAGCTGCCCAGTTTTCCCAGCACCATTTATTGAAGAGACTGTCTTTTTTCCACTGTATATTTTTTCCTGTTTTGTCAAAGATTATTTGACCATAGAGTTGAGGATCCATATCTGGGCTCTCTACTCTGTTCCACTGGTCTATGTGTCTGTTTTTATGCCAGTACCATGCTGTCTTGGTAATCACAGCTTTGTAGTAAAGCTTGAAATCAGGTAACGTGATGCCCCCTGTTTTATTTTTGTTTTTCAACATTTCCTTAGCATTTCGGGGACTCTTCTGATTCCATATAAATTTTAGGATTATTTGCTCCAGCTCTTTGAAGAATACCGGTGGAATTTTGATCAGAATGGCATTAAAAGTATAGATTGCTCTAGGCAGTATAGACATTTTAACAATGTTTATTCTTCCAATCCAAGAGCATGGAATGGTCTTCCATCTTTTTGTATCTTCTTCAATTTCTTTCATGAGTGTTCTGTAGTTCCTCAAGTACAGATCCTTTACCTTTTTGATTAGCTTTATTCCCAGGTATCTTATGGTTCTTGGTGCTATAGTAAATGGAATCGATTCTCTAATTTCCCTTTCTGTATTTTCATTATTAGTGTATAAGAAAGCCACTGATTTCTGTATATTGACTTTGTATCCTGCCACATTGCTGAATTGTTTTATGAGTTCTAGTAGTTTGTGGGTGGAGTCTTTTGGGTTTTCCATATAAAGAATCATGTCATCTGTGAAGAGAGAGAGTTTGACTTCTTCATTGCCAATTTGGATACCTTTTATTTCTCTTTGTTGTCTGATTGCTGTTGCTAGGACTTCTAATACTATGTTGAACAAGAGTGGTGAGAGTGGGCATCCTTGCCGTGTTCCTGATCTCAACGGGAAGGATGCAAGCTTTTTCCCATGGAGGATGATATTTGCTGTGGGTCTTTCATAGATAGATTTTATGAAGTTCAGGAATGTTCCCTTTCTAACTGATTAAGTTCTTCTTTCCAGCCTATCTCTGAACTCAGGTAAAAGATACTGCAAGCAAAGAATCCACTGATGGGAACCAAAACTACCCAGGGAACTACCTTGAGCCAGCAAGACCCCTTCCCTGATTGACTCCAAGACAATGATCCACCGGATCTTTACTGCCCACCTGCCTGTACCCACTGACCTTTGTCCCACAATTTCCTTATTCAAACTGGAAGTATTTTCAGCATCTTGAAGACAACTCTTTGAAATGCTATTCTAATGTCTTTCCGGTGTTGTCCTCACTGAATACATTCTCCTCTTGTTTCACCACCTTTGGATTTCCTCAGCAGTTAGTGGCTGAACCTGGCCTGTTTGGGACCTCCGGAGCCAGGTATTCTCACATACCTGGGCTGCAGCTACATTTTCAACAAATGGTACTGGAGCAACTGGATATCCAGAGGCAAAAACAAAATGAACATTGACCTAAGTCTTGCACTTTATACAAAAATTAACTCAAAGTGGGCCATAGACTTAAATGTCAAACCTAACACTTCAGACTTATGGAAAAACACATGAGAAAAATCGTTGGGATCTAAGGCTAGGCAGAGTTGACGTGACAACAAAAGTACAATTCAAAAACACATAAATTAGACCTTACTAAAATTAGAAACTTTTTCTCTGTGAAAGCCCATGTGAGGAGGATAAAAAAAATATTAGACTGGGGGAAAAATTGCAAGCCACATATCTGACAAAGGAGTACTATCTATAGTAAATAAAGAACTCTCAAAACTCAACAGTAAAAAAACCCCCAGACAATCCAATTAGAAAATGGGCAGAAGATGAGTGTTAAGGAGGGCACATGATGTGATAAACACTGGGTGTCATATCCAACCACTGAATCATTGAGCATTACATCAAAGACTAATGATGTATTATATGTTGGTTAACTGGATTTAAATTTTAAAAAAAGAGAGAAAATAGGCAGAAGATACATAATGCCAAAGTAATGGTACAACCACTCTTGGAAATAGTTTGACAATTTTTAAAAAATAAAATGCAACCAACAAACAACCCAGTCATTGCACTCTTTAAAAATGGAGACTTAGGTTCACACAAAAATCACTGCACAAATATTTATGGCAGCTTTATTTGTAACAACCCCAAACTGGAATCAGCCCAGATGTTCTTCAACAGATAAAAGGCTGAAAGGTTAAACAAACTGTGGTTCATGCATACCACGGATACTAGTCGGCAGTAAAAGGAATAGACTACTGACACATGCAACAACTTGAATCAATCTGCAAGGAATTTTGCTGACAGAAAAGGCCAATCCCCAAAGGTTGTCTATTGCATGATTCCATTTACACAGTATTCCTGAAATGGACATTTTAGAACTGGGGGGACAGAGTAGCAGTGTCCAGGGGTTAAGGAGTGGGGGAAGGGTGGAGAGGTGGGAGGCAGATGGGTGTGGTTATAAAAGAGCTAAGGGGGAATGCTTGTGTTGCAGGAACTGTTCAATGTCTTGCCTGTGGTGGTAGATACATGACGCTACACGGGTGATAAATCATTCACAACTCCACACACACACACACACACACACACACACAGATGAGTCCAAGTAAAACTGGTGAAATCAGGATAAATGGGTGGATTGTATCAATGTCAATACACTGGTTAGAAAATTAGGCTATAGTTTCGAAAAACAGACCAGAAAGTCTTGTCATCCCTGAAGGAAACCAGGCAAAGTGTACAAAGGATCTCCCTGTATTTTCTGTAGTTACATGAGAGTCTACAATGATCTTAGTAAAAAATTCAATTAAGGAAGTAAAGTTAAAGCCAAAGAGATAGGTTTTTAGCAAAAATCTTGAGAGAAATTTAGGGAGCCATCAATCCTCCTGCATTGAGAATAAGGAGTCCTGGGTAATTGTTTAGCCTTTGTTGACACCAGTGTTTTTTGGTGGGAGCGACATCACTTCCAAAGGGGTGAAAGTTGGTTTTGGGGGGTTGACTAAAACTTGAGATACAACAATGGTGTCTCTCCAAAAGATATAGCATATAAACATATACATATATACACATATATACATGGTTTACCTATGGTATTAAAATTTCACGGCTATTACAGAAAAAATGATCTAAAAGGGCTCCTTGGGGGAAAATGAGAAAAAAGGTTTGGAATCATTGTTTAGACTAGTGATTGTCAATAGGATTCAGTACCACAGGTTTAGGGTATCTCTGAAAATGTGTGGGAGTGTTTTTGGTGTCACACTGACTGTGGGGTATCCTTGACACTTAATGGACAGGCCCAAGGATGCCAACCTCCTACAATGCATGGGGCATTCTCCACAATGAGAATGTTCTTACCCCAAATGCAATGGTACCATGATGAGAAATCCCTGCTTAGCAACTATTTATATACTCTGATATACTCTGTACTCTAAGACTGCATTTAAATCTATTCTTACTCTATATCTTGTCATCATAAAATTAAATTTCTAAACCTGTTTATTAAAATGGACAAAGAGCTCTCCCTCAAATATTAAACACTTTTATTGTTAACTTCCAAGGTTTTTAAGATTGGGAGTCTGAAATTTTGTTATAGGAAACACTTATTAGAATGTCCTTATTCTAATAAAGAATATTTGTTATGGGTTTTTTTTGTCTTTTTTTTTTGGTAGAAAACCATGTTTCTGTTTTTTCCCCCCATGGTTACAGTTGTAAATTATATTTGCCATAGAAGATGGATCTTATTTACTTTACCTAACATCAACTTTTGTGCGATGTTAACTATAATTTCACTGCTATAGGGTTAATTAATGAATAAAAAGGACAATATAGATTATTTAGTAAAAGAAACATAGCTATAAATATGCCTTACTTTAAAATTTACAAGTAAAATATAGTGACTCTGATTACCTTGAAAATAAAGAATCTCTTCTTTATGCTATTTCTTAGTAAGGTTTCAGCTTTGTCCTCCCTCCTTCCTTTCCTCCCTCCCTCCCTTCCATATTTATAAAGTCTTGAGATAAAGGAACCATTTCCTGAGGGCACAATTCAGATGGCTTTTGCAATCACCATCCTAACATCTGAATCTGAGTAGGAAAGTGCTCCTATTATGGGTCACAAACAGAGCTGCTCCTGTTCGGTTACTCATTCTTTACCCAGACATTGTATGGTCTGCTGTGTAGACGCTGGCTGCCCAGGATGGGATTACAGACAGGGAAGGCGGGCAAACATGGGACATGGGATGCACAGACCCATGGTAGAGACAAAAGTCAAGGAGACAAGGAATGCACAGAGATTGGATTGTAGAGACATGGAGTTTACTGACAGGAGACACAAAAGCATAGCATGTAGTCTGGATTATTCAGATCCAGGTGTAGTACAGACACCAGTCCTGCTGGACTCCGTTATGTAGACACAAGCTGTGATGAACTCTCAGTCCTGGCCTTTGGGCAGGTTGTGTGGCATCAGCCCTGGTGACAGCCACCCTCTGAGTCACTCTCCCCGGAGCACTGGCTTGGAGTTTCCTTCCAAATCCACTCCCACCCCTAAGGGACTCAGGAAATCACTTCTGTTTTTTGTTTGTTTGTTTTGCATATATATATATAATATATAATTATATATATATATAATTATATATATATAATTTATTTTCAGTGTAATAGAATTCATTGTTTATGCACCACACCCAGTGCTCCATTCAATACGTGCCCTCCATAATCACTTCTGTTTTTTTGCACTGATGCTCAGAAGAAAACTCTCCTGGGCACCACTACCAATACAATCTATTCACTCCTCATTCACCAAACATTTACCAATGTGTGCCTGCCCTGCCAGGCATGACCCGGAGACAGCCCGTGCCCTAGGGGGTACAGAGGATGCAGCCGAGACAGGTGTGAACACACATTCTCCAACCAGATGGGAAGAGCCGATAGTGATGGTAAAAGCCCAGGGGAGGGTATAATTCATCTCTGGAGGGCCAGAGAGGGCTTTAGGAAGGAGAAGCACTTGAGGTTGGCTTTCAAGGGAAAACAGGATGAGGAAAAGCAAGATAAGAAAGGGCAGGATAAACCAAGGTAGAGAGACTGGAAAGCCTCTGGCCTGCTGGGGAACAAAGGTGAGCACCCAGTATCTATACAGCTTAGGGAGTTCAGGTGTAAAATGGAAATGAAACTGGACAAGTTAGTGAGGCAGCCTCATTTTGAACCTAATGTGCTCTCAAGGTTATGGAGTAAGTTCTGGGGATTCTAGTTTTAGTAAATTTGCATATTTGGGGAGGCTTATTTTATACCCATTTTGGTATCTCTGTGTTTGCTCTCTCACATAGTGGTAACTCAGTTGAAAATAAGGCAAGAAGAGTCTCATTCTAATATCCTCTTACCCCCATATTTCTAAGGGATTGGGAGTTTCATGGGGGAGAAAGGAGGGAGACAGAGAGGAAGACACGTATACACAGAGACCAAAACTGAGGTGGGGAGCAGAGAGAGAGAGAGAGAGACAGACAGACAGACAGAGAAGAAAGGAGGGAGCGAGGGAGGGAGCGGGAGAGACAGAGAGACAGACCGAGATAGAGACACATGGAGAGAAAGGGAGCCAGATTCAGCCAGGGAAGACTCTGGAGGGTGGGTACTGGCAAGGCTGGCCCTGAGCTGGTCTTGGAGACCACTAGAGGTCAGTCTTGGGTCCTTCAAGAGAAAACCAAGAGGCATTTGCTAAGTACCACTTCTCACCTGAGGACCATTCAGAGGAATTTATTCCACTTTAATATACTATGGCGTTAGCAGCTTTGAAATTCTTTACCACCAAGGGGCCCTTAAAACCAATGAAGTAGTAGTCTCAGGAATGACCCATATGTCAGGCCTGCTTGTTTATAACCCTCAGAGCCACAATAAAAGGTGAGTTTAATCACCTAGTGATTCCGGCTTGTGGGGCCCAGATGCAGAACCCACTCCTCAGACCCAGGAGTCTGCCTGAGCTAGGCAGGCCGTGAGTTTGCTGCTGTGTCTAGCTGAGAAGATCTCAGGCCTGGGTGAGTCCAGCCCTGGCTTGGTCTGGGGCTAGTCCAGTCTAGGCCTGGGCTCGAACTCTGGGGCTGGCTTATTGGCTTTCCTGTTATAGAAATTCACTTCACAGGCTCTGTCAAGGAACCTTGTCAGGAAAAATACCAGCCCAGCTGTTTCTACAAGTAGCTCCCCAGCGCCCCCATCCCTCAAACTCTGTGAGAGGACTGGTTTTAAGCTAACCCCCCAGGGGACCCTAGGGCTTCTCAGCAGGGAGCAGGTTTTGGGACTTGACTATTATTGTACCATTTACAGAAAATGTACTTGAGGTCTGTCCACAGAGGTGAAGTGATTTGAGCACAGTTGCACAGCTAGTAAACGGCACAGCCCCACAGCCCAGGCCCTGAGCCACCACAGATGAAGACATTTCCAGTCCTTGTAGACCTTACACTTCAGTTGAGCAAAGCCACTAAAACGGACCACAGTCTCAAAGGAAATTCCAGCAGCTGAATGTGGAGGGAGGGGAGAATGGGCAAAGCAAGCAGGTGGGTGTTGAGGGGAACACTTATTCCCCACTCTTGAAGTTTCCTTCCACGTGGAGGACAAGTTAAGACAACCCTCCTGGCTTCTTGGCTGGTGTGTTTGGGACGAGGAAATGGGCTGGTGCAGCTCGGCCCCTTTTCTCCTTGGGGTGAATGAGCCAGTGCATTTTCCGGGGCAGATCTCCGTGTGAGGAGTCTGGGGCTGTGACTGAGATGGCCAGTCCACTCAGTTCTGAGCCTCAGAATAAGGAAGGTGTTTGGGTCTCCCTAAGCCACACACTCGGGTACCAGCCTTTTCCGTAGGAAGGTTCCAGTGTGGGTCTCAGCACTCAGCAAGTCAAGAGCTCAGTATGGGGGAAGCGGAGGATCAGCGCAGCAGTTATGGCCTGGCCTCAGGCTATTTTAGGCATGAGGTAAATTAGCAACAGCAAGGAAGTGTGCCCTTCAGCCATCTGAGCCTTATCCTGGACCCGTCCTGATGGGCAGCACTAAGCCTCAGACAAGGCCATCAGGAATTCTAGTTTCTTTGTACCCCAATGTTTATAGTAGCAATGGCCACAGTCACCAAACTGTGGAAAGAACCAAGATGCCCTTCAACGGACGAATGGATAAGGAAGATGGGGTCCATATACACTATGGAGTGTTATGAAAGAAAAGATGAATCAGAAAGGATGAACACCCAACTTTTGTAGCAACATGGATGGGACTGGAAGAGATTATGCTGAGTGAAATAAGTCAAGCAGAGAGAGTCAATTATCATATGGTTTCACTTATTTGTGGAGCATAACAAATAGCATAGAGGACATGGGGAGTTAGAGAGGAGAAGGGAGTTGGGGGAAATTGGAAGGGGAGGTGAACCATGAGAGACTATGGACTCTGAAAAACAATCTGAGGGTTTTGAAGGGGCAGGGGGTAGGAGGTCGGGGTACCAGGTGGTGGGTATTAGAGAGGGCATGGATTGCATGGAGCACTACGGGTATGGTGCAAAAATAATGAATACTGTTATGCTGAAAATAAATAAAAAATAAATTTGAAAAATCCAGTTGGCTGGAAGCCTGGCAACTCTTGGCCAGCTCCCATGGGCCTCTGGGACTCAGTGGGCTTTCAAAGAGCTCACCTTCCTGCAGAAAGCCTGGTGGGGCAGGAAGCAACCAGGGGATGCACACGCAGAAGCTGTCCCTCTGGCACAGACTGGGGACCCCAGAGGAACCCCCGTAAAACCCCAGAGACTTCTGGCCTCTTTCCTCACCCTACTTGATCACCAAGGGATCACGGAGGCTGGAGAGCCACCAGGAAGAGAGCTGTCCTGGGTCCCACCTTTGGAAGTCTCGGGTAACCAAGAAAACTCCTGGGACCAAAAAGCCCCACTCGAATTGAGGTCTCCTGTCCCTTCTGGGGCTTCTTGGAGACCATGGATGCTCCCCATTCTTGCTCTGAGGGACCTCAAACTGCAGATAACCTCCATCAGAGGAATTAAGAGACAAAGAGCCTCCGTACCATCAACTGTCTCAAAAGCAGCTTATTTTAATCTTGATAGCGAAGGCTGGTCCTTAGCGATACTAACAACAAGAACAATACCACCAATGACTGGGAACGTACTATGTGCTAGGCGCTGTTCTAAGCATCTTATGAGCTCTTTAATCTTTATAAGAATCCTAAGAGGTAAGTACTAATATTATTCCCATTTTACAGAAGAGAAAACTGCGATTTAAAGAACTCAAGTAACTTGCCTGAGGTCATACAGCTAGTGAACAGCAGAGCTGGGCACTCAGGCTCCACGGCCGTGCTTATAATTCGTAATACTACATAATACCACAATTTGAGGCACCACTGGAGAGCCTGTAGGCTAAACCTCTTCCTGTGGCAGATGACAGAACTGAGGCCCAGAGAGTGTAAACCTAAGGTCACACGGTAGGTTAGTGGCAGAGTTTGAACCCAGACCTAGGCCTTCTGGCTCCCAGCTTAGAGGTCCCGTCACAGTGCCACTTGGCCCCCATTTATACCAAACCAGATCTCGAGTCACATTAGCTATAACTCAAGATTTCTGTTGATGGATTGGGTAGGTTAGAATTATACCCCTGGCCTTACAGGGTTCAATACATTGTAACTCAGCTCAGGCACTGTCAGCTCGCGGAGGATACAGGCAACGTGAAACAGGGCCTCAAAAGCATAGAGATAACCTCTGACTGGAGTAGGGTTGAGGCCTGGCTCAGCTACTGCCCCCTAGACGTCCATGTCTGTTTCTAGGCCAGGGAACGCATCGTGAACAAGTGAGAAAACCTAGCATTTATTTCCTGTGTGGAAAAAAATATACGCAGTTTTCTTCCTTCAGGCAAACAGGCTCCCCTCAGATCACAAATTGTGACAGGTTTTTCATGGGAGGCACAGGCTCTGACGGGAACAGAGAGCTCTGGTGTAAACAGCCCTCAGAGAAGGAGTAAATCATCTCTTGAAATGTTCTTGGCAGCTGTTCACTCAATAACAAAAATACTCTGCTTGGCTTGGCTATGGTCAGCTCGAACACCACTCAAGAGGCCTGGGAGTCTGTGAGGTGTGGCTCTGCTTTTGAGGAAGGCCTTGGTTGCTCATAGGAGAAGACTGTTGGGGGTTTCTGGGCCATCCTGAGGGCCGGCGTGGGACTGGGGAGTGCCCAGAGGAGCTCGAGGCTAAGCTGGGACCAGAAAACAGCAGCTGGAGACCAGCGGCACTTCGTTTCCGCGGCCCCCCAGCCACCAGTGCCTGTGCCCAGCTCAGCGGGTGTCTGCTGACTGAAACTGGAATCAATAAGGGGAAAATCCTGAATGGAGGTTCCAAACAACAAACCGCTCAAGGGTAGGAAGAGGAGAGCTGGCTCAGCAGAGGCCAGGGTACAAAGCCCTGGGGAGCTCTCGCCGAGCGAGGACTCATTATAAGCCAGCTATGTGCCATAGCTGTCAGCAGGGCTAATGACTCCATCATAAGCTGTGTTACCACCAGCCTCCATTCCGTATCAGAGCAAGAGATAATCCCTGCAGGTTTTGCTTTGGACAGCCCATCAGTCCAGATCTGAACACCGGGTGTCCACTTCTGGGACTCACGTGTTCAAGGCGACTGGGGCAAACTGGAACATAATTCAGGGAAGAAAGATGCAAGAATTTGAAACCCTGTTGTGGTGTGTGAAGAGACAGGGTGTCAGGCTGCAGAGCACTGGTCTGGAGCGAGGAAGAAAGAGGGACGGGGAGCCAAAGTTGTTTCTGAAAAATGTGATGAGCTCTCATGGGAAGAGAAAATGAAGTCTGCTGACTTGGACTGGAGGCAGCGAAGACTGAAAAAAAGAGCATGAGGTTTGGAGCCACACAGACTCCTGTTCATACGCTGGTTCCTTCACCTTTTGCTGTGCGGCAAGAGGCAAGCCGTTGGGATCTCCTCGAGATTCAGGACTTGATAAGAAAAATGGGGCCAGAAATGCTTCTTCAGCATTCTCAGGATTATATCCCACTGAGAAGACAGAAGTCTTGCAAAGGAGTATAATTGCAGAGGAAGAGTGTGAACCCAGGGCAGGGGCGAACTTTCAAACAACCACAGCTGGTTTTGAAAGCTGACTTGCCTTTTCGGGTACTTTGTTTATGCGTATGCTTTTCTCCCAAAAGAATGCTTTCCCTTTTATTCCTTTTCCTTGTGGCCTGCCTGCTCACATTTCCTCATATAAATTTTTCAGCTACTTTTCATCTTTTACCGTTTAGAAGGGAGAAAGAGAACACACATGTACAAGGCTCAGAGTCCTAACAATTGCTTATTTTCAGGGGCTGGTTGTCCTTTGGCTTAGCTCTAAAGAGACCCTGCCAAGTCTTAAAATGAACTTCCCATTCTGGGGATGGATGGTCTGCTTTATCTTAGCGCTCCAAGGTGGGCTTTGCCACCCCATCCTCAAAGCCTCTGTCCTGAGTCTACAGGGGTTAGAGGGTCAATATTTTTGTGGTGACCTCCACCAAGAGAGTGAACCTAAACTGAAAGATAGCTCAAGGTCTGTTGGAGTTGCCTAGCCCTCTGAAAATGTGTGAGTGGCAACCCATTGTCCATCCCATTCCTGGCTTCTAATTGGCTAGGCCTCTGTGAGTCTACCCTGATGGGCAGGGTGTGGAGCCTTTATGTTAGACCCCTTGGCATCTATGACTAATATTTCATTGGAGGTGCATGACCGATACCCAACGGCAAAAGCAGAGCAGCTCGCACTTGGACATTCTCCGAGTCCCTGAAGTTGGCTGGGCTTAAGTGGGTGGGTACAGTCAGGACAGGGTGTGGACTGTTTAGGTGGTACTTTTGGGCCCAAGTGAGCTGAGAAATGCTGTATGAAATTTGGAGACCAAGGGACCAGTAGAATGCCATTTATTCAAGGCCATGTGTGGCAGCATGGCTGGAGGGAAGAG
This sequence comes from Neogale vison, assembly GCF_020171115.1. Classification (NCBI taxonomy): domain Eukaryota; kingdom Metazoa; phylum Chordata; class Mammalia; order Carnivora; family Mustelidae; genus Neogale; species Neogale vison. The sequence goes on from NC_058097.1 coordinate 159,098,780, forward strand.
CTGGATGGGGGTGGTGGGGTGGAGATCTCAGGTGCCTTAGAAGGTACAAAGTGTCACCTCTGAGGACACAGATGAAGTTAGAAACAGGAGGACAAACAAAGAGGTTTGTAAGAAGGGGAGTGAAGAACAGGATGGAATAAAGGCGAGATAGTAGGACACACAGTTCAGCACGGATGCCAAGAACAGGGGGAGAAGACTGGAGGGTGTGGTGGGGGAAAGGCCCCGTGCATTAAAGGGCAGGGAACATGAATACTTGCCCTGGCCCTCATTTTAGGAAGTCCCTCCAAATAGCCTCCATTGATCTGCCAGGACAGGAGAGTCTGATCTCATTTGGAGTGTGGAACATGGCCAAAGGAGAGTCCTAGCTTTCATGTGTATGCCAGACCTAACTGGGCTCCAAATAAAGTTCATGCATTGCAATTGCTTGATATGTCTCTAAGTCTATTCAAATCTATAAGGTCCCTTACTTTTTTTTCTTTATGGTTTACTTGTTGAAGTAGTTGAACATTTTGTCCTGTAGATTTCTCACAGTGTGAATTTTGCTTGTTTTGTTGGTGTCATTTAACACACGCTTCTGTGTCTTACCTTTACTGTAACTTGGTAGCTGGATCTAGGGATCTGGTTAGAATCAGGTTTGAATTTTGGCAGGATTATTCAAAGACAGACCATCAGGAGGTATGTCATATCTAGATCTAGTTGTCTCTTACTTTGTGATGTTACAACTATTGAAAGTCGTTGACTGGATCCATTCATTCAGTAATGGTTGCAAAATGGCGATATTCTACTTCTATTATTGCTTCTTTATGAAATTAGAATACTTTCAGGGCACCTGGCTGGCCAGTCCCTGGAGCATGCGACTCTTGGTCTCTGGGTTTTGAGTTCGAGCCCCACACTGGGTGTGGAGATTACTTAAAAATAAAATCTTAACGAAAAAATTAGAATACTTCCATGGAGAGAATTTTCTCCTCAAGAACTGTTTAATTATCCTGATGTTCGGTCATAAAGAGAAGGCAAAAAAATTCTAGATTCTTGCCCCTTATTTACCGATCAATTTGGAGACATATTTGCTATATTTTCCTGGGCAGTGCCTGTCCTCATTACTATTTATATCATCCAATCATTGGCTGACTGGGAGGAGCTTATTCAGGGGGCCTCTCAAGACCTTTTGATACAAGTCTAGCAGTCTTTGTTACCTTCTTTCCTTCCTGGTGGGACAAAATGTTCCAGGCTCAGCTTGTACATTTCTTGTCCCAGTCTGGAATCAGCCCTTTCTCCAAAAAGCTTTGTTTCTTCTTTTTTTTCTCCCCAAAGTAGGAAATGGTTTTTATTGGCCACAATTTGAGTTCTATGCTCTTCATTAACACTGTTTCTAATTATTGTTTCTAGGCCTTAGAGTGGGATGGAGTTGGAAAATACATATTTATCTTTAAACATTAAATACACAATGAGGCTTTTTGTTTTGTTTTGTTTTTTAAACAGATACTTCTAACTCAAGTGAAACATTGTGGCTTAAAAAATTCTCATCAATCTTATATTTGTATATTTGTATCTCCTTTCATTCATGTCAAAAATGCAGGCTCTCGAGGACAACAATAAAATTCTTATTGCTGTACCCATACCACATACACAACAGTCTCAGAACAGCAATAGCCATGGTACCACTAACAATTTCAGACGGTTAACAATCAGTTTAAGATCATTTTCTTGTTCCTTTTGTTTTTAGGGTTGATTGTACTAGGCAAGTGCAGTGACATTATGTGTTTATGTGCTTTAAAGTCATTTGGAATAGTTTTCTGTGTGGTTATGCCAACATTATACACATTTACATTTGTTTTGTCTTACTTTTAGTTTTAAGGATGCCTTTTTATAAAGATTTTATTTATTTGAGAGAGAGAAAGTGAGAAAATGAGCGAGAGACAGCAGGAGCAAGGAGAGTGTCAGAGGGAGAGGTAGAAGCAGACTCCATGCTCAGCAGGGAGCCCAATGAGGGGCTCGATCCCAGGACCCCGGGAACACAACCTGAGCTGCAGGCAGACGCTTAACCGACTGAGACACCCAGGCGCCCCTTAAGGATGACTTTTTGTAGATTAATTTTGTTTTATAATTAGGGAAAATATTAAATATATCAAAATATTAAAAATACCAAAAGTCAAGTCTAAACTGTAAGTGTGTGCAGGAAATTAATTTTTGTTGAAGACGCCATGGGGCAGTAATGAGATAGACAGAGAGGGAAGAGGAAAACAGAGGGAAGCAGGTCAACCTAAGACTCTGTTACTGAGCTGAGAACTACCATGGGCAATGGGGGCTCAAGCCACAGAGGACCTTCTGAAGAACCACAAAGAATGGGCCTCAGGATTCTCTTCTTAAGACACAGAAGGTGGGACGATGCCCGCCCTGTTCTCTTGGTCAAGGAGTGTCCCAGGGGGTGTTAACTCCCTGGAACTCCCACATATGCTTATGAACCAAGGTGGTAGTCAGCTGTGGCCACCACATCTGCAAGGACGAAGCTAAGGTGTGCAGGAGAGCTTGGGCAAGGGCTGTGGCAGTCTACAGCTGTGCGCAGCTGTTTCTGCGGCAATGCCTGTGGGGAACTGAAACACACGCTGTAAAGATGAAGGCAGGGTGTAAAGAGGCCAACATATCTTTGCATAGTGTTTTGTTTTTTTAAATAAGAAGCAAACAGTCCTTGCTTCAGCAGCACATATACTGAATAAGAAGCAAACACACTCTCTTTCTCTTTCCCTCTTTCCCTTAAACAAATAGCAAAAATAATGATATATGTACGTTATTTCTCCTTGCTTTTTTTCACTTAATCTGCTATCTTCAACATCATGCCACAGTAGTAGAGATTCTTCATTCCTTTTCATAGGTGCCTAATACTCCCTCATACAGATGTACCCTAACTTATTCAACCAGTCCCCTCTTGATGTTTGAGTGCGTTCTAATCTTTTGATTTCATAGATACTGCTTCAGTGAATACACTCATTCATTCATTTTTCCCCCCTTTATATTTTACCGGTGTTCCTTCAGAACAGAGTCTGAGATATGGGATTCTGGCTTAAAAGGTGAATAAATATGTACTTTAGCTAGATATTGCCACCAGCAATGTATAAGAACGCATTCCCACCAGCAATGTATAAGAATGCTTGTTTTCCATCAGACTCTGTTGTCAAACTTTTGGGTTTTTGACAATCGGAAGATGAGAAATAATATCTCAATGTAATTTTCATGTTCATTTCTCTTATAATGAGTGAGGCTGCACTTTTTTTTTCATTTGGTTACTAGTGCCATATTTTTTTTTCTGGGAACTCCTGCTCACCCCTCTGGCCCAGTGGTTTAAAATTTGGTGTGCCCCAGAAGCCCCTGGAGGGCTTGTGACAACAGATGCTGGGGGGACAGGGAACTCGAGGTTCAGTTTGTGTCAGTCTGCCTTCTTGACAGCAAGAACACAACAACAACAGCACAGCAGCAACAACTAACCCCTGCTGCCAACACATACGGCAACAGACATCACACCAGGCACTCTTCTGAGGGTTTCAGTTATAGGAACTAGTTTAATCCTTTTAAGAATATATTATTCTATCTTCTTTTTCTGAGATGAGGTACCTGGGCACACCAGAAGGGCAAGGATCTCAAGCTAATCTGCAGAGCTACGGATCTGAAGCTGGGCAGTCTGGGTTTTTAACTGTGCCTGCTTCTTGCCCAAATGGCAAATTTGCATCAAAGAGTCATTCAGATGGACACTAAAAATTTTTTAACTTTCTCTGATTGGGCTGTTTCTAGATTCTGTGCATGAGCTGTCTTCCACCTCCACATTGGTGGTAGAGATGTGTAAACCAGTCAGAAAACATCAGGTAGACTTGCAAATGGGAAATTTCACAGGGAGAATAAGTTCTGGTCTCGCCGCTCAGGGAGTCTGGCCTCAGGGGAGGATAGAGGAGGGGAAAGAGCACAGAAAAGCCTGCCCACATCCTGTTATATTTTCCGATTCAACTACCCGGTACCTTGCAATACTTTCCCCAAGAGTCAGCCATGGTCATGGTAGGGCTCAGAGAAAAGGAACCTATAAGCCCCCAAATAATCCTTCCATCTGCTCATTTTGCCTGAAATCCTATGAACAGAAGGACTGTGTCTCTTCCCTCTGCAGAGAGAAAATGGAATGCATATTCCTCTGGGAGGGAAACACATTGTTGTGGTTGATTTTCAGTCTCAGTACGCCTGATTTGATCTACTCCTATCTTAGCGGGGTAGGGGAGGCTAGAGAGCAGGGGGGCGGGCCTGGGCCTGACTCTGGTGAGTGGTCATTAGATAGGAAGGGATGCAATAAATGTTTAGATGACACTTTATGGTTAACAAAGCGCTCTTGTATCCATTCAATCTTCAGAGAAGCCTGACGAGATGGGCATCATCATCCCCATTTTACAAGAAGAATCTAAAGCCCTGGGAGATGAATAGGGGGTGGAGACAGGACTTGATACTACGGATCTGACGTCAGAGCCTGTGTCCACCCTGGTCACTACGGCATGAGGGGAGGGGGAGCAGAAAAGGGCATGGGCCCACAATGACATATGTGCTGTGGAGTTTCAACCCCTTTTCCTTCATGTATGGACAGAGGGCGAAGGAAGCCAGTGTTCTATGTAGCTTCTGTGTGGGCCCCCTTCTGGGAAACCACAGGCTGAAAATTCTAGGATGGCACCGAGAAACCCTTCCCAGGCTCCAGGCTGGTCTGAAGAGGGGCAACAGATGTGTTTTGGAACACGCCACTCTCTGTCCTTATTTCTGCAACTGAAATGAGCCCCAGTTCTTGGCTTTCACTTTGAGCCCCCATTACATCTGCGCCTTTGCCTCGCAGGGTACATTGTGACTTCATTTGCCAGCAGAGTGATGGGGAGTCTTGAGGGACACCCCTTAAGCCTATCTATGCCCTCAACTTTGCCTCTCGGAAGCTTAGAAGTGGGAGGTCAGCCTCAGTCTGCTCGGGAACCAGTGAAAAACAATCATGATGAAAATAGGCTTTACACTTATAGAGCAGCTTATAAAAATCTCGCATGAATTGTGCCATTTTGTCTTCTCAGTAAGCTCATGAAGGGGACTCACTTAACCTGTTTTACAAATGGGGAAACTGAGGTTCAGAGAGATCCAGTGACTCCCCCAAGGTCTTGCAGCTGGAGTGGGGCAGAGCTGGGCCTCCACTCCAGTCTCTTTGACTCCAGAGTCCTGGCTCTCCTACCCTTTACCAGAGAGCATGGGAGTTTGATGGATGCTTTGCCGTTCTGACTGCCAAGTGGAAACTCTGCAAGATGGATAATGAGGAAGTCGTTTTTCAGGGAATCAATGTGGATGAAAGATTAATTGATGAAACCCTGCCAAAAGGAGGGTGGTGCAGTGTCTAGGTTATGTTCCAGGAAACAGAGAGCACTGGGAGGAGGGAGAACTTCGTTCTAGAAGAGGAGGTTCATGGGAGAGGGCTGGAGTGCCTCTAGGGTTGTGGGGGCCTCAATCATCTGGCCTCTGGTAGTACCGTTAGATGACAATGCTTACTGGGTACCTCGGGCCTGCACTACCCATCTACTGGCCCCTGGGGCCTAAGGTATCTTCGAGACTTGGTGTTTCTCTATCTCTGGCCTCCCAGGGACACCCTGGGCATCTGCTTCTGCGGGAGGCCTGCCTGCCACACTGCTCGGGTTCCCACTAGTCCTCATTCCCACTAGTCCTGCTTCCTCTTTTCTTTGTCTTCTTCTTGGCAGTGTTTCCCAGGGAGGTCATGTCACACTGTGGAGACAGGGTAGAGCAGTGTTGAATCCAGACCCCGTTACTTTTTGTGTTACTTTAGGCCACTTGCCTTCTCTGAACCTCCTTCCTCTCAGTTGTACAATAAGGACAATGTACCCATCATGATGGGTTGGGGGAGGGGGAGTCAGGTCTAGAAACCTCTCAGTCCAAAGCCAGGTCCTAGGAAAGTGCTCTGTGAGAGGGGGCCATTCAAATCTGGTGAACTTTCTTTGGCTCCATCCCCATCTTGTGTTACTTTCCAACTGGCTCTTAGAGAAGGTTGCTCTGATCTTGAACTCCTGGGCCTGGTGATCATTCCTGATCACTCCTTCCCATTCCTGGGGAATTACTGCTTGTGACCTAACTGCCCTGGGAGGGACTGGGTCTGAGGGAGGTGGGAAGACCAGCTTCCTACACAAGTCCACCCTCGGTCTTGCTTTCTGCTCACTCTCTCTCCCCTGATACCTTCCCACTCTATTCCCCAGGAAGCCCCAGGAAGGTGGATGTAGCTCAGTGTCTCAAACCTTCCAGTGCTAGAGCCCCCAGGCCATCCAGGCTCATGCCCTGCAGACCTAGACTTCTATCTGCCCTCGGCTCTTGGTAGAGCCAAGAATGATCAAGCCTTTCCACTGGCTTGAACAGGAAAGGGCTCAAGCCCAGGAACCAGGTGGGATGGGCTGCTGGGGTGTAGTCTCAGAGCTCAAAGATCTGACGCTTTCCCCAAAGGAGCCACTTCCAGTCCCTAAAACTGCTTTAAGAAGGATGTTCTCTCCCTGCCTCTTCTCTAGCAGAGTACCTGGCTGGCATGAGCGACAGCTCGGTGGGATAACTCTAGAGGCCCAGCAGGACCAAGCTGATGGACAGGAGAGGAGATCTCAGGGCTGATTAGGCCTAGAGCTTGACAGGCCTATGGGGCTGGTCCTGTGCTGGATTCCAGGTATCCATTGAAATGTCCATGGGGTGTAGGGTACTGTAGCCTGGCATGGGCTGGCATCAGCATGCAGGGATCTAAGGGGGGCAGTAGGCATGCCATGGGAGTGGTGGGACTCAGTGAGGTTCAGAATGGACATAAAATGAGCACCTGGTGTGTGCTGGCATCAGCATCTAGCGTCGGGCAGATGGGAAGGGCAGAGTGTAGTAGAGGATTCTGGGCCCCAGAGAAAGTGCAAGTCAGGAGCTATACTATAATCCTGGAGGTCAGGGCTTAGGTCAACATGATACACACTTGGGGAAGTCAATGAATCTATGAGACTGTGGAAGTCCAGAGTTCTTTTGGGCCCCCTCCCTAAAGGAGCGGAGACTCCCTACCTCTTTCTATCCTGGTTCAGGGAACCCTTAAGGACTGGCCAGGGCCAAATGTATAGAAATTTGGCCTGAGGGTTGACAGGGAGGAGGCAAGGTCTTCAGCTTTCCCAGTGGCCACAACTCCCCATTTGTATCCCCCTCACCCCAAGTGCTCCTCTGGCTGGGATCTGAGCCTTCATTTTCCTTCTTCTCACACTGCCAACCTCTTGGCACTCACAGAGCATCTTCTGATGGTGATGATGCTCTTAGGCTTGAAAAATTCTTATTGATTCCCAGGATGAAATGTGCCAAGACCCTCATCATCTCTGCTAGAGACGTGCTCACCTCCAAGAAGGGGCTGAGGTGGCAGAGGGGTGGGGGTCTCCTGAAGTCTAGAGAAGAAGAAGGAAGAAGCACGCAGGCTTCATCCTCCAAGGAGAGAACTGAGTGTGAAAACATTAGACATGCAGATGGGGTGGGGATGGAAATGGGAGACGGACATGGGCAAATGACTGCACAAAGCTCCAGGGCAATATGCGAGGAGATGAGGAAATGTGTGTGCAAAGCATGTTAAGTCCCTGCAAAGGGCTGAGCGTGGTGACTCATTCGTCCATCTGATTGTTTTCTTAGCTGTCAATGGGCACCTGCTCTGAGTCAGGGCTGGGTCCTAGGGGCACAGAAATGAGCAAACCTCTATCCTTGCCCTCTAGGAATCCACTACCTAATTAGAGAGTCAGAACAACGAACACAATTTTCAAACAATGTGGAAATCATGGAGTACTGTTAGAGTGGTAAGGATGGGGCTCCGGCTCAGTTCGGAGTGCAGAGTAATGGAGGGTGGTGCAGAGAAATCCTTCTAGATTAGATGCTTCTGAGAGGCTGAAGAAGCAGCTGATGAAGAGGAGTCAGGGAGGTCGGGGAGAGGGCTGGAGAACACAGCAAGAAGCAGGGAGTGGCATGGTAGGGATGAGGATATTAGAGATATCCAACCATAGGATCTCTGGCCTTGGCCAGTCTGGGGGAGGTGGGAGCGAAACGTCTTAGAAAAGGTCCGGAGATTGGCCAGGCACAGGGAAGGAGGGCTTTTTTGATGGATGGGACTCAGAATCAGGGAGATTCTGGCCTGTCAGGTCATGAGCTTATATGACCTTGGGTTGACAAACTATGCCCCACAGGCCAAATCTGGCCCATTGCCTGCTTTTGTGCATAAAGTTTTATTGGGACACAGTCACATTCATTCATTGGCATGCTGTCTCTGGCTGCTTTCATGCTAACATGTCAGAGCTGAATATTTGCAACAATAGAGACTGACTATATGGCCCATGAAGTCTAAAATATTGACTTTCATGCCCGTGACAGAAAACTTTTTCTGACTTCAGGTTTAAAATAAAGGTCAGCTGGAATATAGGAGCCTGGACAGGTGGGTCAGCACATGGTCCTGCAGGTGTGTTTACAAGCTGGTTTCTGCATCAGCTCAGCGTGGTTCATCCTGGACTTAGCTAAGCTGGCATTAGCTGGTCTGTTGATGGGTGAGTGGAGCTCCAGAAAGCCTTGCCCTAATGGCACTTGGATGACAGAAGGCTTTTTGCTGAGACACTTTATTGCAATCCAGGTAGCTATGTCCTTGTAGGGGAGCAACCCGGGCTCTCCTTGGGTGAAATTTCCTCCTCTATCAGGAGTTTTCAATATTGTACTTGGGTCTGAAGAACACAGGGATCTGACCTCAGCAGTTCTCCAGGACTGGTCACTCAGGGATGTCGTGGTCCCTGGGCAAAGACCGCCGCCTGCCACATGGATCCTGACTTCCTAACAGCCCTGTATTCCAAACTGGTTTCTTGCCAATAGAATTAGTGCTCTAAGGATGCACAGTTATTTATTCCCCTGAAAGTCTTTAAATATTCTAAGGTTCATGCCCCACAACGTTCCTTTCAAAGGACCATCAAGCTTAAATCTCCACTGGCTTCAAGAGCTTGCTATGGACCTAGGCAAGTCATTCCACCATGGTGAAGCTCTAGAAAACACCACAGTTCTCCCAGGCTATTTAAGCCACCACTCAGAGAGTAGCACAGAACCTGTCTCCCTTTCTCCATGACAGCCCTTGGATTTCTGAAGACAGCAGCCATGGCGACAAGTCTTCTCTCCAGGTCAGGTAGCTGCAGCTCTTTCAGATTTTTCTGGTTTCCACCTTTTCTGGACACACAGCTGCCTTCCAACCTTCCACTCAAGGCATCATACCTCAAAGTTCCCACAACAATCCAGGGGTGATCTTATTTGGGTCCAGAGATCACCAAAGGCCAACAGACTTTCTCTGAGGAGCCTCTCCTGGTTTTCATGAGCTGCAGAGTCTGACTCCTTTGGCCTTTAGGTTAAGATCTGGTTTAGGCTCACTTCTGATGAAATATACCAACAGGAAGCACAGCTGGGGTATGTTAGGTGCTTCAGAAAACCTGGTGATGCAAGATGTCAGAGAACTTCTGGGGATTGAGAAAGAGAGTGAGACCACAACTGTGTATAACCAGATCACCTCCACAATATTTACTCCTTGGGGAGGGACTTTGCTAAGCATGTGGCCTTAGCTAGATGGCAAAGAAATGGATAATCCACAGGTGTTCTGTCACCCTGAAAATCCTAAACAAAACTGATCCGAGGAATCAAGGCCTCCCTTTATATTTCACTATTAGGACAAGACCAGGTGACCGGGGGTGGGGTGTGGGGTGCATTGTCTTATGTTACCAAGGACCTAAGGACCTTCTGGTGGGCACTGGAAGATGATGGAAATGGGAGCATCTGCTGTTCCAAACTCCCATGCCAGACTTGCTTGCTTCATTTCCTGAATCCTGTCTTTTAAGAGTCAGTCTTTCCTGATAGGCCTGGTGCCATTAGGCTGCCCTTGACTTCACCGTTAGAAAATGCTGAGAGGGCAGGTCTGGCTCTGGCTCCCAGCAGTCTGGCTTCGAGCTTGGTATAAAAAGCTGAGCAATGACTAAATTAAGGTGGTACTGGACATAGGGAGAGTACTTTAAAAAAATATATAAACTTTGTGAGATAATTATAGATTCATACACACAGAAGTAATGGAGATCCCCTATACTCTATCCATTGCCTTCCAAAGATAGCTTCTCCAACACTTTAGTGCAACATCAAAACCAGGACGTTGATACAGATAGTCAAGATACGGAATATTTGCCTCTGTCACCACAAGGATCCCTCACATTGCCTTTTTATGGTCACCAGGGCTTCCCTCCTTCCCTATCCTCTCTGGAACCATGGCCAACACCGATCTGTTCTCCAGTTCTATAATCTTGTCATCTTAAGAGGTCATGTAAATGGAATCATACAGTATGTAACCTGTTAGGATTATTTTTCATTCAGCATATTCTATGAAGACCTGTTCAGTTGTGTGTATCAATGGTTTATTCCTTTCTCTTGCTGAGTAATATTCCGTGGTACACATGTCCCAAGGTTATTTAATCTTTCACATATGGAAGGACAACAAAACTGTGTTCAGTTTTTGGCTGTTGAAAGTAAAGCTGCTATAAATATTCATGCTCAGGTTTTTGTGTGATTAAAAGTCATCATTCCTCTGCGGTAAGTGCAGGAGACCTCAACTGTGGGTTTTATGGTAGCCAAATGGTGACTTCTTAAAGAAACTACCAAACTGTTTTCTAGAATGGCTGTACCATTTTCCATTCCCAGCAGTGATGTGTGAGCAATTTAGTTCCTCTGCATCCTTGTCTGCATTTGGTATTGTCACTATTGTTTATTTTAGCCACTCTGATAGGTGTACAGTGATATCTTATTATAGTTTTAATTTGCGTTTCCCTAGTGAGCAATGATGTTAATTGAACATGTTTTCATGTGCTTATTTACCATCTGTATATTCTCTTTGGTAACATGTCTCTTCATTTCCTTTGCCCATTTTCTAATTGGGTTGTTTGTTTTTCTACTGTTGAGGTTTGAGAGTTCTTTATATATTCTGAATATAGTCCTTTGTTGAATAAGTGGTTGGAAAATATTTTCTCCCAGTCTGTAGCTTGTGTTTCCATTAGGGATTTTCACAGAGCAAAAGTTTTTAATTTTGATGAACTTCAATTTACCAGGTTTTCCTTTTGCATACTGTGGTTTTGGCATTGAATTTAAGAACTCATTGTCCAGGGGCACCTGGTGGCTCAGTGGGTTGAAGCCTCTGCCTTCGGCTCAGGTCATAATCTCAGGGTCCTGGGATCGAGCCCCGATTTGGGCTCTCTGGTCAGCAGGGAGCCTGCTTCCTCCTCTCTCTGTCTGCCTCTCTGCCTGCTTGTGATCTCTCTCTCTCTGTCAAATAAATAAATAAAATATTAAAAAAAATAAAGAACTCCTTGTCTATCCCTGGGTTCCCAAGATTTCCCCCTATGTTCCCCCCTCCAAAGTTTTATAGTTTTGTTTTACATTCATGTGCATGACTAATTTCCTGTTAATTTTTGTATAACATGAGATTTCAGTCAAGATTCTTTTTTTTTTTTTGGTCTGTGGATTTCCAATTTCTCCAGAGAGCAATTGTTGAGAAGTAAGCTTTCCTCCATTGAACTGATTTTGCACCTCTGTAAAAAAATCAATTGGACATCTTTATGTTGATCTATTTCTGGGTTCTCTATTCTGTTCCACTGACCACTGTGCCTATCCTTCTGCTAATACCACAGGGTCTTGATAATAACCTAAATAATAAGTCTTGATATTGGATATACTGATACCATTCATTTTATTCTTCTTTTTCAAAATTGTTTTTAACTCTCCTAGTTCCTTTACCTTTCCATGTAAATTTCAGACTAATCTTGTCTACAGCAGCAACAACAAAAAAATCTCTCTGGGATTTTGGTAAGAATTGCATTAGACTTGTATATCAATTCAGAGAGAACTGACATCTTCACTATGTTGAGTTTCCCAACCCACGAAATCCATGAAATTTTTCTCCATTTATTTAATTCTTTTTTGGTTTTTCTCATCGGCATTGTGTAGTTTTCGGCATGTAAGGCCTGTATTTATTTTGTTAGATTCACACCTAAATATTTCATTTTTTGAGTGATTTCAAATTTCTGTGTTCATATGTTCACTGTTCGTACATAGAAATATAATGAGTTTCGTACACTCATCTTGTATCCTATGACCTTGCTGAACTTACTTATTAGTTCCAGGAGCTGTTTCATAGATGCCTTGGGATTTTCTACATAGACAATTGTATCATCTACGAATCAGGACAGTTTTATTTCTTTCTTTCTGATCTGTATGCCTTCTCTTCTCTCTTTGCTTTTCTTTATTTTTTCTTTCCTTTCTTTTCCTTTCCCTTGCCCTTTTTCCCTTCTCTTCCCTTCCCTTCCCTACCCTTTGCCTCTGTTTCCCTTTTCCCTTCCCTTCCCTTCCCTTCTCCTCCCCTCCTCCCTTCTCCTCTCCTTTCTTGCCTAATTTCACTGACTAGAACTTCCAGCACTGCCTTTCATGGTCCCGTGTTAAGTAAGAGTAATGAGAACAGACATCCTTGACTTGTTTCCAATCTTAGGGGAAAGAATTCAGCTTTCAGCTTTTCACTATTATGTTAGTTGTAGGTTTGTTGTGGAGGCTGTTTATCAAGTTGAGGAATTCTTCTCTGTTTCTATTTTCCTGGAGGTTTTTTTTTTTTAAATTGTTTTTTGGGGGCACCTGGGTGGCTCAGTTATTAAGTGGCTGCTTCGGCTCAGGTCATGGTCCCAGGGTCCTGAATTCAAGCCCTGCGTTGGGCTCCCTGCTCAGTGGGAAGACTGTTTCTCCCACTCCCCCTGCATGTGTTCCCTCTCTCACTGTCTCTCTCTGTCAAATAAATAAATAAAATCTTTTAAAAGATGACTTGTGAAAATAGAATAAAATTGTTTTTTTAAAAATCATGAATGGGTACTGAATTTTGTCTAATGCTTTATCGACTGATATGATCTTATGACTTTTCTACTTTTGCCTGTTAATATGGTAGATTATATAGATTATATTGCTTTATTTTTGACTATTGAGCAAGACTTCCAAACCCTAGAATAAACTCCCCTTGGTAACAGTATATGGTTCTTTTTATATACTGTTGAATCTTATTTATTAATACTCTGTTAGGGATTTTATGTTTATATTAATGAGGGATATTAGTCTGAAGTTTTCTTTTTATACTGTTTTTGTATGGTTTTGGTGTGAGGGTAATCTTAGTTTCACAAAATGAATTGGGACCTATTCCTCCTCTTTTATTTCTTGGAGGAGATTGTGTAGAATTGGTGTTATTTTTTAAATTTGTGGTAGAATTCTCCAGTGGTCCTTCACAGAATGAGAAATTTCTTGTCATTTAAAATTGGTGGGGGCTTTTTGGTTTCATACCAGAAAGTTACTTCTCTTTACTTTCAAATTTTTTTTTCATTTTTAGTTTTTAGAATTTTGATGTGATATGTTTGGAATTTATTTGGGTTTATCTTGTCTGGTTTTCAAGCTTTTGAATCAGTAGGCTTATATCTTTCCCCAAATTTAGGAATTTTCAACTATTATTTCTTTGACTTCTTTTTCATACCTGTCCTCTTTTTCTTCTCCCTCTGGGACTTCAATGGTATGAATATTAGCTGTTTTGTCATGGTCTCACAAGTCCCTGAGGTTTTGTGTTTTTCCCCCCTCTATTTTCTTTCTGTTTTTCTGACTGAGTGATTTCTATTATTCTATCTTCCAGTTCACTGATTTTCCCCCTCCGTGCCCTCCATTCTGTTCTTGAGCCTATCCACTAAACTTTTTATTTTGATTATTGCATTTTTCAGTCCTAAAATTTCCATTTGGTTCCCTTATCTTCTATATCTTTGCTGAGGCTTTTCAATCTTTTCTTTAGTTTTACGTATATTTGTAATCGTGCACTGAAGGTTTTTGTGTGTGTGTGTGTGTGTGTTTTCTTTTTTTTTTTTAAAGATTTTATTTATTTATTTGACAGACAGAGATCACAAGTAGGCAGAGAGGCAGGCAGAGAGAGAGATAGAGGGAAGCAGGCTCCCCGCTGAGCAGAGAGCCCGATGCGGGACTCGATCCCAGGACCCTGAGATCATGACCTGAGCCGAAGGCAGCGGCTTAACCCACTGAGCCACCCAGGCGCCCCGTGTGTGTGTTTTCTTAAAAGAAGCCTGGCTACTTTAAGATCTTTGTCAGATAATTCCCACATTTCTTCCAACGTGGGGTTGGCATCTTTGACTGTAATTTTTCCCTCTAGTTTGAGATTTTTCTGGTTCTTGAGAGCTTAAGAGATGTTTGCTTGCAATCTGGACATTTTTGCATTGTATGATGAGACCCTGGCTGTTATTCAAACCTTCTACTTTACTTGGTTTTCTCTGACATGGCTCTGATGGGGAGGAGGGTTGCTGCCTCATTGTACCAGGTGGCAGGAGAAGTGTAGATTCCTCACTCAGTCTCTGTGGACTCCTTAGGGGATGGCCTTGTTATTGCCAGGAGGTGGCGGAAGGCCTGACTGTCCACTAGACCTCCTCCAACACCACTGCAGTGAGGAATGGAAGGATGCCTCATTATTGCCAGGTGGGGAGGAAAGTCCAGAATCCCCATGTGGTCTCTGTCACTATAAGAAGGGTGGTGGTTGGCTTCATTACTGTCTGGTGGGGACGCAAGTCTCAGCCCTCTATTTGTCCTTCTTTGACATCATTCTGACTAGGTTGTTGGGGGTCTTGTAACAACCTCAAAAAGTAGAAGTCTAGGCTCCCTACATGACCTTCACTGGCATGGATGCAGATGGGACTACAGACTTTTAAATGTGGTGTTTTACTGAAGTAGAGAGGTTATTGGCTAAAAGTTTTCTGTCTTCCTAGGTTGCTCCATTTCTGATTATTTGGCTAGAGAGAGCAAGCTTCACCCACCCTCCCACCCCCCGCCCATGTATCTCCTGGCATGTTCAGTTTGCTGGCTTCTTTCCTCCATGTGTCTAGTATAGATGAGGCAAAAATAAAACCGAGGCAGCTCATCATCATTTCATTGCTGGTTTCCATGGTCTCTAGATGATTTGCTTACTTCTGTCCATCTTTCAGATGCTTATGTTTGCTTTTGAATATGATATCAAGGGCTTTTTGTTGTATGTAGCAGGAGGAATAGGGGAAATTAGGTTTGTTCCATTTTCCCAGAAGTGGAAATCCTTCTCTTTATGTGGAGAGTTTTTGGTTCATAATGGAAGGTCCCAACTCAAGTGGGTGGGTAAATGGTCACTTCTGCCACGAAGCACTTAATGAATACTATCCTCTGGCTGCCAGTCATGGGACACTGTAATCACCCCTTGTATCTGTAGTTCAGATACTGGCTTCCATATTAAATCTTTGGGGTTTAGCATCATACACTCTTTTATGCATGGAAGGAAATTTTCAAGAGCAAGTGCAGAAGAATTTTCTCATGCTCAGCTCTTCTCTCCTGAGAGACCTGTCCCTAGAGAATGTACACTCCCCACCCTGGAAACAGCTCATCAGAGGCTGAAAGTCCTGGGTTGGGAAGGAGAATGCACTAAGCAACTTCTGAGGCCAATAAAAGATTGTGAAACTAAGTTCACTAGCTTTTACTTGGATGAGCTCCCAGGGACAGAGGACATGTGTAATTTCTCATTTGTTTGGCCCAGGTCCTCATGCTTTGCCCACAGAAAGCAGTTTGTGTCACTAATGGCATAATGACTAAGTGGCTGAATGTCTGAGTAGTACAGGGTCTAGTGGGCATGTGTTCAAAGCAGCCAGACTCCAACATATGGTTGGTGGGTGAGTAGAATTGGCTGATACTCAGATTATGCTGTGGACTTGGGGGAACAGTCTTGATGTCAGATTTAACCCATCCCCACCAGTCCTGTGTACTGTATAATGTTTTGGCTCAGCCAGTGCTGGCAAAAATGGGCTGACTAAAAACTCGCAGCACAGCAAATATCCTTAGAGAATGTGTAAGCATTTACCTCACCTTGCCACTTCATCCTTGGCTCAGGACAGTTGTTCTCTCCTGGATCAATTACAGCACAAAATACCCAGGGCTCAGATTTTCAGATTTAAATATTTAGAAGTCCATTAGGTAGGGAAGAGAACCAGCTGGTAGAAAGGGCTGGCTCAGCACTTTTCTTCCCCTGAGCTATGCACAGACATCAGCTAATGAAATCAACCCAGTAGGAAAAGAATGGGGGAATTCCTTTCAAGAGCATAGAGGTCCTCTGGAGGAAAGAAAGGTGTATGACCAGGAGGGAGATTCGAGGGTCTCTGGAAGAAAGTGTCTTTTCTCAATGGTTTCTTCAAAAGAAACAGAGAACTTAACCAAATTCTAGGTTTTTTTCATAGAGGATATAGCTGATCTCAGCTAAGTCTCATGGCAATGGGCAAGTTGGACATTGTCATCCTGGTTTTCAGATGAGGAAAACGGCTTAAGGAGCTTAGGACATTTCTCTGAGGTCACAAAGCTGGCAAGTGGCAGAGCTGTGACTTATACCTGTGTTGGTCTAACTCCACAGCTCATGTTTGCATCAGATAACCATTGAGGCTCTGCTGGTAGGAGAGGGCCAAAGGGAGAATTTTTTGGAGATACAAGTTACAAGCACCAAGCTTAGGAAGATGAAAGGAGCAAATACATGTGTATTTTTTAAAAAGATTTACCCATATTTACCATTTTCTTGGGTTATCATTCCTTATTGTATCTCAGACCTTCACTCTATGATCACTGTTCTTATGAATAAGGATGTTCTTCAGTGAATGTCAGTTAGTGCCCAATCAGAAGAGAGAAACTACGCAGTAAATTTTAGCAGGGAAAGTTTAGTGCAAAGAATTATTAACAATAATGGGAACTGGCATAATAAAGGATTGGCTAATAAGTAGCAAAGAGCACTTTAAAGAATATAGGAATAGCAGATACAGGGGGCAGCCAGTTTAAGTTCTTGGGGGGCTGCACTGATGGAACTTGCTGGAAATCTTCCCTCTAGGTTGTCAAGGAAAGCTGTTCATCAGGAGTTGTCTTGCCCGAGTCATTCCACTATGATACCACACCTGAGGGAGTTTCTGGGGAAGTTGCTGGTGTTGCTGGTCACCAGGCCAGGGAGAAACTAGGTGCTGGAAAAACTGGGCTGAAGGGTAGAGATGGAACCAGGAAGAAAAACTGTCCTACAACACCCTCCAGTGCCCTCCATTGACAAAGCGTAACGTGATGCCAGCTGGCAAAGGAAAAATCTTTAAACAGCCCATCTCTACTTCTGCAGAGCAGAGGGCAAATTTGAAGCTGAGAGACATTAAATTGAAAACTGATGCAGGAAAAGTCTTTTGATGACATCTGTCTCAATTTTTGTCTGAAAGCTTCACCCCCATTCTTGACAGTCATTTTTGCTGGGTGTACAATTAATTTTTTTTTTTACCAGCACCTGAAGATATCATTCCACTGTCCTTTGGCTTTTACCTATTGGTTTGATTGTTTTTTATTTGTCTTTTTTTTTCTTTCTTATTTTAAAGGTTCTTTCTTTGCCTTTGAGGTTTTGCAGATATGTCTAGGAGTGGATTTTAATTATTCTGCTTGGAATTTGTTGAATCTGCAGATTAATGTCTTTCATTAATGTTTTGAAAAAGTCCCAGCAATCAGTTCTTCAGATAATGCTCCTCCCCTCACTATTCCCTCTCCTCTAGAAACTCTGGTTAGAAGTTACACCTTTTCAGGGGTGCCTGGGTGGCTCAGTGGGTTAAAGCTTCTGCCTTCCTCCCAGGTTGTGATCCTAGGGTCCTGGGATCGAGCCCCACATCATGCTCTCTGCTCAGCAGGGAGCCTGCTTCCCTCTCTCTCTCTGTCTGCCTCTCTGCCTACTTGTGATTTCTGTCTGTCAAATAAATAAAATCTTAAAAAAAAAAAAAGTTACACCTCTTCACATTAGCCTCCCTGTCTCTTAACCTCTCCTTCATATATTATCTGTCTATCTATCTGTCTATCATATATGTTTAGCCTCTGTATATTATATATGTAATCTCTCTCTCTCTCTCTCTCTCTATATATATATATATATATCATCTATGCTGCATTTGGGATTTGCCTTAAAGTTGACAAAAACTCCACAGGTGTATTTAGTAATGTTACACTCATTGATTTTTTTTCAATTTATACTGTTTATTTATAGATGGTATATTTGATTCTTTTTCCGATCTGTTTGCTCATATTAATAGCTCTCCTTTCTTTTATTTTAGGTTTTTTATTTATAAATATGTCAAATATATTTTATATTTTGTGTCTGTTAATTCTGATATCTGAAATGTGTGCAAGTGTGATAAAGCCGATACTCTCTCTGCTGGTGTTTACTCATGGTGTCATGTTTCCCTGTGTGTTTTGTTTTATTTTTGAGTAAAACTGCATATCCCTTGAAACTTTATCCATAAGAATTATTTGAGACCAGGGTTGAAGATGAGTTTCTTCAGAAAGGATTTGTTTCTGATGAGCTCCTGGAAACACAATTAAGCAAGGGCCCCTCTAAGATGCATTCTTAGCTGAGATTTTGTGGACAACCCAAGTAATAAAAATTTGAGCTTCATATCCCAATTAGGACCTGATTTGTTGCAATTCTCAGAAAATTTTGTCCTCTCCACTTTGAAGCCAAGGCCCGAGGGAGTCAATTTTCTTTACTGTCCCTGCTGGTGACGGCTGTGCTCTTATTCCTACTTCACCCTTTGAGGATCTTTGGGTTCCTAGCTTTATGCAGGGGGTGGTGTTTCTTTGGCTAGGGCCCCCAACTTTGGATGGACCATAGCCCTTGTCTCTTGTTTACTATAAGCTGCAAGGCCATGAATGCTAAAGCTCAGGACATGAATGCTAAATCTCAGGCCATGAATGCTAAAGCTCAAGGTCACCTGGGTTTGCCAAATACCCTTAAATGAACATGAGCTTCAGTATTCTTTTAGGTTTCCACCTTTGCCTATTTTTGGCCTCTGAGGATTTCTTACTTTCTTCCTAACTTAGTTATCACCATACTTTAGCATACTGTAAGGGTTTGTAAGAATCTCTGTCTAGCCTGCTCTAGTAAGAAACAGTAATTCTGAACCAAGCTAGAAATAATGCTACAGTTAGTCCTCACAGTAATGTTGGGACTAGTAACACATTTTTTTTTCCAGCCCAAGAGGCTTAAGGAATTTACATAGACAACAAGCAGCAAAGTAGGGCTGGGACCTAAATCTATAATTACTGACTACAGTTTATCCTTTGTTCTTCCCACCCCCAAAACAGTTCCCTGTTTGTTTTATTTTCTCTTCTTTTAATGCAAATGCTAGAACTCTGCAGGATTTGGGGGGTATTCCTTAAGCCCAGAAATGCATGGAGAATTCTAGAGAAGTCTTACTTTAATTCTCCTCTCACTTGTTCAAACACAGTCCAGTTTCCTTGGGCAATTCTTACTGGGTCTCCAAACTGTTAGAGTGAGGTAGCATGGTTGCAGCCTGTGTGTCCCTGAAGACTTGTGGGGAGTCAGGGAGTGCAATCTCTTTGCAGAGTATTTCCTACTCAATCATATTTATAGAATGTATGTCTTCCCTTTTTCTGACAAGGCCCCTCCTCTCCTCTTTCCCTCCTTTCCTCTTTGTCTCTTCTATCCAGTCCTCCTTGTCTCTGACCAGGAAACTCAGGATAAGCTCCAGGAACTGAGTACTTGTGTCAAACTGACTTTAACACTGGAAACATCATAAGTACACATTCTGCACTTCTTCCAGACTTGGAAAGAACTGAGGCCAATTAAAAGTGAACTTTTAAGAGAAATGAACATCTTGCATGCCAGGTTTCAGCTGAATGTCACTGCAATTGCCTAAATTATAACTATCAGAAAAAATGCATTCTAATTATGGAACTGCCATTAGAAGGAGTTCCTTCTGCCTGGAACCAGCTTAAAGAATGACTACCACCCACCCTCTACTTCTACCCTGTTGCTCAAGAAAATTTCTATAGTTTAGAGGGAAAAAGGCAGTGCGCTATAGTAAAAATAGAATTTATACCATATTGAATCTAAGTTTGGCTCCTCATTCCACCCCCCCCAATTCAAATGTTGAACCCTTTAAACCACAATGCCACTGTGTCTGGAGACAGAATGGTAATTCAGATTGAATGAGGTCATGTGGGGCTGCTAATCCAAGAGGAATATGGCTTTATGGGAAGAGGACATGTGAGGATACCGCAAGGAGGCCATCGGTAAGGAAGGAAGAGAGCCGTCATCAGGAACTGACCCTGGTGGGTCTCCCAGTCTCCAGACTGGGAGAATAAATTCCTATTGGTTAAGCCAGTTAGCCTATGGAATTCTGTTATGGAAGCCCAAGCTCTTGCCTTTTTTCCCCCAACAATTAGAAAATTCTGTCCATCTCAGTGTCTAAATAGTTCTCTTGTTTTTATTTTTATAAAGGTAAAATGTGACCATAGTTTAAAGAGTCAGATATTTCTACATGTCCTTTACAAAAACACTGCACTCCTCACTCCAGTTTTCTCCAACTCATCCAGTCCCCTCTCCTTTGGTGATTATGTTAGTATTTACTTCATATAGCTCCGAACTGTATGTTCACACTGCTACTGCCCATAGTTCAATGTTTGTCTCATCCGTTGACTCCTCTGTGATAGCAGAGTTTAGTTTTTCCACCCTTACCTCTTGTGTACGCTCACCACACACTCCTGCAGCTCCCCCACCTCCCTTTATATTCATATGATCACTGCAGTTTGATCAAGATTCTGCATCTACATAATTATGACTATGGACATTTTATTTGCAGCTGTTATTACTTGTCCTTTCTTGTACAACTTTTTGTTCTCCATGGAATTTATAATTACCTTCCATTACAATTTTCCATAGTTTTCTTTGTAGTCATGAGTAATTCAACCCCTAAGCCCTCTCCCAGATGTCTACATCTCCTCTCAGTATATTCAACACAGAGCTTATCAACATCTTGAAGGAGTTGTTTGGAAAGCTTCTGATCAACTCTGAGCTGGGCTGCTGACAGCTATGCCTGCTGCAGAGACCATACCCCATCATTCTTCACTAGGAGCCTGGGAGCCCCTTAGTTCCTCACTGTGTCAGGTCCCCTGTTTCCTGACTCCATTTTCTTCTTTCTTCATCTACTTCCTCATTTTGGTATAGCATATCCTCCATAATTTCTGAGAAAGGACTCATAAGAGGTATTTTTCATTTATTTTAATTAATTATTAATTAATTAATGATCATGGTTGGAGGGAGAGAAAGAGAATGTGAGTGGAGGGGAGGGGTAGAAGGAGATGAAGAGAATCTCCAGCAGACTCCCTGCTGAGTGCAGAGCCTGACACAGGCCTCAGTCTCATGACCCTGAAATCATGACCTGAGCCCAAACCAAGAGTCAGACGCTTACCCAACTGAACCACCCAGGTGCCCCAGTATTTTTCTTTTTTAACTTGGTAAATCTCTAAATGTTTGTATTCTTCTTTCACATTTATTTGATATTTTAAATAGGTATAAAATTCTGAGTTGAAAATTATTTTCCCTTAGTATTTTGATGGCATTACTTCATTTCTTCTAGATTTCATAGATGCTTTTTGGAAGTCTTGTGTCCATCATATTTTGATCCATTTTCTGTAATCTTTTCTCTCCTCTTTCTGCAAGCTTTTAGGGTACTTTGTTTGGCCCCAGGGTTCTGAAATTTTCCTTCTTGCCTTAAAGTGACTATTTGCATCCCTTATGCTAGATTCTCAATGGGTGCTTTCATTATGGAAACGCAAGTCCTTCCGCTCTAGGATATTGGGAAAAAATTATTTAAATGTTTCCCTCCCCACTTTTTTCTCTTCTTTAGATCTAGAGTTCCTATTTTCAGATACCAGGTCTTCTGAGATGATCTGCTAATTTTTTAACCTCCTCTCTCTCCTTTTTCTTTTTCCCCTCTCATTTTTCATCTCCTTGTCTTTTTGCTGTGCTTCTGCATAGTTTACTCAATCTTTTATTTCTGTTCACAGGTTTCTGTTAATTTCCAAGAACTCTTATGTGTTGTTTGTTTTCTGAATATTGCTTTATAATAGTATCCTGTTCTAATTTAGTGCATTCAAAAGCTTCACATACCTCTGCATGGTTATTATCAATAGGCATCTGGCTATTTTATTTTTCCTATATAGTCTCTGTCCCTCACATTACTTTTTTTCCATTTGTTTTAGTCTGTATCCATGGTGGGGACATTCCTCACATGTTTGGGGATTCATGTCTGGGTCTGACTTTTGTCTGTTTGTGCCTGGAATGCACTAACCCTGGGCCTCAGTACAGGATTATTTTCCTGGACTCTTTAGTTGGATCTGTTTATAGCATAGGTTTGAGGCTTCCTTTTGGACTGGTCAGATTTTCTAGAGAGGAGTCTTCCAGCTTCCTGCCTGGAGGGTATGAACCTAGCTTAAGAACAATCACTAGAGTCCATTTGGAGAAAAGGTCGGAAATCTCAACATCCAGTATGTAGATAAGCACTTTTCTAATTTGTCTGCTTTTAGTATGGTGCCCCTAGTATCAACTGGATTTTGTGTCCCATAACCCAGAGATCCTAGACTTGTGCTGTCCCACACAGTAGCCTCTAGCCACATGGGGCTATCAGTATGTGGAATGTGGCTAGTGTGACTGAGAAACTAAATTTTGAATTTTAATTTACTCTTAAAATTACAAACCCTATTTGGTATTGGCAAGCTTTCACATATTTTGGAACGACTTAAGTATGTGGAAATGCTTTTTAAGTTGTAGATTTTATGAAATCTAAATATAGGTCAAGTATTTTCAATGAAAATTTAGTTCAAATTAATGTATGCTGGAATGTTGGGGAAGATGGCAGAGTAGGAGGACTAAGTTCACTTTGTCCCATAGATTCAACTAGATAACACTCACATCAGTATAATAAACCCAGAAAATGACCTAAAGATTGGCAGAACAAACTCCACAACTAAAGGTAGAGAAAAAGTAACATCAAAGAGGTTAGGAAGGGTGGCGATGTGGTGGGGGACTAAACAGACCAGTGCCATCTTTGAGAAAGAGCTGTGGGTATGGAGAGGGGAGAGAAAGAGACCCTTACACCAGTGAGCCTGAATAGAGAAGATGAATCCCCATAGCATCTGGCTTTGAAAACCAGAGGGGCTGAATTTTATCCAGCAGGAATTAAAGCCTAGAACTTTAAAAATCAGCAGGTTTGGCTTTGGGAGAGCCTAGATGGTGAGAGAAACCTATGTCCCCACCCTTAAAGACAAAGCATGACAAAAAGCCCACTGAGATACAGTGTAGAAGCAGCAGTTTGAAAAACTGGGGCATCTCAGAGTGTGCCCTAGAGGGGTAGAATTCATAGGGAGACTCCTCTAGGAACAAAGAAGCTGGCACGTGCCACTTCCCTCCCCCATAGCCAGCATAAACACCTGTAGGAACCTGTGTTGCACTGACACTCATTACCTAACTTGCTTACATCAAGATCTGGAATGGTGGATCCACTCTTCCCAGTCATGCTTGCCTCAGTCCCAGTGCTGCAGGTCCCCTTCCCAAGAAGATCACCCACAAACCTTGCCAACATCACATCTCCCCATCTACATGCTCTATAGGGTTTCATTCTGAAGGCACTGGTGGGTCATCTTCCATAGAAGACTGGCACACATCTTGTTAAAATTGGCCCATGAACACAACAGGGATCAAACACTACCCACCACAGGCAAAGAAAGCCTCTGAAGACCACTGGACTGAAGGAAAAAATGGCCAATACACAACAGCAGAGCACACGCAACACGAATAGAAGATACCCTTGAAGTACCAGGTTCTGGTAAACAGGGGACATGCACTGCAGGGTGCTACAGGACCTCTTCTTTACAAGGCCATTACTTTCAAGAGCAGGAAATGTAGCTGACCTTCCTAACACACAGAAACACAGAGAGACAAAATGAGGAGACAGAGAAATAGATCCCAAATGAAAGAACAGGACAAAACCACAGTAAGAGACCTAAGTAAAATGGATAAAAGCAATATGCCTGATAGATAATTTAAAGTAATGACAATAAAGATACTCAGTGGATTTGAGAAAAGAGTGAAGAACATCAGGGAGACCCTTAACAAAGAGATTTTAAAAAAATCAGAGCTGAACACAATAAGTGAAATTAATCATACACTAGATGGAATAAATAGCAGGTTAAGGAAGCAGAAGAATGAATTAGCAAAAGCTTGGGGGACAGAGTAACAGGAAGTAATCAAGCTGAGCAGGTTAGAGAAAAAGAAATTATGCAAAATGAGAATAGAATTAGGAAACTCAGTGACTCCATCAAGTATAATAACATTTGTATTATGGGAATCACAGATGAAAAGAGAAAATGGAGCAGAAAATTTATTTGAAGAAATAGTAATTGAAATCTTCCTGAATCTGGGGAGGAATCTCCTCCAGATTCAGGAGGCACAGAGATGCCCCAATAAAATCAACCCAAGGAGGTCAACACCAAGACACACAGTAATTAAAATGGTAAAAAGTAGTGAAAAAGAGAATTTTAAAAGCAGAAGGAGAAAAGATCATTACACACAGGGAGAAACCCACATAAGGCAATCAGCAGATTTCTCAGCAGAAACTCTGCAGGCCAGAAGACAGTAGCATGAATATATTCGAAATGCTGAAAAGGGAAAACTTGCAGCTAAGAATACAGCCAGGCTATCATTTGGAATAGAAGGAGAAATAAAGAGTTTCCCAGACAAACAAAAGCTAAAGGAGTTCATGACCACTAAACCAAAAAAATGTTAAAGGGGACATTTTGAGTGGAATGAAAGTACTATAAGTAAAAGGAAGAAAAGTAGGAAGGACATAGGCACTAATAATAAGTATATCTGTAAAAATCAATCATGGCACTCAGAAAATAAAAGGATGTAAAGTATGACACTACATACCTAAAATGTGGGATTGCAGGAGAAGAGTAAAGAATGGATTCAAACTTAAGCAACCATCAACTTAATATAGACTGCTATATGCAGAAGATGTTATATACAAACATAATGGTAACCACAAGTCAAAAAACAATAATAAGTATGCAAAAAAAAGAGAAAGGAAACCAAGTAAATCCCTAAGGAAAGCTAACAAGCTATAAGAGAAGAGAACAGAGAAGAACTACAAAACCACCACCAAACAAGTAACAAAATGTCAATAAATAAATACTTATCAATAATTACTTTGAATGTAAATGGACTAAAAACTCTAATCAAAAGACATAGGGTGTTAGAATGGATTAAAAAAAAAAGACCCATTGATATGTTGTCTATGAAAGACTCATTTCAAACCTAAAAACACCTGCAGATTGAAAGTGAGGCGGTAGAGAAACATCATGCAAACTTTCAAAAGAAAGCCAAGGTAACAATACTTCTATCAGAAAAAAAGGACTTTAAAACAAAGATTGTAACAAGAGACAAAGAAAGACACTATATAATAATAAAGGGAACAATAAAAAAAGAAGATAAAGCAATAAAAACAATAAAAGAAGAAAAACAATAAAAAAAGAAGATAAAAAAAGAAGAGGACATGATAAAAAAAGAAGATAAATACAAAAAATGTATTTTGGGAGCACCCAAATACATAAAATAGTTAATAAGAAACATAAAGTAACTAAGCGATAGTAAGACAATAATATTGTGGATTTAAAACCCCAATTACATCAATGGACTGATAATCCAAAGAGAAAATAAACAAGGAAATAGTGGCTGTGAATGACACACTGGGCCAGCTCTATTTAACACATATATTCATAAAATTCCATCCTAAAACAGCAGAATACCCTTTCTTTTCAAGTACACATAGAACATTCTCCAGAATGGATCACATATTAGGGCATAAAACAAAGCCTCAACAAATTCAAAAATACTGAAGTCATACCAAGCATCTTTACTGATCACAACTCTATGAAACTAGAAATAAACCACCAGCACAACAAAAAGTCTAGAAAAAACACAAATACTTGGAGTTAAGTAATATGGTACTAAACAATGAATGGATCAACCAAAAATCAAAAAAGAAATTAAAAAATTACATGCAGACAAATGGAAATGAAAACACAACAGTCCAAAAGCTTTGGGATGCAGCAAAAGTGGTTCTAAGAGGGAAATTACAGCAATAAAGGCCTACCTCAAGAAACAAGAAAAATTTCAAATAAACAACCTAACCTTATACCTAAAGGAGCTAGGAAAAAACCCAGCAAAACCCAAACCCAGCAAAAGTCAGGAAATAATAAAGATTAGAGCAGAAATAAATGGTACAGAAACTAAAAAAATAATTGAAAAGATCAATGAAACCAGGACCTGGTTCTTTGAGAAGATCTACAAAATTGATAAACTTCAAGCCATACTCATCAAATGAGAGAGAGTAAGGACACAAATCAACAAAATCACACCAATACCACAGAAATACAAAGGATTGTAAGAGAATTTAATGGAAAATTATATGCCAACAAATTGGACAACCTGGAAGAAATGGATGAATTCCTAGAAACATATAATCTATCAAAACAGAAGCAGGAAGAAATAGAAATTTTGAGCAGAATGATTAGCACAATGAAATTAAATTAGTAAGTAAAACTTGCCCAACAAATAAAAGTCCAGAACCAGATGGCTTTAAGTAAATTCTACCAAATATTTATTTTAATTTTTTAAAAAGATTTTATTTATTTACTTATTTGAGAGAGTGAGAGAGAGCATGAGAGGGAAGAAGGTCAGAGGGAGAGGCAGACTCCCCACAGAGCTGGGACCCTGATGTGGGACTCAATCCCAGGACTCCAGGATTATGACCTGAGCTGAAGGTAAGTCGCTTAACCAACTGAGCCACCTGGTGCCCTCTACCAAACATTTAAAGAAGAGTTAATATCAGGGTGCCTGGGTGGCTCAGTTGGTTAGGCATCTGTCTCTTATTTTGGCTCAGGTTATAATCTCAGGGTCCTGGGATCAAGACCCATGTGGGGCTCCATGCTCAGCAGGGAGTCTGCTTGATATTTTCTCTCTCCCTCTTCCCCTGCCCCTCCCCAGCACAAGTTCTCTCTCTCTGTCTCTTTCTAAAGTAAATCAACAAATATTTTTTAAAAATAGAGTTAATACATATTCTTCTCACACTATTCCAAACAACAGAAAAGGAAGGAGAACTTCCAAATTTATTTCCAAATTTATTACTACTGATACCAAAGCCAGTAACAGGCTGGTTTTTGAGACACCTCAAAAAAAAGAGAGAGAGAGAGAGAGAGAGAAATGCAGACCAATATCTCTGATAAATATAGATGCAAAAATCTTCAACAAAATGTTAGCGAACCAAATCCAACAACATATTTTTAAAAATCATTCACCATGATCCAGTGGGATATATTCCCAGGAGGCAAATATAGTTTACTATCCACAGATCAGTCAGATTTGTGACATCACATCAATAAGAGAAGGGATAGGGGCGCCTGGGTGGCTCAGTGGGTTAAGGCCTCTGCCTTCAACTCAGGTCATGGTCTCAGGGTCCTGGGATCGAGCCCCTCATTGCTCGATCAGCGGGGGGCCTGCTTCCCCACCCCGCCGCCCCCACCTGCTTCTCTACCTGCTTGTGATCTCTGTCAAACAAATAAATAAAAATCTCTAAATAAAAAAAAAATAAGAGAAGGGATAAAAAACATATGATCATTTCAGTAGAAGCAGAACAAGTTATTTGACTAAGTAAAACATCCATTGATAATAAAAACCCTCAACAAAGTAGGTTTAGAGGGAACATACCTAAATGTAATAAAAGCCTTGTATGAAAAACCCATAGGAAACATCATACTCCATGGGGGAAAAACTGAGAATTTTCCTCCTAAAATCAGAAACAAGACAAGGATGTCCATTATCACCACTTTTTTTTTCTTAAGATTTTATTTATCTACTTGAGAGAGAAAGAGAGAGAGTGAGTGAGCATGAACCAGGGGGAGGTGTAGAGAGAGAGGGAGCAGCCCACGACCCCAAGACTCTGAGCTCAAGGCAGATGCTTAGCTGATTGAGCCATTCAGGAACCCCCACTTTTACCATTTTTATTTAATGTAGTACAGAAGCCCTAGCCGCAGCAATCAGACAACAAAAATAAATACAAGGCATCCAAATCAGTAACAAAGAAGTAAAATTTTCACTATTTGCAGATGACATGATACTATACATAGAAAACCCTAAAGTCCGCCAAAAAACTACTAAAATTGATAAAGGAATTTAGTAAGGTCACAGGATACAAAATCCATTGCATTTCTATACACTAATAATGAAGCAGCAGAAAGGGAAATTAAAGAAATTGTCCCATTTACAATTGCAACAAAAATAATACAATACCTAGGAATAAACTTAAACAATGAGATGAAAGACCTGTACTCTGAAAACTATAAGACAATGATGAAAGAAATTGAAGACAACACAAAGAAATGAAAGGACATTCTATGCTCATGTATAAAGAACAAATATTATTAAAATGTCTTTACTACTTAAAGCAATTTATACATTTAATGCAATCCCTATGAAAATAGCAATAGCATTTTTCACAGAGCTAAAACAAACAATCTGAAAATTTGCATGGAACCACAAAAGACCTGAATAGCCAAAGCAATCTTGAAAAAGAAAAAAAATGAAACTGGACTTATCACAATTTCAAAATAAGTTATACTACAAAGCTGGAGTAATCAAAACAGTATGGTACTGGCACAAAAACAGACACACAGATCAATGCAACAGAATGGAAAATCCAGAAATTATATGGTCAATTAATCTTTAACGAAGGAGGCAAGAATATGCAATGGGAAAAAGTCTCTTCAACAAATGGTGCCGGAAACCTCTGCCTTCGGCTCAGGTCATGATCTCAGGGTCCTGGGATCGAGCCCTGCATTGGGCTCTCTGCTCAGTGGGGAGCCTCTCTCTCTCTTTGCCTGCCTCTCCACCTACTTGAGGTCCCTGTCTGTCAAATAAATAAATAATATCTTAAAAAAAAAAGCAAATGGTGCTGGAAAAACTGGACAGTGACATCCAAAAGAATAAAAGTAGACCACTTTCATACATCATATACAAAAATAAACTCAAGATGGATTAAGGACCTAAATTTGAGACCTGGAACCATAAAAATCCTAGAAGAGAGTATAGGCAGTAATGTCTCTAACATTGGCCGTAACTCAATATTTTCCTAGATATGTCTCCTGAGGCAATGAAAACAAAAGCAAAAACCAACCATTGGGACTATATCAAAATAAAAAGCTTCTGCACAGCAAAGGGAACAACCAACAAAACTTAAAGTTTGGAATGGAAGAGAATATCTGCAAATGATATATCCAATAAAGGGTTATATTAAAAAATATAAAGAACTTATAAAACTCAACAGCCAATAAACAAATAATCCAATTAGAAAACGGACAGAAGACTTGCACAGACACTTCTCCAAGCAAGATGTCCAGATGGCCAACAGACACATGAAAAGATGTTCAACATCACTCAGCATCAGGGAAATGCAAATCAAACCGCAATGAGCTATCACCTCACACCAGTCCAAATGGCTAAAATTAACTCAAGAAACAAGTGTTGGTGAAGAAAAAGGAATCCTTGAGCAGTTGGAAATGCAATCTGGTGCAGCCACTGTGGAAAACAGTATTGCGGTTCCTCAAATAATTAAAAATAGAACTACCCTGTGACCCAGTAATTGCACTAGTGAATATTCACCCTAAGAATATGAAAACATGAATTCAAAGGGATATATGCACCCCTATGTTTATTGCAGCATTATTTGTAATAGCCAAATTATGGAAGCAGCTTAGGTATTGGATAAAAATATGGTGTACACACACACACACACACACACTGAAATATAATTGAGCCATAAAAAAGAATGAAATGTTGCCATCTGCATCAACGTGGATGGATCTAGAGAGCATAACGCTAAGAGAAAGAAGCCAGTCAGAGAAAGACAAATACCATGATTTCATTCATATGTGGAATTTAAGAAACCAAATAAAAGGGGGGGAAAAAGAGAGACAAACCAAAAGACAGACACTTAAGCATAGAGAAAAGATTGATAGTTACCAGAGGGGAGCTGGGGGGGGGGGCGATGGGTGAAATCGGTGATGGGGATTAAGACTGATGAGGGGTTTGAAGTGGCGGGGGGGGGGGGGAGGTTGGGGTACCAGGTGGCGGGTATTATAGAGGGCACAGCTTGCATGGAGCACTGGGTGTGGTGAAAAAATAATGAATACTGTTTTTCTGAAAATAAATAAATTGGGAAAAAAAAAAAAAAAAGACTGATGAGGGCGGAGCCCAGCGCAGGGCTGGATCGCAAGACCCTGAGATCACGACCTGAGCTGAAGTCAATAGTCTGAAGCTTAACCGACTGACCCACTCAGGCACCCCTCTTTTTCTTAACATGAGGATACTAGAAGATGTAAAATAATATATGTGGCTCACGCTGTGTTTTTTACGCACAGTGCTGTCCTAGGGGCTAGAGACGATGTTCAGCTGGGGAGGGGCAGTCACTCAGCTTGCGGCTGAATCTCACGGCTCTGCAAGTAGACAGTCAGTCTTCCCAGTTGAGCCCCTTGCAGAGGCTCCAGGGCTACTCCTGCCTCTGCCTCTGGGGCTCCTGCGGTGCAGATCAGGTGTTTTTTGGTTTTGCTCATTGCTTGGGTAGAATCCAGTTTTACTGGATTTGCCTGTCAATTACCCGCTAGTTGTCTGCTTTCAGATTTCCAAAAGTTTATTGCTATTGACACTTCGTCTCTTCTCTTTGTCTTAGGGATTTATACTTAAAAAATAGTTTACTGTTTTCATGGGGTTCCAGAAGGGAACAGAAATAAAAATGCGTGTATCTAATCCAGCAGCTTAAACTGGAAATCCTAAGTATTTTTTTGTTCCTTTTCTAGGTTGATCCTACTGTGTGTCATCATTTCTTAGGAAGAAGATCCATGAAATATCTATTAGCTGACCCTACTACCCCTCCCAATGCAAAGCTCTTTTTCAGCTTCCAACACACAAACACACAAACAAAAACACTCAAACTCCTTAGCATGACAAAGAAAATCCCCTGGAGCTGACCTTTTTGTCCCTCTCCACTGTACTGATGGATATTCCCCTTCCAAATCTCACTGTCCATCATTCCCCTGATAGAGTTCCTCACATACAACATACCCTTCAAGTCTTCTGCTTCGCCCATTCCATTCCCTCTTCTACCCACCTCCTCCACTTGGCCACTACTCCATGCTCAAAAACACAGCTCACCAGATCTTCCACAAACCTTGCCTTTGGTGGTCATGGGTGAGGGGCTGGGGGTCAGATTGGCTGTCCTGCCTATGATAACAACAGTGATAATGGCCAGCACATACAGCATGAAGCACACTCTCTTCTGGACCCTTTACACCCCTGAGCTTATTAGTATTGTGCTCATTCTCTGTAGGAGGAAAAGGAGGCACAAAGAGATCCAGTGACTTTCCCAGCTGAGTCAGAGCTGGAAACTGAACTCTAGAGTTGCTGCGTGTGTCACAGGTGCCCTGGGCTTTCATCATGCTGTAGCAGCGGGCATAAGGGTCTGTCACTTCCACTAGACCAGGAACTGCCTGAGGCCAGAGACCAGGTCTCGTTCTGTGGCCAGTCTTGAATGTCTGGCACAGGGCCTGGCACAGGCATATAGTAGGTGCTTAAAATATATCTGTTGAACAGACCTTCCATCCTCTTGTCATCTTTTTTTTTTTTTTTTAATTTGAGAGAGAGAGAGAGTGAGCACAACCACGGGAGTGGGAGGCAGAGGGAGAAGAAGAAGCAGGAACCCAATACGGGACTCGATCCCACCCCCCAGCTCCCCTCTGGTAACTCGATCATGATGGGAGCCAAAGGCAGAGGGAGAGGAAGAAGCAGGAACCCAATACGGGACTCGATTCCAGGACCCTGGGATCATGATGGGAGCCAAAGGCAGACACTTAATCAACTGAACCACATGGGTGCCCCCTCTTGTCATCTTTATGGCCTCTCCCCATTTCCCTTGCATGCAGGTCAGAGTCCTCAGTCAAGGTTTTCTGGTTTTTTCCTTTTTATGCTGGCAATTCAGAAAACCATGATTATGGGTCCCTGTCTGTATTGGAAGAAAAGGGCCCATCAGAGGACATCTTCAGTGGCTTCCTGGGCATGTCTTAAACATATCTTGTGTGCTGTTAGGATGGTCATCATCATATTATTATTATTTATTTTTAAAAAATAAATCCACTGGTTTAAGTCAGAGGTTTAAATGATGTGGAAAATTCTAATGATACTCCTTCAATGAAAATATTTTTTTCCTTACACTTAGCATAATCGTCCTTTGAATTACACCGGGAAATCTTTAAAATCATAGCCTTATTTTTTCTCACTGCAATTCTCTTTTTGGATGCCATGCCAAGGAACCACGAGAAGGAAGGGAGCTTTTTGCATACATTATGAAGATGGTTCTACAAGAGGCAGCCTGGGATGCAGAAACTCCCCAAATCTGTGGGCTGGGGAGTAGGGGAGGTCCTGGAAGAGTCTGCTAGTCAGGGCACGAGACCCAGCCAGGTGAAAGCTGTCTGGCTTGGTAGGCTGGATCTAAGGAGGACAGACATTGGCACCAGGAGGCCACCTGAGTGGGCAGGTTCATCTGGGCATGGTCTTGGCCCTGAATAATGGTGGAGGAATTAGATTAGGGTGGTTCCAGAGTTTTCTTATTGGAATCTTCAGGGGGTGACAATTTGGCTGAAACAGGATTTACACTGCTTTTGCATACCAATATATGCAGAACTAAGAAGAGTTTCCTGGTCCACTGGAAGGAAGGGGTTAATGGAGTTAAACCCCACTATGCAGTTTAATGGCACTAATGGAGTGAAACTCTGACCCCCCCCTTCTAAATAGCACCCTCTCTTACCAGGTTGGTTCTTGACTTAACCCTTTGAATAAATTATGGAGGAGATAAAACCTCCCACTGCTCCTTCTGTGACGGCCTCTTTGGCAGTACACGAGACAGGTGGCGTTCCTGGAGGGCAGCAAGGTGGAGTGGTGCTTGCAACCATGGGCTTTAGAGTCAGACACTCTGAGAGCCAGTCCTGACCCTGCCACATATTAGCCATGACGTATTAGTGTGACCCTGGGGATTCTACTCTTGGCTTCTTGGTTTTCTCATCCATGAACTGTGGCCAAGACCAATCTCTTAGGGTTCTTTGGAGGATTGAATGAGATCTCAAGCATGTAAAACATTTAGCAGGGTGCCCAGCCTATGGTAAATATAGATATGCCATGATTAGTATTATTAGTACCCAGATGAACATTCCAGGCTGAGACCCTCTGAGCAGACTCTGGCTGTTAAGGGTCCCCCATCCATACTTCCAGATGACATTGGCCTCCCCATTCATGTGGGGGGAGGGGCAGTGTGCTGGGATGTGTGGGAGCTGGGCAGGGATTGGGTAGAGCTCAGCCACCAGCCTCTCCCCAAGTCCCCAGGGAACCACTGTTTGTTATAAGATACATAGGAGGTATTAGTTTGAGAGTTCAAACCCTGAAAGTTAAGACATACTATGATTCCCCCTTTCTTACAGCATTCTGCCAGGCAATGAAGTCACATAGCATTGGTTCAGAAGTCACATGCTCCACTTCCTGGCTGTGTTTTGGGGCTGCCTATTAGACACACCACTCCTCGAGGTCCCGAAGGAGAGGACCATGCTGCTGCCTTCACTGGGTCAGCATGAGGATTAAATGAGATGATGTATGTGTGTCCACCTAGTACAGAGCAGTGACCAGGCACCCAGGAAGAGCAGAGGAAATGGTTGCCTGGATTCTTTGCTAAATTCTGAATGGGCCCCCTGCACGGATGTTAGAAGAAACAAGTACAGTTGGGGGATTGGTCTAGCAGATCTTTCTTTTTATTCTCCTGGCAGGAGTTCAGGCTGGTAGCCACGAAAGCATGCATGAAGGAGGACACAGGCCTTGATTCTAAGATGTTGTCATTTGTAACGTACGCCTCGTGTTTAGAAATAGCTGTGTGTGTGTGTGAGAGAGAGACAGAGAGAAAGAGAGAGAGAAATAATACATTCAATGTATCTATTAGAAGACATGTTCTGATTTCAGAACATTAAGATTCAGGAAATTGTGCATCTTAAATTAAGAAAATGCAATCCTCTCTTTATAGCTTACAGTGCCCGAGTGCTTGCTATGTGACGGGCACTGTTCTGAACTCCTTGCGTAAGTTACATCCTGGAATCTTCACAGTGTCCCTACTCCAGTGGCACTATTAGGGTCCTTGCTTGGCCAATAAGAAAAAGGAAGGCCACAAAGCTGAAGTGAATTTTTCGAGGCCATACAGCTAGCAAGCGCTAGAACCAGAGCCCACAACCACTGGCTCATACCAGTGTATTTGTTCTTAATCCTTCTGTGTGGTTGCCTCTCCAGTTTAGGACACC
Organism: Neogale vison; assembly: GCF_020171115.1. Taxonomy (NCBI): domain Eukaryota; kingdom Metazoa; phylum Chordata; class Mammalia; order Carnivora; family Mustelidae; genus Neogale; species Neogale vison. The sequence goes on from NC_058097.1 coordinate 159,133,220, forward strand.
AGGGTCCGTGCTATGTGGAGGCCCATAGCCATTATCCATTTTTTTGATGTTAGGGCACATATGGTTCCATTAATATATAATACAATATACTTTCTGGAAAGAACCTATTAACCATTCACACTTTAATGTGAATTCAAGTCACAGATCCCTATAATCTTACAGCGACAAAAAAACCTTTCATTTTATCTAGCTTCACTTCCTGCTGGAGACAGAATCCTCTGAACAGTGGTTTCTGGACTGTCCTTTAACACCTCCCACGGCAGGGAGCTCACATCTACTATTTCTCTAGACCCATGAAGCGCTATTGCTAAATTATGCTGAATGGCAATGCCTCTGTGGGTCCCCGTCACAATCCTTACTCTTCTTCCTGGAGCATTACAAAATAATGCTGCTTCCTCCTTCCCATGATACACATGAACTCTCATATTCCTTCTCTTTTCCAGGTGGAGTGTCCCATTTTCTTGACATATTCCCAACAGACTAGTTTTGGACCCTCTTACATCTTGGCCTTCTGAGAGTCTGTACATGCTCCAATTTAAAACTAAGGCACTGAGGGGTGCCTGGGTGGCTCAGTCGGTTAAGCGTCTGCCTTTGGCTTGGGTCATGATCCCAGGGTCCTGGGATGGAGTCTGGTGTCAGGCTCCCTGGTCAGTAGGGAGCTGGCCTCTCCCTCTCCCTCTGCTTGTGTCCTCTTTCTCTGTCAAATAAATGAATAAAAATCTTTAAAAAAAAGAAAACACTGAACATATGTCACCAGGCAGGGTCCCTCTGCTGGAGCATTTGGAACTCAAGCCTGACCTCTCACTGCCAAAATAGAGATCTTTGTTCCCTGGGAAGAAAATTTTAGACAGCGACTTTTAGCTAGGAGAGGCCTTATGAACCAAGTGCCATGTGTGCATAAACATCCCATGACACATTTTGTATGATTTTTTAATCTGATGGTGACAATCTACATGTCACTCTGGTCCTCTTTGTAAGTTTATCCAGGGTGGGTTTCGTGTCTAACCATTCCTGGGTTCCTCCTAAGTGCCTGCTGCATTTGTCTGCCTCCTTTACTGGCAATAAATGCAGTTGATTGATGGACTTACTGGGGTCGAAGATGTCATTTTCCACTCTGCTGCATTTCAGAGTCCAGCTGTGTCCAGCTGGAGCCAGCTCTCCAGCTCACCCATTTCCTCCAAGAACATGGACCCAGACCCTAGGGCTTGCTTATGCATCACAATAGTAGGGATTTCTCTTTGGAGCTTCACTTTCTTCTACCCCCAACTGTGGGGAAACCAGAAACTTACATGAAATTGCACATCCCAGTCTGCAAAAAACCCTGGAAGCCCCCCTTCCCGGCTTCCTGTCCCCTACCTTCCCCCTGTATTTATTTGTTTAAGCTCCTGGTAATGAATATCTCCCAGGAATAGGAATATTCCTGGGCCACCGTGTGGGGAGAAAGGGGCAATGTATCAAACAGATGTTTCCAATTGTATCTTCATCAAGCCTCTTGCCACTGCTGTACCTCCTGGCCCCTCCCTTTTCCCCCTCCTCCTCCCTGCTGCTGCCCATAAATCAAGCCCCTCTTCTTAAAATTGTAATCACCCAAATAAGGCGGTGATTTATAAGGAATTCTGAAATACCAAATAATCAGGCAAACACTTCAATTTAATGGCAGCAATAAGTCAAGTGCCTCCATGCTCATCTTGGGAGGAAGCCGCACATGGGTCCTGGTTGTTTCGAAATGACAAATGCTCTTTTGTGAGTTGTAACAAATCAATTATCCACATGTTGAAAACTGAGAAACTCCTTTTCAAGATATACTTTTATGGATACATTAAAAGAAAGATGTCTTCGGACAGAGGGTACCAGAACCCTTTAGTTATTTTTCTGGCAAAAGAAAATTGGGGAGATAATAGCTCCGAGGAGAAAGCTGTCTGAAGTGACATCAATCAGAGACGCAGGCACCCCGTGCCTTCCGAAGGTGCACACAGAATGCTCAGGGTCTGGTTTTCATCCAATCTGAGCAGATAACAAGGAATCTGCCTCCACCTGCCGTGGCATTTTCAATCGAACTTGCTGGCTCCCCAAAGAGCCTTGTGGGGGCATTCAATCCTCAGGCTCTCCTTGGGCACATTTGTCTGATTTGTATTTCTCATTTCAAGGAGAATTCTTCTTTTTCTGTTAAGAAAGAAGTCACGCCTCAGTTGCTGGCCCCGAGATTGGAGCTGCGTTATCTCGTTATGTATGGCCCCATCTGTGGGGGCCACCCAGAAAGGCTGTCGCCCTTTCCCGAGTTCTATTTTCCTTTCCTCCCACCTAGCATTCATTTGCCACACAATGAAATACACGAGCATCTGCTGTCACCTTGCCTGTCAAAGCAGGCAGGCTCAAAGCCATCCCAGGCCTTCTCCCAGCTGGCAGGGTTGTCAGTTTCAAAGGCCTTGCGAAGGTCATGCCATCACAGTTCTAAATGTCATGATTGTCCCCGCGCCTCGGGCTTCAGCCACATCTGGTACAGTCAGCGCTGTTGAGGGCAACACCCTTGCAAAGGGGATGTTAACACACTGAATCTTGTCATGGGAGTGCCCAGAGAGGGTGGCTGGTGGGGCCACTGTCCCACAAAGAACGGTTGAAGGACTCTGGGTGCTTTGAGTGGGGAAGACTCACGGTGTGCGGGTCCAAGTGGTACTGACCCTGGAAGCGAGCACTCTGTTCCACTGCTGAACATGTTTAGGCACAGGGACATTCTATGGTAGGTAGCAGGTAACCCAGTGGGGCCCTCAGGCTGCAGGACTCTGTCCGCCCAGGTAGTGCTGAAGTCTTTGCTGGCATGAGGAGAGCAGCACAAGCTGTTTTGTTTCCAGGCATTCTCCGCTCCTGGTCTGGTCTGCTCGCAGTCACTTTCTCCCTAACCTAGCCCCTCTGCTTGCCTTCTCTTAGCCAACTTCCTTTCCACCTTCTTCTCATCTTCCTTAAATCCTTGTCTTTCTTTTTTTTTTCTTTTTTTTTTTTTTAAGATTTTAGTTATTTATTTGGGAGAGAGAGAGAGAGACTGCATGCTCAGGAGTAGGGGGAGGGGCAGAGAGAGAAGCAGACTCCCTACTGAGTGGCGAGCTGGATGCAGGGCTCAACCCTTTGATCTCCCAGATCATGACCTGAGCCAACGTCACCCCAACTTTCTTTCCTTTGTATTATGACGCTACTCTTTTCCCAACTCTCAACCTGCCCAGTTTGGGTGCTTTGTAGAAAATTTGTTTTATGATCCATTCATGGTTCATTCAACCAGCAGTTATCCTGAATGCTTTCTTTTTTTTTTTTTAAAGATTTTATTTATTTATTTGACAGAGAGAGATCACAAGTAGGCAGAGAGGCAGGCAGAGAGAGAGAGAGGAGGAAGCAGGCTCCCTGCCGAGCAGAGAGCCCAATGCGGGACTTGATCCCAGGACCCTGAGATCATGACCTGAGCCGAAGGCAGCGGCTTAACCCACTGAGCCACCCAGGTGCCCTCCTGAATGCTTTCTATGTGTTAAATAAGTACACATACGGGCTGGGTAATTTTATGTCAATTTGACCAGGCCAAAGGTTGTCCGGATAGCTGGTAAAACTAACATTAATTCTGAGTATGTCTGTGAGGGTATTTCTAGAAGAGATTAGCATTTGAATCAATAGGCTGGGTAAAGAAGATTGCCCTCACCAATAAGGATGGCCATCATCCCATCTGTTGAGGGCTTGGAAGAATGAAAAGGCAGAGGAAAGGTGAATTTTCTCTTTGCTTGAGCTGGGACATTGATTAGCCCTGACATTGGACATCAGTGTTCCTGGTTCTCAGACTTTTGGACTTGGACGGGTATTTAAACAATTCCCCCCCACCTCCAATTCTTGGGGCTTTGGACTTGAACTGAATTATACCACCAGCTTTCCTGATTCTCTAGTATGCAGAAAGCAGAGCATGGGGCTTCTCAACCTCCACAATCCTGTGAACCAATTCCTATAACAAACTCCCTGTCTCCCTCCATGGATATATATATGTAAATGTATGTATAGACATCCTATTGGTTCTGTTTCTCTGGAGAACCCAGAATAATACAATATATAAAGAGTTAAACTTTGTGAAAGCAGAGGCCAAAGAGAGCCATGAAGAAGACCTGCCTTAGACAGGACAGGTGGGGAACACTTCTCCGAAAAAGGGTTGTTTGGACTGAGGAAATGAAAAGTCATCCAGAGACGAGCAGGGACAAGAATGATCCAGTAAGGGAACAGAATGTTCAAAGACAGAAAAAGTCTTGGAGTATTCCAGAAACTGAAGGAAGAAAAATTTTGTTCTTCTTTCCCCTGCCCCCTTATGGTTATTACTATTATTATATTACTAACTGTCACAGCATGAAAGCACACCAGGACCCTTCCCATCTTGGGGTCCTTAAGCTGCTATTCCCTCCCCCTGGGAAGCTCTTGCTCACAGGGTCACAAGGCTGGTTCCTCCGCATTGTTCTCACCTCTGCTTAATTGTTACCTCTCCCAAGAGAACTCTGACCACTCATGCACACTCATTTTCCCTTATACACGTGTGTGTGTGTGTGTGTGTGTGTGTGTGTGTGTAGTGGCACCTATCACTGAATGAAAGGCCATTATTTATGATTTCTTGATAGATGATTTTCTTCCATTAGAATGGAAACCTTACAAATACAAATCCTATACTAATAAGCTGTCATATTCTTAGTACCAGGCAAACAACAGGCACTTAATAAATGTTTTGTGAATTAATGGATGATGAACGATAGTCTGGAGAAACAGAACATTTGTAAAGAAATGTAGTTTCATTATAATCAAGCACGCACAGAACAAATCCTGAAAGGGAAGAGGGAGGACGTGTTAGGGACCCACGCCAGGACATTATTAAAGAGGTAGGAAGATGTGTAATGAGCATATTTATTATCTGAGCATAAAGGCTAGTGCTTAAGCTCCTTGCTCTTCACTCGGCTAACATTTCTGCTGTTTGCATTATGAATTTGCTTAGCAACTCCTGTCGCCTTTATGATAAATAAATACAGACAAATTTCCGTAACAGGCATGCTTAATAATTTCGTGCTGCCAAGGCCCCAGTGAGGGCAATGCTTGGTTACAACAAATGCTCTCCAGTGAAAGGTGTTAACCTACAAACCTGGGCACCCTTTCCGCGGCTGTGCCCTTCCGAGGGAGCCTGTGCGGTGGTTTAATGTTTGCACGGCCCTGCGGAGATGAAAAGGCAAGCGGACTGGCACTTAGGTTGTTCGCAGCTCTTTCTTGAGCCTTTAACCAGCAGTCACTCATGAATTTCCTTCCACTTTTTCTACCACGATATTCCAGTTGCTGTTTATAAAATGTAGCTCCCTTGTCAAATCCCAACACAGAACAGAACAGAACAGAACAACAACAACAGAAAGATCCAAGTACTTGGAGAACAAAACATGCTGGGAGGCAGAAGGGCGTGCTGGGTGGATGGAGGCTTAGATATGGGAATGAGGGTGAGCCAGGAAATGAGGAGGATGTGGGATTTATGGCTTTGGTAACCGGTGGAGGTCTGTATCAGCCAGAGTTCAATCAGAAAAGCTGAGCCATGGGCACCTGGGTGACTAAGTGGGTTAAGCCACTGCCTTCGGCTCAGATCATGATCTCGGGGTCCCGGGATGGAGTCCTGCATCGGGCTCTCTGCTCAGCAGGGAGCCTGCTTCCCGCTCTCTCTGCCTACTTGTGATCTCTGTCTCTGCCAAATAAATAAATAAACAAATAAATCTTAAAAAGAAAAAGAAAAGAAAAAAGAAAAGCTGAGCCACAAGGAGATTTCTCATTCTCTCTGTCTCAATTGATCTATCATCTCTGTACCTACAGACCTGCACAGATACAGACTGGCAATAGGGGTCTGACATGCAAGGTGGGAGCTAGATCAACAGTTTCTGTCTGGCAGTTACTTTGGTGTCTGTCGGGCAGACTCTCAGGGAAGGAAGACAGACGGGACCTGGGGACATAAGACAGAAAGGGAACCTGCAAGCATGAGTTAGAGCCTGTGGGACTGGCTAGGACCCCTATTGCTCTGTCACTGCCTCTCAGTTTTCACTGCAGGAGATGCTGCTTCCCTTCCTCACAGAGCTCACATGCACCTGGGATGGCAGAGGGAGCCGAGCTGGAGGAGCTGAGCTTGAGGAGCTGCCTGCCTGGCTTTGGCTCACACGGGCGAGGAGGGCAAGTGGATGGGCAGCACCAGCGCCTGCTGCCCGACAGCAGGCTTTCTGAGAGTAAAACAAAAAATTGTTCCTGCTTCACTGTCTTCTAAGTTCTCACATCACTTGTGGCCTATGCTAACCCAGAACTACGCAGGGAAGTACAGGGGACAGAATGTCAGCCTTGCTAAATGGACAGATCCCCTACAGGACTGACAAACCCTCCTGCGAAACAAGGGGCGTCATGGCCACGGGTGAGATGACTCAGGGATTGTGTCAAACCACAAAACACTATTCTAGGGAGAGGCACAGGGTAGGAGCCCACCGTGGAGAATGAGAAGGAGAAATCTAAAAGTTGTGTGTGGTGGGGGGGGGGGGGGGGGGAGTTTTGGGAGGCAGGGCTGAATTTCTGGGTATAATGTTTGGATAATGAGAATACAGGTCTATAAACCATAAAGAGGACAATGAGGACAACGATAACCAGGCACGATGGTGAATTTAACGACATATCTATGGCGCTGGCCAATCAGATCAGGTGGTAGATGGCAGGGAGCAGCTATTTCCCATTCGATGTGGGTGTGTTCCCACGTTTTGACAACTACCGTGCTGTCTTGGTACCTATTATCAGAATATCAGCTCTGCAGGTAGCTAGCATGAACTGAATGAATGCCTGTCACATGCCAGGTACTCAGGGAGGCACCATGAGTCCGTGCAACTGTGGTGTTGCCTCTGGGTGCACTGCCCCTCCCTGGCTGGCTCTGGGGGAGACCAGAATCTTAGATCCTGGCAGAACCAATAGTCGGGCCTATTGTCAGCAAACATCTGCTTGCAAGAGGATGTATTTTGGGGAGGTTTTATAAGCCCTTGCCATGCAGGGGAGAACATTTAAACACGCAGCAGCTGTTAATGAGTGCCATGCAGCTAATTAGGGTGGTCTGGAGAGGAGCAGCTGCCGGGCACAGCGGTGGCTTAGAATGACACAGCTTGTTGTAGGAGTCCTAGGGGCTCCTCTATGGGGCAAATTTGGAACTAGTAGAATCCACGGAGACTCGTGGAGCTTTCAGCTTGGAAGTTCTTGGCTTGGATGAGTTGATGTGATTGTCCACCCAGATCAAACACCAGATCTGATGTTTTGGTTGGTGGTTTATGGGTACAGCATTGGATAAAATGCTTGGAAGGACTACACTCAGAAGTAACCCAGAGGTTACTCACTTTGTCTTCATCTTCTCCCCGGCAGTATGAAGACTATTCTTCTCCATCCGACCTCTGCCTTCGGATCCTATCTTAAATGATCTGGGCATCTGTGTTAATACTACCACCAGATTGACTGTCCCAATCCCAAATTGTCTGCTGCCATTTGGCTTGGCATTAGTCATGGTCAAGGCGAACAGATTTGATTCACATGGGAGCCAAGCAGCCTCACTTTGCACTTGGGTCACAAATATGTCTACAATGGGTGTCGGTGGCAGCGTGTGCCTTTGATCTTCGAGGGGCTGGCAAAGAGGAGGGTAGCTCATGGGCCCTTTCACCTCAACCACTAGAGGGCAGCACAGAACACAGACTTGATTAAGAGTGGGTGGGTGGGCGCAGCTCGGATTTATGGAGCGAGCGGATCCTTTGACTGTACCTTCTCAGTCAAGCATGTTCCTTCCTTTGATACTGACACGTAAAGAAAAACATCAACAAATGGTGGCAAATTGGATTTAGAGCTGCAACATTCATGAAATTTATCAATCATTGCAAAGGCCTACATTTGCTCTATGGGTTCCTTACCAATAAGTAGCAGAATCTCCTGAGTCACTGGGTGTGAAATACCAGTTTCTGGACCTGGAAGTGACTAGGGAATTCCAGGCAGGGGTGATGACAGAAGCAAAGGTGTGGAAGCTGGAGTTTGGGGATAGCCATGGGTAGGGTTAACTGGGGACAGTAAAGTATAAGCAAAACTCCCATTTTTATTTTAACAGCTTTAAAAAAGAGAGAGAGAGAGAAGAAAAAAAATGATTGACAGCTACTGTTGCAAACTCCAGAAACTGTAAACTGGAGTTTCATGTTGTTGGTCAACAATGGGGTTTAGGCAAAGAAAAGTAGAAGGAAAAAATTTAATTCATTTTATGTTTAATTACACTTGGAGTGACTAATAACAATTACGAATTTCCAACCTCCTGTTATGTTTATGACTTTCCACGATTATCTAAGACAAGTTTCAGGGACACCTGGGTGGCTCAGTCAGCTAGGCAGCTATCTGCCTTGGGCTCAGGTCATGATCCCAGGGCCCTGGAATCAAGTCCTACATTTGGCTCCTTGCTCAGCAGGGAGTCTGTCTCTCTCTCTCCCTCTGCCTGCCACCTCCCCCTCCTCCACCATGCTTGTGCTCTCTGTCAAATAAATAAATACATTTTTTAAAAAAAATTAAAAAAAACAAGTTTCACAATTCTTGGTATTTATATATAAACATTAAAGGTTTGCAGTTCAGATGGGTAAAAACAGGCATGTCAAAACAATTTGACAGAAAGCGAGTCCTTATCTCTTTTTATGGATTGGCAACTGAGAAATTTGTCACTTAAGTGGGGTATAATCTATTTTAGTTTTCCTGGGGACCTTGTCTCAATCTGATTTGTAGCAAATAGATTCTTTAACTACCTGGGTTGTAAATAATCTTTATCCTCCAGCTTCTCTTATCAGTCAAGGAAAGCAATTTACAGCACAATGCCTGGATAAATAAAAGGACTTCTAGGTCCAAGTGATCTTCATCAGTTTCCCTTTAATTAGAGCTGATTCCTTTCTTAAAGGGTGATTCATTGCTCATCTCAAATTTTTCTTTCTTGAAGAGGGGACTTCCATGATTCTGTTTTTTGTAGGGATTAGGATACTTCCTCAAAGGCCGAATGTGAAATGGCCTTCCACAGTGTACGGGGTAAATAAAGCCAGAATCCTGCAAAGCCGCCCTCTGGTTTTGCCTCCTGCTGCCCTCCCAGCCAGTCCCGCGCCTCTGGCAGTCCAGCCCCACTGGACTTCAGGCACCACTTTCCTCCCCACCGCTGAAATGGAGGATGTGGTGTTTCCTCTGCCTGGAACATTCTTCTGGGCTACCTTCCTTCACCAATGATATTAGCCAACTTTTGTCTCAAATGAAATGTCCCTTCCTCAGGGAATTTGCTCTCATACACTCCAGTAGCCTATGATTATACTGCAGTGTTCTGCTCCTTTGCAATCATCTAATTATTGATTCTAATTTATTTAACACCTGTCTTCTCCACTAGACAGCAAGTTCCTTGGGGACTGGGGCCGTATCTATTCGCTCACCACTGTACCTTCCTCACAGTGTATCCACAGTGATGGGAGGCACTCAGTTAATAAGTGTTACCAAGAATACAGGTGGTGGAAGTATAGCTTTATTAAAATAGCTACGGTACTAAAGTAAAAGAATGAGTGCTTTCAAATATTAATACTATACACTTGAAAAACATTTACAAAGCAAGACTTGATTCAATAAACTCTAGACCCATTCTAGTCTCCTTTTCATGGATCTTTAACTGCTGTTCACCAAGAAAACATTTCTTTTTCTATTTCTTTCTTTCTTTTTTTTTTTAAAGATTTTATTTATTTGACAGAGAGCGATCACAAGTAGAGAGAGAGAAGAAGGAGCAGGCTCCCTGCCTAGCAGAGAGCCCGATGTGGGGCTCCATCCCAGGACCCTGAGATCATGACCTGAGCCGAAGGCAGAGGCTTAACCCACTGAGCCACCCAGGCAGCCCACCATGAAAACATTTCTTACTGACTTATCTTGGAATCATGATCGTAAAGCCAGAAGCATCCTCAGGACAATGAGTTCTCTGTGACTTCAGCTCAGTGATTTCCAGATAGTTTGGTAACAGACACCCTTCCATCTTAGAACGGGTGGTGGCATTTTCTGCCTTACTCATGAGGAGTTTATCGCTTGCTCATGGATTCCAATCAGCATGGCCCTGGCTGTCTTGCTCACATCCAGCTAGAAAAACCTCCTCCACGAATGAATGACACCAACAAAACAAGTCACAGGGAAGAGATTCCCACCCCACACCCCAGTCAGCTTTTAGAAGCAGAGTGAAATGATTTCCCCTTTATTTTGTCACAGCTGGGTGACCCTTGCCTGTGGTAACCCTAGTGAACCTGTGTTTATAAAGGGGTATCCAGCTCCTGCCCTCATAGAACTTAGCATCTGATTAGGCACAAAAAAGTAAAAAGCCACTCAAGGCAGCCTATGTGGGCTCAGGGATGTGTGAATATGTCAGACAGGAAGACCCAGAGTTGGGTGGGGTTGATTTCTAAGAGCTTATGTTGATCACTGAGGAAGGAGAAGACTTTGAAGCTCTTGCCCCATTGTTCACATAATTAACTTTCATTTCATTTGCGTCTCAGATCCAAAGTCACTTCCCCAGAGAAGCCTTTCCTGACCACCCTGTGGCGTCCTTTGTCCCTTTACCATGCTTTATTTCCCATGTTCCCCGAGCAGAGAGACTCTTGATCATCACTAATCCCCAGCACCTAGAAGGGTCCTTGGCCCACAGTAGGCACTCATTAATGTTTGTTGAATGGACAGAAGGGGGTGGGAGCTGAGTGCACAGGGAAGATGGAAATCCAGGTGGCAGAAATGGCATGAGCAAAGGAATGAGGCTGGCTTCAAGCAGACCATTCTGTTGGGAGGTGCGGCTCCTGTGAGGCAACAGCGGGAGAGTGGGCGGTTGTTTATGAGGAGGGATAGGGCTAGATCACAGAGTTGCTAGAATCCTGGGATGTGTGGATTGGGCCTGGCCTGGGCCTGTGGCAGCAAGAATGAAAAGGTGGGGAGATGTCACATAGAAGCCATCAGCAGGATGTGGGTGAGTGACTGGATGGGGGGAAAGGGAGAATCCAAAGACGTGGTTTAACTATTGAACCTCCAAGAATGCTGGTGTTTCAGGGCACCTGCGTGGCTCAGTCAGTTAAGCATCTTCCTTTGACTCAGGTCATGATCCCAGAGACTTGGGATGGAGCCCCACATCAGGCTCCCTGCTCGGTGGGGAGTCTGCTTCTCCCTCTGCCCCTTACCGCATTCATGCTCTCTTTGTCTATATCGAATAAATAAGTAAAATCCTTTTAAAAACATTGAATCCTGGTGCTTCTGACAATATCAGTGAAGTCAGAGTAGAAACTGATTTTGGAGACAGGCAGGTAGGCTCCATTGGATTTAAGTGCAGCTGAGGGAATGACGGGTCATTCGGTAGACACCTGTCACCATGGGTGCTGCCAGACAGATGCCCCCAGGAGAGGCGAGGGCCCGATTCCAGGCTGCCCTGAGAGCCAGCTCCTGGCGCCGCTGGTTCCCACCACACTATCTCCACAGTTCCACAGGTACAGCACCCACGGGCTCACCCGGGCCTCACCCCTGCACAACTACATTTTGTGAAAGCCCTCTTGCTCAGTCCTTGTGCAAACCCTCCTCCCTTTCTGAAGAGGCACATTTCACACCTAGCTAAGAGCCAACAGCCAGGTATACCAAACCTTAACCTCATCCTTGTCGTCAATACCAGGCGGGACCAGCTGCTCCCCTCCCAGGTCTGCTCTTTCCCATAGTGCCAGCCCTCTAGAGAAAGAGAGGCTTTCTGCCCTTAGGTCTTTCTGGATAAAGGCCAATGTTCATCTGACAGAGACTTCAATTTGAGAACCAGATCAAAGTGTAAGTGTTGAAAAGTACAAGTTGTCTTTAAACCCCTACCTTTCTGACAATGTCCTGTCCTGCTCGCCATCTCCTTCCCTCTGTGGCAGCCCACTCAGGCCTGATCTCAGTAGGGTTCTCCCCTTCCTCCCTTTAGAGAGTCTATGTTTGGAGAGTAGACCTGTGGGCTAAGGATGGTTTTTAGAGGTGGACAGGACTTGGATTATACTTAGGGTCTACTACCATCAGTTGAGTGACCCTGGACAATGAATCTCTCTGAGCCTCATTTCCTTACCTTTCAAATGCAGAAAATGCCATCTTGGAGGACTGGTATGAGCACTGACCAAGACTCACTCAATGGTCTTCATCAGAAAGTACTGAACACAGTGCCAGAAACCCAGGGGAACATTCCAGAAAAGTTCATTTTTCTTGTGTGTTTCCTTTTTCTGGTAAAAGATCTGCCTGAGTATGGTCTAATTCATACTAAGGTGTTAATAGCTGAAAAAGTTGAATGCTCTTTCACCCTGAGGAAGAGAGCAGTGGTGAGATTCTAGGTTCAACCAAGAGTCTCTATAAACTCTGAGAACTGGATACTTGTGGGGGCATCTCCAGATTCAAGCTTCCATACTGGGCACAAGCACACCTGCCCATTAGGGACACTTTCCTTTCTTCTCCTTTTTAGCCCAGGTAGGGACACATACCTCATTTTTTTTTCCCCTGACAAAGCCATAAATGACCTCAAAGCATGGCCCTCCATTTTACCCAAGATGCTGAGATCCATACACATCAAGCTCCATCCTAAACCCACTGAATCTGGCTCCGAGGGTGGAATTTGGAAGCCTGCTTTACAAGGAGTCTCTCTTATGATACATTACATCCCAGTGCCTGAGAACCACTGGGCTAGAGCCTTTCAGGGGATAGTTTTACTGAGGTTTCAGAGTAAATCAAGCAAATAAGTGTAAAGTGAGCAAAAGTGACAGTTTAAGGCTGTGGAAGCATCAGGATTCCCAACAGATACCTGCGTGTCCAGCTGGGGCCCATCTGACTGGCAAGACCTTCCATCCTCTCAGACCTTGAGCTTTTTCCATCTCAGGTCTTGATTCCAGGAACCCCTTAAATCTCCAGTCTGAGCTGACTCTGGGGATCCTGTCCCAGCTGGATATGCCTGCTGGAGGCGGGACCTTCTCTACCTGGTCCCCAAAGACGTTGCCCTCCTCCCAGTCTTGTAAGGCTGGTCTCAGGCCTCCACCTTGATGATGTACCTTTTGATCCATAATCTTACCATCTTCTAAGTACTTGGCACCTTTCCCCTATCCCTCATTTCTCTCTCTAGATCACAGATGTGTGGACATGTGCACCTGCGCGTGCACACAGACATGCACACGCTCACACATGTTGTGACTCCAACATCCACAGGGTCCAAAGCCTCCGTGATTCAACTTGACCAAAGCCTGGCACATATCAGGTGCCTAATAAATGTCAATTCTCTTCCCCTGACCCCTTTCTCTCTTCTAGCAGCTCGATTCTGTTGTAGACCATCCTGAAAAATGTGAGGGAATTCGAGCGGGGATATATCATGACCACATTCCAAAATCTGATCAGTGCATGGAGCTGGCTGCTGGGTTTCCATGCCTGCATCGCAATGAAGCCGCATCTGGAGCAGAACAGTTTGTGCCCATAAACCATGACCTTCATTATCCATAGAGGCGGCCAGCAGTGGCGGTCCCTATAGAAATCTTTCCCATCCCAATTGCGAGGATACCAGAGGCGACAATACTATGCCATTCGTCTTGGCAGCACTAACAAATGTTTTCTACGGTGCTGTGAAAAGTACACTCTTCCCCTACTCTTTCTGGCTGGGAAAGGCTTTTTTTTCCCAATTAAAAATTAAAATAGCAACTGAATTTATATTCATTTCTTGGGTCTTCAATTCATGTTCCATTTCTCATAAGCTGCCTGCATTATCACAGAACTCATCTGCTTAGATCACCTCTTGGAAACAACCACTTAAATCCCTGCTTGGTTAGAAATGTCTCCCTTGTGACAGAGTACGAGAGGGCAGAGACTCATGGAATCGAGTCAACAGAGTGACATGAGGCCATGCAGCCTGACCTGCTTCCCAGGAGAGAATTTCTGCCAGTGTGCCCCCCATGGGTCATCTCGCCTCTTCTGCAGCAGCATTAGGGTTGGGAGTCAGAAGGGACAGCCTCAACACTTAGAAAGTTCTTCCTTGTAAGTAGCTGGCATTTGCATTCCCATGACTTTCAGTTCTTAGTTCTGCCCTTTGGGCTGTACAGATAAAACCCTCCACAGGAGAGTTCTTTGCATATATGAACACAGTTCTGGGCTGAATGGTCTCATCCAAAGATAGGTGTTGAAGTCTAACCCCATCATACCTCAGAACGTGACCTTTACTGGAAATAGTGTTGTTGTTGATGTAAGTAGTTCAAAAGAGGTCCTAAGGTGGGCCCTTCGTCAAACACCACTGGTGTCCTTATAAGACATGCAGACATATAAAAGGAGAGCATCACATGAAGACAGAGGCAGAGATGGAATGATGTAGCCACAAGCTGGGAAATGCCTGGGGGGCCACCAGAAGCTGGGAAAGATGGGTCCAGATCCTCCCTAGAGACCTCAGAGAGAGCGTGGTGCTGTGAACGCCTTGATTCTGGACTCTGGACTCTGAAAGTGTCCAAGAGTAGGTTTCTAGTTTGTGGCATTTTGTTATGGCAACCCTAGGAAACTCACATACCCTCGGAGACGTCCCTAAGAGGAACACACCCAGTGTCTCCTGCCAAATGATCTCCATCTTTTTGCTCATTTCACTCCTTTGAGCATATTTCTTGTACCAAGCCCATTGCTCTCAAGGGTGTCTGAGCAGCACCTCTTGTCCTGGGACCATGGCCTCCCACATTTCTGGATTCTGTACCTAAGAGCATGTTTACTTCTTTGGGCAGTTTTTTTGTTGTTGTTATTGTTCTGTTTTTTTTTTTTTTTTCTAACTCAGATGCTTATTGGGTTTGTGGTCAACTAAGAGCCATTCTTCTCCAGGTGTGCTGCTATCTCCAGCCTCCCAGCTAACGTGACAGTTAGTTGGAATGAATCTCTCATCCTAACAGTGATGATCACTCCATGTTTGTCAGATATTCTAACTCTTGAGTCCATTCATCAATGCGTTAAAAACTCTTCCCAGCTCCATTCTTACTGTATCTACTTCCCCCCAGAAATCCCTTTCTGTTTTCACTGAATGATTAATCATGGTAAGCTGAGGACAGAGAACTCTGACATCTCATCAGAGACTCCTCTCCAGATCTGCCGTGAATCCATACATTTTCTCACTCCAACAGAGTGAGAAAATTTCTCACTCACACTGAGTCCCTAGCACGTGCCAGACATTATTCCAGGAGCTGGGGATTTGGTGAAGAAGAAGACAAATCTTTGTCCTCATGGAGCTTAAATTTTCATGAGTCCACTTTGGAGACAGAGCTGACCATTAGCGGAATGTACGGATATTGGGGTTCCAGCAGATCCTATAGCTTTTCAAAATGCCAGTTTCAAACCTCCTGAGCCAGTGCCCTGGGGAAATACTATTGCTGAACAGAGGATCAAATGTAGTTCTTTTGAGCAAGTAAAAAGTTTCTCCCTGTTCTTGCCTTCTCTGGGACCAGACGTAGCCTTGTAGGGGTTTCTGTCTCATTTTGCCACTTTTCTCTCCTGACCTGCTAAAGAGTAGAGCAGCTTAGGGCTTGGATGGGAGGTGTGGGGAAGGGCTGAGCTCCAAAAAGCCAGGTGGAGATAGGAATTGGGAATGAACTAAGTACCCTGACTTTGGATCCCAGGGACAGGAAGCAAGATCAGCCAGGGGTTTGTGCATTGGAGAAAATCAGAGTGGGGAGAGAAGGCAGAGTCACGGTCAGTGAGGAAGAGTTAAGAAAGGGGGATGGGTCTAGCATGAAGAAGGGAAGACTTGGAGGATGGGAGTCTCGAATTCAAATATTTATGCTGATGCATTTCTTCCCCAAACATGTGACCAGTTGCAAAGCAAGAGAACTGTGTTCCTGGTGAGGAGCCTAGATTCCCTTAGATGGGTTTATGCCCAGATGCCACCAAGGACTCTGACTTCAACAACAGCTTGACTGTTGAACGTCAGGCTCTCTGTATGTCGGTCTGTTGTTGCCTCTGGCACTGATCTCTTATCCATAGCATCTGCACTTTGCTTCGCACGCCGTTCTCCTTCCTCTTCCTCTTCCCAGCTGACTGATTATCTTTGCATTTTCCTATTCAAATTCCGGAAGGAAAGTGTTTGACTGTGCTAGTGAATTACCACCAATCCTACTGGACAGAGCCTTTCACACTCAGCTACTTTTTGGTAACTGAGCAGCCTATGGATGATCTTGGCCCAGGTGCCCACTAGGGCCCAGTTAGTTGCCAGTCTTTGCTCAAGGGCCAATTTGCTCAGTTTCCCTTCCAGAGGGAGGTCGGGTGTGGACCAACATGGCCCATAGAAAGTCGCCATGTTGTTCACCAAGTCTGGCTAATTCTGTCTCCTAAACATTTCCCCTCCATTCTGTGGTCACGTTTCACCATTATTTGAACTGGCCTGTCAAAGACGTCTTCTAACCTGAGTCTTGCTTCATTCCTCATATTGTTGTTGCTACGATCACTATGCTCTTTTCTAAATACACACGTGTTAATATCACTCCCATCTAAAATCTTTCCAAAAATTTCCATTATTTATTTATTTATTCATTTGACAGAGAGAGAGAGAGTGAGAGAGAGAGAGAGAGAGAGAGAGAGAACGCATGAGCTCAAGCAGGGGGAGGGGCAGAGGAAGAAGCAAGCTCTCCGCTGAGCAGGGAGCCTGATGTAGGACTCATTCCCAGGACTCTGGGATCATGACCTGAGCCGAAAGCAGACGCTTAACTGACTGAGGCACCCAGGCGCCTTCCATCATTTTTTAGGGAAAAAGCGAAACCTCTTTTGACTACCAACTTCATCTCCAAGACCCATCTCAGTTCATCTCCCTGCCCCCACCCCTTCCATTTGCTCTTTTTACTCCCCCAAGGCCTAGCAGGAGATTTTATTTCTCCAAGTCCCTGTGATGTTTTCTCCTTCCCCAAGTGCCAGGGAAACCTTATTTATGTTCAAAACACATTGCAGACATCACCTTCTCTGGGAAGTCGACTTTGGCAACCACCTCTGTTTCTGCCTCAGAGCTAATCACTTTCTCCTCTGCGCATTGTACACGACTCTATTGTTGTACTTATCATGCTGTATTAGAATTTCTTTTTAAACATTTCTTTCTCTCCTTCTAATTTGCATGCATCTCCAGAACAGGAGCTATTTGTTATGCATATCTGCACCTTCAGCAGTTGCCACGAGTGTCTCGAAAAATGTCTGTTGAATAAATGAATGAATGAGGAAATGATTAAGAAGATAAACTCACCTGGGGTGTGCCAGGCACTGTGCTAGGTTCTTTATGGGGATGACCTCAATTCATTTTCCCAGTGGGATGACCAGAAAAGGGAGGAGCTCAGGGAGATCAAGTGCCTTTCTGAAGACTGAACAGGCTCATAAATGGTGGAACTGGGATTTGAGCCCGGGTTTGTCTGATTCCAAAACCTTCACTGTTTTCACTGCATTAGCAGAGGAAGAAAGCTCTATAGAAACAGATTCTAGTTTAAAAAAAAAAAAAGTAGTTTTTTTTTTTTTTAAGGGATTGGAACCATCCAATGTGGAAATGGGCCAGCTCCATAGTTCCCATGTCAACAGAATGGGAACAGCTGACTCACAGGAGACAGGTCCCAGGATGTTGATAGAGTATAATTTTGAAAAGGTTAAAAAACATCACTCTCTTATGGACAAAAAATGAACATATGTCAAAGACTTTATTCTACTCACTAATTAATGAGGGAACCCATCCAATTAACATCGGAAGTAGTTTAAAGAATATTAAGAAGCTAGGGGGCACCTGGAGGGCTCAGTCACTTAAGCATCTGCCTTCGGCTCAGGTCATGATCCGAGTCCCAGGATTGAGTCCTACATCGGGTTCCCTGCTCAGAGGGGAGTCTGCTTCTCCCTCTGCCCTTCACCCCATTCATGCCCCTCTCTCTCACATTCTCTAATAACTAAAATCTTAAAAAAAAAAAAAAAAAACCCCAAACATATTAAGAAGCTAGGTATTTGCAGGCAATGCTAGGGTAAGATTGCTGGGTTGGATCCACAACTGATCAATGTCCAGTAGGGTCATAAATGTAAACTTTGGGGGTATCTTCTTTACTGGATAGAAATTATTTGCATCTCTAGTGGTCAAAATCGACAAGTTAATATGTACCTTTACTAAATCTGAGATTTTTTTTTAAAGATTTTATTTATTTATTTGACAGAGACCACAAGTAGGAAGAAAGGCAGAGAGAGAGAGGGGGAAGCAGGCTCCCTGCTGAGCAGAGAGCCCGACGAGGGGCTTGATCCCAGGACCCTGAGATCGCGACCTGAGCCAAAGGCAGAGGCCTAACCCACTAAGCCATCCAGGCACCCCATAAATCTGAGATTTTAAATCAATAGTAAATAGTGTGTTGAACCAAATGCAATCCCCTAGATATTTCTTGGGTACACTTTATCCCTCTGTGGCATTAAAAGGCATGCCACCCACCCTTAGTCCCCTTTCCAAGTTTTAGATCATTTTCTGATGTTTATACTGCTCACTTCAACCCCAGGGTTTCACCCAGGGCAAGCTGCTTTGGGGCCTGGCTGGGGGCAGGGATGGTCAGTGTGTCAAGAAAATCCTGGGTTCTTTCCCATCAGGATGTGGGACTCTCTCCTCCCACCTTTGTAGGAAGCCAATGGAAGAAGAGTAGGCCGCGGCCAGAAGGGCTCCACATGCAGCAGGCTGGAGTTGTTTCTATTAATCCCAGTTAGAGCACCTCCACTGGTGGGAGGCCCACATTACACCATCAATTTTTAAAAAGTTTTGATTATAAAAATGTTCACACACACACACAGATTTTGATCTAGCTGACCCCCTCTTTTCCCCTAGGGTGGAGCGGATTAAAGCAAATCTCAGACATCATCTCACTTCTAAATCACTTCACAGCGTGCCTCCCCGCAACAAAATGAAAAACAAAAAGGGAGAGGCATGCTCTGATGTGACATTGCCATTACCACACTTAACAAAATTAACAATTTCTTATCGTTGTCTAGTTCACTGTTAATGTTCAAATTTCTGACTGCCTAAAAGGTATGTTTTTATAGCCCAGACCACTAATATGTATTGCCTACCTCATCTGGGCCAGGCTTTGTGCTGAGTGCTGGGCCTGCGGTGAAGAACGCTGGGCACAGGATCCTGCCCTAGTGGGACTCGCATTCTCATGGCCCAGAAGGTATGGGGGCTAGTGCTCCCGACAGCCTGAGGAACAAGGCCACCTTGGAGCTGGGCCTGGCTCAGTGAGCCTCCTTAGATCTGGGGGACTTCCATGGTAGCTGAGCACTCAAACGCTACCAAAACAATCAGGCCTGGTTTGCTGGTTCAGTTTGGATGCAGAGGTGCCGGGAATAGGCTTGGGCTTTAACTTGTAGAAGGTAGATGGCAGAGGCTCTACGCTGAGGACAACAGCATACCTGAAAGAAGGGGAAGGGCTCTGGGGGTTGTGAGACAGTATCCTCTTGCTTCTGGAAGGCCTCAGGAGGAGGGGCCCACCAGAAAAGGGAAGGAAACTGAGGGCTCCAAAAGGGCACATCCAGTGTGCAGAGAGAGAGCTGGACAATGTGGCATGAATGGGAACAGCTATGGACTAATTTTTTTTTTGACCTATGATATATACCCTTACATTTTTCTCTAATAAGTCTCATCTAGACATGTTGGGTTCAGCCTATGAAAATCACTCTGAGTTTTGATCCTGCCAGCCCCCCTTCTCAGTTTTCTGACATCTGTTTTTGTGATCGTTGTGCCTCTGTGTCTTCATTCAAGCCTGCGGTGAAAATGCTGAATAGAACACGACAGAGAATAGAGCCTTGTGTCAGCTCTTGGAGAAATTCCTCTAGGTTGACGGCAGACTTTTAATCTAGACATTACAAACTGACAGTCTTCGGACCTGCATATGTGTTTGGGGTCATACTGGAGCCACAGATGGATGGGTTTTGTTGCTTATGCACAATGTTTCCTTTTGAATGGGAACGTGCTTGCTACATTTTTAGATGGCAAATCCAGATTTTCATCTTCTTCGAAAAACCAGGGGCTCCGGCTCCTACTCACTCAGGTCTCCTCAGGGCCAGAGAAGGCTGCAGCGAGGTGACAGTGACTGCTCGCTGACCATCCCCCTTACCATTTGCCAGAGTCCTCACCACTCCTTTCACTCAAATGTAGGCATCAAAAAAAAAAAAAAAATGTAGGCATCAGAGAGACCCTCTTTGCTTCATTCAATGATGTTTTTTGGTTTTGTTGATCTCCCAACCATGAACCGGCGTCATTCACTCATTCTTCAGCTTCCATCTCCTCAGTTTTTCCACAGGACCCTATGAGACACCTAGTCAGAATCTTCTGGAAGCTCAGACACATGCTCTCGACTTGATTTCCCCAGCCCAGATTTAATAACCGGTGAAAAAAAGTAAAGGATGTGAACTGACATAGCCTGTTCTTGGTAAACCTGAAGTAGCCCCTGGCAGTCACTGCTTCATTTTTAAGTGTTGGGGAATTCATTAGGAATTATTCCCAAGGAAGACTAGAAGGGGGAGCTGCAGCTCACGCTTTGCGGCTGCGGCAAACTACTTTCCCCAAGGAGGACCATGCTATGGAGAAAAGGGTGAGGACTTTGGATTTAAAGAAGCAAGCCGACATGTGAGTTTGGTTCAGGCACAGATGGGACATAGGTTTTCCTTCTTCTCGCTGGCTTTCAGTCTCATCCACAAACCAAGGAGATTTGTTCAATGAGGTTTCAAGCCATGAAAGGAAGGGAATATTTCTCACCTGAGAAGATATAGGCTGGAGACAGGCAGACGCGCTGGGGATGACGAGCGTCTGAGCTGAATCAGCTGTTCTGCAGGTGTCCTGGATCAGCTGCCCCAGATGACGGCAACGTCCCCACAGAATCTCAGAGCCCCAAGTGAACTTGAGCCTCATCTCAAAATCTCCCCGTCTGCAGAAGGGGAAACCGAGGCTTGGGGAGGGGAAGAGACTTCTAAAATTTCAAAGCGAAAGCCGGTGGCAGAATGGAGACTTTCATCCCGGGTCAGCCAGCTTCCTGTTGAAGAGTCCATCCACTACGCTGGAGTATTTCAAGTTTTCTGATTCTGACTCAGACTAAGAAATACATTACAATTACCATCTAGAACACAGTCACATACATGCATGGTGTGTTTGGATAAAACACCTTTGTAATAAATACTCACAGCACGATATGCATTTCTCCATGCAATAAAGTGCATGTACTATTTATTCTGTGTCATCCCATCCCATCCCATTCCAATCTAGCTCATTTAAATACAGAAGTTCTAGTTGACACCTGAATTTGTTTTTGCTTTGCTCATTGTAAAGCAGGGGTTGACAATCCGCAGTTTGTGGTCCAAATCCTACCTGCCGCCTATTGTTGTGAATAAAGTTTTATTGGTACGTAGCCACACCCATTGCTTGCTATCATCTATGGCTGCTTTTCCATGACAACAACAGGAGTTTAGTTGCTGGGAGTCTCAAAGCCAGCAATACTTACACTCTGGCCATTCACAGAAAGAGTTTGGGAACCTCTGCACTAACCTCACTTTGAGCCAGATTGAAGACTCTTGTCATGAATAAAGGGTGACAGTGAATGGAAAGGACAGAGGGAAAGGAAGAAAAGCCTCTGGGCCCTGAGCAGCTTGAGCTTTCAGAGCCTCTGGCCAGAGGAGAGGGGGAACCTGGGATCCTGAGTGCCATTTGCTGGCCTGCCTGTACCCTCAAGGCTTCTGCAGCCCCAGTTCAGGGTTCACAGCCCCTTGGGGAAGGGCCACAGAATACAGCACTTCTTTATACTTTGGGGCAGGAGGAAGGTGGAGGGAACAGGACTGCACCTGCTTTTCAGGCCCAGATCTTGCAGGTGGGGCCACTGAGAAGTCTATGAATGAGTCATGGATTGGCAGGTCTTGCTTTGGATGTTCTTGCCCCTAGACCTCTTTCTGGAGACACTACAGTTTTTGGCTCCATCAGCCCATGCCTTGACAGGTGCTGGGCTGTCACCAAGTCTTTGGGCAGCCAGTCCCCCTGGCCTCCTGCCACGCTGATGCCTGATAAATGGGAGCTGCCATTCTGTGCGCAGTGCGGAGACCTGGAGTTCTTCCTTGGCACTGCGGTGATGCAATGACGCCTTTCTCAAATGCAACGTGACAAACAGCACCACAGGAACTGGGGTTAGGACTGGTTACTAAGAATAAGGGAGACAGATTTTTGTTGTTGTTGTTAATTAGGAACAAATGTTCATATGCCCCTCGTTTGGCTCATGGAGGCAGTGGTGTTGAAACTTTTTGCGAGGTGACACAGCAGGTGTTCTGAGAAGCACGTGTCTCTGTGCAAGACCACTTATGGAAATATATTCACTCGGTTCCTATCCTGCATTTATTACAAAAACAGACTGCACAGTTCAAGGACTTGTATATTTAATGCATCTATCCGTGTGTGCCTGCATTTACCTACACAAAGTGTAGGCCATGGATACAGATCACTAAGGACTATGGTAAGGAAATACATTTAGCAAATGATTGAAGTAGGTTACTCTTCGATGGCTGTTGCCAAGGCTTCCTGGGTGCTTATTTCTAATAACGGTGATCACGATAACAGCAACCATTCACTGAGTCCCTACTAGATGCCACGCTCTTAATCAGTATATACTTCCTCTTATTTAATTCCTCCCAAGCAATCCTTTCAAAGCACATCTGTTCATCTCCATTTATCTCAGAGCAGTGACCCGAGTTGTCCAAGGTCACAACATAAACACGGTCTCTGTCCTCATGGACCTTATATTCCGGGGGTGGTGGTGGTGGTGCATAATTATAAAGTGAAATGAAGGTCAGGAAGAAGAAAGATATAAAGTGCCATCCAAACATGTACCAGGGCATTATGCTGTGGACCAGCTCAATCCAACAGAAATATAAAATAAGACACAAATATAAGCCACATACACAATTTTAAATTTCCTGGTAGCCACATTAGCAAAAGTAAAAAAAAAAAAAAAAAGAAACTCGAATATTTCCCTTAACCCAATATATCTAAAATATTAGCATTTCAACAGATAATCAGTATTAAAAATTATCAAGGAGATATTTTACATTCTTATTTCTATAATAAGTTTTTAAAAATTTGATGTGGATTTTAAACTTGTGGTGCATCTCAGTTTGGACTAGGCACTTTTCTTCCTTCCTTTCAAGATTTTATTTATTTCTTGTCAGAGAGGGAGCAAACACAAGCAGGGGAGGCAGCAGGCAGATGGAGAAGCAGGCTCCCCACTGATCAAGACACTCAATGCAGAGCTCGATCCCAAGACCCTGGGATCATGACTTTAGCTGAAGGCAGACGCTTAACCGACTGAGCCACCCAGGTGTCCTGGACTAGATACTTTTCGAGTGCTTGGCAGCCACACGTGCCTAGTGGCGACTTTATCAACACAGCTTCAGACCAGGGAGTCAAGAAAAGCCTCCCTAAGAAGGGCCTGGTTAGCTGAGACCTGAAGGGTCAGCAAGGGTTGGGGAGATAAAAGGGACCATGGGAAGAAAAGGGGTCACAGGAAGGGGCCAGCCCATGCCTGAGGACAGGGCACAGTTGAAGGGAAAGGCAGTAGGTGTGGCTGGTCTTAGTGAGTCAGGCAGAGGCTGGTAGCCTAAGTTTAAAAAGATAGCTTTTTATCTAAAGAAGAATGGGCAGCCTCCGAGGAATTTTTGAGTTCAACCTTTGATACATGGGAGTGAGGCTTATGAACGCCTCCAGGCCTCATGAGGATGGTCCTTCGCTCTCCCTGGGTTGCTGCTGAGGCCATGGCTTGCCAGCAGGCTCCGACCTGCTCCGACTCACAGAGGGCCAGAGGCAGGACCCGTTCTCTGCCCTGGTCTGCCGTATCCATCAGAGCTGCTAATATCCGGCCCATAGACAGCTGTGCCCTGGGACAATGCGACACAAATGAGGGGTACAGGCATACTTTTCTGAGAGGAAAGAACACAGCGGGGGTCTTGCAAGAATGTCTCCTCCCAGGTGCAAGGACCGCCTCTGGGGCTGCTCTGCGTTTGGAGGCCACAGAGGCAGGCACTCGGCTGAGTGAGACCCATCCCATGAAGTCTCTGGACTCCTGTCAAGGCTTTCTTATGTCACATGCGGTTCTGGGCTCCTGCTGCTCAGTTGTCCCACCTCCCTTGGTTCTCCAGCCTCTGTCTTTCCGTCCGGCAACTTCCTGCTCCGGTTTCATTACGGCAGGCTGATAGAGGCCTCCCCAGTGCTTAGACTGCTCCCTTTCTCTCTGGAAGCCTTCCTCCCTGTCCAGTCCTGACCTGGGGCAGGGGACTAGGAGGATAGCCAGAGGAAGGTTTTTGGTGCAGACCTCAAATATCCAAAGGGACGCCTTAGAAAAGGGGCAGTAAACCTATTCTGGGTCAAGGGGCAGTAAACCCATTCTGGGTCAAGGCAGAACCAAGACCAAGGTGCGAGAGTTGCAGAGAGACAGATCGTTCTCATTAAAGGAAGGGTCACCCGATCATCTGAGCTGCCAAATATGTCTGGTTGCCAGGCAGTAAGGAGGAGAAGATAGAGGAAATTTCAGAGAGCTTCTTGGCCAGAGACCGCAAAATTCTAGGCCCTAGGCTAGGGCTGATTCATGATCAATTTCTACTGGTCTCTGGTGCAACAAAGTATAGAAATTTTCCATAAAACTCATTTTTCAAAGGCTGAGATTATATCCCTTACTTTTTTAAATATTAAAATACAGCCTCCCATTACAGTCTCATGATAGAGATTGTTATTTTTTTTATTGTCCCTTATTTGGTTGCCAACATTATAAAGTCTCTCAAAGAGTATTTTTGAAACTGTAATGGCCCATGAAATCCAAATGTCTGGAATTGTTGATCTAATATAACTGACCTATTCTTCCCAGAAGATTTAAACCATCAGAATGCCCACCACATCTCTCAGTCAGCATCATGTGCAAGGGAAATCCCATCACTTAGCACCTCTTATGCCTTGGTTTTGAGCCTTGAACCTTAGCTATGTGTCTTGTTGACCTGTAGGGGTATGGGGATATGGTCTAAGCAATGCATCTTTGAAGAGGCCTAGCCACTGAGCATACCAGGACCTCATTAGCAGACACCAATGGAGGCTGACAGGTAGTTAATACTGGTGGGCTTGGGGACTGGCACATGGCCTGGCTGCAAGTCTGGTGGATATTCCATTGTCCAAAGACCAAAAGGCTTGCCATCCTTGTGTACATACAACTTATATTCATGCTGGGACCCAGTTGATGGGCAAGGTATGCCTCTCTTAAGTGGGAGAGGTCATGGGAGCAGACGGACAGGGCTCTTGTTAGGAACCACTGCAGCTGTCGAAGGCTCCCAGGAAGAAAGAGAGCATTGTTACAAAACACAGCCCCTGGGGAGTGAGCGGCGTCAAGGGTCAGGGTCCCACCCAGTGGGGTAAGGTTGACGACGGGGTTCAAGTGCAGGTTAGAAATTCAAGTGCTGAGCAGAGAAAGTGGTCAGGAGCCCAGATGAAGGGCTGAGCCCACCTGGGGAGAGGGCAAAGTCAGAGGAACAGTGGGTTATGCTCAGTGAGTTCCTGGGTGTCAGGGTGCCACTGCTTTGCCCTGATGATCTTCTCGAGGTCCTCCACTGGGAATGCTGAGATCACTAGAGTCTTCTTGTGCTGCTCAGATTGGCTGCAGGAGTGCATTGGGCAGAATGCGTTGGGCAGAATCCGCTGGTGGAGGCTGAGCACCTGGAGCTTTGAGGAGGGGGAGTGTCAGTTTCTACTGTAGAAAGCAGCTCACATGGTGTGTTCCCTGCAGTACCCATGGGCAAAGGAATTTGGTCAAATCTGCATACTCTGTCCTGGTTTCAGAGATTCCCGGCATATAGCAAGGTATTCAGGGACAGATCAGAGCAGAGGACTGTGTGTTAGCCCCAAGGCCATTCTGCATCCTCACGGCGAGTGTTGGCAGAACACCTGGGGGGAAACGCTGCTCCAGTTACCTAAGGTTGGACCTTGTTGAGGGGTGTGTGTATGTGTGTGTGTGTGTGTATGTGTGTGTGTGTGTGTGTGTATACATGAACACCAGAGAGAGAGAGACTCTTCAAGCCAACCACGGCAACTGCACATTAACACCAGCTCCAGCTGCCTGAACGGGTCACCTTAATAGGGTCTGACAAGAACACTCCGTCTTTGCTTTGCTTTGCTTTGAGCCCCTCCACTTTATTCCATTTTATTCCCAGGGAGGCTCTGGTGGATTATCTCATAAGAAATATGAGAAATGCAACAGGACAGACCTCCCGTGATAATGCCTGGACCCTACCCCTTCCCTCCCGGCATCAGGCTGTCAGATTTCAGTCTGTTCGCTGTAATCACGACCCACAGGTGCCCCGGCCCAGCATGGTGACAGCCTCTGTCTGTGTGCTGCGAGGGTAAGCCCGGGCCAGGAAGGCCTTCTGGGTCAGAACAAAACCTCCAACGGGTCTCTGCTCACCACAGTGCTCACCTCGCCAGGGAGTCCCGACCAGCCAGAGGCCACCTTGCCGAGTTCCCCCTACTGGAGAAGGCAGCACCACCTAGCGGTTTGGAGTCTGTGCGCCAGCGCCTGGCTCCTGTGTTTGCGCTTCAGCTCCATCACCACCCAGCGGTTTGACCTTGGGCAAGTGATTAAACCGTGCTCATCCCCATTCCCCATCACCCCCCCCTTTTAAAAAGATTTTATTTATTTATCTGACAGAGAGAGACACAGAGAGAGAGGGAACACAAGCAGGGGAGAGCAGGAGAGGGAGAAGCTGGCTTCCCGCTGAGCAGGGAGCCCAATGCGGGGCTCCATCCCAGCATCCTGGGATCAGGACCTGAGCCAAAGGCAGTGGCTTAACAACTGAGCCACCCAAGCGCGCCCCACCCCACCCCACCCCCCATTCCCTAATCTTAAATAGCATATACCTCCTCTGGTTGTAGTGAAGATTAAATATATGTAAAACTCATAAGTTACAGATAAGGGGACACTCAATGGCAGCTATTATCACTTCTTACAAACACCTTTTGGTTTGCGATTCAAGAAGTGGGGCTGGGAAAAGCTGTTGGCCTTTGAATGCTTGGCTCCAGTAGAGACACAAATTCTATCTTTGGCTTTAAAGAGTCTACTAAGAAAAGACAACAGGGAAATAAGCAGTCAGACGACCGGCAGCAGCATTGCAATCCAAAGAGCACACACAATATTTACCTTCCTCCTCAAGACTTAATGTGTGGATTAAGTAGACATGCAGAGTAATCTATTAACACTCTCCCAGTGCCAAGGAGTTTACAGTGTTTCATGTGTTTTCTAATTTTCTTCTCCCCGGAATAAGGCATTCTGATGGAGGATCAGGGTACCAGGATACGGTCAACGCCCAACTTCTCACTAGATCTGTTTGCCTTGTTAATGCATAAGGAGACTGTTGTTTTATAACTGAGGAAGCCACAAGAAGTCTGGCTGTAGGAAAGACTGGAGACAAGGACAACAGAGGACATAACATTTGCTCACTGCCTGCCCCTTTGGATGGTGCCCAAGATCCCTAAGGTTAGGAAGGTGATGGTCAGAAGCTGAGGGAACCAACTGGCTTTTATGAGATGTTTCTGAGTTGTGGGTACAAGCAGAGCTACTTTGGAGTCCTAGAAAAAGCCAAATACAGATTTGGGAACTTGCTATTCTTTCCAACTGTGCATGGCATCTGGCACTGTCCTGGTTCCCCAGGTGCATAGACAAATGACCCCATGGCAGAGCATGGTGGACACTGTGGGGTAGGGCAAGGAGACATTTTTGCAGGCCTGTATGCGTCTGCTTGAGTTCTGCATGTGACCCAAAGGGCAGCGTCTCTAGCAGAGGTAGCAAATGCACAAAAATCTTGCTGCCATTCTTACTCCTCTGTCCTCAAAGCCCAGGGCAGACATCACTAATCTATCACAACATTCTTCTGGGAAGCTCAAATGTAGCCTCAGAATCTTTAACTTTAGTGTTACAGGCAACCCCAGCCAACCAGTCCAAGGTTCGAGACAAAAAGTATACAGTCTCTCTTCGACAAAGCTGGAAAGAATGTCCAATGGAAAAAAGACAGCCTCTTCAATAAATGGGGTTGGGAAAATTGGAGGGCCACATGCAGAAAAATGAAATTGGACCATTTCCTTACACCACACACAAAAATAGACTCAAATGGATGAAGGACCTCAATGTGAGAAAGGAATCCATCAAAATCCTTGAGGAGAACACAGGCAGCAACCTCTTCGACCTCAGCTGTAGCAACGTCTTCCTAGGAACATCACCAAAGGCAAGGGAAGCAAGGGCAAAAATGAACTATTGGGATTTCATCAAGATCAAAAGCTTTTGCACAGCAAAGGAAACAGTTAACAAAACCAAAAGACAACTGACAGAATGGGAGAAGATATTTGCAAATGACATATCAGATAAAGGGCTAGTGTCCAAAATCTATAAAGAACTTAGCAAACTCAACACCCAAAGAACAAATAACCCAATCAAGAAATGGGCAGAAGACATGAACAGACATTTCTGCAAAGAAGACATCCAGATGGCCAACAGACACATGAAAAAGTGCTCCATATCACTGGGCATCAGGGAAATACAAATCAAAACCACAGTGAGATACCACTTCACACCAGTCAGAATGGCTAAAATTAACCAGTCAGGGAATGACAGATGCTGGCGAGGATGTGGAGAAAGGGGAACCCTACTACACTGTTGGTGGGAATGCAAGCTGGTGCAACCACTCTGGAAAACAGCTTGGAGGTTCCTCAAAATGTTGAAAATAGAACTACCCTATGACCCAGTAATAGCACTACTGGGTATTTACCCTAAAGATACAAACGTAGTGATCCAAAGGGGCATGTGCACCCGAATGTTTATAGCACCAATGTCCACAACAGCCAAACTATGGAAAGAACCTAGATGTCCATCAACAGATGAATGGATAAAGAAGATGTGGTATATATACACAATGGAATACTATGCAGCCATCAAAAGAAATGAAATCTTGCCATTTGCGACGACATGGATGGAACTAGAGGGTATCATGCTTAGTGAAATAAGTCAATTGGAGAAAGACAACTGTCATATGATCTGAGGAAGTGGAGATGAGGAGGTGGACATTCAAAGTGGGGGGTTAAGGGGGTAGGAGTAGAATAAATGAAACAAGATGGGATCAGGAGGGAGACAAACCATAAGTGACTCTTATTCTCACAAAACAAACTGAGGGTTGCTGGAGGTAGGGGGGTTGGGAGAGGGGGGTTGGGTTATGGACATTGGGGAGGGTATGTGCTATGGTGAGTGCTGTGAAGTGTGTAAACCTGGCGATTCACAGACCTGTACCCCTGGGGATAAAAATACATTATATGTTTATACAAAAATAATTAATTTTTTACAAAAGCTAAAATAAAATAACCTTTTCCAAACACACACAAAAATGTATACAGTCTCTGACTTATATCAAACCAGGCAGAGCCCTCAGGGCTCACAACCTGGAGTCCAACCCACCTCTCTCCCAGCTCAGCTCCAGAATACTCTGTGATTTTGACCACACCATCTCACCTTATCCCTGCTGCTTCCTCCTCTAAACAGAAATGCTCTCTGCATCCTTTCAACCTACACCTAGTTTATGCATCCCTCAAGATCCCTCCTATGCAATATTTTCTTGGAATCATCCCGGGGATCTTCCAAGATCCCTAACTAGTCAGTGTTGGCAGCATTTATGTTGAACAGTCACCAAAACAATGGAGGGAGGGGCATAATCCATTGCTATTATTATAAACGGTGTCCCCTGAAAATTCCTAGGTTAAAGCCTTAACTCCCTAGCCCCGCATGTACTGGAAACAGCTTTTAAGCAGGTGGCTAAGGTTAAATGATGGCACAGAGTGGAACCCTGATCTGATAGAACCGATACTCTTATACGAGAAAGAGACACCAGAGAGCTCAGTCTCTCCATCACATAAGGACACAGTAAACAAGTTCCTGTCTGTAAGTCAGGGAGAGAATCCTCCACAGAAATGGAAACCTGCCAGATCTCGGACTTTCCAGCCTCCAGAACTGCATGAAAATAAATTTCTGTTATTTAAGCCACCCACTCTATAGTATTTTGTCCCGACAGCCCACGCAGGCTAAGACACTTACACTGGTTGCATAGGTAACATGTAGGGCCCTGGGCTCTGCATCGGAGGTACACAAGTAAGAAAGGCATAGTCTCTGACTTCAAAGACCTCGTTGCCTTTACCAAGAGGGACAGGTAGAGACAAACACATGACCAGAGGCTAAGGGACACCGTGAGAAGCATTTTGGTAAAAGTGAGCCTAGTGTGCAGTGGGGAATGGTAGTGTACGGCACAGCGGCTGGGAGATGGGGTGCTGGAATCACACAGGCCCGGATTTGAAACTTGCCTTTAGAATATGACCTCAGGCAAGCTACTTATCCTCTTTGAACCTCAGCTTCCTCACAGTAAGATAGAGATAATAGTTCTTCGTAGTGTGATTAGGAGGATTAAATAAAGTTATACGGATAAGGTACTTAGCATAGACACATGGACAGAAGTGACAGTTATTTACAATGTTACTATTAATAGCACTCGGAAAAGGCATCTAAGTCCTACTGCTGGAAGGAGGGCCAAAAGATCTTCTCAGAGGAGAGAATACTAGAACTGAGTTTTATAGCATGAGTAGCAGTTAACCAGAAGAAAGTTGTGAAAGACATTCCAGGTAGAAGGAACAGAATCTGCAATAATTAGGGACAGGAAATAGCCTGCTACATTTGATGGACTTCCAACATATTGAGAGGACCTGGTAAATTCAGTGCGGGGGCTGTGATGGGAAGGCATTGGGAGTGACAGGGGATGCAGAGCAAGAAAGGGAGTCAGAATCTAAGAAGACAGAGCCTGAAGTCTGTTCAGAAGACTTTGGGGAAGCCACTGGATGACGGTGAACAGCAGGGCTTGAAGTCATTATCAGATTTACATTTTAAATCTCACTCTGGCAATAATGTGGAACGAACTGGAAAGATATTGATGGGAAACAGGATATTTTAGTGATCAGAGACAAGGGTCTGAATGAAGACAGTAACAATGGGGACAGGAGTAGATTGATCAAAGAGATTGGGAGATTAGGTGTGGAGAAGTGGGAGGAGAGGCAGCAGGCCAGAAGAGAGAGAGAGAGAGAGAATGGACAGAACTGACTTCCATGTTTCTATCTTGGCCTCGGGATAGATGGTGGTCTCATTCTTTGAGATTGGAAAGGCTTAGAAGGGGAACCAGGGGGACACGTGGGACACAAGGTCTTGATGGCTGTGGGTCATCCATACAGAAATGTCCTTCAGCTGAATATAGAATTCTGGAACTCTGCAGAAAGCTCTGGCCTGGAGAAAGAACTGGGTTCATCTTCATATGGGATGTTGAAGCCAAGGTTTGAATAAGGTCATTTAGGAAAAAGGTGTGTAAAGCAGGTTAAAGAAATAACATGGGGAATATAGGTATTTCAGGGTAAGAGAACCAATCAGAGTGGGTGAACTGTCCGGAGGAGGGACTGGTAAATGGGAGAAAAAACTTTAGGAAGGAGGACATGCCAGCTCTACAAAAGCCACAGAAAGGCCAGACAAGGTAAGGGACGTTGGATCTGACAATCAGTCATTGGTGGCCTCAGGGAACTCTCTCAAAGCCGAGGAATGAATGGGAGTTGAAAAGTCTGACTGGTGAGGGCTCACGGAAGGAGATTACTACAAGAAGGCTATGAGGTTATGACAAGGCCCTCCTTTCTAAGAAGGGAGAGACTTGTGCACATTTATAATTTAGGGGGAAGCAACTCATGGAGAGGCAGAGGTTGAAGTCTTAGGGAAGATTAAGGGTGATTGATGGGACCCCCTCCTGGAAGGGTAGAAAGACCCACATCGACAGAAGGAGGGACACTCCTTCAGCAAGCAGGGAGGGAAGGAGAATGAGATACATACAGAGGCAGGTAAGTTTGAAGGGGACAAGAAAGGGAGATGTCTGGATGGCTTGGCTTCCTCTGTGGGATAAGAGGGGAGTCACCTCATGAGATGAGGAACTTGGAAAGACGGGGAGCAGGTTAGAACAGTGGTTGGAATCAGGTAGAAAGCTGCCAGGAACATGTAGATTTCTCGGAAGCACAGAACCTTAGCACATGTCACAAGGTCACACAGGGCAAGAGAGCTGAGTGTGACAAAGATGGGTAGAAGTACTGTTGATCACAGGAAAGGAGAAGGATCACAGGAAAGGGGCAGATCAATGGGAGATCATGGCTGGTCTCCAGTAGTTGTGCACTGGGGTAAGAGAATAAGAAATTAGTGTGCTGGTATTTGAAAATGGTCAGAATGCAAGACAGGATGGTAAGATTACAGAAATGGGAAAAGCAAGTTTCCAGACATGTTCACGGGTGTCCGTAGTGGCCAATGTAAATGATGAGGAAAAAGTGCTAGGAATTGTGAGGGTCAGGGTCCTAGATGGGTCTTCAGTATCAGTGATTCTCAAATTTTAAGATTATGCATATGGGTCACTAAGGGATTTTCTTAAAACACAGATTCCAATTCAAGAAGTCTGGGTGGGGCCTGAGTTCTTCATTTTGATAAGCATCCCAGTGATGTGGATTCTGCTGGTCCACAGACCACACTTCGAGGTGCGGTGTCTCTGGACATTAGAATGGTCCCAGACGAAGGGAGGTCCAGGGTTGGAGAAGTCCTTGCCTGTGTCCTTCTAATCAGGGGTGCTCCAGTCACAGAAGAGAGAAGCAGAGCAGAGGAGTGTGAGGGGAGCCTGCTCTGCCTGGCATGTCCTGTAGCAGCCTCCCTACAATAAGTGAGAAAGCTGCTAATTGGCTAGAAACACTTGATATTAATTAACTCAATAGAATCGTTCCCCTGAAGCCTGTTTTGCATAATTAATGAATGCTTAGCTATAAGCTGCTGAACACACTGAAGCCAAAGTGTTCCAATTTTCCGATCAGCTGAGCAGAAACACGGCAATCCAGACGGTTTGTGGACACAGCGAAAAGCTTAACTCTTGCTAATTACTGATATTGGCTAAAGAGCCCTTGGCTTTGTCGCATCTTGATGGGGGGAGGCAGGGCTAACCCGAGACATGTGGGCACCACAGGCAGGCTGATAATTTGATACCTCTTCAACAAAATATTCTTTAAATATTTGTTCAACACTTAGAGGAGAAGCTGAGTGCAGCCTCGAGGAAAAGTAGAGTTGGAAAGTGCTGGGCCAGGTGCAGTGTTCCCTTCATGGCCTCCAGCAATTCAGCTCTGGCCCAGACTTTTCTAATGTTCTCAGCAAATCAACAGTGTAGTAAGTCCCATCCTCCTTAGAAAGCAGGTTTGCTACACCTCTAAAGATGACTGGAGAGGTCCTTGGGAGGTTTTGCCTTCTGTGCCAAGTTGTTTATGGAAGGACTCTCTTGGAGAGCTCTTTCAACAAATAGCTTTATTCATACTTTGTTATATTTCTTGAGAAGTTCACCTTCACTTTTCAGATGGCACTAGTCAGATTGCTCAGATGACAGTGTCTTTGTTTGGCCCATGGGGATGGTGCCAGGACAGGTCAGACTCCCTGGCATTCAACCAGGGAAGAAGTCAGTAGGGAGAGCTGGCTCACTTCTACCACATATGAAGAGTTACATGACTATGGTTTGGGTCCTTAACCTTGGAGCATCGTGGATTGGAAGACTTAGTACTTTTAAGATGGCAATATTCCAAAACTGGACTACCGGTTCTATACAACCCTTATAATCCCAACCGTCTCTTTTGCAGAAACTAACAGGCTAATCCTAAAACCATATGGAAATTCAAGGAGCCATGAATATCAAAAACAATCTTAAAAAACAAAACAAAACAAAAATAAAACCCTGAAGTTAGAGGACTCCCACTTTCTGATTTCAAAACTTACTATAAAGATACAGTGTGGTATTGGCATAAAGATAGACATATAGATCAGTTTAATCAAACTGGAAATCCAGAAATTAACCCTGTTGTTATTGCACCCACATCTGATCTGCTCACTGCTTGACAGGCCAATAAGGCAAGAGATGAGATGCTGGGGCAAAGGGAAAGTGACTTTATTTGAGAAAGCAAGCTAAATAAGAAAATGGTAGACTAATGTTCCCAAAAATCATCCTGACATCTCATGCAGGAAGGGGTTTTTAAAGGTGGAGGAAAGGGAAGCAGGGGTAGAGGGGCAGGGGTGAGGGGGGCTAAGAAATGGACTACAGCTGCCATTCGGGCTTGAGCAATCAGTCAGATGTCTTCAGTCAACATGTAGAATGCACTGATTAGTTTAGTCTGTGCAAGGTGTTCTAGGTCTTAGTTCAGTGCTTCCACTAAAAGTCAACTAATTCCCCAAAGGGCTTATAATGCACAAACAGGTCTAATGTAGAATAACAAGGGAGGGAGAAGTGTTGGAGGCAGAATGAATTCAAGACGGAGTTAGTCCTGCTACATCGTGACAGTTATGATCAACAGGTTTTTTTCTTTCCCTTGCCTTTTTTAAGCATTAATTTATTTATTTAGAGAAAGAGAGAGCACAGAGAACACAAGCAGGTGGAGGGGCAGGAAGAAGCAGGCTTCTGGTTGAGCAGACCACCTGAGGCTGGGTTCAATCCCAGTATCCTGGGATCATGACCTAAGCCCAAGGCAAACGTTTAACCAACTAAGCCACCCAGGCAACAGTTTTTTTTTTTTAAGATTTTCTTTATTTATTTGATAGAGAAAGAGAGATCACAAGTAGCCAGAGAGGCAGGCATTGGGGGGGGGGTGCGGTGGCAGGCTCCCTGCTGTGTAGAGAGCCCAATTCGGGCCTCGATTCCAGGACCCTAAGATCATGACCTGAGTAGAAGGTAGAGGCTTAACCCACTAAGCCACCCAGATGCCCCTAGGCAACAGGTTTTTTATAAGAGTCCCAAAACAATTCAATGGGGGAGAGAATAGTCTTTTAATCAGATGGTGCTGGGACAACCAGATATCCAGATGCAAGAAAAAAAAAAATTAAGTTGGGGCTCACCTGATAATGGACCAATGACCTAAATATATGAACCATAAACTCTTAGAAAAAAAATTTGTCCCTATGTTTCATGACCTTGGATTACACAGTGAATTCTTTGAAAGCACAGTCAACAAAAGAAAAAAGGGATACATGGGTTTCATCAATATAAAACCTTCTATGCTTTAAAAGGCACCATCAATAAAGTAGGAGACAACCCACAAAAAAGGGACAAATATTTGTAGATCATACATCCGACAAGAGATTTCTATATGGAATATATAAAGACCTCTGACAACTCAATAACACAAAGAGCCCTATTAAAAATGGGCAAGGGATTTACATAGACATTTCTCCAAAGGAGATGCAAAGAACCAATAAGCACATGAAAAAAATTTTAACATCATTAGTCATCAGGCAAATCAAATCCAAGATTGGATAGTACTTCACACCCCCTGGGATGGCTATATAAAAAAGATCATAACCATTGTTAGGGAAGATGCAGGAGAGACAGAGCCCTCATACACTCCAGTGGGAATATTGAACAGAGCAGCCACTTTATAAAACAGTCTGTCGGTTCTTCAGAAGGTTAAACACAATGTTGTATAATCCAGAAAGTCTGTTCCTGGGCTTGTATCAAAAGAAAGGAAAAGATATATGCACACGGAAACTTAGACACACATGTCCACCGCAGCATTACTCATAATAACTAAAAAGTGAAAGCAACCCAAATGTACATCAACTGATGAGTGAATAAACAAACTGGTACATCTGTACAGTGGGATGTTATTGAGCCATGAGAAAGAATGAGGTACTGATCCAGGCTACAACATGGATGAACCCTGAAAACATGATGAGTAGTGACAAAAATGAGATACAAAGGGCCATATTATTCCATGTATATGAAATGTGCAGAACAGGCAAATTCATAGAGACAGAAAGATTAGTTGTTGCCAGGAAAGGGGGTTGGGCAAAATGGGAAGTGAGTGCTAAAGGGTATGGAGTTTCTTTCTGGGTTTATACAAATGTTCTAAAAGTGCCCAACACTGAGAACACACTCAAAACCATGAATTATACCCTTACAATGGGTGAATTTTATAGTATATGAATTGTATCACAATAAAGCCATTATTATTATCAATTATTATTATTATTTATCTCAGAGTTTCTGTGGGTCAAGGGTGCAGGCACAACTTAGCTGAACCTTGTCCCTAGGATCTCACAAGATCGCCACCAGGGTGTCACCTGGGGCTGGGTTTTCATTAGAGCTTTGACTGGTGAGGCATCCGTTTCCAAGCTCCTGCAGGGTTTTGGCAGAATTCATTTCCTTGTGATTGGTTGAGTCACAGCAGCTTGCTTCTCCAAAGCCAGCAATGGAGGGAGAGAGACTGAAGCAAGATGGGTGCTATGTGGTCATGAAAACAGAATCAAGTACATCCCATCTCTGCTGCATTCTGTTGGCTAGAAGCAAATCAGTTTCTCTGTTTCAAGGGGAAGAAATTGTGCCAAAGTGTAAACAGGAGGTAAGGATCAGGACCATCTTAAAGTCTGTCTACTGCAGTAATATTCTCAGGGATAATTTTTCTAATTAGGCAAAATAATTAGTTTTCAGTGGCATTTCTGATTCCAGTTTTTAGTGTGGGAGTCTTGACTGCTATTCTGGAATTATTTTCACAATTTCTTTTTTCTTTCTTTTTTTTATTTTCACAATTTCTTATATATAATTTTTAAAAAGATTTTTAATTTATTTGACAGAGACAGACACAGCCAGAGAGGGAACACAAGTAGGGAGCAGCAGAGGGAGAGGGAGAAGCAGGCTTCCTGCAGAGCAGGGAGCCCAATGTGAAACTAGATCCCAGGATCCTGGGATCATGACCTGAGCCAAAGGCAGATGCTTAATGACTGAGCCACCCAGGCGCCCTTTTTATATAAAATCATTAATATTAATTGCTACCATAGAGTGTTGACTTAGTGTCAGACACTATCCTTGATATTATTCTATTTCATAATTTAAAAAGGAAGTATTATTGTGCAGCATTATATAGTACTGTAATATTGCATAGAACTATACAAGGAAGTATTGTTATTCCTCAGATTACAGATAAAGAAATAGAGGCTCATAGAAGTCATTACTCCCAAGATCAAGGTCATACAGCTAATAAATAAAGGAGCTGGGATTTGAACCCTGGCCTTTCTGAGTTCAAAGCCTATCATGCCTGTAAGCACTAGTCTAGACTGGTTAGGTTAGTGTGTGTATGGTGCATGCTTTAAGCACTACTAATATTTTTATTATAATTTCTACAGGGGTGTGTATAAGTAGAAGTATTAAACATCTTGCTGTGAAATACTGGCTTTGTAAGTCGCCTGCTGTGTACTGAGTATGCGCCAGGCATTTTATTAGGCACTGGTGCTACAAGACAAGCTAAACAGAGATAGTCTACTGACCCCACCTGTGACAAGGCTTTGTGGCTTTGTGGCTATGTTATTTGATGCATGAACATATAGAGTGCTTACAGCTTCCTATTGCATAGATTCATCTAGCTTTATGAAATCCCTATTTCTAGTAACCCTCAGTGTCTACTCAGGTATAGCTACCCCAGTCTTCCTTTGACTAATGTTTTCATGGTATATCCTTTTCCACCCTTTTACTTTCATCCATTCTGAAGCTTCTTTCTAGGGTTCCAAACCAAAAGCCTGTAGGGTTGACCAGAATCCTTCCTTCTTTGGAAGGAAGGATCGACCAGAAATAGACAAGTCCTCACAAGGTCTGAAGCTCTCAACTGTGAATCATCTAATGTCTGATTCTAATTAAGGTGATCTGCCAGAAGCAAAAATAAATCCTCACTGCAGTAAAATATAAGAGCCACAAATGGTCTCTATAATTTGTCATACACAAAGTGCAGCATGCGATAGAAAATAATCAGGCAGCAAGAAGAGCAGACTTGTGCAAAAAACACAAGGGGAGAAAATAGACAAATACATATTCACTGAAGATCCTGACCTTAGAGTCATCTCACCCAGATTTTTCTTAACAATTATATTAATAATTTTAAAGATTAAATATCAATATAGGAACATGTGGCAGAAAACTAGAAACTACTGAAAATAACTGAAAGGAAATTCTGGATCTGAAAACTTGTGCTCTCTTGGAAGATCATCGACTTTATTTTTCGTCCCACTAGCTCTACGATTTCTGCAAACCTCACTCAGTTTCTCAGGCTCTCCATCACTGCTTTTGTGTCTGGAATTGTTCTGTGCCCCTAGGGAGACCCCAAACACTGGGATGAATGCTCTGGTATAATCTCAGTAGCTTTCCTATGCCTTCAAACAGATTTTCACAATATTTGGTTTAGACTGCACAACTGTATTTAGAGAGAGAGTTGGGTGGAAAAAACCATTGCCAGAGGCAGAACCCACAGCAGAGTTTCTCAAGATATTGTTCTGGGCTTAATTTATGGTGCAAAGTAAGACCAGAGTCTCAGAACTTAAAAGACTTTTCTGTTTTCTACAGAAGAAAGGAGGGAAGTGCTTAGCAAGCAGAAGCTAGATGACTACCACATCCTAGCTCTTTAGCCCTTGAAAAATCACAGGCTTTTTTCGTATAC
Organism: Neogale vison; assembly: GCF_020171115.1. Lineage (NCBI taxonomy): Eukaryota > Metazoa > Chordata > Mammalia > Carnivora > Mustelidae > Neogale > Neogale vison. The sequence goes on from NC_058097.1 coordinate 159,171,885, forward strand.
AAATATAACCCAAGATCACTTCTGAGAATGGCCTTGTGCTTAGCAAGGGAGGAGCTGCGCTTTGATACTTAGGTGGGCAAGAGCTCATGCTACTCAGGGGAATTGAGGGGAACCTAATGGCCCTACATTAGGAAATTTCAAGAAAGATTTAGAAGAGATGCTGATAAGGTGCCTGCCTTTGGCTCAGGTCATGATCTCAGGGTCCTGGGATCAAGGCCCGCATCGGGCTCCCTGCTCAGCCGAGTCTGCTTCTCTCTTTCCCCTCTGCCACTCCCCCTGCTTGTACTCTTTAGCTTACGGGCTGGCTCTCTCTCCAATAAATAAACAAATCAATAAAATCTTTAAAAAGATTGGAGATGCTGATAATATAACATACATTTTAGAGAGGTCTGTCATTGTGGTGAGAGTTTAACTTTCTTTGACTAACAATTTATATCTTATGCATCTATCTCTCTGTGCAGGTGCAGGGCTGACCTCTTCAGCCTTTGGTTCTGGCTGGCACTCTTTCAGCTGAGGAAAAAGACTGGGAGGGCTATACTTTCCATTATTTGGTAGAAAAAAGGCATTTACCATTTTACTTGAGCTGCCTTTCAAAAATGACTGGACAGCTTTTAGAAAATAGCTGATCTCATTTCTGGGAAAGACCCCCTATCCAAACAAATGCTTTGGATCAAATTTATGCTTTCCTTGGGACTGCTAATAATTCCCTAAATTGTGTGTTAATGTGTGGAGAACTTCCAAAGTGGCTGTCACCATGAGTGGTGTAATTATAGGCCATGCACGAGTTCTTGATAAGAAAATGGAGAAGAAAAAAAATCACCAAGATAAAAAAAAAACCACCCTAAAAATAATAAAGGTGTTAGTGAATAAGTTTTCTAGGGGTGAGAAAAAAGGGAACAGGGGCACCTGGGTGACTCAGATGGTTAGGCATCTGCTTTCGGCTCAGGTCATGATCCCAGGGTCCTGTGATCAAGTTCCGAATCAGGCTCCCTGCTTCTTGGGGAGCCTGCTTCTCCCTCTGCCCCTCTCTCTCTATGTCTCTCATGGATAAAGTCTTAAAAAAAGAAAGAAAGAAAGAAAGAAAAAGGAAATAGATAAAGTGTCACATTGAACCTATGGTAATTTGTTGTTTTCTTTGTGCCTCTAATAGTCAGGAAAGCAGTAGTTAGCATCATGAGAAGCTGTGTAAAAAGTCTGAGTTTTAGAGGAGAAAGAAGGAAGCTCAGATTCTAGTTCTATCACTTGTGAAGTGCGTAATCTGAGAATGTTATTCGTGTCTCTGAACCTCTCTGTAAAATGGCAATGTTTGTTCTTGCTTCACTGCTATGTTGTGAGGATCAAAGGTGGAAACTACTGTGCGACAGTAACATTCAGCACCAGCACACAGAAAAGAAAGAAAAGCCTAGTTTGGTCAGTTTCATGGAGCGCTTAAATATGTAGGTTTTGGAGACAGGCAGGTGTGGGTTCAAATCCCACTCTCTACTTTATCTGTCAGGATTAAATTAAAAGACACAGGTGAAGGGCTTAGCCCTCTTTCTGGCAAGTGGCAAACGCTCAGTAAGGATTATCTGCTATGACTCTTGTTGCTCTGTGGCGGCGGTGGTGATGCAGGGGATCTGAGCCTCTGTTTTGCCCAGTCTGAAATCAGGCCCTTTATTCATAATATAGCCAATAAGGTCTTCCAAGTCCAAACACAGGTCTTTAGCCAGATGACATTTTAATATACCATCTGAAGATGGTATAAAAGGAATTTTGCAGAATTTCTAAACTCACAGTCTAGAATGTACCCTCCCTTGACTTCAGCATAATTGACTTAAGCAGGCAATTATGAATGAGCCACAGGGTACCGATGAAAACATCCACTGGTTCCTCATGAAGAAGTAGCGGGTGCCCTTATTAGAGAGAGTAGAAGGATAGATAAGTCTGTTTTGGCCTGGTATGGATTCCTCTTACTGGATTCAAAAGATTCTCTTCCATACTTTTTGATGTTTTTTTTTTCCCCACAATATTTGAGTTGGGATCTTTCTTTCTCATATATCAAGAGCTTTAACACCACAGTCCACTCCTGATTGTCTGGGGCTGGACAGAGGTGTTTAATGAGCAAGGTGTAACAGGGACCTGGTAAGAGCTCACCTTCCCAGAAAGGGTTGGATAACAGGAGGATTGCCATTTACGCTCACTCCCTTTGGAGTGGGAGAGGAGAGAGAAAATCTGAAGACAAGCTCAAGGGATGGATAGGGAAAAGGAGAAAGAGAAAATGTGTGGGTCTTTCCTCTTGTAGGCCTAGATGCGGCATTTGGTTGTCAATAAACCTTGAATTTCCTTTTATTTTTTTAAATATTTATTTATTTATTAGAGAGAGAGAGAGAAAGAGAGCATGAGTAGAAGGGGCAGAGGGAGAGGGAAAGAGAATCTCAAGCAGATTCTGTACTGAGCTCAGATTCTGTACTGAGCCCCGATGAGGGGCTCAATCTCAACCCTGAGATCATTAACTGAGCCAAAACCAAAAGTCAGATGCTTAACTGACTGAGACACCCAGGAGCCCCTGAATTTCCTATCAAAATTATTTACTCCTGCCTTTCTGGACATCACATTGCCTTTCTTTTTTCTAACTTCTTCATTTGAATGCTTAATCTGTTTGAGGCAGAGTGTGTATGTCAGCCATAAAAGGGATAAAAGGAAATGACTTTTCCTCTGAATAAAATTTTGGCTGCATCCTCTGGAATTTAATCTGTAGTGTTTTCATTTTCATTATTTCTTGGATATTTTACACATCAGCAAGGGTTTTTATCTGTAGCCAATAACAGAAAACAGTGACCCAAATGCCTTGAGGAGTTATTATTTCCAGGGGCGCCTGGGTGGCTCAGTCCATTAAGCGCCAGCCTTTGGCTCAGGTCATGATCCCAGGGGCCTGGGATCGAGCCCCACATTGGGCTCCCTGCTCAGCGAGAAGCCTGCTTCTTCCTCTCACTCTGCCACTCCCCCTGCTTGTGCTTGCTCACTCTCCCAAAATAAATAAATAAAATCTTTTTAAAAAGGGAGTTATTATTTCCAATAACAAGAAGTTTGAAGAAAGACAGTTTCAGGGCTGGTTTACCCAACCGTTCAATGACACCTTCACATTCTTCTGACTGCTCTAAAATAGTAGTATATAGATCAGTATACATACACACTACACACACATACACACACACACACAGACACACACACACAGGGCTGGTCCCTTTCATTCTGGTAAGATACAGCTTTGGGTGTCACATGCCCATGACAATTTCCTGTGGCAGAAAAGGGACTTTCATTTTAGCACTGAAGTAAGCCTTTCCCAGAAGTAACTCACAGGCTCTTCCAAAATTCATGGGCTAGGATTGTTTTATATGTCCATCCCTAAACTAATCGCCAGCAGTGAGAGTGAGACCACTGATTTGTCTTAATCAAGATTCACCTCCTGGGCATGGAAGCAAAACCCCTCACCTAAAGCAGATGGCTGCCTGGAGAAGAGGGGGCATTTGGACAAAATCAGGATAAGGTCTGAAATAAGGAAGGAAAAGGATACTGAAAATGCTTTTGATTTCTTCTTAAACTTAGGAGTTGTTTGAACGTGAAGAAACTTAAAATTTTAAAAGGGTCAGAGAGGGGCACCTGAATGGCTCAGTTGGTTAAGTATCTGCCTTCAGCACAGGTCATGATCCCAGGGTCCTGGGATTGAACCCCTGCATTGGCTGCCTGCTCACCAGGGAGTCTGCTTCTTCCTCTCCCACTACCCCTCCCCCTAGCTCCTGTTTACTCTCTCTCTCAAATAAATAAATAAAATCTTAAAAAAAATACATGGGTTAGACATTTTGGTTTGTTTCTATTTTAATTTTGAATTGTGGATAATAATAATTTTATGTTTCTACTTTTTAAAGTTTTTTCTTATCTAATATATAGAGAATTTTTGCATATTATGGTCACATGAAAAGAAAGAATAGTTTCTGTCTTTAGGTTTATATTGTTAATTATGTCATTCAAATTATCTTTTGTTAACTTGATCTTTTTCTATACTTTCTATTTTGGAATAATTTTAGATTTACTGAAAAGCATGTGAACGTAGTACAGATAGGTCCCAGATATCCTTCACCTGGTTTCCCTTAATATTAGTTGATATAACTACGGTATGTTTGTAAAAACTAAGAAGTTATCATGGGCACAATTCTTTTACTACAACTACAGACTTTGTTCTGATTTTATCAGTTTCCCCACTAACGTTGAACTTGATTTTCAAAAACTAAGATATCTTTAAAATTCCCATTGACTTCTTTCTCTTCCCATTTCCAGCAATTTGTGGCATCATGTATTTTAATTCTACATAATTTATTGCATTTAGCAGCAAGACAATTTTACATTAATGGGGATCTTACCCATCATAACTATAATGTGATTTTTTAAAAATCCCATTTAATGTTTTTTTCTTGAATTCATCATTTTCTGAGGAAGACAAACCCTGATTTCTTTAATTTGCCTCACATTCTTTCCCCCATTCTCTTACTTTCATCTTTATTTATTATTTATTTACTTGACAAAGAGTGAGAGAGTACAAGCAGGGGGAACAGCAGATGGTGAGTGAGAAGCACGCTCCCCAAGGAGCAGGGAGACTCGGGGCTCAATCCCAGGACCCAGGGATCACGACCTGAGCTTAAGGCAGATGTTTAACCATCTGAGCTATGCATACTCCCCTTACTTTCAGCTTTATGAGTAACTTTGGGCATGTATTAGAGTCCTAGCAGGAAAGAGTGCCATGCTTAAACGCGGTGATTTGATGAGAATTTAGAGGGACTATTTGCAGAGGCATGAGCAGGCGTGTGCAAAGTCCACTTGGGACAGTGTTGTACTCTTGGACTTAATAATGCATTAGCATCTCTGCATCAGTTACTAGAATCTGAAGAGAAGTGAAATCCACAAGAGTAGAAAGGAATGTGCCTGACAGGAGCCATGCCTTTGGTGGCGGGAGGCAGCTAGCCATGGTAATCCTCCTTTAGGGAGCCAGGGAAATGAAGGCCCTCACCTCCCTCTCCTCCCTCCTCAGAGGTCCTACTGGTGATTCCTATGACCAAAGCCAACTAGAAGCCAGAGGGCAAGGCAACGTGGTGATAAGGTGGTATTGGCTGGCCTCCCAGCTAACAAAGCCGTGGAGAACAGCAGAGAGTTGTTTTGGAGGGCAAATGAAAGACATCTAGTACAAGAAGTATTGTTTTTATACAGAGTATTTATAATCATATTTAGCTTATTGGCCCAATCTGAACATTCTTTTTACACATTCAGTTATTTTTTTGTATTAACACTTACTGTCATAACAGATTTTTTTAGCTTTATTTCTGTCATCTAATTTCTACTCTCTACTTTTTAAATTTTTCCTATTTCCTAGGTTTTTTTTTTTTAAATCATTGGCTATTACTGTCAGTTTGCTCTTTGTTCTTTTATATTTTGTTTTGCTACCTTGAAACGTATGCAGCCTGTTTTCAGTTCTGCTACATGATAAGTCTGCATGTATACTTAAATAATACTCTTGAACATACTTTTAGTCTTTGATTATCAACTTCATGGATGAATAGTGAGATAGTCCCACCTTCTATGAAAGCTAAGAAAATTAGCATATGCACTTTCCTCATACCTCCCTACTTTCAAGATTGTGTTGGTAGGCTCTCTGTGAGTTTTGTTTCAGTTTATGATATATATATTTTTCCTGATGTGGCTTTTAGTTCAAGAATTATAAATTACACCTTTTGTTGTGTGATTCTGATTACTTTAGTTATGGACACCTAATGGCTTACAGGAATTGATTGCCCTGGAGAATTGTGTTCCACCCATGGCTGCCCTTTAGTCCTTAGTTTGTGCTCTCTGCTTTGGGGTGAGCTGGCCAAGCTGGTATAAAATCTGGCTTTTGGTTTGAAATGGCCTTATTTTTTCTCTTGCCCAATGAGGTCTTCTGTCAGTTATCCTTAGGGGTCATTCTCTTGTTTCTCTCCTACCCCGTGGCTCAGAAAATTATCTGCATCCAGTAGAGGGAGATCTGGGCGAGGAACTGCATATTTCCCTTCTGGCTACTTTTAGCCCCAGTTTCCATTACTCCAAATTGGGTATGGAAAGGTCGCTATTTCCATAAAGACATTAAAGAATGTTTTCATTTTAGTATCCATGGCTCTGTCTTGCACTCTGTGTGTCACTCCCGAGAGTTAAATACTTTCTATTTCAATTTCAAAAATAAGGTTTTTTGAAATTTATGGTGTGAGATTGAGATCTTACTGTAGTTTCAATGTTGATGTATATTTGGTATTTACTCCCTTTTGTTCACTTAAATAGCTTTTGGGAAACAAAGTTTTATAAATCTGTTCATATGCTTTCATCTTTTCCTGAATACTATCTCTGCTGTGAACTAAATCTTCATGTATACTTGGGTCTATTTTTGGCTTTCTATTTTGTTTCACTGATCTTACTGTTTTGTCACTGCTTACCTATACCCCTCTCTCTCTGCCATCCCAAACCCATTCATTGTGTTTGGGGTGTGACAGTCCTAGTCAGTAACCACCTTTGAATCCAATGCTTATTTTCCCCGCTCCTTACAAGCATGGTATGGACTCTCCTTCCCTCCATGGCTGCATCTGCCCCACACCTGAGAGTTTTTTGAGTCTTTAGAGGTTTTCTCACCTAGTTTGCATTTCCATGGGGACAGGAATGGTTTCCAGGACCTGGGAAGTATAGGACAATCCACTGTCCTGGACTTACTAGATGAAAGAGCTTGCTGGGTGTGGATGTGCAGGAATATCCAGTCCCCCTGCCCGCCCCCCCGCCCCCTTCCTCTGACCTCTGCTGTGGCCCAGGAAGACCCTACACCTTTAGAACAATCTCATCTCATCACCATCAGGGGCTTTTGTCCAGCAACCCCTTTGTAGAGCTCAGACACTACATATACCATTGAGGATCTAAACTATTTAGTGAGTCTGTCTTTCTTAATCTCATGAATATAGAGATAACTCTGAAAGCCCCCCAGAAGAATACAGACTTGAAGATACACTTTGATATGTGTGACTACTCAGAACTGCACAATGACCCTCAATCTTCGAACAATCTCAACTTTTCAGGAACTCTGGGCCTCCTAGAGGGGAGACATTGACAGGAATATCATTTTTTCCTGTTTTGTTTAAAAAAGGCAATTTTAGGGAAAATTGAAATTTATGATGCAGTTACTTTTTTAGCACTCTATAAATCTAAAGCCATCTTGATAGTTGCAGAACATAAAAATGTATTATGGATAACTTGGTTTGCCCATAAAACGATCATATTTGGCATATTAAATGTCAAAGCATGGTTTATGACAATAGCAACTATACATTTACTAATTGAATTGACATTCAAATACAACCCGATTTGTAATAAAATGACAACACAGTAGAGTTCAAGGAACAGAGCACCTCAGAGTGCTGACAAAAATAGCACATTTCTTTCTATTCTTTTGTAGATTTTAGAGTCACTGAACCAAGAGGAACCCTGTCAAGAATTTCAGTGAGAAATTCTAGAACTGGTGCTATTTGGTTCCTCAGTATCACAGAGGCAGGGATTGTGTAGAGGGAAAGGCCGTGGGCTCTAGAGCCACACTGCTGGGCTCTGAATCCCTACTCTGCTACTCACTAGCTGAGTGACCTTGTTCAAGTCTCTTAATATCTCTGTGCTTCAGTTTCCTCATCTATTAAGTAATGACAATGAGAGATGTCTTCATGATACTGTAGTAGGACTAAAATAAAATCTTTAGAGGAATTCTTCACATATAACCTGGATTATACAAATATTAGCTATTGTTACTCTCAAGGCTTCACAATAATTCTTCAGGTTCTACCCCTACAAGTAAATTGTGTAAATTGTGTAATTGGAGTAAATTGTGGCAACTACCAGAAAATTTCTAAGTATGGGAACATACCAGTCTTCATTTTAGGGATCACAAGTTTTTGAGCTTGGAAAAGCAGGCTCAAATATAAAACAGAACACATATGTGTTCTTAATTAAGAACACATATGTGTTCTGTTTGACTTAAAAATATTTAGTTTTTGAACTTGAAGCCTTTGGGTGGGAAATGTATTCCCCAGTTAGCCATAATCCAACTTCTCCCTATTACCTTACATCTGATCCAATTTATTGATTTGTGTTCCCTATCCGACTCCTATAGGGATTTCATTTAAGCCAACAAGAAGGCATCTGTAAGCAAATGAATACAGAATTCTTTAGTCCATTTTATTGGCGGTAGAAATGTAATTGCAGAAGCAATTATTAACAGGAATAATCCCACAGGGGATTCAGATATTGAAGTTATCAGATATATCTAGAATAACTATGGTTACTATGTTCAAGAGGACAATAAAAAGGTTGAGAATATTGGATGATAACTGGAAACTATAAAAAGGAACCGAATGGGAATTCTAGGAGTAAACATATAATAACCGTAAGATCTCAGTGGTTTGGTTTAATAACTGTCTAGACACTGCTGAAAAGAGAACTCATGAAGTTGAGTATGACTTTGAGGAAAATATTAAGAGTGAGGCAAGAGACAAGAAGAAAAAAAATACATAGAGAGAGGAAGAAATAGAGAAGGTACAGTGAAATGTTCTAAACATGTAATTGGAGTCTCAGAAGGTGAGAGGAGAAAGTGGAACAGAAGCAAGAAGACATAATAGCCAAGAACTTTTCAAAATCTATGAAACATTTTAAGTGACAAGAATCCCTAAAACTTCTAAACATAAGTCAAAAGGAAATCCACACACAGAGAAACATAATAAACAGCTAAAACTCTTAAGTAGAAAAATTTGGAAAGCAGTAGGTAGAAACAATGTAGATCATCTTCAAAGATAGTATAAAAGGTTTAGTTGTCCTAACTATTGATTTTTCAAGAAAAACTATAGGAATTAAAGGCAGTTTAATTATACATTGAAAATGCTGAAAGAAAGTAACTGCCAATCAAGAGTTCCATACCCAGTAAAAATATCCCTCAAAAATAAAGATATTATGAAGACATTATCAACAAAACTGAGACAATTACCTACCAAAAGATCCTTAAAAAGGAATCCTAAAGTCTATTCTTTACATAAGAGGAAAATGATCCCAGATAGAAAATCAAAGATGCAGGGACAAATGAAATACAATGGAGAAGACAGACACGGAGGTAAGTTTTCACTATGTAAAAAAAAATGTTTTAACTGTGTTTGAATGATACATAAAATTAAAAGTAAAAAGGTGACAAAATGGAGTTAAAGTGCTCTAAGGTCCTTATGTTGACCAGGAAGAGAGTAAAAAATGCCAGTTAATATTACACTTTGATGATTCAAGAATTGATGCATATGAAACAGCCTAGGAGTCTGAGAAATAAGGAGAGATGAGAGGGTAACATACTCTAGTTACCTTGCAAACAGGCACCCCTTGTTTCTGGCCAGGAAATCTCACCACCATCAGGAGATCACTCTTCCTTGAGTTTACTTTACACATTTACTGTGATCCAAATGAATACTAAGAAACGTTTTTCCCTTGGAGCTAGACAAGTTGGAATTCAAGTTCATGGAAAAATGGACATACAAGACTAACTAGGGAAAATACTGAAAAACAAGAACCGAGACAGAACTATCCTTACCAGTATTAAAACATACTACAGTGGCACCTGGGTGGCTCAGTTGGTTAAGCCACTGCTTTCAGCTCAGGTCACGTTCCCAGGGTCTGGGATTGAGTCCCTCAATAAAGTTCCACATCGGGCTCCCAGCTCCGCGGGGAGTCTGCTTCCCCCTCTCACCTTCTCCCCTCTCATGCTCTCTCACTCTTTCAAATAAATAAAATCTTTAAAACAAACAAAAGCATACTACAAATACTCTATAGGTAAGATGCTGCAGTACTGGCATATGAATAGACAAAAAGATTACTGAAATGGAACAGAAGTTTAAGAAACAGATCCAAGTATATACGGGTATCATGCATATAACATCAGTGACATCTCAAACCACTAGGAAAAAGAATTACTTTTTAATGAATGGTATGGGAAAATGAGATAGACATTTGTAAAAAAAAAAAAAAAAAAAAAAAGAAAGAAAGAAAAGGAGATTATACCTTTCTTTTACACCATATGGGAATAAACTTGAAAAAGATCTGGTATCTAAATATACGCTAAACTTTCAGTACTAAAAAAAACACGGTGAAGTCCTTTATAACCTGAGTGCAGGAATGGCTTGCAAGCTCTGACACAAAATCCAGATGCAGCAAAGGAAAAATAAGTAAGTAGGACAGCCAAAAAAAAAAAAAAAATTCAAAACCCACTCCACAATGGCAAAAAATGCCACAAGTCAGTTAAAAGACAAACAATAAGGTGGGAGAAAATATTTGTAACATCTATCACAGATATAGATGGATATCCCTAATATATAAATAATTTTTTTTAACTGGGTGGGGTGGGCAGAAACCAAGAATCTGATAGTAAAATGACAAAACCCATGAGCAACCAGTATGTAAAACTATATTAAAATGGTCCTTAAATTTATGAAAATGTGCTCAACTTCATTCACGAATAAGAGAAGTACAAATTTAAACTAAACCATGATATCACATTTCATCCATCATATTGGCAGAAATTCAAAAGCTTGATAACCCAGTTGTTGAGGGTGCAGGAAAATAAGGAGCCTCCCGCATTGTAAGTGGGGATGGAAATGGATACAATTTCCATGGAGGGGAATTTGGAAATATCTAACTCAGCTACAGTCACTAAGTGTGGGCTCAGCGATCCCATCTCTAGGAATTTACCCTGAAAATACCAATATGCACTGCAACAGTATGCACAAGGCTTTTCACTGGGACACTTTTGAATAATTGCAAAATACTGTAAAGTACCTAAATGCTCACATACAGGAGACTGGTTAAAAAAACAAACATGGCAGATACACAGTGGAATATCCTGGAACTGTAAGAAAAGAGTATCTGCATGAACTAATATGGAGTTAATTTCCAGGCTATACAGTTAACTGACAAAACACAAATTGCAAAAGAGTATGTAAAGTATGCCATCTTTTGGTAAGAAAGAAGAGGAAATAACAAAGTATATACATATTTGCTCACTTTTGCCAAAAGAAAGAAATAAACTTGATTACTCACAAAGATGAGAGGGGATGGGATCACAGGGCAAGGGAAAGACAGTCGCTTCTCTGTATATGCCTTTGCATGGTTTTGGCTTTTGGAAGCGTGCCAATGCTTTACATGCTCAAAAGAACAAGATTAAATCATCAGGGAGGGGGAAATTTACTAATGAACCCAACTGTATTTTGAATTAACGGGAGTATTTTGAGTATCAAAATACAAGTATTAATGGTTTATAACCTACTGAATAGGAATCCATGAATTCACATAATAGATCCATAGATGGATGCATAGATGGTAGATGGCCAGATGGAGGAGAAGAGAGGGGAGTACGACTGATAAGTATGAGAGCAGTGGGGGTAAAAATTACCATTTTATAACCATCAAAGCAGAAGAGCTAGGGGTCCCCAGAGTGTAAAGTGTAAAGCAGAAAGAGTTAGAGTTCCCCTGGAAAAGAAGACAAAAGCTTTTGCGACACAAGAGAAGTCATTTTAGGACCCCCAGCTATTTCTCCTGATCAGTATACTCCCTACTGGCTGGCTCTACTTGCCCTAGCACACTTCTAATAGAACTTCCTAGGATGGGTCTGAATCACAAAGAAATACAAAAATATCAGTAATTAAGGATTTAAAGGGAAGGCAAAACCCACCAGTCTCTACCAGGCCAGGAAATAGCCTAACCATATCAGAGACCATAAATCAATGGTAAAATTCCCAGGGCTATTTTGAAAGTAAAGACTGACCTAATGCACATTCTTGAGTTGTTTTTGCAGTATTGAAACCATGCTCCATAGGGATGATGAGGTTGAAACCAGCAGCAAGTTTTTGTTTTTGTTTTTAGATTTTATATATATTTGTCAGAGAGAGAGTGCATGCACACAAGCAGGGGGAGAGGCAGGCAGAGGGAAAAGCAGGCTCCCAGCTGAGTAAGGACCCCCCCCTCCCCCAAAATACAGTACTCAATCCTAGGGATCATGACCTGATCTGAAGGCAGACACTTAAGCAACTGAACCACCCAGGTGTCCCGAAACTAGCAGAAAGTTTAAAGCTTGTTTTTCAGGGAACGGTTTCCCCTTAATCAGTTATTGTGTCTTTTCAGACCTCACTAACAAACCCACTGGCTCCCTCTGCAGAAGCCTGGGCTCAGGGTCAACAGATACATTTCCAGCCTAGGAACAAGCAAGGTCCTGTATTCCTTACCTGGGATCATGAACCCCAGACCCCATCCAGTTAATCCCAGTTCTCAGAGCATACCCAGAGCCCCTTCCCCTGGTTTGTCAGTTACCTCTGCTTCATTATAATATTAAAATCTTGGTGATGGAACACAAGCTTCATTAACATAACATAGGTATGTATAACTTGTTTCCTAAGTTCACCTGCACTACCTACTGCCAGACTCTATAGGCAGTGACAAAGCTGCCTTTTCTGAATATTCTCCTTAAACTCTAAATAAAAAGAAGCTTCTCATTCCTGCTGGGGTGTTCCCAGCTTCAGAAGTTATTCCCCATGATCTCCTTATGGGCTGCAAATAAAATTTCCTTTTGTGTGACAATTCCACCTGGTGTAGTCTCTATGTGTAACTCACCAAGGAGCGAACTCCCATTAGTTCAGTTAAGTTGGATCCTGCACAAATCATCAACAGATACTAAATCAAAGGCAGAAGTCTGAGGAGGAGCAGGACGTTCTGATGGTCTTAAAAGGTCTCCCTGTAGATCTAGAGAGAATGTCTAGACAGGCATTTTAGAACCCAAACTATAAGATCTGAAATTTAAATCATGGAGCACCTGGGTGGCTCAGTGGGTTAAGCTGCTGCCTTTGGCTCAGGTCATGATCTCAGGGTCCTGGGATCAAGTCCCGAATCGGGCTCTCTGCTCAGCAGGGAGCCTGCTTCTCTCTCTCTCTCTCTCTCTCTGCCTGCCTCTCTGCCTACTTGTGATCTCTCTCTGTCAAATAAATAAATAAAATCTTAAAAAAAAATAAATCTTAATGCATGGGCTTAACAGCAAATTGGACACGGCAAAAGAGAGGTCGTTAGACAATTTCAAACCTGGGCACAGAGAAAAACATTAAAACACAGAAAGCGAAAAAGATTTATCATGTACACATTAACTAAAAAAGAAAAAAAAAGAAAAGGAAAAAAACCCCAAAACCCAAAACAAACCATGCTTGCATAATTAGTATCAAACAAAACATATTTCAAAACAAAAAACATTGCCAGAGATAAACAGGGACATTTCAGAATAATAAAATATTTAGTTAAACTCTAAGATATAGCAATTATAAATGTTAATTATACTTAAAATACCCTCAGAATGTATAAAGATTGACAGAGCTAGAGGAAGACAATCCACACTTGCCTGGAAAATTTAAACACTCTGCCTGATCTCAATATTTGATAGGCAAAAGAAATAAAAAACAGGTAAAGAAATAAATGTTTGAACGGTCTGATTAGCAAACAACCTCATAAACATTTTGAAAACACTCCTCCCAACAAATTAAGGCAACACATTTTTCTTTTCAAGCATACATGGAACATTTCTTCTAATTGACCTTATGCTGGGTTATAAAACAAGTCTCAACAGATTTCAGTGAACTGAAATTACACAAAGTATGTTCTCTGTCCATAATGCAATTGAACCTGAAATCAATAACAAAGGCATAATGATAAATTCTCCATATGTTTAAAAATTTAGAGATCCATTTTAAAATAGCTAATGGGTCAAATAAGTCACAAAGGACATTAGGAATTTGATTGAACTGAATGAGAATATCAAATTTTTTTGTGTGTAGGTATGATGTGGGAAACAAAGACAAAAAAAAAATTATTGAGTTTCTTTACTACCTACAGCCCATTGACAAGTCCTTGAGACTGGCAGAGTAGCATTTCTCCAGAGACTCAATGGCCTCAATATTAACACTTTGCTAAGGGCAAAAGGCAATCCTAGCCCAACCCCTACCCCCATCCTGGATCCTGTAAGCCTACTTTAACATATAAAAATGCCTTTAAGAATTTCCTTTACCTCTACTTCCTAAAATACGAGTTAGTAATCATCCCCCAAGCATATGGGTCACCAATAGACACGTGAAAGGTCTCATGACTAAGGTTTTCTTAGATGGTAATAAATGATCTTTTCCCAACAACAGCTAGCCCCCTCAAGGTCCTGGAAACCTTGCTCCCAAATTCCTTAAAAACTATACCTAACCCCCTCCCAACTTGAAAATATCTAATGGGCCACTCCTTGTGACCCCATGGCTCTTTCTGCCCATGGGGCTTGTCCCCATGCTTTAATAAAATCACTTTTTTTAAAAAAAGATTTTATTTATTTATTTGACAGAAAGAGATCCCAAGTAGGCAGAGAGGCAGGCAGAGAAAGAGCGAGGGAAGCAGGCTCCCTGCTGAGCAGGGAGCCTGATGTGGGACTCAATCCCAGGACCCTGAGATCATGACCTGAGCTGAAGGCAGCGGCTTAACCCACTGAGCTACCCAGCCACCCAAAATCACCTTTTTATACCAAAGATGTCTCAAGAATTCTCTGTCAGCTTTGGACCCAGCATCTTTCCTACATCAGGTAGGTAAAGAAGGATTATCTTTATACTGTGGTAGTACAAAGTAATGAATCTAGTATCTTAGTCAAGAAGTTAGAGAACGAACAACACATTAGTAGCAAAGACAGCAAAAGTAAGTGAATGATAAATATAAGAAGAAACTAATGAAACAACAATATACCATGGAGAAGATCAACGAAACCCCAGGTTGGTCCTTTGAGAAGATTAATAACCTAATATACATCAGAGCATATCAAGAAGAAAAGAGGGTAGGCCCATAATCCAATGTCAGTGATGAAAAAGGCAACATTGCTAGATTCTGCTGATACTAAACATAAAAGGGTATAATGGCCCATTATTAATAACATAGCCTAGGTTTAGATTAAATGGGCAATATTCTGGAAAGATGCAACTTAGCAAAATTGAAGATCTTCATAAACTTTGGTATATGGAAACATGTCTTGGGATATTAAAAAAGTGCTAACTATGAAGGAAAATATTAATGAAGTTTACTCTATTGAAATTCAGAACATGTCTGTTCATCAAATAACATCACCAAAAAAGGTAAAAATTCAGCCAGGAGTAGGAGAAAATATTTGCTATCCATAGGATTGATAAAGAGCTGCCACTGGGAATACAAAGAGAACTTGAGCAAATCAATAAGGAAATGTCAAACAACCAATGAGAAAAACAGGCAGAAGGCTTGCATAAGCACCTCGCAGATGAAGCTATCTCATGACCAAGGAACACCGGAGAAGGGATTGGACTCCATTACTGATCAAGGAAGTATAGTAAAGGCTTGAGACACCACCACACTCAACCAGATTGAACATAAGTCTGGTACTACCAAAAGCTGGAATGGTAGAAGCGTAAATCCACACAACTTGGGTGGGAGATGTGGTAATCCCTCTTGATTGGATGGGGGCCCCTAATATGGAGCAATGATGGAGTAAAGTGGGTGGTGAAGGAACTCACCTGAGGCAGAAGAGAAGTTTATTGAATACACCTAGGGGAGTGGTGGGCGCAGCAGAGGAGAGGCTGTGTGCCAGGAGGCAGTGGGTGGGGCAGTCATTATTTATTTATTTATTTATTAATTAAATTTATTTGACAGAGATAACAAGTAGGCAGAGAGGCAGTCAGAGAGAGGAGGAAGCGGCCTCCCACCAAGCAGAGAGCCTGATGCAGGGCTCGATCCCAGGACCCCGGGATCATGACCTGAGCCGAAGGCAGAGGCTTTAACCCACTGAGCCACCCAGGTGTGCCAGGGCTGTTTTTTTTTTTTTTTAAAGATTTTATTTATTTATTTTACAGACAGAGATCACAAGTAGGCAGAGAGGCAGGCAGAGAGAGGAGGAAGCAGGCTCCCTGCTGAGCAGAGAGCCCAATGTGGGGCTTGATCACAGGACCCTGGGATCATGACCTGAGCCGAAGGCAGAGGCCTTAATCCATTGAGCCACCCAGGTGCCCACCCCCAACCAGAGCTGTTTTTTAAAGGAAGAGGGTGAGGAGATATGGCACTGTTGGAATTCCCTTTTTGGTGACTGTGACTGGTTAAGTAGTCTATTGGTTAGTTAGGGATGGATGGCCTTCTTGAGGTGGGTCACCAGATGGGCCCATCTGTATTCAGCCAGGGGTCACTGTGGCCCTTTTTTTTTTTTTTTCTTAATATTTTGTTTATTTACTTGTCAGAGAGAGAGAGCGAGAGAGAGGGAGAGAATGCACAAGCAGGGGGAGCAGCAGGCAGAGGGAGAAGCAGACTCCCTCCTGAGCAGAGAGCCCAATGCGGGATTCGATCCCCGGACCCTGAGATCATGACCTGAGCCGAAGGCAGGAGCTTAACTGACTGAGCCACACAGGCGTCCCACTGTGGCCCTTTCTAAATTCCATCACTCAACCCTATTTCCCTACAAGGGGTCTCTAGAGACGAGTGGTCCTTATTCTCTAAAGTTGAACACAACACAACCCTAGGATCCAGCCATTCCATCCCCAAGTTTATACCCAACAGAAGTGCATGCACGTGTGTATTAAGAGGTTTATGTGAGAATGTGCATAGCTGCATTGTTCACCATTTGTCCCTGGAGTTAATCCTAGGGGGCTGTGCTAGAATCAGGGACCGAGAGCCTTATCAGCAGTTTGTATCTTAAAAAGGCCTCCCCCCCCCCCCGCTTCTTAGGACATGGTAAAATGTTAAACTGCCAGAGACAGAGAAAGAACGTAAGCTGCTAAGGAGAACTTTGTGTTTCCTAAGGTCAATGATTTGCCAGGCTTCTGAGACAAATAAGGGAAGTTTGGGGGTTGGTAAAGGAATCGGTAAACTTTGAAGGGTCTCTACAGCAGCATTTCAAGTTTTGTCAAGATTTGTAAGAAAAACAGTTGCTTTCGATTCTTCCAAGAATTGGAATGTAACTTAAATGACATCATAGTTTGACTGCCTCTCTTACTAAACATCTTCACTTCACTTTCTGGGTGCATTGTTTTAATTCAGGGCTGGTGGGCCTGAAAAATGGCCATCAGGCTCCGAACATCAGCTACCAATCTGGCCAACTTCTGACTACAGAGCTACTTTTAAAAAAAAAAAAAATTGTCTGTTTTCAGCCGGGACAAAGAGTAAGTATTTCTGGCAGTATTAAATATCCATCCCTTGGTGTAAGATGCATCCTCAAAGAAGGTGCAAAGGCTATCTTCCCTAGGTACAGAGTTACTCCCAAAGATAGCCAAAAGGAAGAACAACCTGTCTGTCTCAGGCCGACAGACAAAACAAGCAGAAGGCAACAGTGATTTCTTCTCAGCCTGCAGGGTCTCGACTGCCTACAGCTCAAAAATCACCCGTACGTTACAGTGGCACATTCTGGGGAGACTTGCTCTGACTCTTCCAGTCTCGCCTTGGACATTTTAGAGAAATTTCACAATCCAGAAGATAAGTTGAATTTTTAAGGTGCCACTTAGCTAGGGATATAGAGGAAGTACAAGGTTGGGGGACGAGAGGCTTAGGGGAAGCAAGGACAGGTAGGACTGGGGGGGGGGTGTCTGAGAAGTTTCAGCAGATTTCTCTCATTTCAAAAGCCTCTCCGAAAGATCGGAAGTTGCTTTTGAAAGTTTTGAGCTATCTGCTTTAAGGGTTGAAACTTCTTTTGGAGGCCTTCAGACACCAATGAAAAGGAGCTTTCTGTTTAGTTTTATTACCTTCCAAAATCTATAAAGAACTTAGCAAACTCAACACCCAAAGAACAAATAATCCAATCAAGAAATGGGCAGAAGACATGAACAGACGTTTCTGCAAAGAAGACATCCAGATGGCCAACAGACACATGAAAAAGTGCTCCACATCACTCAGCATCAGGGAAATACAAATCAAAACCACAAGGAGATATCACCTCACACCAGTCAGAATGGCTAAAATTAACAAGTCAGGGAATGACAGATGCTGGCGAGGATGTGGAGAAAGGGAACCCTCCTACATTGGTGGGAATGCAAGCTGGTGCAACCACTCTGGAAAACAGCTTGGAGGTTCCTCAAAATGTTGAAAATAAAGCTACCCTACGACCCAGTAATTGCACTACTGGGTATTTACCCTAAAGATACAAATGTAGTGATCCGAAGGGGCACTTGCACCCAAATGTTTATAGAAGCAATGTCTAAATAGCAAACTATGGAAAGAACCTAGATGTCCATCAACAGATGAATGGATAAAGAAGATGTGGTATATATACACAATGGAATACTATGCAGCCATCAAAAGAAATGAAATCTTGCCATTTGCAACGACATGGATGGAACTAGAGGGTATCATGCTTAGCGAAATAAGTCAATCAGAGAAAGACAACTATCATATGATCTCCCTGATATGAGGAAGTGGAGATGCAACATGGGGGGTTAGGGGGGATAGGAGAAGAATGAATGAAACAAGATGGGATTGGGAGGGAGACAAACCATAAGTGACTCTTAATCTCACAAAACAAACTGAGGGTTGCTGGGGGGAGGGGGTTTGGGAGAAGGGGGTGGGGTTATGGACATTGGGGAGGGTAGGTGCTATGGTGAGTGCTGTGAAGTGTGTAAACCTGGCGATTCACAGATCTGTACTCCTGGGGATAAAAATACAATAAAAAATAAAAATATTTTTTTAATTAAAAAAAAAAATAAAAGTGTCCCATCTTACACAGTGAGGTTTTAGAAATGATCCCAGGTAATGTGAGTCTAACAGGGCATGAATTTACAAGAGGGAGAACCATATGTGGGGTTGTTTGTTTTAAAGATTTTATTTATTTATTTGACAGAGAGAGAGAGATCACAAGTAGCCAGAGAGGCAGACAGAGAGAAAGGGGGACGCAGGCTTCCCAGTGAGCAGAGAACCCATGTGGGACTCAATCCCAGGACCCTGATATCCCTGACCCTAGCCGAAATCAGAGGCTCAACCCACTGAGCCACCCAGGCACCCCACCATATGTGTTTTTAAAACATTAGTCCGAGCTGGGGTTCCTAAAGGAGGATGACCCTTTAAGCCTATTCCAAAGGAAATAATTCCCTATGATTTAAAAATATTTTAAACTGAATGAGAATGTGGCCACCTGAAAGAAAACATGTTGAGTGCTCACCAGGAAACATCCTTAAACTCCAATCCTGATGCCTGGACAGCAAATTTCTTTCAACCTGAAACCCAAGGGTAAATTCCTCCTCTCCAGAGAGCAAGGACAGAACCCATCATTTTGCCCAGAGTCTGATCTGAACCTCGACTGAAAGACAGGAGGTTCGGATCAGGACGACTCACCTCAAGGACCCCGGGCTCCTCACCACTGGGAACACTTGCAGGACTGTGTTCTCTCAGAGGTATCCTCTGGGCGGCGGTGGCCTCGTGGTGCGGGGATAGGTGCCAGTTGCTCTGATCCTGCCAACCAGGCCAACAAATGTCAACTGAGGAAGAACTGACCAAAAAGTTAAACAGGTGTTTTCTAGGCAATTAGGATTGTGGCTCAGGAGCCAGATTCAGGGAGAAATCTGAACCACCACGTTCGGGAGAAGACGGAGAGGAGCGGAGTTATAAAGGCGAGAGGTCACGAGTTCTCATTTAGGTCCTTGAGGCAAAGTTGGGATTGAAATCAGGTTACCTGGGTCTAGATGGTTAATATGCAAATGAGGAACTGGAACTCCTCAGGTCAAGTTGCCTCCTTTTGATGAATGCAAACGTTTCGGGGGTCATGGTGAGTTCAGCAGAGGCTGAGGGCTTCCAGCTGGACTCACAGGGCCTCGGACCAAAACGTACTTACACTCCTCCCCATGGCCTCCTGACACTACTTTAAAACAGACTCTCTTAGCTAGGCTCGCTGGCTCATTTTGTGAAGTCTCCCGTCACGCCTGGAACAAAATCGGTCTTGCTTGTCTATACTGTCCGTGGCTGCTTTCACAACACCACAGAAGAGTTAAGTAGTTGCTAGAGACCACATCAGCCAAGTGAAATGTTTATTGCCTGGCTTTTCAAGGAAAATGTTTGCTGACTCCTGACCAAAAACTTAGCCTGCAAGTTAATTTTACACGTGTTTCTTTGTTACATATCACTGCTCTCTACTTTTTTTCTTTTTCTTTGTTTTATATTTTTATAAGAGTCTTTTATTTTTTTATTTTTTATTTTATTTTTTTTTTAAAGATTTTATTTATTTATTTGACAGAGAGAGATTACAAGTAGGCAGAGAGGCAGGCAGAGAGAGAGAGGAGGAAGCAGGCTCCCTGCTGAGCAGAGCCTGATGTGGGACTTGATCCCAGGACCCCGAGATCATGACCTGAGCCGAAGGCAGCGGCTTAACCCACTGAGCCACCCAGGCGCCCTATGAGAGTCTTTTAATGTTCTTTGGTATATATGTTATATTTCACAATAGAATATTTTAAATCTTCACTTGAGTCCAAGCAGAGACCATCAGAGCTGTGTTGGAGATGCCGGGAGTGGGCTGGTGGACGATTTACTCCAGTAGAAATACCTTACCCTCAACTGGTATTTACCAATCTCAGCATATTTACACTTTGTGGGTTTTCACAGTTATTCAGCAGGCATCAAAACAGGAGTTCCCCTTTTACAGATGGAAAAATTAAAACTCAGAGATCATCTTTCTCAGATCTCAGAGCTTGGGTGGGAAAGAAGCAATTTTCACCCTTTCTAACCCATTGTAACACCCATGATCTTTCCACTATACCACAGAGGTGGTCTCTTGGTTATTGCTAGAAATGAAACAAATAGAGAAAGAAGGAGAAACGTCCTGATCAGCAAGCATTTTAAAGGCCTAGACCCAGCCCCCCAATTTAGCTAGTGTGTGTTTCTCCAGAGCACAGGGCTCTGGAAACTTCTAGTTTTGGTAACTTCCAATGGTTACACAGGGCAACCCATCTTCAAACTCAAGTTTGATTCCAAAGCTCGTGGACCTGCAGGTGATTGATGGCTTTAATCGTCACCACCTCTCCAGACATTTCCGACAGCCATTAAAATGAAAGGACAGGGCTGTCCAACCACTCCTTCCCTATGGGTGCTTTATCCTCTGTTTTCTCTGCAACATTCCCAGAGCCACAAATGAAACAGTCACCTTTCCCCAGCAGCTATTAAAGCAGAGCTAGGTGCCTTCTTGACATCTGCTCTGCTTTGGCGGAACCTTGAAAGCCTCCCATCAACAACTCATGAAATATAAACAATGGGGCAGATTAACCTCTATTATTACAACTGTTAGCTCAACTCTTTACACCAAGAGCCATTATGTGGAAACTAGACATGAGGGAATGCTCGGTACAGCTGCTGGCCACGCACCCCATGGATGCTCCTAGATTTATGACTTTTGCTCATGGAAATCCTCAGTGGAGTAGGTTACTCTTTCAGGTTCTTTAATCTTTTTTTTTTTTTTTAAAGATTTTATTTATTTATTTGACAGAGAGAGATCACAAGCAGACAGAGAGGCAGGCAGAGAGGGAGACAGAGGGAAGCAGGCTCCCCGCTGAGCAGAGAGCCCGATGCGGGACTCGATCCCAGGACCCCGAGATCATGACCTGAGCCGAAGGCAGCGGCTTAACCCACTGAGCCACCCAGGCGCCCAAGGTTCTTTAATCTTTAAGGGACCTTAAATCGTCCCACCCAGGATGGGGAGGAGGGGAGGCTGCGGGGTGTTGGTATGTGTTTTGTCCTCAGCTTGCCTTCTGCTCCCTCATCACCTGTGGTGTTCACTGGGGGCGGTTATCACCCCCACTTTACTGGTGAGGGAACAGGAGCTCATGACCACAGTGCATGGGGGATGAGAAGGCAGATCTGGGTCCACGCCAGCACGCTGTGCTTCTCTACGGATAATCATGACACCCTCTCCAGACCCATCGGAGCTACAGAGGGAGGTCAACTCATGGGAAGCCGGTCCCTTTAAGGAGCTGGTTCTGTCTGGGGCAGGCCCAGAGATCACCCTTTCACACTCGGCAGACTTAGATCCTGAACCCGTGTGTTTTCCGCCCATGCCTTCCTCCATTTTCTGACCTGCCTAGCATCAGCCCTCACGGGTCCTTTGTCCCCTCCTCCATCCAGCCCCTCCCTTGGCTGCAGCCCGCAGCTCCTTCCATCTTCCAGTCTTCTGGTCTCTGGCTTCATTTCTTGACTACTGACACCACCATATAACTCCCTGGGGAGAGAATCCCGTTCATCCTGGCCCCATCCGCCTTCCCGCTCGTGTGCTGCCCTCTCAGGCAGCCTCCTGGACCCTGATGCCAGTTTAGGGAGCCCCTGCTGGCTTCTGACATTCCATAATCTCATCCCAGGTGCATTGTGCTCTGGCCCCCGTGTGGGCCTGGTCTCATTCAGGTCCCATCTGCAGCTGAGGCTGCCTAGAACTCTGAAACAGGCAGGTACCAGGGCAAAATCTCTAGAAGGTCGGCAGTGTCTCACACGGCTGGACTGACGCCGGGTCATGCCTTGCTGCTTGTACGGGCTGCCCCTTGCCAGGCAAGAGTGAAGACATTCAGCAGCCAGACCCGGATCTGTAAGTTGTCCTGCGCCAGCCACCTCTCATCCCGTCGGCTCCAAGTGTCCCCTCACTTCCACATCTCTGCCTGTCCCTACTTTCGGACCCTAGATCACCTGCATCCCTGGACTCCATTCCACATTTCGCTCCTGGCTTCTAGGACGTTTCTTCTCTTCAGACAGGGCCCAATGGGCTCAGCCATCTAAGATAGGGGCCGGTTCAAATGGGTTCCAGGGCCTGATGAATTTTTAAAACCCTTTTACACCGATTTTGACCCATTTTACTGGTCAGCTTTAAAGTTTTATTTTTTCACTTTTTTATTGTGGTAAAATATACATATTATTAAATTCTAGCTTTCTAACCATTTTTAAGTGTCCGGTTCAGTGGCGTAAAGAATATTCACACTGTTGTACAACCACCACCGTCTGTCTCCAGCACATTTATGTTCCCAAACTAGAACTCTGTTCCTATTAAATAATAACTCCCCACTCTGTCCTTCCCCATCCGCTGGCAACCACCATTCTTCTTTCTGTCTCAATGAAATTTAGTATGAGGTTGCCCAGGACCTCATCTGAGTGGAACCACACAGTATTTGTCTTTTTATGGCTGGCTTATTTTACTCAGCATAATGTTCTCAAGATTCATCCACGTAACATGTCAGAACAGAGCCCAGCACGAGCTAGGTATGCCTGAGCAATTTCCTTAACTGCTTGAGTTTTCCCATCTGTAAAAAAGGGAACTGTATCAGTCTTACCAGCTGCTGGCTCACAGGGAGCGCGGGGAAAGCGCGGTCTACTGCTGTTACGTCCTTCTCTGATCTGCCTTCGAGGGTTCTTTTTCAAGATCTTTTGCCCTGCCCAGCACGGGGTTCCACAGCCATCCTACAGGGAGCTCGTGGCTGGCTCTCAGTAAACAATGGTGGCATGAGTGTCCGAATGAAACTTACTGTGTTCTTAGGTCTGGTCCCAGATAGCTGGACACGGGACCCACTCTCTAAGATGTGTCAGGGAGAGTAACAGGATCTCTTGAGGACCACACTTAAACTCCAACAGTTTCCAATATGGTACCTAAACCCCAGTGGGGATGAGTTAATGTGGATGAAAGAGGAGGCAACACTGTCTACATTTTGGGGTTGACAGGCCCAGGGCGGAGTTAAAGATCTCATTTTGCTACTTGCTGGGCATACAACTTGGACCATGAACTTCCTCTGGACAGCTCAGGATCCTCATCTCTCAGTGCAGACAGCAATCCCTACTTCCCAGGGCCATGGAGAGCATGGCCTGAGATCATCGCAGGAACACATTCTGTGCACTCTCCCGCAGCCCCCAAGACCACCCCATTCCCTGAGGAAGCGGGATGCAGCCTTCCCCGGAAGGGTCTCAGCTGCCAGGGGAGAAGCACAGTATCTACAGCTTGGGTTCAATTTCCTCCTGACTCTTCTTTTTGTTACAAACATAATAAAAGTGAAAGAGACAGATGGCAAGACTTGATTCACTTTTACCAAATGTTTTTAGGGTGTGAATATAAAACTGAAAACAAAGCAAAAGAGAGGGAAGTTGAGCCTCCAAGAGGAGGCAGAGGCGGGCTCTGGATACCCATGGATCAGACGGTGGCCTCCGTGTGGACCACGCGGGGCCCTCTGCTCTTGGTGAGAAGAGATGGGGTGTGGAGGGGCTTCTGCCTGCACATGACTCCATCCCCAAGGAACACAAGAAGGCAGGACACACGTCATTGACTGGCCAGTGGCTCTGGGTCCGATGAAATGATGTGGTCTTAATTATCATATGGTCTCACGGATATGAGGAATTTGAGAAGCAAGACAGAGGATCATGGGGGAAGAGAGGAAAAAATGAAACCGGATGAAACCAGAGAGGGAGACAAACCATAAGAGACTCTTAATCTCAGGAAACAAACTGAGGCTTGCTGGAGTGGATGGCGGTGGGAGAGATGGGGTGGCTGGTGATGGACGTCGGGGAGGGTATGTGCTATGGTGAATGCTGTGAATTGTGTAAGACTGATGAATCACAGATCTGTACCCCTGAAACACATAATACATTATATGTTAATAAAAAATTAATAAATTAATTTAAAAAGAGTAACACAAAGAAGTGGATTAACACAAAAAATAGGGGCACCTGGTGGCTCAGTGGGTTAAGCCTCTGCCTTCAGCTCAGGTCATGATGTCAGGGTCCTGGGATCAAGCCCCGCATTGTGCTCTCTGCTCAGCGGGGAGCCTGCTTCCCCCTCTATCTCTGCCTACTTGTGATCTCTTCCTCTGTCAAATAAATGAAATACTTGAAAAAAAGAAAACACAATAAAAAATAAAATACATCATTAACTATTAACAACAAAAGATCAAAGAAATGATGTGGTTTTCCCCAGAAGAGTGAGGGCAACATTCTCTGGCCCAAGCAAGGGCAGTGTGGCACCTGACCCATGCCTGGGTTCCTCTTCCTCACTATGGGTCACTGTCCCGTACATTTTCCTGTGTTTCATGGCGTCCCTGTCCTCAACCCCCACTGCATGCTCCCTCTCTCCCTCTCTCCTTCCCCAAAATGTAAAGCCAAAACTGTCTGCAGGCATTACTGAGTGTCCCCTGGGGAACAAAACTGTCCCCTGCCGAGAAGCACTGGGTTAAGTCCGTCATGGGATGGGTGAGTCAGGATGTCACAGGCAGAGTTCTCTGACAGTCCCATGCTGGACACCTTTGCTCTGCCCTTCCCTACGCTGAGTCATGGGACTCTCCTGTCCCCTGGCTTGTGCATGGTTTTGGCTAATGTGGAATGAAGAAGCGATCTGAGGAAAGCGATCTCATTCCCTTGCAGGGTGTCACAGGCTGCCTCCAGCTTCTTGTTCCTGCTTTACCCTTAGCCCCACCAGGCCTGGGGTGACAACAGCTCCATTTCCCCCCTCCTTGTAAAGGGAGCCTACAGGGGTCCAAGGCGACTATGACCTAGGGGGTCTGGTTTCCTAGAGGAAAAGATGCTGAATCTCTCCCAAAGATGTCATGTCATCAGATGTCTCTTCAAAGATGTCCAGGTCACAGCAGTGTCTGCTGAGAGGAGGCACAAAGCCTGCAGGCTCCTCCCTCCTGCCTGGGCCTCTGTCCTGGGAGGAACAAGCTCTATGTGGCTCAGCCCAGAGTCTCCTTGCCACAGCTCCAGAGCACATTCCCCCTGAGGCCCTCCACTTCTTGGCTGACGGATGCCATGAAGAAAGAGAACATTCCAGAGCAGAGAAGTCTTTCCCTGCGGCTGCTGCCAGACTAGCTCCTGCCCAAGGAGCCTCCCTTCTGCCTGCCAGCCAGCCGTATTTCAAAGGTCATGGTTTCCTCCCAGTGGTTTTCTGCAGAGCCCAAGTCTCTAGGAGCCCGAGATAAATTAAAATATTGATTGATTCTTAACATTCTCTCAAATCTCTCAAAATCTCTGGGTCTCCTATAAATCAATGTGCCAGTTCCAGTGACTTATTCAATAATTTGCAAAGTATCCTGGTAATTACCTTTGGGTTCCCCCCATGGCTAGGGCAGGCCACCTTTCCATCATTTTTAGGGCCTCGGGTACAACCACCTACCTGGGGACTCTCATTTCTTATTTTAATTACTGAGGCTCTCAGACGCAGGGCCTGTACAGCAGAAAGCAGCTCACGTGTTGGAATGAACTTGTCGGGCAGACCCAGGCTGGGAACTCACAGGCTCTGCTGCTCTTTCCTGTCTGGTCTGCCCCCACCGTCCACCCCTGCCCTTGGTTCATCCTCTGCCCTTAGCTTTCTGGCAATGGACGTTCAGAAATTCATTAATAGCACCTCATTTCCCCAGATTAAATAAAGAGCTTGTCTTATTAAGGACAGGCTGTCTGAAAGCCTCCAACACGTGGGCACTCCGACGCTGCCCGGGGTGGCCACCTGGGTCCTGGAGTGGAGGTGGGAGGGGGAGGCGGGGCAGGGAGACGGGCCATGTGCCTCCCAGAGCAGCGCGTGTTGACTCTGTGGTAACAAAGTGACTTCGGCTCATTAGAGACCAACGTGGCTCTCCAAGAAGGTGGGGTGCTCCTCACAGAGCTGGATATGCTGTTTTATGCCAGCTTCTTCCCATCTGGCCCCCGCGACTTCTAAGCCTTGTATTCTGCTCCAACATCCTCCTGTGCCAAACTCCAGCCAGACGGACTGCCGGCCACCCCTGGTACGTGCTCTGCTCTTTTGCCCTTCTTCCCTGCGAATGCATTCTTTCTGTCTGGCATGGGTTCCTCCTCTTTTCTCCACCAGACGAACTCCTGGGCATTCCTCAAAAGCTAGTTCAAATGTGAACTCTTATGGGAGGCTCTATGCGTCCCCCCCGCTCCCCGCAATACCCTGCATTTCCTGCGGTAACTGGGGATCCAGGTGAGCCTCAAAGGTATTTTCAGACCTGTCTGCGGGGCTAGCTTCCCATCACCTTAGAATAAAGCTCTCACAGTGACCTACAAACCCTAGGTTATCTTCCTCCCACTGTTTGAGCTCACCTCCAGCTCTTTGCAGGGCTCGCTCCCTGGGCTCCAACACCCATGCCCCCCTACTGTTTGTCCAAATGCCAGGCATGGCCCGCCCCCCTCTCCCCCTGCGCACCCCCCCCCCCGTCAGGATCCTTGAATTTGCAGATCCCCCTGTCTGGGATGCCCTTCCCCACGAGCCTGCAGGCCACGATCCCCCCCTTCTTGTAGGTCTCTGGATAGGTGACATTTAAGCAGAGTCCCTCCTGGCCACTGTATTCAAAAGAGCTCCTCTTTCATCTCCCTCCTCTGTTGTTCCTTCTGAAACTACCTGATGTTATACAATGTATAGACTTACTTACAGTCTATGTTTCTAACTAAATTGTAAGCTCTATGAGCAAGAGGAGGTTTCCTGTTTCTTCACTGCCCTATCTCCAAGAAACAAACAGCCTAACACACAAAGGAAAATCAGCATATATATTTACATTATGAAATGAATGAATGAACACTGCAACTTCATCTGTGGGAGTTGATTTGCTATCTGGCCCATTCCCAACCCCTGAACAGGTGTCCTCATCCCCCGAGGGAGACTGCCAGCTGCCCTGAAGGAGCTGTTCTCACGGAGTGGACATGGAGGTCTCCCATGGTAGATGTGCAGCCAAATGTGTGAAGCAGTGGCAGCACATGGAGCCTTCTGCCTGCTTCTGCCTGGGACTCGGTGTTCTGGCATGCAGCAAGCCTCAGGGCCGCAGTGCGGACACTCTGTGGAGAGGGGGGTGAGGAGATTGAGACTCCATGAGACCTGACAGTCAGTGGAGAATGGGGACATCGGCCTAGGACACACCAGGGCCTGCTGGGGCCTCAGGGAGGCAGTCCTGTGTGAGCCAAAGGGAGTAATGAGACAGTGGTATCCGAGGTACCACTTCTACCGAGATCCCCTTCCTACCCACAGCCCATAAGGAGGGTTTATTGTTTCGTGGACCTGTTTGCCTTGGGTTACCAACTAAGATTTCACACCGAGATGTGTGTGTACCTGTTCAACATGGCTACAGGTTTGGTCTTTGTCATAGAAAACACTCTCCAGCCAAACTCCTCAGGCCTTCTGGCAGTTAGGATTTCACTTTTGAGCTTATTTTCTCTCAGCTGCTGATCAGGGCATGTCTTTGGTGTGTCTGCACCAGCCTGAGCCAATGAGGCTGTTGGCCCTTTACCACAGGGTGGTTATCCATCTATGTAATGCGGGGTGGGGGGTGCTGCCCAGCTGTAGATGGTGAGCTATTACTTTTCTGGTCCCCAGACACAGGAGATATGAAGATCCTACAGAGGACATCCTTTTGTCTGTTTGCCCAATGTCCTTTCCTTCGGTGACTGTCCTTCCCTGACTCAAGGTGGCCCGGTTGGAGCTGTGAGTCATGGAAACTTTCCCCAACCCAACACCACCATCATGATTTGAGGTGTTTCATCTCTGGCGGTGTGGTCTGTCCCGCGGTGGGTGCACTGTCTTCAGGGCCCATCTGTTTCCCCTGATGGTCTTCTCTTCCTTTTGGAGAATCAGCTCTGAGGCCAATGACCTGATTCAGCCAGGAGTTTATTGTCCTACCCAGTGGAGAATGTCAGTTCATAGAATAAAGTCACGACGAAGATGGAAGCCCAGATAAAAGAAAGAGAAAGAGAGGCAGAGCCTTGATGACTCCATCTGTCCGGGTTCTGGCCAAGCCTAAGTCAATTTCGCCCTAGGCTTGTTAAGTAAAATCCAATAAACACTCCCAGTGTGGCTAATTTGAGCTGGATTTCTGTCATTTGCAACCAAAATGTCCTGATGAATACAGGTCAGTTCCTTTCCTGCAAACCACATGACCTGAGAGCTGGAAGAGAAAACCAGGATGATTTGCGGAAACTTCTCCCCTTGCCTGCCCTCTGTCCTCTGCCACAGGCACACACGGTGGAGCCCGAGCTCCAGCCGGTGGCACCGAGCATGGACGCTGGGCACCAGCTGCTATGCCCTTTCCTTTGCCAGGGCCATGGCTCTTCTTTTCTGCCCTGCAGCTCCAAATTCCCGAGATGGGATAGGGAGAGTCGTCATTACCAACCCTCTCACCCCCCAGGTGGGAACTTAGGGTTCAAGACAAAAATGTCTCAATTCTGTGTCACTTGAGAGGACTGGGAGCCAGTCCGCATGTGGGCCTCCATGGGCAGCAGCCAGAGCAGGGACTGCATCAGGAAGACAGTGGGTAGAACTCAGAGTCAAGCAGAAAGCGGAGGTCCAAGAAGAGGGACAGGAGTGACTATCTGAAGGGGCCAGAGGAAATGTTAAAACCAGGCAGTAGAGGCAGAAATCTGGGAGCTGGGGAGGCAAGGGCAGGCACAGTGGGCACAGTGGAGGTGAAGAGGCTCCAGAACATTCACCTGCAACAGAACAGTGTTTGCTGCTGACTTTTATGGATCCTCAAAAGCAGGACCACTGGGTGGGACAGATGTCACCCGGATGGCTGACTTCTGTGGCAAGCAACTGCGTCTTCTTTTCTAGTCTTGCCTTTACATAATCGTGTTAGGACAATCTTTGTTCTTCTATCTTCCCCTAAGTTAGTGAGAGACAATCATTATTACAATCTTTTTTTCCCTGAAGAGGCGTCATATCTGAATTTGTTGCTCTTTCTTCATTTTCCCCTCTTACTCTTCACTTCCTTCGAGGAGACAGTCAAGGACCTTCCTTTCATCCAACCAGAGCAGGCTCAGCCCTGAGCAGGGACTTAGGAGTTCAGAGTTCAGACTCAGGGTCACACCATATGTGTGACCCTGAGTGTGTCACTCGCCTGCCAGGGACAGTTTAAGACATTTTTAAGGACCTCCCAGCTCCTGCTCTTCTGAGATGCTGTGAGTCTCCCGCCTTTACCGATTAATCTCTAAACCACAAGGACCTCATCCGGAAATGCCATTCCAAATTCTCACTGGTGAGCAGGTGTCTGCCCATAGACCCTGCTCCCCAGATGCCACAGGCAATTTAGGAACTATATTTTTAAAATCATCACAGATGGGAAGACTAAACTGAAATGAGACTTATTTGAAAATGCTGCTTTTAGCATTTTAGCCTCATCTCTTCATCCCTCATTGCTTTTAGCTTTTCGGATGGCCTCCCCAAATAGCCCATGATCTTTCTGATTGCTCAACAAAGTCTCCCAGAGAAGAGCCTGGGATCCCTACTGGCTTGACGGCCCCTCCTCCACAGCAACCGACAATTCTTGTTCTAGCCCATTGCCAGGCTATTGAGATCCTATATGATCAATGTTATGGCCTCTTTAATAGCCTCTGTTATCTGCATAAACACGGGCAGATTTGCTTTTTCATCATGCCCTAGAGGTCTATGACAGCTTCTATTATCTTGCCTGCCATATTTATCTGTAACTTTAATCTAGGTTCTTGGCTCTGTGGGTTCATTTGCATATGTCATCTTTTTATCCACACAGTAATGCTCTTCCTGCCTCTCTATTGCCATTTTCCTTTCCTGGAAATAAACTGTCTTCAGATAATATCCCCCGAATTGTGGCCATTTTCAATTTTAACAAGCTTGCCCCTGGCTTGTTGAGTGACATGATTTTGCCAGGACATAGGCCTCGTTGCTGGGGCTGATCTTGTCCTCGGGGTAGTGTGGCAGTGGGCGAGCCTCAGGTTGGTAGGTGGTGAGTTGGGAGCTGGGCAGGAAGCAGGCATAGCCCATGGTAAAGATGTGGGCAGTTCAGGAAACAGGGTAGATGGAATTAGGGCAGGAGGAGCTTGCTGGGAACGGGAAGATAGGAATTGAGTGGGGAAAGTCAGGCGTGACGGTCTTGGTAGCTGTTTGAAATCAGAAACTGGGGGCTTAGATCCCAGGTCAGCCAAGCCCAAAGCCATGTTGGGAACTCAGGCAATGTGACAGCCGAGGACCCAAAGAGACTTCTGTTGACCTTCATGAAACTCTGGAGCTAGACTGGGTTTTAAATTCTAGCTATCCCTTAGAGCTGAATGACTGGGAGCAAATTATGTAACTGCTCCTTGCCTCAGTTTCCCCATCTGTAAATTGGATGACTGTAATAGTATCTTCTTTAGAGGGTTAAGTGAATTAACACATACATATACAGTTCTTAGAAGTGGCACTCAGCCCATAGTGGCATTAGACTTGGCAGTTTTTGTTAAATTTTTAAAGTAATTAAAGAAACAAGGCTACTTTGCACATGGAGAATTCTGCCCCAAGGGCACATAGCTTCTCACGCTAGTGTGGGGTACGGTTCCCAACCAGGGAAGGCTTGGCCTTGGCGTACTACTCCTATAGCTCTTGCTGTCTCCATGTGCTTACTGGTGGGATAGTTAGACAACTGTCCATTTGTATTTCTAAGTTCCCCTGGAAACACAGAAAATAAACATGGCCTTCTTCTGCAATGGCCGGAGTGTGTGCTTTGGCACTAGTCAGCCCTGGGTTCAAAATCCCCATTTTTCTATTCATTTGTCACATGACACTTGGCACAGTTTAACCTTTTGGACTCTCGGTTTCCTCATCTACACAATGGAGGGGCCAGCATCTACCTCACAGAATGAATTTAAGGTTTAAGACAAAGGTGTAAAGCATGTGACTGTAGGCTCTTTTCCTCCCCCAAAGCCCCCTTGTCAGCCAGGGACACAGGCTCGCCTGAGGCTTTACTGGAGTGGGGCGGCAGGACTGGCTTCCAAGCCCACTCCCAGGCTGTTGGTAGGATTCAGTTCCCTATGAGCAAGTGGACTGAGGGTTATCAGTGGCTCTTGGCCAGAAGCCACCCTCACTCCCTTGCCGCAAGGGCCTCTCATAGGACAGCTCAGCACAGGGCCACTGGCTTCCTGCAGAGTGAGCAAGAAAGAGAGCAACAGAGAAGGAATGAGACGGAATCCAGAGTCTTGCTGTAACCTAACATCAGAAATGATGACCCATCACCATTTGTTAGCAACACCCTCAAGAGATGGGGGTCGAAGCTACACAAGGGCATGGCCACCCATGTCCCTACACCGACCTCTCTCCAAAGTTACCGAGAGCCACACCCTCTGAGTCATTTTTCACTCTACCCCCTTCCCACCCTCAACCAGAGCCCCGCCCCACAATCCTTTCAGCCTTTAAGCAAGAGATTCAGCTTAATAGAAGCTCTTAATATAGTAATTTCACTTTCTCACTTGAAGATTTCTCTTTTTTTTCCCCCCTGGGAATCCCTTTATGGTTTCCATTTCTTTAAACAGAGACAGGGCAGTGCTTTCCTCCACCTAACTCCAAAAAACTGTAGTAGCTAAATTCTGCCTTAAGCATGTGTTTTACTACAGGATGCTTGAATTCTTCCTTTATCTTGTATTCAGAAAACTCCTAACTCTAGTACTGCTGAAACATTGCCTTTGGCATGGCTCAGACGGCTGGGTGTGTTTGCTTCTGTGGGGATGGATCAGCCCTGCCATTCACTGCAAGGCTGAGCCCCCTCTGCTTAGGGGGTCACTGATTTCTTCCGCCAGGACACATGTCGGGCTTCAGTAGCAATCAGGCTGAGAAGCAAGGAGTGAAAAGAGGCTGAGATGGGAGAGCTGATAGCAAAGTGGGAGCAGCCTTGAGGAAAGGCAGAGACGTGAGGGATGGAGGCTGGTAAGCAATTAGTCTTGGGGCTCAGCAAGGAATCCCAGAGCTAACTGTGCCACAACCCTAAATCTAACCCAGGGGCCGGAGTTCCAAAGATGTCAGAAGCAGCAGTAAAATCAGTAGTTGCAATAATTCTAGACTTAATAAAATATCGAGAAGTAGGTACTGGTGTTAATGGGAACTTGAGACACAGAAAGGTTTAGCAGTTTGCTCAAGGTCACACAGCCTTGAAGTGCCATCATATCCCCAAATCCCCCTTTCTCCTAGCTGGGCCCTGCCCTTGGAAGGGGGAATCAGGGGCATCTAACCTCATCATTACCCAGGCGTGCAAACAAACCCAACAAAGGAAAGGACTTGCCCAAGTCCACATAGCAAGACAATGACCTGGAATTGTCTTCTGTATCCTACACTATTTCTATTATGATGCCTTGCTTTTCACTTTAACAGACTGAATCCAATCCAACAGCCTTGCCTGAGCTCCCGCCCCACCCTTGGCATTCTTATTTCAGTGCTCCTGACCTTCAACACCAAGGATGCCTTTTGCATCATTTTCCCCTTCAGACTCCAAGCTTTGCAAAGGCTTATCTACGCTATACTCTTCCCTTGCAGATAATAATAAATTTGTTTTCACAGCTTTATTCATCAAAACCATATGTGTCTGCCAATCAGAGCTTCTGATCCATAAGAGATCATCATAGTTGGTATAAATATTGAGTTGATATAAATTGAAGCTTGTAGCTTCATTTAGTTGGAGAGGAGGTTGCTGAGAAAAGCCTGTGCAGATTCCAGGAGGAGTGTTAGCATTTTAAAAATAGCACACACAGCTCTAGGACTGCTGTAATTGTGGAGGTAGCCCAGGGCTCTGAGACCCCAGCTGACCCCAGAGCTCCTGTAGTCCTCTGTTAGAAGGTGCCTAAAGGTGACAAGTCCTCCAGTCAGACCCTGAAACGCCCGTCCCTGGTTCCAGGTGTCCGTAGGAAGACTAGGGCAGGGCCAGGTGGCTTCTTGTTTAAGGGCAAACTGGAAGGGCTCTTGGCCTGTGGCCCCTCTTATATGGCTTACCTTCCACCATTAGAATTCCATTCTTTTGATTCTTGAAGCACATATACCTGGGGAGGCAGGCAAGTGGGCACAATTTAAACTGTGATCACTGGGGCGTGTGGCTGGCTTAGTCCTGTGGACAGGCAATTCCAGATCTCAGGGTTGTGAAGTCGGATGGAGCCCCACATTGGGTGTAGAGATTACCTAAGAATAAAATTTTAGAACAAAGCTGTGATTAGCTATTTACTCCAAGTTATCAGCTAAGCCCTTAATAGAGTTTCCTGACAGCTCCTTCAAACAGGTAATTTGGGGTCCCAGCAAAGCCTCTGGGAGGTGGTGAGGGCCCAGGGTGACCTGGGAATGGTCCCCAGTTCTCCAGGCCCATCTCTGTGGGCATGACCAATCCAGGCCTCACAAAGACCTGGGAAACCAGATCAGCTGCTGGCATGTTCACATGGTACCCCATTCCTAACCTGGACATGCTGACATCACAGAGCAGCCTCTGATGGGACATCAGAGCCTGATGTGAGGTGGAGACACTGGGCTTTCCAAACCACACCTGGTTATCCCTTATGGGCTGGCCACAGAGCACAAGGCTTCCAGACCTTGTGGCAGCCTGAGTGTTTATCTAGCTTGCCTCTAAAATGCCGCTGGCAAGAGTATAGGCCTGGGGCTATGTCTAGACAAGGGGGCAGAAAACTAATCTCCACAGAGATTGGGGTAATAGAGGTACCCAGGGAGCCCAGTGCTGTCTCTGCCGTAGTCCTGTGTGCTGAGGCCCTCTTCCTGTCCAACCTCCTGTGGACTTTGACTGCTCTCCCCATACTCTCCCAGGATCTTCCTAATGGACCTTGGGCATCATGAGGAGGTCAGACCTTCCAGGAGGGAGGCCTTGGCCCAGGCGGCAAGGTGGGAATGAGATAAAATTGGCCATGACCCAGCCCCAAGGGACCCCCTGTCAGGAGCTGTGCATTCTGAGGCTAGAAAACATATTATCTTTTCTTTTTTTTTTTTTTTTTTTAGTGACAGAAAAGGTAGGACATGGCACATAAACTTTGCCTTCGCAGGTAGATATATCTATTATATAAATGTGCATTTAAAAGTATATATATGTTTTAGTTATTTAATCTTTATTAAAGGAATCATAAGGGATATGTAGGGTCCTTTCAAATACAATTTAAATTAGAATGCTTTAAAGGTTTTCATTTAATGGTAGTGATTGGGAAACCTAATTGAGGGTTCAGGTTAAGAAAGCTGATGGAACAATCTTGAGATAAGTCATTGAAAGTACAAAAAAAGATTAAATAATGAGTAAAAAAGAAAATTTCTTACCTTTTAACAAACACCATAGAAAGACACCAGTTTTTTTCTGGACAGTCTCGTCTGAGATGCTCTATTGTTTAAAAAAAAAAAAAAAAGGTAGCATATTATAACAGGAAAACATAAATAACTAAAAAATAATAGTAATAAATCAAATAAACCCTATAGGAAAGAGGCTTATTCAAACTGAATTGTCAAAGAGCCCTCAAACTGAGCTTATTATGTGCATTTTTCCAGCAATTTTAAATGAGGTCAGGCTCCTGTGGGCCTGGAGACCTGGTTTGAGGGATATATCAACACCTATCAAGCCGTGAATCCTGTGCCTTTACACCTCTAATTGTTTGGGTTTCTTCCAGTCCCAAAGGCAGTAATTCAAATGTCGTTGACTTCTTAAGCCATCCTGATTTCCAGAAGTTCAAGTACTGCCTCTCTTTTCATGCCTAGAACCTGAAATTGGCTTCAGCTGATTTTTTTTTTTTTTTTTCTCTTTTCTTTTAACTCCTAAAAATACTGCTCCGGGCAAGCAGTGAGCCTGTGCCTTCCTTCAAACCAATCTGCAGGACCAAGGGCAAGGTGGGAGATGCAGGAGCAATGGTGGCCTTTGACCTGTGGAGGAGGACTGCCTTCAGAGCTGGCATTAGGAGACAGTGGGCTGGGATCAAAGGACCCCAAAGAAAGGAACCCCGGGTGGGCAGCTCTGAAGTTCTGACAATTCAAGCTGCAGCACTGAAGTTGGTATAGGGGGGTCAGAAAAGGCCTTTCTTCTCTTAAAACCTCAAGATTGTTTTCTAAACGTGTCCCGGTAAAAGCCGGCTGGCTGTGGGAGATGTCCTCAGGTGACTCTCACCACATAGCCCAGGCTCATTCTTTCCTCGGTAAAATTTCCCTGACTTGGAGCTGATTGACAGCAGTCTCGCTGCCCTGGACACAGCTGACTGGACAAGAGGGAAGCCACGCCCCCCACCAAAGTGGGTGACCTGACCTGAAACCCACCCCCCCCACCCCCGTCGTGGTGCATTAGCACGACTCTCTGCTCAGCAGGAATATTGCCTATGGGAGAGTGATGAACCAACTCAATCAAACCTTCGCTTTTGTGACGAGTAAACGCAAGATATATACAAGGGAGTGGGGTTTGCTTGAATTCAGGTTACAGCCTGAATGGTACCGAGCCGCAGTTCGGGTTCTCTACAAGAAGACTTGGTCCCAGAGTACAGGCAGAGTTAGGATGACAACACCCCATGCTTCCTGCGTCTTTAAATTTCCTGGCGCTGCTGTAACTAATGAGCACAAATTTAGTCACTTAAAACAACACAAATGTATTCTCTTACAGTTCTGGAAGTTAGAAGTCTAAAATCAAAACGTCAAGGGGGATGTATTTTTACTAAAGGCTTGAGGAGATAATTTATTTTTCTACCTTTTGTTTTTTAGCTTGTGGCTGCCTGCACTCCTTAGCTTGTGGCCCTTCCTGGAATCACTCTGATTTCTTGTTTCTGTCATCACATTGCCTCCTACTGTGTATTTGACCCTCCTGCCTCCCTTTTATAAGGACTCTTGAGATGTCATTGGGCTCACCTGGACAACCCAGCACAATCTTCCCATCTCAAGATTCTTTTTAAATTTCTTATTTATTTATTTTCAAAAGATTTTTATTTATTTATTTATTTATTTTTAAAATATTTTATTTATTTATCAGAGAGAGAGAGGGGGAGAGAGCAAGCACAGGCAGACAGAATGGCAGGCAGAGGCAGAGGGAGAAGCAGGCTTCCTGCTGAGCAAGGAGCCCGATGTGGGACTCGATCCCAGGACGCTGGGATCATGACCTGAGCCGAAGGCAGCTGCTTAACCAACTGAGGCGTCCCATTTATTTATTTATTTGACAGAGAGAGAGATCACAAGTAGGCAGAGAGGCAGGCAGAGAGAGAGGGAAGCAGGCTCCCCGCTGAGCAGAGAACCTGATGCAGGGCTCGATCCCAGGACCCTGAGACCATGACCTGAGCCAAAGGCAGAGGCTTAACCCACTGAGCCATGCAGGTGCTCCTCAAGATTCTTAATTTAATCACATCCACAGAGTCCCTTTTGCTATAAAAGATAGCATTTGCAGGCCCCAGGGATTGGGATATGGACATCTTTGCAGGGCCATTATTCCAGTGACCATGCCTGGTTTGCTGTCTAGTCTTTCAACAAATCTGCATTTCTGGTAATGCGGATACCTGGATAATTCTGCACATTTGAGATTCAGTATCTACCCTGCCCACAGACCCTGGAAGGGATGATGCAAGTATCATGTGACTCCACCCTCATTGGCAATAGTTGGGGAATAGCTGATCTGTTTCCTGGTTGGTGACCTATTGAGTAACAACTCACTGACTTACCACTACCAGCCAGTGACTCATTGACTCCCAGAGAATTTGGATGAGATTGCACAGGAACTGGAGCCAGTGACAGAGGGCTGCTTAAAACCAAAGATGATCTAGAATCAGGATTGAGGGCTGATTGATGTCCATGGAGGCGGGGCAGGCACAGTATGTGTAAGCAGAGGAAGAGAGTCCATCAGGGTAAGAATCTAATGCAAACAGAATTAGAGAGAGACCATGTGGCCTGAGAGAGACCGATATGTCCTCAGGTCTGGGCCCTGTGGGGTCTGGCTATGCTTCCTATCCTGTCCTTTAGTCTAAAGTCCCCATGCACCATTGCACCGTTCTTAAGGCAGAGTGGTATTTGATTCTTTGCAACAAAAACAGCTCCAAATAGAAGATGCTTTTGCTTGACTTCTTAAAAAGGTGACTTACACAATCCTTTAAGCCAAAGAATCTGTGTTCGGTGTGTGGGGGGGGTTGTTGAAAATTCAAGAAGAGCAACAAGGAGGTGGGACCTTGCCTCTGTGGTCTCCTTATATCCAAGATCCTTTAGCTCCTATGCCCTGGTGTCCTCACTCTGCACAGCTAGAACCAGTGAAGCTGTAAGGGCAGACCTAGGTTCTCCCACCCTGATCAGGACAAGGCGTTACTAGACAATGTTCTCAGGGTTGAGTTGCTCAGAAAACAAGAACAAACACTCCTCTCGTATTCCTACCTTTATCATATTACTCAGTCCATAGGTCTTGATTTCTTCTTCAGTTTCCCTGTGCTGAACTCCATGTCCTTACCCTGAATTCTCCCTGCCCAACTCTCTCCCAGGTTTGGCTGTTACTTGCTTTACTCTTGGGGCCAGGCTGCATGTAAGCCATCCCCCAGAACCATGTGACCGGGTGCCTTCTGCTGTCTGGGCTCCTGGTACCACACCCACCAGGGACTGGCACCTGCTCCCACCATATGCCCAAGCTTGCCACCTCCTCTGCACATCATGACCTGTACCTTCCAGGCCCCCGCAGGCTTCTCTGGGTCATGTCCCTGCTCTGTCAGGTCAGGGTCTCCTCTTGCTCCTCACCAGCTCGTGGGGTTGAGAGTCCCACTGCCTCTCTCCTGACCTATCCGAGAGGCTGCCTCAGAAAGCATGTGGGCACTCCAGAACCATGGGGTAATGAGCTGATTTTTGCTCAGCGGCATGCGTGATGTGCAACCAAGTATTGCTGCCTCCACAGGCTTCAGTCGTCAGGGGAAAATGTTGAGGAGCTGGATGGTGATTTAATTTTCTCTAATTTTTATACCTGTAGGGAAATTGTCAAATTAATCAGAAGTCAGACCTCTGGACTCAGCTGTACCACGTGAGTGGTTGTTCCAAGTTTGCAGCTCCACGGGCTCAGCAGGGAGGTCTCGGGCCCCAAGACCTATGGGACAAGGCCACTGGGGGTCCTGAGACAGTTGTTCCCATCCCCTTGCTGCTCAGCCACAGGACCCAGGGTACAGTGTGGGAACCCCTGCTTTGTCCTTCCCTTGGGGAGCAACTCTGCTCTCAGATCAGCCTTCTAGAAGCCACTCCTCCTCGGTCGGTCTCCCTGTCCCTGGTGGCTGTTTCTACTGTGGAGCTGACATTGCTTTTCCGTAATTCTTGGGGCACCAGACAAGACCTGGGTGTGTAGAGAGAACCCTGAGGGGCAGTACATTGGTATCCTAAGCTCTGAACGTAGCGCTAAGAGGTCAGCAGTTGGCACTGTAGCCCAAGGTGGTGTTGGGTCCGCAGGGTTGCCCAGGCTTATTGGTCTTGGAACATTCTGGTTTTAGAGTGCTTGATTAACATCTCCCTCAAATAGCGTTCAGTGGACCACATATAAGAAAATGTTATTCTAAGATTTATCACACTGTATGGCAATGATTTATTTGCATGTCTGCCTTTCCCACCAGGCTATGATTTCCTAAAGGGCAAGAAATGTATCTTATTTATCTTTTTATCTCCAGCACCTAGCTCCTTCATAGAGTTGGTCCCCTACATAGCTCATGTCAAAGTCTCCGACAATCTCCATCTCATTCAAATCCCTGGTAACATCTGGCACTCCTTCCTTGTTCAAACACCTTTGTCTCTTGGCTCCTGTGACACCGTACCCTCCCACTTTTCTTTCCCAGTACCGGCAACACCTTTGAGGTTCCCCTACAGAATCCTTCTCCCTACCTATTAAAAAATAGGTAGGGCTATTCCTGGGCTCCATTACAGGGCTCCATTCCTGAAGAGTTCCTCTGCTTCAGCTACACTCTTTCCCTAGGTGATCTTGAGCAGAAGCACAGCAGAAAGCACTTTCTAGAAGCTGGGGATTACCATGCATATATATCTCAAATTGATCCTGCTCTTGTGCTCTAGAGTCCCATTTGATCTCTCCTCTTAGATATCAATATTTAACAAATCTCAAACAAAACTCTTGATTTTACCCTACAAATCTTTTCATCTTCCAGTCCTTCCTACATTAGTAAGTAGCATCAGCTGCCACCTACTTCTCCTATCTCTGAAGCTCTAAAAACCATCCCATTTCTTTCCCTTCCCTTTCAATCCATCAGGACATCCTACTAGTCCTTCCTCTGTGATTGTTTGGATTATTGGTATTATTTTTATTATTAAATATTCTCCCCCACCCCTCTCTCCCCATTCTCCTCATTGATATTGGACTTGGTTAGATAATTTCTTTTGTCCATTGAGATGTTTGCAACTGTGTCCAGGGCTGAGACCCTAACTGTATTTGAAAACTGTGGTTTGTCAAAATACCATCAACTTTTTTCAAGGAAATGGAACAAATAATCCTAAAATTCATATGGGACCAGAAAGACACCGAATAGCCAGAGGAATGTTGAAAAAGAAAATCAAAGTTCACAATTATAGACCTCAACCTCTATCAGAAAGCTGTAATAATCAAGACAGTATGGTACTGGCACAAAAACAGACACATAGATCAATGGAGAAGAATAGAGAGCCCAGAAATGGACCCTCAACTCTATGGTCATCTATTATTTGACAAAGCAGGAAAGAATGTCCAGTGGAAAAAGGTCTCTTCAATAAATGGTGCTGGGAAAATTGGAGAGCCACATGCAAAAGAATGAAACTAGAGCACTTTCTTACACCACACACAAAAATATACTCAAAATGGAGGAAAGACCTCAATGTGAGACAGGAATCCATCAAAATCCTTGAGGAGAACACAGGCAGCAACCTCTTTGACCTCAACCACAGCAACTTCTTCCTAGAAACAGTGCCAAAGGCAAGGGAAGCAAGGGCAAAAATGAACTATTGGGACTTCATCAACATCAAAAGCTTTTGTACAGCAAAGGAAACAATCAACAAAACCAAAAGACAACTGAGAGGAAGGGAGAAGATATCTGCAAATGACATATCAGATAAAGGGCTGGTATCCAAAATCTATAAAGAACTTATCAAACTCAACACCCAAAAAACAAATACTCCAATCAAGAAATGAGCAGAAGACATGAACAAACATTTCTGCAAAGAAGACATCCAGATGGCCAACAGTCACATGAAAAAGTGCTCCACATCACTCGGCATCAGGGAAATACAAATCAAGACCACAGTGAGATACCACCTCACACCAGTCAGAATGGCTAAAATTAACAAGTCAGGAAATGACAGATGTTGGCGTGGATGCAGAGAAAGGGGAACCTTCTTATGCTGTTGGTGGGAATGCAAGCTGGTGCAGCCACTCTGGAAAACAGCATGGAGGTTTCTCAAAAAGTTGAAAATAGGGCTACCCTATGACCCAGCAATCACACTACTGGGTATTTACCCTAAAGACACAAAGGCAGTGATTTGAAGGGGCACGTGCACCCAGATGTTTATAGCAGCAATGTCCACAATAGCCAAACTATGGAAAGAACCTAGATGTCCATCAACAGACAAATGGATAAAGAAGATGTGGAATATATAAACAGTGGAATACTATGCAGCCATCAAAACCCAAAATCTTGCCTTTTGCAATAATGTGGGTGGAACTAAAGGGTATTATGCTAAGCGAAATAAGTCAATCAGAGAAACTCAATTATCATATGATCTCTCTGATATGAGGAATCTGAGAGGCAGGGTGGTGGGTTGTGAAGGCTAGGGAGGGAAAAATGAAATAAAATGGGATTGGGAGGGAGACAAACCGTAAGAGACTCTTAATCTCACAAAACAAACTGAGGGGTGCTAGGGGGTTGGGGGGAGGGATAGGGTGGCTGGGTTATGTCATTGGGGAGGGTATGTTCTATGGTGAGTGTTATAAAATGTGTAAGCCTGATGATTCACAGACCTTTGCCACTGGGGCAAATAATACATTATATATGTTAACAACAAAAAAAGAAACCTTCAAATTAAAATTATTTTAAAAGCAAAAATAAATGTGCCTGATCCTGTGGAAGTGGTAAGAGCCAAATTTTCCATCTATTGCCTTTGCCAGACGACATGTTAAGCTTCGTCACTAGAGGGCGCTGGAAGAGGCTAACTGCCTCTGCACACCAGTCCACCAGCCTGTAATGCTCTGTTGCTCAGACGGTGTTCCTGCTTGCCTGAGGACCAGGGAGCAGCTCTGGCTTAGCAACCCAGCAAACTTCTCTGCCATCACATTTCTCTTGAACTATTCTGACAGCCTCTTAACTCGTCCCTTTTCTTCCATTCTTGCTAGATACTGTGATCCCAGCTGATTTGCAATGTTATTATCCATAAAGTTTTAATACATGTCAGGTTCTGTTTAGACTCATTTATCCTATTCTAGCACATGCTCTATCACTTATTTGATCTGGAGCCCTCAATGCAATCTTTTACATGTGGTATCTTTATAAAATATCCTCATACCTTTTAGGGTAGGTCCCGCTCTTTACTCTTCAACAGATTTTTTTCCAGCCCCTCCTCCTGTTCACACTTCCAGATAAATTTTAGAATCATTTTGCCCTGTTCCCCCAAACCCTCCAATATTATAAAATCCTTTGGAAAAATGAACATCTTTATACTATTGAGTTTTTCCATCTAAGAGATTGACACATCTATATTTAGTTCTCTTTTTTCATGCCCTCAATAAAGCTTTCTGAGTTTCATTCTGTAGGCCCTGCACTTTCTTTGTGATGATTATTTGCAGACATTTATGTATTTTGTTGCTATTATGCACAGGATTCTTTGTTTTTCTATTATAACCCTTAAATGATTATTGGTGTTATATAGAAAAGTTATTGATTTTTTGCATGTTTATTCTGTAGTGAATTATTTTATTGAATTCTCCTTATTAATTCTATGTATTTTCAATAGATTCTCTTGAGTTTTTTGGGGTATGAAATCATACTGACTGTAAATAATGATGTTTTTCTCCTCCTTTCCAATAATTTTACCTCATACTGATGTTTGGTGTCTTATTACGCCAACCAGAACTTCTAGGACAATGTTACATGATAATAGTATTCTGGGAAATGTTTGCATTCATATGCAAAAAATGAACATTGACCCTTTCCTCACTCATCTCTATGAAAGCTAACTCGGTATGAATCACAGGCTTGAATGTAAGAGCTAAAACTATAAATCCTTTAGAAGAAAGCATAAGAAATATAATCTTTGTGCCTTTATGTTGGGCAATGTTTTTTTAGGACACACAAAAAGAATGAATCATAAAAGAAAAATCGCTAAATTAGACTTTATCAAAATCAAAACTTATGCTGCCTGTGAGCCACTCTTCAGAAAATGAGAAGACAAGTCACAGACTGGAAGAAGATATTTGCAAAACACAAATATGATAGAGAACTTGTATTCAGAATATATAAAGAACCCTCCTAACTCAACAGAAATAAGAGAAACAGCTACATAAAAAATAACTAGATGTACAGTCTGAACAGACACTGTATCCAAAAGATATTTTGGTGGCAAATAGATATAGACACATGAAAAGATGCTCAACATTACCAGTTATTAGAGAAATAAAAATTAAAACCAAATCAAGATACTACATCTACTAGTCAGCTAAGATGAAAAGACTGATAATGTCAAGTGCTGGTGCAGATAGGATGTAAAGCAAATGTAATTCTCATGAGGTCTGGGGGGAATGCCAAAGAGTATAGCACTTTGGAAAACAGCTTGGTAATTTCTCTGAAATTAAATATTTACTTAATATGACCCAGCATTCCTATTCTTAGATATTTAAAGATTTTATTTATATATTTGACAGACACAGATCACAAGTAGGCAGAGAGGCAGGTGGGGCGGAGGGCGGAGGAGCCGGCCCCCCGCTGAGCAGGGAGCCTGCAGGGCTCAATCCCAGGACCCTGAGATCATGACCTGAGCCAAAGGCAGAGGCTTAACCCACTGAGCCCCTACTCTTAGGTATTTACCCCATAAAAGTAAACATGTTTCTACAAAAACTTTTATGTAAGTGTTCAGAGAAGCTTTATGCATGATGGTCTGAAACTGAGAACAACCCGATGTACATCGACCAATGTACATCGAATTGATAAACAAATTCTGGCCCATACATATCATGGATACTGCTCATGCAGCCATATGGGTGGATCACAAAAGCAGGAGGCTAAGGGAAAGAAGCAGGCCACCAAAGGCTGCCATGTGATTTTATTATAGGACATTCTAGAAGAGGCCAAGCTACAGGGACAAATCAGAAGAATGGTTGCCAGGGTTGGGGTTAGAAAGAGAATTAGCTAGGTTCTTTCCATAGTTTGGCTATTGTGGACATTGCTGCTATAAACATTCGGGTGCACGTGCCCCTTTGGATCACTACGTTTGTATCTTTAGAACCTAGATGTCCATCAACAGATGAATGGATCAAGAAGATGTGGTATATATACACAATGGAATACTATGCAGCCATCAAAAGAAACGAAATCTTGCCATTTGCGACAACATGGATGGAACTAGAGCGTATCAAGCTTAGCGAAATAAGTCAAGCGGAGAAAGACAACTATCATATGATCTCCCTGATATGAGGAAGTGGTGATGCAACATGGGGGCTTAAGTGGGTAGGAGAAGAATCCATGAAACAAGATGGGATAGGGAGGGAGACAAACCATAAGTGACTCTTAATCTCACGAAACAAACTGTGGGTTGCTGGGGGGAGGGGAGTTGGGAGAAGGGGGGTAGGGTTATGGACATTGGGGAGGGTATGTGCTTTTGGGTAAATTGGAAGGGGAGATGAACCATGAGAGACTATGGACTCTAAAAAACAATCTGAGGGGTTTGAAGTGGCGGGGGGGTGGGAGGTTGGGGTACCAGGTGGTGGGTATTATAGAGGGCACGGCTTGCATGGAGCACTGGGTGTGGTGAAAAAATAATGAATACTGTTTTTCTGAAAATAAATAAATTGGGAAAAAAAAAAAAAGAAAGAAAGAGAATTAGCTCCAAGGTTGCTTAAGGGAACTATGTGGCATGATGGAAATAGCTTATATAATGAATGTGGTGGCACTTAAATAAATGTAGATTTGCTAAAACTTGTCA
Organism: Neogale vison; assembly: GCF_020171115.1. Lineage (NCBI taxonomy): Eukaryota > Metazoa > Chordata > Mammalia > Carnivora > Mustelidae > Neogale > Neogale vison. Next base: position 159,216,811 of record NC_058097.1, read on the forward strand.
AATTGTACATCTGAAAGGGGTGAATGTTAGCATATGCAAATTGCACCTCAACAAATATGACTTTTTAAAAAATATATGGATATATAGGCAAAAAAATGATAGTCGGATTAGTTATGATCTTCATTTTATTCTTTTTTTTTTTTTAAAGATCTATTTATTTATTTATTTTAGAGAGCGTGCTCAAGTGTGGGGCGAGGGGGTGCTGGACAGAGGGAGAAGTAGCAGAATCCCAGCTGAGTGAGGAGTCCTACATGAGGGCTTGATCTCAAGACCCTGAGATCATGACCTGAGCCGAAATTAAGAGTCGGACTGACGCTTAACTGACTGAGCCACCCAGGCACCCTGTTTTACTCTTTGTTTAAAAGGGATGCCATTATGCATTATTTTGGCAATAAGTTTGAAAACAAGAGACATATTCTCTGTTATGTTAAGGAAATAGCCTTCTGTGTCATTAAGCTTCCTTAGCTGCCCATAACAGAAACTGACGCTGGGTGACTTAAGTGGAGAAGAAATTTCAACAGGATCCTGGATAGCTCAGAGAATCACCAGAGGGTCAAGAACAGAGGGAGCCTAGGAAGCTGGTGCCACGACCCAGACGTGCCACGACACAAGAGAGAACTGGCCCCCGCCATCTTGGATGTGGGATGCCCCAGCTTGAGACACCAACAGTGCTGGTCCCTGAAGCCCGGATGCAGCTACTGAACTGCAAACCGATGTTGCTGCTCTTACCGGAACCCCAAAAGAAATTCTCTGCATTCAGTAAAGCTGAATTAAAAAAGAAAAAAAGTTCTCCACTGCCTGTTTACTTTGCTCCACCATCTGAGCGTAGGCCAAGTGCCTCTCTGCTGTTTTGGGGGTGGGGCTGGTACCCGGAACAGCCAGCATCTGGGATTTTTTCCATTTCTATAGTTGGAGGAAGCTCTGTCTCTCATCAGAACTCAGACAGTGAGGAATTTCCCCAAACATAGGGAGAGGGTTCAGATGTGAAGTGCTATCTCACTAAAACCACCCCACTGACAAATGTCCACTTGCCCCCATCCACTCCTGGTATTATAGAGAATGTCCCCTTTAGGAACTGATGCTGACTTTTCATAAATGATCTTCCTGCTCCTAGTGAGATAATCATATGGTTTCACTTATTTGACCCACTGATGTGTTCTATAAACAGATTTACTAATATTAAAACAACTTTGCATTCTTTGGGTAACCCTACTTGGTTGTGGCAAATTATTCTTTTAATATACTGTTGAATTCAATTTGCTGGCATTTTGTCTAGAATTTTCACATCCATATTCATGAGAGAGATGGGTCCTGTTTTATTTTATGCCACCTCTTTGTCAGCTTCAGTGACATTCTAGATTCTTCCTCTCAGGGATTTCATGCCCCCTGCTTGGGATTTGAGCCCTGAAATCTTTTTCATAAACCACAGGCTTTACAACAGCTCACACAGCTCATCAAGTGTTAGGAAATCACGGGGATAGACACAGATATGATGAGAAAGTCCAGATGCCTAAGGCATCCCTTAAATTACTCTGGGACATTTATTGAGGGCCAACCATGTGGCAGCTGCTGAATTATTTAACCTGAAGCTTAAATAAGCTTCTCCTCTGTGGATAGAATTCAGATGACATGTGAGAATCATCTGGAAATAAGAGAATGTGAGAGGAGATGCAAGGCCATCTCTACCTGTGTATTTGGTGGGAGAGATGAAACCCAGAGAAGGGGAGAGTGCTGCCCAAGCTTCATACCCCAGGTTTTCCTGACTCTGTCCCTCGTTCTTTCAAAGACTCTACTTCTTCAGAGACAAAACAGGCAAAAAACAGGTTCAGGTCCTGGTAAAAACATTCTCACCAGCAAGGGCACACAGTTGGTATTGATAGGCTCCATGGTTAGGCCCCACGCCCCCTTCCAGGCTCCTGCCAGCCTGCCCACCCATGCTAGTCCTGCCCAAAGAGAAGGCCAAGGAGCATCAAATATAGTCCTGAGGTTAAGCAAGGGTCAGGAGCCAGGGTTGCCTGGGGTCAAACACTGCATCCATCTTGGAGTGGCTGTGAGAAGTGGGCCTTCTGACACCTTAGTCCCTTACCCATAAAATGGGATACGAGAGTGCTTCCAGTCAAACCTGTCCCAGGCTCACAGCAAGCACTCGGTGATTTCTAGAAAGAGCCTGCTCTTGGGGAGGCTGGGTGGCTCAGTCGGTTAAATGTCTGCTTTCAGAATAGGTCACGATCCCAGGGCCCTTCTCAGTGGGGAGCCTGCTTCTTTCTGTCCTGCTCCCACTGCTTGTGAGCTCTGTCAAATAAATAAGTAAAATCTTAAACAAACAAATAAATAAATAAATAAAGAGCCTGCTCTGTGCCACGCCTATGTCTGATAGTGAGGCTTACAGAGACAACTCACACTCAAAACAGTGTATTATTGTAGTGCCCGCATCTGTTCAAAATATGGGACTTTTTGCTCAAAGGAATGACACCTTTAGAAAACTGTATCTTTGCTTTTTCTCCTGAAGCTCCTGAAGTACATAACAGACCAAAAAGATCTTTGAATAATAATCAGAAAATGATTGCCATCCTCTCCAGTTTCTTTGATTTTTGTGGGGTTGCTCCGGTGACCTCCCACCCGTGTTGTCTGTCCTGAGACTCACGGCCGAGGGGCTCTCTGGCAGCTAGTAGCCTGTGCCCTGAGGCTGAAGGCCTGGGCTGGCCCTCTACAAACTTCTCCCAGCCCCTTGGGTCCCTATTCCCACTTTAGGAAGCACCCCCTGGTCTGCAGTGCTCACCCTACTCCCGCACACCTGTGCTGCGCCTGGGAGCTCCGCTACGCTCCCTGGGCCGGTAGCCGTTGCCCAGTCACAGCACAGGTGTCTCCACAGCTTCACTCCGGTCTGCACCTGGCATCTAAGTCCCCGGCTCCTGTGTCCCCTTGGCTCTAGCATCCCCAGGGTTTGTGCCTTGTTTTCAGAACTTTTTAGAACACTTAACAGACCAGGGGCTGATGCTGTTTCGTAGCAGAGTTCGGCAGACAGTCTGAACGCGTAGCAGCCTCGGCCTGGAGAGGGCGGATGCGTGGGAGAGAGAGGGTTGGCTGACAGCACTTCCAGAGACGCTCTGTGGCCTGAGCGAGCACTCAGCCCTCTTTCATCTTGACTGTCATGGACTCACTGAGGGACCTTTGGTGAGTCTGCTTCCCACTCCAGGTCTCGGTTTTCTCATTTGCCCTATGAAAAGCCTGTCCGTGGTCTAGTGGGTGTGAGAGCGGGGTAAGTGAAGCAGAGGTCTTCAGGCAGTACAAAGCTGGAGAGTAAGGCAGTCTTAGGGGTGGAGGAGTTGTTTTATTGACATCCAATAGGAGAAGTCATCTTTATCAACCACCACTGGTTACCAGGAACAGAATAGTCTGAACCCCACTTCAAGAAGGGGGTACAGGGGAATCCCCAGGCACCCTAGTAGAGGAATTACAGCTGGCTTCCCAGGGACCAATATCATCAGAGACCAGGCTGGCTCTGGCTGGGGCCGAGTGCCTCTCTCTACCTTCCGTAAACCAGTTCTTTCTCCATCGCTTGTAGTTTTTCTCCCAAAGGGCGGCTGCAGCATTCAGACCTGCCTGCAATTTGTGCAGTGTGGGACCGGCTTTTCCTAACCTGCAGTCACAGTGGCCCACAGCGTGGAGCGAGTGAGTTCTGTCCTTGTGGCCTAAGTCCCAGGCTGGTGGGGTGTCCCTCCTTAGTCCAATCCAAAATATGTGTTGAGTAGGATCCCATGTCACCCAGAACTGACATCAGCATGAGGAGCCAGGGCAGCCTCTCTGAGACGGAGAGGCTAGCACACACTTGCTGGAGCTCAGGATGTTTCATTTTACAAAGGAGTAAAACAAATCGGGGAGTCAAAATGACTGGTGCATTGTCACTACAAGAAAGACCTCCCAACCTACAATGCTGGACCGTCCCCATGGCATCCCTCCTGCCCTTCTCTGTTTCTGACCCAGACAAGTGTCTGTGCCGGTGGACACGTTCTGTAATAGATGGAAATCAAAGCGACGCCCCACTGTAGCCATACTGGTTTACCACACTGGAAACCTAACCTAATGGGGGGTGGGGAGGGCTGCCTTCCACGGTAGAGCCTCTGAAGCAGGGCCTGGGCCCAAGACAGAGCAGCGGTGCATTCCAGGGGGCCCTGGGGCCGACGGGGGCGCCTCTGCTTATGGCTCACTAGAGCTGGGCTGGCCACTCACAGCTCCTCAGCACTAGAAGGCATCCCTGGGGGCATACCTCCTGCTTCCCACTCTCCAACTCCACAGACGGTGGCAGAGAGCCCAGGCCATATCCCATACCCAAACCCTCCTGCTGCACCAGGAAAGGGAACGTTTAATTTGAGAAATGGTGCTAGGCTCCAAAGATATAATGGTGAGCACAAAGGCTGTGTTTCTGCCCCAAGGAGGCTTATGGCCTGAGAGGAAGGTAGACAAGTCCGCTCTGTGTCCGGAGTGTGGAAGGAAGGAAAGGACAGGGACCATGATTGCGTGGGAGGGCAGCAGATCTTGGGTGGGTGTGGGGGCCCCCAGGGACATGTCCCTGAGGAAAGACACTGTAGCTGAGGCTTGCAGGGTGCATGAGGATGACTACTAACATTTCCAAGACCTCATGGTATACCTGGCACCGTGTGCTACACACCATGCCTTGTATTATTGCCCCCATTTTACAGATGGGGAGACTGAGATATGGCAAGCTTTAGTAAGTTGCCCAAAACTACATGGGTTTAAAAACAAACAAACAAAACAAAACAGTGCTGGAGCTGGAAATGGGAAGCCTGAGGGTCTGACTGCAGATCCTAACCTCAACTGACTTTAGCAGGTGGGGGCATAACAGCAGGGAAGCCCCAGAGGGGAGGTTGTGGGGGAGGCACAGTAGGGAAAGTAGGGAAGCTAGCCTGCTTGCAGCACAGTGAGTGAGACACAATCAGGAGCAGGCTGAGGCCTGAGGCCCTGTGCGGCTTTGGGGGCTACCTTAGTAAGTTTACTCTTTATCTAGCGCATAATAGGTAGGAGAATACTGAATAAATTTAATAACAGAGAATGTATGATCAGAACTATATTTTTAAAAGATGATTCTATGGGGCTCCTGGGTGGCTCAGTCAGTTAAGCATCTGCCTTCGGCTCGGGTCATGATCCCAGGGTCCTAGGATGGAGCCCCATGTCGGGCTCCCTGCTCAGGGGGGAGCCTGCTTCTCCTTCTCCCTCTGCCCCCCTGCTCCTGCTCTCTCCCACAACTCTTTCTGAAATAAATAAAATCTTAAAACACTCACAGACACACATGATTCTGTGTGTAGAAAGGAGAGCAGATTGAAGGGGCTGAGGGAGATGTGAGGAGACAAAGTCAGGGGTTGAGGCACGGGGCAGTGAAGAAAGAGAGACATGGGAGGGAGACAGAACGTTCTCTAGAGGTGAAATTGACAGTAGTTGGTGAAGAGGGCACTGCGGGAAAGAGAGGTGTCAAGGGGACACCTCAGATTCTGGCTTGTACCACACACAGATGGTGAGAGGGGCCAGTCACGGAGATGGAAGACATTGGATGGATGTGCTTATTTTCTGCATTTGTCCACACTTGTGTGTAAGTGTGGCTCTCAAATTCTAAGGACAATTTTACTTTGAGGATATTTAAAAAGAGCTGTGTCTCAGGGAGTGTTTGATGCCTCTGGGAAACGACAAAATGGCAGCCTTGTCTTTCCCGCCACTGGAGGACCCCTGTACAATCATGAGGGACATGACCTTGAAGGGGGCGCCAGAGCCCACCAACAGCAAAGTAAAAGGAAAGGGTTCCCGGCAGCCTTTCCGGAGGCAGAGTCTCCGCTCCGGCTTTCCAAGCTCACTTTGCAGGAGGTTCATAGCATGTTCTAGAATTCCGCATTCCAAACCCAGGTTTTCCCAGGGAAGCCTGAGTCCAGGGGACACCCACGTCACCATGGCACGCGGCAGGTGTGAAGCCGCACAGTAGAAAATCCCAGGGAACCACTGCCAAGTCCCACTGCCAGCTCCTGGAGCTGGGAGGAGATTTGGAAGCAGAGGCCAAGGAAGCCGTCACCAAGTGAACAGCCCTCCGGCGACAGGGAGAATCCTCCCACTCCCACCAGCACACAGTTTTGTCATCGCACCTAAAAACCCCTCCTCCCGCAGGTGCTGGCTGCTCCCCTCACAGGCGAGGCATTTAGGGAAGCAGGTTTACTGGACACGATGGTGCCTGTCCGGAAGCCCCTTTGGGACCCAGACCCTTGTTCCCACAGCGGCCAGGAGTGGAGGCTGTGGACCGCTCCACTCACAGCCCAGACCTCCACCTCTTCATGCTGTTCCCAAGGCCCTGTGCGCTTCCTGAGGCGGCCTTGCTCGATTCCAGACAACCCTGAAGACCCACCCCCCACCTCACCCCGGGCTGCAGAGCTCCACGGGGAGCTGTTGTGACTGCCTGTGTTCAGCTTCTCCCTCGGCTCCCTCCTGCTTCCCTCGCTTGCAGACTATTCCGGGTAAACCTGCATTTCCACCCCGTCCCGGGATCTGTCTTCGGGGGAGTCTGACTTACCACACTGACAGCTTTGTAACACGTCCTCTTGGCTTGTCCACGTAAAAGAATTCCCTCACCACGAGTTTCCCACTGGGCTGAGGTCAAGGGAGATTCTCGCGAGATTTTGGAGGGTGGACGGGAGGCAGCGGCCAGGGCAGCATTGGGGCTAATGGGCTGACTCAGCTCCTTGTAGGAAGCAGCAGCAGAGCCAGGTGTGTGAATTCAGCTTAGTGAGGAGGGGCTCAGCCTCTGCAGGGCTTCCGCGCTGCCAAGGTCAGGGGTTAACAAGAATGGACCCAAGATCCAGGCTGTCCTTGTGGGGTCCCCGCTTGTGCTTGTGGGGCTCCAGCCTGCTGGTGGTCTTTGCTTCCTGACTACCTCGCAGACTTGAAGCTCCCGTGTCAGGTGCAGAGTCGTCAATCAGGGGCCATTTACTCCGTTCCCACAATGCATGGGTCAGGTCCCCGCAACACATCCCTTGACAAACAAATCTCTTTTTCTAGAATTGGCCTACCAGTTCTGCTTCACCTGTCGCACCCGGACTGACATAGACACACACTCTAATTAGGGGAAAGTTGAAGCTGCTGCACAGGTTAGTGCAGAATTCGTTAGAATAATGGAAGCACAACTGGCAATATCTGCACTCTGAAGAAATGTTGACCCTGGTGCTAGGATAGGGCACACGAGGCTGTCCCGGTCCAGATGGGCATGTGGAGCAGGTGGGCAGGCCTAGAGAGTCTGGCTGGAGGGTGTGGGAGGAGACCTGGCCCCATGTCCTGGTTTAGGGCAGCACCAGTGTCTAACAGGGAGGGGCTGGTAGTAAAATCTTTACTTTGCTGCTGCACAGAGTTGTGCTGGTGCTGTTGGTGGATGTATGCAAATATATAAACAGGGCAGTTCATCCATAGTTTGCCTCACTTCTTCTCAGAATCTTTTTTTTTTTGTGTGTGTGTGTGTGTGTGTGGTCCACAAAAGGCTGAGTTTGAATGCCCCTGCTGACAGGTGCAGTACTCAGTACTCGGCTGATCAACTGAGCCCCATCCTACACAGAGTTGGGTCCAGGTGAAGACTTTTCCAGCGAGATCTCACCTTATCTAAGGGTATCTGTTTTCTTTCTTTCTTTTTTTTTTTTTTTTAAATTTTGTTAATTTATTTGATAGAGAGAAAGAGGGAGCACAAGTAGGCAGAGCTGCAGACAGAGGGAGAGGGAGAAGCAGGCTCCCCACCGAGCAAGGAACCTGACATAGGGCTTGATCCCAGGACCCAGAGATTATGACCCCAGCTGAAGGCAGACGCTTAACTCACTGAGCCACCCAGGCGCCCCAGGGCGTTAGTTTCCAAGTCATTCTCTTTCCATGTTCTGTCAGGAAATGGTTCTTTTACTTTCCACCCTTTGAGTGTGACCAAATATTGTCCCTCAGCATTTCCAGGGCTGGGAGTGATTTGCCTGACACGGCAGGACGAATGAGAATGTAGGCATAAGGAAGCAGGAACACAACATAGAGTTACCAACTGAGTCATAAGAGACGATAAAGAGTAATAGCAACAAAAGGGAGTAGGAAGAGGAGGTTTATTAGCCATGCTTGAAAATATGATGGTCCCAGAGCAGAATTCTTAACAGAGTCTATGAATTTCATACATATTTTATCTACAAAGCTGGAAGAGGTCTGTAAGAAGGGAAGTAAGACCCCAGAGCAGTTTACCTTGCTGTTCGGCTGTCCTTAGAAGACCCATCCTTGGGCTCTTTAGCTCTAGGGCCTTAACTAAGTTTCCTGCTGCCTTCTCCCCAAACCTCCCCTTCCTCTGAGTGGTGGCTTAAGTACAGAGGAACTGTTGCCTTGGAAGGGATGCATTGCTTGGGGGTTCCTCAAGAGAGGAGCCTACTGAGGGGGGGGCCAGGAGAGGAGCCTCCTGAAGACAAGGCCAGAAGGCCTTTTTTTTTTTTTTTTTTTTTTGCCTTTCTTTTTCTGTTGAACTCCTCCAACTATTAGTCTATCAGTCAACTTTGGCTGGGTAAAAAATGACCTCCCCAAAGATATTTACATCCCAATCCCCCAAAACTGTGAATGTTACCTTTTATGGCCAAAAGGGACCATTGCAGATGGAATGAAGTTAAGGATCTCAGGTTGGGGTCATCATCCAGCATTACCGGTGGGCCCCGAGTGCAAGCACACATATACCTACAGGAAAGGGAAGCAGAGGGAGGCTTGACATACACCGAGAAGATGATCTGAAATCAGAGCAGAGACTTGACACTGCTGGCCCTTGGGACTGGAGTGATGTGGCCACAGGCCAAGGAAGACTACAGCCACCAGAGTCTGGAAGAGGACTGTCCCCGGGCCTCTGAGGGAGACTGTGGCTCTGCCAACACCTTCATTCCAGGGCCATGATATTGGACTTCTGAACTCCAAAACTCTGAGAGAATATATTTCTCTTTTCTTAAGACACCACGTAGGGGGCTAATTTGTTACAGCAGCCTTGAGAAACGAATACACAGGCCCTTCCCGTGTTAGCCCTGCAGCATCTGCTTTGTACACACTGGGAGAGTGGGGGTTGCTAGAGCAATGGTGGAGGGAGGACAGGCAAGCCTTGGGCGTGCAGTGAGCACCTGGCTGGGTGGGCTGGCGGGAGGGAACCTCATTCAGACACGGGAGAGGACCACCAGGTGCAGCGAGGGAGGGTAGTCTGGAGGCTGTGTATCCAGACAAAGGTTGGTTTATATCCTGGTTTTGCTTTTGATCTGTTATTTGATTTTTGGCCCATTACTTAATGTTTTTGAGTTTTCTTTTCTGTCAAACTGGAAAAATAATACATAGCCCCCTGGCTATTGGAAGAATTTAATGAGATGAGGCAAATTAAAGATAGTGCATAGCACCCAGGACATTTAAAAGCTACGTAAGAGACAACTCAAGTGTGGGATTCAGGTGCGGTTCTGGCAATCCTTGCCTCCAGAAGGACAAATCCCTCCAGTCAGGTGGGGTGCCCCGAATTCCCCACGTCGCCAGGCTGCCGCCGGCCTCAGGATGTGTCTGTGTGGGGCAGAAACGGCACTTGGGGATCTGGCTTGGGGAAGGAAGGTGGCCAAAGCTGGGCCGATTCCAGGCCCCAGTCTTAGAGGATCCCAGGGTACAGGGTTAGTAGGAGTACCTCATTTATGTAACTCAGAGGACAATGAAAACATTGGGCTCCTGGTTCAGAATATTACGAATTTCCAGACAGCAATGCAGAGCACGAAATATATGGGGCCTTTCTGAGCACAGGGCCCTGGGGATGATGGCACAACTTGCCCACCTATGAAAGCAGCTCTGCCTGCTTTGGGGAAATCAAAGATAAATGCCAGCCCTGTTACCTGGACCAGGCCAGGCTGACCCCGGCAGTGTCCTGCTGAGCCCCCAGGCAGTGACTGGGGCTCAATGCTGCTGTGAATGGGAGTCATGGTGGGGAGTAGGGGGGGCAGTTAATAGGTTAATGGGAAGATTCTGACTGGAGAAGTCTGGCAGAGGGTGCTGAGAGTCTGCATCTCTCACTAGCTCCCTGGGATCCTGCCAGTCCTCGGGCCACACTTTGAGTAGCAAGATCCCAAGAGACACCTGAGGTCCAGCCCACGTGGGTGATGGGAACCTGGCCGTCCGTTTTCCTTTTCCTCTCAGTTTCTCAAGCTTCCAATTTTATCTTCAGGGGACGTGACACTTCTATTCTGAACCAACAGGAGGACACCTGAATGTTATTCTAGGAGTCAGGCTGGGTTTGAGTCAAAGATAGGAAAGGGAGATCAGGTAAGAGGGGTTGTCTGTTTCAATCCTGTTACTGAAAACAATAAAGGCAACAATAAAGTAACATTACCTGGTAGTTTCTATTTACTGAACATAAACCAACCGCTAGAAATAGCACTGAGCACGTTCAGGCCTTGTCTTTTTTCATGATTTGTAACTGTATGTAGTTAGAAGTTATTCAGAGTAATAGCTAATACACATGTGCAAGGCCCTATTACAGGTGGTTATGTTTATATATGAACTTACTTAAAGTCTTACAACATTTTTATGATTGATTTCCATGGATTGTATGGCATGACTTCTAACATCCCTGTGGCAGGCATTGTCATTATGCCCATTTTATAGATTGGAAACTGAGAAATGTTCAGTTACTTGCCAATATCGTCACTGCCAAATATAGCTAGTGGATGAGACCTCCCTCTGCTGGTGTGTTCCTTTGCACCATAATGGAGCTCCTTGGGGGGAGGCGCTTTGGCTCCATTCTCTGAATGGGGAAGCCATGACCCAGAGACTTTTAGTGGTATTCCCATAATCACACAGCTACCTAATGGCAAAGTTGGGACCAGAGACAACACCTTCTGACCTCCCAATGCGAGCTCTTTTTCTTTAACATTTGGAGAGAAAATCTGTATCCTTTTCTTTGAAGGTTATATATGCTCTATATGGATGGGGAAAGAGTCTCAACCATGAGCTGCTCCCTGGTCTGACCCCAGGAAAGGCAGAGCAGAGGAGCATCCTAGGGAAGGAGAGGATTTCTGACCACCTCCCATGGCAGCAGAAGCCCAGCCCCAGCTATGGATAGGCCACACCTGAGAGTGTGCCTCCCCCACCCCCCAGCTCTGTCCCGGGACTTCTCCCTGTCCAGGAGCCACTGCTTGAACTTGTCAGACTTGGAGCTGGAAGCCCACCTCCTCAAACCCTCTCCCTCCACCCCGCATCCCTGCAATGGAGGCACAACAGCTTGAGGCACCCTCAGAGTCTGAGTGCCCTGGGCCTCACATCTCCCACTGACTGGCTGTGAACATGGACCAGTCACAGAACATCCCCAGGCTTCCATTTCTTTATCCAACACTGCTTCACAGGATGTCTGTGAGGATCCAGTGAATTATTGCCTGTGAGCACACATTGGACAGTGTTTAGTGATGGCCAACACTCAAGCCATTCTGTTGGTCTAGCCCAAGGACAAACTACTTTTTTTCTAGGATTACCCCCATTCTCACCCTTGGATCCTACCAACAATATTGTGCCAAACAGGGAAGAAATAAATATATCTGTTGCCAATCTTGCTCTTTTACCAGGTACCTTTTTTTTCCCAGTTAAAGAAAAATTACACTAGAAGACAAAATTCTGAACCACTGTCTTGTGTAGCATCTGTCTCTGACAAAGTCCTCTCACTGGTCAAAGTCCAGTGGCTTTCGAAGTTCAGATCCAATGATATTAGACATGACCTTGAGTTTCTTGGGGTTGGTGAAGACAAAGCCATTCCAAGGGCACCTCTCCCATTCTCCCAGTGCACCTATACCCTTTTCCAGGTCTCTGGCTGGTACTTCAAATCAGCAGGCCTAGAGGCTTATGTCTCTGAAATTCAACAACTACAGCAGCTGGTTCTTTTCCCTTAAGATTTAATACTTGTCGTTTATCTGTGTCAAAACTGCAAAGGAGCAAGTTTCCGAAGACAGATTTATTATGTGTGCTGAGTGTCTCAGGTGCAGCGGTGCATAGAGATGGGCTGAATTCCATATTTTCCCTGGGTTTTGTTCTATAAAAATAGCCACTTTTACTTTGCATTCAGACAAGTGAGAAATATATGGTCTTGAGCTGTGAGTCACCACGGGGCACTCACAGAAAGTAACATTATTGTGGGACTGGGTTCTAGCTATTGGTTTCGGGTCAGCTGCCAGACTTGCACATGCACTGGCTTCTGCAAAGAGCAAGGTGTAACCAGAACTGGCTACATAATTTGTGTGGCTCAGTGCAAAATGAAAATGCAGGGCCTCAAGGTTAAAAAGCAGGAAAAAAGTGCTGCTACAGATAAAGCTTTTTTCTTTGGTGTTTTTCATTTACTGTTTAATGTCATTCTAAGAAAAATTAAAGTTTTCACTTATTAGCATGAATTTTACTTTTCCTCTATTTATATTGTGCAATGCAAATTTAAATGCAAATAGGAAAGCATATAACTCTTGGGTGGAATCAAGGAAATTATACAATTCATACTTTGCAGCTTCTATCCAGAGAAGAGCTGGCCAGAGGAGGCGACTCCAAGCCAGTTTTGGGAAGATAGAGGGAGGAAGAGTAGACCCCCTCTCCCCACCGCCCCAGACATGGAGCTGGCTGAGTGGGCACTCCAGGCGTGGTGACCCTTGCAGCAGACTGTGGATCTTCATTGGTGTCCTGGGGTCCCTTCCCACAATGCAAGGTCCATGCATGTTCCTTCTGGCTCAAGGGTTGCCAGCTTCCCCTGCCTGCCCATCCCTCACACCCCACCCCTACCCCAGGCTGACCTCTGGACTGAGATTCCCTCCAGACGCTGGGGGTGGGGGTCTGGAGAAATCAAGCCAGGCACCTCCCCTTCCCATGAGCTCACCACCCCGAAGCGCAGCAGATGGGCTCCCTAGAATTTGAAATGTTGCTGGGACATCTTGGTAACTGGACTCAGGGTAGGGGAGCAGCTCAATGCATGGACAGTTGGCCTCTGGCTGGCCATCCCCCAGAAGCACTGTGGGGTTGCCAATCCCACCCCAGGGTGCTATAGGGTTCATAGATTTCTACCCCTGAGAATCCTAGGAAATAAGGTAGTTGCTTGCCTAGTTTGTGGTTAAACAGCAACCTCAAGGAAAAGAGACACCTTCCTGGGCAATCAATCGTATGCTAAGCTTCTGCAGGTATAACTGATCCATGCTAGAAGAATAGCAGTGGGAAGGGTCTAGAAAGAAATTGCAGGAGGTCTGTGTGTGGTTACTGAGGGACAGGGAGCTTGATTTTCACAGCTTCATAAAGCAAGGTCAATTTATTTAAACCTTGTGGATCCCGGGCCACTTCTGACTGAGACCTGCTAATGATCTTCCATTTTATACAGTTGATTAAAACAAGGTCTTCAAGCTCAATAAAACACCTGAACAAAATTTCTTGTGCCCAGCACTGCTCAAGGATGTTCTCAGTGGTCTGATTTTGGACTCTGAGTCTGTTATAAGTACTCTGAACTTGATATTTCAGGCATATTGTAATTTATCAATAAATATCTGTTGACCTAATTAAATGACAAAAAATGAAGAGCATTCCCTTTATGTTCCACAGCTCTTAGATATTTCTTCTAAATTTATGCCTCTTTCCTTTTCTTCTAATTAAAAGGTAAATTTGTGTTTTTCAGGCTAGTGTTCTATACTAGGCACAAGTATGTTTTAGGCATACTCTACTACTGATTACTGTACTATTTCTTACGGGGAAAATCTGATAAGAATAATAGAAGATCTTGTATGTTGTGAGGGAATGAAAGACCTCAACATGAGGCAGGAATCTATTAAAATCCTAGAGGAGAACATAGGCAGTAACCTTTTCAACATCGGCCACAGCAACTTGTTCAAGACACAAGGCAAAGGAAACAAAAGCGAAAATGAACTTTTGGGACTTCATCAAGATCAAAAGCTTCTGCACAGCAAAGGAAACAGTCAACAAAACAAAGAGGCAACCCATAGATGGGAGAAGATATTCGCAAATGACATACAGACAAAGGTCTGATATCCAAGATCTATAAAGAACTCCTCAAACTCAACACTCAAAAAACAGAATCATGTCAAAAAATGGGCAGAAGACATGAACAGAGAAGTCCTCCTTCGTTTGTCCTCCAAAGAAGACATACGAAGGCTAACAGACACATGAAAAAATGTTCATCATCATTAGCTGTCGGGGAGATTCAAATCAAAAACCACATTGAGATACCACCTTACACCAGTTAGAATGGCCAAAATCATCAGGTTAGGAAACAAGTGTTGGAGAGGATGTGGAGAAAGGGAAAGCCTCTTACACTGTTGGTGGGAATTCAAGTTGGTGCAGCCACTTTGGAAAACAGTGTGGAGATTCCTCAAAAAATTAAAAATAGAGCTTCCCTATGACCCTGGAATTGCACTGCTGGGTATCTACCCCAAAGATAAAGATGTAGTGAAAGGAAGGACCATCTCGATGAATTTTAGCAATGTCCAAAATTGTCAAACTGTGGAAAAAGCCGTTATCCCCTTCAACAGATGAATGGATAAAGAAGATATGGCTCATATATACTATGGAGTATTACGCCTCCATCAGAAAGGATGAATACCCAATTTTTTTATCAACATGGACGAGACTGGAGGAGGTTATGCTGAGCGAAATAAGCAGAGAAAGTCAATTATCATATGCTTTCACTTACTTGTGGAGCATAAGGAATAACATGGAGGACATTAGGAGAAGGAAAAGAAAAGTGAGTTGGGGGAAATCAGAGCAGGAAACGAAGCATGAGAGACTGTGGACTCTGAGAAACAAACTGAGGGTTTTCGAAGGGAGGGGAGCAGGGAGGGGTGGGTGATCCTGGTGGCAGATATTAATGAGGCTACGTATTGCATGGAGCATTGGGTGTCGTGCATAAACAATGAATCTTGGAACACTGAAAAAAATAAAATAAAATTAAGATGTTTAGAAAAGAATAATAGATGATCACTGATGGTATTTCTTTGACCTTTGATCTGTGAGCAAGAGTAACTTGATCTTGACATAGAGGCTGCTTATATTTATCTAGAACAGGGGTCTACAAGCTTTTTCTGTAGAAGTCCAGATCCTAAATATTTTAGGCTGTGTGGGCCATATCACATGTAAGCTACTATTCACCTCTGTCATTGTTGTATGAAAGCAGCCACAACGTACACTAATAAGCACAGTTGTTGTCCAGTGAAATCTTATTTATGGGCACTGAAATTTGAATTTCATATCATTTTTATGTGTTACAAAAATACTATTTTTCTGATTCTTTTCCCCAACCAGTTAAACATGCAAAAGAACAATCTTACCTTGTAGGTCACACAAAAACAGGCTGCAGACCAGATGTGGGCCGTGGCCTGTGGTTTGCTGACCCATGATTTAGCAACTACCCCATAAGAGTATTCCTTTGATCACAGAGCATTTACCAAAGAAATAAAACAGGCATTTATTCTGGCCTGTCTTCTCTTTATTTTTTTTCTTTTTCAAAGATTCTATTTATTTATTTGACAGAGAGAGATCACAAGTAGGCAGAGAGGCAGGCAGAGAGAGAGAGAGGAGGAAGCAGGCTCCCCGCTGAGCAGAGAGCCCGATGCGGGACTCGATCCCAGGATCCTGAGATCATGACCTGAGCCAAAGGCAGTGGCTTAACCCACTGAGCCACCCAGGCACCCTGGCCTGTCTTCTCTTTAATCGACACCTCAAAGTCTTGCTACTCCTCTTCAGTGATTAGGATATCAGGGTATCACCCCCTTGTTATAAGAAATTGAAAGGGGAAATTCACTTATTCATAGATAATATAGATTTGTGCCATGAGCCAAGACCAACCTTAATAGATAACCTACCTACTATCAAATTAATGTTGCAAAGAAGGACTACAGATCAAATGCTTCTAAAAACAAAGTCATCATCTTTGGTAGACAGCCTCCAGCATTAAATTGACTTACGATCAATAACCCTAAGGAACAAGTTAACTAATTCAGTCTTGGAGTCATATATTTTGCAAACAATTTAGTTTAGAGAGGGCACCAGGAAACTATATTTCTCAAGGTTAAATGTTCCATGGGTGTTTACAGAGATATTTTATGAACGAGATGGGTATTTGGTCCACCTGCTCTAAATTTTTTCCAAGCAGAAATTACTGCTGTTTGGTGCCCGGCTGAAGAACTTCCAGGGCTTATTAGCTCTTTTGTCTGTGTACTAGAGTGTATCTCACATTGCTGTCTGAACAGGCTCTTGGTTCACCAAGGATTCCTTCTGGCTTCCTCTTTGCCTTCTATTCACACACATGTCTTTGCCAGGTTCCTCAGCTTCCTGAAGCGTGCTCCAATCCTGAGCCCACTGGCTGACTGTGGAGACAGGTTTGTCCCCTGCTCCTCTAAGCAATATGGCAGCTCTAGCGCCTGCCCGGTGTTTGTAAAGCAATCTCCCTAGAAGCCCACCCGGGTAGGTGAGAGACTCTTGGATGTGAATTCTCCTCCAGTGGTTCTGAACCTTTTGGGGGCTCGGAGCCACCACTGTTCATCTGACGAAAATTATGATCCCTCTCCTCAGCAGGAAAAAAGTTGCTTTAAATTTCAGAAGTCTTGGTATAAATATCTGTTCTAAATACTCTAAAACCCATTCCAAGTTGAAGTCAGGCAGCAGAAATACTGTGCCCCACCCTGTGGACCCGTGTTTTCCGGGATGGCGTTTTGGGATTATCACATCCGGGGCCCTTTCTTGTGTGGGATGAGGAGATGGCTGAGGACCCTGTTTACTGCATCCCACCTCCTCTGAGAATGCAGATTGGTGGGAGGAACTGCTCTCTCTCTGTGGCCTCAGGACTGCTCTGTACCTCTTTGGAGAAACTGTTCTTGTTTGGTTTGGTATTTATTTTTCTCTCTATATGTGGTGACTCATGTAACTCAGGAACTCTCCACCCTGGCTGCACTTGAGAAACACAAGGGAGCTTTTACATCATAAAGATGCCAGCCCAGACCAATAAAATCATGGTCTCTGGGGTGGGGCCAAGGAGGACATTTCAGAAGCTCCCTGTGTTCCTACTGGGCAGTCAGGTCGGGAACAGCTGATCCTTGATGACTCATCCTGGGCATTTCCTGGCTGCCAGCAGAATGCCGAGGGTCCTGTGTCTGTTACTTGTGTCCCCTCTCCTGTTATTCACGTCTCTCTCCTGACACCACACTAGCCTTCAGGATTCATTTTCCATTTGTCAACACACTGTATTTGTTTATTTTTTAAGATCTATTTGTTCATTTGAGGGACAGAGAGAGTACACAGTGGGAGAGGGAGAAGCAGGCTCCCTGCTGAGCAAGGAGCCAGACTTAGGGCTCGATCCCAGGACCCCAGTATCATGACCCAAGCTAAAGCCAGGCACCTTTATCAACACATTTTAAATGTGACTTTATCTTGTTGCAACATATTTTATTTTGGTTGAAGTCTGTTTGTGGATAACTTGCTTGAGCTAGTTTGACCTAAATAGAATAGGAAAGGGATGTTGTAATATTATAGGGTGATCTCATAGTCATGGGGGAGGAAGTGTGCAATGGGGCCACAGAAGACAAAAAGCTGGGATTGAGAAAAATATCAGAGACCAAGGCATTCTCTCTCCTAGTCTCCTTTATCTTCTTCAAGCACCCAATTTCTACCTTTTTTTATGCATCTGTTTCATTCTGTCTGCTTCTGTAGACCAGCTTTCCTTTATTCTCTATGAAAAAGGTAAGTCAACATGGTCTCATTCAGCCAGTCAGTGGAACACCGACTGCTGTCTTCAAGTACCAAATTCAAAGTCAAAGGTGAAAATTGCAGTTGGGTGAGCTTGAGTCAGTCATTTCCACCAGGTCCATTCCCCCAGGACTATGAGGGCAGGATAATAATGTGCAAACATGGCTTCTGGACCTGCCACTGTAAGTGTAAGGGCAGTTCTTAGAGGGGAGGGTCACAGGCTAGGCAGACACACTTACAGATGGCCCCAGCAAGAGCGTTCAGCCAAGCTGAACCTTTCTGGAATAAGATGGAAAACAAATGGATAAGGATGTTCACCATGGACGACATCAGAAGCTACCTAAGAACTTAGCCTCAGAATCCCTATAACAGTGACAGACCATAGAAAAATTTCACACAGAAGTCAAATGGGACCAGGGGGTGCTGAGGAGGCAAAAGAAAATGGACAACTCAGCATCTCAAATGGTCCTCAAAGTCACTGGCCCCTACAAGAGCCCTGAGTGCAGCCATTTCTGAATCTCCCCTGGATAACGTACCTGTATGTAAAATTCACACTAGACATGACTCTGGGAATCCTGGTTCTTCACCCTTTCTTGGCTCTTGGCCTCACTTGCTGGAACTGCTTTAGGAAAATGCTGAAAGTGGAGAGCAATAATTCCATGTTAACAGACATTACTGTTCCCTGAGGTCTGGTTCCCACATCTGATGATGCTCCACATTGCTGTATGAATTTTGACAAATTTCAAGGTCCCTGCAGCAGAGTCAAGCCTGGACAGAGTCCCATTTGTCAGGATAACATCAAGCAAGGTAAGATCAAGCAGATAGCATTAGCTGTAGTAGATGTGCATCAGTAAATCAATGATATTATGTAGCAATAATAGAAATAACTGTCATTGGGGTGCCTGGGTGGCTCAGTTGGCTAAGCGACCACCTTTGGTTCAGGTCATGATCCTGGAGTCCAGGGATTGAGTCCCACATCGGGTTCTCTGCTCAGCAGGGAGTCTGCTTCTCCCTCTGACCTTCCCCCTTCTCATGCTCTCTCTCTCAAATAAATAAATAAAATATTAAAAAAAGAAATAACTGTCATTTTTTGAAGTTATTTTGTGCCAGGATCTGTGCTAAGAAGTTACTTTCCTTAATCCTGGTCATTATGCTACAGAGTGTAAGATAAGTTTTCATTAACTTTCTACTGAAGCATGATATACTTTCCTAGTGAACATACTATACATGTTGAGCTCAATGAATTTTCATGAACTAAACCCACATATAACTGGCACCAAGATCAAGAAACAACATGACCACTGTGTGGTCATTTCCAGTCAGTGTGCCTACCCCAAGGGCAAACCACTGCCCTAATTGTCTAAAATTATAAATTAGTTTTGTCTGTTTCTGTACTCTCTACAAATGGAATAATGAATGGATACTCTTCCTTTTTTTCACTCGATATTGTCTTTTCTGAATTTCACATATATTTTTGCATGGATGTAGACCATTTATTCTCATTTTTGTGTAGTGTTCCATTATGTGCATATGTGACAATTAATTCAGTCATTTTTTGATGGATATTTGGGTAATATCCAGCTTTTACTATAACAAATAGTGCTTCTGTGATTCATTCTAGTACATAATGTTGGTAACTCCATGAATGAGTGCTTTTCTGCTGGGGATATAACTAGAAGTGAAACAGCTGGCTGGTAAGATATACATATATTCAGCTTTATTAGACACTGACAGTTTTCCCAAGTCATTGTACCAATGTACACTTGTATCAATAGTGCAGGAAAATTCACTTTGCTCTACATTCTCACCAGTTTTAACTGGGAATATCCCATCTTTTTCTTCTTAGCCATTATGGTGGGTGTGAGGCCGTACACTGTGGCTTTAACTGGTGTTTCCTGGATGATTAAAGAAGTTCAGTATCTTTTCATAGAGTTGGTTTGGTATTCTTGGTTTTTTTGTTGTTGTTTTATTTGGTTGTTCTCTTTGTGAAGTGTCTGTTCAAGCCTTTTGTCCATATCTCAGTTGGGTTATCTTTTTCTAACTGATTTATAGATGTTCCTTATATAGTCTGGATATAAAGCCTTAGTTATGTGTGTGTTTTGCAAATAGTTTTTCTCACTCTGTGCATTTACTTGATGATTTCTTTTGACAACTAGAGTTCTTAGGTCTACCTTCTCAGTATACAGTTGACCCTTGAACACTGTGAGCGTTAGGGGTGTGTAACTTTTGACTCCCCCCCAAACTTAAGTACTAGTAGCCTACTGTTGAATGGAAGCCTGACCAGTAGCAGAAATGGTCAATTAACACATATTCTGAGTGTTACACGCATTGTATGCTGTATTCTTACAATAAAGTAAACTAGAGAAAAGCATATGTTATTAAGAAAACCATAAGGAAGAGAAAATACATTTACAGTACTGGACTTTTTGAAAAAAAATCCACAGGTAAGTGGATCTGATAGTGTAAACCCATGTGGTTCAAGGGTCAAGTGTAATCAGCATTCTGCTTGGTAGGAAGTCAGAGAGAAAACATCTCCCTGAGGCAATGGAACAAAAGTTTAATATCCAGCTGGATAGAAACTAATCCTAGCAGGTCTAATTGATTTGGAGATCAATGATTTAAAAAACAGGGAGTATCTCAGCCTCTGGAGGAACAGGATATAACTTTTAGGACAAATGCAAGGAACAAGGGCCCCAACATCTCCTTAGGGCTGAGCTTTTCTTTTGCCACTATAGCTATAGTAATGCATTCTGGCTGGCCATTGTAAAAAGAAATGAAAATTATAATAGATATATAAGGAAAGGGGAAAAATGAATATGATTATTTCAATCATGAGAGAGAATATGGAGGGTTAGAAAGAGATTAAAACAACGATAGAAAAGCAATACACATTTTTAAAGAGACTATAGATCACAATAAAGACGAAAGGTTAGGGACTTAAAAATAACAATAGAATAGAATGGATGAGATTTACAAGAAAATATAAAAGGCCATAAACCAGCAAAAGAAAAGGTTAAAGATATGAAAGTAAATGAGATGAAAGATTAGGATAAAAGAGTAAAAACATAAGGTAAAAAGTGTAAAAAGGAGTGCAAGTAGATGGGATTTAAGGATTAAGAACTAAATTTAAAAATTAAAACTATGAAGATAAAAATATGTGAAATCACAAGAATAAGATTTTTCTTATTCTTGTAAAAATATATTTATCAAAGTATAATTAACATAGAGTGTCTTATCAGTTTCAGGTGAATGATATGATCCAATAATTCTGTACATTACTCAGTGCTCATCATGGAAAGTGTACTCTAAGATTAGACAAATATCTTTAAATAAAATAATTTTTAAATGTTTATCATGAGAGAGAGAAACTAAAAAAATAAAAATAAATAAATAGTTGCAGGACAGGAAACAGGAAAAGTCTGGGGAGGATCAAGCCCTCTAGAGGAGGGGACTGAAAGGGAAAAATAGTGTCTCACGCTCCTGGAATCACCTTTGACATAGGAATTAGTACCATAGGAAAATCAGTCAAGTTCTTGGCTCTTGCCTGTAAGGAAAGGAGGCATGACTCCTTCACACAAACAGCCCCAGGGTCAGGGATGGCCCAACCCAGGCCTTTTTGTTCTTTTCAAGTCTTCAACCAGTCAGATGAGACTTCCTTACTTAGTCTGATTCAAATCTTAATCCCAACCCAAACACCTTCAGACACACCTAGAATAATGTTTGACCACACATCTGGGCATCCCATGGCCAAGGCAGGTGGACAGACAAAATTCACCATCACATCCTACTGTTTTCCTCAAGAAAGGCTCATTAGAACAATTTTCCCAGAGTTCTTACATGTTCAGACTGATAGCCTTTAGGCTTGAAAGACAGTTTGTCTGGATATAAAATCGTTGTCTCTAATTTATGTTCCTTGAATATCTTATAAGAATTGCTTCATTTTATTGGAGTGAAATAGTGCTGTGGAGAAGTCTAACTGACATTAGCCTGGTTTCTTTCCTTTATAAGTAATTCGATTATTGTGCTGCTGAAAGAATCCTTTACCTTTAAAAATCTCACAATTTCATTAGGTTATGTCTTGATTATGACCATCAGGAGTCAGTTTTCCCCAGTATATGATTTGTCCTTTCAATACATACATTCAAGTCTTCTTCTTCTTCTTCTTTTTTAAAGATTTTATTTATTTATTTGACAGAGAGAGATCACAAGTAGGCAGAGAGGCAGGCAGGGAGAAGTAGGGAAGGCAGTCTCCCCACTGAGCAGAGAACCTGATGCGGGGCTAGATCCCAGGACCCTGGGATCATGACCTGAACCGAAGGCAGAGGTTTTAACCCACTGAGCCACCCAGGTGCCCCTCAAGTCTTCTTTTACTTCAGGAAAGTGTTCTTGAATTATATTTTAAGTAATTATGCTGTCTCATACTTTTGTTTTTCTTCTTTGGAGACACCAATTATGCATATGTTGGCTTTTGGCCTCTGTTCTTTGACATCTGTAGGCATCTTCTGTATTATCTGTAGTGTCTTAGCTTCCTTGTCTTCCCTTTAATTTATTCTTTTTTTCTGAAAACAATTTATTGGGGGCCTCCTATTTAATTCTTAGATTCTGCCAGTTCTCATCTCCCTTCTTCCCTGCATTCTTATATTTCTGATGTTTTCATCTTTTTTTTCATCACTCACTGCATGGAGCAAGCTTTTAAATTTTATGATGGAAAATTTGGCTATAACATTTATGTAGTGAGTTTTCTTTATTTGTGGGTAAGTTTTCTTTTTTTTACAACCTTGAGAGTATTTCATTTTTGTGAGTGTTTGAATGGGTTCTGCACCCATTCAATATTTGTTAGTCCATTATGTTGGATGAATTTCTGGACCAACTATCTATAGGAAGCTGCTTCATGCATCTGTTGGAGAGGTCTGTAAGAGGAGATGAGAAACAAGGCTATGGTGAATCTCCAAGCTTTGTAACTCAAGGTCTTGCTCTTCTATTCATTAAGCAATGGACCACTTCCTCCAAATATGGCACCTCCATGCAGCCATACTTGCTGTGCCTCTCTGCACATAACCTGGCTTAGAAGGGCTTCCAACCTCACTTCATTTTCCTGCTTGTTTCCTTATTGGACATAGCCCCTGCCACCAAATGTATATTTGTGCTTTTGAGCTACACCATTACTGTACCTACAGGGGGCACTTTGGCACCTTCTCTCTGATCCTTCTTAGATCTGCTTGCACAGGTCCCTCCTAGGGTTGTTTTCCTCTCCTTCTGGGAATGCATTTTTTGCTGATGATCTGAGACCTGCTACCTAGGACCTTGTTCTTCCTGACGTCTCTCATCTCTGTCTCTTATGAGGATTCCCCCAGGAGTCAGCTGGTCACAGCTGCTTTGTACATTATTTACATATAACCTGGACTTCATAGGTTTTTCTCTATCTTTTAGTTTCTATTTATTATTTTTTAAAAATTAAAAAAAAGATTTTATTTATTTATTTGTCAGAGAAAGAGAGCGAGACAGAGGAAGAACACAAGCAGGGAGGACTAGCAGGCTGAGGGAGAGCCAGGCTCCCCGCTGAGCAATGGGCCCATGTGGGAACTCCATCCCAGGACCCTGGGATCATGATCTGAGCCGAGGGCAGATGCTTAATGAACTGAGCCACCCAGGTGCCCCCAATTTTTTAGTTTCTATTTAAAATGTACTTGTGTTCTCCACCTTTTCATTCTCTTTGTTCTTCTCTATGGTTTCCAAAAGGAAAGAGTAAAAGTCTAAAACGGAATCACAATACGCGGTAGTTAAAACAAATCTCCCACTGATTGTAATGTCTGAAGGGGGAATGATGGTTCAAAGAGAAAAAAGGAAAAGAATTCAGTATAATGATTATCCCTGATACAAGAAGTATGTGGGAGGCAGGAAAATGCAATTGGGGAAAGAAAGCTTCAGTGACATTGGTACTATTTTATTTCTTAAATTGAGTACCAGGTTCAAGAGTATTCATATTATTTTTTGCCTTATAGTATTATGTATGATAAAAATATTTTACAACAAAAATCAATAACTGGGGCACCTGGGTGGTTCAGTGGTTAAGTGTCTCCCTTCGGCAGCTCAGGTCATGATCCCAGGGTCCTGAAATGGAGCCCTGCAATGGGCTCCCTGCTTGGCAGGAAGCCTGCTTCTCCCTCTCCTACTCCCCCTGCTTGTGTTCCCTCTCTCACTGTTCTCTCTTTCTCTGTCAAATAAATAAATAAAAATCTTAAATAAAACAATAAAAATCAATAACATTCTTTAAATATAGAAAAAATTATATTTTAGTGATTTGAAAGCTCTATTAGTTTGACTGTTGTTGTTACAATTGGAGTAGGTTATATTTAAGGACAAAGAAAGGCAGCTTTTTGTGGGGAGCCAATGAACCAACATTATTACTTCCCCCATCCCCAGACAGATGAAAGGACCTTCAATAAGTCCACCAGGATCTAAGAGTTTTTCTTATGATAGAAGGCTTGCTATGGTGTCTTCAGTTAGATTTTACAAGAGAATATCAGATAATAATATTCCCAAATTGCATTAATCTTATTTGGCTGGATCCAGGAGAGCCTGGAGTTGGTACCAGAGGTCTGGGTAATGATTCCAAGGATCCTTGTCTTATAGTCTTGTCTAATAAAACCACTGGGAGTCAAGATTCTCTTCTGCTTTGCAACCCTTTCTCCAAGAACTTAAGACATGCTCCCCAAGGATAAGATCAGAAGGCAAATTACACTAACAATAATAATGAAAAAAAACCCACTCTAATTTGATATATATTGTTGGAACGTTACATTGTTAAGGAAAAAGAAGTCATGTGGATCAACGTACATGGTGTGTCAATAAGGCTAAAAGATATCTACGTATCTATGGATATATGTGTCTTTTGTCTGTAGACAGAAAATGTCAGAAGGGATGGACAATGGTTATCATGCAGAGGGCTGTTGGTGTTGAGACAGAGGAAAGGAGCTTTATTTCCTATTTCAATAATTTTAAAAGGTGTCATGGGTTTATACATGATTTTATTTGATTTTTAAAGGTATTTTTTAAAAAAAGCATAGAAATAGAATGCATCTCTTTTTGTGACAGTCAGGGTCCCAAGCAGGGTCACCTGCCTTTACCTCCTACTATGAATGGAACTTCCTTTTCCCTCCCTCAGGGACCGAGGCAGCTTTTGTGTCCTTCATTTGCAGCAAGTCTAAGGGCTGGACAGTTATGACCCAAATCTCCAACCCCATTTTTCCAGGACATTCTGGTGGCCTTCCCTGATAATTCAAGGTTTCTATACTCATCTTGAAAGTTAATCTAGTTTCTCCACTTCAGGTCTTTATTTTTAAAAATGACCAAGGAGACATATTAAACATAAACCGTTCAAACAAAGAAGCTATGAAGACACTTACTTCTCTGCCTCTGGGAAAACCCGGTTTGGGTTTTGAGCTGGATCTGTGACCAGGGCCCTGCCTTGAGGTTGCTAATTCCAGCCTCCTGTGTATTCTCATCTGGGCCAGCATCCATGTGTGTCACTAGGAGAGGAGAGAGACCAGTATACCTTTGTCACCCACCTTTGACAGGAAGCAAGAGTGTCCTGAAGCTAAGTTGGCTTTGCTTTCCCCCAGGCACTGGACATGGCCCCCAGAGATGGAAAATCTGAAGCTGGAGGACAACAGTATGGGCTAGCCCAAATCAGAGATCCAAACATGACTGACAGGTGGCAGGATATGTGACTATGGTGGGGGCTTCCTTCTGACCCATAGACATTCCTCATAACTTCCCAAAAGTTTCTCCAAAATCTCAAACTTGCCATTTTATCAGAAAAAAAAAAAGGAATCTTTTTTTTTTCTTTTCATTTATAGAAAAACTCCAGAGACATCTCCTTGTCAGATAAGGCTATATTGCTCCTACAAATAGAGTTCATTATTTTGTCAAAGTGAATTAAAATAGAATGTCACTTACTGAATGTCACATTTCTGGATTTGACACTGTGTATAAAAGGTCTTTTTAAAAAAAAGGAGAGAAAATCTGAAAGCCTTGGTTGGAAACCCACTTGAAGAAGAAATATAGGCATTAAAAAAATCCCATTTGGGTTTCATAAAATTCCTTTCAAATGTGACAGTCTGGTAGAAATCAAGTATTTTTCAGTTCCTAAAATACAATTTTGATTAAAAATTTATAAAGCTATTTGGAGGAAAGATACTCCATAAACAGAATAAGTCTTATGGGTCTTTTAAAGGAAAGCTGGGAACTTTCCACATGAAAGTGGTAAACACTATTTTTCTCTACAAACAAATACCCCTTTCAGTGTTTGGAGCAAATAGCTTTCCATAATCCACTTGTTTATGCCTGTGGCAGGTAAGGAGGACCAGGATGACACTTACAGGTGACAGATCCATGAGGACTGGGCTCCAACAGGAGGGCTGGGTGGCCCCTGCAGACGGCAGTCTAGAACTCAGGATCCATATCCTTCTTACCTCAGATTGTTTTCTGAAAAATTGAAGACCATCACCGCTATCTTCAGGTGGCAGGTAGACATGGGCAGATAAAGCAAAGAATGTTTTCTCTTCTTTTCTGCCCACATAAGTGCTTCCCACAGTGAGGACCCATGACTAACTGTGAATTAGAAACCATGGACTCATTTCTATACAGCTGGACTGGATCCTCTCTTGTTCTTACCCTTATTTGAGTAGAATAAACCCTTACTCAAGTATTCCTTCTGTCGAGATTCTTCCCCACTTCCAAGGAGGGGAAAATTGATTCTGGACTCCCAGAATATATTATATATGTCTCTACATAAGATAAAATATATATGTCTCTACCTAAAACAGTGTTATACAAGTGACGTAGGTAAATGGCTATCTAATCCCATGAGACTGTAAGTTCCTTAAGAGGAAGGATTTCTGAGGGGTTTGAAGTGGCGGGGGGGTGGGAGGTTGGGGTACCAGGTGGTGGGTATTATAGAGGGCACGGCTTGCATGGAGCACTGGGTGTGGTGAAAAAATAATGAATACTGTTTTTCTGAAAATAAATAAATTGAAAAAAAAAAGAGGAAGGATTTTGTCTAATTGAATTCTGTATTCTTAACATATACTATGATACTTAGCACATGGGAGGCAGTCAGGAAACATTTGTTGAATAAATAGTTAGATGGATGGATGAATGGATAAATGAATGAATGTAAGTGAATAAATAAATTCAAGGATGGAAAAATAAATAAGTACAAATGAATGGCCCAATAGATAAATCAAATGTCTATTCTCCATACATACATGTGTGTGTGTTCGCATTCCCATATATGTTTACGTAAACCTCACAATGCACGTTATGCTTTCTGAATTTCCCCCACATTAAGATTCACTTCTGCATCCTCAAAAAGATACCAGTAGGTTCTGAGATCATTCACTTGGGGAGAATCAGGAATCAGGGTAGCCTGGTCCCCTGTTGGAGGTTGCAAGAGAGAGGTTACTTCTGAAGGGTTGGCCATGATGGTTTTGGTGCTGGGAGTCTTCCCATTCAACGGACCTGCTTCCCATTTTCCACCCTGAAGATTTCCTTGGTGTACTGGCTTTGTATCTCCTCCGATGACCACTGAATTCCAACAAGGTTGTCCAGAACACAACCATGACCATTAGTATCTCTACTCAGTTCCAGACACCTGCCCAACCTCCTGGGGCAAGAGGTCTAGGGCCTAAAATCTGAAGACACTTCAGCTGAAATGAGGCCCAGGTTTATACCCCATAACACTACCATCCAGGCACATGCGTGGGGTACAGAGTACAGTAAATCTTGCCCCAAATCTTTGCTTCGCTCCTCAATTGCTACACAACTAGTGTAACCTCTGTAAGCTTCAGTTTTCTCAGTTTTGAGTGTTGATAGTGATATCTATGAAGAGCACACATGATAAGCCCATAATCAGGGCCAGTTTCCTTCCTGCCTGATAAAAATATCTGTAAAGAGTGGCAGTTGGAGGACAGAAGCTTCTCCTTGACATGAGGCTCTTGGCATCACCACCCAAGACAAGGCTCCAAAAGGGCACTGATTCCTCTGGATCACACCAGGCGTCCCATTCCTCCTATTTCAGTGATGCTAGGCTTCCTGGCTCATCCCCCAAGATAGCCTGCAGCTCCCAGTGGCCTCACGGGGCTGCTCTGCTGAGCAATCCAGCAACAAGGGAGTGTCATGTGGATAAGGACTCAAGACAAAGGCACGGTGGACACCTTGGCTCTTATTTCCGGACAAACCCTTCTTGCCATTTTTGTCTACCAAAGATCAGGAATCCTGTGACGGTCCTGGGGAGAATGGTGGGTCCCCAGCACTGCTGACACTACTGTCCTCTATTGTGTCAGTTAGAGAGAAGCAGAGGAGAGAGTGGGCACAGCTTCTGCAGAGGGAACCCAGTCATCAAACCAGCACTGGCCCAGAGATACCCCTCAGTCATTTGGGGGGGGTCCTTTTTCAGAACAAGGTTGTCAAAGCCTGGAAGGAGAACTAAGAGAAAAGGATGTCTTGGTGAGAGTGGAGGGACCCTGGAGTCCTCTGGATCTGGATCCAGGCTGGGTGCCCAGGGACAGGTCACACTGGTAGGGACTGGAGCAAGGCAGCCACCCTGAGAAGGGTGCCACCTGCAGTTCTGTCCCCAGGGTGCCCGCCTCACTTGCCTCCTCCTCCTACTGGCCCAGGTCACAGAATCTTAGCTACCTCATCAATACAGCAAGATGCTAACGTTTCGTAATAATAACAAGTAACCTTCTTGAGCACGATGATGTTCACTTTACCTGTATTAACTGATTTGGTCCTCACAACAAGCTTGCGAGGTAGGTGCAAGGTTTATTCCCATCTGACAAATGTCCAAGCTCAGGCACTGACTAAGCCATCATTTGCTCACCTTCCCACATCTAGTAGCGGGCAGACCTGGGGATTCAAATCCTGGGGGCCAGCCCTCGTGTCGGGCCTCATCACCACCTTGCTGAACTTGCTACCACGCAGGGTGACATAGACAAGAAATCAGTGCCAAAGAGAGAGACTTCCGTTAATAAGCTGAGAGCGTGCACGGTCACCCTGACCTTCACTCCTCCATACTTGTTGACGCCTAGCTGGACACGTCCGAAATGACATACGCCCTGAAGCCCAGCACGGGCAGCAGGAGCCTTGGAACGCTCTTGCTCTGGCAGATGCTAGACCTGGGGTTTTTTTGGCGCACATTCAAGACCCAGGTTCTGGGTGATTGACTCCTCTCCCAGGGCTCCCACCTGCCATTGTTAATCTAGCCCCTAGCGAGGCTGTCGCCAGTTTCATTCACATGCATATTAGATCATACCCGTTAGTGATGCCCATTAATTAAGCAGAGCAATTTGTTTATAATTAACTTGAGAAATTTATGGCTTTAGAAAACAATTACAGGAGCTGATATAAACACATTAGGTAGTGATAGCAATGCCAGATTTAATTGCTTTCAAGAAGAACCACCGATTTTAATGCCACAGCCATCACTAGTCATGTTTGACAGCAGCTTGTAAATTCATCAGTTCGTCTACGAGCCAACACCTCAGGTGATCTGGAATGGGAAGCTTCAGCCCTTGGAAACTGCTTGTGATACAGTGCTAAGTGGAAAAAAAAAAAAAAGCAGGCTTGAAAATTATACGTGGTGCCTTCCCGATTTGATAAAAACAGTTCTTTGCATTTATACGTATTCCTCGTATGATAGATATAGCCTGTGTTTAAGGGATACATGTATTCATGAATATGTAGGCATACATATAAATAAATGTATTTCTTTCTAGTGAAAAAGAAAGAAATATGTATTTCTTTCATGAGAAAGAAATACATAAAAATGAAAACAATACACATAGAAATGAAGCCCCCGTGGTTTTCGCTGGTTGATAGGATTACTATTCTTTTTTTCTTTATGACTTTTTGTATGTTTCAGAAACGTTATAGGAAGAATTTACTCTTTTTATACCAAGAAAAAAATGAAGGGTTGTTGAGAGGGTGGAACTAGAAAAGAAGAAAAAGACAGATATGTTTTCTCTTTTAAAGTAAATTGTTTTTAAAGGAGAAGCAGATTCTTCTGTAATGATTATGTGTTCTACTTCGTTGGCACTTTAAGATTATTTTTATTTTTGTATGAGAAAGTGACAAAATAAACTCACCATGTTCCCAAATGTGATCCTCGTCATTGGGATATTCCGGTGCTGGTTCCATAGTCGAGAAAGAAAAGCAGCATCCTTCAATTTTTAAAAATATCAGCTCATGAAAACACAAGAGGCCGTTGGCCCAACTCCCACCTCGGGTGCCTGCAGATTGAGGATAAGACACACCAACCAGTCACTCTGGACAAGGACAGATTCTCAAAGGACTCCCTGAATAAACCTCCCGCTGATAAGCACGTGTGCTTAGAAGTGGGGGAGACGATCCATCCCTGCCAAATGACTCATCTTCCCAAAATGTCACAAGAAAAAGGAAGAAAGGGGGCCTTGGGCTAAAAGCCATGACTGCCTTTGCAGAAAAGGCCCTCCCAGAATGTCGGAGGTGATCGGACCCCCTGCCATCCCAGCTAAGGAGAGCAGTGTGACCTGTGGGGCCACCTCCTAGCCAGAGATGGTGCTCATAATGAACACAGATCAGGTCCCCTTTCTGTTCACAATTTTTTTTAATTTTAAAGATTTTATTTATTTATATGACAGAGAGAGACACCGAGAGAGAGAACACAAGCAGGGGGAATGGGAGAAGGAGAAGCAGGCTTCCCGCTGAGCAAGGAGCCTGATGCAGGTCTCAATCCCAGAATCCTGGGATCATGACCTGAGCTGAAGGCAGCCATTTAACGACTGAGCCACCCAGCTGCCCCTCTTCTGTTCACATTTAATAAACACCAACTCTCTGGCACGTGGTGGCCTCTTCTCTTTCATATAGCAGCCCATTAATAATTACAACTTCGCTCTGCTTAATAAAGAATTTTAAACCCATGAGCTGGTGCCCCTCAGAGTATACTCACTGGAGCGTTTGTATGGCTGGGTGTTTCTTGAAAAATGTTCTGTAGTCCAGGAAGTTTGGGAAACCCTGATTATTCCTTTCCTTCTTGGAGATTCCTAATAGCATCAGCTTACCTGTCCCGGGGGAGTCCCACGGTGAAGAGGCTTGTTCATCCTGGTTTATAACATGGCCTTTTCCAAATTTGTTTAGCACAGAATCTTCTCAAGCCCATAACATCTCTTAACACCTGAAATTAGTAGTCAGGAAATCAGCGTTTGGGAAAAGTCACCAGGTTCAGCTAGTGTGTGGATGTAGGACAGCTGGATTTAGGACAGCAGCAGCCCGGCAAGTGATTTCCCCCGTGCCTCCCTGGGGTGTGAGTGGGACGCAGCCGGCACAGAGTAGCCCCTGAAGTCCCCAGTCAGTCCACAAACAGCTGAGTCCGAGCACAGCATGAAGCCCAGTCAGGGAAGCAATGAGTTCGACCGCAAGCTCGCAATCCAGCCTCTGTTCCATGTTTACAACACATGCGGAGAGATGTTCCAACACCAAATAAAGTATAGAAGTGGCCTGCAGAGCTTTCTTCATTCGACAGCAAATACATTCTCTTGCCTGGCTTGGAAACCGAACTGTGGGCCGGGATGCCCAACACACCTTGTCATGATAGAGGGGAGACTGATGCTTGCAAAGCCACATGATTTGTCCAAGTCCCAGAACTACTGAGGTGGCCCAGCACTTCCGCACAAGCCCCCCAACCCCAAGGCTGGGTTCCTCAGCCCCAACCTGTCCATGCTCACCCATGACCCCCTATACGAGCCACTGCCGTGAGGTGGCAAAATGTGACGGGACAAACAGGGTCTTATAAAGGAGGCAGATGTGAATTTCATCCCTGACTCTCCAAACCAGTATCTGGGTGACACTGGGCAAGTGGCATGAACACTTTGTGCCTCAGTTTCCCCATCTGTGAAATGGTAATCATAAATTCACCTCCCAGAACTATTGAGGAGTCGGAATGAGATAATAATGATAATAACAAAACAGGGCCATCATCTCAGGAGGTATGGTATAAATGGTATCGCCTTCTTTTTATCACTATTTTGAAGAGCTCTCGATTGCTTCTTCTCCTCAGGATAGGAATTCAAGTCTTCTCTTCTCCATGGCAGTCACTCTGGAATGGTCCTTCATCTTTGAGTAACGAGAACCTCTTGGTATCAATAGGGGGGGAAAAAAGGATAAAAAAGTAAACTGCCTGCTAATGAAAACATGCTGTTGAATTCTAAGGGTATGGAAGAGAGAGAGTGTGATTTGTCACACACTGGCTTCTATCTCCTGGTAGGGCTCGTAGATATGGAAACCAGGTCATCTCTAGTGGAGGCACCGAGGGCTGTGTCCTGGCTACTGCCTCGTCATGAGCTTCAGCCCAGAGGGATCACCTTGAGGACATGAGTCCTGATGCTGCAGGAAGTCAGCACGAGGCCACGGCTGCAGACACTGGTACATCTCTCTCAGGGAGTTATTCAATTTGGGCTGCAGAGGGCTTGCTTCCTCTGATCGCCAGGCAGGACTTGGGGCATTCTACAGACAGCTGGGCCCTGATGGGCTTCCCCAGCTCTTTGGGGACATCACCAGTGGCCTTTACTTACTCTGACTCCTCTGAGACAGACGTCTGGCTTTCAACATCTAAGGGGACATCCTTTCTCTCCATCACCTCCTCTCATTCCATCCTTTCTAGGCCTTCACTCCAGGCCTCATCTCTCATTTGGTCCATCCTAAAGGCCCCCTAACTGGTCTCCCGGCCTCCTCTCCAGTCCCCTTCTCACTGATGCTCTGTGGCTAGAACCATTTTTCCAAACTGCTGTTGTCTGATGGCTTCCTATGGTTTCCAGAAAAAAGTCCAGAAACTGTAGTCTGATACTTGGGATCCTCCAAATCTGGCTAGTCTACATATAACCTTATTTTACAGTCTTCTCACGTATGCCTTAATTGCCCCAATCACACTGAGTGAGCTTCCTGACATTCTTTTTTTGTGTTCCCAGCCTGTTATTTTAAAGCTCTAAGTCACTGCAGTGGCTACTACTTTTGGATGGCATTTTCCCCTTCTGCTTCACTTTCAAAACTCAGCTCAAATGCCAGCTTTGTGATGTCATCCTCCCATAGTCTCTAGAATTAATCATTTCCTCCTTTTGATTCTCACACTGTTCTCCTCATACTCTCCATAAACAAATTTGTAAAAATTTCCTTTTTCCCCACAAGATGATGAGCTCTTTTCATGCTGGGCCAGTGTTTATTCAGCTCCGTGTGCCCAGTGCCTAGCTCAGTTTATGACATAGTATCTGCTCAATAAACAGACGTATGGATATTTGGATGGATGGACAGATGTATGGATGGGTGGGGTGGTGGTGGGGGTAGGTGCATGGATGGATGGATGGATGGATGAGTGGATGGATGGATTAGATGGAAGATCCATGGATATGTTAGTAGATGGAAGGAAGGAAGGAAGGATGGATGGGTGAGTGGACTAAGGAGTGACTGTGTAGATGAGATAGGGAAAATGTATCCCAAATAGATTTAAAAGCTTGAAGTCCATTTAAGGACAAATGTTTTGCCTGCAGGGGAGTGGTTGCAATTGATTTTGTGATAAAACCAAAGGAAGCTGAGATATAAAATAAGAAGGGAAACTTGTTTTTCTACCTGAAAAAGTATGGCCTCCAGAGAAATTATAAGAACCACGATAGAATAAGTGAAAAAGAAGTCAGGCTCTCCCTGCTAACACTCAGAAGACAGACGGTGAGGGAGGCTGGGGTAAAACCACTGCCGCAAAAACAGTAAGTAAAAGTCCAAACCTTGCTCATCTCTGAATTGCCCAGAGCCCAGCTCGGTGGATGGCACA
Source organism: Neogale vison (assembly GCF_020171115.1). Lineage (NCBI taxonomy): Eukaryota > Metazoa > Chordata > Mammalia > Carnivora > Mustelidae > Neogale > Neogale vison. The sequence goes on from NC_058097.1 coordinate 159,250,439, forward strand.
CAGTAGGTACTCAATAAATGCTTACTGAATGAATGAGGAAGCATATGTGCAAAGCACGCATTGAACCCAAAAGCAGATATATTCTCTCCTAGGAGCTGTAAGTGATCTGGGGGCAGTCCTTGTCTCTGAGCATCACCGAGAGAGAATTCTGTGATTTCTATGAATGCCAAGTTTTGCCTAGGTGCTCAGGTAACGTGGACTGACTTTTCTCTGACTGATTGCGTGTGTGAGGTACTATCATTCTCAAACACTGAGTGTTTGCAAGTGTGCAGCTCTGGGTTGTCAAGTGGAAGGCCCTTCCCCTCCCGAGCATGGAAATGAACCTGTCTTCTCTGTTTTACCTGCCCACAGGGAATATTAGGTGCTGAGACTCTGAATGGGGGTATAGCTCCAATTCTATAGAATAAAAACAACAAAGGGTGCCCGGGTGGCTCAGTAGGTTAAGCATCTGTCTTTGGCTCGGTCATGATCCCAGGGTCCTGGGATCGAGCCCCACATCAGGCTCCCTGCTCAGCGGGGAGCCTGTTCCTCCCTCTTCCCTCTGCCTGCCCCTCCTTCTGCTTGTGCTCTCTCTCACTCACTCTCTCTCTCTCAAATAAATAATAAATAAAAACCTTTAAAAAAAGAATGAAGACAACAAAATATGATGGGAAACTAGGAAATTTCATCACAAAAGATCTCCAGGTTGCTGAGAGGGGGATGTGTTCAACACTGGATGGATTCAGTAGCTAAATAATTCATCTGGTTTAGATATTTCAGGTCTGTGATTAGAAAGATACAAACAAAATTCACTTTCCATATCCTCCAGATATGGGGAAAAAGGAACTGTCCTCTTTATCACAGGGTTCTTTAGGTCAACAAAACACTTGAGAAACATTTACTGTTTGCCAAGAACTGAGTTAGTTCCAACTGGGGGGCACAGAGAAAGAACAGGCACAGCCCCAGCTCTCAAGGAGCCCTGTGGGCAGGAAGACAGGACAATAACCCAGCGCAGTTCCAAATGTCTAGGGCCCCATCGGAGGCATAAGTACCAGGGGCTAGGGGAGTACTGGGGAAGGAGTTGTGCTTCATCTTACATGGAGCAATCCTGAAAGGCTTCACAGAGGAAGAAGGCTTAAGGGGAGGGAAATGGACAAAAGAAAAGGTGTTCCAGGCAGATGGAGTAAATAACGGGGCAAGGCCAGTGCCAAAAGGCGGTGTGAAAATATTCGAGATGCAGGATGCTGAGAGGAAGCCCAAACTGGAATGATGCAGCAGGGGTGGGGAGAGGCAGACAGAGCTGAGACGCACACAGGGGTGGGGTTGTGTGGGCTGGAGGGAAGACTGGCCATGGGGGATGGGAAGGTGGAGTCACTTGCAAGGCACGATTCCCAGAGATGGGAAACAAATGGGAAGGCATAGACTTGAGGACCCCAAGAGGCCAGATTGAACTGTCTTCTCCAGTAGTGAGTTCGCTGTGATTGAGGACGCTCAGGAGGAAATCTCTGGATAAAGGGATCTGGAGTTCAGGACAAAGACCCGAATGGAGATGCAGGTTTGAGTGTCACCCAGGGAGACATGGCAGGCTCCAGTGATGCATCTGAAGCCAACAACCATGAATGGGGACGTTGTAACAGACGCTGCACACAGAAGCCTCACCCCGCAGGTTCATCTAGTCAGCTGTGGGTTTTCCAGGCTGCCCCTGATGGCATCACTTCCAGCATTAATCACCTGCCTGCCTTAGTCCCCTAGCTTGAGTGGCAACAGCATACTCAGAGCTACAAGATTAAAAGGTGGTAACAGCTCCAGTGGCCAGGGGCAGATTCCAACAGTAATGCAAAGGAGCACAGGTGTCAGGAAAAGGGTGGGGGGACTGTTGTGTCACAGGTTTTCTGGTTAGGGGGCTGGAGGCCGCCTCCACCAACTGCTATGGGGGGTGGTTCTTCTGGGCTCGGGAAGAGCTTCAGCATGGCCAGATTTCTGAGTTGGAGAGTGAGCCCTTCATAACGTGGCCTGACAGCCAGAGGTGGCTTTTTCTACAGACTGTTTCAAAATCCACAGTGCGTGAAGTGTGACAGGAGGGAAGCCGGCTGTGCTGTGTGTGCAATCTCTTCCCAGACTGCAAGCCCTGGGGGCTTCTGTGTGAGGACTTGGGGCCCAGCAGGTCACCCCCAGAGAAGGAGGTGACCTGCTAGGGAGCTAGCATCAGTGCTGATTCCCAAGAGCCCTGCCTCTTTAAGATTTAAGATGCTCTTATCTTCTGGGCGTCCAAAACAAAAGAGTGCCTAGCCATGGTGGCAGGTGGCAGGAGGAAGGCCTGAGCACCAGGGGTGGGAGCGCAGACCCTCCCCCTGCCTTGGGCTCACCCATAGGGGGCGCACTACAGCTAGCCAGCCAGCCCACTGGAAGCCCTGGATCCTGCCTCTCCTTGACTGTAAGGATTCCTGGACGGAATTTTGGCCTGTGTGACTCAGGCTGAGTCAGTGCTCTTCCTCCAACTTTGATGTGTCACCTGCCATTTCTTGGAAGGAATTGTTGGGTGGGAAGAAGAATCTCTTCAGTTAGGAACAAGGGCTGCTGAGATTCAGATGGTCACCTTCTCCCCACTGCAACCACAACCCTAAATGACCCAGACACCTCACCTATCCCACATAGGATACACTGTCCTAGGCTTGGCCCTCCAGGGGCTGGACCTGGCAGCAGTGGGGAGAGAGGGAATCTAAGGGCATCCTGTTGCCTGCTCTGACAAGCACCAGCCGTGTGACTGGGGACACAACCCTTTAGTCCCTTCTGCCTTATGTCCTGACCTGTCTGGGAAATGCAAGGACCAGGAAGCTAGTTTTGTTTTGTTTAGGACAAGACAAAGAATCTTTAGTTTTGTTTAGGACAGGTTCAAAGAATCTGGGGTACAGCAGGTGCCCCTACTTCTTGTCCAGGAACACCTGTCTGTCCCCAGCTACACACACCCATGTGTACACACAGTCAGACGCGGCCACTCTCACACTCCCTGAAGGCACGTGTCCCCAGAGCATTACATCGGTTACCACTTAAGATAAAGCAGGGGCAAGAAGTAACTTTTATGGGGTTCCCCCATGGGGAAGACACTATGCTGTACATTTTTTTTATGTTAATCTTATTTAGCCCTCACAGAATTCTATGCAAGGCTTCAGAGAGGCTAAGTGACTTGCTCAAGGTCACTCAGTTAGTAAGTAAGTGGTAGAGCTAGGACTCGAACCCCAGAAGTTTGACTCCCCATGCTAGGGTCTTTCTGTCCCAGCGCACTTCCTCTGACAAAGGACCTCTACCACCGTGCACCTCCGTGTTCATCCTCTGGTCTGAGCAGCAATCCAGCTCCTTCTACCTGGCTGATTTACTTAGAACTCACTGACACAGGCTTCTCGAGTCCGTCCTCCTTCCCGAAGTCCGCTTCTTCGATTCCCATCACCCGTCGTTTTCAACCCAGCCCAGGTGAAAGGTCTCACCTGCAAGATCTCCCTTCCGCCGACTGTCCACGGTCATGTCTGATCCACCGGCGGCTTCTCCTGCGTCTTAAACAGTACGTCTACTTCCTATTCTCCAGCTGCAGTTCTCCCGCCAGGACAGGATCAAACGGACGGCTGTCCTCCGGGTCTTCAGCGGCAGGAAGCTGGTCCTCCAGCCAGCTCCCACGGCACGGCCCCGGGTCGGCCCCGGCGCGGCCCGAGAAGGGGCCCTCCGGGCTGAAGTAACTAAGCCGACCTTAGACTTTCCAAAGGGATGACCAGATGGCAGGAGTGGAGCCGCAGAAGAAGCGGACCTTGCGCAGATTCACCTACAGCACTGGGGACCTGGACCAGCTGCTGCGGGCCTCCTGACTCGTGGCTGCTGCACAGCCCCCAGCGGCCGCACCAGGCTGCTGGGGAAGCGGTCGGTGGCTGCTGCGCCTGCGCGAGCCCAGGACACACTGCGGGAGGAGAAGCCCAGAGGTCAAGCGCACCCGCACTGCAGGGCCTAGCCCGCCCACCCCAGACCGCTGAGCACGTGGCCGGCGCGTCCGCAACCGCAGGGCCTCTAACTGGGTGCAGATGGAACCTGAGTTGCTTGCGCAGCCGGGTGACTTCTCCACCTGCTACAGACCTGTGAAGAGGCCGATGCGCATCGCATCAGGGCCTCCCACTCCTCCCTCTACGTCCCTCTCACGTAGCCAGCTCAGCCAGTAAGGGCACAGGCTTGAATGAATGGATGAATGAATGAATGAATGAATGAACGAACGAACGAACGAACGAACGAATGAATCAATCAATCAATCAATCAACGAACGAACGAGAACTGTACCCTTAGAGCTGTACCCTCCCTCCCAACTCTGGGCACCGGGCTGTGCTTTTCCCATTTACCCTCATCTAAAATACATCTGCTTATGTTTTCTGCTTGCCCACGTTTGCCTCTGACTTTGGGTCAGAGAGTAACGCTTCTGCTCTTAGCCTCTTCCAGAGACTTCCAAGTGAGGATTCCAGCCACCAGTCCACGATTTTATCTCTGGGGCCATGAAAAGAATTTATGGGTAAGTCAGTGATTGACACTCTCCCTGCCTCCCTTGTGGTCTCTTTCTGGCCCAGCCTATGCCACAAAGGACAGGGCTCTGGGGGTGTAACAGATGCCACCGACACCCTGCCCGTCTCCTCTTACCGTTCACCACTTGACGCTGATGGCTTCTTCTGCAACGTCTGAAATTCTCTGCCAGACCGGGAGCCTGGACCTCCTGCAGAGTGCCCCCCCCCACCTTGAAGCAGCCCTTAGCTGATTCTAGATGGGAGTTGGAGAATAAACACCTAGCTTTCTTGTCCCTCAGATGGGACAGCTCTGAGGTGTAGTCTCCACTATCAAATGTCCCCAGTGAGATGACACTCTGTCCCCTGCATCAGTAACCTGCTCATTTGCTCACCTGAGCTGATGTTCTTCCTGTTTCTGTCTCACCCCTCACACCCCTGAAAGTACTTCCTGTAAAAATTGCTAGGACTTGGATCCTTCTTAGAGTCTGCTTCTAAGCGAACACAACCTAAGACAGGGTCCTAAAGCAACTGTATGAGGTGGCTCTGGCTTCTCTGCAGCTCTTCCAAAGGGATCACAGATGCCAAATTCCCACAAGAGATTCAGGACTGAGGCAGTGCACACGCCAAAGCTCCAGTGAGTGCAGGAGTAAAAAAATGTTTAACATAGTCATCTTTAATGGAAGCAAGTTATGTAGCTAATAATACTGATATTTTCAATGGACCGAATTAAATTATGCTTCCCATCTTGTATCTTAATTAAAGGAATAAAAACTGTTTCACATTTTAATTAGCAAGTATGTCTTGAAAAGACTTAAATTAATATGGGAGTCATCACCATAGGAAAGCAGCCCTCTGCCAAGATTCATGAGGCCAGAGAGAGCATGGAGCACAGAGCTGGGTACTCGTCATGAATGAAGGCAGCTTTGGCTGGAACTCAGAAACCTTGGCCCTTTGAATTTTCTGAAAGGATAAAAGCAGGAGTCTGGTGTGTAGCTGGGAGGCATGACCACTCGTGTCTCTAGAAAGAGCCACCTTCTACATCTTCTTTAGGACATTTGAACACTAGATCTAGAAAACGTGAGTATAGCAATGATCCTTTTTCTCATGACTCTGCCTTGGCTGCCTTCTTGCATGAGACTTCTTAGAGGTTCTGGAAGACTTGTTGGCAGAGCCTTGGAGCTGGCCTAGCAAGGGCCTTGACTAAATGTCCCGTGCAGGTTTTGGAGAGGAGCCTGGCTCTTGGCTCCCATGGCTGTGTGTTTCCTGTGGTTTGGGGCCATGCTAGGTTTAGCCGCAGGCAGATTGGCAAACTGGTTTCTTCTTTCTTTTTTTTAGCTTTACTTTTTAAAAAGTTCACAATACATACTTGTTTAAGAAATTGAAAATATGTGAAGCAAAGAAAATTCAATCCCAAAACTATTATCCCAGCATCCAGAGATAATCACTGATAACATTTTGATGCGGTTTTTCCTGCCCTTGGCAGCTCCTGGCTAATGATTCTGAGGCTCCTGGGGAATGTGGGAGGGGTGGATGAAGCACAGAGCTCTCGTTCTCCTGTTGCACCTGCTTCTACACTCCTGCTCTGGTCCCCACGGTACCCTCTTACTACCTTCCACCACTCCAGTTTGCTGTTCCAGGTGTTTGGTTCCCATGACTCAAACCATGAGCTGGTTCACTCCCCATCCTCCATTTCCTGCAAGACAGTGAACCCAAGTCTCTTGTATCATGACCTGCGTTCAAGGGTTAGGGTAAAATGGGATTTCGAGATGGAAAAAGTTAGATTAGATGTCATTATTCCTTCCTTGAGGACTCTTTACTGCCTCTCTCTGCTCAGTCCAGAGGCCTGCCAACAGATTCTTGGTAATCTCTCTCCCCAGACGCTCTCCAGTCTTCTCTCTTCTTGGTTGTCTCATTTTCCCAAACTCCTTACTTGACTTGCCAAGGGACCACTCTCAAGTTTCTGTTACTCTGTTGTGCTAAGTGCTCGAGTTTCTTTTTTGTCACCACCTCTCACATATGGACTAGCTCAAGACCTCTCCTTTCCCAGCCAGGAGAACAGGAAGTTTCTAAATCCAATGGCCAATGACTGTTGAGATGACTTTGCCAACTAGAAGACAGAAGTAATTGGAGTTTTATTTCATTTTATTGTTTTATTATCTCCTTTCCTTGAAATAAAAGTCTTTAATTTTTTTTTTAAGTAAACTGGGGGTGGGAAGTGGGGTGCGTGTGTAAAGTAAAATTAGAAGTGAGAATCTTGCTGGGGAACTATAGAAAATTTCAAGGCTTTGACTCATTCTGCTGAGTCGCCCTGCAGAAAGGAGTGCCATCTCCTGTCCCTCCAGCATTCCAATGTTAAGGTCCATTTTCCACCAGCCTGGCCAGCTATGGATGATATAATATGGAGGGAGAAAGAATGAGCCGTTCTGATGGGCGGAAGTCCATGATCAGTCCATCATTAACGTGATCTCCAAAGCCCTTTCTCGGCTGTTGTGTGGGCAAAACCTGGATAGCAGGAGCCATCAGTGGAAACCCACATGTCACCTGTTTGACATCAAACTTCTGAATGGAATCTTAAGTTCAGCACAGCCATTTATCAGAGTTTCCAAATGTCGCTTTCCAATTTGCATTATACCTTTTCTACATATTAATGTGATTCTGTAACTAGCGTATATGTTTGTGGGTCTACCTCAATTTGCATTTGAAACTCTAATGAGGCTCCAGGGCAAGCCAGCTCCCTGAGGAAAAGCTTTTCATTCAGTTGCTTCCCCATGTGATCCGTGAAGATGTCCTCGAAGGGTCACAGAAAAGTCAGAATCCGCTCAAGCACTGTACTTGCGGTCTCTGTCATCTCTGGTGCTTAGTTTGGGCTCTAGTCCAAATTTTGACCTGTACATCCTCTTGCCCAGGGGAAGGCCTGTCTGGTTTATTTGCTTTTTCTTGGTAGAAGATGATGAGCCTGTATCCAGAGGGGTTTGGCCACTCTCGGAGCTCCAGGGCCCAGAACTAAGTTAGAAGCTTCTGCAGAGGTGACTCAGAGCAGGGACAGTCAGATGGCCAACCGAAGTCTGAGTTCTTTGGGAAAAATTTTCCCAATGTCTGATGCTTTTGTTGCATTGTCCAGGGGCCTGCAACAGAAGCCTGGATGCCTCCTTGCCCTGGGCAGAGCCTCCACGCTGAGCCCACGGGGTTTGCACTCCATGGAAGCTTCTAGAATGTTTTCTGTTACTCATTCTGTCACCCTCTACTCTCTCCTCCGTTTCCCAGGCCTGAGCTTGAAGACTAGATAGCACTCCCATTGGGACCTTGAAGGCTTGCTTGGAGGTTTTGGAAGGGAACATTTGACCCTCTGTCAACTAAATCCCAGTGTGGAAAGCTTAACCTTTCTAGCTGAACATGGGGCTCCCTGGCAGATGTCTGGTTACCTCAGGCCCTTTAAGGGAGACTCCCCTCATGCCCAGTCATGTGCCAAGTCACCAGCTCTCAAAAGGTCAGAGCCCCCCAGCATGACAGCAGCAAGGCAGGTGCCCTGGGGTCTCCTTGCTCATCCCCGACCTGCTTTCTCTCCAAACTCCATTTTGCCCCATTCTGAATCCTTGGCTCCACACCCACATTTCGATTCTGTAGCCTGAGACTTTGGACTTGATGTCTACTCTTTGTCTCCCACGTATTAGGATCTCAGCTTCCTCTGGGACACATAGGCCCCAGGTTCTCTGCTTTTCAGGCTCCAAGATGCTACAGGTAGGGGTTCCTGGCTATGCTGAGTCCTGGCGTCTGAACTAGGCCCCTCAGCCTGGGCCACTCAGGGCTGGGGTCGGGCCCTCCTTCCCTCCTGTGCGTGGGTGCATAGCAGGAGTAGTGTGGAGAGGAGAAACGGAGGGGGTCCTTGAGTTCTGTAGCAGAGAAGCTGAATCCAACCCGGAGACAGTGGGGAGAGAACCAGCCAGCCCCTGCACCCATCCTTTCAAATGTATAGTCAATTCATAAAGATGGGGTCAGATGAATAGGTCTGTCCCCTCCCCACACATACCTGCCAGACCGCAATTTCCACCACAGGGCACCACAGAGACCTTGGGAACTGCTGCTGCTGGACTTGAGTCCCTGAGCCTGCTCCTGCCCATCCCAGTCCTGCTTCGCAGCAAACACCAAACCTTTACTTCTTCATCAGGAACTTTTTTTTTAAAAGTTTTTCTTTAAATTTCACGTAGTAACCATACAGTGTAATGGTAATTTCAGATGTACAATATAGTGGTTCTCGCTTCTATACATCACCCGGCACTCATCACAGCAAGTGCCTTCCTTAATCCATCCCCCCACCTCCTCCCCTCTGGGAACTGTCCAATTGTTCCCTCTATTTAAGAGTCTATTTCTTCATTTGTCTCTCTCTGTCCTTTCCCTCCCTTTGCTCGTTTGCTTTATTTCTTAAATCCACATATGTGTGGGGTGCCTGGGTGGCAGTTGAGTTTCCGGCTCTTGGGGTTGGCTGGGTTGTGATCTCAGCGTCCTGGGATTGAGCCCTGCGTCGGGCTCTGCTCTCTGCGTCAGTCTTCTTGTCTCTCTCTGTCCCCCTGTTTTCCCTCCCCCTGTTGCTCTTCTCTCTCAAATAAATAAATACATCTTTTTAAAAAATCCACATATGAATGGAATCATAATGGTGTTTGTCTTTCTCTGAATGACTTATTTCACTTAGGCTAATACACTCTACCTCCATCCACATTATTGCAAATGACAAGATTTCATTCTTTTTTTATGGCTGAGTCATGCTATAGAAATATATATATATATATATATATATATATATATATATATATATATCTCACATCTTCTTTATCCATTCGTCAGTTGATGGGCATTTGGGCTCTTTCCATAACTTGGCTATTGTAGATAATGCTGCAGTAAACATCGGGGGGCATGTATCTCTTTAAATTACTATTTTTGTATTCTTTGGGTAAATACCTAGTAGTATAATTGCTGGGTCATAGGGTAGTTCTATTTTTAACTTTCTGAGGGGCCTCCATACTGTTTTCCACAGTGGCTGCACCAGTCTGCATTCTCACCAAGAGTGCACGAGGGGTCCCCTTTCTCCATGTTGTCGCCAACACATTGTTTCTTGTGTTGTTGATTTTAGCTATTCTGATGGGCCTCATCAAGACGTTGAATGCAGTTGGATGGGGACCAAGAAGGCATGAGGCCTTAACCAGTCCCTTAAGTTGAGGGAAGAGTTTTGGGGCTTCTCCTATCAGGGCTTCTCCTACCAGCACGTCCCTCCTGGGGAGAGATGGCTCTCCTCCTCGTTCTTCTTCGCAGGCCCAGGGCCAGCCTCGGCCTGTGGTCACTGGATGGCTGGCTTTTCCTGGTTGGTCCCTAAGTCTGAGCAGGAATGGAGCCCGGGTTAGTTTGCTCCGGCTGCTGTAACAAATTACCACAAACTGGCTGGTTTAAGATAACAGAAATTAATTCTCTCACAGTCCTGGAGGCCTAAAGTCCAAAATCAAAACATTGGCAGGATTGGTTCCTTCTGGAGGCTCAAAGGATGAGCCTCTGTCCTTGTTTCTGGTGGCTGCGGGGAGTCCTCAGTGTCCTATGCTTAACCTCTGTCGCTGCCATCACATCGCCTTCTCTGTGGGTCTCATGAGCTCCCCTTCTCTTCTAAGGACACTGGTCATTGGATTTAGGGCCCACACTGGTCATCCAGCCAACAATACAACCCTGTCCTGAACTGAACCAGGCCCACGTGCCTGGATTCTGTCCTCGTGCGGCTTCCCCAGAAACTGGGACCTGTCCCCAGGACTCCGGGACCCTTGTGATTCCTTGCTGTAGCCCGTAGCTCTGTGTCTGAGCTCCTCCAGGAGTGCTCCCCCGACATGCTGACCAAGTTGTCTGATCCACCCAGAAGAGCAGAACTCAACTAGAGTTCACTGTACCCCATGAGACACAGAGGAATTTTTCTGGATCATCCAAGCCAGGACAAGGCCGTGGCTCAGGGGAAAGGACGCGGGCTTTGGTACGAGATGAAGCGTGGTTCTTGGCTCTAACACTCACTCCCTATACCAGGGGTAGGGTGCAGGAGGGGGTTGCTCACACTCATTGGTGAACATAATTAAGCTGGATTTGACCTTGGGTAATGAGTAGCACACAGGGCAAAGTTTCAGACCTCCCTACTCCAAAGCAAAACTCAGGGCTAAGAAGTCTTAGCATTTTTTTTTTTCCCCCTGCCAGGGCACTATCTAGATTTGCACGATGGCTGAGTTTTGATTAAATAACTCACCGTTGACAATGAATATGCAAACAGATGTTAATTAAGGCCTTTGCCATCTTCCTACCTCATTCTGAATAGTCAGCCGGTGGGGGAGTGTTGCTGTATCCCTCCCACGTTCCACCCAGAGCACCCTCTGGCCTGTCCCCAGGTTGCCCTCCCCAGACTCCCAGGATTATTCAGAGCTTGAATCGTGTAGACCTGACCCGAATCAACCTTTCTCCACCAGTGAGAGAGCACCTGCAGACACAGCCCTCTGATTAATGAACTGGGTTCTGGTGAGGGCTTCTTTGCGGATGGGTGGGGGAGAGGATGTCTCCCTGTTAAACATGCTTAATTAAGCTAGATGAATTGCCGGAGTCCTCGGCAACGAGCTGGGCCTCAAAGCCGGCCTCACGGCGCGTTCACACAATGTGCTCTGCATCTGCATGTTTGGGAAACGGGATCGATCTATCCCGGGATGCCTGAATGCCTGGTAGTCACCACGGTCCTTCTCGGCACGGTGGGGTGAGGGGCGAGCTCAGAGAGCATGGCCCTGCCCTGGATTCTCCCTAGGGACGAGCTGGGGCTCCACTCTTCAGGGAGCCGGACCAGCTGCGGCCGCCGACCGAGCAGGAGCTACGAGAGGTACACGCACCCGGGGTGTTAATCAGAAGTGATATTTGAAATATTTAATAATAGGGATAGCACAAGCTCCAACCCATCAGTACAAACCCCAGCCATAAGTAACAGAGCTGTTCTGCCAAATATCAGCTGTCTATGAACCATGGAAAAAGTTACAGTTTGTAGAGTTTCACGTCTATTTCCTCCTTTGATTGTAGCCACAACTGTTGGAGATGGGCGTGGATACTCTCTTAATTATAGAGACTGGGAAACCGAGGTTCAGAGAGGCTGTGTGTCTTCCTCAAAGCCCCATAGCTAATGCTGTTCGAAGCCAAGCACCTCCTTGTGTTTTCTACCATCTTATCTGGCCCGTGTCTGCACAGATGCTGGGGCTCTACCAGGTCCAGGAAGATCTGAAGAAAACCCCCCCCCAGGTATGCTCAAGCGGCCAACTGGTCATCCCAGGGCAAAAGTACGAGTGAGGAGAGGGACCTGCAGGGCTCTGGGATTCGTAGTCAGTCAGGGTGGAACCAAGAGGCTAGTGTGGGCCTTTCTGTGCTCTCTCCTTGCAAAGCCCTATGACCGCAGGGAGGCTCTAAGGAAAAGGATGGCACAGAGCACACAGAGGAGGAAGTGGGGAAAGTGCGGTACAAGAGGGTGAAGAGTAAATGAAGCCAGTGCTATTGAACGAGTCACCATTGTGGGCTTTTCCCTGGGGACCATCTGAAAACCATGTGCTCTTGCCTCAGAATTGTGCCAGTGGAGGACAAGGAGGTGGGCACTTATCCCCCCTCCGCCACCCCCAGCCCCTGGCATGAACTTCCCTGCACTTCACAGTTGTGCCTGGCCACTCGGAGAAGCCAGCCAAGTAGAGACAAGAGACTCTTGGGGTGAGGCCCAAGGACTATCTTCACAACTGCCATTGAACTTGGGGGGCTGGAGGGATATGGGCTGGGTGAGCCCCAGCATTGGCCATGCCCATAGATCCCAAAGGATGCCAGAAAGCAGAAGACAGGCTTTCCCTATTGTGGGCCGTTTTTTTTTTTTTTTTCTCCACGTGAGGCAGGGAGGCCTGGGTGTTTCAGGTCTACGTTCATGCCCAGTACAGTGCTTGATCTTCTGGAAAACTCAGAGAAGGTGCCCCTCTACCGTCCAGCTATGGAATGTTAATGTCTGGACTTCTGTCTCCCAATCCTCTGAATTACTGGGAAGCTTCTGGAGCCTCTGTGGTTTGAGGATCCTTGCCTGAGGCTCTGGAGGGAAATGTCACACCCCCTAAGGCTGACAGTCTCCCCTCCTCCACAGCCCCATCCTCACACCAATCTGTAGCTGGCACCTCTATCCCACCAGAGGGCCTGGTGGGGACATGTGATAGATACAGAACATTTTAATTTCGGAAGCCATTGATCTAGAGCACGTTAATAAATGGCATCTGTCGGTCCAAATGTTGTTTGCCATTTGTCTTGTCTTATCTAAACACTGACTGCATCTAGATCAGAGCTGTGTCAGTCTTTGGGGTCAGATCATGACACAGCTACTCCCCCCACCGTGTCTCTCCCCTCAACCAAGAGGAATTGTCCCTCCAGCCCATTAATGACAAGGGCAGTGCCTCTGAGGTTGGCTTAGGGGCCAAGGATAGGAGAAAGTACTAGGAAATTGCCGGGAGTAGCTAAGAGAAAAGTGTCTGGCTTCTGCTCTCAGGGCTAGTCTTCCGTTTCGGTGGTGAGGTGAAGAGAGTGGATTATTACCTGAGTCTGGACCCCCACAGGCAGCTTCATTTACAAAACAAGTGCGGGCAATGGGCTCATCATGGGAGCCTGGAGCCTGCCTCCACCTGGCCCTGTGGACCCAGGCCTGTGGCTTGTCCTCTCGTTTCTTTCATCCCATCAGCTAGGAAATAAGCATGGAAGTCTCTGCCTGTACCTGTGTGGGATGGGAGAGGCTGGGCATGGTGACTCACCTATAGCTTTGGGAGAGGATCAGTGATGTTAACCCATCTGGATAAAGATAGAATGTGCCAGAAGGAAGGGGTCCGGTGCAGAAACCAGGCTTCAGAGAAGGGCGGTATTAGTCCAGTCCCAGCTATGCTAGAGACAGGTCTGCTTGGGGGTGAGGACAATTGCTGGATCTCAGTGGAACTAATTCTCACTGCTTCCATCTATTCCTCTTGCCTTAGTCAGACACACCAAGCAAGACTCTGAACAAGGATGGTCTCCTCAGTGCTCTAAATGAGTATCCTGATATGGTGGGTGTCATCTGGATTTGCCACCCAGCATGGTGGCACCAATATCCTATTTCCTTTTTTTCATCTAGCAACTCTTGATGTAAGGATGAATCGTCCCCAGGTCCCTAGGTGATCTAAGCTTCAGGCAATCAGAACATAATGTTCCTCCCTTGGCCACAAGGGGTGAATTTGGGGATGGCTACATGACCTAATTAGAACCCAAGTGATACAGTGAGATGCTTACTGGGGCTTCCAGAAAAGAATCTTCACTCTTGCGAGCTTGACTAGAAACTGAGAGGACGGGGTCCGGTGGTGGGGGGGGCAGGAAGCTATCTCATAACCATGTGGAGCCTGAGATGGAACTCAGTGCGGTAGAAGACAGAACCCAAAAAAGGAAGAAGTTTAGTCTCAGTGATACTATTTGAGCCCTGATCCAGCAATACCTGAAGCTGGACTTCCCTCTGGGACTTTCAGCCTGGTAAACTGATAAAGTTCTTTTGTGCTTAAAGTAATTTCAAGTTTAGAATTTTCGTGTCTTGCAACCACAAGCATATCAACTGAAACACGTGGACAAGGTAGAGTAGCGTTCCGGTTCCCTTTATAAATAGTTGGGTTGGCATTCTCACTTTGCACCTGTGTCTTTGGAACTGGATTGTGTGTTTGCCCTGAAGGACTGGTTGTTTGGGGGAGCCCTGAAAAAGTGGACTTTCCGAACTCAGATGGCTGATCACTTGGCCTGGGTCTAACCCTCCTATGAAAGACTCTGCCTGCCCAAGGGACCATTCCTGGCACTGGGTGCCATCTCTATGGTCACTGTGTGTGGATGGCACCTTCTTTGTTCATCCACATACCCCCATGGGCTTCCTTCCTTCATGATGAGGCAGAGAAGATCACAGATGCTGGGTCACCTATCACTCCTTGCTTTATTTCTTCAGATGTTCTTTAATTCATTCAACAGAGAAGCAAATGAGGGCATGGTGAAGGATCTAGTACTGTTGACTGAGTCAGGAGTCATATTCAAAATATTGCATTTAACAACCGGGGCGGAATACTCTAGAAGCTGTAGTTCCCCAAAGTATCCATGTTAAGGTGCCTATAGGGAATGCTGGGCCACATCAGGGGTCTCAGCCCAGCATGCATGCCTCCTGGGGAGCCAGGGCCCAGGGTCATCAGAGGCAGCGTCTCTCCCACCAGGGATGTAACCCAGAGACAGGTGGGCAAGGGGTTGGCGGGTGTAGAGCCAGCAGGCACAAGAGGAGCAGTAGTGGTATTTCAGTGTTGTAACCACTGTCGTGGCTGTCCTGGTGAGTGCTAGCTATGGTTCAGGCCTGAATGGAGACTAATTTTGAAGGGCTTGCATGCCAGGTTGAGGAATCGTCATTCTACCTTGAAGACACTTGGGAACTATTGAGGGTATAAAAGAAGGAGACTGACCCGACCAGATTTGTGATTTAGAAGCACATTTCTAGAGACAGTGTGGAAGATGATTGGATAAAGGACCAGAGACAGGTAACCTGGGCAGGAGGCTGGTGACAACAGCCCAAGCAAAAGATGGGGTTCTCTGTTAGAATAATCTTTTCCCTTTAGGGACAACTGAACTGAGTGGCTTGGAAGGACTTGACCAGGAGATCACGTGTGTGTGTGTGTGTGTGTGTGTGTGTGTGTGTGTGTGTGTTGGGGTTAAACGGGACACTTTTTCTGATAGTGTGGGATAAGCACTGGGTGTCTTTGGATTTTCCTATCCTGTCATATGTAGGGATTCCTGAACACTCCGGGGAAACCTGCCCTTGCAGGATATTGTCCTCCGTTACTTAACTTGGGTGCTCTGCTGGGATTCTGAAAAGCTTCAGTTCACTGATACACATCAGTGAGAAGCTGCCGAGCTATTTAAGCTTTGACCATCTCTACTTGAAAAGCTTGAGATGAAGTTTTCGGAAGAATGCTCCTACTTTCATTCCTGGAGGTGGGGAAGCACTTAGGTGGCTGAGACCTTGAAATAATCTCACTCCACCTGCAACCTTGAAGGGTCCCTGAACGGTCATGACCGGAAATGAGAGTATCATCCACGTTGGGGAAATCCATTCATCAAACATTTGCTGAGGCCCTGCTGTGCACCAGGCACTCCTGCCCCTTTCACACCCGCCCACAGCCAAACACATCAGCCTGTAGATGGGAGCGGTCAAGGCAAATCCAAAGCAGTAACTTCCATTCCGCATTAGCCAAAGCTGGCTCTGCACTTGGGCAACATCCATGGCCAGACTCATTTAGGAGCTCCAGAAACTGCTCCTTTCATGGTTCTTCCATTTCCCGAAGGTAATTCTTAGGCATCCAAAGGTTATGGTTCTAATAGGCCACAGGTCAAGGCAAGCACCGGTAGGGTAGGTCACCTCTGCTATTCCCAAGTGACAGAGGACAGCACTCCCACAAAGATCACCTTTATTGCACCGTGATGTCTTCTGCACAACTTGGAAGTTGCAGCTCTAAGTGCCCTGATCTGCCACTCAGCCCAGCCCAGACTTCAACCTTGGAGATGGTTTTGCAATTAGGTATGCGATATGGTTTTCTGCTGATAATCCCTTTGCGGCTGCTAGGAAGCTGATTCAAAGCTGCTTCTCACTGGAAAGCTTTCTTTTTAATTCAAAACTGGTCTCTTAAAGGAGACCACTAACTCTTCTTATACTGAGCATTCAAACCACCATTGTAAAGAACAGCTTTTGAACGCCAAGGAGAGTCCTTTCCTGCCACAGACTCTTGAGGGAGGTGTGGGTACAGGGAAGGGGGACTCACGGGGAGGCGTTGTTGAGGGTAGAGGGGAAATTAGAGGGGATCCAAGGATGGGAGAAAGATGAGACAAGCTCAGGAAGAATGCCAGTAGTCTTGAGGGTCAGACTTGCTGTGGGCACAGAGAGGTTGAGCAACTCCCCTGAGGGTACACAGGGATGCTGAGTAACCTGATGGGAGGAATCTGCTAGAATCCTGGGGCACGGTTAATGTTAATAATAGCTAATACTTCCACTACACTTACTATACACCAGACACCATTCTTTGTACCTATTAACCCGTTCAATCCTCACAAGATAAATGCCATTATTATTATTATTGCTATCACTTTCTGACTGAGGAAACTGAGGTAGAGACAGGTGGAGGGATTTGCCCAAGTCACAGGGCTGGTGAGCGGTGAGGCTGGATTCAGAGCTGGTCAGCTTCGGGTCTGTGCTGAGAGCCACTGCACCAGAATGGGATCTGGAGAGTGGGTGAGTTCCCAGGGCCCTTGGGATTTCACCTACAGAGGGGAGGGGATGATACCAGTGGGTCACACTGAAAAGAAAATGAGAGCGTGAGGGAAAAGTACTTTGGGGACAGGAGGGCTGTGGGCACACCTTCTGTGAGGTCATCTTGGTCTCGGGGTAAGGGGAGGTAGGAGGCTGAGAGACTGGATTTTCCAAAGAAAGCCCCAGAGACTCTGGGATTCTAGGGGAGCCCCTGAGTCTGGAGAGGAGATGGAGGAGGCAGGAGAGAAGGACCCCCAGGA
The DNA here is from genome assembly GCF_020171115.1 of Neogale vison. NCBI lineage: Eukaryota > Metazoa > Chordata > Mammalia > Carnivora > Mustelidae > Neogale > Neogale vison. The sequence continues at coordinate 159,267,559 of NC_058097.1, forward strand.
AAAGAGGCAAGCCTGGCATCACCCCCCACCCCACAGTCCGGCCAGACCTAGAGATGGAGTCAGAATGCTTCCTTCCATGCAAGGTCCCATCTGGGGAGCCTCTTGGGTCCTCTGGACATTCCACTGGATCCATTTTCTGCCTTTCGTCAGACTGATTAATATCTATGTGAGCTCACCCAGTGCAGGTTCTTCCCGGGGCCCTTGACAAATGTTTATTGAACTGAATGGAGGAACACTTTTCAAGTGGCCACAGCCCTTCTTCTAGCTTTACTGTGTGACTATGGGTTAGTCACAAAACCTCTCTGGGCCGTCTCCTTGTCTGATGAGTAGAGAGTTGGGCGGGATGATTCTGAGGGCCCCTTCAGCCCTGACTTCCCGGTGTTCTAGGGATGGAATGACATGAGGTGGGCAAGCAGAGGTCAGCCTATGTGTCTAAGAGTCTGTACCCCCTTTGCTATGGTTTCTGTGGAGCAGACTCTGCACCCAGACTTGTCTTTAACACTCTCTGATTCTTACCAGCGGCTCTGAGAAGTGGTTTAGGACCCTGAGTGGGTAGAATTAACACTGACTTTATTCATCTGGCAACAAGAATTTGGTTGGCAATAAATTGCTCGGCCAAGGAGAGCATAATCACTCCTCACCGGATTACCCCTCGCCAGGAGCTGTTTGGAAATCCTATCACTGGTTGATCCAGCTCTCACTCCCAAGGAAAAAAATTAAAAACAAATTAGATGCAAGGATGATGAATTTGATGAAGGACAAAGATACCTCGAGGTTTTGCCTCCTGCAGAAAGACTCAGGAAGTGGGAAGTAGGTCACAAGCAATCTTAAGACGCTGCCAACAAAGGCTGAGGTGGGGAGAGCTAGCAGTGCCCCCAGTCCCACTGCCGTACTGTAGGAAAGCGGGCTCCGGGCTCCCTTCCACCCTAAGGCGTATCCACCCGCCAAGCAGGCAGGAAAGCAACTCCCACAACCTGAGCTGTGAGCTCGCTGAGTCCCAGCTCTCCATCCTCTTACATCCAACCTCACCTTGCATGAAAAGGATGACACAGACCCCCCCAAAAGCCCCAACAGGCAATTCTGTGCTTCTGGTCAGTATCAGAAAGCAAGAAAACCTCCTAAACCCAGGGCCAGACTCAGAGCCATGCCTTGGGGCCGCAGGGCACCGGCTTCCCTGGATTCTTCTGTCCTTGTCATGCGAAGTTGAGTATTGTGGCCACACTGTGTTCAGCTGGACCGGGTCCCTGACCCCTTTCATTCCACCAATGCAAACTCATTTCGGATATTCATCTTGCTGGCCAACAGGCTACTGTTTTCTCCAATAAAGCTCATTTCTGCCATGCAATATGCTAATTTTCAGAGTCTCCGCTGTTGATTGAAATACAAAGAGAAGCCCTTGCCCTGGTCGCTTCTGACAGATGGGTTTCTTCTTGAGTGTGCATGTTAGCGGATGACCCCTGGTCTGTGGATACTCAATGAGGGCAACGGCTTGGAAAATTGAGTTCTGCTCTATGCTGAAGTATTTGAAAGTAAATTATGGGCATCATACAACAAGAAACCAATAACGGGAGACCTTGTGACCCCTCAAATCACTGAGATTGGAGAGAGAAAATAATTCACTAAACCTCATCTCATACACAGGTTCTATCCCCAGCTGAAGATTCGGTCCCTGACTGAGTTTAGATCCCAGACAATGGACCCCGATCCCCATCACTGGCTGACCTCTGACCCTGGCCACGGGCAGAGCCACGGAACTCTCCAGAACCTGCACCCCCAGGCACCCTTCACAGAGGAGCCTGGCACAGATCTTAAACCAACGTATGATCATAACTATTCAGGTCACCCAATGAGCCTTCCAGCCTGAATCCCCTTCATAAATTTAGTTTGGTTTGGATTTTATGCCAGCGGCATTCCGGGGAGAAATGTGGACTCTCCCCTCCTTACAATACAAACCACTAATTCAGGCCTCTGGGAGTTCCTTCGTGGGGGGCTTTCACTTCTTATAAATGTACTGCCTAGATTTTTGGCACATTTGGCACACTCTGACTCAGAGTCAGTTTAGCATTTTAAAGAAGCTAAAGAATATGTAAAGCATCCTAATAAAAATATAGTTAAGGGTCCAGGCGGGAGGAATTATTGTTACGTGAAGGTATCGGGCTCATATTCCCAAAGGAACTTTTTGCTTATGTAAAATCTTTCCCCACCTACTGTTACTGGTCTCAGAGAATTGCAATGTATTCTTTTTTTTTTTTTTTCCTGAGACTATCAGAATTTCTGAGTCTTATGTTTGAAGTTCCATTGTGGTTTTATTTATGAAGCAAGCACAATACAGAGCACCATGAACAGGTCTTGAGTTTTGGAATCAGACACCTGGGGCGCCCCTCGTAGCTCTGTTCCCCACCAGCTACGGGAGTTTGGGCTCCTAGCTTCAGCCTGAGCCCGAGTGTCTGCATGTGTAAAATGGGGCTCATAAAACTTATTAGGGGCCGTGATGAAAGTTATCAAGTATTTGTAAAGTACTTGTCATTTAGTAAGTGCCCAGTTAAGGGTTGGTGATTGGTCCCAGGCCAACCGGACAAAGCCTGTGTATGGAAACAGCTTTAGAAATGTGTGCTTTTCTTGGGGCAACTGGGTGGCTCAGTGGGTTAAGCCTCTTCCTTCAGCTCAGGTCATGGTCTCAGGGTCTTGGGATCGAGCCCCGCATTGGGCTCTCTGCTCAGCAGGGAGCCTACTTCCCCCTCTCTCTCTGCCTGCCTCTCTGCTTATTTGTGATCTCTCTCTGCCAAATAAATAAATAAAATCTTAAAAAAAGAAAAAAGAAATGTGTGCTTTTCTGAAGAATAATTATATGTCAGCTAGCGGATCTACAGCCTGGCTGACAGCGGTAGGTAGATCTCAGACCAAGGAAGTGTACAGTGCACTTAATTAACCTGTGGTCATTTGGACTCCTAGCTCTGGGCTCTGTTTCATAGGACCCCGTGCCGGCCATTGAGTGGCAGCCCGGAGTGGCCCAAAGCAGCCCTCCTTGGGAGATGGTTGATTTTAGTTCGCACAGTGCTGCCCAGATTTAATGTGCCTCCGAATCCCCTGGGGATCGTGTAAAGCAGATTCAGATTTAGTGGGTGGGGCCCGAGAGCCTGCATTTCTAACAACTGGGAGAGCAGAGCCCTAAGGCACGACTTCTCGGCCCTGGCTATACATTATAATCACCTGAAGAGCTTTAAAAAATACCTAAGCCCAGACTCTGCTTCACATCAATTAATCAGAACCTAGGGATGTGAGGGGTGAGGGGCTGGGCATTGAAAAACAGCTCTGGGGGCTTATTCCTATTCATTATTGACCAAGGACACACGGAGGGCCTGCCTGATTCTGCCCGGGTCTCTGCACTCAGACAGGAGCAGCTGGAGTGGAGACTTCCGCTGGCCCAGAAATGCCACACTGTGGAAGGGATAGGAAAGTGGGTGGTCACAGCAGCATCCCCCTGTCCCGCCCCCAGCTGCCAGGGAGCTAGCTGCTAACCCCTCTTGGTCTGCACTCCTCCCGCATTCCTGACAAGCAGGCTGCCTCCAAGCCAGCAGACACGGCTGAGCAAGGAGCTGGGGTGGCAGGACGAATCCACAACGCCATGGCATGGCCGAGGTCGTGGGGGGCGGATGTTGCTCCCCAGTTGAGACTTCCTGACCCCCAGCCAGATGTGTGGAGGCTCCCTGGACACCCAGCAGATGGCCTCTGTGCATACTGTGCATACCCCATATCCGCTGGGGTCGGTGGCAGCTAGGACTTCATGGGCCCAGCCCGAGGCTCAGTCACACCAGCCCTAGAGTGGCCAAGTCCAAGGCCCAAGACCAGATGGACTCACAGATGGCCAAGTGAGTGGTGATGGCGGTGGACATCTGAGTGGGGAGCCCAGGGTCATGGGTGCCTACGAGAAGGTAGCAGGACCCCAGTCACAGATCTGGCAAACAGGGTCATGACCCTTAGGGTCTGGCAAAAGGGAGGGTAAGAGGAGATCTAGAGACTGGAGTTCTAGAACCTCTGAGACATAGGACAGGGACTGAAGCAGCACCTCCAGCCTAAGGGCTGGGGTACGAGGGACAGGGGGCGACTGGTCAGAGATGGCAGGAGACCTGATCCGAGGCTGTTGATACAGAGCTGGACCTCCTCCTTACCCGGGGTGGCCAGTGGGTGGGCTGAGCCACAAGGAGCAGTGCAGGGAGTTGCGGGGGGTGGGGGGGCGGCGCGGTGGTGCTGAGTTGAGGAGAGGCCTGTGCGTCATGCGTCTCCAAACCAGCGGTCTGTGAAGGACGATTATTTCTCACTTGGGGTCCGCATAAGCCACAGCCAACTTCCAGGCAGGACTCCAGGGCAGGTCTGGTTTCTCGAGCCTTGCTAGTGAGTGGGTAACAACCTCTGGTTCAGTAGGCTTTCTCTAGAGAAGCAGGACCAGATACCTCCTCCGGGAAACCGGCTTTTGCTTGTGAGTCCTTCAGCGGCCTGAATGCGGTCCGCCTGTGTTATGAAGGATAATCACCTTCACTTCAAGTCAGCTGTTTGTCGCTGTTCACCAACCCATCTATGAACAATACCTTCATGGCCACACCTAGATTAGGTTTGATCAAATCACTGGTAGGTGTACCCTCGCCAAGTTGACACAGGACAGGTATCATCACACCCTCCCATAGGTCCCCTGTGCACGGTAGAGTGCCTGTGTTCGGGGGAGGGGGCTGTTTGCCCGCCTGTCTGTGCGCAGAGACGGATGCTGGTGTTTGGTGGGGACAGGAGTGCATTCTCCCTCTCCACCCCTATCCGGGCTTCAGGTCCCCAGCACCCAAATTTTGATCAGCACCACACTCTCCCAACCGTGGCTTCCAGACTCTTCTCTCACCATGATGGTTTTTCTCTGCCATACCATAGCCAGAGAAAACACCTTCTTCTTCCTTTTTGTTGGGGGAGGAGGGTTGCGGTGGGAAGGGGCAGAGAGAAAGAGAATTTTTTTTTTTAAAAGATTTAATTTATTTATTTGACAGAGAGAGAGAGAGATCACAAGTAGGCATAGAGGCAGGCAGAGAGAGAGGGGAAGAGCAGAGAGCCTGATGCGGGGCTTGATCCCAGGACCCTGGGATCATGACCTGAGCTGAAGGCAGAGGCTTTAACCCACTGAGCCACCCAGGCACCCCGAGAAAGAGAATCTTAAGCAGGCTCCATCCCCAGCATGGAGCCCAACATGGGGCTCCATCCCATGACCCTGAGATCATTATCTGAGCTGAAATCAAGAGTCAGATACTTAACTGACTAAGTCACCCAGGCACCCGCAGAGAGACCTTAAAAGCAAATCCAAGCATCTCACTGTTTATAAAGGATTTTGGTTGTCTTTCTCTTAACACAGCTTACTTCTAGCCAAGCCACTACCTGTAAGAACTACGAACACTCACTGAAAAATCCGGGCAGCACCCTACCTCTGGGTCTTTGCTCAGGCCTGGAGTGCACCCACTTTATCCTCTGTCTCTTCTAGTCCGGTCCTGACACCTGCCCCTTCCCACACGCTGGTGCATGTGCACACACACTCAGGAATCCCCAGCAGCGTATCTCGACTTCTTCGCCGGCCCTCTTAGACTCGACCTTAGACTCGACCTCTCCGTCCTTTGTGTCCTCTCAGCCACTCACCCCACGCACTTGCCCACCCTGGGGTCTGCAGAAACTTCCAGCACAGTGCCTGGTGTATCTTCTTGCACTGATTTTAACCTGTCCATACAACTCCTATGGAGTGTGCATTCCATAGGAGCCTATCTCCAGCAGTACCGGTGCTTCATCGAGTGTCTGCTAAATGAAAGGAAACGAGAGGGAAGGAATGAGCAAGTGAATGAATAAATGCATGCATGAATACCAAGCTTCTCCAAGCCAGCTAATTTCTTTTTCTTTTCTTTTTTTTTTTTTAAACCCTTTGAAGCTTCCTGATGACTTCTAATTCCCATAGATAGACCAAGACTCAAAGAGGATGCTGGGACCCCCCCTAAATCAGTCAGAATCCCACTCCTCCCCACTCCGGGCAGAGCAGAGGTGAGGGTGACACACGTAGCTTGCATGGGCTACATTGAGCTTGCATGGGCTAAGCGGTTACTACACACGGATTATTTCACCGAATCCTCGCAAGTGTGAGAACAGGTGGGCATATTATCCCCATGTTGCAGGTGAGAAGACTGAGACTCAGGGAAGGGATGGTGACACAGCCAGGAAGGGGCAGAATCAGGGCTTGAACAGGGGCAGCCTGATTCCAGGGCTCCCCCTCAACCACCAAGTGAGACGGTCTCCCCGGGGGCATACAGTTTCACTGAGCAATTCGGTGGAAAGCCCTTTATTTACATAAAATTGATTCAAACCACAATCTGATTTAAAAGGAGTATTTTCACTTTTACCATTTATAGGTAATGTTGATGCATGATGAAGTTTCTTCTAACGTACTTATTTTTATTGAGATATAATTCACATGTCATCAATCCATCCTTTTAAAGTGTACAGTTTAGTGGTTTTTAGTATATTCATAAAGTTGTGCCACCGTCACCAGCCATTATCTGATTCCAGAACATTTTTATCACCCCCGAAGAGAAACCCCATACCCATTAGCAGTCACTTCCCATCAACCCTCCCTTCCTTCCCTGCCCATCATTAATCTAATTTTGTCTCTATGGGTTTGCTTATGCTGGACATTTCATATAAAGTGAATCAAACATTTGGGGACATTTTGTGTCACTTTTCTTTTTTTAAGATTTGTTTATTTATTTTAGAGAGGGTGCAGAGCACGCATGCATGCAAGCCGGGGTGGGGGAAGGGGAAGAGGGAGAGGGAGAGAAGCAGACTCTTGGCTGAGCCCCGAAGCAGGGCTCAGTCTCATGACGCTGAGATCATGACCTGAGCCGAAATCCAGAGTCAGACACTTAACCGACTGAGCCACCCAGGCGCCCCTTGGGTCACTTCTTCCACTTAGCATGATGGTTCAGGTTTGGTTCAAGTTTCGTCCATTCCTCCCAGGGCCTGGATAATCGGTCATAGAGTCAGTGGAACAAAGCCTGCCAAACACAACCAGGCCCATCCCCAGAATGTGACTTTCTATGACAATTAACTCAGGATTTGAGATGGGAAGATTGTCCTGGATTATGATAATGATAAGCATAAAAGCCGAGATCACAGCGTTGCACTTTGGAGATGGAAGGAGGGGCTCCCTGTCGCGGAATGACCAGGCCTCTAGAAGCTGAAAAAGGCAAAGTGAAGAGATTTCCCCTTTAGCGCCTCGGGAAGGGACCAGTTCTGCCTCTTGCCAGGGAACCAATTAAAGGCTTTGGACCTCCAGAACTATAAGAGAGTAAATTTGTATTATTTTGGTAATTTGTGGTTATTTGTTATAACGGTCATAGGAAATGAATACTATGGACATAGCACATTTTGTTTATCGATGAATTAATTAAGGGACATTTGGGGTTTTGTTTGTTTGTTTGTTTGGGGTTTTATTTTGCACTTTTTTGGCAAAATTGCAAATAATGCTACGGTGAGCATTCGTGCCCACGCTTTTACACTCGATCTTAGCCAAAAGGCGGAGAAGCGATCATGCCCACGTTTTTGCGTGCACATATTTTCAGTTCTCTTGGCGGCACACCCAGAGGCGGGGTTGCTGGGTCATCGGTAACTCTGTTTAACTGGATGAGGTTTGTTTTGCAGACTCTCGCACACCCTGAGTGGCCAGCAAAATGTTTCTGACGGGGCAGGCTGATGGCTGAGCGGACTGAGATCGGGAGCTCCGGAGAACAGCAGGAAGCGGGGAGTTTCCAAAGAGCATTTCTGAAACTCAAGCTGGCGGGTCACGCATCTGTAGCGTTTTCGAAAAGCCAAAGGAAATGGGACCACAATCACTCTTTTGAGTGTATTTATTTGAAAACAGAAGCAGGTATGCTGTTTCCTAAAGCTGGTGCAGAAACAGTGCAGATATGCCTAATTTGGTAAAAAATAAACCGATGAGGATTTCAAAGAACATTTGTGCCAGCGGCTGATAAGGGCAGTTTGTCGAGTGGATTCAGACACAACAGTATGCCTGGGTGCCTCCTGCGAGCCTCCAGCCAGGCCCCTGGTGAGCTCCTTTCCATCGGATTTTGGATGTGGTTCTCCCAGAACCCTACTGCAGCAGTACTGTGTTCCTCCATGTGTCACAACTGAGGATGACATGGAAGCTGAGAGAAGGGCCCTGTCTGCCCAGGTCACAGAGCTGTCCCGTGGTGGAGTCCGACCTCAAACCAGATCGGCCTGCCTTGAATCACTTTTATTTCAGTTGAAAAAGAGAACGTTTTCTTCAAGGTATTTGGGTTTGTAGGTCCACACAGAGTGGCCTCCATCTGTCACAACCTGACCTAACGCTTCTCCAGTCCTCTTTACAGCCGGAAGTCCTTCTGAGGGAGCTGAGGTCAAAGTCTTCAACTCCCCATGGGAACTCGGGGGTGGGGGGCAGAGGAATTCAGCGGTCTGGAAGTGGCTTTTTGTTTTGTTGTGCTGTTTTGTACTTCCGTTTCTTGAGCACCTACTAGAAGCCAGGCTCCTCCCATGCGCCTCCCAGCATCCTGGAGACGGACATATCACCATCTCCCCTTTCCAGGTGAGAGGAAGAGGGAGCGGTATGCAGAGAGGTTGGGTCTCCCAGGTGACACAGCTGACAAGTACTAGAGTCAGGATCCGAATCCAGGTGTGCCGAGTGGAACACGCTTGCTGCCCTTACCACATAATCTCACCACGTTTTGTTTCGAAATCTGAGACTCAGAAAGATTTAGCACTCTTCTTTCTGGGAAACATGGGGAGTGACATTGGAGAACAGAGAAGTCCTGGCAAATGCCTTAGGAGCCAGAACTGACTTCTGAGTTAGTGTGAATTTCGGAAGGAATTAGCAGACAGACCAAGCCAGGTGGGATCAGAGAGATCCATGTGGCACAGTTGTGAAGTTCACACCCAGAAGAGGAGTACAAGGTGGCAGGCCACTGTGGGGACACCGAAGCACGGGAGATGGGGGACCCCATCCCACTCCATCTACGGGGACACATTGGAGCAAGAGACTTAATGTGAGCCTTAGTCTATGGACCTAAGGAGAGTAAGGAAGGCCCTTTGGAAATGAGAAAGGAGATGAGTGAGGAGGTAGCAGGCGTTCTGCAGGCCCCAGCTTGCCTGGGCCCCCAGGTTCTAACAACCAGCCCATCCCATCCTTGCTGAGCATTCTTAGGAGGCTCTTTTGAGGCTGATGAGTGCACCAGAGGCTGGAACCTTCTTCCTGCATCCCCACTGAGAATCTGGGCTCCACTCAGGATCTCTAACCCTGTAGGTCACAGATCGCAGGACATTGGGTGGATAGGACTTTGGGGCAAAGAGCTTTGCGCAGAGTCTGGAAACCCAGCTCAGCATTTCCTCTGCCTGCAGCCCCATGAGACTCAGGTAACAAAGACACTGCAGTCCCGCTGACGGCTGCTTCCTTGTTGCTAAGCGACCAAATATTGGATATTAAGTTCCTGTTGATGAAGCTAATTGCAAAGGTTAATTGTCCTCCCAGATGAAAAACGCTCCAGGAATGTATTTAGGAGTTGGTCTCTATGAACTTCTGAGAGAATGTGGTTTTTGGGAAAAGCCTGTTTTTAAGATGGTGATGGCATCAGCGCTTTGTTCTTCATGCTTTGTTTCATTCCTTAGAGCCGAAGTTTTCAAACTTAGCAAAGGAGCTGTGCTAGGGAACTCTTGCAGGAACCTCCACCTACAGAGGAGATCAGAGATCAGGGGAGAGAGGAGGGGTGGTTCCCAGCCACGCCCATCGGGCCATGCCCACCCGGAGCCCCTTCTGGAGAGGTAAAGCCCTGCTCTCTACCTCCATGTCCAGCCTAGAACCGGATGCAAGGCAAGTGAACAGCGAATGCATCATTCTTAAGTGATCCCTTAATGTGTCATGAACCAGGCTAGGTCAGGTGAATGCAGCGAAAATACTTCATTCAAAGATCGTGGAATGCAGTTTCAACACTGTTCCATCCAGTTGCTGTGTTATGGTTCCCCGAGGAATCAGCTCAGGGCCATGAGAAATGAGAAAATAGTGGGTTTTCATTTTGCCTGTGGTGCTTACTGGTTATGTGACCGTGGGCGGGTGTCTTGACCCTCCCAGAGGCTCAGTTTCCTGATCTTTACACTGGGATGATAAATAAAGCCCACTTTGCCTCTTAGGGCTTTTCTAAGAACTGGACTTGGCTGTATAAAGGACATGGTGTGGTACCTGGCAGAACAGGAGCTCAATAAACAGTATTATTATTATTATTTTGTATTGTTGTTTCCCAGCAAGAGGCTGGAATGGTCATAGGGACAGCCTGCGTCAGGCAGGAAGTCAAATTCTGACCTGTTGATGAAGGTTCTACGAAAAGGCACAGCACCAAAGGTTCTACGAAAAGGCACAGCACCAAAGCCAAAGGCAGGAGCTAGGGTATGGCTCTCCAAAGCATCTCCTGCATTTCACAAATGGGGATTTAAGAGGGATTGCCTTCCAAGAAGATGCCAAGCCTCTCATTGGAGGGGCTTGACTGGTGCTGGAGTGATCACGTCGGGGCCTGCTACTGACCCTGGCTCAAGGTCACCTTTGGGACCACGAGGCAGGTGGCAGCATCACAGAGCTTCGGGGCTCCGGGATCTGGGTGGGGCTCAGCTCCTGATACCTCGCGCTGGCCTAATAGTCACTCTTTCCCTCATTCGGCATGTATATAGGGAGCCCCCGTCATGTGCCAGGACGAGGGAGGGGGTCCAAGGTGGAAGACATGGGTCCTACTTCAAGGAGCTCATAGTCTTACTCGGGGATTGGCAAACATTTTCTCCAAAGGGCCAGGTAACAAATATTTTTAGCTTTGTGGACCATATGTTCTCCTGCGATGACTCAATTCTGCCATTATAGCAGGAGAGCAGCCACAGGCAATATGGAAATAAATGGGCACGGCTGTATCCCAGTAAAACTTTACTTAAAAAAAACAAGTTTAGCCCAGGGACTATAGTTTGCTAACCCCTTCGAGAAAGACAAAAGAAACAGATCTTTCTAGTAGGTGTTATCACACAGATGTTACATGGTACAGCAGGGATCCAGACAAGAGAAAAATATTTGTTTAAGAAACTTTCTGGAGAAATCAGCTGGGCTGGGTGCCTTTGGGGAAGTTACTCCCTACATCTTAGTTTCTTTGGTGGGATATCAGTATTATAGAGATCATAGGATAAATGTGAGGACTTAGACACCTAACATACTGTCTGGGTCATGGTTATTTCCATAAGCCAACTCAATAAATGTCAGCAGTAATAATAGTTCATGTTTTCTGATGACCTTTTATATGCTAGCCACTCTTCCATGCATTTTATGTTTATTATCTCATTTAAACCCTATAACTATACTATGAGAGATTGATAATCATTTCTTCCATTTTATATATGAGAAGACTAAGGCACAATGAGGTTAAGTATATTATTCGGTAAAGGCACAGCCAGGACTCTTGCCACTGCAATCACAATTACCACTGCTAATATAGATGTCTTGCCCCTCTCAAGCCAGGAAGGACAATTGCTTGTCAGCAGGCATGTTTCTGTGGGCTGTGGGTGATGGGCCTCATTGCTTACCCTCTGGTGGCAGAGTCTGAACCTCAATGTCTGAGTGATGGCCGCCCCCTATTTATCATGACACCCAGTGGGTCATTCCAATGGCTTTTGTCTCAAGGACTTTAGGACACAGGCATGGGCTGGTGTCTTCCAGCTCTCTGTGCCCAGCAACACGACATGCTTATCATCCCAAGCTTCACTCCTTCCCTTCCTTTCTCCCCTAATGTTTAATCACCAGCGACCCTAAGAAAAGAAAGAAAAAATACGGAGCCCTGTAACGGTGGGCAATAATATCCTCACTCACTGTTTTGGACCTCTCTCTTTAGAGTTAAATTTTCGTGCTGTGCCCACAATGGGGGCAAATGAGCCAATCTTATCAAGACATAGAGCCACGAGTGCTGTGGGCTAAGGATGCCTTTGTCCACTTCTTGACGGATGGCCTCCCAGGGATTGGATCATCTCACTCGTGATCCGTGCTTTTAGCAGCTAATTGCATTTCTTAACCATGCTGCTTCAGACCGAGGTACACAAAGTACAGTTCCTGGAAGCCTGACACAGCTTGTCAGAGTAGCAGAGCAGAGCTCATCTTCCTGGAAATCTCCTTTGGTCTCTGGAGGGGATTCAGTATGGCAACAATCAAGAGCCCCACCCCCGTAGAATTCCCATGCTCCCTGGGCTTCCAATAAGAGCTGGGTTGTGAATCAGCCCAAGTCTCCAAGAGACAGCTTGTATCTGGCCCAAGGTCAAATTTCAGAGCACCAGACCCATGTTCAAGGATTGGTGCCTGTGCCCAGCTAGCTTATAATGATAATAACAATAGATACCACTGATTGAGTCAGATCAAAACCCCTAAAGCAGCACTTCTAAGCATGGACTTTCTCCTGTGGCACCTGCTATTACAATGGCCAGTTCTGTGTGGGCTTTGGCCGATTTTCCACAGGTACGTCCTTGTGGCTTCTCACCTCAGATACGTGCATATGCCATGTGCCTCCTATACTGGGACTTCTCTATCAATGCTAGTATAAAACCCCACTCTGTACCCCATAAGGGGACACCAAAGTGTGAGGGAGTTAGTGCCCCATAAGATGAAATATTGACCCATCAGAGATAGAAGCCACCGAGAGATGGTCCTAAAATAGTGTGTACAGCCCAAGAGCTCTCAGAGATGTCACCATGATCAAGCATGATGAAATTTCTTCTATTATTTATAGCCAGAATCTGGTGGCCACAGTGGGCTCAGACTGGAGGATTTTTTGGCATGGGTGGGATGGGGGAAGCTAGTCCCCAGAGCAGGGTCTCTCTAGGACAAGAGGCTCTCACCAAGTGTCAAAGGTGTCAGCTTCAGTAGTGAAGATGAGCTAGATTGGGCTAGGCAGGAATCAGACAGAGGTGGATGGCTTTAATATCAAAAAAGGTCTACCTACATTCTTGACTATTTGAGGGTGTGGAATATTTACTGCCATAAATGTGGAATAAATTGAATGTTACCTTTCTGCTCCATGATATACCCCCTTTTGCTGCACACATGGTTGGGCTACATTGCTTTCTGGACCAAGAGCTAATGGAATATCAGGTCGGAAGGCTATTTTCGGATGATCGTACATCAGCACTTGAGCCAAAGCTCCCACACAGCCTTTGAAACTCTAGACCAAATAAAATCAGGATAGAGCTCGGGCATGCTACCTGTGTCTTTGCCATGACTTTGAGCCTGGAATTCATGACTACATCATGCATGTTGGAGCAGTGGTAACTAACTAGGATTTTTTCTGCCCATGTTGACTGCAGGTCTCTCTTCCACTAGCTTTAACTAGCAGTGTTTCACTGAGTAGTCACAAATAGGTACGGTAGAGACCTTGGTAGCCTGAGGACATAGGAATGTTCGATTTCATAGTTTCCATTGCCGCTGTTATGTAGCCTCAGACTGAGTTGTAACCTACGGGATATAGGCAGAAACATATCACTCTCAGTCCTGGCTTTAAACTCTATTATGCATCTTTGCCCGTACTTCCTCTTCTCTCCCCTCTACCTAGCTGGAAACAGAGTTCTCCAGTGGGATGGAGTCCACTTGAAAAGAACTCAATCCTTGACGCTGCGTGGAGGTGGAAACCGCCAGGAGAGGCACCTGCCACATGTCAGGCTGTGTTAAACCCCTGAGATCTTGGATTGCTTGTTACTGGAGCTCAGCTCACTAATACAAGCAAAGCAGGGAATAGCTCCCTTCTGGCCCTCTTGCCCCCAAGTGGCCCCAAGATGTTTGGGGAGCAGTTCTGTCTCCTCCCTGAGACCCTGTGACTTGCCAGGTTTGCCAGGCTGGATCATGATGGAGGCATGGGGAGATTTCACTGAAGCGCCAGGTACATTTCTGAAGAGCATGTCCTGTGAGGGGAGGGGCTTTGTAACTTACTGTGCCCATCCCTACACACACAAGGGAAGAAGCTCAGAGAAACAACCTGCACAGTTTTTGATCTCTGTCGTGGTTCCCTGGGTGCCCTCTCTGAGCCATTGGGTTTTCCCTCATCCTTCATTCCTCACAAGAAGATGAGGTTCTGCTCCTCAAATAGTTCAGGTTTGATAAACCAGAGCCCTTTAGGCTGCTTCCGCTGATCATGGTGACTCTGCTATCCCCGGGAGGAAGGGTCAGGATGCCTGTGAGATGGTGTCAGGATCTCCTTCCGTTCCCCGCCGGCCCGCACAGGGGCTGTGGCTGCTTTCCTCACATGCTCATCTGAGAAGCAAGTGCACCTCTCCACGGGAGTCATACTCTTTCCTCAGAGGCAACCCTAGCACAGACTTATCTGAGAAACAGACATTGTTCTTGGTTGGAAGTTTTGACCTCATCATTTTACCAAACAGTAACCCCTTTTATTCACATGTGGGGCCTTTGGCTCTTGTCTGGGCCTAAATTAACTCATACAGGCCACCAACTGAGCTGCAAACTGCTCGTTTGGAAGAGGTGACAGCCTCTTCTTTGGGAAGGATGGTTCTCAAGTTATTTAGCTCTGTTGGGGGATTCCCCAAGTTATTTCTGTAGTTTCCCCCGAATTATATGTACATATTTACCTACACACACACACACACACACACACACACGCACGCGCGCGCACATACTCCCCTGGAAGGTAGCTAATGTCATTCTTAAGCAGAGCGCACCAGGCACATACCTGTCTCAGGGCCTTTGCACTTGCGGTTCCCTCTGCTTCAAACACTTCTCTCCCAGATTTCCACCTCACTTGCTCTCTTTTCTTGTGCAGATTGTTGTGCAGATGCTATCTTCTCAGGGAGAAGCTCATTCTGTAAGATTGCATTCCTTACCCCCCAGAATCCTTATCGCCTTCCCCTGCTTTATATGACCTCCTAGCACTTACCACATTCTGGCAGGATCTATATTTACTTATTTGTTATTGTCTGTTTCCCTCAAAGAACATCTAAACTCCAAGAAAATAAGGGTTTTTGTCTGTGTGGTTTTCTCCTCTATCCTTTGCATATAAAGTCATGCTTAGAATATAGCAGATGCTCAGAAGATGATTGCTAAATGAATTGATGATCCCTTTTTAAAGATAAAGAAGCAAAGTCTCAGAGGGGGTAGTTTGAGCTAGTGTGTGTTGAGAAAGGTTTCAAGCCCAGGATTTTCTGCTTCCGAGCATTTTATTTTCTGCTCTGATATCAGACGTTGTGTGCGGGCGCTGCGGCTAAGGGGCTGCTCCATGGGCCGAAGCAGCCCTGAGAAGATGCAGTTCGTACCAGACACCAAATGAGCTGCCTGCCCCGTCGCTGTGCTTTGTTCGCAGAGTTTCTGTTCTGCCCACAGAAGCATTTCCCTCGTCGGCAGCATCTGTGGTCTTTGAAATTGCTTCCCCTCTCTGTGACTCAAACTCCTTGCGTTTGAGGTTGTCGAGCTGTGCTTAAATTCCATCGTGCCTGAGAAGCCGGGGGCCAGGTGTTCTGCGACCCCGTTGCCGCCACACACTCCTTACTGGTGTGTTGTCTGTGCCTTCCTTCCCCGGGGGGCTCACACTCCTCGAGAGGTGACCTGTGATTAGTTCCTCACATTTGCTGATCAGGGTTTCAGCAGCCGCATTCACCTTCTCTTCATGCCATAAAGCTTTCCACGGAAGACATCAAGTGTTGCCTCAAAGCAGCGGGGATTTAACAAACGCTGACCCCCTCGTCCTCCCCTCAGAGATTCTGATTCTGTTTGTCTGGGCATTCTCATTTTGAAAATCCCACACACCCCGCCCCCCCGCCCCAGTGATTCTCAATGTGCAGCTTGAACATGCTGCTGAGATGGGCAGCAGAGCCTCTGAGGGGCAGGGAGGGGTCACCGTGTGGCGGGAAGCAGACCCATTTTAGCAACGCTCCTGCCTCGTTCCCAAATTCTCCTGAACATCCTCATCTGACACCCAGCTGGCACCTGGAGATCACAGCCTTCCTGGTTTTGTTGTGGAATTCTGATATTTCTGTTTTCTAGATGCTGCTCTTGCTCTAAATAATGGCAACTCTGGTGAGAATTAAGTTCTTTCTGTTGATCATGTCTGCCTCAGTCTTCTCATAAGGAAAATAGACATAACAGTAACAGTACTGACATTGTAGGTTTGTTGAGACTTCAGTGAGCTACTATATGTAAATGAGGAGTTAGGTGCCTGGCAAGAACTGCCGTTTTCTTTTTTAAAGATTTATTTTTTTATTTTAAAGACGGAGCATAGGGCGGGGGTAGGGATGGGGGATGGGCAGAGAGAGAGAGGGAGAGAATCTCAAGCCGACTCCCTGCTGAGTGTGGCACCCTATGTGGGGCTCGATCTCACAAACCTGAGATCCTGACTTGAGCTGAAATCAAGAGTTGGACGCCCCTAGCTACCATTTTTGTTATTAGGCATCTTGCTTATAAAATGCCTTCTCCAGAGTCCATTGTTATAAGAATCAGTGTTGGCTCCCACATAACCTTCCACCTCAATCCTGCATGACTTTTTTTTTACCCCTGCATGACTTTTTAAGGGCCTTTGGTTTTGCCATACTGTTGGCACACTCCAAATGTGTTACAAACAGTTTCATCCTCTATCTTTTAAAAACTGAATGGCATTACTGTAAATATTGGGCACCCTATGGAGAGTTGCTTCCTTGGGCATGGGCAAGCCTCCCCTGATTCTGGACCAGCTTCCTGGGCCTGGCACCATAGTGGTGTCTCTTTTAGGACCAGCTGTGACTACACCTGCTGCAGACCCAGAAGCACCTCTGGACAGATGCTGCCAAGACTATGGAAGTGACCAAGGGGCTGGGTAGCAGAGAACTAAGTGGAGGAGCCCAGCCCTGGAAGGGCTCGGGTGCAGATAGCCCAGGGATTATGAGCTGGCCTAGTTGAGCTGTTTGGTCCAGTCACACAAAGATCTCCCAGATCTGTACTCAGAAAATTAGTTGTGGGAGCCTGGTAAGCTGGACCCAGACCAGGGTGCAAGTAGCGACATCTTTCCATGGCCTGAGGTTGGTGAAACAAGGGTGCCTCACCAGGGGAGAGACCACAAGCAAAGGGGGACAGAGAGTGCCATCATCATCCCCCATTGGGAGAGAATGGTAGTGTGGCCCGTGTCTGGGGTGTAGACAGACAACGTGATACAGACACCATTCCACCTCCTGAGACCGTCAGCTGGAGGCAGAGGCAGCCCGAATATTCCAAAGGGGCTCCCTGTAGTGAGATCAGTCTTGCGCCAGCGACATACAGGTGGCTGCAGGCACATGTGCCAGGAGATCCAGCTTCAGATTGACTTCCTGATGGCAGCCTCTCCCTTCCACTGTGGCTGAAGGCTGTCACACCCACAGGCCTTTGCCTCCTTTCCCCCGTCTGCATAGGAAGGAGCTGGGACTGCCAGGCTTGCCTTGTGGCTTGTCTACGAGGAGGCGTTAGGTCCCCTTGTTTCCCACCATGTCTCTAGTACACAGAAAAGTAGGTGGCATTAACAGATGTTCTGTAATTATTTATTGAATAAATGGATAAGTGAATCAATGAACGAATGAATCCCAGTGTAGCCCCATGATGGGACATCCAGGCAAGGGGTGCCGGTGCCCGGAAGTCCACAGGATAGGGAGCTGGTGTGCCGTAGGGCACAGCATTGTCAACAAGGTAAGACCCACCCAAGATCACCAGAGTGGGAGTGTGCATTATATGCAAGAGACCTCGAGGGCCTCTGTGAATCACAGCCCTGGGACCCGGGCATGTTTGGGCCTTCAGATGGGGAGTCCTCGGGCCCAGCAGATGCAGACTGCTGCCAGTGGAGGCAGGGCCGACAGAGCAACGAAAAAGACATATGGTCCATTCGAGAGACAGCTAGTTAGTGAAGAAATTGCTCTGGAAGTGGAATATTTTTGAGGTGGCTGCGGAATCCATAGGCTTCAACCATAGATCACATCATGTTTTCAAACACATTTCTCTGTGTCGACAATTTCACTTATTCTGCAGATTGTCCCTGATTCAAGTGCCATAATTCCTGCCAATGAGACTCGAGCCATGTCATTTGGGTTCGCAAATTGGGTTTGTGTATCGCAGCTAAACGGCCATCTCTTCATTTGGAGGAGCTGCTGTTTGAAAAAGTCCCATCAGTCCCGCCGTGATGATAGATGAGAAACCCCCAGTCTGGCAGGGTCTTCCCCGAGCGGAGCTGGCTGTGCACCTGGCAGGCCCTGTCTGCACCTGCTAGTAATGTCCTCTCATGTGACTGTGTGCTGGGGAGGGGGGGGACAGCAGATGGAGACTGAGACAGCTGGGGTGCCGAGGGGGTGGATGGAAAGAGTCCAGAATGTCAGGGTCTTACCTAGCACCAAGGACAGCTGCCTCCAAGGTTCCTCAAGCCACACTACACAAGGGCCGGCAGAAGGCAGAGACTCTGGGATGCTCTGAAACCCAGGCTGACCTCCCAGGGACCTTGGATATCTGTTTGAGGCAAGGCACCTACAGGGCTGGGGAGCCTGATTGAGTCAGGCTTCATGAGGTCGCAAGAGGAGATGTGCACAGACAAGTTGCCGGGAAGGTTTAGCTAGAAAGACCTGTGGATTACAAGTAAATGGACAGAGAAAGAGACCAGACAAACACTAACCAAAAGCAGGAGTAGCTGTATTAATTTCAGACGGAGCGGACTTCAGAGCAAGGAAGGTTACCAGGGACAAATACATGGTAATAAATAATAATAATAATACATAATACATCAATAATAAAGATGTCAATTCTCTAAGAAGATATGACAATCCTTAATACGTATGCGACTAACAACAGAGCCTCAAAGTTATCGGCATCTTGTTGTATGGACAGTTCCTCTTATAATTTCTTTGATCCATGCTCTCAACTCCTGCCCACACTGTTATCCCTCTGAAAATGGAATGCCAGCAAATTTAGTTACACTCAGAGCTGTCAGTGGTGTGAGATGCAACAGTTCAGACTCAGGGTTGAAACAAGGAATTTATTCATGGAATTAAGGGAATTAAGGGATGAAGTTTGGCTTTTCATAGAGGGAGAACTGCTTTATATCAGAGCAACATTTGGAGCTGAGAAAATCAACAAGGCCTGAGACCTGAATGCTCTTGCTGGTGGTTCAGTAGAGAATTGAGGAGAACAGGTAGAAGCTGATTCAGATAAGCCAGAGCTCACATCTCTTTCCTTCCCCTCCTCCAAGAAGAGCTGGGACTAGGTCTCAGGGATGGACTAGGCAAGCACTTGCTCTGCGGGGAGAGAAGGAGTCCATAAGAACATTTCCAACAAAGTCTTCTAACATTTAAGCTGGCTTTGTTACAGTCTTTGCTCCCATGTAGATCAGCATGGAAGATAAAAAATTATAAAAGTGTCAGCTCAAATATGTTTAGTTCTTTCTCAAATGGCACTTCTCAGCATGTCACAGAAATACTGGTTAACTCAGAAGCATAACAGATGGGGCATATGAGCTCAAAATTATGGTGAAATTTTTATGAAGACCCATTAGCTTTATATGAGCAAGCCACAGATGCTGTTGGTGTAGTTTGATGAGTAATAAATAAATACCTACATATATACTTGTTTTCTTTAGATGATTAATTCCTGAGGCAGAACCTCTGTTTAATTTTCTCCCCTAGAGCCTGCCTATATTGAATGCTTAGAAACAATGTTTTAAAGAGACTGACCTTGGGGGACACTTGGGTGGCTCAGTTGATTAAGTGTCTGCCTTCGGCTCAAATCGTGATCCCAGAGTCCTGGGATCGAGCCCTACATTGGGCTCTCTGCTCAGCGGAAAGCTTGCTTCTCCCTCTCCCACTCCCCCTGCTTGCTCTCCCTGTGTCTCTCTCTGTCAAATAAATCAATAAAATCTTAAAAAAAAGAGAGAGAGAGAGAGACTAGGGTATTTGAGCTGTTGGGCCCCTCAGAGCAAAGCAGCCCTAACTGACCTTTTGGCATGGGGTGACTCAAAATAACAAAGGTTCTTGCACTCTGGCGGGAGGGACCACCTCTGCCTGGTTCTGGGCTGAGCCGTGGTTAGCGGCCACCTACAGAGAGCACATGGGTGCAGATAGAGCTTCATGCTTTCCTTCCAGCCTTCCCTGTTCCCTCCCACCCCGCCGTCCACAGAGCACGCACCTGACGCTATGGTGGGCAGGACCTGGAGACCGTTCCAATGGGCAAACCCTGGGCTGCCCTCTGAATTGTCACTTGTCCTGCTGACTAAGCCTTACTTACTGAATTTTATGGGCATGGTTTCCTGTTCCCTTAGGAGTTGCTTTTCCCAGGAAGTTCTTCAGAGTTTCAGGTAAGCAGCCTTCTGTGTGCCTGGCCCCCCTAAGGGTTATTGATTGAGTACCTTGGGTATCTGCTTGAGGTCTTCTTCAACTTGAGGTCTGGGGTTATGTTCTCAGAAACCCACCGTATGATGAACAAGCATTTACCGCACCTAACCTACCAAGCATCATAGCTTAGACTAGCCTCCCTTCCACGTGCTCAGGATACCGGCACTAGCCAACTGTTGGGCCAAATCATCGCACACAAAGCCTGTTTTATAATCAGGTGTTGAACAGCTCATGCAGCTTTCTGAATACTATACCATGAAAACAAGAATGGCTGCGTGGCTACAGGATGGCCATGGCTGCGTTGGCTGCTCCCTCTCGCAATGGTGTGGACAACTGGGAGCCATGGCTGGCTGTCACCACCCAGTATCACAGGAGATGGTCATACCGCATATCACTAGTTTGGGAAAAGATCAAAATTCCAAATTCCAAGTACGGTTTCTACTGACCAGACTTGGCTTTTGCCCCATCATAAAGTTTGAAGACTCCATTGTAAGCCAGGGTCTGTGTCTTTGCTGTGTTCCAGATACTGTTTAAGCGTTTTGTATACTTTGATTCAATCAAAATAACCTCGTTAGTTGAGATTCTTTTGATTACAAATTACAGAAACTTTAAGGAAAGCCAGCTTATACATGGGAGGCAATTTATTGACATGTCACTGAGAAGTCCAATACGAGCACACACTGAAATGAAACCAAATAGCGACGTGGTTATCTCTGCATGGATCTTGGATATTTTCTCTTCTCCTTTTTATGTTCCATAGCACTAGGCATTTGCTATTTTTTATAATCAGAGAAACTTGACTTGAAAGGAGGTTTATAGCACTCTCCACACTGTCTCGTATACTCTAATCAACTGGGACTCTTGTTCCCCGGACTATGGTGTCCTCATGGGCAAGGATTTTTCCTTATGTGTCATTGTAGCACCTTTCTTGCCTTTCCAGTTTGTGCTCAAAGATAAATGTTAGGTGGATTGAATTCACATGTCGTATAAGGAAGATTTTTGCAGTTCCAATTCTTTCAGAAGACAGATGATAATAAGAGAGTAGTTTACACTTGATCCAATACATGATTTCTCAGGACAAACCATGTAACCTCAAATGGAGGTAATAATCCCAGGTTATGGTGAAGCTCAAATGAGTTAGAGCCCCGCGTGAGCTGTAAAATTCTGTATACCTGGCAGTTGGTAATGGCCTGGGTTTATAGAGCCTTCTCATTCCAAAGCCTCTATCCAAGGTGAGTCATGTCTATTTCTAAATTTTCTAAGAACCATCATTATCTCTTGATGAAAAGATATGGTAGGGGAGAGAGAAGCTGGGAACATCAATTTAGGACACGTTATTAATCCCCTGCTGTGTGCACGCTCCACACCCACATATCCTACTGTCAGATTGTCAGAGTCTTCTGACATCTCCTTCTGGAAAGCTCGACGGGCTTTCAAACTAATAGGTTTGAGACTGAGTTCAGGATCTTGCTTCTAAAACTGGTTCCCCTGAAGTGTTCTCTATCCCAGTGAATCTTTACATCCTCAACTCTTGTTTCTTCCTCACACTCCATATTCATGCCATTGCTGTGGTCTGTCTACTTCACTGGCTCTGTGTCTCTGGAATTGATTCTTTCCCATGTCTTTATGGCCATTACCCTAGTCCAAGCTACCATCACTCCACCTCCTACTTGATCTCCCTAAGGAAGGGCTTCCCTTCCGTCAATCAACTCCACTTGGTGGCCCAACATAGCTCTGATCATGTCACCTGCTCCAACTCTTCAGCGGCTTTCAAACTCTGAGTTTCCAGGCACCATCTTTAACCAAGCTCACACATGCCCTGCATGGAAAGGTAACAACCCCCATTCCACCCTCATCAGCTACCCTTTCGCTCTTTCAGCTCCCCTTGCACAAGCTTCCTTACAGTCCTCCCTCCTGCCTCTCCATGGGCTGCTCCCCTAGAGCAGAAGGCCATTCCCCTACCCTCCAGTAAATCCTTCACAAGGTACACAACATCTCAAATGGCACATCTTCAGCATATGTCTCGTATTTCCTGGACTGGCTTAATCTGCCTTTGATCTTCCATCAGAATTCTGTGTGTCTCCTTCCTAGTTCTTGCTATAGTTGCAATTTTACATTATTTGTTTAATTACTTGATTAATATTTGTCTTTTCCACCAGATTGTAAGGTCTATGAGGGCAGTGACTGTGTCTCTTTTGATTTCCTGTTGGGTCCCCAGCATTCAGCACCCAGCAGATGACTGATCCACATGTGTTGAATGGATGAATGAATGAGTACACGGTTTGATGCCAGGGCTGTGCTAGGAGCTAAGGATACAACCAAATCAAAGAATGTTGTTACCCTCAAGGTTCTCCTAGCCCAGAAGGAGGGAGAGCACAAGTAGAGGGATGACTTCAAGAGTTCTGTGGAAACCTTCGATGGGAATAAAATACAAATGGGAATAAAAACAGGTCCTGTCACACCAAAGTCCCAAGAACTAAGGTGTAGATATGTACATATACACTAAACATGACATCATATACATGTAGACAAATTATGTAGGTCCTTATAGACATACAGTCTCATTCCACAACGTATTCCTAGCACCACTTATGGGCACGAATAGCACACTTCTGCACATAGGTACTCATGCATGAGCAAGCGAACCACCCTACACCCACAGACAAATGTCCTGTCTGCCCTTGTATGCACGCTTACCCCCGCAGGGGCATGTACACACACTCACACCGGCAAGGCAGATATTGCTCTTTTATTTACAAGGCTGGGCTGGGAGTCCCAAGGTCTTATGGATGGGTCCCCATGTGTGTGGAGTCTCAGAGAGGTATGTCCTATAGCCAGAGCAGTGTCCCAAGCAGGAGAGTCCTGTCGAGGCCAGTGGGGGAGGGGGTGTCCAGGCCCAGGCCTAGCCGGGCTACAGCCCCAGTGGGAATGGTTTGTTCGCCAAGAGTGTGAGGTGGGTGGTCCACTTTACACCGACTTGGTTCCATGTCTGGGAGTCAAGGCTGCAGCTCAGGGTCATCCTGAAACTTGGATGCTGAGCCTATGATAGGCAGAATTGGTCTAAATCCTCACCCACTAAAAAGGCAGCAGCCAAACACATTCTCTCCATTCTTTCCTTTTCTCCCTCCCTTCCATTCCTCCTTTGGTCTTATACTGGGAACACTGATGGAGGAAGCAAGGTCGCTGCTGGCGCAGAGCCCACAGTCGGGCACAGCCTGTAGACAAACAGGCAGCCAATCACAGTGCAGGACAGAGGGACACTAGCCTGGTCCTGGAGGCTGGGGACCACTTTCAGGGGAGATGGATTTTAAGCTAAATCCCAAAGGACTGGTAAGCACTAGCTCGGTGATCTTGATCAGAGAGATCGGTAGCAAGGAGGTCCCAAATCTGCATTTTACAAACACCCTATAATTCAATTTGGGGTAGAGGTAGGCATGGGGTTAGATCACATGCTGAAAAACATTAGTGTGGGGAGTTAGGGAGGGAGACAGGTGAGGAGGCGTCAGTGATAGCAGGGGAGGAGAGGGTGGTCATCTTTTAAATGCTAGACATTCTGGACAGGGATTCCATGTCATGTCTCTTTGCACAGACTAAAAAAGGCGACACCCTCCCAGGACACAGACATGAGGCCTAAAGGCCAAGGCTCTGAGCTGAATTTTGTCCGCAGAGGGAGAGACTACAAAGGCCTAGCTTTATTATTATTATTATTTTAATTTTTAAATTTTTTATTAACATAAAATGTATTATTAGCCCCAGGGATACAGGTCTGTGAATTGCCAGGTTTACACACTTGACAGCACTCACCATAGCACATACCTTCCCCAATGTCCATAACCCAACCATCCTATCCCAACCCCAACCCCCAACCCTCAGCTTGTTTTGTGAGACTAAGAGTGCCTTATGGTTTGTCTCCCTCCCAATCCCATCTTGTTTCATTTATTCTTTTCCTACCCCCCAAATGGCCCATGTTGCATCTCCACTTCCTCATATCAGGGAGATCATTTGATAGTTGTCTTTCTCCGGTTGACTTATTTTGCTAAGCATAATACCCTCTAGTTACATCCACGTCGTTGCAAATGGCAAGATTTTATTTCTTTTGATGGCTGCATAGTATTCCATTGTGTATATATACCACATATTCTTTATTCATTCATCTGTTGATGGACATCTAGGTTCTTTCCACAGTTTGGCTATTGTGGACATTCCTGCTATAAACATTCAGGTGCACGTGCCCCTTTGGATCACTACATTTGTATCTTTAGGGTAAAAACCCAGTAGTGCGATTGCTGGGTCATAGGGTAGCTCTATTTTCGACTCTTTGAGGAACCTCCATGCTGTTTTCCAGAGTGGTTACAGCAGCTTCAAAGGCCTAGCTTTAACACTGGTGTGTTTCCCCTTGACTACAGGCAAGCCTCATAAAGCATGCGTAAGTGGAAGTCATGGCCTGCTCCTCTATCAGGGATTACTCTTTGCTCTAGTCAGGCAGAGACATCTGGTCCCCCTGACAGTATTGGGCAAGGGAGGCATGGAGAGTCATGGGAAGTCAGCCTGCTTCTTCCACCTTTGCTTTGGGGAGTGGGCTGTGTCCTGGAGGTCAGGGAGGTGAAAGATAAGGGAAGACCTGAGAGCAGATGTGAGACAGATCCCTTTACTCCCAAGAGATACAGATGAAGGGCAGTAATGACGTTTTAATTCTACTCCTTTCTCTCTCTTGTTCTTCACACTCAGTCATTCACCAGGATGGATCACTACTTTTCTCTCCTCCCCTTCCCCACACCATTACTCTAAGTCAGACCTAATTCTTCTTTCTTGCTGTCATTTCTTTCTCCTGGCTTTTCCTCAGAAAACTCCTAATCACCCAACAAAGCCCAAATTATAATTGCTAGCTCTTCTCCGTGGCATTCTCTGACTGTCTCAGGCAGAACACACACACACACACACACACACACACATCTACATGGGAAACAATAACAACACCGGACTTGTTGTCCGAAGACCTAGATAGGAATCTGAATTATTTCTACGTTCTCTTACTAGTTCTGAGATGTTGGGCAAGTTATCAATGCTATCCAACCGAACCTCCTCCTTACTTCATCTGTAAAATGGGTACTTAATATTACCTCCTGCACTACTGTGATTCTTAATAAGACATCAAGATGGATATGTAGGCAACCCATTGTTGAACTGCTTTTAATTCTGAGCACATTAAACCCTGATGTCTCCCACCCTACCTAAGACTTCCCTTCAGCTGGTGCGCGCACTGCAGGAGACGCCTGGCTCTCTGTGCCCACACCCAGGGACCTACAAAAGACAGCCACCTGAGTACATGATCCTCCAATCCACCATCACCCCCAGAAAGGAGGTAAAAGCCTTTATGAGTTTGGCCCACTTGGTGAGGTTTGGGCACACTGCTCTTATCCAGTGTCTCCCAGTCTGCCCCAGGTTAGAGTAGAGGAAAGAGAACTTTCTTCCCCTCCTATGCCCTTGTGCCTCTGGTGGTTTTCCTTGAATTCTCAATCAGGAAGCTACGGCCAGCCTCCCTGACTGTGGTTCTCATGTGTGGGCACACGGGTCCAGAGCTCTGAGCATCCTGCCTTCTGCTCGCCCTTCCCCCAGCCCTGCCTTTCCCTGCAGCCCTGCCTGCCTGTCTTGCTGTTAACATCGAAGGACAAATGCAGTCCTATATTTCAAAGTCATCGGGCAGATCTGATTAATTTTGGAAATGAACAACACGAAGATTCATCACAAACTTTCAGGTATGAGCAGCAATAAACAAAACCAGAGCATGAGCGCTATTTATTTATTAAAACAGTAAATTGAAGGGAAATGGGCTATTTATTTTGCACGATGTCTTCCACAGAAATAATTGGCTCATTAATCACACTCTCACTGTGGTCACGTTCAGAAGGTCAGGCTCACCGGGGAATTGAAACAGGGGTGGTGTGTGCAGTGCCAATGGCGTGTGAAGCCCAGGGAGGCTGGCTCCTGGGGACCCGGGCTTGTCCCGTGGATCCGGTACCACAGGACGGTGGCCAGGTGGCTGGAAGACAGTGTGGCACAGGGGCCACAGATGGGCAGCAGGGGGCCAGAGGTCAAACTCTGGCTCCTGCCACTTCCTGGCTGTATGACCTTGGGCGAGCTGGTTCACCTCCGTGCCTTGACTTCATCTATAAAATGATGCTGGTAAGGAACCCAACTTGTAGGGTCCCAGGAGCTTGAGTGAGTGGGCAAAGTGCTAGCATGCTTTGTGTTCTTACAGATGTTAGTTGTGTTTGCTCTTTTGGTCCAGGCAGAGCCTCAGGCTGGGGCACTCTGGGGTCAATGGAAGCTTGGAGCATAAGGTTGCTGGGGCCCCAAGGAAGGCAGAATAGTACAGCAGAGGCTACGAGTTCAGGCTCTGCAGTCAGCCTCCTTGGGTTCAAATCCAACCTCTGTCTCTTACTGGTTATATGTCCTTGTAGAATGATTTGGCTTTTCTGTGCTTCAGTGTTTTCCTCCCTCCCTCCATCCTTCGATCCTTCCAAGATTTTCTTTGTTTATTTGTCAGAGAGAGAGAGAGAGAGAGAGCACGAACACAAGCAGGGGGGAGAAGCAGAGGGAGAGGGAGAAGCAAACTCCCCGCTGAGCAGGGAGCCCAATGTGGGGCTCGATTTCAGGACCCCGGGTTCATGACCTGAGTTGAAGGCAGATGCTTAACCAACCAAGCCAACCAGGTGTCTCAAGAGCCTCAGTTTTCCTAACTATAAAATGGAGGTGATCATAATAGCACTACTTGATAAGATTATAATGAATGTTCAATGAGAAAATAAGTAGAAAGTACCTACCTCAACGCTTGACCATAGATATAACAAAATACTTGTTATGATGATCATTTTTAGAACCTTCCCGGCCTGTGACTTTCCCCCAGACAAGGTCTGGGGTCCTTTTCCCCCAGGCAAGGTCCAGGCATGCTGGAGGTTAAGCAGACATGCTGAACTTCAGGTCCCTTCCCTGGCAAGGAGGGGAGGGGGCCAGAGCCCCAGGGGATGGGCTGAGGGAAATGCATCTGCAGCAGGGACAGTGCCACAGGGCATAGGGATGTGGATTGGGGATCACAGGTTTCTGAGTGGCACCAGTGTCACAGGCATGGGGTGGCCGTGAGCAGCTTCTCCTGCAGCAGACCTGGGACTGGCATGGGGGAGTGACTGGGGCGCATGCAGAGGCAGTGAGGGGATGAGACAGGGAGGGAGGAACGCCAGTATAGAGCACATTAAAGTGGGCCATTGGGGCTCAGTCTCATGGGGGACCCCTTGAACCACTGGGGGATCAGGCCTCACACTTGTGACCCTGAAGGGTGAGGAGGCCCATCCCTCATTGTCTGGGGCTTGTTGCTGAGGCCGGAAAGCACGGGCCCGAGCATGTGCCTACAACCAGAGAAGGGCCTCAGGCAGAGACGCAGGAAGCCACAGGCGCTGTCGGTCTGTGACTGTTAGCAGGTGACCTTCGCGGCCAGCCAGGATGTGGCCAAGTCACTGACAGCTTCTACAAACAAGCATGCCTGTCTTCCAGCGGGGAGGGAGAGGCCCATCTTCTGCCTTCTCTACACAGAGCGGCTGGGCCCACAGGCACGGACAGGTGGGGGCTGGGGCCCAGCTGTGGCGCTGCAGGGCTGACTGTCCAGGGGGTAAGATACTAAGAGTGAAGACCTTAGGGCATTACCATGTCCCAGTCACCATTCCACGGGCTTCACACCCACTTACTCATTGCATTTTCACAACCCTGTAAAAACACTCACAGTCTTTAAGGAGAATATGCAGAGACACAAAGAGGTAATGCAGCCTCCTGGGACCATCCCGCTGGTAACTGGGGCTGTCTGACTCAGAGGCCCTGCTCTTGGGCCTTTCTGGCCTACAGCAGGGGTGAGGCGCGGGCAGCGGAGGGGTGGGGCGTGTGGGGAGGGTAAATAAAAGGGCTGCTGGGGAAGGAAGTAGAGGTCGTCCTGTGTAGCAGGAGGCCAGGGTGAGTGCAGGAAGGAGGGCATGCGGGACCTGTTCCAGGCTGGTGCAGAGCTAGGCTCTCAGTCTCCCGCAGCAGGGGATCGGAATTGCCCGGACTGCTGGTTAGAACCCCGACTCTTTCTGACTCAGGAGCAGCAGGTGGGGCTTGAGAGTTGGGGACCAGACGTGGGGTCTGGTGGTAGATGGTGACGGGTGGGTGGCCATTGTTTGAATGAGGTGGAGGAGTCCCTGGAGGGAAGGGACAACTCCCTCTTGGGGGGCCTACTTCCCATGTCCACCTCCTGGGGTGGGGAACCCTCCTCTGTGGTTAGATTACTGATCCCAAAAACGTAGGTGCTGGGGCTGCAGGCCCCTGGGAAAGAGGCCCCAGAGAGCTTGAGGGGGTAAGTGGGGCTGAGAGTGATCTGGGAAGCATTTCCTCCCCTGAGCCTTACAGTCCATC
The DNA here is from genome assembly GCF_020171115.1 of Neogale vison. NCBI lineage: Eukaryota > Metazoa > Chordata > Mammalia > Carnivora > Mustelidae > Neogale > Neogale vison. The sequence continues at coordinate 159,296,422 of NC_058097.1, forward strand.
ACTCACTATTGCTCTGCTAGGAGCCAGAGGGCTGGAGGTGGTGCTGGGGTGTCCCTCAAACTGAGCACGGGAGCTCCCAACCTGAGGAAGGCCTCTTGGGATGGGAAGCTTTTGGAGGGACGGAGGATTGGGTAACAGGCTCCAGGAAAGATGGTTCTATTCTGAGGGTCACTGGCATCCTGAGGGTGGGCCCAGAGGGGTGACTTGGAGCCCTAACTGCATAAGCCATGTGTTATAGGTTCAATTGTGTCCCCCCAAAAGCTCAGAAGTTGTCACTGCTCAGTGCCTCAGAATGTGACCTGGTTTAGAGACAGAGTCTTTACAGAGGTAATGCAGTTAAAAATGAGGTCACAACAGTGGGCCCTACTCCAGGATAACCCATGTCCGTATAAAAACAGGACATGTGGCCAGTGAGGCAGACACACACAGAAGGAAGGAGATGTGAAGACGCAGGAGGCACACGGCCACCTGCAGCGGAGGAGCGGCCGAGGCTACCAGAAGCCAGGAGAGAGGCTGCGACCAGATCCTCTCGGAAGGAACCAACTCCGCCCGTGCCTTGACTTTGAACTCTCAGCCTCCAGAACCAGGACAGAATGAACTTGTGTTGTGGCAGCCACCCAGTCTGCGGCCCTTTGATATGACAGACCCAGGAAACAAATACTCTGCGACGCCTGGAAGGAGCCACAGGCTGGGGGCGTCTGCAGGGGAGGGCCATTGCTGGGGGCCTGAGCAAGGGCCCGTTCTGGGAGGTGAGGAGGAGACCCCAGGGGAGGCCAGAGCAGCCTGAAGCACCCCAGCAGGTGCTCCAGGGGCCAGCAGGCAACGCCGCTCTCTCTAGGAATGCTTTCTCCAGAGGCCACGTGTGCGGTGGTACAGGCAGAGGGAAGCCGGAAGGTCACGGAGCCCTTCTTGCCACCCTAGGCCTAATGGAGGAGGCTGGGGGTTTGCTCAAGCTCCCACTGCTGGCGGGGGCTTCGAGCCTCCTTTCTCGAGGATGAGAGGCAGGAAGAGCGAAGAGCGACACGAACTCCGATGTTCCGAGGACCCAGGCAGGCACCTGCGTGAGCCCCAAGTGACCGCAGAAACCCTCTTCTTAATCAATAGTGTTTTATTGTCAGTTATAAATATTCTCCATCTGTCCCCTATTTACAGTTGCAAAATAGTTTATGACACTATACCATCACCCACCATTCAGCACCTTTCTAGAAACTCCATGAAAATCGCATAGGAAATAAAAAGCTCTTTTGGCGGGGTGGGGGGTGGGGAATCCCACGAACCTGGCTCCCCCCACCCCCCAACTCCAAACCACCCGACGCGGACAGCAGGCAGCAGGTGCTACACAGTAGCAAAGGGATGGGCGCAGGTGGCTCCCGGCGGGGTCAGGACGCCAGGCTCCTCAGGACGTTGGTGATGCTCCAGTGCTGGCCGGAGCACCTCTGCAGCACCAGCTGGAAGCCGAACTCCGAGTCGCTGTTCTCCTGCAGCTCCAGGCAGCGCTTGGACTTGCGGTTCTGGATGGGGCCTCCCTAGGGGCCAGGGTAGAGAGGGTCATCAGAGAGGGGTAACATGGGGAGATCTGGGGCACCTCGAGCCCAGAGGCGAGCCAGGGGAGACCTAGAATTATCAGTGCACCCTGAGGCCCGGAAGCAGAGAGGCTCTGAAGGGTAGGGGGGCCAGCATCCCCATGCAGACTCGGGCTCCCTCCTCTGATATGTCGGTCTCCTCCCTCAGCTCCCACAGCTTTCAGGCGGCCACACCAACCTCCTTGCTTTACATCGGGGTTCCTGATATTGAGCAAGCAAGCTGTGTCCTATGTTGGGGGGTCCTTCTGCATGCTTCTGCGGCAGGCCAAGCCCCAGGTATGTTTCAAGGCTCAGCTCCGGCTCCCTCTCCTCCAGAAGCCATCTCATTTCCCACCTCGCCCCCACCAACACCTCCCTTCCTCCAGTCCACCCAGCCGGCTGAATGCTCTTCACCCTGTGCTTTCTCCGGCTCGGCGCTACTGACTGGTGGTGGAATTACTTGTTTCCTTGTCTCTCCCCCATCTACACTGAGAGTGCTAGGTCTTATCAGTTTCTGTGCCCTCAGCATCCAGCGAAAAGCCTGGTACCTAATAGATGATCGGTAAATGTTGGTTGTCACGATCCGCAGTGGGGAGAGGGAATGGGTCACAGGACAGGAGAGCGGTGTCAGTTGTTTCAGTCTGGAGGGGCCCTGAGCAGTCCTGGCAGTGGGGAGAGGGAAGTCCCTGCCCCTATGACCACAGCCCACCCCAGCGACATCCCACACCTGCCCCAGTGAACAGCATGCTCGGAGAGGGAGACAGCAAACTTCTACTGCAAGGGCGCATGTACCGTCTCCCACTATCCCTGTGGTGCCAAATGACACGTGCCAAGAGAAGAGAAAGACTCCGTTCTCACAGTGACCTGAGAAGCTGGCAGTATGTACCGTGGCTGGGCACACACAGCCCTGAGACCCCACACTGCCATGCTTGGGTGTGTATCTAGCAGAAATCCGGGCACCAAAGATAAGCACCTGAGTGCTTCTGAAACCTGATAGGAAAAAGCTCCCACGTGGAAGAAAACCCAGGCATCCATCGGCAGTATAATGGATCAATAGCCTGTGGTATTCACGCACTGGAACGCTGTACAGCGTCAGAAATATACAGACCAGAGCTCCGGTCAAGGTGACTAAGCCTAACAACAGACGCACCAGCATTGGAGGCCAGGCAGAGAATACACAGAGAAGTCCCCATATATGCACCTGCCAGGCAGACAATGCAGGACCAGTGTTAGAGCCAGGATGGGGGTGATCTCTGCGGAGGAGGGACTGGGAAAATGATCGACAGTAGCCAAAGAAGGGGTGCTGGGGTGCTGTTGGTATGCTCCTTCCTGACCTGGAACACAGGTGTTTGCTTTGCTTTAAATCATTGAGTTGAACATTTACATTTGTACATGTTTTTGTATGTATGTGTGTTATTTTCCAATTAAAAAATTTTGAAAAAATGTAGCTCCCTCGGAAGGAACTCTGAACAGTGGGTGAGGGAGGCAGGTAGTGAGAAGCTGGGCGGCAAAGGCGAGCAGAAGAGTGTCTGTGTGTATTCAAGGGAAGAAAGCAGCTCTCTTCTGACTATGCCCCAAGGCTGGCCGTGACTCACTGCACCCAAGAGCAGACAGAAAACAGCAAAGGGGAAACCCAAAGAGCAAGCCCATCTGGGGACCCTGAGCTCAGCCTGAGAGACAGCGACAGGTGGAGGCGCTGCAGGGGCGGAGGAACGAGTGGCCCTCCGACCAGGGCTCAGAAAGGACCCTGGAGTCCCCAGGTGGAAGACACTCCGAAGGCAGCCCCCCCTGCTCTCATGGGCTCCCTGAAGGACCTCTGCTTCGGCCCGGGGCCTCCAGTATGACGCATGCAGCCCTCCTGAACCAGTGTTTTCTTTCCTGAGCTGCTCTGCCCAGGAGCGTTCTCCTCCCAGTGAACTTAAATCCTTGTCTTGGGGGCATCCAGCAAGGCACCCAGATTGTCCCCTGGGGTTCCCGACTTGGGTCTGCTCCTACTTTTCTACCTTTCCCTCTCAATAGGGGAGGTGAGGCCCATGTCCCTTGAGGTCTGCATTTTTCTAGGTTAACCGGACCCAGTTCCGAGTAGAACAATTTTGTATGATTTTCCATCCCGGCTGCCCTCCTTTGGACCAACTCCAGTTATTCCGTGTCACTCAGAACTAACTGCCAAGCGGAAGCCACCACCTCGTTTCCACTGGACAAAAGGCTCCTTCAACACAGCCAACTAATTGGCACTTTTGGTGGCCACACCATGCTCCTGGGATGATGATGGCATGACAGTGCCAAGCTATCCCCTTGGAAGCTGTGGGTCCCTATCCCATCCCACAAAAGCTGGACCTCTGGACCTAGAGGCATCCCTTGCAACATTGCTTGAAGTGAGGCCAGCCCCTCGCGTTGCTGGGCCCAGGTTTCTATGGTTTCCATTTCCGTGGCCTGAGCACATTTGCTGCCCACACCTGGGTTGGGCCACATCACTGCTGCTTCCTTGGCACTTGTGTGACCGGCCCCCCGCCCCACTGATGTCCCTGCCCACTGGTGGTGTGCCCCAGCCCACGCTGCTAGGAGTGCGGCGGAGGCAGGCCGTGGGTGAGACCAGCCTGGCTCTCTGATTCACAAGGCCTGCCGGCTCTCCTGGTGGGGAGATGGGAAGGGCAGGTCAGCAGATGGCCGTGGGCCATGGGCCATGGCCATGGGGGAGCTGCTCCACTGGTTCCAGACGATCATTTATGTCCTGATTACCAAGGACAAGCAGGAGGAGCCATGGGAAACTGTTTCTTCAGCTCTAAAACAACAAATGGATGTAAGGCTGCTCAAGGTTCAGATGGGGGGGGGGTGTCTGGAAAAAGTGCAGGACAGGCAGGACGGGGGCCAGACCAAGAGCTCACTCACTCTGCTCAGGCCCGACTTCGCAGTGTTTCCTCAGGGGCCAGGCTGGGCTTTGCTTGCCAGGGGCTGGGATGCTTCGGCCACCCCCGGATCACTGAACTCGGAGAAACCTGTCCAAAACAGAGAAGGCCGTGGCCTCTCTTCTCCTGTCACCACTCATGGACATTCTAGGCCTTCCCCAGTGCACCTTGCCAAGCCTGAGAGGGAGGGAGGTCTCTGAGAGGGAAAGTGTTCCTCCCAAGACCCAACTATGACATTTCCCAGGCCCCATCCTGACCCTCAGGGCCCTGGAGACAGGAAGAGCTGTGACTCTGGGGCAGAAACAGCTTGTGTGGCCTCTAGGCAGGATGTGGAAGAAACAGAGTGAGGCCAAGAGCTGTGAAGGAGATGGGGCCTCAGTGAGACTGTCTGGGCCTGTCAGGGAGGGTGAGGTATGGGGTCAAGGCCAGCTCCCTCCCTAGAGGCTCCAAGAGGAGAATCTTCTAGAGCAGAAGAGGAAGGCCTGCTTGGAGGCCTCCTTGTGGTACCCTGGAATGTGTCTTGGGAACATGTCTGGGCTATGGGAAGGGGAGGCAGGCAACTTTGGGCGCTGGAGCGAGCCTGGCCACTCCCAGCCTCCCTCCTGTCGTCCTTCTTGGACCTCAGCTTGTCTCCCTCAATCAACTCCGGGCTCTCACCCACTCTCAGGGCACATGCTCTTCACCACAATGGCAAAGGAAACTTGCTTTCCTCCATTGGATCTCTTCCTGGTAAGCTCAGCACCCTCGAGAGAGGCCTGCTGCTGTTACTCTTCGCAGCTCTGCCTGCAGGCTCTGTGTGGAGATGGAGCTAATAAGGGTTAGTGCCTATTTCCCAGGTACCTAGCGCCGGGTCAGATGCCCTCCAGGCCCAGTATCACGTGGTCCTCATGGGAACTCAGACAGGTGCAGATGGCAATCATCCCCACTTCACAGAATTGGAGACAGTGGCTCTGAAAGGTTGGGACACAGGCCCAGGGTCACGTGGTCTGGAAGTGGTACAGCCAGGCTGGGAGCCCCATTCACAGTTCCTGCATGCTGGGCGTGCCACACCATTCCTCCCACCCCAGGCCTGTCTCAAAGCAGCGGTCTCCACTGAGAGCTGCAAGAGCCTCAGTGCCTGGGGCGGAGGAAGGTCATCTTGCCTGGCTTCAGCCTCTAGGGAGCCAGTTTGGGCTAGTTCCTTTGAGGGCTCTCTGCAGACACACGAGCCATCCATCCATCCAAGATTTAATGAGAGCCTACTGTGCGCCAGGAACAGTTCCAGGTCATGGAGATACATGAGTGACTAAGCAGGAAAAGATCTTTGTCTTCACAGAGATGATACTCCAGGAAGGGAAGCAAAGAGTCAATTCTCTGGTATATTAGAAAGCAATGATGCCATACACAAAAATGTAGGGCAGTGCTCTGGGCTGAATGCGAGTCCTTGAAATTCCTGTGTTGAAGCTCTTATCCCCCATGTGATGATATTTGGAGGTGGGGCCTTTGGGACATCCTTTGGCCACTTGGGTGGAGTCCTCGTGAACTAGATTAGCACCCTTATAAGAAGAGACGCAAGAGAGATGACGTCTCCTTCTGCTGTGTGAGGATGGGTGAAAAGGTGCACACACCTGCAGACCAGGCAGAGGGGTCTCAGTAGACACTGCCCGCTGCCACCTTGATCTTGGACCCCCCTAGACTTCAGAGCTGTGAGGAATAAATGTTGGTTGTTTAAGCCTCTCGGTCTATGGTCTTCATGTTCTAGTAGCCTGAATGGCCTCAGACAACCTGGGAAGGGAGATGGGGAGCAGTGGTGAACAGGCAGCCACCGAGACAGCCATCAATCAGAGTGATCCTCGTTGGGAAGGCACGAAGGAGAGGACAGTCCCTGTGCCCCAGAGTAAGACTCCCATAGTGCAGAGGCCTGATGAATTCTGAAAATGGCACAGAGGCTGGGGAGCAGCTCAGATGTGGGGAGGGAGCAAGAGATGAGGCCTGAGAGGTCCTTGAGGTAGGGGCAGGTTGTGTGGGGACTCACAGCCACTGAATGGACTTTGACTCTGAATATGGTGACAAGGGCCAGCCACTGCCGGTCGGACTGACATGTTCAGTGGTCCACTCTGGCCGCCGTGTGGAGCAGGGAGCGTTGAGCATTGGAGGAAGGAAGTAAGCAGGGAGGCTGTGTGCGGGCTCTGGTCCTCATAGCTGGGGCCCTGCCCGCAGTCCCTGGGCCAGTCCCCGGCTCTGAGGGGCTGGCCCTGCCCTCCAAGGATGGCACTGTCCCTCGGTTTACCAGTCCAGTCAACTAAATTATTTGTGTAATACATACAACTACAGGATGTGGAAACACACAATACTTTTAATTAAAGAATTTAAATAAGGGCAATTAAACCTGGCAGGAGAGATGCTCCAGCACACAGAAAGCTTAATTGGAATGGAAACCGAATTAAATATGGAAACAGCATTAAAAAAATCAAAAGCTGAATGTATAGAATTAAGGAGACTAATAATAATTCCTAGAGGTGGGTTCCCAGCCCCCAGCCTCGTTCCTTCTCCTTCTGGGCCTCTGTGGAGTAGTCCTTAGGAAGGGCTTGAGAAGCGCGTGGGTAGAAGCAAAAATGCAGGACTCTGCTCCTGGTCTTGGCTCTGGATTTGTGTTTTGCCGTGGAGCCTTGACGATGTGCACAGCAGGGCTGGGGGAGCTGCAGTTCAGAACCCCTTCGGGGGAGGCACCTGGGAGCTGACCCCAGATTCCGCAGACATGCATCTCTTCTCTTAGTTTCCCCAACTATGTGCCTGTGGCAGCTAGAGGTTTCTTAACTAGACCCGTTCCTCCTGGGGTATAGGTTGGGTACAGATTAGACAGAGTCCCTGGAGGGCTTATTTACTGTGGATCACTTCTGGGTCTGCCATGGGGCCCGGAAATGGGCCTTTTTAAGTTCCCAGGTGCTGCTGCTGCTGGCGATGCTGGCTGGGGGACCCCAAACCAGCTGTCACCTTCTCTCCGGGAAGGATGAGGCCTGGCTTGTCACTTGCACTCGGGACCTGAGGAGGAGCGGCTAGACACCTGGGCGGAGCGCTCAGGCTGCTCTCCTGTTTCCCTCCAAGGTGTTCAGAGGAGGTTGTGTGGATGGATGCCCGTATTCCGCAGTCTTCCCTGCTTATTTCAGAGCTCCCGAGCCACTAGCCTCTAAAGAATTTTCCACAAGCAAGTGGCCCATGGGTCTTTGGCTTTAAGCATGGTGGGCCTGGGAGTTTCCAGGTTAAGTAGTTAATGATTAGTAATCAGACTTCAAAGCATGGGTGGGACGTAGGCCCTAGCTTAAGAAACTCTGGGATTAAGTCTTTTTGAACAGAAAGTGGTCTTTCTGTATTATGAATATTCAACACTATATTTATTCAATAAGTGCTTTGGCATTTATTTTCCTTAAAGGAGACTCACCAGTGCCTGAGTGAGAGTCTGCCTGTGATTTGCTGGGAAGGTCCATTGGACGGAAGACGGGGTAATGGCAATATCAAGTGCCAAAAAAAAAAAAAAAAAAACAAGGTGAAGGGGGTTACGGAGATAGCAGTGTGGCTGGAGAGAGCTCGCCGAGGAGGCAGGAATCCAGCCAGTTCACACACACCAGTGACCGGCTTGGCAGGGAGACTCCAGCACCAAGTGCCCACTGCAGCTATCCATTGGTTTCTAGATTCTAGAGGCAAGACAAAGGCACCACGGGATGGTGGTTTTGAGCACGGATCCCAGAGGCAGAATTCCTAGATTTGGCCTTGGACAAATGACTTAATCTCTCTGTGCCTCAGTTTCCTCATCTGTAAAATGAGGATAATCAAAGTCCCCACTAGCATTGTCGTGGGGAGTTATGTCCTATTTATAAAGCAGTTACAATACTGTGTGGCACCTAGTAAGCATCGTATAAATGTTGGATAATAAATTTAAAAATCTTACTCAGGTCTGAATAGCGGGGACCTGAGCCGTCATACCTGCTCCTGGCTCCTGATCTCTGTAGCATGAGTGGGAGGAAGGGGGTGCTGACTGCCGTAAACTGAAAATCACAAACTTCTAGGGCCCACGCAAGGCTCTGACAGTCCTTCAAAACCGGACAGTTCCACATTTGCCCCTCCATATGACATGGAAATGAAAAGGTGTTTTATTCCAGAGCCATAATAAAATATCCGATTATAGTCTTTTCTTTTCAGTACAAAAGGTTCTCGAAGTCGGACTTCTTGACAGCGACTGGGGATCAGAGCAGGAGAAAAGTCAAGGACTCCTCCTCCTTGCGTGTTGGGAAATTCTTTGGCAGCATTAGCCATGCTCCCTGGGAAATGTGTTCTGCAACTAGGTTCTTTTTTTGAGTGGGTTACTCGTCTTGCATCAAATTATCAAATTAGATCCCACAAATCAGAGCCAATCATCATGGACATGGAGGGTTGGCTCTGCACTCAGCTGTCTTCCAGGCAGTGTCCTCAAACTCTTGAAAATTTCTTCTCTCTTGGCATTAACAGACATCTCTGCTGTTATCCTTGATGTTCCCCATTTGGAAAATGCATAAATACTTCACAGAGAATGAGGCGAGTACAGGGGCTCAGGTGTGGGGACAGCTAACCATGGGAACACTGATCTATTTGCACTTGGACTCCCAGAGGGGCCCTCCTGCCATTGCCACCAAAGAACCCAAAAGCCAGGAGGTGTGACGGTGCACTCCCCAGTCTGGGAGCAGCATGAAATACAGTCTGAATATCCCGACGTTTCATGAAAGCCCCATTTTAAAAAATATTTACACCAATTTGTACTCTAGTCTGCACGGTATGCGTACATTTCCACCTCCCTACTTCAAATCTGAGGTTAGAGAAAGAAGTACATTTTCACCCTACAATTTTGAGCACCCCACTTATCACATGTCCATTTTGCAGGTAGGATGTACCACCCTCTGAAAGTGTTCTTTGCCGGAACAAGGGACTTCTCCAACTAAACAGGGGCCTCTGACTATTAGGTTGAAATGTCCTTTTTCAGTGTGTACACATGTGTGCAAGGAGAGAAATCACTGGTAAAATTTTGTCCATCTTGAGGTTTCTCACAGACCTGTCTTGAGACCTGGTATGCAGGAGGCCTCTGGTTAATATCTGTGGATTTTTTGAAAAAAGAAGGAAATCCTTCATTCGATTAATAGCATGTTGGGGGGCTCCTCTGTCTCAGCTCTCCATCAGGTGCTGGAGACCCTGGACACGTAAGACAGCCTGGCCCTCTGGTGTCATGGTTGATGGAAGAGAAGGACGTGGAAAATAATGGAAAAACAATTGCAGAAAGTAAGGTGAAGGTGGCCCTCATACAAGGAGTTTGGATCATTCTTGAACTTGTCCAGTATTTGCAAGTCCCCACTCAGAGCCAACAGGACTAGACTGCTTTCCAGTGTGTATGGCAGCCCTTTAGCTATTAGAAGGCAGAGCTGAGATGTTTCTGGTCTTCTGGGTCCAACAGTCTGCATTGTTTCAACCATGCATTTAGGTAGGTAGGTAGAATTTAAGGAGGTTGGGCCTTAGAAGACACACATCGTAACAGCCCTCCTGTGGCAAGAGTCCCATTGCGAGCATCTTGAGGAGAAGGCTCCAGCATTTGCTTCACCATTCAAAGGAATGGTAATCGGGGCAGGGCGCATCTCATTACCATGGAGAGGCAGTCTGTTCTGTTGCTTGGCAGGTGTCCTGCCACAAAGTTCTCTGCTTACTCCCTCTCCTTCCATGGGTGCCAGGCTCACTGACTAAAGGCCTCTTTCACTAACTCTTCATCACCAAATCTCAGAATCCCCCAAATCTCAGTGTGTGGGATACTCTCAGAAGATTGAAAGCCTCCATAATTTATAGGTATCAGTCTAGGACATTCTTTATACCAGGAGAAATCACAAGCTAGAGGAATTGCAGAAGGCAATAATGATGACGTCTGGTGGTCTTGAAATTCTATCATGTGTTGATGTGGGAAATGTTAGCCCTCTAGGCACAGGTGTGTGCCTTGAGAGGGGTGATGCTGGCTGCCCACCAACTGTTCTGCAAACCCAAAGCCTAGGGTGGTCCTGGATGCATAATCCCCCCCCCAACTCCCTGCATTTCATCCATCACTACTTCCAACAGACCGCAGCAATGTCTCAAAGTACCCCCAACAACTATCTGGCTCCATGACCCCATGACAACCGAGTCTGCTCCATCTCTCACGGGAATAATGGGTCAGCCCCCTAACTCATATTTCCCTGTCTCTTTTATCTTGGTCCATCCTACACTCTGGTATCAGAGGGATTCAGACCCCCTCGTGGCAAGCCATCACTCTGGTATCAGAGGGATTCAGACCCCCTCGTGGCAAGCCATGGCTTAAGATAGCCCCTGGATCCTCCCTTTGCTTTTAAGGTGAAGTTGAATTTGTTGGCATGGGTTTCAACAATTACCATTCTCTGCACCCAGACTAACTCTTATATCTGATCTCTCTCATGTTCCTTTGGAAATTCCAAGTTCCGCCCGCACCAACGTTGGATTTCTGTTCCTCAAACATGCACTGTTTTTTCTTGCCTTTGCTCAGGCTGAGCCTCGACATGGGATGTTCTCCCTTTTTACACCTGGGAACTGTCCTACCACTTCCAAGAACCGGATCAAAGATGCCTTGAATGTGAAACCATCCTGGAGCCCACCAAGCCGGGGTCCTGGCACACCACACCTCCCTCATTTCTGGTCTCATCATCTATTCGGTTGCGTGTTTATCTGCTCAGGAGCTCCTCCAGGGCAGAGGCCGTGCCTGCCTCCTATCTGCATCCCTCCTGCCCAACCCCCGTGCTCAATGAATGTTTGATGAATGACTGAAGGAAAGAATGTTCATCATCAGAAAATGGCTCATCAAAGCCCCGTGCATCAGCATTGCCAAGAGATGTTTTCATCAAGTGTCACGGTTGCTCAGTGTCAGTATCTCACGCTGTCCTGATTCATCCTGAGCATCGGAAATTCAGAAGAGCTTGCAGGGGATAGAAGAAAGGCATTTTATTTGTTAAACAGAAAATCAGGGTATGAGATGGAACTCTAAGATATGCAAATGCCTGTCTTCTTTGTGGGAGAACCTGGGAGAAATGCACTAGATTATTTTGAAATTAATTCAGCCTGAATGTCTGTGGAGTTTAAATGCAGCCCTCAGGAGAGTAAATAATGCAGAATGTGAAACCAAAAAAGAGATTTGAGATGCACCAGCAAAAGCTTCTTTCAGCCCAACTTCTGCACCCGATCATTCTACTTGGTAGGGTCTCTATGTAATTTGCAAAGATTAAAACCTGTTGCAAGAGAATTAGCCCAAGCACATGATTTAATCACGCAAGAGGCTTCCAGCCTCTGCCGGCCTTGTCAACAGTAGTTCCTAACCTGTGAGGGCTTGTGGACAGATTCCAGGTTGCTTGACAAATATCAGTTGTTTTGCCTTAAACAAAAATTTCACATACATTAATCTTTAAAATATCAAGCGAGAGTGGCTGCTCTGGGTTTGCAAATTAGGGATTTAAAAATGTGATTTCCAAAGAGTTCTTCTTGGGAGGAGGACCAAAGATGGGGCTGCCAAAGCACTCTGAGAGTTTAATTGGATATATGTGTAAGTGGCTGAAAACTGCCCAGGCTCCAGGATTCCACGTCCAAACACTGCCTGCTTTGCTGGTCACCGTGTCCTTTCAAGTAGGAGTCACGTGAGGCTGCCTGTTCCAGGCCACGCACTGAGATGAGGAAAGGAAAGAGCTGGATTTGGGGGTGTCTTTGCCTTGAGGATGCCTCTTTTAGGGATATGTTCCTTTGTTTGCCCCAGTCAGGGATGGACAGAGGAGCTGATGGCCAGCCAGAACCACCGAGGCCTCTGGAAAGGGAGAGGAGTCACCTCAGCCTGAGCCTTGGGGCATGTCTGTCTGGGAGGGTTGGAAAAAAGGCCTACGTGCCGTGCATGGGGCTGGGCTGTGAAGCAGCCTGGGTTCGGGCGCAGCCAGCCTATTTGAACTCGAGCTCCATCTCTCCGGCTGCATGACCTTGGGCAGGTGAACTTTATCTTGTTTCACTGTCTTGGATATGGAACTGCTCGGCTTACTAACACCGCACTTCCCAAGGCTGACGCTCTACCGAGCTCTGTTTCCCGGGTGATTCTGGAGTTCCTCCAAGGAATGAGGCTTTGCAAAGGGGTCAGGGAGCTCACTCCAGTTCAAGAGCATGAATACCCAAGTGACACAGGATCCCCAGAGCATCAGGTGCCTGGCTGGCCCCTGGCCTCCTAGGGCTATTCCAGAAGCCCTGAGCTCCTCCTCCTTCTCCCTGCCAGTTGAAGCGGCATTTACTTGTCCATTAGAGGCCTCCCAGCCACACCTGTCAAGCTGCCCAGCCCATACCACCAGAAGCTGGGCTCCCTGGGGCAGCCTCAGACCTTGCCCCACGAGGAGATCTTGGTGGCCAGGCAGGGCCCTAAGCATCCCGGGGTCACTCACGGAGAAGAGGGGAGGAGGGAATGGCTACATGTTCAAACTGCATTTCAGCCTCCTGCTAGTTTTTCTTCCTGCCTCTCCCCCAAGACCCTTCTACAATCTCCCCCTTTCCATTCAACTCCACAGTCTCTGACACAGGGGCATTCCAAAGTCCGCACCTAAATAGGCCAGTCCCCTGCTCTCCATTTTCACTCCCATAAACTCCAGGCCCACGGTGTCCATGACCTGGCCCAGCTGCTCTTCCAGGCTCATCTGCTGCTACCGTGCCCCACCCCCGGGCCCTGCAGGTCCCGGCCACACCTGGCTCTCCACAGCTCCCTGAACACAGCTGGGGTTTGAGGCTCCACAGCTTTTGTGCATGCTGTTCCCTCTCCGTGGAACACCCTTCTCTACTTTCATATGGCGCAAGCTCCTACACACTCTTCAAGGTGAAATACGGTCTCTTCTGGAAGGCCCTCAGCCCCACCCACCACCTCCCTGCGCCATTTCCTTCCTGGTTCCCAGGGGCCCAGCAGGCCTGGCTGAAGGCAGCAGCGAGTGGCCTGACGTAAGCCCCAGCACAGAGCCTCCGGACAGGACGATCTCCCTCTCACCTTGGCAAAGTCAGTCCCACTCACCTTCCTGGGGGCCCACAGGTCCCTTTTTCTCTGTTGCCTCCAGGATGCAGGCATGTGGCCTCTATCTTTCATATGTGGCCTCTAGCCTGAGCTGGGAAAGGACAGCCGCTTCGCCACAGAGCACGCACCCAGCCTGTGTCCCTGATCCTATGCTGCCGGCCCTCTCTCGGCCTCTCCTTGTAAAGGAGAGCCACAAGGGAAATGTAGCCGCGGTACATGTCACTCAGGACTACACAGCCTGAGGGGACAGGTGACAAAGGCAGACCATGGAGGTGAGACAGGTGTTTCAGCCAGAGAGAGGGAGCCATGAGGAAGCTGTGCCCCATGTTCTCCAACCTCAGCCCTGACCCTGACCTTCTCCCAGGTGCCGCTACAAACATGCCCCGACTGGAAGTAGAGGAGAATGTAAAATAACGTGTGGACAGGCACCCCCAGGACCATGCTGGCCTGGTATTTACCATATTTGCGTCTGTGTTTTCTCCCGTGGAACGCGGGGGGATGGTCCCTGCATGCGCAGCTGTGGTGAGGCTTAACTGAGCGGCGAGGTGTCCCCCGCTTACAGAGTCGGGCACTTAGGGAGCACTCCGTGAAGGCTGGCTATTGCTCTTACAGGGACGGATATTTACAGTTTACAATGCTCGGCGAAGGTCACGTGAACAGGAAGGAGTACCGCTGCAGACCCAGCCGAGACTCCGAGTGGCCACACGCATCTCCTACCTGCCCCCAGAAGCCCATTTGGCTCCCTGTTCTGCTCCCCAGCAGGTGCTGTCCCAGGGTCACAAAACCCTCGGCGGGGCTCTTGCTCTCCAAATAGCCCCTAAATTTATGACCTTGTTATGAACTCAGTCTTGACGTTCCCACTCCTCATCTAGGACCCTACTCAGTCCTCTGGTTGTACATACCCAGGTGAGAGGCCCAAGGCTGCCCATACCCGTGGAATATGGCGTGGCTGGGGCCCCCACTTCCCTGCCCCTCCCACCAGGGGAGAGTAACTACACAGCCTCTTCCAGCCCCTAAGAGCCTCCTCCCCAGGGCAGGAGCAGCTTGCTGGGAAGCTTGGGTTGGAGTCCTGCCACTCAGTCCCACAAATACACACATTCCCTTTCTGACTTCCCTGGAGGCATCCCCCACATACAGTCCCCGATGCCTGAGAGCGAGGCGGATTCCTCACTTCCTGTTCTGAACACTTCCTCTGCACCCCCTGGGTGGTGGGTGTCCCTGCCTATTGAGGGAGACCAGCCCTAACTTAGCAGATGCCCTGGGGGCTGGGTGCCTCTGGGCTGAGGCAAAAGTTCTCTTCAAAGTGGGGTCACTGTGGGCTGTCTCCAGTTGGGCCTCTTGATCTTTGGGCTACATTTTATAATCGGGTCAACGGAGGGTAAGGAGTCAAATATGGGCCTTAGAACTCATGGAGACTTAACACGGGAGTGCTGTGTCCACATGCCCTTTGAGGAAGCCTTCTCTCCTAGAACAAGACCATCACAGCAGAGTGGGGCATGGGTCAGGGATGCCTCAGCCCTGTCTACACCTGGGACACTGGGCTTCATCTAGGGAGAGAGAATGTGTGGAGGAGAAAGGTAAGGGTTTAAAGTCAGAGTGGCCAGAGTCTAAGTCCCAGCCCTGCTCCTTACTGGGTGACTTTGGGCAGGTGACTCCCTCCCTCTGAGCCTGTTTCCTTATGTCTACGAATTAAATAAAATGATAGTAAAAACAACAACAACAATTTCCCCTTTAGAGCCAATATTAGGAGACAGTGAGCTAACCATGGATGCGAAATCCCTGGCCCAGAGTAGGTCCCCAGACAATCCCGGGAGCTGGCCCTGAGTCACAGGCTCCCCGCACCATGTCCCCTTCCTCCTCCTCCCCCGCCCCCGCCCCCCCGCACGCTCTGGGGCCCCTGTGGACTTCCCGCCTGCCCTGCACTCTGGCTACTCTCGCCAGCGGCTCGGGGGCTCTTACCTGAGAGAACTGCCAGTGGAGCTTCATTCTCTTGGCTTTGGCGTAACTGCACTCGATGAGCCGAGGCCGACTGTTGACGTCCACCAGGCACCGGTTGTCGTCGTCGTCGACCGTGGGGCTCAGGATGCCCACGTGGATCTGCTGACTGCTGGTGTAGTACACGTTCTGTGGGGCGGGGCAAGAACTCCGGTAAGCGTAATGACTAATGTCGGAGAGATGGGAGGGTCCAGGGGAGGACTCTGGACTGCTCCCTGGGCTGCTGGCAAAGGTAACACAAGCCTGTGGGCTTCACACGATTTTCTGTTGCAGTGGACAGGAAAGCTTTTTACATCCTGATCCAGGATAGTCTCTGGTCCGCGTGTAGAACGGAGACAAAATTTTCGAGACCCGAAACTTATTCTTACCATAGGCAGTGCAATCTGGTATTTTCCATTCTATTCTTTCCCTGAAAAGCATTGGTCATAAACTTTTAAATTGATTTCACCACCCACAGTTTAAAAAACATGGCTTGGATCCATGATTTGCAGGCTTGCTGATTTCCTCCCTCCATAAATGTTTTGTACAAGATTTGTGCTTGGCCTGTAGATACGAAGCAAGAGACCCGTGCCAGGCCTTAGGCAGTTCAGAGTCTTGTGTGATCCGGGACATGGAACATAAAATTTCCATCCAGATTACAACTGTGTAGAGCAAGGGTTGGCAAACTTTTTCTTAAAGGGCCGGGTGGAAAATATTTTTGGCTCTGCAGTGTGTTGGGTGGTCCCTAAGGCCGCTGCCAGATTTGGTGATTCAGTAGGACTCCCTGGACTGCCCATATTTGTACTCACAGTCATGATTTCTTATAGGAAAAGGATATAAGTTTTATCAGCAAAGGGAAAAGGCACATAGGGCAAAGTCAGGGGAAAACCAGGAGCCAGCTCCCCAGGGTCCTCTCCTAGAGGTCACACAGGATGTGCTTAATTCCCCCAGCAAGGAGTTGAGACAACACAGGTGAGATGTTTTCTACTGGGAAAGCTCTACAAACTGAGCTGGATTTTGTTTGTTTGTTTGTTTGTTTTGTCTTTTTGTTTTTTGTTTTTAATCAGGGCTGGCCACATAGGCAGCCTCTGCCTGGTACATACCCATATGCCAGACTCCCAGGAGCAAAGCAGGTGTTTAGCATAAACCTTATTATTTGTATAGTCTGGTTGGGCATAGTAAGCTACTCTTACACACCTGGGAATGGTTAACCCTTCTGAAATACAGGTTCTCAGATGCCTGTCAAGGGCCAACATGGTAAGCAGATCTTTCAAAGGACACACTCAGGCCTGCTGTGTTAACTCTTTTCTGCCCAGAGGGCCATACTGTCTGAAAACTCAACTCTGCCATCGTAGCCTGAACACAGCCACAGACAATATGTAAACGATGGCTGTGCTCTGAGGATGCTTCATTTACAATAACAAGGGCTGTGCATGGGCTGTAGATTACTAGCCGTGGTCTAGAGGAAGGCCACATGATCTCTGACCTCCAAAGTTTTCAGTCACTACTGTGAAGTGGTTCCCCGAAAGGGCTCTGAGTGGACAAGTCATAGGGTTCTGTGAGCTTTTCTCTTCATGTTACTAAAGAAATTAACATCCCCTCCCCTTAAGATTAGGCCCCATGGGCAAATTGAGATAGTATATTTCTTTGCTTGAGGTTAAAGATAGGGTGGGCCCTCTTATTATCTTCGTATATTAAACAATTCACACTGGTAAATATTTTTGATTCATTCCAAATGATAAAATAAGTCATTTCTTGTTTTAATAGAAGAGGGTGGTTGACAAGGACTTTTAAACATGAGTACATGACAAAAAAGGGACTGTGGGGTGAGAAGGGCAGTGCAGGGAAGGAAGTAAGGGGTGGTTCTTGGGGGGCATGTTCTTCCTGACCCTTGGAAGTCCAGGGAGGGCATGGAGAGGCAGGCGGGGCTACCCTTCAGACTAAGAAGAGCCTCAGGCCAGTGTATGAGTCAAGGCCCCAACAGGAAACAAATGACACACTCAGGGTCGTAGAATCCAAGGAGGGTATAATAAAGGCATAATGCTCCATGGTGTGAGTAGGATGTAAGGGAACCACAGAGATTGTATAGTTCCCTGAGGATAATAACATGGAGCTGTTACCACTCCCAGACCCAAAGGGATGAGAGAAGAGAGCAGTTACAAGACTCTGTAATAGAAAAGTTACAGAGAGAGGGTTGACTTGCAAGAAGGCTTCAGGGTGGGAGGGGCTTGGGGATAATGGCGAGTGGTGGTGAATAAACACTTCAAATTTACTCTCCCCTCCCCACTCTGTTCTTTTTCTGGGTCAGCCCATTGGTAGAACCCAGCTGGAAGCCAAAGAACATGAGAGCCCATTGAAACATTCCATAAATTCAGCCTCCTAGGGTAGAAGGGGAAAGATGGAGAGTAGATCTGGAGAGATGAAGAGGAGACACTCAGATAATCTTATAAGTTATCAGATTTGGCGAATCCATGGAAATTGGCATTAAATTACTAAGATGACTGATTTTTCCCATAATAGAGGTGAGGAATCATAGTGATCAAAGTTCTGAGCCCAGGCCAAATGTGGAATGCCTAGCTTCAGTGTGGAAATGTGACGGGAACAGAGGCAAGAGGAGCCTATTCAACACCTATATTGGGTAAGGGACTCTCCATTGTGTGGCCTGGGTTTCCGGTTCACCACCAAGGAAAGCCGATGACCTGCTGTGGCTTCCGGTTTATTGGAGGTGATGGAAAATATGAGGTCAGGATTTAGGAAGTTAAATAGATGCTGTTAGGCATCGAATCCATCCATCCATCCACCCTCCACCCACCCTCCATCCATCCAGCAATTTCTAAGTTGAGATCTGAAGATAACAGAGATGAGAGAGCCATGCTCCCTCCCCTGGAGGATCCAACAGCCAAGATGGGGAAACTAACATATCAGGAAATAATGGCTCTAATCACACTAATATGAGCATTGTTTCTGCTTCCTCCACTGACCTCTCCCGACTCTTGGTACTTTGAAAAGAGAAATAAAAACTCACCACCTCCAGAAAGGCTTCTGTGAATGTGCCGAAGCCTAGAGCCCCCGCCTGCCACCCGGGCCTCTCTCCAAGAGTACAGAGCGGTTTATGCCCTTGCGTGGCATGCAACCACGTTCTGTCCTCAGGACACGGGGCAGCTCTTTGTCACCCTGCACCCCAGGACCCAGATTTCCTGAGGCTCGGGAGTGTGGGCTGCCCGACCAGGACTGCCAGGAAGCAGTTACTGATACACCCCTCCCCTTCCTTCATCCCTGTCACCAGGGCTTGACGGCCGTCTCCAGGCCAGTTTCTGTAGACACAAGCGGCTGCCCAGGTAATGGCAGAAATCAGTTTTGTTCACTCAGCTTCCAGAAGTGCCTGGGGGAGACGCTCTGAGAGCCTGGTGTGCTCTTACTACCTGGTTTGGCTGTCACTGGACCTGCTTATTGCTCCAGAGGCTGGGCAAATCCTAATAGGGACAGATAGTTGTTTGTTACTGAAAAGCAAACACAAAAGTGCCTCTTGGGGGCAGAGCCACCAAGCTGGCGGATCAGAGAGAGCGATTTGGTAGAGGCAGAGGCTCTGTGATTCGGCAGAGGCTCTGCCTTCCTCCCTCCAATCCCTCAGAAGTCCCGCCGGCAGTGGACCGAACCGGTAAATGGCCTGAACACAAAAGAGGGGAAACCGTTTCCTACAAGATGCCCCACTTTTAGTACCAGCGGGGCTGGGCTTTCTGAGTCATGGGCAACCTGGAAGATTTTAGCAAGAAATGACTCAGAGCTGTGGCTCCCAGAGAGGGGCAGTCTGGCTAACCAGGGGGGGATCTGCAATGTCTGGAGACATCTGAGGTTGTCTTGATGGAGGGGAGGGACGCTGCTACCGGCGTCCAGGGGGTAGAGGTCAGGGACCTCTGAGTTCGCTGTTCAGCCTCCTATGATATACAGGACAGCCCCTGCCCAGCAGCAGAGACTTTTCCGACTCTGGACACTGAATGCGGTGGTTGTGGAGAACCCCCACCTTAGGTGGCTGGTAACAAAACTTGTAATGTGTTCAGCTCCTACTCTGGGCCAGACACAAAGCGATAAGCATGCCTTATCCCACGGACTCCTAAAACAACTCTAGGAGGTAGGAGCTGCAATGATCCCTGTCTTGGAGATGGGGAAACTGAGGCACGCGACATTGGGTAAAAGTCTCACAGGTGGAATAGCTGAGATTTACATGGAGGCAGTGTGAGTCCAGAGCCACACCGGTGACCACTCACCTGCTCCCCTGCCTCCCCTGCGTCCCTGCAGCACCAGCAGCCAGGCCGAGGGGTCGGGGTTGAGGCAAGGAGGCTAGCTTAGGAAGCTTCCCATGGTGAGCCACTTGAGCTCTGAGAGAGGACTAAGGAAGCAGCAGAGGGCTGGAGGGCCTTGTACCAAAACACCTGTGATACAAGAGTGTAAGAAGTGACATTTTCCCAGTAACTCCCATCAGTGGCGGAGTGTGAGCCAGAGCTTGCCCGGGGATGTTTCACAAGCCTCCCCGCCCCAGGTGGGGTGGAGGATATATAGAAAAGATATCCCTACCACTCCGTTCTTCCTCAGCTGCAAATGACAGACCTACTCATTTCCCATGCACTCCCATTCACCTGGACAGGGCTTTAAACCTCATCTGGGCATTTCATTCTGATGCTTGCAGGGAAAAGAGAAAAGGCCCTGGCAGGGGACTGAACAAAAACTTCCATGTCTTAGGGCTCACAGCAGTGGAATTCTCCCCTTCCTCACGCTGGGAGCAGGAGTCACCATGAGTGGCTGAGCGGGATAGCCAACTGGGGAGAACACGGCGCCCCTGGGTGCATACTTCTGCCCTGGGGGGCCATGGAGCCAAGGTCACACAAAGACCCCCAGGGTCAGAGGTACCCCTCGCTCTATCACTTCATCTCCTGGATAAGCAAAGGCCCCCAACCCACAGGATGCAGGTGGGCCCCTGGACAGAGCCTTGCCGGCTGTCCTCCACTCCCCTTTCTCTGCCTGGCAGGTGTGGAGCGGGGACTGGCCTCCACCAGAGACAGGTATGGCCTCCCATGAGATCTGCCCCAAACCCACATCCGATAGCATCACATGGACAGACACGGCCACTGGCCCCTGGAGCTGCCCAGGAAGGGAAGAGGGAGAGGAGAAGGAACAGAGTTTAGTACACCTGTCTGCCAGCTACTGTCCATATCTGTGGTCACCTCCCATTTGTAAGGATAGGGAAACTGAGGCTAAGAGGGTATGCAGACCTTCCCGGGGTAGAGAGGCAGGAGGCTGCTGTCTCCTCTCCTGCCTGGGGGAGCTTCCAGGGAAGGCTGAGACCTTGCTGACTCAGGGCCTTGCTCCCAGTCCTGGGTTGAGCATCCCAGATGGTCTTGTCTCCCCCAGCCCTTAGCAGGGCCTCCACCAGAGCAGAGGCCGAGACAGGTAGGGGGAGAGGGTGGAGGGCTCCCCAGGCAAATCAGGAGCACAGTGGGGTTGGTTAAATGACATGATAACAGGGTTCCAAGGTGCAACAGAAATCCCTGCCCTCTTCCAAACAAGGGGCATGTGGATTTGGGGCAGCTTTAATCTCCTTCATTAAGTGATATTTCCTGGGTAACACTGATGGCCTATGAAGTGGGCCCCCTTGAAAAATAAGGTAGAGACATTCAGAGACACTCTCTCATTGGGAGAAGGGGCAGCAAACCTTCTTGAGCCTGGAGAGTGCAGAGGTGGTGGAAGGAGGGAAGTCATGGTGGGGCACTTTTAACAAAAGGCTCTAGAACCTACTACAGGCAAGAAACTACTCTATTTGCAGTGCGCTTTCATGGGGACAGTGACCCAGGGGGAAGCAGGGTCCTCGAGGTCATTTCTTTGGAAACTTGCAGGAGATCTGTACCATTGTTGTAGCCCAAAAGGTTTCAGAGCCCAGTCCTCTGTGGGGGTAGGTACGGTGGGGATATACCAGGGGAGTGATAGCGTAAGGGTTGAAAATCACAAACAATGGCTAGATTACAAAGTATCAGAATGTGGGATTGGTGGCAAAGATCCCTGGATCTGTGGGCTAGACCACTGCATGGCCGGGCTTCTGGGAGGAGGGGATGGGTGCTGGGCTTTGGAAGAGAAGAAAGATCTGGGAGCAAATGAAGTCAAGGAGAATGGAGGGATCAAAGGGACATACTTCGGAATGCAAGCAAGGGAAGGCAGTGCTCTCTACCTTGGTCACACAGTTGAATCACCTGGGGAGCTTTAAAACTCTTAGCAGGTGAGCCCTAGGTATGGGTCTGTTTCCAGGTGATTCCAATGTGCAACCAAGGTTGAAAATTAGCTGTATTAAGGATATTCTGTGCAGCCCGGGGAGGAAACATTGGGACAGCACCTAGAACCTTCTGGATTCCAAGCCTCCCTCTCATCTTGGGGCCAAGGGGGAACCCCACTGGCAGGGGTACGGTTTGCAAGACTCTGATGAGGGCAGCCAAGGGGTTAGGAAGCACCATTGTTTAGGAGAACAGTTCTCAAAGTGCGGTCCCAGCATCATCTAGGAACGTGATGGAAGTACGCATTTTAAGCCCAACCCCAGACCTGCTAAATCAGAAACTGAGCAGAGCCCAGGAGTTTGTGTTTTAACAAGCCCTCCAGGTAAGTCGGATGCATGAGAACGTTTGAGGACCACTGGTCTAGTGGGATAGAGTCAGGTGGACCTGGGTTTCCACTCGGCACCCCTACCCTCACTTTGTAGGTGGGAAGCCACTCTGGGCCTCAGTTTCCTGACCTGTAAAGTGCAATTGTGAGGATTATAACATTGCTGGCCCCTGGTCTGGCTGCAGGAGATATAGGGCAAGGACAAGGCAGGAAGGGACTCAGTAGAGAAGGATCTCCTGGTCCAGCTGCCCAGTCTCAACGCCCTGGCCTCTGAGTCGGCACAGCCAGTGGGCCTGTGGGTAAGGATTCATGGAAATGGCTGGCAGGGCCCAGACCTGCATGGTGTGTGTGTGTTGGGGTCAGGGGGTACGGAGAAAGAGCCGAGGCTGGCCTTATTCAATCTCAATTTAGAGTAGTGACTGCGGACATCTGTAATATGTGCTAGAAATGGGCTCTTTGTCCTCCTTACCAAGAATGAGCTGCTGGCCCCTCTGCAGAGAGGGCAGGCTGATTTAAGGGTTTGGTTACTGGTCATTAACCCCTCGACACAGAGGTTAGTTATAGCGCGGAGCACCGCAGGGCACGGATGCTAAATCAGGAGTGAAGGGGAGTCATTTCCAAAATGATCTTCTGTTCACTAAGCACAGAACCAGGTACATTAAGGGAAGGAAAACATTTATAAACCTTTCTGTTTGCCAGAGTTGTGAAGGAGAGCAAGGTCCCCAGCTCAGAGCTCCCCATTGTGAGAGCATTTCCCGGGTGGAAGGGAATAGGAGAAGCTAAGGACCCGAGCCCTGTGTGTGTGTGTGTGTGTGTGTGTGTGTGTGTAAGTAAGTAAGTAACAGGCCCTCCCCACACATAGCCAATAGACAATCTGGTTTAATTCAGCAAACATTCCATCGTGCCCACTGGGGTGTAGCCAGAGCGGGCACCGGGGAGCAGAGAAGAGCAAGACAGGGGTGCCCCCGGGGAGCCAGGTGGGGAGACAGACATACAAAAAGGGAAGAGAAGAGCCTCACAGCCAGGCTTAGAGCGGAGTCAGAGCAGGTCAGAGCACTGGAGGGGCCGGAGCTGGGGTGATGTGCTCTCCCCGGAGCTGGGCTGTGAGTGGTGAGTTTGGAGAACAGCCTAGGAGGAGAGTGGGGTGCCCAGATGACGGAGTAGGATGAGGGGCCGCTGTTCGAAGGGGAAGGACAAACAAAGACAGGAGGCTTGGCACTACCTTGCCATTTTGGGGAGAAAGAGTCCCCCCGGGGGTGGGGAGATGAGACTGGAAACACAGCTCAGGGCTGAAGAGTTGATGGCACCCTGGGACGTAGATCGACTGACCTTCCACCTGCCAGCTCATCGAGGAATTCTCAGGCTCTTTGAGTCACAGCCATCCAGAGGGCCTGGAAAGGGAGCTGGGGCTAGAGGCTATACAGCCCCTTCTGTGGGTCTGTCTAGGGGACAGGGGGGAAAAGTGAGCTTTGGGCCAGGGTGCTGTCTTTGGGCATAAGACTGAACAAAAAAGATGAAGCGAGGCCTGATTTCCACCTCTCACTATGCACCTGAGCCAGGATGGCCAGGCCAGCAGCTGCTTGGCACCGTTGCTGGGATTGGAAATTCTGACTTAGATTCAGAGTTTGTGTGCTTCATTCTGGGCCTTGTACCCACACAATGGGTGTCGGCCCTCTCTCCACCACGGCTCTGGGGCTGTTTGCCACCCAGCCAACCCAGGCAGCAACCCACATCTCCCACCTTGCTCTGTCTTCTCTTCCTGTGTCATTCTGAGCTCTTGGCATGCCCTGGGCAATATTTTTCCCTTGTCAGGCCCTCTGCCCCAGGAGAGAGCCAGGTGGCAGCAGCCATCAGCTTCCTGAATGGAAAGTGAGGGCTTAGTGGGAGTGAATTACCAGTGAGACACCAGAGACGAACTAGAGAAGGCAGCTGCGGGGTCCTTGATGCTGACGGCTTTATTTGCTTTCTTGTACCAGTGTCTTGCTTCACTCTGGCCATCACAGTAGGCATGTTTCACAGCCAATCAGGGTGCCCCATTGCCTTGGCCCAGTGATTGGTTCCAGGTTGGACATGGTGGTCCCCTCTGGACCAATAAAAGTCCTCCCTCAGATTTTCTATTTGTGTGAGTATGCTAGCAGGTGCTAGGCCCAGAGCTACTTGCTGCCTTCTTCCTCAGGTAAGTCAGAGAAGACTTTTCTGCTTGAAGATGAGAGGGACTAAAGTTACATATGAAGGGAACCATAGCCAAATGGGAGGGAGGGCAGGTGAAAGGGAGAGAGAAAAAAAGAGGAGGAGGTGGAGGAAGAGGAATAAGGAGAGGGGTGAGGAAAGGAAGAAAAGAGAAGATAGGAGTGCAGCAAGCTTCATTCCTGCCCCTGGATCCAGCCCTGCCTGAAGCTGGAGCCAGGCATGGGCTTGTCAGTTACATGAGAGGAAAACTACTTTACATTTAAGTTGGTTTGAGTTGGGTCTCTGTCACTTGCAACTAAGAGTCTTAACAAATATAGAACACCCAGGAGACATTTCAAGAACACTAAAGTGAAGGAAGTAAAAGGAGCAAGTCCCAGCGGTCTTCAGCTATGGGGTGAGTATAGGTGGCATGCATGTATATGTTTCATTCAGTTATTATATAAAGCAAGTCACTTTTCTAAATAATAAACTACTGGTTTATGAATGTCCTTTTTTTTTAAAAAAAACAAGATAAAGAAGTATCTCACTCATCGGCAGGCTAGTATGCTTCCTTTAGCGGGTGAAATGCCAGTGAACTTGGAGGGTCACACAGCATTGGGAATCCCCTGGGAGTGGACTGAGTATCTGAATATCCTCCATCGGATAGGTATAAGAGGAGAAGAAGCTGAGAACCACAGGGGAAAGAAAACTGGGTTCCAGGAACGCAAGGCTGGCAGGGCTCAGGATGAGACAAGGAGCAGGAGCCCTGGACTGGGATCGCTGTCTGAACCATCTCCCTGCAGCCTCCTGTGCCTGTCTCTAGGCAGCAGCGCCTGCCCACTGTCCCTGGCGTGGACCTTAGCTGCTCATCCCCCCTCTGATGCTGCCCTTCCCTCATTCCTCCTGCTCTCTGTACATTTCAGAACAAGAAGAGAATGTGCAGAGCCAGGGACGGGGGCGGGCAGTTGTAAAGAGGCAGGAGCAGGTGTCCTTGCACTTGGCCTACAATATCTAATAATGGCCCCGCCTCTGAGAATGGCTCCAGCCAGGGCTAGACCTCAAATAGTCTGGGATCTGTGACTCCACCACCTGCCCATGGATGAGAGTGGGTTGTCAAGGGGCCAAGAAGGCTGTCTCCTCCCAGGAATTTAAACCATGAACTGGAGAGACACAGAGATGAGGCAGCTCTGTAGCTAAGAAATGCTTAGCTCGAACGGATCCATGAACTCTTACGGCTGAGGCCCCTGGAGCTGTCCCCGTTCCTGCCTTTCCCTGACCCCCATCGGCCCACCTTTGGAGTCTATGCAATGAATCACCAGGTTTTCTGCAACAGCACCCACCCTTTGTTTTCAGCTGAAGCTGCCCAAATTTGGCGCAGTTGCTGCTGTTGATAATAACTCCCCTCCCCTCGAATGCACAAATACAGCTCACTTGTTCAGTGGGAAGTTCACTATCTTGAAGAAATATCAGACACCTGCTATCTGACTGCAGGGTCCAATTTGGTCCCTATTTTGGAAGGCACTGCTCAGAGCCCTTCCAAGCTGTGTCTGCTTGTCTGCTACAAGCTGTGTCTGCTCCCTGATAACCAGCTAAGCTGGAATAGATCACGTGCCCTTGGGAAAATGCCCTGGCATTCTTCATTCCCAAACCACAATCGTCTGCCAACCCTGCATCAGCTTGTGATGGTCAACACGTGTGCCCCAACGACTCGAACAGATTGATTCACTGCTCTGCCCTGGGAAGCCCCTCCTGCATTCCCCTCCCCGACTGAGCTATTACATGTCCCTGCATCGTTAGTGTCAGACTTGGCCACATGCCTTTAACCAATGGGATATGAACAGGAGAGACGTGTGCTCTTTCCTCCTGGTCAAAAGCTTAAAGAGCCATCATGGGATCTACCACATTGCTTTTTTACTCTCTGCCACCGGATGGGCAGCGTCACAGATAGGAGCTGCTTCTTTGGTCACTGGAAAAGGGGCGAGGACACAGAGCTGAAGCTGAACCATGATGACCACAGAGCATGAGCAAGAAATAACCATTTCTTGTAGGTCACGACGATTTGGGGATCGTCAGTCTAAGACAAATCAATACTGGATGAGGGGTGCTGCCTAAATTCTAAAATATGGGACACTGACTCTGGGGCCAGAGAGTGAGCAGGGAGGAACGGTTCCCAGAGCCTGGAAAGATGGTGACCTCTTTTATTCACTGGTGAGACATTCTGCATAACTGTTGCCTGCAGTTCCTTGGTAGACCATGCTTTAGATGAAGAGCACGGCTTCGTTACTATTGGCTGCTTTTGACAAGGCACTGCAAAAGGGAGATAAGGTCAGCAAAGACTTGGACAAGTAACACGACCGAGAAATGTTTGTTATTGTAAGCCACTTGGATTTCGAGGTCATCTGTTACTGGAGCATAACGAAGCCTGAACTGACTGACACAACCATTTTGTTCTGCTCCCTCACCAAGTAATCACACAAAAATAGAATCAGAATGGGATGCATGCTCTTAAAAAAAAAAAAACAAACAACAAAGGAGTTGGAAAACAGGTACCACGAAAACTTGATTCAGTGCAGGGAGGGCAAGTAGTTGACTCTAAAAAGGTTAATTCTGGACCTGAACTGCCTAATTTGATTCCCTCCCTCACCTGCTCTTGTTCATTAGCTGTGTGACTACAGATGATGCCCTTGGCCATTTGTTCTTTCAATTTCCTCATCTGTCAAAGCAGGTGGTCAGAGCAGTACCTGTTGCACAGACCTGTTGGGGAATTGTATAGCCCGAGGGCTTGTGAGTGTTAGCCATTAGCATTGGGTCTGTAAGATGGATCTCTCCCATGGGGTTACCAGGTTCTGGATGGCAGGAACCATGCTTGTCTTGCTCGCTATTGTATCTTTATTGCTCACATCACTGCTTGACATGCCACATGTACTCAAAACACATTAGCTGATTAAATAAATGTCTTGATAACCTATTCCAGGGACCTTGAACTCCAGCTTAGAAATCCATCCAGGTTTCCTCCCTAGTGCCTGTTTCATGTCCGTTACTCTAAGGCTCCTCTAAGCTCTCTCTTCCGTTTTGGACCAGAACCTTGGACAACACCTTCTATATGGCCTTGTGGATTAATAGTTTAGATGGAATGGGATTGTCTCTCGAGGACAAGATTCTCTGTAGTTTTCTCAGGATGCAGTCTGTGCCAGGCCTAACTCTTATCTGGCCCCATGAACAATGGAGGCGGGGGACGCTTAATCGTTTGATGGCTCACCACAACTGTTATCCTGTGCTGAGTTAAGACAAGTTTAGAAAGTTCCAAAGAAAGGGGGAGTCTGTGTGAGAGAGAGTGCATGTGTGTGTGTATTTGACAGAGATTTTAACATCTGAGGTCAGTGGTGATCTGGACTCTCCAGCAATCTCAATGATCAGGAAGATGGGGGAAAGAGCACAGTAATAAAACCTGTAAGTTAAGGTCCAGTAGGGAGAAGTTAGCTCAGAGAAATTGACTTCATGTGGATGAAATATTGGTGCCTGATTGCAATTTGTAAATATAAATCTTGATTGTGCCTGCTCCAACACCATCTTCTCTGCCTTCTTCTTCCCTGAGAAGAGTAAAACCTGCTTTACTGGGGAAAAAAGGTCCAGCTCATGTCTTTACTGGATGTTACAGACCCCAGAGAGCAATGCCAGGTGGATTGCACTATGGTGGAGAGAGTATTAGGAGACTGAAGCCCTTCTTTTGGGGATTCCTTTTCTTGCACACAAGACAGGTGCTCAGTAAATAGTTTTGGATGAACAAGTAGACAAATTCATAAGTGAGTGAATGAAATAATACAAAGTAGACACCATAGGCCAGAGTGATAATGTTATAAAATTGGCAACAGATTTTTCCTATCCTTGCATGCCAACTCTGCCTCTGCCCTTCAAGGCTGGGCTTGTCTGTGGCCTTGTGACTGACTTTGGGCAAAGAGAACATTTTCACAGCAAACGTGATGCAAGCAGATACTTTCTTGCTGCTCTTAGAAACCCCTGTCATGGTCTTCATGTGAAGAAGCCTAGATCAGCCCACTGGATGATGAAACACACATCCCAGAAGCTCACTCTTCCCAGCTGACGATCAGCCAACCTCCAGAACCTGACTCAGCTGACCAGTAGTTGGCCATGGACGCCTGATTGAGCCCCGCTGAAGCTAGTGGAAGACAGGGCCAGCCCAGCCCTGCCTAGCTCAAACTGTTGGTTCTCAGAGTCTTGAGATAAACTAACATGGATGGATCATAAGCCACAAAATTTGGGGGGGGTAGTTTTCTATCTAGTAAAAATGATACAGGTAGCTCATTTCAGAAGTGTGTTTGTGAAGTATAAGGCACAGAACATAGGTCCTCGGCAAAGTGCTGTTCCTTTGTCCCCTCCCAATTGCAGAAAATAAAATAATTATACTAATGATATTATTTAATGAGCTCTTACTGTATGTCAGGGATGTTAAATGCTTTACAAATACACTGTTTCATCCTCAAAATAATCTTAGATAGGTGGAGTATTATTGTTTCCATTTTTAGATGAGAGGATTGCATTAGATAGAGGTAAAGGCATGCATAGCAAGGGGCAAAGCTGGGACCTGAACTCAGGTCACCTGAATCCAAAACCCAACTCCCAGGCACTATAATACCCTGCTCCTTACTGAAGAAGGAAGGGAAGGTTCGATTCTACCCCTTCCCACCTGCAGCCCCCATTCCTGAAATGCTCTTCTTGCTCTGCTTTTGCTTATGCCTCCCTTTCTCTAAGTTCCAGGTGCAGCTCCTCCTCCTCCAGGAAGCCTTCCCTGATCCCTCTAGGTCACCATGACCCAGCTCTTCTTCTTCTGGCAGCTGAGACTCTGATCCCTTCCAGTGGCAGAGGGGAAACTCCATGAAACCCTGCTGATCCTGGACCGATGTGATGGGGATGGAATTCAGTTGCCTTGAGAGCATGGGAGAGGGTACTTCGTAGGGTCCAAGGTGACTGCAGTGGCTGAATACAAGGAGATGGGATTCCCCAGTCTGATTTCACCATCCCTTTCTTCCCAGACTCCCAGTTCCATGCGCCTATGTGGTATATCAGGTCTAACTTTCATTGTCTTTATGGGACTTTCTTGTCCTCTCCCAACCCCTGATATGCTCTGTGCTTCTTTCCTGGTAGCTCCCCACCCCCTCAAGACTTCCCCAATTGCCTCCCAAAGTCCTAATATCTTTCAAGGACAGTCCTTTCCAGCCGAAAGCAACTTCTTCTGTCCCCACCACACATGCTCTTCCTGGAGGACACTGTCACTCTTATGGGCTTTGAATCTGCTCATTTTCCCATGAGGGATGTGAGACAGAGCCAATATTCCCCTCCCCCCACAGCAGCACCCCTTCCACACCTCAGCCCTCCATCGGGGACAAGAACATCTCCTTAGGCATCAGCCATCTCACCCAAGTGCTTCTCAAGTAGTCTGCTGTGCCCCTCCCTCCCACCACGCATCTTGTCAGGCCGTGAGTGGCTGCACCTGCCCCGGGGCCTCATTTCTGGGGAGGGCCACCTGTGCTGCACTTCAGCCGCCCATATCTGGATCCCAGCCCTCAGTGAACTGCTGTACCCCTAAACCTTTTCCTCTGCTGTCCTACTATCCTCCAAACTCCTATTCATCGTGATTCCTCACTCTCTCACTTCCTGAATGCCTGTTCGTCAGTCCGAGATCTTCCGAATAATAACCTTTTTTTTCTTTCCTCGCCTACCTTTATTGCCTTCCTAGCCTCTCCAAGTTCCTGGAAAGGCTGCACCCAAATTCCTTCCACCAACCCCTTGCCTGTACCTTCTGGTCTTTGATTCCTTTTTTTTTTTTTTTAAGATTATATTTATTCATTTGACAGAGACAGTGAGAGAGGGAACACTAGCAGGGGGAGTGGGAGAGGGAGAAGCAGCTCTCCTGCTCAGCAGGAAGCCGGATGTGGGGCTTGATCCCAGGACCCTGAGATTAGGACCTGAGCCAAATGACTAAGCTGCCTAGGCACCCCTCGGTCTTTAACTCCTTATTCCTGTTGCCTTTGACACCCCGTAAGCCTGCCTCTGCAGTCTGTTTGCCTTCTCTCCACTCTCTCCCTGGATGCTGGGCACGACCTATGAAAAATCCTGGAACTGGGCAAATTAGACCCTCCACCGAACCATGGTCTTCAGCTGCAGCCAGGCCCCGCCACCCTGCCCTCCCCACTAGGCCTTCTAGGGGTACCTGCTTAGTCTCTGAGCCAGCCCCTGCAGGGTGTCCATACCCTGCTCTGGAATAGAAGCAGAGCCCCCACGTTTGACTTGCCACTCAGCCTGCACACGTGTTCCCCTTGGACCAGCCTCCACCCTGCCCTCAGGTCTCAGAGGAAGAAGCTCCTTCCCTGAAGTCCAGGGCCAGCCCCACCGGCCTTGGACCCCAGCCCTTCCTGAACTCGCTATTTCCCCACCCCCAGAATGTTGGTTCCTTCTCCCCCAACATATCCGACCTCTTTCTCTACAGACTTCCTTCCCTCAGCCTCGAATGCGCTCCCTTATTGCTTCCCTCAGAAAGCAAAGCAGAATACACACCTTCTCTGACTCCACACCCCTCCCAGTAGCTGGTCGGCTTCTTGTTCTTTCCAGCCCTTCCTTCCTAGCAAACTCTGGGGGAGAGGAGTCTATGCTCTCAAGCTCCCTGTCCACACTTGCCTCTCTGGACGGAGGTGCTCTACCGACCACGTCTGCCCAGACGTTCCGTGACCTCCACGTGCTCATGAAACACACCAATGGTATCGACTGTCCTCATTCCTCAGGGGCAGCTGCCAACTCAGACTTTGCCACCCTAGAAACCCCCAGAGCAACTGAGAAGGTGAATACCGGCTCAGTCCATTTTGTGATCATCACTTAAAACAGGCTTACATTTTCTATGAATTCAGTCATTTCTTCATGTAATCTATAGCTGTTAAGTCCCTATAATGCCCCAGGCAAATATGACTGAGTGACTTCCAAGCAGATTGGGCTATTCCGAGTTGCTAAAGAAGCTGCAGAGACATAAATGTGTTCTGTGGCTCAGTTCTACAAGAATTAAGACCAGCAAGGCCCTTTTCCTGCAGAAAAAATGTTATGAAATTTTCCTTTTAAGCGTGTCCTTCACCCAAGTCAACCTCCACTCCCACACGTGTTCCTGCATTTAATAGTGTATTTTGAGCAAGAAGAAAAAAAATAAACCTGTTCTAGTGATTGATTTAGAGGGCCCGGCTCTGCTGAAGTTCCCAGTATATTAACACAGTGCTAACCTCAAGGACTCCACGAAAGCCCTGTGTCGGCAGCATTAAGGCTCAGCAATGAGCAGATTTCAGAAAAAGCAGCTGGGACAAAGGCAGTGTGATGACAATGAAGTTAGTTGGAAAAATCAAATACAAGAACCGCTTTGTGCCCATAATACATTCTGAACACATCTCTTTGGGAAATTTCTTGAACTAAACCAGCCTATCCTTAAGCTGTCCTGGTAGAAACACCATTCCGATGTCAAGACCACTAGCTATTCCCAAATCCGAGAGCCCGTGTCCTAGGCTCCTTCTTTATCATGTTCTCAGCATGGATGGTACGGACCTCCTCCAGGGCTCCTTTGGAAATGCGTGGGGGTGGGTCTGTCCACACTGCCCCTACTGCTGGTCAGAGTCCGGGGATCTAAACACCCTGAGGTTAGCTGAGGAGGACAGGCCCACAGAGTGAAGGACGGTCCCACCCAGAAACAGGAGCAAGGAGCCGCCAAAGAAGCAGCTGGCTGCTTGAGGGCCTGCCTTTGTGCAAAGGGCAGCGGTGCTCACACAGGAGCTCTGGGGAGAGCTCCCCACTTCCTGCTCCAGACTGCAGGAAGAAGAGCCTTTGCAGGGTCGATGGACACTGTGCCTAGGCGGTCCAAGGGCAGTGTGTCTCCGGAGATGGAAGGCTTGTCATTTACACTCTGTGCCTGGCTCAGGGCTGCATCCCGGGGACTCCTGTGGGTAGTTCCATGGGACCCTCTCAAGTGGAAGGGTGAGTTGCAAATGGATCTGGGGCAGATGGAAGGGGTCTACACAGCCCTGTCTATCAGAGAGCCCTCTCTTGTCTGAGGGTTGAGTCACATGGGAAGGCAGGCTGTTTCTATGTGCCAGCAAGCGTGGGGGCAGGAGATGGCTCCATGAAAGGGCTCTCCTTCCCCACTCCTGTCCAACCTGTCCTGTAATGACAGGCCCTCGTCAAGAAAAATAGACAGGATCTGGCTTCCATCCCCGTGGGGGAGGGTATACCTCTCTAGCTCCCATCCCCAGGTCTCCCTGAAAATATATGGTGTCTAAAAGAAGAGATATGGATCCTGCCAGATCTTATCCTCACTAATAATAACTTATATTACTAATAAAAATAACAACAATTGCAAATATTGATTGAGGATTGCAGGGTACCAGGCTCTGTGCTGAGCACTCTGTGTATTTCTCCACTTAATCCTCACAAAACCTCTATCAGATGGATGTTTTTAACCTCATTTTACAGAAGAGTCAGGCTTTGGGTAAAAGCTGATGAATAGCAAAGCTCATGTGGCTGGGCAGGCGGCTAGGAGGTCTTTGTCGGGAAGACTAGCCGCAGTTACTTGAAAACCCACCAACTTTATGAACAGATTCCTGCCCTGTGCCAGGCAGTGTGCTAGGCTCAAGGGATACACTGGAGGACAAGCGAGTGCCTGCCCTCCAGAAACTTACGATCTAGTGGTAGATCGTCAATTTACTTAAGTAGACAGTCACGATTACCCGCCCACCGTGCTTATGATCACATTTATCCATATACTGCAAGAGCGGTGAAGCAGTCAGACGGGTGCAGAGATTTGAGAATGACTCGTGAGAGCACCTGGGACAGGGTGGGCTGAAAAGGCTGCCCCTTGGAAGTGGGCTTTGGCTGAGACCTGAGGGTAGGGAGTTGGGAGAAATGGGGGCTTTTGGATCTGATGCTTTGCTCCTGGAATGTTGAGACTAGATGTCTTCCAATGCAGAGATGGTTGCCCCAGTTCCTTGTAGGGGGAGAGGAACCCCAAAGGCCAGAGGTACACGGAAGGAGTCCTCATGCGTCCAGAGTGCTGAGCCATCTGTGTTCTGGGTCAGAGCCCCCGGCTGGGTGGGGAAGGGCAATCCTGGCTGGGTAATATTTTCAAATTCCCTTCAGCCTAGTCTCAGGAACCTGCCATAGTCCCTTCAGGGAGGAAACTGCAAATCAGACTCAGTTTTCCTTGAGATCCTAAGGAGAAGAGTGTGTCTGGTGGTAGGCCAGACCCTCTCTCCCCTATGTGGTCACTACAGCCTTTCTTCCTCCAGTAAGCGCACTCTTGACACCTCCGACCTGTGGGCCTTCATCGTGCCACGTGGTGCTGTCTTGTCCTGTGCCCAGAGAACTCCCTGAAAGCAGAGGCCACAGATCTGATGAAACCAGGGAGGCACTCCTAAGTCATGGCTCCGAGCATGGGCCTCGCAAGCTGGGCCACCAGGGGCCACCCGCTGGTAATTCTGTGACCCTGAATAAGTTACATCAGTGCGCGAGGCCCAGTCCCCGACCCCATACAAATGGGGTAAGAGCAGAAGCCACGTCCCAGCCCCGCTGAGAGCCGTCGTGGTAATCATGTGCACAGAGCATTTACAAAGATGCCGAGAAGCACTCAGCAAGAAACGTAAGCTGTTGTCAGGATTACTGTCTCTAGGCAGACTAGCGAGCTTGCAGATTGTTGAGAGGCTGCCCTAATTAGAACAGGAAACCCACATTACTGAGCCGGATCCAGTGCCAGGCTCGGTGCCGGGAGCCTTTGGGTGTGTTGCTTCATTTAAACCTCAGCCTCCAGGGGTGCCTGGGTGGCTCAGTGGTTTAAGCCTCTGCCTTCAGCTCAGGTCATGATCTCAGGGTCCCGGGATCGAGCCCCACGTCGGGCTCTCTGCTCAGCGGGGAGCCTGCTTCCCCCTTCTCTCTCTCTGCCTGCCTCTCTGCCTACTTGTGATCTCTCTCTGTCAAAAAAAAACAAAAAAACAAAAACATTAAACCTCAGCCTCCATCCCATTTCAGCGATCAGGAAGCTGAGGCCCGGAGTGGCAAAGTGATCTCTCGGCACAGAGCCAGGTCCAGGTGGGCTATAAATTCAGCTGCTCTGATGCTGGTTCAGTGACCGAAAGGCAAAGGCTGGGAGGGGAGGGAGGGCGGGGGGGACAGCTTCTCCCTGGGTGGTGAGCCCCGGCCATTTCCCCCACAGTTGGCCCTCTGCGGTGCTGCTAACTGCTTCTCCCAGCCCTTGGGAGCTTCATAAAAGTCAAGCAAAACTCGCTGTTTACCACTCTAATTGTGGAGTTTGGACATGAAGCAGAGAAGGTATCATGTGTAATGAATAGCAAATCAACCAGCTCCTTTTTTTTTCAGGACGGTATCTCCAGGAGCAGGCAGAGTTCACAGCAGGGCTGTGAGAGAGTAGCTCACCACTGTGACACCAACATCCATGGGCTAACGTCCCCATCGTCCCTATCAGTGCCACCTTGTGTGCTTGCACCCCTCCTCCCCAGATACCCCATGGAGCTGATGTGTTGCCACCGCAAGGAAATGGAAAGGTGAGCTCTCTGGAGGAAGGGTACGGAACTGGCAGGGCGCTCACCCACCCAGGGCAGGGACAAGCTCCAGGCTGCTAGCCATGGGTGGGTCCAGGGGCTGTCTGTGATGGAGAAGGAGCCCTATGATTGGTCACCTGGGCTGTGTCATGGGGAAGCATCTAGAGCCCAAGGGAATCAGTGTCAGGAGAGAAAGCAGCATCGGGGGATAAGCCCGCTCTTCCCAGCTATGAACCCCTTCATCCACCCTGGGAAAGGGTGCTCTTGGGTGGGCATAATTACATCCATCATTGTGTTCTGTGCACTACGGGCCTGTACTGCTGCCCAGTGGGGTGGGGGACTGGGTACACCTTCAGGTCTTTGAGCCAACATCTTCAGGAATAAGGTGGCAACAAGGCTTTAAGATGAAACAAATTGACACCTGGAAGGGGTCTAGGAAGCTAACATAGTAATTATACATACATACCTATATATAAATATAAATAACATGTGTCTTATGTGTAGATACACACAAAATTTATTATATAAATATAATGTCTATTAATATAATAACATAATAGCCTATAGCTAAGTAGCATTTAAAAGAACTAGGTTTGAAGTTATAGATATTTGAGGTAAAGAGAAGTTAAGTATCTTATTCCAGGTGTCCCTTACATAGCTCGAAAGTGGAGAGTCAGAATTCTCAGGTAAGTAGCGGCCCCAGGGCCCAGGAGAGGAACTAGCTTGGGCTAGTTAGTCGGGCTGTCTGGAAGAAATGAGATAGCAGGTTCGGTTGAGAGCAATGCCTTCACTCCTCACTGATGAGCAGACCCAGAGAGCAGTGAGCTCCTGAGCTTGGATGCAGGAAACCTTAGGCACCCGGTTTCTATGGATGCTTCCAGGACCCCAAGAACGAAGGGAAACCACTCCAGATCTGGGAGTCCTGGGGCCGGTGAGGGTTGTATCTGGGGAAGAAGACTGCTGATGGTCAGCCCTCCTCATCCCAGCCTTGAGAGTCACACTTTTTCATACTTGGAGAGGCCTCCCTCAGCGTGACATCGTAACACCTGCCATCCCATTCTGGGCACGGGGTTGGGAGTGGTCCCATATGGGCCATTAGAGCCCTGGTGCTAATTCAGCCAGACGCACACTTACTCTGCCTCCTGTGGGAATGAGATGAGATGCCGCAGCTCCGAGCCCAGTGAATAAAGACGGGCAGATAACCCTCTGTAGCTCAGGCCCCGAATACTTCCAATTTTCCAGTTCATGCAGAACTGGAAGTATCAACCGAGGTTTCAAGACAGGTTGAGGCTCGCATCAAACTATAGCCCCATGAGGGCACTGCACCAACCCTTGCCAGCTGGCGTTGGGCACTACGACCACCCATGAGGCATGTGGGGCCCGATGTGATCACATCAGAGCCAAGAATTAAACTCAAGGAAGTTTTTCCAAACTTTACAGCCACTCAGTGCCAGGCATTCTGATGTGTTTATAAATAAAATTCAGGAGAGGTGGAGAAACCTCCCACAGGTCACAGAGAGGTGGCTGGTGATCCAAATTCTTGGCCCACCGAGTAAAACTTTCTTAATGGTGTCTGAGATGTTCCTTGAAAGATCTGGGGGGTTTGTGCACAATCCACGAGAGGCCTCCAATGCCCCATGCATGACCACCAGAAGCACTGCAGGCCCCGGGGGAGGAGAGAGGGCTCCGTTATAGCCCTAGGTCAGGATGGCACGTGTGTATGCAGGTACAGCCGAGTGAGGACTTGAGAACACAAAGAAAAAATTCCAAACCACTCCCCAAAGCAAAGGTACCAAAGTCCCCCTATAATTCTATATTTTTCTTGCTTTTATTACACTGACTACTCGATCTACCATGGCATTTGTCTCTGCATAAAAATAGAACACTTCTTTAAACTAACTCTAATCCTCATACTTTGAGTCCAAACGCACTTCCTGAAGCACAACATGGTGGCTTAAGTATTTCCAAAACTTTGGAGGGAATTAAAGATCCTTGCATCTTCTTTCTTCTACAGCCATGAATTTACCTTCCCATAGGAAATGTACTGTTTCCCCCTGTGCCTTCTGTAGTCTAGAAGATGTAGGCAGGGAGCGTGGGAGAAGCCCCCAGATCCTGCCTTGCACTGTCCATCCTGCTGGGCTCCCAAGGGGGTGGCTTGTGCAGTAGGTTGTATCATATGAGCTGTCATGATCTAAGTGCCTGGCTCCCTCTCCAGACTGGGACTCCTCCAGGTCCCGGGCCTGGGCCAAGCTGCCTTTTCCTCTCCCAATTCTTGGAATAAACTAATACTCATTGCATGTTTCTTGAATGAGCAAATGAATGAATGAGTGAGTGAAGGAGTGATTGATTAAATAAATAGTCTGTGGGGAGACCCCCTTTTTGTATTTTTCCCAGCAGAAGAGATTTTCCAGGCTGTTACACTAACAAGGGCTAATATTCTCAGTTATTTTGAGGCTAGCTTGAAATTTGCTGTTAATTTAAATAAAATGGTTACGTTTACTCATTAACCAATTAGCGTGCTTCCCAGCAGCTTCACCTCACTAATTTGATTAGTTACACTATGCTTTCTCCTACCCAGGGTCTTCACTGCCAGCTGAGAATATCACAGCTGTATCAGAGTCAACTTTTTACACAACCTGTGAGCAGAATCTTCAACTTTTTAAAGATTTTATTTATTTATTTATTTGACAGACAGAGAGAGAGAGATCACAAGTAGGCAGAGAGGCAGGCAGAGAAAGAGGAGGAAGCAGGCTCTCCACTGAGCAGAGAGCCCGATGTGGGGCTCAATCCCAGGACCCTGAGATCACCACCCGAGCTGAAGGCAGAGGCTTAACCCACTGAGCCACCCAGGTGCCCCAGAATCTTCAACTTTTTAAACAATGTGTAAGCAGAATTTCTTCAAGGGTTTAGACACGGTTGTGATCCTAGCCCCTCTTTCCAGCCCCATTAGGCCCCACTGGGCCCCACTATGAGTTGCCCTCGGATACGATTCCTATCACTAGACCATGTTTGTTTCTTGAGGGAAATGAAACTTTTCAAACCATGGGACCTTCTGAAAGACAACCTGGAGATGCGTGAAGAAAGAATGAATGGAACTGGAGGAGAAACCAGAAGCCAAAATACAGGCACCCTTCCTAGCCCCGTGTTTGCCAGTGAACGGCAGCACGCCTGGGCTCAGACCTGCCAGCTCCCACCCCCACATGCCATTTTCTTGTTTTCTTATTTGTCGGAGATGGGATGGACTTGGCAAATATCTAAGTTTCTGTCACAGACACGGGTTTCCTGGGCATGCAGAAAACCCCGACTTCCTACATCCTTGGGGGTGAGCTGGCAGAGCCATGTGATTGGCTCTGGAGAATGAAACGTGAGAGGAAGGGATGTGAGGCACTTTTCATCTGAGGCGTGAAAGTCAGATTTCCAGTCACACTCTTCTCTTCTGAGTGCTGTGGGGTAGAGACATGTACTTCAGAAATCCATATGTTTGAAGTCCTAACCCTCCTCCCCTAGTACCTCAGAATGTGACCTTCTATGGAAATAGAGTCACCACAGATGGAATTTGTTAAGTGAGGGTGAGATCACACTGGGAGGGGGTGGCCCTAATTGGTCATAGCTGGCTTCCTTATAACCAGGAACAGAGGAGTGCACACAGGGAGAACACCACAGGAAGGGAGAGTTTTGCCGTCATAGCTACCCTTGGTGGCCAACAACTCCCAGAAGCCATCAGAGAGGCCTGAAATAGACGGGGGGCAGAGCCCTCCTGACACCTTGGTCGTGGGCATCTAGCTTTCAGAACTGAGAGACAATGTAATATTTCTGCTGCTTGAGACACCCAGTTTGCGGTCTTCTGCGGTGGCTGCCTCAGGAAGCAGTACTGGGGCAAGTCCGCATGGTCAGACTGTGAATCTGCACAAGGATCTGCCTCACTCATGGCCTGGAGAGTTCGTCCACCTTTAACCAACTTTGTGAACTGAGAAAGAGAAACATCTTACACCTGGAAATAAGGCAACCTGGGAGAGGGAGTTGTCTACACTATTCACTATCATCCTGGGCCACGGTCTAACAAGCCCGCCCAAGAGTATGCAATTTTCCAAGACAAGGTGTTTGTGTTTGACTTTGCTATTTACTTTTTTTTTTTTTCTGCTATTTACCTTTTCATTAATACACAGACACTAGAGCTAACCTCCAGATTTCTGCCTGGGTAGTAAAGATCACACTAAAGGCTATGGTTCTTTTTTCCTATAGGGCATTAACCACTTTGGTATCTAATCTAGCGATCTTATTCTGACATTGTTTTTAAAAAATGCTGGCAGATTCTGATCTCAAATGCTCTCCGTGCCCGCTTGAACTTCTTCCTAGTTCCCCTATGAATGAATCAACTAAGTTTTTGTCCCATGTTCATTTCAACTTGTTTAAGAATCATGTTTTACTTTTTTGAATTGAGAAAATAACTTGTTTGGTTAATGGTGATGGCTTCTGAGGATTGTTTATTACCTGTCTGATACAGATTCTTTCTGGTCCTCGAACCCTAAATGAATAAACTTAGAAATTTGAAAGGAAACGGGCAAGGGAAGTGACTCTCAAGGTCGGCAGGATAAACTGGGTCAGCCGGCTGTCTTGCCTTCTCGACCTTTCTCCTCCTTCACCATTCTTGGACCTGGTTGGCTGAAATGTGAGGCATGCAGCTCAGTCTGGCCACGCATGAAATTCTTAGGCGAGAGAAGCGTTCAAGTCTCAGCTGTGGTGAAGACTCGGGGATGAGAAAATAGAGGAGTTTGCCTCCAGCATTAGAATGGGAACTTAATGTGGGTAGGGACTTTTGTCTGGTTCATGACTGTTTCCCAGGGCCAAGAACATTCTCTGGTACATGGTGGACTCTCACTGATTTAAGAAGAAGAAAAATGTAATGGATTAAAAAGTCAGAATTCCAGGGTGGGGGAGCCATTAGGGATTTCTTACTTTAAGCTTTTACATGATATAGGAACTTTACATAATGCCCTTGAAGCTCACCAAACTTGACTTGGATGCTTCTGATGAAGGAGAGGTCACAGTATCTACTGAGCCAAGGACTGGGAAGGGTTTCTGTATACTCAGAAAATCTGTGTCTTTGTAATTTTGGAAGTTTCCACGTCCCTCTTAAATCTGCTCCTTTCCAGGCTAAACAATTCCCATTCTCAAGGACATGGTCTTGAGTCTCTACCAATCCGGTAGAATAATAGCCAATATCTAGGAAGCAGTGACCGTGTCCCAGGCTTGTTGTCTCAATGCTTTACATGCATCGATTTTAAAAATTCTTATAACAACCTTGTAAGGTAGGTACTACTATAATATAGGTGAGGACATTGAGGCACAAAGAAATTTTGACACATATTCAAGGAACCTGATTAGGAAGCGGTCTGGTTGGGATTTGAACCCACGTAGTCTGCCTTTCAACATTTCCAAGTTTCCTATCATATGTGATGCTTGGGGGGGAATGTGTGAGGTTTCAGAGCAGAGGTCAGAAGGACTGTCACCTGGGGCTGATCTTTACTCCGAGATGACAATGGGAGGTGGCATATCCCTCCCCTAGATTGTGCATTGTACCACCTGCACAACTGCACATGGCAGTCCCATCTGTGCACATGTGAACTTCCCTGGTCTCTCCTTGGCCTCTGTGGCCATGGTAACAGGAGAGATTTTGCTGAGAGCTGCCAGTCAGGGGGGAAAACATCCCTGGAAATACATATTGAGGGTCTGATTTGGACCAAGTCTAGGAGATCCAGAGAATCCTCAGGGCCTGTATTTGTCCATAATCCACTTATGAGGTGTATCTCAAACTCAGGTGAGGTCCCTGAGCTCCTCCTTTTCTCATCCCCTTCATGAGCCAGGGGAGTTCTTAGGGGCCAGGAGATACCTGTGGGAAGGCCTTTCAGTCAGAAGCTCTGCCTTATCACCCACCCCACCGCTTACCCCTGCACCTATCTATTTCTGATGGATGGATGAATTCCATTAAGGACACGCTGCCCATCTCTGGGAGGACACCATCCTCTCAGGTTCACTGGGCAGACCAGACTCAACAAATCCTGCCATAGCCGGGTCCCTACACTGCCCCGTTCTGAGAAATGTGTTTGATCTGAGGTGCGCCTCCAGCCTCCTTGCCTCTGGGCACTAACAGTTGTGCACCTCATCTGTGGGCCTGGTGGGAAGGTGTAACTGGGCCTCCATGTTCCCTGCACAGCCCAGTCACATGACGACTGTGGCTTTGAGAAATGGGGAGGGGGACCCATGTCTTTAAGACTTGCTGTAGATCTACATCAAGGAGCTGACTGATAAAGCACCAAGGGGAGGCAGCTCCCAGCCTTCCTGGCAAGCATAGCACAGACTCAGCTTCTCAGGCCAGCTGAATTTCGGCAAGGAAGAACTGGAGGTAAGCAGGTAGGGCTAGCACACCTGGGTCCAAAGCTGGCCAGCCGGGCTTCCTCATTTGCAGAGAAGAAGACAGGCCCAGATGAGATGAATCAGTGCTGCCAGGGACCATTATCATCATTACCTTTGGGAAGAGGTGTTGACTGAGAGGAGGAATAAGGAAGCCCAGGGGGATGATGGGCTCAATCTGGATGGTGCCTACACAGTGGTCTACAAATGTGGGAATTCATTGAACTATATACTTCAGATGTGTTCCCTTTAGTGTAAAACCATATCTCAATGAAAGAGTAAAACAAAATAATGGCCCAGGGAGGGCTAAGATAACACTGCAACTGTGTGGCAAGACCAAGCCTAGAACACAGGCTTCCTGAAACCAACCCCCCTACCTGTTTCCCTCACTCCATTGCATTTTTGCTGCCACAGAAACTCAGGGATGCTCCATTAGTCTATGAGTAGGCTTTGACCAGGGCAGGAATCCATGGCACATGGCGCATGAGGTCAGGGAAAGTCAGGCCACTGTGGGCTGGAGCTAGACTCTTGAGGGCATATATACTGAGCAAGGCTCAATGCGTAATAATAATAATATAGCACTACAGCAGTATTATTAGCTAACACTCACTAAGCACGTATTATATGCCAGGCACTATTTTAGATATTGGACATGTATTAAATCCCTACAATAACCTTTATGCCCTATACCATCATTAATCTGTATTTTACAGAAAATAAAATAGGTCCACACTTGAAACCTTGGCCTTTTAAAAACGTGACAACCAGAGCATGTCAAAGCTGATATTTGGACGCAGACAATCTGATTCCAGAATCCAGGCTCTTAACCACAGCACCGACGGCCGCATATTGAATCAGCAGTAGCTGGGAGACTGGCAAGCTTTGCCCAAGCTGACATCCACCTTCACACAGAGGAAACACTCAACATTTGTCCAGTGGTCTAGATAAGCAACAGCCCCATAGATTTCCACAGGGATTTGTTAAAGGAAAGTTCATTCACGGTCTTCTGGACTGCAAGTATTAACAAGCAGGCAGGGAATTTACAAAAACACCAAACAGCCTGAGCCCCGGCCACCTTGCTCCATACTCAAGAACAACCTGGGGATTTTTTGAGCTGAAAACTCAGGTGCCCAACTGCATTAGTACTCAGGGAAATGCCAACTAAAACCACAGCGCGGTACTGCCACACCCCTATGTCTATGATTTAGAAATGATACAGATTTGCAGAGAATACTAAACGTCGACAAGGATGTGGAACGGCGAGAACTCTAAAGATATGGTTGGTGGGAGTAAAAATTGATGTAATTAATTTGGGAGACTGTTTCACTGAATGTTGGTTGACCGGGGCTGTCACAACAAAATGTCACCGGCTGGGTGGCTTAAACAACAGAATGTCATTTTCACACAGATTTGGAAGCTGGGAAGTCCAATATCTAGGTGCTGGTACATTCAGTTTCTAGTGAAAGTTCTTTTCTTAGCTCCTAACGGCCTCCTTCTTGCTGTGTTGTCACATGGCGGGGAGGAGAGGGGAGGGGGGAGACACTGAGCTCTCTGTGTCTCTTCTTATAAGAACACTAATTCCATCAGATCTTGGCTCTACCTTTATAACCTTATTTGACCTTAATTGCTTCCGTACTCCAAATGCAGTCCTGATTAGGGCTTCGACATATGAATTTTGGGGCGATACAATTCAGTCCGTAGCATTCTGTCCCTGGACCCCCAAGTTCATTTCCCTCTCCCATGCAAAACATATTCATTTCATCCCAACAGCCCGCAAAGTCTTAAGCCATTCCAGCGTCCACTCTCAAGTCTAAAGTTCAAATATCATCTAAGTATCCTCCAAGTCAGGTGTGTGTGAAGCTCAAGGTGTGATTTATCCTGAGGCAAAATTTCTCTCCATCCGAGAGTCTGTGAAATCAGAGAAAGTGTGTGCTTCCCACATACGATGGCAGGACAGACACAGGCTAGACAGGCACTTTCCAGAAGGGGGACGTTGGAAGGAAAGGAGTGATGGGTCCCAGACTAGTCCAAAACCTAGCAAGGCTAATTCCATGAGATCTCAGCATGAGAATAACCTTCTTTGTCCTGATGCTCTGCCCTCCAGGCGCACTGGGGTGGCAGCATCACCCCTATGGCTCTGTGGAGTTGCCTGTGCCCTTGGCCCTCTGGGGTGGTCCTGCCCAAGCTGCTCCCTGCTTTGGTCACACTCCTAAGGCACAGAGCAGGGTCATCCTGGCCCACTAAAACCAGAGAGGCAGGCCCACTCTTGCATGAGGCAGCCTCGCCCCTGGGGCTAACGGGACGTTGGCAGCACTGATGGTCTTGGAACGGCGCTCAGCATCATTCTTCCCCTTTCTTGAGGAAGAGGGCGTGCTCACAGCTAAACAGCTCTATGTTCCTGCCTTGTGAAAGCCAAGAAGTCCACCAGCCTGCCTTCATTCTGTCCTGCTCTCTCTTTCCTTCAGGCTGCCAGTCTCTGCTGTTACAAGCCCATCTTGATTTATAGCTTCTGCTGCTGAGATGGCTGACTGAGTCCATGAGTCCCACCATGGTCTCTTAGTCAAATAGTTGTTCAGCTACACTCCGTTTTCTCTTCAGAACAAGCTTTCTCATTTTTTACAGTACGGACCGGCTGAGGCCTCTCCGGCTCTTCAAGTTAAGGTTAAATGAGGTCCTCAGGGTAGAGCCCTGATCCAATGGGATTAGTGTCCCTTCAAGAAGAGACACCAGAGAGCTCACTCATTTTCGCTCTCCCTGCTGTGGGAAGACACACAGAGAAGGTAACTATCTGCAAGTCCTCAGAAAGAGCCCTCAACAGAAACCAGATCAGCCAGCACTTTGACCTTGAACTTTTCAGGCACCAGAACGGGGAGCAAATACATTCCCGAGGCGCTATATTACAGCAGTCACAGGAGACT
Organism: Neogale vison; assembly: GCF_020171115.1. NCBI lineage: Eukaryota > Metazoa > Chordata > Mammalia > Carnivora > Mustelidae > Neogale > Neogale vison. The sequence goes on from NC_058097.1 coordinate 159,340,672, forward strand.
ACTACAGGCAGTGCGCGTTCGAAGCAAACATAGAGCAACCTTACGACTAGCGATTTGACCCCTAGGTATAAATCCACAAGGAATGGGTGCATACATGCACCAAAAGACAGGAACAAGGATGGTCATAGCAGTAGTATGCTTAATACTCTCAGGTGTCCCATGGCTGTAAATATACTGTCAATATGGTACATTCATAAAATGGAATATTACATAGTAATAAAAATCACAAAAGCAGAACAGAGGCACTTTACAAATATAACAGTGAAAGAAAGAAGCCAACGTGAGAAAGCGTACACCCTATAATCCTAATTGTATAAAATTCACAATCAGGCAATAATGCTCTTTTCCTTGATCTGGGTGCTGGTTATGTGGGCGTGTTTGCTTTGAAAGCTCACGAATCTGTACACCTACCATTTGTCTACTGTCTTTACTTATGTTAGATGTCAGTAATGAGTTTACATAAAACTAGGTATCCATGAGAAATATCGCAGCATTGTAAGGATGGAGAATGAGATGCGGTAGTGTGTGGGGTGGGGATAGTGTGATCTGCTGACCTGTGACCCTCCCCTTGGTGCAGCCACAGCAGCCGGGCCCGCAGAAATGAGGAGCTGGTGGAGATCACAGCAGACAATCGCCGGTTAGTCCCAGCACAGGACGCTGGTGACACACACATCATGATTGCCTTCAGTTGTGTGTTGAACAAGTGATGACTCTTTTAAACACGTAGTATAATTGCACAAATATACATATCTTCTATACTATCTTTGTAAAAACATCATTTGCACTGCTGGAGGTAAGATAAGTAAACTCTGAAAATGTTGTCCAATCAGAACAGGTCAGTCTGTGGTGTTCATAGGCAAAGGTTGTCCACTGCATTTTGTTGAAGAGGCCATTTCTCTTGTCTGTGTTTCAGCATCCTCTTTGGATATCTGCAGCCTAGGCTGTGACTGGCTAGGATAACTTATCTTCCTCATAGCTTCCCCACATTCTCCACCAGGAGAAGGTCACCAGGCTAGAAAAGCTCTCGTGGCTATAAATTTTGGCAGCAGCTGTGATCTACTAAAGGGCAGAGCCCCGAAGGCCATAAATGGCATTCTGAGATGTCAGAGAGCTTGGGGGACCCTTGGGTTCCCTCCTGTTAGGGAAGGGCATAGGTGCCCGAAACAGGACTGCGATTTACCCATAGTCTCCCCAAAGAAGGCAGGTGTTCCTCTTTAGGAATTGATCACTTTCCTTGCTCCCCATCCCCGAGGATCCTGGCACAGCAGACTCTGCTATCCCAGACCCCTTCCAGGCAAGGCAGGTGGGACTCTCCCCTTCTCCCCATGAGCAACCCCAATTTCATGCCTAGAGCAGCCACGAAAGGAGTTTAACCATCCTTCCCCGAGCCTGACAGACATGAGTACACCCCAGCAGGGGGCTCTCAGGGAACTCACCTGTGGTGTCATCCCGTGGCAGATGTACACGATGGGAACGTTCTCTGTGTCTGGACCCTGATCGAGACACAAGTCAGTCTTCAGAGAGTTCTGCAGCTGAATGCCAGAGGAGGGGCGGCCACACCAAAGAGAAAGGAGCAGAGAAACAAATGCATTAAATCAGGAGAAGCCAGCATTTCACAGAGACAGGCTCCATTTCCATAATCAACCCGAGGTCCCTTGAATACTGTGGACAGCAACAAGCACCAGCTTTTGCCTGAATAAAGGTGCTGAGGGAAACCCAGCTTCGTGTGAAGGAGAGCTGTTCTCATGTTGTTGAAAGGTAAGCGGAGACAGTGTAGGTAAGAATAAAAGATATACACACACAGAAGAGATGCTCGGGGTGCACCCCCCTCCGTTTCCACAGGGGTGACACCAGGGCTTCCCATAGTCCCCGGAAAGAAGTCTTTGCTCTGGAAGGTTGGGGAAAGTGGGCAACATGTTTGTTGCTTTCAGGTCTGAGATGTCCTCTGGGACCAGTCCTCTCTGCCCCTCCACAGATCCACAGATCCAGCAGCGGCTGGCCTGGTCCCACTGCTGCCCAGATGACAAGGATGTTCCAGAGTGGGAGTTCTGGCAGGTGAATAAGAGAGAAGGGAGCCAAGGGAGTAGGAGAAGAGAGAGGTATCTCTTACCCTCACCTGCGGGCACAAAGCAAACAACAGAACCAATGCCTCACCATGTCAGGTAAGAAAACCAGTATTCAATGTCCCTTTCTGGCAGAAGTCCACTCCCAGACCCTGGAAAGGACAGCTTATAGTCCCCATGGCCCTGCTCACCAGCCACAGCTGAGCAGACCATGGTGGGCACCAGCAGGCAGTTTGGAATGAGTTAATAATTCTCTTTCTTTTTCTCCCTCTCCTCCATCCTTCTCTTTCTGGAATGGAACCACCTCATCATTCTCTTATTCCGTGCTAGAACTCTCAGTGAGAGAGTCAGTGGTCCGTGGGTGGTGGCCGCTAGAATCATGAGGCCATTTAGATTGGGTCTGGGGGATCTGCTGGGCCAGGTGTAAACAGAGAAACCCAGCTGTGGCCGAGGAAGAGATGCAGCATGAGACGGAATGAGAGACACTGTGCCCTTCTCTGGCTTTGGTGGCTTCCCAATACTAGTGCCCATGCCCAGCTCTACGTCAGTTCCTGTGGGCATATGCAAGGAGGTGGCGTTGTTCCCCACCTTAACTTGAGTTTGAGCTAGCTTATATAGCTCTTGTTAGCTTCGAAGCGCTCTGTTTAGAACAGGACAGAGATACTGGAACTCAGGGAAGACCAGGGCAAAGGACCACAGGTGGGTCATCTATTCGAGGAGGCCAGAGACTGACAGCGGCTGAGCTTCCATGGTCTTGATGACTTGTGGCAGGAGTGCAGGGAACCCAGTGAAGGGGTGCAAAACGGCATGATCGGAGGCCCATGTGTGCTCCCAGCATAACCTGTTCTTGATAGGGAAAGGAATAGAGTCAAATCCCTTTCTTGAGCTTTCTCACCTCTACCGGATGAAGGCACTTCAATCCCAGACTTGCGGTTTGGAGGTTCTGAAGAATTATAAACATGAGCCAGCTCCCGAGGCAGAGGCCCCAGAAACATCCATGCAGCAAATCCTCTTTTGTAAAACAACTATGTGGCTTGCCTTTGTGAGGGAGCCCATATCAACGCACTCTGGACTTCTCCAGCAGCCTGCAGAGAAGCGGGTGTCGCATCTAAAGCTGAGAGCTGTAATCCATTCGTGAGACCTGCTAACAGTGGTCGCAGGGAGAAAGATCCAGAAAGCCCTGATGTCAGCCTTGGCTTTCTGCTGGGTTCTCAAAGCCATCCTCTGGGTGAGGAGGTAGGCGGTGCCTTTCAATAAAGTCCCCCTGGCTCTGTCATCCCTCCCCCGTGAAGCAGGTGGTCGTTGATGCTGTCGGGAGAGGCAGGCTGGGATGGAATCCTGGTTCCAGCTGTGTGGTCTTGGACGAAGAACACAACTCCTTCTTGTCTGTTTTCTTCTCTCTAACGTAGGGATAATACCAGTGCCTACCTCACAGGATTGTTAGTGGAGAAGTAAACACAAGCATATCCACAAGTAGGGAGCACCGGGCCTGACAAACGGCAAATGCACAGTAATTGTTCGCTACTCCTGTGACTGCTATGACCTTGCTGACAGCCACTCAGGGCAACTGGCCGTTATGGCTGCATCTATGTGCCGCGTGTCCCCCCACCTCTCCCTCAGAGGAACCTGGCCAGGTCGGCGACATTCTCTCTTTGAAGGATGAGGAACTGTGGCGTAGCCAGAAGGTCTGCCTGACCTCCTTGTGTGTGATGCCACGCCCATGGCATGGACCCGTCCCCATGTCGCCTCTCCTTAGGCCTTCTCTTTGTCTGGCTAAATGCACCTCCTCCTTTGGTTCTCAGCTTCTCTGTCACTCCGGAAGTCTCTCCTGACCCAAGCCTGGGTGTCAGGCCATGGCCCCGTGGTCTACCAGTGCCTCCATTTATCTTACTGCTGCATTTAGCATGCTTGGTTCTTGTCCCTTCTTCGAGTGCCTGTCTCCCCCGTCTGACCAGGCTAGGTTTGAGTCTTTCTCATTGTCTCAGACATGGGCCAGTCCTGGCCCACAGTAGACAGTAAATACACATATGGAATGAATGAATGAAGGCAATGAACAAATGAATGGCATTCCCAAATGAATGACATTAGGAAGCGGACAAGCAGCAAGTTCTTTCCATCGTGCAAATGGTGACAATCCTGAGACTGTGAAAAATGCCCCCTGAGATGGTATGATTACAGCTTTGAAGGTTTTGTAAATGGTTGAGATTACACACAGAGTAAGTGGCAAAGCTAACATTCCAGAAGCCGGGCGTGTCTGTTTCTAGATGCTGCTTCATCTCTGCTGTCAGCACTAGAGCTGAGATTGATTCAAGGACCCCGCCTTTTGGACGTGGGGCTCAGGGATCCAGGGGAAACCCATGCCCACACAACGGGGCCCACAGGCCCTTCTGCCCACAGGAGTCATTAACGGAATCTGTTAGCGGATAAGTGGCCAGGGCTTTAGACTTGACCCTGGCCCCACTGAGAGTCCCAGGGAGTTATTTGACCTGAGCAATATAGTTTGGCCTAAGATGGAAAGCAAAGGGTAGAAAGAAACTCTACCCTTTGGAAGACATCTGGTCTCTGCATTTTAGAATAAAAATAATCACTAGGAAGAATGATTCAGCCTCAGCAAATCCTGCTCTTGCGGCTGTATCCTGCTTTGCCCATCTTCACCCTAGTGCCCCCATTAGGAGTTCATTATGATCCTTGACAAGCAAGCGTGGCTCTGCTCTGTCAGAGCCCGGCCCGTGGAGGAGCCAGAAGGGGCGGGAGGCTGGCTGGGCCCTAAGCAGCGGCTGGCAGATGAACACGGCGTGCCGGGGAGTGGGGGGGGAGGTTGTCAGAGACCTCCGCCAGCCCCAGGGATGGCTAGCACTGCTCAGCCCTTGGGAATGATGAGAGAGTGGCTTTTCAGCCACTCCAAGTAAAAACAGCTCAGATTATGGACTCAGTCAAATCCATACCACAGCCCTGTATATGCCACTTACAATTTGATCAGCTAAAGGTTTCTGGGTGTGGCGGTAGGAGGGTTCCACGGTAAACCTGTTGTACATGTCATTAAGATGAGACCCTTCTGCTTGGAAGATGAGAATGCTTTGGCCAAGACCCAGAACTTGAATGGACACACACACACACACACACACACACACACCTCCCCTCTTTAAGTAATAGTTGGTGGCATGGGCTGAGAAGTTTTCCAGTATCCAGATTACCCCAGCATGAGAAGTAGAGAGGGAAGGGGCCACTGAGGAATTTCCTAAGGAAGTGTCAACTGTGCCATGGAAACTCTTGTGGGAGGATATGACTGCTTCCTAAAGGTTGGCCTGGTTGACAGCTGAAGTCTGAGGGGGTTGGGGGGATTCCTGGGATCCTGGCTCTGTGCCCTGTAGAACTCTAGGATGTCAGAGTTGGGAGGCCTGCAAAGAATGTGAAGGCCAGTCCGTAGCTAGCATTCTTCTTCCCCTCTCAGGCAGAGGCTCTGCCCATTATATTCCTGCGGAGGCAGGCCTTGAACTTGGTTCTGATCACGGCTTATCCAGGGAAGAGGCCGCATTTCTTCCTTTGAGTTTCATATTAGGATATCAAAAAGGTCTGAGGTGATACTCTCCAAAGGGAGGAAGCAGAGTGATATCAGAAGCTGATGTCTTGGGCTCAGTTTCTCTGCTGATGACCTTTGTGAACATGGGAAGAGCACTTTACCTTTCTGTTTCCTCATCTGTTCCATGATATCAGTATGTATTTTTGAGGGCTTATAACTGTCAGCAGAAAAGCTCGATGTGTTCAGGAAGCAAAAACCAGGTGAGGTATCAAAAAACCAATCAGGTATCATTGAAAATACTTCAAGAGTTGAATGATCCTGGGAACATTGGGACAATAGTAGAGATTACCATATTCAAAGCATTTTAACATTAGACAGAACATACAAATTCCCAGGATATATAATATATTTATGTATCTTAGATATTTTTCTACTCTAGGAGCACAGTATTATTTTGCCTCATTTAACAGAGGAAGAAACCAAGACCCACAGATGTTAAGACACTTGACTGAGAAGTGGCTTGGTCAAGATTGGAACCAGGTCTCTCTGGATCCAAACCCTGTGCCTTCCATTGGGGTGACTGCTCTGTGCCAATCAACAGGTGGTCCTAAAATATCCCTCAAAATACAGTGAACCCAGCAAGGTTGTATTCCAGAACTCCCTTCCTGGAAGCCATGTGTGTGAGAAGAAAGCATAAGCCCTTAGATGGCGGAGGCATGCAGGCTGGTTGCTAGAACCTCAGGCACTCATGCTGGGGGACAGTGGGTGTTCGTTATGTTATCTTGCCAGTCTACCCTAACCGCAGGTATTTGTTTTATTAAGTAGAACATGAAGGTTTGAGGCTAGAGCTAAATTGCTTAAGACTGTAAAGGAGAGATTTAGAACAAGGGAACAGAGGTTCGAGTTATAACACCAAAGGCTGTCTCTCGTCCACTGGTCTACCAGATGTCCCACATAGGAGGCTGCCTCTCATCTGCTGGTCTACCAGAGGTCCCTACGTGGGAGGTTGCCTCTAGTTCACTGGTCTACCAGAGGTCCCACATAGGAGGCTGCCTCTAGTCCTCTAGTCTACACATGGGAGGCTAAAGCCTCCTTCTCTCCTTTCCTCTGACCCCACACCTCTGCCTGGCCTTGTTTTCTATGCCTGCATGAAGCCCCAGGGGACCTTTCCTTACCACCCCATAGGCGATGATGTCCGAGTACATCCTCATCTCTGGGTACACACTGACCAGGTACCACCGGAAGGTCTTGCACTGCAGCTGCTTCCTCAGAGCCTTCCTCGCTGTGATGTCCCCGATGTCGATCCCAGAGTCCTGCAAGGGTAAGAGCTCCAGCCACCAACAGGACACCACTTCTCCCCAGATCTCCCCAGGCTCCTGGACACTGTCCAGGCCCAGGCTCCTGAACACTGTCTAGTGAAGGAAGGACGCGGGGACTTAGCTCATTCATTTCCCCGCATTGTACATAACCCCATGACTGTCCCCACGTGGGCACTGAAACATGAGGGTTGCACGGATGCGGACTATCATCCAAGGCCATTGAAAATAAATGAAAAAAAAAAGGAAAGAAAAGAAAAGAAAAAGCTGGGGCCCAGGTGTAGGTGAAAGATACTGAAGCATCATAAGATAGAAAAAACCTCTTATGACAAGAGGTTCTGAGCTGTCAGTAGGGGGAGAGAGAAGAGGGAGAGTTGAAGGTGGAGTCATACTAATTCAAATTCTATTCCTAATCATTGTAACAGCAAAGGCTTGTCGAACACTCGCGAAGTGCAAGGTTCTGTCCTCCGTGAGACCTGCCCCGGGGTTTACATTTAGGCACAGTGCCCCATTTGCAGAGAGGTTCTGCGACATCTTGCCTGAAGTCCTACAGCTGATAAAAAGCAGAGCTGAGACTTGAACCCCAGAGCCTGCCCTTCTGCCGCCCAAGACCCAAGTTCTTAGTGTCGAGAGTACTTGGGTCTGTCACTTCCCCGGGGATATCAGCAAGGTGGGCCCTAAGCCATCACCATACATCAGACAAGGAGTAGTAATGGAGACATGGAGGTGTCCTTGAGTTAGAGAGAGGGAAAAGTCTCCACATTTCTTGTGGCCCCAGAGCCGAGGGGAGAACACAGAGTCCCTGCATACCAGCCCTGCACCAGGCACAGGACCAGGCAAAGAGGGGCTGAAGCCAGAGCAGAGGACGGCGAGGAGTCTCTGCAGCTGGGAGTCTGATGGGGACTCAGCGACTTCTTAGAGGATGTCACCACGGAGCCAGGGACCAGCCAGGTCCAGTGGTATCTCACAAGACACTAGCCCAGCATGGAGGGAGGGGAGCAAAGGGAGATGCAGCTCTCTTTCACTGATGCCACAGCTCATGTGTTGGTTGTGGGAACCCCCAGGGTTCTAGGGTCAACTCCGGGGTCAAGTTCTTGGGCTTGGGAAGATAATGAAATGGACATTTGAAGTGTCTGAGAAAAATCACAAAGAAGGCTGCTGCACATATCTGCCCGTGATTGGAACAAAGTATTTGGTATTAGATCAGGGGGGAACAACCAAGTGTAGATACAGAAGAAATACATTTATTTTTGCCCACCAGAATTTAGGCAATATAAAAATACAAAAATTTGAACCTGCTACGGCCCGAGGGTTCAGGTTTCAGACTGCAAAGGTACAATGCCAGTGAGGACCTTCCTTTTGAGGACATCTTGATGACCTCATCTATGACTTGCCTACTCCTCAGCTCCCTCCCAGAGCCCTCCCAGCAACTGCTATTTGGCTTTTCTCTGCTGGATTCAGGAAACGTGTTTGACTGATCTCCATGCCTTGACCTACTGCTGAGCTGAGCTATGGATGAGACCAGGTTGAGAATGTTTGAGTCTTGAATGTAGTAGCTGGCAATAAATGTGACCTACTCACTCCCTCCACCCCTTACCCCAAGGGATCTGTTAAGTTTTAGCTTTTTGAACTTCTCTGCACCATATCCTTATCTCGCAAACCTATTTGCCAGGGCCCAGGCCTTCCCTCTTCACGGTATAATTGCCTTTACATGAAAACAAACACTGTGTCTCAGTTTTTATGGGAAGCCACTAGAAGTTAGAAGAACCTGCCCCTGGAAGGCCTCCATGTTTTCTTAAATTCTGGGTTCCCATGGGAAAAATTTCTTTCTATGCTCAGGATCAAGGAACAGTTTGTCTCTCTCCCTATGACCTCATGGAAGGTGGGAGAATGATCCACCAGGGGTCCATTTCCACTTTAACTTCTAGGAGACTCTAGGATCAGAGCTTTGCTCAACTTATATTTCTGGTTATCATGGCCCTCTTCCCTTCCTATTTATTAGTTGACTTTTGCCTTGCTGTTTTAATGGTTCAGCGTCTGCACTGTGTATTTACTATAAATTGCATCAAACTCTTTTCAGATTGGGGTTAGAGATTGAGAAATAAGCAAACATTCTCAGAGAGGGTCATGTTGGCCCTTATTATTTAAAAAGAAAACAACAACAACAAAACACAAAACATGTCTTCCCCCTTTGCCAAATACTCAGTGGGTTGAATAGTGAGTGTCTCCTGCAAAATTCGTGTCTACCCAGAACCTATGAATGTGGTCTTATTTGGAAATAGGATCATTGCAGGTGGATTCAGATCTGTGGATGAAATCGGTTGGGTTTGGGGTGAGCTCTAAATGCAATCACTGGTATATTTATAAATCAGAGGAGGGGAGGTTTGTACACACAGAGACATAGAGACGAGGGCCAAGATTGGAGTGATGCATTTACAAACCAAGGAATGACAGGAGCCACCAAAGCTGGAAGAGGCAAGAAATATCCTCTTCTAGAGCCTTCTGAGGGAGCACAGTGTCACCAGCACCTTGATGTTGGGCTTCTGGGCTCCAGAACTGTGAGAGAATCAAATTCTGCTGTTGAAAGCCACTCGATGTGTGGCAATGGGTTATGGCAGCCCTCGGAATCGAAAACACTCAGCCACCCAAAAAGCTGTATTCCTGGGGCACCTGGGTGGCTCCGTTGGTTAAAGTGGCTGCCTTCAGCTTGGGTCATGATCCCAGAGTCCTGGGATCAAGCCCCACGATGGGCTCCTTGTTTGGTGGGAAGCCTGCTTCTTCCTCTCCCCCTGCCTGCCGTTCTGCCTACTTGTGCTCCCTATCTCTGTGTCAAATAAATACATAAAATATCGAATTAAAAAAAAAAGCTATATTCTTGCCTGTGTGTGCGGCCACATGCACAATCTCTTTTACAGCCAAACCCGAAGAAGGGCTGTCAGCTCCCCACCGTCACACAGCCTGTCTTTGGGCAAGAGGAAGCAGGGATGGGTCTAGAGTTCCTGAACCCCAGGTAAGAAAGCACTGATGCTTTGCTGCAGGCTGACTTTTTGTTTGTTGATGAGCAAACTGATTTTCAATCAAAGCAGACGGGATCCCAGAGCTGGCAGCTCTTCCCACCTTCCAAAAGCTTGGGACTGAACGTGGTGAGGAAGCAGGTGGGAGAAGCAGCTCTGACTGGTACACAGCCTGGGGAGGACTCAGCACAGAAGGCAAGCGGGGAGGATGGCGACCCGGCAAGGGCATTTTAAAGCTGGGGTGGGAAGGCCGGGTGTAAACAAGGCCAGCCACAGCAAGAGCTAATACTTAGCTGGTGACTTTGCTATGGGTCGAGCACTGATCAAAGTCTTTATGTAGACTAACTTACCTAATTCTCAAGGCAGCCACTGGGCAGGGTCAAAGGGGTCCAGCTCCCTACCTACAGCTAGGATGCTGCAGGCAAAAGGGAAATCAATAGGCAGATGTCCTTGTGGTTGAGCACAAGGTACTGGGACACTACCCCATCAAGGGCAGCTGGGGACACTCTTAGGGAAAACACAGAGGGTGGGTGTTGTAGCATCCACACTTCCTCCCTCTTCTTTGTCAGTTCATCTTCAGTACGTGTCAGGTGTTGTCTTAAGCTCTCTGCATACTAACAGGAAGAAGACGCAGACTTTGCCTGAAAGGAGGATCTGGAAGATCCAGACAAGTCAACAGTCTCTCTGCACACAGTGTGCAGAGAGGGAAGCTGAGGGAGAGCTGCCCTATGGGGCAGCCAGGATGGGGGTTGGGCAGTGGAAGAAGTGAGGGTGAGCAGTCTTGGAAGGCTTCCTGGAGTAGGTGATGCTCAAGGTGAATTTGGAAGGACTAGCAGGATGAGCTAAACTATTACTCAAACTTGGCAGTCCCAAACCACCACCCAGAAAGTTTTTAATGGATTCTGGCACCACTAGGCATCTACTCATCAGAATCTCTAAGGATGAGACCCAGAAGCAGTATATTTAAAGCTCTTCAAGTCATTCTGATGCAGTTGGTCTGCAGATGCGCTTTTAGGAGTTACTGACCAAAGGAGAAAGGAATGGCACATACTGCCAGCAGATCCATTTGTTAATAAAGCATCAGTGAGGCTTTCCTGAGCCCTGACCACACGCCTGCCTTGTGCAAGGCCTGCTGGCACAAAAGGGAAGAACACGATCTGTCCCCACAAAGCCTCGAGTCTCAGGCGGTAGTTCCCAGCCCTGGACGGACATTAGAATCCCTGAAGAGCTTTCCAAAAAATGATCCCTGGTCCCCTTCCAAACCAATTAAGTCATAATCTCTGGGGCTAGAGCACAAGGGATTTTAAAGTTCTGCCAGATTTGAGAGTCCCTGGTTTAATGAGAGAGAGAGAGAGAGAGAGAGAGAGACTTTTATACAACAGAACATTCTTTTACACAGCGATGATGCAATGACAGAGACATGCAGGCAAAGGGGGCATTTTCTCCCACTGAGGCTGACTTCCTAGAGGAGCAGTCCTGGCGCTGAGTCTAACTGGGTGGAGGGAAATGGGGGAAGGTGGAGGCTGGGGAAGAGCCGAGGGTAGGGAATGCATGCAGCGAGGACGAGATGTGCAAAAGCACGGAGGGCAGAAACAGTGCGGAGCGGACGCGTGCGTTCTCTCTGGCTGTGCCGTCAGAGGAACTCCGGGACAGGACGGGGGAAGGGGGCTAGAGGCGGCAGTGGAGAAAGCAGGTCAAACAACAGGCTTAATGCCTGAACTTGTGCACCGTGGAGAGACCTTTAAAGATTTTAAGCAGGGCAGTGACGTGGTCCCTGTGAGGTTCTTTGTTTGTTTTTTGTTCTTTAAAGATAACTTTGGGTAGTACAGAGGATAGATTTGAAGGGGATAAGGCTTGAGCCAGGGAAACCAGCCCAAAGCTCTCACAGAGGAAGAGACAAGGCTTGAACTCAGACGTGATGGGGTTGGAAAAGGACAGGATAGGGCTCGGTGATGGGCTGGGAATGCAGCTTGAGGCAAAAAAGGATCAAAGGAAGATGCCCAGTTTCAAGCTTGTGGATTTGGGCAGATAGATGGTGGTATCCCAAACCGTGGTGGGGAGGGAGAACAGGAGCAGCTCGGGGAGGGGGGGCGGTGGGAGGATGTTCTCTGTTTTGGCAGGCTCCATCTCAAGTGCTCAAGGGAGCACCCAGGAGATGTGCGGCTGTAGGTCTGAAGCTGAAGGCACAAGTCAGGGCTGCAGATCTTAGTTCGGAAATCATCAGCAGACACAAGCACCCAGGAACAGAAGGGGCCACTAGGGAGATGAGGTTTAATGAAAGCGGTTGGCCAAGGATGGATCCCTGGGTGCACGTAAGCACCCGAGGGAGGTGAGAGTTGCCCACAAGGAAATTAAGAGCAATCAGAGGAAGATGGGGGTGTACTGGGCTGTGGCACCATGGAGCCAAGTGAGTACAGAGTTTCAAGGGAAATGTGGGATCTTGTAACTTAAAGACTTTAAAATGTCCATTAAGCAGTTGGGATGCTTTGTCACGAGCAGTTTGGGTGCAGTACTGAGACTTCAGAAGTGAACGAAAGGGAAAAGGTGACCCTTTCCAGAAACCTGAGAAGAGGTAGGAGAGGAAATCTGGACAAAGCAGGGAATGTGGGGCGGGCGGGGGTAGGGACAAGGGATAGACTTTTAGAAAACACACTGACCTCTTCCTTTTCCACCTGAGGCTTTATCCTGGACCCTCCCACCCCTCATCTGCTTTTCTTGAGTTCACTCCCCTCGTCTCCCACCCATCTGACTGGGTTTGAACTACCCCTCTGAGGAGTCACAGATGCACACTGAGTTTCATCATTCTCCAATTACTTTTCTCACTTGGTTCTCTGCCATTCATTGGATTTACTGTCCATTTCCACATTCCATTTCTGGCAGCAGCAATGAGGGGAGAAGTCTAAAAGGTTTGCAGCTTTGGGGTGCGGAGAGAAGGTGGTCGGAGTACAGACAGGGCTCTGCTAAGGGACTGGGGATCTATGGTGCTTTATTGCTAGGTTCCTGGGGGACTTTCCAAGCGTTCTTAACGTTTTGCTATCAGAGGACACCCACAGAGGCACTCGGCATGCTCCCCAGAATACTGTGATCCAACGCCCACAGCCACAGATGGGTCCAGAAGGCACTGCTGTTTCCCTAGAAACACTCCCACTGTCAGGGATGCAATCCTGGGGCTGGTTCATCAGGGTTGCCCGCACCCTGGCTGGTACTTCTTGGCTCTTCATTCTTCTCTCTGCTGCTGAAATGTCACTGGTTGTGGGCGTATACGTCCCAATGCAAGCTTCCTCCCCCATGATGGTGGTGGGGATGGGTAGCTGCCTACAAGCCCCCACCCATGGCCCAGCCTATTTTCTCAGTTACTCAGCCAGAGCGACATTAGCTGGGTGGAGAGATCAGGGAACGGGGACTTCATATGGAAACTTCAGGCAAAAATCAACCATTTCCCTATTAGGAAGAAAGAACTAAAGCTTTTTAAAGCACTCCCAAGGGGAAAGAAGGAGGTCATGCAGGCAACAGCTGTCTCAGATAGGCACTGCAACATAAGCAATGATCTCCAGGCAGGCAGGCTGCTGAGCAGGTGGGGGTCCCGTGGCTGGCATCTGTTGGGTTCTCCCAACTCAGTGGTCCAAGGTCATTTCCATATGACACATGGCAAGGCTGAACAAATCTATTAAAGAAATATTGCTTTTTCTTGGGCACTCCGTAAGTGTTAGTGACAAGAAGGATAGAGGACAGTGGCAGGCAACATTGAGATCCTGTAAAGGTTAGAAAGAGCAGAAAAGTGTCCAGAACAGTTTCCTTCTCCTCCTGAGGATCCTTGAGGGGGTGTATCCCCTCCCCAGGCATGTGGGTCAAGATATCTCAAAGCCATGTGGACATTCCTTAGTGCTCTGGTCAAAGGTTCAATGGAGAAGCCTGAGTCCAGTCTACAGGGAGATTAAGGTGTGTTTTGTGAATTCTGGTAATTTCTGGTATATTTATATAGCAGAGAAGCTGAGGACCTAGGAACATGAGTTAAACTTGTAACCATCTGCTCCAACATGCTCATTTATTTATTTTAAAAAGATTTTATTTATTTATTTGAGAGAGAGAGAGAATAAGCACGAGCAGGGGGCAGGGGCAGAGGGAAGAGCGAGAAGCAGACTCCTCACTGTGTAAGGAGACTGATGCGGGGCTCAATCCTAGGACCCTAAGACCATGACCTGAGATCATGACCTGAGCCAAAATCACACATCCAACTGACTGAGTCTCCCAGGCACCCCCAATATTCTCACTTAAAATGAGGATACTGATGGGGCACCTGGGTGAGACCGTTGGTTAAGCATCTATCTGACTCGTGGTTTTTGTCTCAGGTTGTGATGTCAGGGTTCGTGGGATCGGGTCCGCATCGGGCTCTGCCCTCAGCGTGGAGTCTGCTTGGGTTTCTCTCTCCTTCTGCCCCTCCCCCACTGCCTGCACTCTCTCTAAAATAAATAAATCACACACACACAAAATATGAGGATACTGAAGTCAGGAGAGAAGTCTTCCTTTAAGCACGCTGCCCAGGGACAGGTGTGGGGAGACACGGCTTAGTGCCTCACGGTCAGCCTCTTTTCTTCCACATGTGTTATCTTCTGGGGCAGAGAAGCTACTCTAGCATGGATCATAAGACTCTGGTTGATCCATGGGAAGAAGTGTTTAGACCCATATTTTTTGTTTTTGTGTCCCCCCCCACCACCCACGCAAATCCCGAAACCCCATCCCCACAAGGGCTTCCTACCTCCTGGGGTATGTTCCAGGCCATGTAGACATGGCTTTTAAACTCGTCCATCCAGACTTCAGCCACCCTAAGGGCATTCCTGCGGACATGGGCCGTGAGGTCCTCGGTGTAGGGCTTGTGGGCTCGCTCGATGTGGGCAATCCGGGAGCAAGGCAGGACCTCCACGCTGCCGCCACACTGCCACACCTGTAGGGGACACAAGAGCCACTCATCAGCGTCCAGATCTGACTCGAAGCCACTAAACCAGACCAGACTGAGCACGGACAGCTCCAGCTCTCTTCACCTTGTCTCTCAGGCCATGGCCGGCAAAGGCAGTGAGCTCCACCTTATTTCTACTCCTCTAGCAGGAAGATGATTGAGTCCGTTTGTATCTTGTTTCTTGTTGCCATGGATTTACCAGCAAAGAATTAATGTGCTTTCTCTTCCCATTCCTTCTACTGTGCAAAGAAGAGATTAAACATTTTTGTGAACAAAGATCTGTATTCTCCTTGCCCCTGGTGGAGAAGTTAACAAAAATCTTCAGAATGGTCTCTGCTGCTGTGCTTGACATAGAAGAAGCAGCAGAGGGAGATAGCATCAGAGGGGGAGAGATACAAAGAAGGGAATCATGCGAAGCTTCTCATTGACCTCAGTGACTAAGAGCTTGGACTAGATGCAATTGGATTCAAAAGAAAATAGAGAAAAATGATCTTCTATTCTAAGTGTCGAGGGACAGTGTCTTAGAGATCTTTCCATGATCATTCCAGCTATTCTGAACTTTGAATGTTCTGGAACATGCGTGTCCTTTTGTGCCCTTAGGCTTTTGCCCATTCTATGTGTCATTTTAGAATGCCACTCCTTCTCCAGCTGAAAAAATATCATCTCTCAAGATCTTGGCCCTATGACCTCTCTGTTGTGGGGTCTTTGTGCAGCTCCTGGGGGCAGAGCCAACTGCTCCCTCCTCCGGTCTCCAAAGCTCTTGCTCTCATGACTTCCTGCTTCCCTGTGAGTCTCCCTCTCTTCCTCACTCCGTGCTCCCAGATGGAAGAACAGTATCTCACTTAGTTCTTGTCTCCTAACAAGTTCTTGTCACTTAGTAGCTTAGTTCTTGTCACCTAACAAAAGGCCTGGTACATAAAAGTACTTTTGTAAGTCCTTATTGAATAAATATAAGGCTGATGGTGTTTAAGCACTCAATCAATAAGTGATCAATGCTTAATAAATGTGGGATGAATCTGAAACACTGGGCCAGAGCTGATGAATGAGGCTTCTGGGGGAACACGATCATCATCTCTGGGTGGACAGCAGAGGTCACTTGTCAGGTACTGTCAGATGGATAATTTGGTAGAGAATTTTCACACTTACAACATGTATCCATCAACGACCATAGGACTTCATCCAAGATAAAGTCAGCTTTGTTTTTTCTCTTTCTGTTTTTTATTCAAGTATAGTTAGCACACAGTGTCTTGTTAGTTTCAGGTGTGCACTGTAATGATTCAACAATTCTATACACTTCTCAGTGTTCATCAAGATAAGTGTACTCTAAGGTCAGCTCTGGGGGCGCCTGGGTGGCTCAGTGGGTAAAGCCGCTGCCTTCGGCTCAGGTCATGATCTCAGGGTCCTGGGATCGAGTCCCGCATCGGGCTCTCTGCTCAGCAGGGAGCCTGCTTCCCTCTCTCTCTCTCTCTCTCTCTCTGTCTGCCTCTCGGTCTACTTGTGATTTCTCTCTGTCAAAAAAAAAAAAAAAATCTTTAAGGTCAGCTCTGGATTTTGCTTAATTACCCCCTGAGTTAGGAAGAGAATGCCTTCTCTTCCACCTGTCTGTTTCATACCAGTTGTCTAGCTGCTCTGGGTGGTCAGAGTCAGAAGGCAACGGATCACTTTTCCATTTTCTGAGCTTGTCTTGCATTTAGTATAGTATTTAGAGCGAATGGAAAGGAAACAAGCATTCCCACTGGGTGTCTGCCGTGTACCAGGTACTGGACTGTACCTGTGGGCAGGTGGCACACTGTGGTGGTTATGAGGAGAGGACTTGGAACCAGACTACTTGAATTTAAATCCTGGCTCTGTTTCATGCTAGCTGCATGACCTTGGGTGAGTCACTCCATCTTGCTGTGTTTCAGTTCCCTCCTCTCAAATGGGGATTATAATAGCGCCTCTCTCAAGAGGCTACCGAGGAAATTAAAGTGATTATATACAGAGTGCTTAGGAAAAATGCCTGGGACATAAGAAGCATGCCACAGCTCAGCTGTTACTATACAAATTATATTCAGCAGGATCTTCAGAATAACCCTGTGAGGGAGTGGTTGATGTCTCTAGCTCCAAATGGGGAAACTGAGACTAAAGGCTATCCCGTGGCCAAGGCCACACAGCTGGTACTGAAGAGAAAAGGATCTGTTTGAGCCCCATGGAAGCTCACAAAAGAGAGGAAGCCATGGAAGGCTGTGCACGTTCATGTCCATGACCTATATGTTCTGGAGACCTTGCTGACTTCCAATTCACTGGGCTCAGATTGGCAATGAGAGCCTGTGAATACTGTGAATATGTTATTGACAACACAAAGAGTCGGGGTAATTATTCTTTGCAACTGGAACGGAGGCTATCACTTGGCGTATTTCAGCAACACAGCACAGAACACGACTCGTAACAAAGCTCTTTTATTACAAGACCTGTTTCTCAAAGAGCTGGTTCACCATTTCACGTTAGAGTGGGTGCCTCAGCCGTGCTTCTGATCAGAAGGGAGGCGGCCGCACGTCCCATCCACCCTGAGTGCACAGTCAAAGGAGCGGTGTGATCTCAGTGGCAGGCTCTTGAACCCACTCCTGTTTTCCTTCATTATGGCCATGGCCCTTGTCCAGGATGCTGTCATGGCTCATCTGGACCCTGCAACAACTGATCTCCCTCCTGCCTTCCTCCTCCGGTCTCTTCTCCTCCCAGCAGCCAGAGCAATCTTTGGAAGGTATAAAGGGGATCATGCCCCCCCACCCCGTACCTTACCAGCACAGCCCCAAGGCTCCTGAGGCTCCTGGGTCCTGTCCTTGCCCAGCCCCCTCCACCCAGATCTTGCTTCCCCATCCACTCCATGTCACATCATGCTGACCATTCTCACCCCCTCCAGCATGCTGGGCTTCTGCACACAGAATTACGTACTCCCCTGCCCAGGGTCTCCTTCAAATATGGGCCAAACAGTGCCCAGGACAGATCACTGGTTTCCCGCAGAGGTGGGGCTGGACTGGGGGGGAGGACATAGTATTTGAAAACACTGCGTTGGAGCCAGTGAGAATTAAATTCAAATATTGTGCTTCTGGCCCCCGCTGCTGCGCCACCTTCGGCAGGCGACTTCTCTGCCTGAGCCTCAATGTTGTCCTGGGGAGGAGGGGGATGTGTTCATGTGTTCAACCCAGGGTCTGCTTCAGTCTGAGCACCAGCAGTCAAGGGGGTAGGGGCAGGACACCTGAGCCCATTCTGTCCCCGCTGTGCACCTGCTGAGGGGCGACTTTGGGCCACTTAACCTCTTGTCTATGAAACACGCACAGCAGAAGTCATTTCCGCACAGGGCTGTGGGCTCAGGAAGCCCCTGTGTATGCTATTATTTTCTAAAAACCTTATAATTGCTGCTCTTTAGCTGTCCTGGACATCCACCTTCTGGGAAAAATATAACTGCAGAGGACTCCCATGTCTGGCTGAGCCCACCAGACAAGAGACAGGCTGTCTTCCAGAATGACGGCTCAGTGTGGAGCAGCACACCAGGCTCCTCCCCAGAGACTGAGAGCCTTTGTTAACCTAAAGGTCATCAATGGAGAAGATGATGGCATCTGCCTAGATGGCAGCCTTTGGGTTCCCAGTGGTCTCTGGGGACAGGAGCAGAAGATGTAGACCCAGCAGTTTTGGCCCGCCACCTCTGGACCCTGCCCAGTGACACTGAGAAAAAGAAGAGGAAGCCCACGTTCTCTGATCCCCAGAAGATGAGCGGCTCTGGGGACCAATGACTCGATGCAGAGAGATTCTCAAGTCTTCCCTACAGGGATCTCAGAGACCCTCTCATGGATGGTAGGCAAAGAATAGGAAAGAAAATCACTGGCATTTGGACCTTGTGGAAGATGATATCATGAAACTTCCGTGGAGGCGTGGGTGGGACAGGGGATGAGGAAAGGAGTGAAGGGGAGCTGTGCCTGGGACACGTCACAGTTGGCAGGAGGTAGAAAGACCTAAACCAGAAGGAGGCTACAGACAGGAAGGATTATGCCAGAGAAGCGGGGCCACTGGATGGAGGCCAAAGATGTGGGAGACAGGCTTAGCCTTGCAAGTTCCAGTGGGTGAGGGTGCCAAGGGAGGGAGGGCTGGGAAGGTGGGCACCAAAGACATGGCCAAGAAATAAAGGTTAAGGGTTAGTAACCAAGAAGGCTGATGAGGTCACTTCATCAGGAAGCACCTACAAGATAGAGAGCTTGATTTTTACATGGGGGACATGTGAGCCTGGCTTGGTAGAATAAGTGAGGCCCGTGCTCGGTCCTACAGGCACTGGGGACACCTGACACACGTCACCCCTGGATGTAGGCTGGATCTTGTGGCTCCTGGATGGGCACTGGGAAATAGATTTCTTGACCACATCAAATTCTCTCCTGTCTCTGTGCCTTTGCTCCTGCTATTTCCATCTTTCTGGAACAATCCCCCCCACTACTTGTCATCCAGCTCAAATATTACCTTCTCTGACTGCCCATTAGGTTCCCCTCAGAATACTTACGGGGCCCTACCCTTTCTCTCAGTAACACTTACTCATAACACTTCCATTTAAGTATTTACTCTTTTGATGTCTTTCTCCTGCTTCCTGCAAGACTATAAGCTCCAGGAAGACAAGGATCACATTGCATACACCAGCCCCAGGCATTTAGTTTACATCCAATAGCCATTACTTCACTGAGTGATTCCTGCAATCCAAGAGTCCCAGGCTTTCAAGGGACTACGGAAAGGCAGTTTTAACTTGCTCAGCTGGATCCCCTAATAAAGGCCATAAGCATAAAATGTGGCCAGATTTTACCAAACACAAGGACTTCCTTCAAATCCAAGCGGTTTTTCAGCAAAGCTCTGACATTTAAGTGCACGCCGCTGTAACCGGAGAGAGTCACTTTGGCTGCAAAGCTTAAATTAACGTTGTAAAACTTGGCGAGTCATCAAATGAGCATGGTGGAAAGCAGGCCGCTTCATCTTGTGGAACCCCGAACTCCCTGCAGAGAGAGCCCTTAACTGGCCAGTGCTTGTGTACACCCGCAGAGGAGTCCCTCGGCTTTCTCCCAGGTGGGGCCAAGAGCTGGAAGTAGACTAAGTAGATGGTAAACAGCAGTCACCCGGTGTAGAGCAAAGTCTCACTCACCACCAGTCCTTCCCAGAGAGCTCTAACCCTATTATTGTTCCCAGAAAGGCTTGGAATATCCACGTGGGAACCATCAGGGAAGGCAGGTCTTGGGGGCTGATGGAGAGGGTTTGAATCCTGCCTCTGTCACACATTAGCCTTTGACTTGAACCTGTCTTTGGATGTCAGTGGCCTTTTTGTTGGGGATCATGATGCCCTGGCAGGTTTAAGCGAGATGCTCTATGAAAAGCTCCCACTAGCAAAGACAGGCATGTGGTGGGTTCCTAGGGAAGGTCAGGTTCCTTTCCCTTTCCAGGACTGGCTGCTGCTGGTACAAGGTCAGGTCAAAAGATCTATATTTATATTCTGTTTGCCACTTAGCTAAACAAGCCCATTTCCCTCCTAAGCTTCAAATTTCTTCTAGCTGCCAAATGGAGGAACTGAACTCAATGAGATGATCGATTCCATCTACTTCTCCCATTCTGTGATTCTACGTTTCCTTGCCGGTTTGAGACATGACTGGCACAGTTATAAATCAGAAGTTGTAAAACAGGGAAACAGGGAAACACTGGAGGCAAAGCAACAGGGAACAGTTTGACCCTTTCTCCCACACAGGGACTCCTGATCACTCTGTAGTCTATGTCAAGGACAGCAAATCCATGTTCAATCCATTTGCTTGTTAATGTCCTCCTGAAGCACTGTGTTGAGAAGGATTCTGAGGCTCTGAATCCTTCTGAGAACGATTCTCTGGGCTCCATGGAAAAGGATGCCACAATTCATTAGTAATGTTTACTGTAGGCAAGGAATCAGGAGTGGCGGCATCTCAGCCTAGTATTTCAGAGTCGTGAATCCCAGGTTCCTACATCCTGTCCAGCTTTTTTTCTCCTCATGACTTTTAATGATCTCTTTGCTCTTGGAAAAATGTTCCCAGTCTTCCTTTAGTCTAGAAAGCCTCTTTCCTGCTCTCCATCCACCCAAAGCCAGCCGGGCCCAGCTCCTCCAAACTCCTGAAACACATGATTTGTACCACTCATGGGGTCCGTATTTCTTGGCTCACATTGTTAATTATCTTTTTATGTGTAACTGTCTCGCCTAAGTTGGCTGTGAAATGCTGAGACAGAGTAGAAAGCCAAACCAGGCAAGCTGGGGGAAGGAAGACGAGGAGGATGGAGGTTTAGACCAAGGCCTGGGAATAGCTGGCAGAAGATCAGAAACTTATTCGCAGGGTGGTGGTGGGGTCAGAAATGCAGGCGAACAAAGATGCCAACCAGGGCCGCTGACTAGGGCCATGCAGGTCTCCTTCCCTGGGCATCCTTCCATTCTGTGTTTGGGGCCCCTTGCTCACCTCACCCTAGGTCCAGTCCTGCATGGGGGTGAGAAGGGAAGAGAGGTCAGGTCTAGGCCAAGCTAAGACAAACGCCTGAAGCCACCAGCAAGCCTAGGTCAAGGGCATGAAGCAGAGGAGAAGTCGGGAAGGAGACAATGTGAAGACAGGGAGCCGACCTCCCTCCAACATGGGTCTTGTTCCCATACTTGCCACCTTCAGTCTCCAGAGAAAGATCATGTTCCTTGGGAGGATTTGCAAGGCCTCTGAGTCCTGGTCCCTCCTGTTTGCTGCAGCTTCTTCTGCCATCCTCTGCTATCCTGTTACACCCACTTCTCTTAGTTCCTAGGGCAGATATAGGATCCCTATACTCACATTTCTGCCCTGCACCCTATACCAATCCCTTCACTGGAATTCTTCCCCCCGCGATACATTTATTTCCCTAGTAATTTCTACTGACTCTTCTTGGAGGCCCTAAATTTGGGTAAATACCTCTGCTAGGTGTCCTTCCTGAGGCACAGCACTTCTGATAGTTGTGTGCATGTGTACAATGAAAGACACATGATATAAGGAACAACGGTTCACCTACCACTCTGCTAAAGAAACAGTTCCTTAGCAGTAACTCGGAAAACTGTGTGCTTTTCCTCACCCCCAAAGGTAACCCACTACCCTGAATTTTGTTAATTTCCTTGTCATCAACCTACATTACCTATGTGTTTTTACCCGTCTTTGGATGCTACATACATGAAAGCATATTGTTTGGATTCCACGACATGCTCCTTGGTCCATTTGTCCTCATCGCCAGAGTACTCCATTGTGTAAAGATGCAGCGGTTTCCTGACGCACCCTCTTTTGGGTCGGCCATCTGGTTGTTTCCAGGATAATGGAGAATGCTCCATGGGACAATTTCTACATGTCTCTTGGTGCCCAAGAGTGAGCACCTCTCCGTGCTCCACCCCAGTAGAATTTCTGAGGCATATGTTGTGGACACATTCAACTTTCCCTTTTTTTTCTTTTTTGGAGGAACTCTTCCAAAGCGAGCACACCATGTTCTGCTCCCACCAGTGCAAATGAGCTCTCGTGTGGCTTCACAGTCTCATCAACATTTGGCATTGTCCAACTTTCTAATTCTTGCCAATCCAATGGGTGTGAAATTCACTTTCGCTATAGCTTTCATTTGTAACTCCTTGGTTTTCAGTGAGCAGGAACTTTAATCTGTTTCTAGGCCTGCAACACCAGCCCTCCAGAGAAGAGCCATGGCCACCTTGCTCTCATGAAGGAATCTCTATGCCTCCAGAGGCCCTGGCACATGGTGGGTGCTTGACAAACACATCATGAATGTTGGATCAAGAGTTGGTTCTTAGTTCTGAATGA
Source organism: Neogale vison (assembly GCF_020171115.1). NCBI lineage: Eukaryota > Metazoa > Chordata > Mammalia > Carnivora > Mustelidae > Neogale > Neogale vison. Next base: position 159,363,368 of record NC_058097.1, read on the forward strand.
TCTCCAGTGTACTTTCTTGGTGCTCTTCCAGGTTTCTGAGGGTAGATATTTCATTATTTTTAAGTGTAAGAAAACATTCTTAAAGTCTCACAATGCTTATTCTTCCATAAGACCCCACAGAAAAAATATGCTGGGGGTGCAGCTTCCCCAAGCTCCCTTCTTGCACTAAACACTGCCCAAGAGTCCTCTGGACAGAACTGCTTGGGAAAAAATGATGCTTTTTCTTGGAAGGTGTCCCTGAAGGGGTCTGATTTGGGGTCAGTCCTAAGAAGCACTTGAAGCAGTTTCCCTGTTTGAAAGGGATTTTCCATAACTATCAGAAAGCAGCAGGAGGATTCATCTGGCAGAATTCCAAAAAGAAACCAGCTGGGCTAGAAGGTCTGGAAGCATTTCATGAAGAAGACATTAAAAGACTGTTTTGCAGGGACTTGAGATTTGCTGCGATAGCTTCTTACCTACAGGAAACCCAGGGCAGTGATGGCTCCAGGCTCTGCAAACTAACCCATTACACACAGGGGACTCTGCTTCTCCTCAGACCCTGGTGCTCTGACTACAAAGTTTGTGGCCCTGGGAGTTCACTTCCCCATGGGAAATTTCGTGAGGATTGCTTTGCAAACATACGGTCCTTTGAGATTAGCAGGCATCTTTTCATGGTTCCAACCAAGTAGAGTTTATTCATGGTTACCTCAGATCTCGTACCAGCCAACAGGCCTGATTAATATTGCCCCACACTCAAGCTAGGTTGGATTTATGACAAAAAGGAAGAAGTCAGGCCTGAACATCCTGAGGATGGCAAAGAGGAGCCAGGAGTAGGGTGGTTTTCAAGGGTGTGGTAGACTACTATGGCTCATTAAATATCTCCATGCTCCCTCTACATCTCATATCCTCCCTTCCAGTCAGAAGAATCATGTGAGCAGTTTAGTCCAATGAGATGGTCCAAGGAGATGATCACTTCCTGGCCAAGGTTGGTAAGGATCCAGTGTGGGAAGTTCATGAGCACTTTGACCTCTCTCCTTCCCAATCTGCTGCACACTAAAGGCAATATGACCGTGAAGTTCAAAGATGGGGAACCCCCTGAGGGAAGCAGGCTGAGTCAACACTCAGAGAATGGCTGCCCAGGACAGCCTCCCACCCTTCAGGAGACTCATGTGAGCAGGAAATAAACTGGTTCTGGGTTGAGCCCCTGGGACTTGGGGGCCACTGGCATAGCTCTGATTAACACAAGGTGCCAAAGAGGCAAAGTGACCAGAGAGGCTTGGACAATGCAGCGCCAGGAATCAGGGGTTCAGTCCATCGGCGGGGACTTTGTAGCAGAGAGTTCCAGGTAAGGGGAGAGACTGTTCAGAAGGGGACAAGTCCCCTTCCCAAGTTCAGGTCTTGAGTGCAGTCAGAGCAGGACCCCACCGGATGCTGAGGGTACAGAGAGTACATTTAGTCCCAGGGGCTGGGAGAATAAGCTACCAGGAGAAGGCAGGTATTAGGACCCTTGCAAAACAGGCTGTAGGTGAGAGTCTGCTTCATGCTCAGAACCAGAGCAGAGGTCAGAAAACAGAGAGAAGCCAGGAGGGCGGAAGAAAAAGGAGCCTGGAGGTCATGCATGCTCAGGATTGCTCAGAAGGCTAGGTAGTAGTAGCCCTTTGGCCGCTCGCCTAATTCTGGAGTGAGCCTGGTGTGCCCAGGGCTGCTGCCACACCCCAGCCTTGGTCAGGTTTTCATGCACGAGGCTAGGAAGGCTAGCTAATTCCAGTCCAGGCATCTCTATAGAACCAAAGCTATAGAAGCCCCATGCTCAAAGAGAGAAGTATTGGCTAAGTTCCAAACTGGGGTCCCCCTGACATGTGTGCTGTCTACTCTAATCGAGTCTTTGTTTTGAGCTAAGATCTCTGGCCCCATTACCATCACTGATGCTGCCAGAGAATAATAATAAGCTTGAATGTCACAGGAACTCGGGGAGCAATTTTCTGAAATCCAAATGAAACCCTTCTCGTTGCTAGCCCGAGAGTCATTTTTATCAGATAAGTTGGCCCATCCATTTACTCCGGAATGTTCGGTGCCCTCTCTGGTGGGTTAAGTTCCTTTGAATTGCTGTGTGCATCTTCTCCTTGCGGACGTATTCAGAAAAGCCCGCTCTATCCAGCTGCTATTCAAAGCTGATCCCCTGGACTATGTTTAATTTATACTTTGCTATATGAAGATGAACCACTTACTCATTTAAAGTGTTTCTTTTTTTATGTCTTTAATCAGTGGCTGTTTCTTTCCTCTCTCAGAAGCTTAATCTAATCAGAAACAAATCCCACACATATGAATGGCTCATTAGCACGTCCCAATCAAATTCGAATTGATGGTCCCTATCAGATGTCCCCTCAAAAAGGTGACAACTGCCCAAAGGATGACTCTTTGGACCAATGTCCAGAGTATAGCCCATGGTAAGTCAGGAGGGTCCTTTCTGAAATGTAGGGCAACCAGGAAGCCCGGGATGAAAGGATACATTCTGTCACACTATCCGCCCAACCCGAGACATAGGGGCCACAGGACTCAGTGACATATGTGTCACTGAGATGGCAGAGGTGGGCAAGTTTGGCCTTTCAGCAGACCTGGGGCACAGACATTAGAGGAAGCTATGTGTCTGGCCCAAGCATCACCCCTACATTTGGCTTGGTGGGACCCCGAAGGTTACCATTCAGATGATAAAAAGGAATCTGAGATACCAAACATTCTCTCACTCAGAAATGGCATTTGTACTAAGCAGCTTTCCTCTTACTCCATTGGAATTCAGATTAAAAAAGCTGGTGTGCTGGGTCTTCGCTTAAAGAGATTTGCCCTTTTCATACACGTCAAAATGAATTGTCAGCTTGGGTATGATCTCTGAAAGGTACCTACAGCAAACTCACATTAAAAATGGGATTTATAAAGGAGATCAGCATTGCAGTAGGGAACAGAACGAGACCTAACAGATTATCTCCCATCATTTCCCAGGTGAGCAAAGTGAGGCTCAAGGTCAGGTGATAATTTAGAAGCTGAGTAGGAAATGTATCCAAGCCCTGGGCCTCTTGAGACAGGAGGTCCCTGTGGTTCAGAGCACAGGCTCTGGGGTTAAACAGTGTTGGTGTCAAAGCCTACATTTCTCATTTGCTGGACTGGTGACTTTAGGCAATTCATTCCATCTTCTAACATTCTATTTCCTTGTCTGTGAAATGGAGGCAAAAATGACACATTGCAAAAATAGTTGTGAGAATTACATGAGCTACATTCCTCTGAGCTCAAGATTTATATATCCAACTGCCTACATGTCACCTCCACTTGTGTGTCTCTCAAGCATCGCAAGCTTGCCTGTGCAAAACCATGTTCTCCGTTTCATTCCCTGCCTCCCCATCTGCCTCCAGTCTTCCTGTCGTCCACCTAATAGCCCAAGTCTAAAACCTACATCAACAATCATGTAATTCATCCATAATTACATCCTCTTTTTCCCCCCTCCACATCCAATAATACATCGGCAAATGCAATCAGTTCTACCTCCTAAGAATAGCTTTAGTTTAATCACATCTCCCAAGCTGCGGAGTCAACAGCCTGGTCCCAGCCGCCATTATCTACGCATGGACAAGTCTATCAACAGCCTCCTAAAAAGTCTCTTTGCTTCAACCCTTGGCATCCTGTGATCCACCTTCTAAAACTGTAAGTCAGATCATGTCGCTTCTGGGCTTTAATTCAATTCAACAATCACTCACTGAGCACTCCCTATGTGCCAGGCGCCGTTGTACGAGAGGACAGTCTTGTCACTGAGCCAAACGTACAAAATCCCTGACATTCTGGAACTTACACTCTGTTTTATGCTGTAGCACTTGCTAGGAACTGAACTGTGTCCCGCCTCCACCAAATTCCTATGCTGAAGGCCCAACTCCTCCATGTGACTCTACTGAAATAGAGCCTTGAAGGAGGTGATTAAGTTAAATGAAGCCGTTAAGAGTGGAGCCCTGATCAGATAGAACTACATCCTTTTTTTTTTTTTTTAAAGATTTTATTTATTTATTTGACAGAGAGAGATCACAAGTAGGCAGAGAGGCAGGCAGAGAGAGAAAGAGGAGGAAGCAGGCTCCCCGCTGAGCAGAAAGCCCGATGCGGGACTCGATCCCAGGACCCTGAGATCATGACCTGAGCTGAAGGCAGCGGCTTAACCCACTGAGCCACCCAGGCGCCCCGAACTACATCCTTATTAGAAGACAAAGAGACACTAGAGCTCGCTCTCTACCATGTAAGGACACAGTGAGAAGGTGGCTGTATACAAGCCAGGAGGAGAGAGCTTACTAGAACCCGACCATGCAGGGACCCTGATTTTCAGACTTCTATCTTCCAGAACTGGGAAAAAATAAATTTCCATTTTTTGAGGCACCTCATCTATGTATTTTGTTAGGACAGCCCGAGTTGGCTAATACAGCACTTACTGAAATTTTACAAAAGATTTAATTTCTTTCTTTGACAGACAGAGCACAAGCAGAGGGAGTGCCAGAGGGAGAGGGAGAAGGAAGATTCCCCCCCCCTGAGCAGGGAGCGCCAATGTGGGACTCGATCCCAAGACCCTGGGATCATGATGTGAACTAAAGGCAGTTGCTTCCCCAACTGAGCCACACAGGTGCCCTGAAAATCTGTAACCATATATTTATTCTTTGTTTTCTTTCATCAGCTGTCTGCACCATTATGCCATTAGCTCCAAGAGGGAAGGGGCTACCTTCACTTTTTAAACATTATATGCTCAATGTTACATATGCAATGTTAAGCATTGCAAGCCCAAGATCACCTAAGATAGGCACCTAACAAATGAGGTCAAAGGAAAGAATTGAATTAAATGTACACATCAAATTATAAATTGAGTGACTATATGTCCTGGTTTGCCCATGGGAGTATTGGTTGATGTCTAATGTTCCAGTGTGATTATCAGGAATACTTCCTTTCACTCTCAAAAATGTTCTGGTTGGGATAATAAATTATAGTTTATGTATATATTTATTATTTGTTTATATATGCCATATATATAGGGCACAGAAGTGCTGAAATCCAGGAAAACTGTCTTGAAATCATTGCTAATGTTTTATCTCCCCTTCTTCATGATTTCTTTACAGAACTACAATCCAGTGCAGTGGAAATGCCACAGGCTATAAAGACGTTGATGAGCAGCATCTGAACAGGCATAAGGAACGATATGGGGCACACGACATTCAGCACTCAACCACCTGTGGGGGGCTGCGCCAGGCAAGGACAGGGACTGGAGCCTGTCCCTTGGACTTTTTCAAACCAGACCAGACAGCACACACATGGGGAAAGACAGGGCCTTATGGGAACAATTGTTATTTCCTGGGGTAGTTGACACCAGGGGTTAACTATTTTCAGGATCAACTTCATGTTCAGGTAATCTTTGCTTGATAGAAAAACTTGTGGGTAGAGGTAATTTCTGTTATCAGTCACCCACAAGCACTGGGAAATTATATTTATCAGTATCCTACTTCTTTCATCCCTTTACAAAGTAAAGAGCATTATCTTTTTTTTTTTTTTTTTTTTTTTGAGAAAGAGTTTGGGTGGGGCATGTGGTTGCAGAAGGAGAGGGAGAGAGAGAATCTCAAGCAGATTCCCTGCTCAGTGCAGAGCCTGATGCAGCTTAAGCCGGGGCTCCACAGAGGATTCGATCCCCCGACCCTGCAATCATAACCTGAGCAGTAATCAAGCGTCTGCCACTTAACTGATTGAGCCACCCAAGTGGCAGGAGCATTTGTGATGGGAGTAGGTGTCTCCGAACTCCCCTTCTGCAAATTCAGATTTACGAATATCAGGTCTTGTCGAGAAAAAAACCATAGCAGTGTCTAGAAGAGGAGGACAAACCAAAAAGAGGGGAAGGGGAAGGAGGAGGAGAAGGAGAGAAGGGAGGAGGGAGCCCCTGCTTGCTATCTGTCACTCTAAGAGACTGACTGTGGCCTTGCTTCGTGGTCCCTTCCTGGAAAAGGAGAGCTACAGTGTAACGGCAGCAAGAGGCTACCTTACAGCATCTGATACAAAACAGCAGGGAAACTCAGCTAAAGAAAAAAATAAAACACAAAACAAGAACAGAGAAAGAGAGAATGAATGAAAATGAATGACTCTCCTGAGTTTTAACATACATTGCTGGTTCCCAGGGATTTTTTTGTTGTTGTTGCTTTTATTTTTCTAGTTTCCTCCAAATCAGGAAATTAAGCCCTGATACATTACTATTACCTAATCCACAGTCTATAATAAAATTTCATTAATTATACCAATAATGGTCTTTATAGCTCTTTTCCTCCTTGGCCCCAACTTTTTAGGAAGGCAAAAATTTCCTTCAGTTTGACTCTCAAAACCCTTTATCAATTGCTACCTCTTCTGGGCATCTTATGAATCTTTTTCTATGGTTCCCTCATTGAACACAATTAAAAAAACATAAGTGTGAAGACCCTTCCAGAGTAAAATCGTCCACGGGCGCTCTGCCTTTCCTGCTCCCCACCATTTCTAGCTAATTGCTTCATTATGTACTTTTTTAATTGCTTTGTTCTTTAGGGATTAATTTTGCACTTATCTTTACTAACCGTAAAACTTTTACAGTGTACTGTTAAACTGCGTCTGTTCTGCGGCTGGTCTGTAACTGGAGGGTTACTGGTGGTTGGTGTGATTATGATAATGTGTTGGGGCAAAAAAAGCCTTCCCCCAGTGTTTCTGGATGCTGGGCATCTGAGCAAGGCAGAGTAACTGGTTCTGGGCTGCTGGGGGCACTGAGCTTCCCTCATGTGTGAAGATCACAAGCAGGGAAGACCTCAAATCCTGGGGTTTAGGCCTCCTAGGTCCCAGGTTGCTTGGACCTCAGGGCCCTGGGCATTTCAGGCCCCCTGGGTTCCAGGAGGCCACACCTAGTGGCCCACAGCCCCGTACAGCAGGGCTAGCTAGAGCTGACCACCTAGAAGGAAAGGAAATTTTCAACCACTCTCTTAAGGTCAAGTCTGTGCTTTCCCAGGGTCCTGGCACTCGGCCTCTGCCTACAAGTAGACACTAGGTCAACCTGTCCCTCCATTCATAGTCAAATATAATCTCTAACCTCCCTGCCTCCTATCAGTTTCCAACCACTTCCTCCTTAGCCCTTTGCAATCTGTCTCCTAGAGCCAGCCTTGACTCCACCTGTCCCCTCTAGGGCCACCTTCCAGCTGCATCCATATACCCTTTCTCTGCTCACATTCTCACAGTACAGACTGGGGATTTAGAGACATTAGCATCAGACAGAACCACGTTCAAATCCAAGCTCCACCACCCTTTCTCTGTGGGACCTCGGCCAGTGAATCCAACTCTCTGAGCCTCTGTGTTCTCATCTGTAAAATGAGGATAATAATTCTAACCTCTAGTGGTTCTTGGGAGGCATAAAGGAGATACAGCATGAGACTCCCCAAGATGCAAGCACGAGGAGGGTACAACCTAGACTATCCTGCTCATCCCAGGATACCCAGTGCTTAGCACAGTGTCTAGTATTAAATACACACACTAAGCACACTAGAAATGTTTGAAAGATGGTAGCTATGATCATCAGCATTCATCTCAGCTTGGCTATTGTATATTGTACTGCTGAAAGGCTGCCTTCCCTGACATCGGTGATTTCCCATCAATCCAGCTTTCCTCTTTCTAGCTGATTCCTCACCATAACTACAGGCACCATCCTGCCACCTGCCCCCCCTCCCAATGCCCATGATCAATTCCAAAATCTCTTTTTAGTTCAGACTTTCATCCTTACTGGGCTCCTCCATCCCCTTGCCTTGAGTGGGCACACAGAGGGCACCTGAGTCCCCGGCTCACCTCTTGTCTTATCTTTACCTTTAGGGATGCAGTGCTGGCTTCCTGTCCAAGGCAGGATCCGGGTATTTCATTTCTCTGGGCCCTACTGCCAAGTGCAGAACACAAGCAGCATAGGAAATGCTCACTGTACAAATGGATAGATGCATGAATAATGCAAGCTTTCTGGCTGTTGCCTTTGTTGTTTCTAATAGCAAACATGCCCCATTTTCCCCTTCAAATCCACTCTATCCCAAACGTCCCTCTCTTAGTGAGCGGTACCCCCCAAATCTCCCAACATGTGGGCTTCCCAACTCAATGCCGTCTTGGCCAGACCTTTAATAACTCGTTTGTAAAGACCAGAAAAGGCTAGGTCTCAACCTCCAACGATCACTCAAACTATTAATAGCATCCAACACAGTGCTAAGAGAGCACGTGGACAGCGCTTTAGCTAAAGCTTTGAGTCACTGGGAAAATTCCGTTAGGAAGTACAAAAGCCTGCAAAGTTGAAACCTGAGTTTGGTGTCTTTTGAAGTCCTTGGCCTCAGAAGACCGCACAGATGCATACTTATCCCATCGTATGCTGTCAGCCTTCTCCAGGCCTTCCCCCCACCACAGGGGCTGAAGGACAATGCCAAAGAAGATTCCAGTTCATGACAGAATGATGTAGAACCATGGCAGGGCTCACTGCCCCACTGCAGAGCACATGCGCACACATAGGGCTGCGTAAGTCCAAGTCCTCAGGTTCTTCTGAACTCTAGTTCCAGCTGGCCTGGACCAACCATGATGTTTAGAAGTAACTAGAGCCAAGTCCAATTGCAGGTGTTTCATTTTCTCTGTCTCCAGGGATGGGAGGGAAGAGAATCTATGTACAGCTTTTCTATGAGAGGTTGCAGCTGGTGGTTTCCCGAGACCTTTCCCGCTGAGCAGGAACACTGGTGCGCACGACCTTTCTCTTCCTTCGCAAGTCTCTCTGACCAAACTAGCAGATGAGTTGATTTCCCTGAAACTGTGGGTGTTTTACTGTCTTCCTTGTGGGTGGGTGAGAACAACCATGATGCCGGCAGTGAGCCGAGATTACTCAGTCCTCGAAGGCCACGGCCTCCGGGGGGGAACCATATAGCCTGTCACCTGCTTCGGTACACAGCAAGCTTGACAAGCACACATTAACCTGCCTGGACCTCTTTCGTGGGGACTCTTGGTGAAGCCTGACGCCCTTTAACCAAGGATATATTTTGTAGAAGTCTCAAATAATGGCAATGTCTGTTCTAGGCAGTTGCTGCACACCCTTCTCTGATTTCTCTTCCTCCTCGTGGTCTCCAGCTTCCTGAACTCAGATTTCTGGCTTCCCGTCTGTTTCTGGTTCCTCTCCTTTGGTAGTTCCTCCCTCTCCCTCCTTTCTGACTCTCTGGACTCTGGCTTTTGGTTCAGCTGCCTCTATTACCCCTCCAGTGTAGAACTCCCCTGGGACCTCAGGTAAAGACTGTCGGACCAAGGCCCCGTCTCACATGAGGGATTTGGGCCAAGCCATTAAGCCCTAGAACAGTACCGTGGTCATTTTCCAAAGCAATGTTGGCCAAACGAGGAAAGTAAACTTTATGCCATGGAAGATTTTCAACTCTGCTGGCAGAGGTGGTAAGGAACATGACCCAGTGATACGGTCTTGAAGACCCTCAGGCTGGTTCTCATCTTGTGTGATTTCAGGAGGTATTTTATCCTGTTTCCTCCAGCTTCCTGATTTAAAAAATGGGGATAACAATGTAGACCTCATGGGGCTCATGTAAAAATTAATGAAATGTTATATGCAAAGTGATGAGCCAATAGCACACAATAAATGGGAGTTCTTCCCATTATTAATATTATTATTATTATTGTCACCTTCCCTCCAGACTGCAGCTAGTACCGCTATCAGCTATGGGGCATGCATCTGTTTCATGAAATAGGAACTCTCTTCTCTTGCCCAAGACTTTATGTCACTGACCACATCTTAGACATTCCAAGCCTAGAAGGTTGATGTTGGTAACCAAGGAAATGTGTGTTTGAAACCTCTCTCAGCTCCGGGTCATCCACCATAAGACACTTTTTTCCTTCCACTTCTTGCCATGGAGGAAAATGTTGGACAAGCCAAGAGAAGCAAAGAGCCCACAAGGGCTGCCTTATGGATTGCTCAGTGACTGATTTTTCCTGCATTTGATAGCTCTATCTTACCTGTCTCCAAACCTCTGGTTCAGGCCCATGTCCTGTCACAGACCTCTAGTTCCCAGCCCAAGAGTTCAGCTAGAGTCATGTGCATTTTCAGTTGTCACTGTACACATCACCACAACTCTCTGCAACACTCATCTCCCCCTTCCCTGCCTTAAAAATGCACACCCTTCCCCAGAGTCCCCACATAAATGCCTCCTCCTCTGTGAAGTCTTAGCCAGCTTCCATGGGGGGAGTGGTCATTCCCTCCCGGGGGCTACTATAATGCACACAGGATCTTTCATCCTTGCCATTTTGATGGTGAGCGAAGTGTGCCTGACTTAGTACTTTAATCCAGATTATATTCATAGTGATTCATTTTCATCCAGAAGGTATTTTCTGGAGTAAATGTCACTTAAGCAATTTAATCCTCTTGGTTGATTTTCTATATAGCATAATTAAAACACAGTTCCTGTTATACTGATTCTCCAATTTATTTATTTTCATTGGATTAATATTTTTACATTGATTTTATAACTAACATAATGATTTATCTATCAGTACTTTTTTAAAAATCCACATCACATGTTACAGTTATGGATGGCCTCTGCCACTGAGGGTTTTTTTTTTTTTGTGTGTGTGTGATCATTACTCCAACCGAGTTTGGTTTACTTGAATCAAATTTTGCAGATGTAAATTATGTAAATATTTATTTCTTCAATCAATTTTTTTAGTTTTAGAAAATTTTATTGGGTTCATATTTATTTGATGCTTTAGTTTGTGTTTATTATCTTTACTCATGATTTGGAAAAAGAATAACAGTTTACATTTTTGTTTTGTTTTGTTTTAAAAAAATGTCTAGGAATATCCTAATTCAAAGTGAGTAGGCTTTCTGAGTTATGTACATACTACAGTTGGCATTAGTGGATCAAAGTCCCAGAAGTCCTTAAAGTCTAGATGGAGGAAGGAGTCAAAGCCTCCTGTTTAAGTTCATGACATTTTCTATAATTCTCTTTCAGCCTCGTACTTAGAATATGGTAAATTGGTCTTTCCAGCTAGACTGAGAGCCACTCAAAGGCAGGGTCTGTGTCATTTGCCTCTAGTTTCCCAGCATAGCAAGTGGGTGTATGAAGGATGGATGAATGAATGCATAAAAAAAAATGAACCCACAAGAAGGTCAAGAGAAATTTTGTCAGATTTCTCATTGAAGCCCACTAGACCTTGCCTACATATATAAGGCATAATGACTTCTGAAGCCATTCTTCCTGGGTTCAAATCTCAGCTTTACCATTTACCAGTCGTGTGCCCAAGGGTAAGTTACATCCCTGCTCTGTGCTTCAGTGTATCCATTTGTAACTGGGGATAATAGTATTTGCATCACTTGCAGGTTGCTGCAAGGATTAAGGGAGTTAATAAATATAAATCACTTAGGACAAGAGTTCACATATAGTTACTGCTACATCACTATTAAGGTTAGTTTTATGGTCCTAAATCCCATAGATCTTTACAATGATACAAAGATACAATGATCTTTACAATGAACAAGAGGTGGTCATGTTCATATCCTATTATAGGATGGCGGGGTGTCATTATTCCATAGGGCATTGCTTCTTTTTAAAATTTTTTTTATTTTTTTTAAGATTTTATTTATTTATTTGAGAGAGAGACAGTGAGAGACAACATGAGCGAGGAGAAGGTCAGAGAGAGAAGCAGACTCCACGTGGAGCTGGGAGCCTGATGCGGGACTCGATCCCGTGACTCCGGGATCATGACCTGAGTCGAAGGCAGTTGTCCAACCAACTGAGCCACCCAGGCATCCCTGCTTCTTTTTTTTAAATGACTCTAATATTTGTTTCTTATATTGGATTGATAACCACATCCATTACAACTTCTATCCCACCTCCGAAGGTCATAACTCTGACCTTTCAAGTTACATAAAATACATCTCTTATACTTGTCCGACCTTCAAATTCAAAACCTGTTCATTAAGCACATACTAGATTCCAACCAACAATATGAAAATTAAGCAGCCATAAGTCCTGACATGAAGTGTTTTAAAAGCAAGTCAGGAAAGAAGAGGGAATGATGACATTGTGTCTCTTATGGATCATCTCCTTCAAATCCAAGATCCCCATAGGACACAGTTGGCAAGCCAAATTACAAGCATGACTTAAAAAACATTTTTAAGCTTAGACTTACAAACATAACACAAAGGCTATAAAATTGAAATTGTGTGACAGTAGTACATAAATATACCAACAAATCAGTGGAAACAGATTCAAATATATACATGGCAATTTAGCATATGATAAAGGTAGTATTGCAATGTGGTGAGGAAAAGATGTCATTTTAAATAGGAGGTGTTAGGATAACTGGTTGGCCATGCAGAAAAATAAGACATTGAGTCTATTCTTCATACCATACATCAACATCAATTCTGAATGAATTAGAGTTTAAAATGAGAAAAATATTTGAGCACACAAATGCCAGAAGAAAACAGATGCATTTCTTTATAACCTAATGTGGTTAAGTTTTTCTATGACTAAACCCTGGAAGCAAGAAGAAAAAAGAGAGATACATTTGCTTACATTAAAAAAAAAAAAGAAAGAAAGAAAAGGAAGGGAAGAGGTTTCAGCATGGCAAAAACAAAAAACAAACAAACAACCCCCCCAAAACAACAAAATATAACAAACAAACAAAAAACAAACAAAATGAAAAAAAAAAAAAAACCACCAGAAGCAAAACCAAAAGACAAGTAACAAACAGGGAGAAAATATTTGCAATGTATATGACACGCAAAGTATTACCATCCCTAATGTGTAAAGAGATTCTAAAAATAGAGAAAAGACTAACAATCCTGTAGGAAAATGGGCCAAAGATATGAAAAGCTCATGGAAAAAAGAAATGCAAATGGCCTTAATCATATGAAAAGCTGTTCAACTTAGCTCTTAATAAGAGAAATGCAAATTAAAACTTCTCTGAAAGCCATTTCTCATCTGTCAGATTGGCAAAAACCCAAATAGTCTACAACATACTTTGTTAGTTGACTATGGGGAAACAGGAAACTTTATTGTTGCGGGTGGAAAAAGTATTACCCCTTTTGGAGTTTTATTTTGGAGGGATATTTGAGGATGTCTTAGCAAAATTACACATACATTTGCCCTTTGACCCACAGTTATGCTTTCAGGAATCTGTTCAAGTGATAATCCAGCAAAAATGTGAAAATGTGTAGGCACAAGACTATTAGTTATAGCACTATGCCCTCAAAAGGAAACCAGTAAAATAAACTACAGAACATGCACACATTGGAGTACTATGCAGCTATAAAAAAGCAATGAGGCATAATCTCTATATACTATTATAAATGATCTTCAGAAAAAAATCATATATCGAGAAAACCATGGTCCTGAAAAGTGTACACAGAGTATTACCATTTACACTACATTACCATTACCATTACACGGAGAGATGTGAACATATGTACAATATTTCCTTATATGTTTTTAAAGGGTAAAGTAAAGCAAACAAAATGTTTACATTAGACATAGTAAGAAAACAGAGGATAGTGACAGAATATGGACTTTTATGAATATACTTGGTTTGTAGATTTGACTTTTAAATTATGTAAAAATTTATAGAATTATAAAAAATTAAATATGAAAAAACAATGCCTAAATATCAAAAGCAAGATGAAAGAAATGAACCTGTTTATTAGGTTGGTAGGAAAATAACACAGAGAGGAACTATTCTACATGACTTTAAATCACAGTAATTTTTCTCTAGTGGAATATAAATGGCAAGAAGAAAGGCAAAAAAAAAGAATTAAACTGTTTCTAGCAATCATATTGTTGGTGATAGCATTGTTATTAGTATTCTGAGACAGCTGTATGCATACTGGGGAATAAAAGAAACAAGTAATTGTGTTGGTGTCATTAAGAATCAGAATTTTTGACATGGGAGAAGGGAAATAAAAATGTAAGATTGATAAGGTGAAGTAGAAACTCTCTAGTTCTACATTTGAATTAGAAAGATCATTATGGGGGTGCCTGGGTGGCTCAGTGGGTTAAGCCTCTGCCTTCGGCTCAGGTCATGGTCTCAGGGTCCTGGGACTGAGCCCCGCATCGGGCTCTCTGCTCAGCAGGGAGCCTGCTTCTCCCTCTCTCTGCCTGCCTCTCTGCCTACTTGTGATCTCTCTCTGTCAAATAAATAAATAAAATCTTAAAAAAAAAAAAAGAAAGATCATCATGAATGCCTGGAGTATTTTCTCTATACAAAAATAATAATAATTTCTAGCTCAGACTACTTAAAAGACCTAGAAACATGGACAAAACCAGTAACAATGAACACCCCTAGTGCCCAGACTGTGATTTTATTTATTTTATTTTATTATTATTATTTTTTAGATTTTATTTATTTATTTGACAGAGAGATCACAAGTAGGCAGAGAGGCAGGCAGGGGCGGGAGGCGGGGGAAGCAGGATCCCTGCTGAACTGAGAGCCTGATGCAGGGCTCGATCCCAGGACCCCGAGATCATGACCTGAGCCGAAGGCAGAGGCTTAACCCACTGAGCCACCCAGGTGCCCCACAGACTGTGATTTTAAATACCATTACTCACTAAAAGAAAACTGGGCTCCTTAGGGAAATGGCTGATTATAGGTCTGGAATAGGAAATGTATAGATGAACCTGGAACATCCCGATAGCAGGAAGCCACTAAAGAATCACAGGTTCCTAACAGCCAAAAGTGAATATATGCAAATTAATAAGGATATTAAATGTAATAAATTGAAATACATCCAACATATTTAAATCCATAAGTTCATAATAATACTAAAAAGAATAATTGGTTCCCTTTGGAAGATGGTAGAGAATCAGTTCATTTTTTCTGAAAGCTGTTATAAAGTTCTTTATTCTGATTTTTCCAAATGAATTTTATTGTACTTCCAGGCAACCAAAAAATGGATGATTGTAAATGTCTCTTTGTGTAAGTCATAGGAATAAAAGGCACAGCATAAGGAATCTAGTCAATGATATTGTAACGGTGATGTATTGGGACAGATGGTAGCTATCCTATGGTGAATACAGCATAATGTATAAACTTGTTGAATCACTACCTTGTATACCTGAGACCAATAGAGCCTTACGTGTCAACTATACTCAAATAAAAAATACATATACAAAAAAAGAAAAAAAGTTATTCCAGTTAATAAATGAGGAAGAATGGAGCACCTGAGTGGCTCAGTGGGTTAAGCCTCTGCCTTCGGCTTAGGTCATGGTCTCAGGGTCCTGGAATCGAGCCCCACATCGGGCTCTTTGCTTGGCGGGGAGCCTGCTTCTCCCTTCTCCGTCTCTCTCTGCCTGCCTCTCTGTCTACTTGTGATTTCTGTCTCTGTCAAATAAATAAATAAAATCTTTAAAAAAACATAAATGAGGAAGAAAAAATAAAAATAAAATACCATCATTTTGCAACCCCTAATGAATGAACTAGACATGATGCACCTCATGATGGAAGTATACAGATATTGCCTATGAAATACTCTTGCTACAAAATTGAACCTACATTTCTAGATCTAACTACCAATTTAGCAGAAATGTACAGGACAGGAGAACATGTTAAATGTCACCAGGGAAATTCAACTGAGAAAATCTGGACTATGGGGGTCTCTATAGCAAAAATGACCTCATCTCTTTAAAAATAAATTACAAAGGGAAAACAGGAGATGGAGAGAGAAATTCAGTAGATTAAAAGACACTTGAAAGATATTAAGCGGCAGGGTGTGGGAGGTTGGGGGAACCAGGTGGTAGGTATTAGAGAGGGCATGGATTGCATGGAGCACTGGATGTAGTGCAAAAACAGTGAATACTGTTATGCTGAAAATAAAAAGAAAATTTTTAAAATTAAAAAATAAATAAATAAAAAAGAAAGATATTAACCAACTGGATTTTGATTCAAACAAACTGAAAAACAAAAAAAATGAGACAATTAAGGAAATTTGAACACATAATATGTGATGGTATTAGGGAATTCTTTTCAACACTTTAGGACTGAAAATAGTATTGTGGTTATATTCTTTAAAAAAGTCTTATCTATTTTAGATGTATATTGAAATATTTTTTGATGATATGATATCTGGGATTTGCTTCAAAATAACTGAAGTTGAGGCAGGATTGGGTTAGGGTAGAGATTAAATCCAAAATTATCTGTGCATTCACAATGTTGAAACTGGGTGATGAATGCAAGGCACTTTTTTTTTTCCCAATTTATTTATTTTCAGAAAAACAGTATTCATTATTTTTTCACCACACCCAGTGCTCCATGCAAGCTGTGCCCACTATAATACCCATCACCTGGTACCCCAACCTCCCACCCCCCCCCCCCGCCACTTCAAACCCCTCAGATTGTTTTTCAGAGTCCATAGTCTCTCATGGTTCATCTCCCCTTCCAATTTACCCAAAAGCACATACCCTCCCCAATGTCCATAACCCTACCCCCCTTCTTCCAACCCCCCTCCCCCCAGCAACCCACAGTTTGTTTCGTGAGATTAAGAGTCACTTATGGTTTGTCTCCCTCCCTATCCCATCTTGTTTCATGGATTCTTCTCCTATACCATTCTATTTTTGCATATGTCTGAAATTGTCTGCAATAAAGAGGTGTTTCTGTTTTTTTTTTCCTCCAATTTATTTATTTTCAGAAAAACAGTATTCATTATTTTTTCACCACACCCAGTTTCTGTTTTTGCTTGAGATTCCATTTCTCATAAACTATCTGGAGCATGGAGCACAATACCCTAGATATTAGATTACCTGTTGCAGAGGACTTTTGAACTCAGGTTCTAAATCCCCTTGCTATATAAGGGACCACAACTTACGTAATTCTTGAGCCCAAGGAAGCTGAAAAGAAGCCATACATGATCTCCCCTTGAAGCTAAAGCATGGTCATATAATCCAGATTTAGCCAACTGTATGTTCTCAGCAAGGACTCTGAATCTTGGTGAATGTCACCAAGACCCAAGCCCTGTGCCCAGTATTTAGTAGCAGAACCCCCTAGCCATGGCAGTGGTGTCAGTCCTAAATACATTATTTCCTATTGGTTGGCTTTGGCTATGGTTCCTGCTCTCTATTCTCTCTAGGTTTCCACTTATTTTCCTGAATCTGCATCTCTAGACTTCTTATTGGAGGTCTTTGAGACTTTGAGACTATTAGACTTCTTTGAGATATCTAAGGACCTTCCAATAAATTTCTTTTCTCTGTAGGTCAGCCTGAGTCAGTTTTCTTTGCTTACAATATAGACTCCTGAGTGTCATCTAAAAAGTTTAGCAGGACTATAATAATATAAATTAAAACATGCTTTAAAAAATAAAGCACCATATAAATGGCATGGTAGTATATTTATGTAACACATATATCTATATGCATAATACAATTACATGTTTTATATAGATCCCTTTGTAGTTTACAAAGTATTTAAATTAATTTCTTGCTTTCTTTGTTGTTAAAATAATTATAGTAAAAGAGATAATAAAACATAAGGATGAATTTACCTTTCTGACCAACATAAATATATATGTATACATATATAATTAAAGATTTTATTTATTTATTAGAGAGAGAGAGAGTGAAAGAGCACAAGCAGGGGGAGCAGTAGAGGCAGAGGGAGAAGCAGGCTCCTTGCTGAGCAGGGAGCCCAATGTAGGACTCGATCCCAGGACCCTGGGATCATGACCTGAGCCGAAGGCAGACGCTTAACCATCTGAGCCACCAGGTGCTCCAACATAAATATTTTTAATCTTATAACACTTCTAGATACTATCTGACTTGCCAATAGCACTTGATTTTTGTGTGTAGTAAATAGGATAATTATAGTAAAAAAATTTGAAAATACATATGAAAGGCATTGCCATCATTCCTTAGTTGATTATAGAAGCTACAGATGAACCCAGTCCAAGGACTAGGGAATTTTTGAAACCTGGTGACTATGCAGTTTGTGAAATCTGTTCTTACTGTGTCTATAACCTTCTTTGCTTCCTTCATCCCACAGGCCCTGTGATTGGAATAGTGATTGGCATTTTCTTAAAGTATAGATAGAGAGATACTAAATTCTCCATGGCTAAGAAAGAAAATTGAAGAGAGGGCATGAAAACTGGTAGACAAAGACAATAAAAAGATGTCATAGAAACAGAATAAAGTCTCTTGTCTGAGGCGCTGAGAGATCTCCAATGCAAATTCCTGCTTTATTTAGTTATTAAAAAAGGATACCCAGATAAGGAGGAGCTTGACTGATTCCTTGGTGATCCCAGGGCCAACAAGGGGAGCCAGTCAGCTGGACATCCTATTGCCCTAGATTTTGGTCAGTTACATAGGGAGAAGAGGGAGAATCATTCACAGGAAGAGATTCTATACTCAGTTAGACCTTATGATGAGGCCAAGCAAGAACAATTAAAAGAGGCAAGGCTATCATGAGGGTTTGGGTAATCTGGGTGAGACAGAATAAAGGAAATGACCCAGCCTTTGGAGCAGGTGAAAAAGCTGTTCAAGAGGCAGTGTAATAGCAGTCAATATTTTAATCTAGAGGATGAAATCTAGAGGATGAAAAAGCTGTTCAAGAGGATGAAAAATTCTTGAGTCAATCTAGAGGATGAAAAAGCTGTTCAAGAGGCAGTGTAATAGCAGACAATATTTTAAAGAGAATGACGATTGTGACCATTCCAAGACAGAGAGTCCAAAATACCAATAAGAAACCCCCAAGTGAGTAAAGCTTGGACATCCAGACAAGGAGTTGGTGACTTGCGGATATGTCCAAATGGATGTCCAATGGAGTCCTATCTGGAAGACTCTTCTCTGTGCTACATTACAGAGAGCCAGAGCCAAGAGGGAGAGGAGAGCTCTCTTTCCTTCAACCGCCTGCTCTGGACACTAGGAAGGGCACTGGCACAGTGGTAGTAACATCCATCCCCCCCTTTCCTACTTCTATGGTGGAGACAGCTGTTACTTATATGGAAGAATTCGATTTCAAAGAATAGTCAGGCTAGGCTTCTAGATATTTCTATATGTCAATTCTACATAATTGAGGAGTTGTCTCTTTCAATATTAGAAATTTAACAAGTTTTACATTTTCCAAAGAAATTTTTAAATATGTTGTGCTCTTGTTGTTTTATTGAACACAGTACACAGTCTGCAATTCAGACTTTTCTTCATGACTCAGAATATTATTATTAATTGTGCCGGGGTGTCTGAGTGGTTCAGTTGGTTAAGTGTCTGACTCTTGATTTCGTCTAGGTCATGACCTCAGGGTCATGAGACTGAGCCCTGCTTGGGGCTTTGCACTGGGTGTGGAGCCTTCTTAAGATTCTCTTTCTCTCTCCCTCTGCCCCTCCCCCTGCCCCCACCTCACTCTCTTGCTCATATATATATTTGTTCTGTAAACCCAGGGATCTGCCTGGATGTTTGGACCTAGAAGAGATCCAAGCCACTGTTCTTTTGGGCATTTAGTATCTATTCTCAACTCTACGTTCAAATAGCTTGCATAAGTTTGGAATATTTTCATCCCTTAAACGATTAGCAGTGCTTGGTGGTGAACCACCATCCTAGTTTTTTACCTGTGAGAATATATTAAACTACTGATTCAACTTCTTTAATGGTTATGGAACAATTTCAGTTTTTAATTTCTTCCTGTGTCAGTTTTTATAAACTATATTTTCCATAAATTTGTTCTCTTTATTTGTTTTCAAATTTTTGAATAAACTTGTTAACAATATATTCTTCCATTTTTAATCTCTATATCAACTATAATCATTTCTCCTTTTCTATTCTTAATATTGTTTATTTGTGGTTGTGGCACCTCTCTCTCTCTCTCTCAATCCTGGTAAAAGTTTGTCAATTTGATTAACATTTTCAAAGAATGAAGCTTTGTTTTTTTTAGTCATTTCTACATATCATATATATATATATCTTCTATATATCTTTTATATATATCAGATATGAATTATACATGTCAGAATGAATTACAAGTCATAAAAATATATATTTCATTAATTTATGTTCATATCTTTATTATTTCACCTACAGTTTTTATTCTGATATTTTTTCTAACTACTTATATATTTATCTCATTAACCTTAAACTCTTCTAAGAGTGGGATACTATACAATTTCTCTTATATTTTGGAAAATATTTTAATTTCATTTAATTTAATGTTTGAGGTATATGACATACTGATTTAATATTTGTATACATTATGAAATGATCACAACAACTTTAGTTAACATCCGTCACCTTACACAGTTACAAAAATTTTTTTTGTGTTGAGATTTTTTAAGATTTACTCTCTTAGCAACTTCTTTTTTTTAATTTATTTTTTATTTATTTCCAGCACAACAGTATTCATTATTTTTTTTTAAATTTTATTTATTTATTTGACAGACAGAGATCACAAGCAGGCAGAGAGACAGGCAGAGAGAGAGGAGGAAGCAGGCTCCCTGCCGAGCAGAGAGCCCGATGCGGGACTGGATCCCAGGACCCTGGGATCATGACCTGAGCCGAAGGCAGCGGCTCTAACCCACTGAGCCACCCAGGTGCCCAACAGTATTCATTATTTTTGCACCACACCCAATGCTCCATGCAATCCGTGCCCTCTATAATACCCACCACCTGGTTCCCCCAACCTCCCACCCCTCCCTGCCACTTCAAACCCCTCAGATTATTTTTCAGAGTCCATAGTCTCTCATGGTTCACCTCCCCTTCCAATTTCCCCCAACTCCCTTCTCCTCTCTAACTCCCCATGTCCTCTATGCTATTTGTTATGCTCCACAAATAAGTGAAACCATATGATAATTGACTCTCTCTGCTTGACTGATTTCACTCAGCATAATCTCTTCCAGTCCCGTCCATCTTGCTATTCATTCTTTCTGATGGAGGCATAATACTCCATAGTGTTTATGGACCACATCTTCCTTATCCATTTGTCCGTTGAAGGGCATCTTGGTTCTTTCCACAGTTTGGCGACCGTGGCCATTGCTGCTATAAACATTGGGGTACAGAGGGCCCTTCTTTTCACTACAACTGTATCTTTGGAGTAAATACCCAGGAGTGCAATTGCAGAGTCATAGGGAAGCTCTATTTTTAATTTCTTGAGGAATCTCCACACTGTTCTCCAAAGAGGCTGCACCAACTTGCATTCCCACCAACAGTGTAAGAGGGTTCCCCTTTCTTCACATCCCCTCCAACACATGTTGTTTCCTGTCTTGTTAATTTTGGCCATTCTAACTGGTGTAAGGTAATATCCCAATGTGGCTTTAATTTGAATCTCCCTGAGGGCTAGTGATGATGAACATTTTTTCATGTGTCTGATAGCCATTTGTATGTCTTGATTGGAGAAGTGTCTGTTCATATCTTCTGCCCATTTTTTGATATGATTGTCTGTTTTGTGTGTGTTGAGTTTGAGGTGTTCTTTATAGATCCTGGATATCAACCTTTTGTCTGTACTGTCATTTGCAAATATCTTCTTCCATTCCGTGGGTTGCCTCTTTGTTTTGTTGACTGTTTCCTTTGCTGTGCAGAAGCTTCTGATCTTGATGAAGTCCCAAAAGTTTATTTTTGCTTTTGTTTCCTTTGCCTTTGGAGACATATCTTGAAAGAAGTTGCTGTGGCTGATATCGAAGAGGTTACTGCCTATGTTCTCCTCTAGGATTCTGATGGATTCCTGTCTCACGTTGAGGTCTTTTATCCATTTTGAGTTTATCTTTGTGTACGGTGTAAGAGAATGGTCGAGTTTCATTCTTCTACATATAGCTGACCAGTTTTCCCAGCACCATTTATTGAAGAGACTGTCTTTTTTCCACTGTATATTTTTTCCTGTTTTGTCGAAGATTATTTACCCGTAGAGATGAGGGTCCATATCTGGGCTCTCTACTCTGTTCCACTGGTCTATGTGCCTGTTTTTATGCCAGTACCATGCTGTCTTGGTGATCACAGCTTTGTAGTAAAGCTGGAAATCAGATAGCGTGATGCCCCCCGTTTTATTTTTGTTTTTCAGCATTTCTTTAGCGATTCGGGGTCTCTTCTGCTTCCATACAAAATTTTGGATTATTTGCTCCAGCTCTTTGAAAAATACCGGTGGAATTTTGATCAGAATGGCATTAAAAGTATAGATTGCTCTAGGCAGTATAGACATTTTAACAATGTTTATTCTTCTAATCCACGAGCATGGAATGGTCTTCTATCTCTTAGCAACTTCTAAATATGCAAGAGTATTATTCACTGTAGTCACCATGCTATACATTATATTCCTGTGACTTACTTATTTTATAACTGGAAGTTCATATCTTTTGACCCCCTTCACCCATGTTTCCCATCCCCACCCCCTGCCTCTGGCCACCACCAATCTGTTCTCTGTATCTACAAGCTTATTTTTCTTTCTTTCTTTCTCTTCCTTCCTTTCTTCCTTCCTTCCTCCCTCCCTCCCTTCCTTCCTCCCATCCTTTTTCTTTCTTCCTTCCTTCCTTCTTTCCTTCCTTCCTTTCTTTCTCTGGATTCCACATATATATAAGACCATATGGTATTTGTCTTTCTCTATCTGATTCATTTCACTTAGCATAATGCCCTTGAGGTCCATCCATGCTGTTGTAAATGGCAAGATTTCATTTTTTTTAATGGCTGAATAACATTCCATTATAAATATATACACCACATTTTCTTTATTCATTTGCCCACCGGTGGATGCTTAGGTTGTTTCCTTATCTTGGCTATTGTAATAATATTGCAGTGAACATAGGAATGCATATATCTTATTAAGTCAACATATTTGTTTTCCCAGAAGTGGAATTGCTGGATCATATGGTACTTTTCTTAATTTTTTGAGGAACCTCCATACTGTTGTCTATAGTGGCTGCACCAATTTATATTCCCGTCAACACAAAGATTCTGTTTTCTCCACATCCTTGCCAATACTCATTATTTCTTGTCATTTTGATAACAGCCATTCTGACTTGTATAAGGTGATATCTCATTGTGGTTTTGTTTTAGATTTCCCTCATGATGAGTGTCGTTGAGCATTTTTTCATGTGTCTGTTGGCCATCTGGATGTCTTCCTTGAAAAAGTATCTATTCAGATCTTCTGTCATTTTTAAATAGGATTTTTTGCTCTGCTATCAAGTTTTATGGTACTTTATATATTTTGGATATTCATCTCTTATCAGATATATGACTTGCAAATATTTTCTCCCATTCAGTAGGTTGACTTTTCACTTCATTGATAGGTTTTCTTTCCTGTGCAGAATCTTCTTAGTTTGATGTATTTCTACTCGTTCATTTCTGCTTTTTGCTTTTGCTTTTGGTGTCAAATTAAAAAATCATCACCAAGACCTACTATGCTAAGGAGCTTACGGTCTACATTTTCTTCTATGGGTTTTATGCGTTCAGGTCTTACATTCACGTCTTTAATACATTTTGAATTGATTTCTGTGTGTGGTGTAAGAAAATGGTCCAGTTTTGGCATGTGGCTTTCTAGTCTTCCCAATACCATTTTTTAAAGAGACTGTCCTTGGTCTATTATATATTCTTGACTTTTTTGTTGTAAATTAATTGACTGTGTATGCGTGGGTTTATTTCTGGGCTCTCCATTCTGTTCCAATGACTCATGTCTGATTTTATGCCAATACCATACTGTTTTAATTTACAACTTTTCTTAAGTGCTATTTTAGCTAAATTTCACATAATGTAATATATAGCATATTTGTTATCATTCAGTTCAAAATATTTTCAAATCTCCAGTATAAATTCTTTTTTGACCTATGAGTTATTTAGAAATGTTTCATAATTTCCAATATTTCTGTAATTTTTAGTTGTGGATTTCTAAATGAATTACATTGTGGTCAAAGAATATGCTCTATACGATATTAATCCTTGAAATTTGTTGAATCTTGTAGTTGTTAGATGGCAGGGCTCTCTATATCCCATTAGATTCAAGCTAGTAATGGTGTTGGTCTATCACTTACCTGGAGAAATTTAGTAAATTCTTTCACTACATCAGTGGAGCTATTGATGTCTCCTCATAATTCTGTCAACTTTTACTTTATATAAATCAAGTTTGCACAATTAGGTGCATAAAAGTTTATAATTGTTATATATTCCTGGTGAACTGTACATTGTAGAAACCTTTATTTGTGCTAAAATATGTTGTAATAATATTTTTCTAATATTAATATAAGTACAGCAATTTTCTTTTCATTGGCATTTGCCTGTTAATAATTTTTCTATACATTTAGATTTTAACCTTTCTGTATTATAACATTTCAGACATGTTTCTTATAAATAGCCTACAGATAATTAAAAAAATCTAATTTTAAAATGTTTGTCTTTTAACTTAGCCTGTGTAACTTAATGTATTTACTCATATATTTGGATTAATTTCTACCATCTCATATATTTTCTCTTTGTACCATCCCTTCTGTTTCTATTTCTCCATTTTCATATTTTATTTTCCCCCCTCTACAACTCTGGAAGTTATACTTTATCTATGCTTTTCATGGCTTCCCTAGAAACTTTAATATGCTTATTTCATCAAAATTCAAAGTCAACCAGTATCCTTTCCATCCTCATTAACATATAGGCATTTAGAACACTCTAATTACAATCACCCTTTCCCAACTTATTTGCAATTGTCATCATGCATTGTGGTTTTAATCATCCCACAAGACATTACAATAGTGTTATTTACCATCAACAGTTCTTTAGATTTACTCATAAATTTACTACTTTTTGAGCTAAGTATTCTTCTCTTATTTCAGATTTCCTTCTGGGATAATTTTCCTTATACTTGAAGTGTACCCTTTATAATTTATTTTAGTGAAGATATGTTAGTGGCAAACTCTTGCAGTTTTTATGTTCTAGAAAATGACTTTCTTTTACCCTAGTTAAAAGATATTTTTATTGAGTCCATATATATACATATATATGCACACACATATACATACCTACATAAGCTCACAATTATTCTCTCTCAGAATATTTATTGACCCATGGTCTTCTGGATTCCATTTTTTTTTTCACTGAAAAGTCACCTGTTATTCTATTATTACTTTTTTGATAGTTTATCTTTTCTCTCTGACTGCTATCAGATCTTCTTTCTGCCTCTATAACATGTCTAAGTGTGAATATATTTGTATTTATCCTACTTTGGACAGGTTGACTTTCTGAATCTGAGGATTGACATCTTTTATGAGCTTGGGTACATTTTTAGTCATTATCTCTTCAAATATTGCTTTTACCTAATCCTCACTTTTTACCATCTCCATCTGGAATTCTAAGATGTTTAGAATTCCCACAATTCCACCTGTCTTTCAGTCTCTTTCTCTTTCTCTCTCTCGCTCTTTCTTTTTTTTCTTATTTCTTTCTTTGTATTTCTGGGCTGATTTTGAATAATTTCTTTAGGTCTATTTCCCAATGTACTATTTTTTCCTTTAACAATGTCCGTCTGAACATTTAATCAACCTATTAAGCTTTTAATTTCCATTTTTGTATTAATTTTTTATTTTTTAAAGAATGAGAAGGAGCACAAGTGGGAGGAAGGGCAGAGGGAAAGGGAGAGAGCAACTCAAACAGACTCCCCACTGAGCATGGAGTCCACCAGGGGCTCCATTACATGACTCCATCACATGACCTGAGCCAAAACCAAGAGTCAGTTGGTTGTTCAACTCCACCCAGGCATCCCCATTTTTATATTTATTATGTTTGAGATTCTATTTTTATCCCAATATGACTGGTCTTTTTCTTTTTCTTTTTTTTTTTTAAAGATTTTATTTATTTACTTGACAGAGAGAGATCACAAGTAGGCAGAGAGGCAGGCAGAGAGAGGAAGGGAAGCAGGCCTCCTGCTGAGCAGAGAGCCCGATGTGGGACTCGATCCCAGGACCCCGAGATCATGACCTGAGCCGAAGGCAGCGGCTTAACCCACTGAGCCACCCAGGCATCCCCATGACTGGTCTTTTTCATAGTCTCTTTCTTTTTATTTATTTTTCCAATCTCCTATTTATTTAAAGATTTATTTACTTGAGAGAGAGAGAGAGAGGGAGAGTCAGAGGCACACAGAGAGGGTGAGAATCTCAAGTAGACTCCTTGATGAACACAGAGCCTGGCAGGGAGCTCAATCTCACCATCCTGAGATCACGACCTAAGCCAAATCCGAGAGTCAGATGCTTAACTGACTGAGCCACCCAGGCGCCCCACCCATCTGCTATTTTTTTAAAGCTAGTATACAACTTATTTCATATCCTGCATCTGATAGAATCAATGCTTGAGGATTTTGTAAAACAAATTTGGCAGTCCAATGCTTTTGCTCCTGGTGCCTTTTTTTCCCCTTGTCTTGTGACTTTTTAAAAAGGTGAATTCACATTCCTTGACACTCTGGCTGTGGGAAGTTTCATAGCCTGGGTTAAAGGGGTCTTTCCCCAGAGAGGGTTTGTATACATTTTTGTGGATGCCTAAGAACTTCCAACAACTTTAAGTTAAATTCTGCTCTTGAGATTTTCTGGACCATGAAGTATTTTGATTTTATGTTATAAATCCAAGGGAGGGATTCACAAAGGAGAATTTTTCTTCTCTTCTCATCATAAAATTGAGGAAGGCAATTTTTACCCTAACTCTGGGGGTGAGGGTGGGAGTATTTCTAGCTCATCTTACACAGAGATAATTGGTCTTTGGAGTACTAGTTTTGTGAGAGGTAAAATGGGAAATCAGGGGGTTATTATATGAGATTCTTCATGTTGGGAAACCCTGAGGCTTTGTATCCTGTCCTCTGTACTCTATGAAATTAAGAAATCATAAGCCTAAAGTCACCAGGTTCTTCATACTTTCTCTAGGTTCCTATTTTCACTCATGTTTTGGTCTCAGTATTAATTTCCTTGGGTTGTTATAACAACGCACCACAGGCGGGTTCTCTTAAAACCACAGATTTATTCTCTCACAAATCTAGAGGCTAGAAGTCTGAAATCAGGTGTTGACAGGACCATGCTCTTTCTAAAGCCTTAGGGCAGGATCTTGCCTTTCCTCTTCCAGCTTCTGGTGGCCCCAGGCCTTCCCTGGCATTACTCCAATCTGCCTCTGCCTTCACATGGTCATCTTCCCTCTGAGCCTGTCTGTACCCAAATTTTCCTTCTAAAAACACCAGTCATATTGGATTAGGGCCACTGTAACGTAGTATGACCTCATCTTCACCTGATTAATATGGGCAAAGACCCAATTTCCAATGAGATCATATTCACCTGGATGGAGGGTTAGAACTTCAACATATATTTGAGGGCAGCCAACTCCATTTATTTATTGTCTCCAATAATTTCTTAATTTCTAACACCTCTTGAATGCTCTTTTATATATTCTAGCATATTTGTAGCCATCATCTATACAATCTTTCTCTCTCCTATTCAACGTCCTCTTATTATCTCGCTCTTTTCATTCTGCTTGCCCATAGCAACTCTCTTCTTTTCCCCACTGAGTTGTGGAAGTAGAAATCAGAAAAAAAAATACTTATTAGAAAGGAGCACAAATTAAGAATAAGACTTTACATAGGGACTCAGTAGACACGATTGTGAATAGAGTAGAAGGAATTACCGCATGGTCACTGTAATCATTTTGCGGGGGATGCTCATAGGATTTTTATCCTAGATATTCTATGGTATATCTCTCTAGGCTTTCACATCACAAAGATCTGGGGTTGAATCTTTTCTCTACCTCTTATAAGTTGTATACATACATAAACTCTTAATTTCACCATTCCCTCATCTGAATAAAAGGAGTCTTCTAATAAGAACTACTTTTTAGGGATGTAGACGGATGGCATAGTTAGCTGCCAGAGCAGGTTGCAAATAACTGTGCAAACAACTCTGGGTTCCAAATGGGTAAGGACTTGGAATAAGTTGCCTCTGACTCAAAGAGGTGAGAAAAACAATGTCTGTCTTTTTTACAAACAATCCTGTGGAATCATTGCACCTTATCTAGGGGGATCCTAGATAAGGAAGGGGAGGCACTCAGATGTGAACTCACAAAACACGAAAGAAAGGCACGAACAGCCCCACAAAATGTGAAAATCTATTTCAAGGATGACGAGCAGTTCTGCATCCCTTTAAGGAGAGCCTGGAATTCAAATGAACTAGCTCCTCCTTGTCTGCCGCTCTGCCAGACAACAGGCTGTTGGGTCCCTGCTTGAAAAACCATCTTTCCTTCAATGACCACGACGTGCCATCATCTCTGTCAAGCAGGAGGGAGGAGATGGAGAAAAAGAAATGCCAGGCAATGTTTTGCACTGTATTTTACAACCTGAACACAAAACCCAAAGATTTTTGCCACATATTTGAAAGCCTCACCCAGGCCCACACTCCAGAGCAGCTTTCTCACCAAGGCACAGAGAAGCCAGATATCTCCCATGGCCCCATGACTGCGTGTGAGAAGAGTGAGAAGCAGAGCTCACGCGTCTAACTCCTCTTGGTCCCCGAACATCTTTACCCAGAGAGCACGCCTATGGGAGGGGCCTCCGCCAATTCCTGGCAGCAGCTCCTAGTGAAAAATAGTATGTTTGGGGGCGATCATTTATCCAGGAGTGGTGCTGAAATGAGATGGTGAAGAAATGAGTGATGTAGGTAGAGCTGGAGAGGCCAGGGAGACAATGCGGGCTCTGTCCTCTGTGAGTCTGTTAGCTCCCCACGAAGCCCAGGCATTCTAATGGCCTTCAAAGCAATTTCCCTTCGCTTCAGTGTCTAAAAGCATTTTCTAAGCTCAGCTTTGGACAAGCTGCTCCTGCTGCCAGTCATCAGAGCCCTAGGATTACACGTCTGGGCAATAAGTGCAGCCCACACAGGGCTGGTCAGGCCCCTGCAGATGTTGTGAGATGGTCCGTGGAGGTGACCTCTCTCCCTTTGAGGCAGGGCTATGTCTGTCTGGGGTCAGCTGGCTGCCCAGTGGGGTGGGAGGTCTAAGGAAGTTAGAGTTAAGAGGAGGGTGGACCCAAGCTGGAGTCCTTGAGTGGGAACTGGAGACACAGACACTAAAAAAAAGAGGCAAGAGTGGGGTCATAGATCAGAACCAGCCAGATGTTGCAGTGGTCTTCGTGGAGGACTGACAGGGAAGAGGGATATCTTGGATGATTTCCACAAACTCCAGCAGGTTCAAGGTCCTTTCCAAGGGCTGCCACAGAGGGCATGTGTCAGGCTGCTTAAAATTAAGATCCCCATGGATAGGACAAGGGGGACCACTGTGGAGATAAGCCACAGTTTGAATGTTGGGGTTTCTGTGAGGATAAGACCACAACCCAGGCAGATGGGTGGGTTTCCCTCTAGGATGAGGTCCTTCATTGTGTCTGTTATCACTTTCCTGCTGACTACCATGGGACCTCATGCGTCCTTCAGACATGATAAGAGATGGGGAGTCATTTTCAGGTTATCTTTACATGGGCCCAGGAGAAAGAGTCAGAGCCTAGAAAATGTTCCTATGGGATAAGAAATTAAATGATGCCTGTTGTGGATTCGCATCATGCGTTGATAGTTGAAAAAGGCCCTCTAATTTGGGGCAGGATGGTGGCTACCTCTAGAAGAATCAGACAAGGTATGAACAGGTCTGAGTATCTGACCAGCACGTGTTGGGGTCAGGAAACAGAATAGAGTGAGCCTGGCTGTGTTTTGGTCTTATGCCCCATAAGTTTGTTTCCCTATAGCCCTCTTTTGCTTTTCTTTTCTTTTCTTTAAGAATTTATTTATTTATTTGAGAGAGAGAGAGATTGAGAGAGAGAGAGAGAACATAATGGGGGGAGGGGCAGAGAGAGAGAGAGGGGGAGAATCAGGCTCCCAATTAACAGGGAGTTAGATGCCGGGCTCCATCCATGATCCAGGACCCTGGATCATGACCTAAGCCAAAGGCAGATGCTTAACTGACTGAGTCACTCAGGTGCCCCCGTAGCCCTCTCTTGACAAAGTCTTTAGGAAAGCTCTTTGGGCTACTATTGTAGAGGAGGCAGAGAATATCAGAGTGAGAAATCCCAAGAGGAGGTGACTCTGAGGGGAAGTGACTCTGAAGGTCACTCTGGTCCAGCCACCCCTTGATGCCAGCATGTTTCTTCCTGGAGCACACTTTTGCTCAGCCCCGAGGAACCTATGTTTGGTTTTAACAAAGAGGTTCTTCCCGTAGTAGGGAGCTTGAATCTCCCATGTCTCCAGCCCTAGCCAAAGCAATTTCTGAAGTCCTTTTCTTCCTCCAGATTCTATAGGTCCCCTGCCTGCCCCCAAGCAGCCCTGATCACACACATGGAGCAAGGTTAAGAACTAGACATTCAGAATCCACCTGTCACCCTCATCCTTTTCTCCATTTCTCCACCCCCTAGACTCATTCATCTCTCCTGAGAACTGAGCCAAGTCCTCTGGGCGAGAACCCTTGCTTACCCTGATCCCCAGCTCAACATTCTCGCCTCCGTAGACCTCCATGCCTTCGTCCAGTAGGCCAATCTCCTGGAAGTACTGCCGGTCCACAATAAAGCAGCCGATGAGGGCAGGGCTCCTGCAGGGGTGTGGAGAGACAGGCCAGCAGTTAGCAGAGGGGCTGCTTCCTGGGCACAGCCAGAGGAGTTCAAGCAGCGGGGCCTTCCTATAGGAGAATCTGTTCCTCTTCCTTCGTTTGCCCCCAGAGCTGGTATGGACCTTGTTCTCTGAGTGGCCTGCCCACCTTGAAGGCCCACCTTCACCAGCTGCTTTAGGGAGGCTGTTTCTTCGGGGGACAGGGGAGGGCACAGCAGAGAGCTCCTGTCCTGGGGCCAGTTGTCAGGTGCTGAAATGGGTAGATAGTCCAGGGGAGGAGTGTTCAACCCCCCAGCCTGGCCTGAGTGTCTGCATCTCCGGCTACCCTGACGCCTGAGCTCTGAACCACACAGCCAGTCTCTGTTTCTACCTGAGCACCCACGCTAACTTCCCCTGCTTGTGTTCCTCACATAAACCTTGGTTCACTTGGAAAGATTAGTTGGGGCTTTGGAGAGCATGGTAAATGATGTGGATTTTATCTGGAGGTAAAGGAGTGTCAGTGAGGAATTTTAAGCAGACTTTGGTATGAACAGAAATAAGTCAGTCAGAGGAAGACAGATACCCTATGATTTCACTCATCCATGGAATTTAAGAAACAAAATAAATGAACAAAGGAAAAAAAAAAAGAAACAAACAAACAAACAAAAAAAAAGACACTTAAATAGAGAGAACAGATTTGTGCTTTTGAAAAGAACCCTCAGGCAGCTGTGGGGTGACTGACCGGAAGAGGCTGGTGGAAAGAGGAATCCAGTTGGGAAGCTTGTTGCTACGTCTGGCGAGACATGATGAGGTCCTTGACCAGAGCATCAGGAATGGTAAGAAGGATTGTTTAAAGCCTTATTTTAATGTAAACCCACAGAACTTAGAGACAGATGAACAGGTGAGAGAGAGGGAGGAATTGGGATCCCAGCTGGCTTATGGCTTGGGTGATGGTGTGGTGGGGACCACCCATCAATACGGGCTGTAGAGAAAAATCTGGTTTCAGAAGGAAGAAGCATTCCCTACTGGGGAAAATTGATCTGAAGGTGCCTGTGGGACCCTCGGGGGAGAGAGCCACTGGTTGGGGCTGAGTGGAGGGCCTGGGTCTTAGGCCAGAGCCACATATCAACAGCCAGTGAGTGCAGGAGCCAGAGGGCCTTTCCTGAGTGAGAGAGTGAGCATGGGGCTCAGTGGCTGTGGGCAGGTGCGCGGTAAGGCACAGGACTTCACCAGGAGTGATTCATCTTAGGAGAATCGGCATGAACGCATGGGGGCTGCGTCTCTGCTGAGACCATGAACTTGCACAAATGACTTTGAATTGTTCCACCGCACACAGCTACTATCTCTAGCCCTTGTATAGCATCTTACCAGCGGGTGGCTGAAGGAGTCAGGGTGGGGGAGGGGAAGAAAGAAAAAGAGAAATGATGGATCCTCAGCTATAAGAAAACTGTCAGTCACATGCAAATAGACACATCTTTGAAACTGGAAACTCATCAAGGTGGAGAAAGAGCTCTTTTGAAGGTCATTGCTTTGGACAGTGCCCGTGCAGGAGGCTGCTCAGGTGGAGACAAGAGCCTTGGGCTCCCTGCCCCACCTCCTCCTTTCAAATCACAGCATTCTATTCTGGATGGGCTCACATTCCATAGACCACGGGCAGCCAGGGCAGTCAATGCACTTCAATCCACTCCCCCTAAACTAGGCTGAGTTCCTGCTCTAATGGAGGATGCTTGACCCTGTCCTTGGAGGGGCCCGCTAATGAGGACAACCCTTGCCTGTCTGTGTGTTCCTGAGAAAAGTTTCCTAGACTCCTGGAGCCTCCGATTCCATATCTACGGAACAGAATCAACTATAACCTCACACGGGATTGAATGAAATAATATAAAACCTTGAAAACCTGTGGGGATAGTGGTGCCTTGAAAAATCATTTAAAAAGATGCACTTGTGGGGCACCTGGGTGGCTCAGTGGGTTAAAGCCTCTGCCTTCGGCTCAGGTCACGATCTCAGGGTCCTGGGATCGAGTCCCACATTGGGCTCTCTGCTCAGCAGGGGGCCTGCTTCCTCCTCTCCCTCTGCCTGCCTCTCTGCCTACTTATGATCTCTGTCTGTCAAATAAAGAAATAAAATCTTAAAAAAAAAAAAAAAAAAGATGCACTTGCACATTGAAAAAGCCCAGAGAATCCCTTCTTTAAACACACGGTGATTTAAAAACAGCAGGGTGGGCAGAGTCATGTCTCAACCTTGTCCTTGACATCCTGGAAATGTTGAATATTTCAACATGGTGCTCTAAGACATGCAGAAAGGGGCCTTCCCCATTTGGCCAAACCCACTCAGGGGAACAGCATACTCTAAAACAGTTGCTGTGCCATGAGCATAGGACACTTCGGACGGTCTGTTCCTTATTAACCAGCTGGGATGTGAAGTGGACCCAATCAGCCTGAACGTGTTTTTGGGTTATACCCTGCCTCATTCCCCAAAGGATTAGAGATAGCTTACAAAAAATGTACAATACCATGAAAAACAAAATACATAAATGCATGAAAAGGCCAAAAGTTTATAACAAATTGGGGCTAGTTAGAATGCAGCATTAGGTCCTCCTTGACAGTCCTTAAAGGAGACTCACAAAATTGATGCTAAGCTTCCTGGCAGCCAAGGTGAAAATGAACGAACGTGTCTTAGAAATACATTTAGAGTTCCCACATGAAAATATACTCATTCCTTGGGGCTAGCAAGATTTTCTTTGACTAGCAGTCAGTCTGAAAGAAATTTCTCATGTCAGTCTTTGTAGAGGCCACTTTGGGACATAGTGAACAACCTCTCAAAGACATCACTTTATTTTTAATTTTTTTTTAGAATGTTAGTCCCCATACAGTACATCACTAGTGTTTAATGTAGTGTTCCATGATTCATTGTTTGCATATAACACCCAGGGCTCCATGCAATATGTGCCTTCCTTAATACCCATCACCGGGCTCACCCTTCTGAAACCCTCAGTTTGTTTCCCAGAGCCCATAGTCTCTCATGGTTCATCTCCCCCTTTGATTTCCCCCTCATTTTCCCCTCCCTTCTCCTAATGTCCTCCATGCTATTTCTTATGTTCCACATACATGTGAAATCATATGATAACTGTCTATCTCTGCTTCAGTTATTTCACTCAGTATAATCCCCTCCAGTCCCATCCATGTCAATGCAAGTGGTGGGTGGGTATTCATCCTTTCTGATGGCTGAGTAATATTCCATTGTGTATATGGACCACCCCACAGATACAGATGTAGCGAAAAGAAGGGCCACATGCACCTCAGTGTTCAAAGATGTCACTTTAGAATGCAATAGTATCTCTGGGCTCTTTTCCTAGCTTACATCATGCGGACACAGCACTGACGTACAGCCCCAAAGAAACAGGAGCCAAAGTGGGCAAGGTATATTTGTATAACCCACAGCTTTCTGTGGGGTTGTCTTCATCTAGGGATAAAACCAATACAGTTCTTCCCCCAAAACTTCCATGAATATAATTTCTCTTGGCCAAATTTTTGACAAGAATTAGGTGATGAAAGCTTTGAGGCTGAGATGATATTTTCTGTCAAGGGTAGAACACTGGTTTACTATGACTAGGCCAACACATTTCAAGAGGAGCAGAACAAAGCAGGTAATATCAGTGCAGTCTTCGGCAAGAATTCTCCTTGCATGACAGCAAGGATCTTCCTTCCAGGATCATTCAGCATGCTGAGGCACAAATCCAGCCATGCCAGTTCTGAGCTCAACTGGGCATGCCTACAAGGATGACAACTAGATGTGGGATCTAGCTGACCTAGGTTTGGATCCTGGCTCCACTGCCCAGAGCCTTTGACAGAGCCATTCTCCTTCCTTTGTCTTATGGGTTTTCCCCATCTTATAAAACAAGGGTGACACAATGAGCTGTCACAAGGTTATAATGAGAAGCAAATGAGACCATGTGTGGGAAAGGCCCTTGCACGCAGTGACCTCTGAACAAATATTTCACAACACAGTATTGTGGCAGGGGCTAACAGGTGGGTAACAGAGATAACTGCAGGAAAGCTAGATGGTTCTCTTCCATCCGGTTTTAAATATGAATGTAGTTTTTTTCTTCTGGCAAGGAAGGATATGATCTCAGATAATAATCACCCACTTTCAATTATATTTTTTCATAATCTTTCTCCCTCATGTAATACAAAGCAACATCAGTTTCTAATCTCCTCTTTCATTCCAAGAATAGTCCCCTAGGCCACCTCTGGTATCATCTGCGTGTTTAATGGGCAAGACTTTGCAGAGAGCATAAAGGCACCTGGTCTGTGATTAACCAGACAGAAATAAGGCCTGGTGGGGTGGCTGTTGCAGGAGTCCTGACCCAGAGAACAGAGGAGTCATCTGGGGTCTGTGAAGGCAACAGTGAAGGCAAAAAGAGCTTGTCATCCTTGAAATGCAGTTTGAAGCCACTTTTAATGGACTCTTACAGGATAAACTCAAATAGTGGTGAGAGATCCAAGCTGCTGTGGGGTTCGATCTTGCCTCTCTGGCCCTCGGGCCTCATTGCATGGGGCTGCCTCCTCATGCTCCTCCCTGCAAAGGTCCCTTTATACTTCCTCTGTGTCCGTGAACTTACGCTGTGTCTTCAACTATGAGTGCTCCTGCCCCAACTTTGCAATCTACTATTTGCACTTAAAAACAAGTGCAAATCCTAGTCTCCAAAAAAGATTCTCCCCACTTTCCACACAGTTTCCTCCAGCAATCATTTGTTATTCTAATTATTTTGTCTGTCCTCACAAGACTGCAGGCTTTTGGGGGTAGGAACTGCATCTTAATCACTCTGGATCCCAGGCACCTGGCACGACTGTTGGCCCCCAGCAGGTGTCCCATGGTGATGTGCTGAAATAAGTAAGTTTGAGCCTCTGAGTGGATTCTGGGTGCCATGGTTCTACAGAAAGGGCCTGTAAGTGGTGACTGAAGGTCATTTGTAATTCCCTTCCAACCCCCATCCTGTCATCCCACAGTGGGGCTGGAATTTGGGGAATAGGGCTTGAGTTGGGAAGGGAGCCCCTGCATGGAAGATAAGGTGGAGAGACCCACGGGTGAGGACACTTTACCTGATCGGGGCGGTGGAGTTCTCCAGCTTCCACCAGGCCTTGGGGGGGTTTAGGTAGCGACACCACAGCTCCCAGTCAAAGCCCTGGGCGGCCAGTGGGTACTCTTCTATCTCAAAGTTGTCATATTTGATGTTGTCAAAGGATGGCGAGATGATGCGTTTCCGGTTCTCCTTTATTCGTGTGAGCACAGGTTCAGCCCTGAGCAAGAGGGAGGGAGAGAAGGGTCACTGCTTCCGAGGTGGGTAAATACCAGACTGGTGACCCCGATGCTCCTTCCCCTGCAGAAAAAGGCAAAAAGCCACCTGGCTCTCTGCTTCAGCAGGTTGCCTGGCCTCCTGGGAAGGAGCCCCTGTTTAATCTCCACCCCTCCACCCCACTCCTGCAGCACGTCTTGGGCTGAGCTGAGAAACCATTAGTGCCTTAGATCCTTATGTCTGTTTGATTTCCCTTTTTCCACTAGAAAAAAAAATCTTAAGGCCTAAGCAAGAAGAAAGGAGGAGATCTGAGGTTCCATGGGAAGCTTTCAAGTTGGGCTTTGATTTTGCTAAAATTCATTGTATCAAGCAAGAGGAAAAGGCAGATGAGGATGGCAGAGGCATGGAGGTGAGAACAAACGTATTTCCACCAGTTACTCATGGCTGCTTCCGTCCTCCAGACACGCCACCCCATCCCACGGGTTCTCCACCGCCCTCGGAGAGGTGGGGAGTAGGGCTTTCCAAAGCAGCCAGGAGGCCCCAATGGACACCAGGCAAGTAAAGTGTTTGCAGACAGGAATGATGAGCTTCTTATTAATAATGCATTTGTTGCATAATTGTTTATTCAAATCAGCTTGAAATAGTAAGTGTCCCTCTCCTCTTCTGGCCATAAATCCAATGAAAATGCTTTTTAAATAGTCACAAATGGCAAGCAGGGACTTCAACTATAAAAAACGGCTTCATTGCAGCCTTAATTTGAGTCTGTTATGTAAAACTCTGCCCAAATCTAGCCATGTGGTGTGCATGCCTGGCGGCTCCTTCCTACTAAGGGCCCTCCTCACCCTTGCTCTCTGCAAAGCCACACACAGTGGGCTGGTCAGAGCGCACCCTCCAGCCCTGCCAGGATATCGGGGTCAGGTGCCCCGTCCCTGCTTGGCTGCGGCCACTGAGGCCATATACATTTTCTTTTACCCCATGCAGCCGCCGAGCAGCCCTCACCAGAGAAAGGAAGTTTTTTTAAGACCCAGTTTCACCAGCAGGAAAGTCTGAGATTCTATGCTACGCCTGGCAGGGCATTTTGGGGAAGGGGGGAATCCCACCTGATGACATCAAGCTACCTTCTCCCCCTCTGACCACTGGGCCTTGACCCTGTCTGTATGGTTGGGCTCCTGCCTCAAGTCTGGTCCAGCTGTCCCTTTCTGGACACTCACACTGTGCTTAGCTGGGCTGGCACTCTCAGCTTGGCCCTTAGCATTTACCTTCTCCCATACCCTGCCTCCTAGAGGAAGCCACTAGCCAGGGTCACACCCGATGTCACCATACCCTTGAGACACTGTGCATTGGTCTGCTGACCCCCGGCTCTCCCCAACCTCGAAGGGCTGGCCTGTTGCCTACATCAGTCATACATCCGATCTCAGCTGTTTCCACAGTTCTCTCCTTTCCCCCACTATGACTGAGATCCCAGCATGCTTTGCACTCCTTTGAGCCACAGCCCAGGACCACACTGGGATTCATCTTCCTCTTCTGATGGGCACTTACCAGCCTACATTGAACTCCACATGGGCATCGAAGAGAGCCACTACAGGGGCAGTGGCCACCCTCCAGCCGCTGACTCGGGAGCGGATGAGGCCTTCCTGCTTGCTGTGACGCACGACTTTGATGAAACCCGGCTTCTGGCCATTTACCTTGTCCACATACTCTGTCAGCTTCTCCTTCAGTTCCTCTGGAGGGGGAGAAAATGCATCATTAGCATAGCGGGGAAGGTGCAATGAAGACATTCACCCTCTTAGGGTGAACGGACTCCCCCAGAGAGAGGCTGGAGGGTCCATTTCCCTCCCCAGGTCCCCTTCATGTTCCCCAGGATGGCCAGCGCCACTCAGCTTCAAAGGGAAACAGTTTGTATTGAGCTCGACAACTCGCACAGGGCCGCGTGCTTCACACGCCCTGTCTATTGAATCCCCACAACCAGCCCACGGGAGAATGGGGCTCAGAAGGGTTTCTCAGTTTGTCCGATGCCACGCAGCTCGTGAGTGGCGCGGGCTGGTTTCAAGCCGGGTCTAATGACTTCCAAAGCCATATTCTTCTCATCAGCTCAGTGGCCTCTTTCTTCCCCAGTGCCCTCCACTGGAGCTCCTCTAATGCTCAAGAAAGCTTCCATCGATGAAGATTAGATCTCCTGCCTAATAAACTGCCTGGATCGCCATCTTTCCAGGAAGTGGAGGACCAGGCATTATGCCATGTGAGCAGTTGGTATTGGGTTGTTGCCTGCCGTTGCCTGGCTAAGCATCTGATTCCCCTGCTTCATAACGTAAACGGCTCCTGCCATCCCCTCGCCTCCCAGCTAGTGACAGCACGGCAGCCACATTCATTGGGTCTTCCACAGAAGTTCAGGCAATAGCCCACGACACCCCTCCCCCCAGAATGACCCAGGTGGGCTGCATTCTCCTACCTGCAACCACTGTATCTCCCCAGGACTCTGTTTCCCTTTGTCTGTATTCTGCTGGACTGCCCGTTTGGGTGCCCTCCTCCACATTCTCAGCCCACTCATGCCCAGGCCCTGGGACAGACCCACTTGGGCTGAGCCTCATCCCTATCAGAAGGCAGTAGGAGCAGGGCGCCTGGGTGGCTCCGTTGGTTAAGCGACCTCCTTCGGCTCAGGTCATGATCCTGGAGTCCCGGGATTGACTCCCACATCAGGCTCCCTGCTCTACAGGAAGTCTGCTTTTCCTTCTGACCCTCCTCCTTCTCATGCTCTCTCTCTCTCTCAAATAAATAAACAAAATCTTTAAAAAAAAAAAAAAAAGAAGAAGAAGATAGTAGGAGCTCTGTGCCCCTTGGTGCCCAGTCTGTGGCCCAACCAGACCAGCATGGCACTGTGACAAAAGGGTATGAGGTAGCAGGCACAGTGCCTGGCACACAGTGGGCATGCCCATAGATAGCAGCAGCCCTGTGCAGTAGAAAGGATGGTGTTTGGGGTCAGCAATTCTGCATTTAAGGCTGCTTTCTAAGTATCAGTGTTATAATCCTGGGCCTGTTACTAAACTAGTTGTAGACGTCTGTGTGGATATCAGATGCGGTGAATGTATTTTGCATGTGGTAAGGACATGAATTGTGCGGAAGCACAGGGTGGACTGTTAGGGGTTGAACTGTGTCCCTGCAAAAAGGTATGTGAAATCTAACCCCTAGTAACTTAGAAGATGACCTTCGTTGAGAATAGGGTCTTTGCAGATTTAACCGAGTTAAGATCCTTGGGTCCTAGTCCCATATGACAGGTATTCCTAAAAAAGGAGGAACTTCAGACACAGACACAGAGGCAAAGAAGAAAGACAAGGAGGGAAACAGAAAGAGAAGATGACCACCTATAAACCGAGGAAGACCTGAGGTACCAGAAGCTATGTGGCCTGGAACAGATCCCTCTATCACCTTCAGACAGGGCATGGCCCTGCTTGATTTGGACTTGATTTTGGACTCCAGAATGGTGAGACAATAAATTTCTATTGCTCTAAGCTACCTAATTTGTGGCACTTTGTTATGGCTTCTCTAGGAAACTAACAGAGTTGTTATGAGGATTAAATGGGATTAACATGTGTGAAAAATGCATAGCACGTTGTAGATGCTTAAAAAAAAAAAAAAAGCTCCTTTCTGCCCTTCATCAGTTTCCATCATGCTGGGAGCTATAAGAGAAGGAGCTGCAAAGCCTTCTTCATGGGCTCTGGTTCAGGACCTCCTACTCCTGCTCTGCCTTGTCTCTAGGTTAGATTCGGCAAGCAGCAAGGCCATGGTGGCCAAGCAGGAGATGTAAGCATGTGTG
Organism: Neogale vison; assembly: GCF_020171115.1. Taxonomy (NCBI): domain Eukaryota; kingdom Metazoa; phylum Chordata; class Mammalia; order Carnivora; family Mustelidae; genus Neogale; species Neogale vison. Next base: position 159,402,989 of record NC_058097.1, read on the forward strand.
GGACCTCATGCCCAGGGAAGACTGTGGGGCATGGTGGCCACTGCCAGAACTGGTATGTCCCCCTGCAGACATTGATTTCAAATCCTTTTTTTTTTTTTTTAAGATTTTATTTATTTATTTTACAGACAGAGATCACAAGTAGGCAGAGAGAGAGAGGGAAGCAGGCTCCCTGCTGAGCAGAGAGCCCGATGTGGGGCTCGATCTCAGGACCCCAGGATCACGACCCGAGCCAAAGGCAGAGGCTTTAACCCACTGAGCCACCCAGGCACCCCAATTTCAAACCTTTTTACACACGATGCTGGCCAAACAAATCAGTCTGGAAGGATGGGTAGGATATGGTCCCTAGGCATCTCTGCTGAGTCATCATCACATTGGTGAGGGAACTTGGTATCCAGGGCAGAAATGCAGAAAGGGAGGCAGGAAAGTCAGGTCCTAGACATCTACCAACTTGCTCTGTGAACTTGGGCAAATCCCTATGAATGCCAAGACCTCAGAGTTAGTCGGACAGGGTTTTAACATTTGTTTTGAACGGATTACCCCTCTAAGGTTAGGTCCCCTCTGGCTAACAGGATGTATGATCGATCCTTCAGCCCCAAAGTGACGGGACACACTATGCAGCCCATTCCTTACTGGGCCACTCCAGCTGTTAGACGTTCCAAATGCCAGGGGTCTTCCACCTTCCACTCACTGGTCCAAGATTTATTCTGGGGGCCAAAGGGGGCAGATCCAATCCCTCTTCCACATGACAACCATTTAAAGACCATCCTTAAGTCCTTGCTGGGGATTTTGGGTCAAATGTCTTTAGTTCCTCTGAGTTCAGGTTCTTTAATCACACCAAACTTCCCTCGAGTTATGTGGTTTTCTCTAACACTTTTAAATTACACACCTAGAAATTGGTCTAATACTTATGGAGTAAACTGGGTTATACAGAATAGAATGAACAAATCACCTCCCTCATCCTAGAGTCTATGCTCCTATTCATGTAGTTGAAGGTCACATTAATTTGGCCTGCTTTCGACTCAACTTGAGCTTCCTGGAAACAGACAACTAAAGGTCCTCTTCACCTGGTGCTGCCAAGTCAGGCTCCTTCATTCCTTTTCTTCACAGCTGCATGCATGTGTGGGTGCATGCTTGTGTGTGTGTGTGTGTGTGTGTGTGTGTGTGTGTATGTGCATGTGTGTCTACGCATGCTCTGAGCCAAAACATAGGATCTTAACGTTTAGCTCTCTTTCAATCTTTTTAAAGATTTACACCGTCTCTCTGAAGTCAGAATGTCTTGCCCCTAATTCTATTATCCAGTGGCTGGATGATCTAGTCCTCCTGCTTTCTGGCTTCTGCAAAAGTGATCAGCATATGGCCTCAATTGTCTTTCGAGTCATCCTTTCACACAGTGTGACCCTTTCCCGGAGTTAGGGCCAGTGAGGCCTGTCAGGCTTTCTCGTGCCAGCCTGATGAAAACTGAACTGACTTTGAGGCTGCCATTAACACACTGTGTATCTCACTTTAGCTGATGTGAACATGACCTCATGATCTGCAGCAGAACAGCCGACTGGAGAGGCTTGGAGATGCGGCTGTCCAAGGTTGGCCATAGACGGAGGGGCCTAACTCGGTGTGCCCCATGCTTACAGTGTCTTCAAGCATGGCTGTCAGGAGGCCTCTTAAAACATTTCCTGTTCCATGTCTTCAAAGGTCCATCTCTGACATAACCATTTTGAAAATTTTATTTATTTATCTATTTATTTAAAGACTTTATTTGACAGAGAGAGACACAGTGAGAGAGGGAACACAAGGAGGGGGAGTGGGAAAGGGAGAAGCAGGCTTCCCGCCGAGCAGGGAGCCAAACACGGGGCTCAATCCCGGGACTCTGGGATCATGACCTGATCTGAAGGCAGAAGCTTTAATGACTGAGCCACCCAGTGCCCCTCCGTTTTGAAAATTTTAAATAGAACTCAAAAAGCCTGGTATTTGGACTTATGATGGTGGCGTGAGTCCAGAAACTTAGAGTGAGAAGTGGGCTAATACCAAACGATACCTTTCCTCACTCCCAAGGGGGACATACTTGTTAGAAGACAGAATTCCCTTAGCCATGATCAAACAGCTGCCATCGAAAAAGTCCTGAAATATCACAGTTAATACTGGCTCATAGTTTTTGCAAAGTGCCTTTAACAATTAGGTTTTCATGTTTTCCTTCAACTTTTATCAGTTGCCAAAGCAAGAAAGAACTATCTCAGAGGCACTTCTGAGTTTGCTAGGAAACTGTGGTCCAAGACACTATCACATATTAGCTCTAATGTATGTGACAAATACCTCTCAGAACTCAGCTAAAAAAATATGAAGAACTTGTGGTTTTCTTTATACCTGAACACAAATATATAACTCCTCATATTGACCTTTTTGCTGAGGCTGCCGGGAAGCTCAGAGAAAAATCTAATGACTAATCACAGGGTTCAGCATTTTTGCTTTTCTACTTTTGCTAAAGATCTGATGTTCAACTTCCTGTCTCCAAGTTGCATTCTTTCACTTTTCTCCCCCTCTGGAAGCTACCTTTAACTACTTCTTGAAATATCTATGAATAACTTTTAATGAAGTGTCTGGGGGGAGCACGGCAGGAGCATCACTGTGGAAAAAAGGGGAAAGCTGTATTTCATGTCTGTTTTAATGTGTTGGGGAAAGAGGAGGTAGGGAGTCTGCTCTCTGTGACTTTGCCAGATTTAGAATCAATGGAGGAGTTGTCAATAGTCAGCGTTGAGGGAGAAATACAATTTGCACCCTGCATGGGGCCAGGTGTCATCCTGTCTGTGTTGCTCCTCCAGCCCTCTCCTGCTGTCCACAAATCCCTACTCAGCTGACATCTGAAGGACCTCTGTGAATCAGCACTCCCAGGAGCCGAGCTCATCAAACACCATTCCCCTCTTAGGAGGTCAGGGCCACTCTCCACCCTCCTCACTGAGCCCGCTGAGTGCAGGCTGCTTGCCTGCTCTCCCTCCTCCAGACTTAGAAGCCAAGTCAAAATGTGGAATTCGACCAGCCTGGTCAGACAGAGCGTTTTTTTTTCCTCCCCATATCTGCCCCTGTAAAAAGCAATTAGCTTCACAGAGTCATCCCAAAAGAAACAAAATGCAGGCGGAGCAGGAGAAATCTGGTACTAATGGCCATTAATCTGATTTAAACACCTAATGAGGTACTCTTTATCTCTTGCAGAAAGGAAAAGAAAGGATCAGGAAATTGATGCCCAATGGGGCTTCGCTCTTTCGAGGCCTGCCCCCTCCTTCATCACTGTTTCCAGGGCTTGTCTATACAACCTGGCCTCAACTTGCATCTCAGGGTCTGGTTCTGCGGGAACCCAAGTTAAGAAGACATAGTTCACCAAGATACTATGGTCCCCACCAGCACGTGACATTTTAACTCTTGATGGGTGTATATGATGTGTATGTCTATGGGTAGGATGACAGAAGTTCCTTTACCCCCACTATCTCTGCATTGACTGGCTACTCTTTCACAAAGGAAACAATAATAATGATAATGATAACATACTGGGCATTTTACAGTTTGCAAATATCATCTCACTGAAGTCTTTTGACAACCCTGTGATGCAGTTACTATTAACATTGTATTTTGAAGACAAGGAAATTAAGGCCCAGTGTGACCCAGGGAGTAAATGGTGAAGTGAAGGTGTAAGTCCAACTGGGCTGGACCCGGAGTTCACACTCTGTACTCGGGTGCCACCTCTCTACCAGCCCGCCTGAGTATCCGCTTGGTTTCCAGAGACCACCCTCCACAGAGTCCGATTAAGATCAGGGCCTGAGTCTCTGACTGTCGCACCAGCTTGCAGGGAGATTCTGACGGGCAGCCGAGCCCGATAACAACTGAAATAGTTGTTACCTGTTATCTGTTAACAGAGGAGTATCAGTTTTGTAACAGGTGGGAAAACGAGCTTCCCCCAGAATAGGTGCGGCTCCAGCCCTACGCAGGAGGCATCAGACTCTGTCCGAAAAAGGCTCCCCCCTCCCCGTTCTTCCAAACCCCTGGAGTCTGTCTCGCTACCCTCAGTAACAGACCCTTTATTTTTCAGTCGGGTTTCAATTCTCTGTGTGTGGTCATCTTCAGATCTGCTGCTTTGGGAGGTCCCCTATCATTCCCCAGCTTCCCTCTGCCCAGGACACTGCCTTTTGTCCCTTCTGCCCAGCCCCACAGTTTTAGGTGAGCCGGCCCTGCCCGCCTCCCTAACTCAGTGTTGTCCCCCAAACCCAGCCTAGATCCAAGTGGCTACCCCTCCCTCCAGTGCCTGAAGGGAGTGTGAACACCCCCCCAACTGAGAAGCGCTACTAATTGCCAGTCTCCAATAGTGCTAATTTAAAGATTAAAAGCACAGCACGTTTCTGTTTATTCTTCCAAGAGTGAACAGTAGCTGGTCTTCCTCAGAACAGAAGATTAACTGACTTTCCTCTAAAGCCCTTTAGGGCCATCGAAACACAAACGATATGTCAACACATTTTAAAAGAGAGATTATTTATTAGGATGCAACGGTTGTCAAACCTGGTTGATCATCCACTTACTGGAAGAGCTAAAAAATAAATAAATAGAGAGGCTACCCCACCCCCATTTCCTTGAAGAAGCTGGAGGGGGCTGTGGGCCTGCTGATGAATGAGGGTGAGCCAGGCTGAGACCACCATGATCCCAGGACACACCCAGGGCAGCCTTGCTTTGTGCATTCCTCTCCCTTTAAGATCACTTTGGATGAGTCTTTAAAGCCTGGGCCATTTACAAATTCTTGCACATGTTACTTTCTTCTGTCCCATGCGCTTACCAGCCGCACTTCCGTCCGGCTCCTTTCATCGCTGCACTACATCAAAGTCAGTTGGTACCAAAGTAGATTTGGAATGGCCTTAAATGGTTCTCCTTACTCAGGACTTGGGGAAAGGGTCCACCTAGGAGCTCCACAGATGGCATTTAGAGGAGAGCAGGAGGACCCAGGCAGAATGTCATGATCTTCCTGGGAGGCTCCAAGCATTAATTTAGTCTTGGCAAGTTACAGAAAGCCCCAGAATGGCCACCCAGCTCACGCCACAGCCAGGCATTAGTGACGACCAAACCCACAAAATTTATGCACTCCTCACTTCATGGGGTCTCCAAAGCCAGGCTCTCAACATCCACTAATATCTTCTTATCTGGTCCAAAATGTCTTATTTTGGATCATGTATGCTGTAATAACATGGTCAGAACGGGTCTCTGAAGATGGCAGTAGCAGGTGTCAAAATGGTCCCCTGGCCAGTCAAGGATGTGTTAGGTGGAAATCAATGCTTCTCTTTCTCTCTCTTTCTCTCCCATTTCCCTCTCCCTCCCTCCCTCCTCTCCTTTCTCTCTCTCTGTCTCGATAACAACAAACCAAAACTTGATTTATAACATCGGCCCATGTCTGTGGTATGAATACCACCACCAGAGTAGATTTGAAGCTTATGCCACTGAGCCCTAGAGCTGGGCACGGAGCATTGGCAGAAGGTGTGCACAACCAGCCGCCGACACTCCAGGTCAGCCCAGGACACTGTGCCAAGGCCCAGCCGGAAAGGCTGCAGTCCTGTGGGTGTCTCCCCCGTGCTTGATAGTTACCCATCCCTATCTTTATTCATTCATCCGGCAATGGTATGTTAAGCACACACAAAATGCTGTCCATTATTCTAGATGCTCATCTAATTGAAATCTCACTAGCACCCTGTAAACAATGACATTTATAGCTAATGCTTTATTTATTTAGGGCTTACCACATGCCAGGTACTGTTCCAAACCCACTTCAGCTGTTTCTCATGCTGTACTCTCAACAACTATGATACTCCTCTGGGTAAAGCGTAAGATTAGCCCCATTCCATATATCAGGCACTTGGAGCACAGAGAGGAGGAGGGATTTGCTCAGGGCCTAGGGCTGGAAGGGGGTAGGATGAGGATGAGACCCAGGCACCCAGGCTCGGGTCCATGTCTGCATCCCTCATGAGATGATCTTCAAACGACAAAGTAGAAAACTCAAGGAGCAGACTTCCAATGACACACCCAATAGACACATGGAAAAGAACGAGCAGGGGTTCAAAGTCAGATCTGTCTGACTCCAAAGACTGCTGTTTGCCACTCTGTCCCACAGCCTACTGAAGGAGCCATAGGACTCAGGCCTCCTTCAAGAGCCTTCTGCAATCATGGATTCAGTTCGGAAAGAAAATATCTTCTTCCAGCTACTATGTATCCTTAGAGCCCAAGGGAGGGGGTCAGATTGCCACACTCAGCTTCCTTTCAGCTGGACAAATCCTTTCTCTGGGGTCAAAATCCCCAAGCAAGCAAGACCTAAGAATGAGGGAAGAGGGCCTGGGTTTAGGTTTCCTAGAGGGCTTATTCCTCACTCACCTTCGGAATTCACAATCAGGCACAATTAAGGTACACTCCTGGCTGGGGGATAGGCTAGAGGGCCAAGAACAAAAGTCTTCCTGGACCAGTCTGGTGTTCACCATGGGGTCCTGGCCATACGTCAGGGAGGCGCTGCTGAGCGATCACACCCTTTCTGCTCCTGACACCCTCAGACTTGTGGTGGTCACAGAGCTGGTAATCCGAACAACCAGGAGGAGATTCTAGCTCCCCCCGCATCTCTCCTGCCCCCCAGGACCAGAGCTCCAGGCTCTCTAGTCCACCAGTTCTCTATTCATCCACCATGAGCAATTCAGAAAATGAAAACAGAATAATGGACTAATAGAAATCAGTTGTCCTCTTGGATGGAATGACCTTGGACAAGGGCCAGTTTGCCTGGGACTGTGTGAGATGGAAACCCATAGAAAGTAAGGTGGGACAGTGGCCCAAATGCTAGCATGCAAAATTACTTAAAGGGCATAAAATACTCCTGCTCCTCTGGTGGTTTTCAGCAGGAATCCCAGGACTTATTAAAAGTGCCAGGATGGGTGATCCAGGCAGAGTGGAGTGGACACTGCTTCAGGTCCCGTCCCTCCAGCTCGGGAGTACTGAGTATAGCCCTTGCTGTGAACTTCAATGGAGGGAGTTACCAAGACCTCAAAGCCTCAGGAAATGTTGGCATGGAACCTGTAACAGCGGGTCGGATCTGAGCTGAGAACAGACCCTGCTGGTGTCCCAGCACACAAAGGGGTTTCCAGGAGGGCAAGGTCTAGTATGGGCCCTTGGGAATGTTCAGTTGCTGTTGGGAGTTAAGCTGGAGGCCAGCTGGAATTTTGGTGCTAAATTCTCCTTTTGTGCAAGACTTGGAGAGCTCTGAGTACTGCCCAGCTCAGAAACTTGATCCAAAACCTCATGACTGAAAGCATAAGAGTTTAGGTTATGAGTCCAAAATTTCAAGATTCTGAGATCTTGAAAGTCTGTGATTTTTGGAGATTGACTCCCATGGTCCTGAGATGCTGGAAGTCTAAGCTTCTATGCATGCTAGAGTAACAACCTCCCCCCAAGCCCCACCCCTGGCCGCATCGCTGTTGGCCTGCAGCGCTGAAGGTCCCAATCCCTGCTTGCTTCATTCACCTCCTTGGCAAGCCTCTGTGCTCAAGTCACATTTCCAAACACACTGAACTCAGTGGTGCCACAGTACCTTTGCATGAACTGCTCCCTCCACCCGGAACTTTCCTCTTACCTCATCTGACCCTGCTGAGGCTCTTTCAGAACTCTTCCTTCATCTGCAGCTCTTCGAGTAGAGGAAAGGCTAGGGGAAGGGAAGGAATTTTATTCTCCTTGGAACATGGACACAGGGCACTGGAAACACTGATGGGTTCCAGGAGACCAGTGAGGACCACCAGTAGGCGTTGAGGTCCAAGTCCTATGGCAGAGCCCTGAGTGTCCTCTGGAGGAAGAGCAAAGGTTCCCACAGGCTGTAAGTCAACTCTGTACTTCTGCAAATCACTGGCTGCTCAGGCTGTGTGATGAGCAGCCCCAGCCTGGCTGAGTCATGACTCAGGAGATGTCGTGGGCTTTGCACACATATTTATACCCCACCCACTGTCAGTGCTTGTCAGATCAGCGGGTTTGGTGCTCTTTTCCTCAGCTCACTGAACACCCTTAGACAATCTATTCTCAAAGGAAAGGATCCTGTGAAGGGGTGCAAAATAAGGCAGAACCCAAGAGCTCTGCTCTCAGTTCTTGGGTTTTTGGTTTTTTATTGAAAGATGTCACACAAAGCAGAAAGAGCAGGGACTCAGGGGACAGAATGATTTTAATTTAATTCCTGGTGTAGCCAACTATCAGCTGTGTGACTTTGCGTGTGTGGCTTAACCTCTCTGAGCCTCAATTACCTATTGCTGAGATGGAGATAATGTTACCTACTTCTTTGGGTGACTGTAGAGCTCTGTGAGACAATGCAGGACATGTTATAAGTGCTTAAGGAGTGCTGTTACTGAATGTTATTAGTCTAAACTCCCCTGTTCCCTTCTTCCTTAGGAAGTGCCTAGGCGAGGAGCATCCTCTCCGGCATTATTTGGGGGAAGCCAGGACTTTAGCAGGTCTCATCCACGCCACTTTGCGATTTAAAGCATGAAAACCTAAAGAAAGCCTCTGCCATCTCTGTTCCCATTCACAGCACCCCTATGAGGCAGGAACCTTTTATGCATTTTGGCCCATCTTACCAATGAGTATAACGAAGCTACAAAGAGTGGACAGATGTGCTCAGGGTCCAGGGCTGAAGCAGGTGGGACAGGGATGCAAACCCAGGTACACTGACTCAGGTCCATGTTCTTAATCCCACATGTGGTTATCTTCAAATGACAAAGGAGAAATCCAGTGCCAGCACCTAGTATCTTGGACCATGGACGTTTCACAGGACATGCTGAACCCTGGCTCAAGAAAGACACGCCGTGTTCCCTGGGCACTCACTCATTCAACAAACAGCACTGAGTATCTCATTGTGCTTCTCACTGCTCAGAGGGTAAACCAAGCTCCTCCCCTCAAGGAGCTCCAAGACTGGAAGGGCAATACCCAGACACACCATTGGATGTGTACGATGATGTCAGGCATCGAGTTTGTGCTGTGTGGAAGGAGAAAGCAAGTGAGGCACACACAAGGACAGGAGTGGGGACCTAGAAGCTGTGGTCTCCAAGCAAGGGGAACACTGACTCAGAAGAAACATAGCTGTGGATCTCAGGAGGAACCCCAGCAAAGGGGTAGGCCTGGGGGTGGGCCTAAGCAAGGGGCTGGGGTTCAGGAAAAGGCCCCAGGCTGAGAAGTAAAGGGAGGCAGAGCCCGCCACCTAGCCTGGCAGGGCGTGCATGGAGAAATGGAGCAGGCAGCCCCTCTGGACGGCACAGTTAGCTCCCATTCATCCTTCCCATGCACCCTTAGATTGGGGATCCCCAGCCTCAGCCATGCACCTGAGCAGAGAAGGGACTGGAGAAGGTGAGGGCCGGTACTGCCCTCCGCCAAGGCAAAACCCTTTCTAGCCATGCTTCAGGTTCTCTCGGGCCTGGGAGAGGCTGGGAGTGAGAGGGACTCCAATCTAGGCCTGGGCTCTGGGTGGGTCATTCCTCATGCTCCTGGGCACAGAGGTGTCTGATAAAACTCCCTAAATATTTGAGTCTGTTGAGGCCTGCAGTGGAGCCCAAGTGCAGACAAAAACAATCAGCTGCTGGAAGCACTGTTTTGTTTTGTTGTTTGTTAGTTTGTTTGAATCTCAGAGCTAGGATTACAGAGGTCCTCTTACCAGCAGTATCCCTACGTGGACTGCTAACATCAGCCAGGTCCTGGGCTCCGTCCCGGGCTCCCCGGGCTTTCCTGACACACTGTGTATATTCCTCTTACTTTAAAGCTACAGACAAAAGGTTGATATCCAGGATCTATAATGAACTCCTCAAACTCAATACACACGAAACAGGCAAACACATCAAAAAATGGGCAGAAGATATGAACAGACACTTCTCCAATCAAGACATACAAATGGCTATCAGACACATGAAAAAATGTTCATCATCATTAGCCCTCAGGGAGATTCAAATTAAAACCACATTGAGATATCACCTTACACCAGTTAGAATGGCCAAAATTAACAAAACAGGAAACAACATGTGTTGGAGAGGATGTGGAGAAAGGGGAACCCTCTTCCACTGTTGGTGGGAATGCAAGTTGGTGCAGCCTCTTTGGAGAACAGTGTGGAGATCCCTCAAGAAATTAAAAATAGAGCTTCCCTATGACCTGCAATTGCACTCCTGGGTATTTACCCCAAAGACACAGATGTCGTGAAAAGAAGGGCCATCTGTACCCCAATGTTTATAGCAGCAATGGCCACGGTCGCCAAACTATGGAAAGAACCAAGATGCCCTTCAACGGATGAATGGATAAGGAAGATGTGGTCCATATACACTATGGAGTATTATGCCTCCATCAGAAAGGATGAATACCCAACTTTTGTAGCAACATGGACGGGACTGGAAGAGATTATGCTGAGTGAAATCAGTCAAGCAGAGAAAGTCAATTATCATATGGTTTCACTTATTTGTGGAGCATAACAAATAGCATGGAGGGCATGGGGAGTTAGAGAGGAGAAGGAAGTTGGGGTAAATTGGAAGGGGAGGTGAACCATGAGAGACTATGGACTCTGAAAAACAATCTGAGGGGTTTGAAGTGGCGGGGGGGTGGGAGGTTGGGGTACCAGGTGGTGGGTATTATAGAGGGAACGGATTGCATGGAGCACTGGGCGTGGTGAAAAAATAATGAATACTGTTTTTCTGAAAATAAATAAATTGGAAAAAAAATGTTATAAAAAAAATAAATAAATAAAGCTACCGAAGGCAGAGCCCCCAGGCCAGAGATGCTCTCAGAATGCGGGACAGAGACAAGCACAGGAGACTCCAGGACGGGGAGCATCACCTTGCCCAGGAGCTGTCATCTAAAGTCTGCAACCTGCACAGCCAGCCGCCTGCTGGTACATTGTTTTGGCCTTTTGGGATTATTGATTTTTTTCCAGACCCCTCTATTGTAGCAATATTTATCATTATATTCCTCTAGTGAGACTTCAGAAAACCCAAGAAATAGCACTTCCCTGATAGACACGCCCCCAATACTGAGAACATTGCTCTTCCTCACTTCAGGTCCCTATTGTGTTTCTTTCATTTGTGTGTCCAAAGGGCAGATTTTTACGGAGCGATCAACGCGTGGCAGGCCCAGTGCTCGGTGCTGGGCCTGTGGGGTAAGTAAGTTAGGGTTCTGGCCTCAAGAAGCTCGCAATGTGGTGGGAGGAAGTACTTAAACAGATCGTTTTAGTGCATTGAAATATGTTCTAAAAGTGGTTGTCACAAGATGCTGTGATAACATAGTACAGGATGGGATAAGCTTTTTAGGATGATATTTGAGTTTGTCTCAAAGGGATGGGTGAGGAGGGTTTGCTAGGAAGATAAAGAGGACAGAAAAACTGTCCCGGGGAGAAACACACAGCATGCATAAAGGCTGAGAGCGTGAACATGCATGATATGTTTGGGAAGTGGGAAGTGGCAGGCCTGCTGAGTGTGGGTTATGCCGGGTGTGGGGTGCAAAGGACCCCCTGCAGACTCCAGAGAGCTGGGAGACAAAAGGCGGCTTTGTTGCTTAGCCCTGCAGGCGCACAGCCAGGTGGGAGAGGCCCCACCCTCCTGGGCAGCCACCGAACCTCACCCAGCCATAGCCATGTCCCTCTGCTGTTAACCACCAGTGGCTGGACAACCCCGTTTAGAAAGAGAGGCATATCTTTCGAGTTTGGCGGGACACTGAGGAAGTCAGATAGCTGAGTGGTACTTTTATTTCTCCTCCCCACCCCCCACTGACTTCGAAAGATCAAAGAACTGGCAGGATATCAGCCGGGGGTATGGAGGGTGATTGCAAGCAGTGTCTGGCTTTCTGGATACTGGAACCACAAAAGCTGGATCAAGTGGGGCGACAACGTGTGAGGGCAGGAAGAGAGTTTGCCTAGGGGATTAGCACGCAGGCAGAGGAGAGAAATCCACCGGTGAACTGGTTACCATGGAGAGCGGCCAGTGATGTGGAGAGAGAGGTGGGTGTGGGAGGGACCTGAGCGTTGGATGAGGAAACTGTTGAGCTGGGAGCTGAAGACAAAACCAATCTCTCCAGGAGTCTATGCTGCAGGGGGCACCTGGGTGGTCAGTCAGTTAGCGTCCGATTCTTGATTTTGGCTCAGGTCATGACCTCAGGATTGTGGGATCCAGCCAACATCGGCCTGAGGCAGGCTCTGCACCCAGCGGGGAATCTGCTTGGGATTCTCCCTCTCCATCTTTCCCCCTCCCCATGCTCTCTCTCTCTCTCTCTCAAATAAATTAATTTAAAGAAATAAGCCTACACAGCAGTACTGACAGCAAGGGTAGCAAGCAAAGTCAATTTCAGGCTGGAAGCCAGGTGGGGGGTGATCCCACGGGTATTGCAAAGATTTGCAGATGACTTGAGTCTGGGGGAACAGCGCTGCTGGGGCAGGAAGGGTGAACTCCTGCCTCAGCATGCCTCATGGAAGGGTGGAAGCATTTAGGTGAGAGCGGAATCTCTAGTGGGCTGTTGGTGCTGTGGCCAGATGGAGCAAGAGGGAGGCTGCTTATGGCCCAGACTGCAGGGTGAGTGGGGAGGTAAAGTGGATAGGGAGGGCCCTGGCTGCCCAGACACCAAAGGGAAGGCTTCCACCTTATTCGAAGCAGGATGTCTGACATCTTACTAAGCTAACAATTCCCTCCCCCAATGGCTAGAGGGAAGGATGCCATGGTAATTACCCTTTGTACATCTCAGAGAGTCTAATAAAACCTACAGGTCTTCCCTCCCAACCCCCAAAATGCGCGCGCACACGCACACACACACACACACACACACACACACACAAAAACACACACACATACAATCGTACACATGCAAACACAAAGACACCCTTTGCCTATGACCCCAACAACTGCCCGTAGTTCTTCTAGGACTCCATGGGCTCTGACTAAAACTCATTCTTTCCTTAGCCCCTGGGTCTTTGCAATTATACCTCCCGCCTCAAAGATCTAGCTTTTGCAAGGTATATTGAATACCTTGGGCTCGGATAGGCTTTCCTTGACCATCTCCTCAAATCTTCTAATCCACCTCCTTCAATCCCTACATGTTCTCTCCCCTACCTGTGCTGTCTTATTTTCCTGCAAGTGCTTTCAAGTATCTAAAAATCACATTAGTCCTTACCTGGTTATTTGGATATTGTCTGTATGTGTGGCTAAAATGTACATTCTGTATAGGCATGGGCTTTTTCTCTCTACTGATTTCTAGTGCTGCAACAGGGTTTGATACATGAACAATATAAATTTTTTAAAAAGACACTGATATTCTGGGCTTATCAGTTCCTATCAACCATGAAGAACTGGTGAAGTGGAGTGTGGGAACCTTGGGACAATGTCCATATCATCTCACAGGGCCTGTTAGAGGCAGGCAGGCCAGGTAGACCCAAAGCCTAGGCTTTAGTAGACAGATTTCCAAAAGTGGATGGGAAAGAAAGCTGTGATCTCATGGGTTAGAGGCTTTGGAAGGAGGCCCTTAGAACCAATTCTGCTTATGTAACCAGCAATGATCCAAAACAGGAATAACATGGGAGAAACCCAGAAAAATCAGATCCCGGGGAACTCCTAAGGAGGCTCTTATTTTTTAAAGGTCATGTAGAGAAAATAAAAGGAGATTCAAAACTGCAGTTGATTGGGCTCTGTAAGAACAGAATTAAGAAGATGAGTAAGAAGGGACCCGTGATTGAGGCCAATGGCCTATTGTGTGAGACGCCGAAGAGAAAGCCCGGCTCCCTAGCTTCATTCTGTAGCTACCTCTGTGCCCGCGAGAGGAATGCTGGATTTGAAGGGAAGAAGGAGGAAATTAACATTTATTAAATAACTGCTATGTTCCTGCACTAAAGTACTCCACACATTACAGGCATTATTTAATTTTCAAAACAACCCTGAGAGGAGCTATTGGTATTTGCGCTTTATAGACAAGAAAACTGAGGTGATAACATGATGGGGCCAAGACTGCATACTTCATCAGTAGCAGAGGCTGACTGAGATGTGTGCATGTCTTTCTGCAAAGTGAGCTCCTTGCATCCCCACTGCCTTCTCTCTCAATCTGAGAGGATCACTGGATCTCCTAGGATTCACCTCTGACCTGGGCATCCCCATCTTGTGCTGGCTGTGCCTGAGATCACGGGGCGGCTGGCTGAAGGGGAGAAAGGGGATACAGTGATCACCACGAGAAACACTGACTCTGGGCCAGCAGGCCCTTCCTGAGTACTTTCCACAATTAACTCATTTACTCCTCACCATAAGCTTATAGGGAAGCTTATTTTAAGTTATTCTTCTTATTTTATTTTTTAAAGTTTTAAAAAAGATTTTGGTTATTTGACAGAGAGAGAGAGAGAGAGACAATGATAGAGGAAACAAGCAGGGGGAGTGGGAGAGGGAGAAGCAGGCCTCCCACTGAGCAGGGAGCCCGATGCGGGGCTGGATCCCAGGACCCTGGGACCATGACCTAAGCTGAGCAGACGCCTAATGACTGAGCCTCCCAGGCACCCCATATTCTTCCTACTCTAAAGATAAGAAAACTGAGGTTACACAGGCATCAGTGTAAGTTACCAGCTTATAAATGATAGAATCAAGATTCAAACCCAGGCAGTCAAGCCTCAGTGCTGAGCATTTAACTACTCTGCTAAAAATGAATGTGAAGAGAGTAGCTGACTGTTGCCAGTCAGTCTAGCTTCCAACCAAGAAGACCATGATTCAAGGCACTGAGATCCACGAGATATTGTATCACTGAACTAATATGGAGAAGAAAGGGGCTGGAAAACCATTATTGACGCAAGAAAAGGGCAAGGATTATGCATATTACAGGCAATGGGATTTAATACCAAACACAGTCATGATTTCTTTTTTAAGAGAGGAGGACAGAGGTCCCAGGCACATAAACCCAGCATGGTGCATAGGTTGAAAATGGAGGGAGTATGGTGCTTAAGATTAGCGGAAGCCCGGGTAGCCAGGGGCGGAGGGCACGGGATGGGTAGGAGTGTGATGGAGTGCGAGAAAGTGAGGGGCAAACCTTGAAGACGGGGCCCTGTAAGTCAAGCTTAAGAGGTTTGTCATTATCCAAAGAGCAAGCAGCAAGATCGGAAAGGGGTTTTGTGTACCTACATCATGAAGATTCCCTGGATTCTTGACCCTCAAAGATTGCCAAGTTTGGGGTGATTTGTAACACAGCAATAGATAGCTCATACAATGGTTGTTACAGAAAGTCTCCCTTCATATCCTTTAGGAAGTTTGTAAACTCAAACTTAATGAGTAATAAATGAATAATCAGGGACTGTAGCCAGCCAGGGAGCGCATGCCTGTCTAACAAAGGAATCTGCCGCTCAGTTCCAGCTGATTGTTATTAAGTATTTCTCAAGAAAAGCCAGTAATCTGGATATTTTGGTGAGAAGCCTCCTGGTTTTTAACATGAGTTTAGAATTTTAAAAAGAATGTGCTGGCCAAACAAAACATTTGCCACCGTTTCGAAACATCTGGACTGGACGCTTGAAATATTTGGACTAGATATTATATAATCCAGCAAAATAGGCACTAACTGAATGACTATATCCAAAGGGGTTGCTTTATGGCTCAGCATCAACATCAAAGGGGTATCTAGCAGCAAGTGAAAAGCTCTGTTGTTGGTTCCATCCTACACATATTTTTCCTTGATAGCTTAGATAAACATAGCGAAGCTATACTCCTCAAAATTTGTGACTGATAAGATGGTAGGGGGGATGCTGATAGATCCAAAAAGACTTTAGCAAGAGAGAATGATGGCTCAAGTCTAACAAGATGGAATTTGAGATGCATGACGTTGGAAGCTGTGTACCTGCCCCCCAAATGCAAGGTCACAAGATAGGAAGTGGGAGCTAAAATGTATATGTTGGTCCTGAGGCAGCTCATATGGGAAGGGACAGAAATTGAGGTGAGAGATGACCATTGGCCTCACATGACTGGGTGGGGAAGGTCCTAGAAGCAGAGAGGAAGAAGATGGATCAGGCATATGTAGCCTTAGGGGATCCTGGCAGCCAGTGAAGGGCTGAAGGTGCCAGCCAGCCATCAGCGTCAGGGAGGCACAGCTAAGGTGGCAGGCGGTACCTAGAGTAGGTATGACATGGATCCCATACTAGGAGGCTGACAGCCAGCAACAGCTGAAAACCCAAACAGAAGACAGTCCAGCCGGGAACATGGCCCATCTCCCTGGACTAGGGGTAAGGGGTGTGTCACATAGAAAAAGAACTCAGCACCCAACAAACAAGTTGGAATCACTTGCCACTGTCATGCTCCAACTTATCCCAGAGTCTTGGTTCATTAAGATGAAATGGGGAGGGGAGGAAGGGAGGGACTCCCTGCCTAGAAGCAGAATGGGGACTCACTACCATACCTGGGTAGGGTTCTGAGCCTTCAGCCTTGGATCCCATTTCCATTCCTTAACATGCTTCTCACTCCTAGCTTTGAGGTTACCTGGAATATCTGTGCTATCACCAGAGTAATCCTTACTTGACTCTGGCTGGATGTTCATGGAATAAGCACCCAGCTCTTGTTTCATTTCTTGATAGTCTCTGTGTGTTGGAACTTTGCCGTCAGTAAGTTACTGGTAAAGAGCTTTAAACAACTTTCCTAAACTGGGAATAGAATTGACTCCAGTGCCTAGGTGAGGCTAAGTGTCCCCTCTTTAGCCGCTGAAGGTAGGCAGGGGCAGGTAGTTCTCTGATACAGGACACCAGAGGGCAGTAGTGAGCTGAGGCCAAGCCACCTGGCTTTAAGCTGTCTTGTAACAGGGGGATAGGAAACAGTTTTGAAAAGGGGCATGATATGATCAGAGCTTTCCTCTGGCAAGATCCTTCCAGCAATGGGATGTATTCTGGGAGACAGGAAGACACACAGACTGGAAGTGGGAGGCTGCCCCTGTCTTAAGAATGGCCAGTAGAGTCCCCAGAATTCCCAGAAACCAAAGCTTTCAGACAGTTTAAAATCTTCCCAGTATGCTTAAGCTCCTTTGTCACATTTTGCTTGTAAGGCTCCTAATTTCAAGACGCAGAAAGACCCAAAGACTAGGCTGGATGTCCTTCCCCTGGAGCCCCAGTGTCTCCCAGTCCATCTCCCCCACTAGATGTTAAGCTCTTTGAGGGCTGTGCCCACAGCCTGTTCAGTTATGGCTCTAGTGCCTAGCACTGAACTTAGCATAGAGAATGTGATCTGGAAAGGCTTTCTGCAAAGAAGAAGAAATGGTTCACTCCTGTCTCTAGGGAGGACTGCGTGAAGTTCACCCACATCAGATGAATTCTTTCTATGGTTTCTATCAAAACACTCAGGGGATCATTTCCAGGATTGGAGAGCTGTCCACATTCCTGCATGGAGCTGGGTTAATAACCATCCCCCACCCCCCACACAGACACCCTTAAATTGCTGAAATTAAGTTCATGGGAGGTAAAGAGCAGGCAGACTGGTCTGGCTTTCAAAAAGCACCTCTATCTGACCCACTGCAAGTCTCTGGAGCCCTTACAGTCAGGGAAAAGGGTGCTTTGGGTACCCGGGCAACCCAGAAGAGAAACAAGACATTGTGATCTGTTTGACCTCAGAAATACCAGGCCTGGGAACTCAGAGTACAGAAAATGTACTTTCTGAATGAGAAATGAACAAATAAACACCAATTCAGATCAACCTCCTGAATGTGGCAAATAAATGTGATCCTTTATGCTTTTGCACCGGAGCAAAGAGAGCACTGAGGCCATTGTGTGACTTCAGCTCTGATAAGCTCCCTGCAGAGTTTGGTGTTGGGTGGCACGGTCGAGCTAGCGCTCTCTGGGCTGTCTTTCCTGCAGGCTCACGCCCCAGTCCCAGCTGTGCTGCCCCTTGTCATGCAGGGGGAGGCTGAGGGGGATCCCCTCCAGGCTCCCCTTTGACATTCTGGGTATACAGCACATCTAAGAACAAGAATTCCAGGGTCCCTCAACTAGGGAATAGCCCTTTCTGTTCTTTTGATGAAACATTTCACTTTTACATGTTTAATATTACCCTTTAATGTAGTAAACGAGATGGGCTCAGGCTGCTTTGCATATAGTAGGAAAAGCATACTAAGCAAAGCCCTCCTGAGCACCTACTGCGTGCCAAGCCCTGTTCTAAACACTGAAGAGACACAGTCTCTGTCTCCAGGAGTTCGCAGTCCAGTGGGAGACAGATATGACAACAGACAAGCAGACTCCATTTTAAGTGCTGAGTGTTACCGCGAGGCAGGTGCAAATAGCTTAGGGGCCTCCCAACAACGAGCTTTCAGTGAGAGTGAGAGGCCTTTACAGAACATGCAGCATCTGAGTTGGGCTTTAAGGATGAACTTCATCCCTTAAAGGATAAAGGTGAGCATTATCCTTCTGGTTAGAGGAATCGTTAGAGAAAGATATGAAATGGGCTTATACAGGGAGTAAATTAAAAGTTACCCCAGGTGGCTGGCACAGAATTCTCCATTTAAAGAAGAAAGAGGCTGAAAGGCTGGGAATGAAATAGTAGGGCAGCAGAAGAATCCTACAATCACGCCTCATTTTATATCACCTTGGGAACACTACCCTTCAGCGTGTTTATAGCATGTAGATTGCCTTTAAGTGACCCAGCCTGGTGGAGTTAGATTTCCTTCCCCGTCAACTATGAAACGTAAGCAACACGTTCAATATTCTCAGAAAAAATAACTATTGTCATTGGGGGCATCGACATGTTTTAATCTGCGATGACAGCTCATCTTGAATCCTTCGCCGCTTGTACCTTATTGAGTCAGGTTCGGATGGTGGGCGCCTTCCTCCGATCGGCTGCCGCACTGAGCAGAACTTTGCGGCAACAGCAAGCAAAATAATGAGCTCCTTTTGTCAAGGTGCCCATGGGCGTCTGCTCGGGGTGTGGAGTTATGGGAGACTGAGGACACCAGCCACTGTGTTTTGTGGAGAAGGACTTGACATGGCATAATTTCGGGGCCAAAGTCTTCCCTTCGAAGACAGCACCAGTACCCCAAAACCCCTCTGGGGAACTGAGCCTCATTTCTCCTTTGCCAAGCCTGAAGTGTGGCGTGTTGACACACCTGTCTTGTAGCTGCAGGCAGAACAGAGGCTGTGGGAGGGAGGTGGGAAGATATGAAGGCCCCTCGTAGTGCCATCGGCATCTGACAGGAAGACTTGTAGCGCCTTTGGGGGCGAGGCTTGCTTCTCTTTGGAGTGGGCACAGCTCCGGGAGGTGGGCGCTTTTCTTCCCTGCCCCAGGCATCCCCCTGAGGAAAGCTGTCCTCAGAACCAGGAAAGAAGGGTGGTCATTCAGAAAGTCATTCAGAAAGAATCCTGCTCTCCTTAGGGCCAAAGGGATGATCAGGCTCAAACACGGTGTGGTATGATAGGACATAGGGCAAAAAGCAGGGGCCTGGACAGTAGTAGAAAGGTCTGTAGAAAGCCAAGTGGTACCTGTAATCAAGCCCTTGACCTTGACCTCGAGACCTGCTTCTCAGAGCATCCCATGGGAAGGCCTTCAACAGTGAGGGGAATGAATCCTTCACCACTGCCTGAATCTGGACACACATTTCTGATGTGCTCTTTCTGCCCTGGTAGGTCGTCTCCTATCATAGGAAACTCAGTACCTCACAAAACAGCGCATTCTCCCATCGAATGGCTCTGGCTGAGAGAAACCTAGCCCACCATCACTTCTATCCACGGCTCCCAAGTTTTGCTGTGACAAACTGCAAAAGACCAGCCCTTTTGGTCTGTGAAGCTGCTTTAAAAAGTCTGGGTCTTCCCTTCTGGAAGCTGAATGTGACTGAGGCTTTCAACCACCCGTGTGTGCCAACCCCTTGTCTCCAAGAGGTCAGATCCCACTTTCCTCCCTCTGGAACTTCTCCCACTGGAAGTCTCCACCTGGGGCCTTAGTCCAAGCCTCTATACCTCCTACTCCCCCACCCTCTGCCAAAGTAGAGAAAGGCTGGGATTCAGGCTGCTGCCAGCACCTGGCACAGACAGCTCGCCCAGCCGACAGCAGCCTTGTCTCCCTGGGAGCAGTGCCTGTGCTAACGTCTCAGCAGCGTGTGGACACTGCTGACCACTAGGAGCTCCCAGGCACAGGGTAGAGGGCCGGTGGCCCGTGGTCTCCTGGGCACAAAGCTCACCTGCTGTGGAGGGTGAGGCTGATCAGCGTTCTTCGGTCCAGCTGCCATGGGTACTGGAGAGAGAATCCTGCCCTCCTGCCAGCACCTATACCTGCGGCCCCCTGGACGGGTATGGGACTTCTGTCCCTAATGCCTGGCTTCTGGTTCCAGGCTGTCCTATGCCATGAGCAGGACGCAGGAAATGACATCTGGAGTTCCTTCCAGGCAGCCTGGCTACTCCGAGCTCTCTGCGCCGAGGGACAGCAGGCAAATGATTAGCTGGTGCCCTGGCACTTTCCTGACGGCAGGAGCCGAGAGCTCCCTTTTCTCATGGGCTCCCCATGAGGTGGGTTTTTTTTTTCCTTCTGGAAAGGAGTAAGTGTCAAGAAGAGTGCATACATGCACAACACAGATCCAGTTATCCCTGCTCCAGGAACCAGAGATGTCACTGATCCCTGGATTCCCCCAGGGAATCCTGAGCTTCGGGGCCCACGTGTCCACCCACATCATCCATCGGCACCTGGGCAGGACAAGCCAGTGACTGTATTAGCTGGATTCGACTCAACTGCTTTGATTCTTGTGCCTTCCCTGTGGAAATAGCTAATTCCCACGAAATACAGGAAGACAGGAGGGACAAAAGCAGGAGCTAGAACACTCAAAGGCTGGGATGGCCCTTGGGCTCTGAAGGAATTCAGGGTCAAAGAGCACCCAGGGGAGGGGCTAGGACATTTAGTGTTAGAGAATCAAAAACAGTCTGATCCTGTGGAAACACGGTTCCAACCAACCCAACCCAGTTCTCAAACTCTCCTGCCCACCACCATATTCTCACTCAGGGGTGACTGCCTCATCTCACTGCTGAGCTCAATCCAGCTTTGACGTCAACTTGACCTTGATCTCCTCTTGACCCCAGCCATCCCCCTCAACCCTCACCATACCCTGGCCACTCCACCAGCCAGGACTTCACCACTGCCCTGGCCTCAACTTGAATATAGTAGGGAAAAAGTACAATACAATGTACCCTAACCATACCTAATCCAGTTCTCAGCAGCCACTGACCCTAGGCTCAGCCCTAGGCTTGTCTCAGAGGAGGGAAGGGTCTGACCAGTAACGAGGGAACAGGATCTAAGCCTCTGAACTGCTCTGCCGTGTTGTCTTTGTCCTTCCCACCCCCACTCCCCGCACCGGGACACTCCGTGTGGCTCAGACATTCTCTCGTTCCTTACATAAGTTTGAGAAAAACACTGACTCGGTTACTCAATGCTTTTGTGTCTTTAGTCAGGGGACTTGGCAGCAAGGCACCAAAGGTCACCCTATTTTCTGTCTGCCCTAAGCCGGCTCAGGGGAGGAGACATGTGGGATGCCAGGGGTTAGGGCCAGGGGGATGTGGGGGACTATCTTTTCTCAGCTTCCCTTCCTTTGTCTTCATTTTCTAGACTATGAAGGAGACACAGTGGAAATCACTGCATCATTGTTTAAAAATCATTTGGCTTTGTTCCAATTGTCTTTAAGTGTTCTTAGGACAAAACCAAGGCTATGGCTGTCTCCTCAGCAGAAACCAGTGAAATAAATCCTTTTCAAAGTGAATCTGAAATGGCTGGACTGTAGGAGGAATGAAGGGAATGAGAAGAGGGTCAGAGGGGTTTCATTGACAGGGTGGGGTGGGGTTTCCTGGTTTGGGGGTTCTTCCTCCCGCATCCACACAGCATGGCTTTTTTCTTTCTTTCTTTCTTTCTTTTTTCTTTTTTTTCTTTTTTGGATTTATAGCACAGAAAACCACATAGATGCAAGAGGGGTCAATCTCTGTGATCTGCAGAACAGGAAAGGATAATACTTTCTCCTTAGGAAAATTAGAGAGAAGCAATGAATGTAGACCGTAAGTTGAAGCCCTCTGAGGACTGCTTTTACCCAATCTATGAGCTGGAAAATCCCTTTTCAATGCCTTCGAGCTATTAGAACAGGGAGAAAAAGTTAGTATCTCCTGAGAGTGAAAAAAAGTCAAGATTAATCAAGTGTGATGGATAAGAGTTCTACCTGGCAAGGAAGAAATAAGACTTTTATCTAAGTGGGTATGTGTCTCTTTCATCCTATGACTTGGACTCCTGCTTATCTTTCTCTGTGCAGGCAGCTTGACTGATGCACTAGTCCTAACCTGATTTTCAGCTCCTTTGATGTGGTCCTTTATAGTGATCAGGGCATCCACAGTCCTGCCAGACCAGAAGCCTTGTATCTCATCCATAGAGATTTCTGTTAGAGGGATATGAAAGTCCCAATGAGCCATGATTGGGTAGCCTTTCTCCACAGTGTACCTTTATTTCTTATAGTGAATAACTTTGTAACCCATGCTATCATTTTAATAAAAATCACATTAAAGGAAAGAATAGGTCGTTGAATGCCAAAATAATAGCCACTATTTACTGAGTACCTATAATGGTTACACACCCAGGCTGGATTAGCAGCTGCTGGGTTTGTGGTAAAAACCCCTCCTTCATTAAGTAGGAGAATCATTGCCATGATATCTGCAGCCCCACAATGTAAGTGTCTATAATAATGATGGACTTGGTGATTTATTGTGCCTTTTCTGATTTTTCCATGCCGGCATCATGGGACAACTCCAAAATTGCAGGTGAAGGTTGAAATATTCTATCTCCATAGGGCTAACCTTTTATTCCAAGTAACTAGCAGCTGGCAAACATCACAGAACATTAGTACTTCCAGCCCCATCTCTACCTCCAAAGCCACTTACAGAAATGGCTCAATATCTACATGTTCTTTCAACCAGGTTGAGAGATGGGAGTGGTTCCAGGGGCCACTGGAGTATAATAAAGGCAAAACTGAACCTAAGGAGGGGCCATCGGTTTCAAATGTCAAAAAAGTTGGATTGGGATTCCAAAAATAATTTCAGAATATGGCCAAAGCCATCTTCTAGAATGACAACTATCAAAACAAATATGAAAATTAGATTTCATGGTGGATGCCCAAGATAAAAGCTAGCAGAAGAGAAAGGACATGAGAGTTTTCACACACAGTCCATGGTCATCACCTTGGCCAGTGGTGTTCCCATCAATTTCTTTGGCAAAGTCAAGGGCCTTGTCCCCATGGGTGTGGGTCTTCAAGTCCTTCTCTGGAGGATGAACCAGGAGGACTATTATCCATGGGAGATTTGTGCTGAGATGAAGGTTCTGGGGGCAGGCTGGACTAAGAGGAGACTGGCCTAGGATAGCCTCTACCAACATCACTATGGAAAGACTCCTAATCAGAGTCAAGAGCGGACTGAAGCTAGGTGCCAAGGAGCTAAGCCTACATGGGTGTGAGCCAACAGACTCCCAAACCTAGGAACTGGAAGGTGTTGGGATGCTACACATGTGAGTCTGAGGCAAGGTGCTCAGGCCGAGGCTGGAGAGGGAAGGAGTGCCAGAGGATGGCAGTGTTTGGGGCTGGCCGTGGAGTACAGGGGATGGCTTTAAGGGTTAGCATCCAGCCAGCAGCCACCCCTACTTTGTAATCGGCTGGCTTTCTAACAGACCAAGCAGAGGGCTGGAGCTGAGTAGCTGAAAGCTTCCTCTGCTCAAATCAGCAAATTGTCCCATGAGGAAACAGACCAGGCAACTTGTACAATGAAGAGGCAATTAGGGAAGCTGCCTTCCCCCAAGGGAGTCACAGCCCTGGGGACCTAACCTACACCCCTCCAAGCACATATATCTCTGCTCTGCAGAACCGGAGATAAATAACAAAGGCCACTGGGCTTCAGCTCCATTTATTATTATTCAGAAATAGCACTGCGGAGCTTTCTCAAAGTCAGCAGCATGCTGTAGGCAGCCAGTGCCGCAAGATGATTTATGGGACCTGAGAGGAGATATTTCTGGTGACCGCTATTATCCCGACACAGTCAGAGAACACTATAGGACAAGGGAAGCGCATAGCTTTATTTGGCCATGAACTTAACAAACCCAGGAGGAGGGCAAAGTGGAAGGAAGAATATGTCCAAACAAAGGTTTACTAGGCTAAAGAAAAAGGGACCAAATCCCCCAGGGATGTGAGTGGCATCAGTGAACATCTGGGAGCCATCGCTGGCTCCAGGGAAGATAGAGAAGGGGGCCAGGCAAGAACTCCCAGGTACCCATTGGGTACATTAGATGGAGGCCCAGTCCCCCCCACCCAGGCATTTACATCTTGAACACGTACATCATGGCCCCTCCCTAAGGCATTTGCAATAGGTCAGAGAAAATAGACAAAAGTACACAGAGATCCAGGCAAAGAACTTAAAAAGTATGCATCTACCATGTGTCCTAGAGGAATGTTTGTCTCAATGGACAGATCATATCGTACCCAAGATCCATGTGGAGAAGGCTCTGGAAGGAGGTGATCCAGAAGGGAAGAGCCCTATGTGCGCTAAGTCAGATCTCTTTCTGAGAGTCACCATTTCTTTGGGGTCACCTGTTGTGATTCCTCTCCCAGTTAAACTCTGATTTAACTCTCCCAGTTAAAACTTTTTTTGACAAAATCAAGCGAGTCTGTCCCCTCACACTCTGTGTCGTGGCTGGTGAGACACCCATGCCCACAGCCTAGGCATAAGGGAGGAAGGCTAAGTTTGCTATGGTCTAGCACTAGTCTGATGTGCTAACAGTTCCTAATGGGCCAAAATTGGCTTCTATGGCTTTTCAAACTCCCATCTTCACTCACGGACCATGAGCTCCTTGAGGATCAGGACTGGGTTTGTGTAACCAAGAAAATGGGCCAGTGCCTGGCTTACAGCAGTGATCTCTGAAGAAACCACCTGATTTTGGTCAGTTATAAGCTGGACTCCTAGACTGTTCTCAAGGCAGACACATAAACCCAGATGATTAGCTTTATAATAGGCAAAGCACCCATGTCCCCCACACAAATTTTCTAGTCACTGAGTCTTCCATTTTTGACCTCATGGTGAGGCCCTGAGATATCAATCCAGATTTTCCGGGCTAAGACATCTTTAATTTAAGACAGCCCTGGTACCACAGGATGAAGGTAAAACCATCATTTTCCCCCAAAATGCTACCAACAGACCTCACTCCCTTGCTGAGGCAGGGGCAGCAAGACTAGCAGCTCTCTGTGCCCCATTAAGCCTCTCCCAGCTGCTGGCTCATGGGGGAAGCCAGCATGCTCTTCTCCAAAGCTCCCAGGGCCAGCAGCCTCACCTCCTGGGAACACAGCTTAGGCAATCTCTGTGTTCCCCAAAGGCAGTCGGTAGCCCCTACCTTCTCAAGGGCAGGCTCAGGAGTTCACAGGGTCATCACAGCTCCTGCTTTCTGCCGAGTTTGGTCTGGCTAAGGGCAAGGCCTGGAAAAAGCTCAGACACCACCTGGCCACAGTCCTGCGCCTCGTCAGCCCTCCATCTCTACCTTGGCTTGGCCTTTATGTGCTTGATGAGGTCCTCTGGGGGCCCCCGGCATGTGCCAGAGTGAGGTTCCCTTTCCCCTGCCCACCCCACTCCAGCTCTGAGCCCCCGCTGTCCCCAGAGGCAGCTCCATGCAGGACTCTGAGATCTCTATGCCTAGAATTTTACTCAGCACTGCCATGGGTTCTAGCTTTGTCTCTAAATCACTGTGTGACCTTGAGCAAGACACATCCCCTCTCTGAGCCTCAGGTTCCTCAACCGAAACACAAGGGTTTTTGATGAAGTCCTGGTGTCCTCCTGTTTTGTGTGTCTCTGGCTGCTGCCATCATCGGACGGATATTCACTCTCTTTCCTTGCCCAGAGCTGTCTCTATCCCTCCTGCAAACAAGGACCAACATTGGCAACACAACTAACTTTTGAGCTCTACAAGAGCTAGGAGACATTTAACCAAACCATCCTGCACCGGGAGGACTGCGTCCTGAGGCCCTGTTAGCTGGTACACTGTGCCATGTGCTGGGTACCTTCCACACACACCCACCATTCTCCACCCTGCCCCTGCTCAGGAGGCTGACCTATGGGGCACACATCAGGCAGCAACCTTCTCGTGACAGTGAAAGGTCAGAGGGGAGAGATTTATTTCCCTAGCACCTCCCTGTAGGGTCCTTCCCCCAGGCACCAAAAGGTCAGCTCCTGTTAAGGGCCCCCTTCAGCACTCTCCAGTTTCAGCTGCCTTGTGTCTTCTGCCTTGTCTGGCCGGGGTGGGAGGGATCTCTGCCGTTCCCAGCCCCGAGGCCTGGCGCCACCCCCGCAGCTTCCCCACACCCTGCTCCCACCTCTGTAACTGTCCCTAGGATCAGACTCTCCTCCAACGATCCAGTCTGATGGTGCCACCTGCTTCCTCCCAGGGCCCCGCCGTCTGAGCCTGCAGTCCGGGAACTGATGATCCGTATGGAAAGCGGAGGATGGAGAAGTGAGTTCAGAAGTAAACCCAAGAAAGTCCCAACTCCTACTTTCACCTCCATTAGACTCGAATAATACAGACCACAGATGAAAGAAAGAGACCATCGTGGTATTTTTTACACATTTTCAACAAGGAATCGTTGGCCCTGTATCGTTAATTTCCAGTTACCAAACTTTGTTCCCTAAAACTTTTTCCGGGTCGCCCTCCTCTGCTGTTTTCAGTGACACACACATAGTGCATTTTGCTTTGCTGTGGACATTTTGCTCAGTGTGCACATGGAGCGGCTTTCTGCCTTGAGTCTGGAGTTGCAGTTAAAGGGTCACTCGCGGGTTGTCTAATTGCGGAGCTGGTGGTTCCTAGAGCCCGTCTACACCCCACTCCAGAAATGCAGGGGTGCTCAGTGACTGTGTCACAGGCAAAGGCCCAACTGACCCTTATTTAGCCGGGATGTCTGCCATCGCTGAGAAGGTATCTATCGAGCCCTCCCCAGTATACCCAGGAGTTGTGCAGTGGGCACTCTCCTCGGCAGCTTCTGGCCAGGACAGTTGGAAATTGCAGAGCCCTCCAGGTAGCTCGGGCTATTCCTCCCCCCACCCCCACCCCCCCAGAAGCCTGGCTGTGGTGGGGGGTTGGGGCACTGTTTTTTGGTCTCAGTTTCCTTCATCTCTCCCAAGGTCATGTTGCCAAAACCTCTTCACCTACTCTGTCTCTTGTCTTACTCCCTTTTCTTGGTCCCAACTTCAGGTTCCTTCTTTTTCTTTTTTTCCTGCCAGCTAGCCCCAGGGGTGACTTGAATATACTAAAAGTGAAGTTCCTGAAACAGAGGGAAAGGCTTAGAGACATAAATAAACGCTGGCTTCACAGAATTTCACGGAAGACACGTTTTTGTCTTTCTTTTTAGTCTCTGCTGTATCAAGCACGACTCTGGGTTCCCACAGGGAACTCAATCCCTTCTAATTGAGACACTGAGGTAGAGGGTCCCCAACCACCCTGGTTTGCTCAGAGGGGTCCCAGTTTGGTGTGGGAAACCCTGCATGCCCAGGTATACCGGGAGGGCTGCTGGCCTTTGTCTAACCAATCTCTGACCCCCTCGGCCTGGTAGCGCAGAGCATCTCACACATTTTGGCAGTCTTAGATAAGGTTCTCAAAGAACTTAGATCAGTTCTTGAGGGAGTGCTTGAACCGAGGGTGAGCTCTTGAGGATCCCCTGAAAGGGAGGAGAGAAGCAGGTGAGGGCAGGGAAGGGAGCAGGGCAAAGCTATGAGTTCAGCTGATGCCAAGCTTTCCATAGGGAGTGTGGCTGGCATCTCAGGCTTATCCCATCTTGGAGTGGGGTGGGTTTTAAAACCCATATCGATCAGCTAGTTCCGGGCCATCCCTGCAGGAGGGGGCTTATGTCCTGGGCATTTCTGGGTGAGGCAGCTCCAGTTCCATGGAGTGGGGTACAGCCCTGAGCTGCCGGACTCTGACAAGCACAGCCCCTGGGGGACAGGTGGACTAGCCAGTGAAAGGAAGCTGGGTGGGGCCCCCTTGAGTGTCTATAATACTCAGACTCCCCCGGTATCTGCAGAACCAAGGGAATGACCCCAACACCTGTTGCCAGTCAGTCTGCAGCTTCCTTCCTACTTCCTGAAGCACATCACGACCTTATAAATGTGAATCTACCTCAGTTTTCCATTTTGCCTTCTTAGCTAAGGCCTGACCCCTGCTAGAATTTGCCAGTCTTCCCCAGACACCACACCTTGCCCTTATTCTCCCACAGCTGCCTGGATTGGGTTTTTAAACCACTGAATCCAGAGAACTCTGACCCCTGCCCCAGCCTGAGTAAATGCCCACAAACCCAAGTCCCAGCTTCCTGCAGGAACTCTGTCTGTCAGGTGGCCCTGCCAGACAAAAACACAGACAGAATGCAGCCCCAGGTCTCGAGGTGCTGTGGGCTCTGTCTGTGGGCGGCAGGCAGACCTCAGGGGGGCAGGAGGGGTTCTAATCCCGGTCTGACTTGATGTGGCTGGGGTTCTCAGTCTGCCTCAGAGGGCCCGGCATGCCTGGCCACTTGACCTGCAGAGATCTGGACAGAGTCAGTATCACAGGCTTTTGGAAATGCACTTTTTAAAAGTATCCAAACACTTGTGCCTCATGAACCTCGTGGTAGATGCTACAGATGCTTCATCGATGTCCTTGGCACCTCATCCTTTCAAAGGGCCCCTCTCCCCGCCACCACAATTTATTTCCAGAACATTTGTCCAAGGGCTTTATTCAAAGCCACAGGAGACTGCCCTTCCCCAGCAGGGGTCAGTCTGGAGGGCTAGAAATGAACAACCCCTAAGAGCAGCCCTGAACCAGTGACTAAAGGGACCTGGGGCATAAATACCCCAGCTCCCTCACCTCTCAGGTGTGATCGTTCTGACACATGTATTTTATGTCATTTAGCAGAGTTTCCCTGTGGGTTCAAGCTCCACCTGCCCACAGGGGTGTCTGACTTGAATACATACTCTTACTGGCTGCTTCCCTACCTTGTCTTAACGCTCTACCCTACTGGTCTACTTTGAACTTCCTAGATAGACTACTTACTCTTGGATCCATGTCTCAGGGTCTGTTTCTTGGGGAATAAACCCCTTCAAGACAAAGCCAGAGAGGCCAGAGCTAGACCTGCCACACGGCTTAGGCCCTCTATAGGATGCCACTATGTCCCTGAGACCGGTGGTCAGGATCCCTGTGGGAGCTCTTTCCACACCAGACCCTCCTGTCCTGAGCGGCCCTGGAGAAGGAGGCTGCAGCCTGGTCAAACATCCTTCCAGAGTTCCCACAGCACATTAGGACTCAGAGGTACTCTTTACCTTCTCTAGAGGCCATTTGATCCTGGGAGGCGATTCTAATCAGGGATTTGATGATCCTAGAGAGGATTCTTTGTGCGTGTTCATTCTTCCCAGGTTCCCTCAGGCCCCTTAACACCATTACACTGCAATTTCAGGTTTATTTAATTTGGTGCTTAATGCACCTTACTACTGGCCCAGAACAACTGAAGTACCTTGCTGAGATGTCAGCTCTACTTGCTGGAACCACCCCTTCCCAGGATGCCCCACATGGGTTGTATGACAGCACCCAGGGCTCAGTATGGGAGCAGTGCAGTGCAGGGCTTGTCCAGGGAGGATGACTACTCCAGAAGTCCAGGCCCTGGTCTTTGAAGCCTTGCTGGGTAGGCCAGGTATTCTGCCAACATCAAGGGAAAGATCAGGGGGAGCTGGCTCGACCATCAGGCCAGGTTGGCCGGTCTTGAACCTGTGAACACGACCCCTGCTCAGCAGTGCCTCTGTGTTCCAATAGCTGCTGGACATCTCCTCTTAGACATCTCGCAATCCTCTCACCTGAATCACAGCCAAAACTTCACTCTGGTCTTACTCCCTAAACCTGTTCTACCCCCAGCTCTGTCCTTCCCATCTCAGTAAATGGCACTGTCACGCACCCCATTACTCAAGCCAGACACCGGGATTTCACCTCCAGGTCTTTCCTTTTCTTTCTCCTATATCCAATCACCAGAAAACCCAAATGGATCTCAGATCCAGCTGCTCCTCACACTCCACACCACGATCACTTCTCGCCTGAGATATAGCCATAGTCTCCCAGATGATTTCCTTGCTTCTGCTCTTACCCCATCCAGAATTCACTACAGACCAGCCAGAGAGGTCCTCCAAAAAGGACAGTCAGATCACACCTCACCCCATTTAAAATTCCCCAATGTTGCCCACTGCACTCAGAGTCATATTCTCCAAGGTCCTATGTGATGAGGCCTCTGCCTAATTCCTCAACATTAACTTGTCCTCCCCCTTCCTTGCCACCTTCCAGAAACACTTGCTTCCTTTTGACTCTGAGAACAACACATCAGGTTCTCTCCAACCTCAGGGTCTTTGCCTGAGCTGTTCCCTCTGCCTGGAACACTTTTTCATGGCTCTTCATGCGGCTGACTCCTTTTCATCCTTCAGGGTACAGGTGAGAGGCATCTCTAACCATCTCACTGGGAGCAAGGCCCCCTCCACGTTTCATTTATTTCATATCACCCTGTTTATGTATCTTATGGCTTTTATCACACTATAATCATTTGATTCGTTTCTTGTCTATCTTTCCCACCAGAATGTGAGCTCCGTGAGGGCAGGGACCATGCCAGCCGTGTATTCCCAGTGGTCAGCACAGCGGCCAACATATCGGAGGTCACTGTATTCATATTCTGTTGCTACATAACAAAGTACCACAAACTTAGCACACTTATCAGCTCACAGTTTCCGTCGGTTATAAATCCAGGTATGGCATGGCTGGATTCTCTGCTCTGGGTTTCACTGGGCTCAAATCAAGGTGTCAGCTGGCACCGTAGCTCTTACCTGGGCCTCGGGGCACTCTTCTCGCCTTACTGGTTGTTGGCACAATTCACTTCCTTCGGCGTGGGACAGAAGTCCGTTTTCCTGACAGCTGTCAGCTGGGGCCGCTCTCCGCAAGGAGAGGTCACCTGTAGTTCTCAGCCCTGTGGCCCCCATGGGCCAGTCACAGCATGGACGTTTGGTTCGTTTCAAACCTCCAACAGCACGTCTCTGGGACTCCCCTTTCTGCAATCAGCCTGCAGAAGCTTCGCTCTTAAAAGGCTCGTGTGATTACGTCAGACCCAGCTGACTGGAGATCTGAATTACATCAGTAAAGACTTGGGGAGCCTGGGTGGCTCTGTCAGTTAAGCAGCTGCCTTCGGCTCAGGTCATGATCCCAGAGTCCTGGGATTGAGTCCCACATCGGGCTCCCTGCTCAGTGGGGAGCCTGCTTTCCCCTTTCCCTCTGCCTGCTGCTCTGGTTACTTGTGCTCTCTATCTCTCTGTTAAATAAATAAATAATCTTTATATCAGTAAAGACTCTTCATGGCGGGAGGCAGGTTAGTGTTTAACTGAATAACTGGAAGAAGCGAGTATGCACCAGAGGCCAGGAGTCTTGGGGTTCCATCTGGGAATTCTGCCAACACTGGGATCAGTACATATTTGCTGAATGAAAAAAAAATGGACCTCCTTCTGGCCACCTATTTGTATAAGTGGCTTATCCAAGCCTACATGAGTCCATCCCTAGATATATGGCAGGCAGTTAAAAAAAAAAAAAAAAAAAAAAGCTTACTGGGCAATAGAAGAAAAGAAAACATAGACACATGTGAATTGGGAAATGTGGATTCAAGTCCCAGCTCTGTCACCATCTTGCAGTGAGAACTCTGGTGATTCACTATTGCTTCTGACCCCCAAATCCTTCATCTCTCAAATGGACATAAAATAGCTATGTCATAAAATGGAAAAGATTAAACCCATCCAACCATCTACCTCCTGAGTCATCCACCTACCCATGCATCTGTCTATCCATCCATCCATCTAACCATCCATCCATCCATCCATCCATCCAACCATCCATCCATCCATCCATCTATCCACCACTTATCCATCTACCCATCTACACACCTACCTATTCATAGTTTTTCCTCTCTGTCCCATTCTCTCTGTGTCTCCCTCCTTCCTTCCTTCCATCTCCTATAGATGCACCTGGCGTAATATAGGAGCCCAGCCGGAAAGCGGAAAGATGGGACATGATTTTCCTGCCATGCAGAATTGGGGAATTCGGAGAGCAGCGACCTCAGCCGCAGATGGACTGAGGTACTGTGGGAATGTCAAGTGTGCAGGTCTAGAGGGGAGTCGGTGAACACCTAAGACCATGGAAACTCACTCCAGAAAGATTAAACAACAACCTTGAATGTTCTTTTCAGAGAAAATACAATCACTTTAGGCAATACCTCAGCCTCATGCCTGAGCAGCCCTGGTCAGGAACACTCAGCAAACAACTTTGTTTTCTTTGATTCTCTGCATTAGTTCTCATGTTTAAGCCAAATGAAATTTGACAACACCGACAAGCTTGCAGACACACTGAGTCCATGGGACTTAGCTAGAAATGTTTTTCAATGTGGGGGAAAATATTCCTTTTTTCAATGTAAGCACCTCGGGGTGCTTACACCTCAGGGAAGATAGGAGAAGTCAGTGCTGCCACTGGGCGGCCTGGCATTAAAATCTGCCTTGCATGACTGGCATTTTCAGTCACATCAGTGAGTGTCAATTGGTGACAAGTTAATTCCTTCCCACTGTCTGGGTAGGGAACCCTCTCTCCACCTCCTGATCTCATCAGCAGGATTCTTCGATCAATTCCCCTCTGAGACCCAGGTCGGGCCACTCTGCCAAGGTATCCTAGAAGCCTGCCCTTCACATTAACCCTGCGGGAGATACTCTTTTTAATTTCCATTTGGCTCAGAACCCATGTAAATGCTGAGCCCTGATCTAATTTCTAATTCATTTCTGTCACCCCATCAAATTTACTGGGTGAGAAAGGGTTTAAGGATTTGGGTTTGTGAAGTTCCAATTCACACTTCTTTCCCCAGATGAGAGACACAGGAGGCCTAGGGTTTTGTCCTTGGGTCTTATTCGGCTTTGAACTGCTGTGGTTAGGGGATGCCTAGGTGGCTCGGTCGTTAAGCGTCTGCCTTCAGCTCAGGTCATGATCCCAGGGTCCTGGGATGGAGTCTTGTGTTGGGCTCCCTGCTGGATGGGGAGCCTGCTTCTCCTTCTGCCCCTCCCCCTGCTTGTGTTCCCTCTCTCTCTCTCTCTCTCTCTCTCTGTGTGTGTATGTCAAATAAATAAATAAATAAAATGTTTTTTAAAAAAAAAGGAAAGAAAGAAAGAGTTGCTGTGGTTATTCCCTCCTAGATGGCAACCGCCACATTTTCAACCCCAAGGACCACAAGCACACTCCACCAGCCTCCCTCAGGGCTGCAGGTCACAGGCAGCACAGGAAATGGAGGCATCTGGGGAGGGGAGGGGGGAAGAATTCGGCAAGCCAGGGTCAGTCCTGGTGAGCCGTGGCACATCCAAATCACAGCCATCCCCAGCCCGAGTGCCTGCTTCCCTCTAAACCCCTTCCCCACCTCCTGCCCCTGAGGGAAGTCCTGCTGAGATGAGCCCCATCCAAGGCACATGAGGCTCTGAGAGACTCCCACACTCTCTGCTTCCTCTGACACCTTCCTGAGCCCCGGGCACTCCCCTCCCCCCTCCAGGCCTCGTCCAGGGTGCCTGATGCAAGCCACCAGCTCTCAGGATTCTGGGATGTCACACAAACGGCATCCACGTCCACAACCTGGGGACAATATTCATACCTCGACTGCATGACCCTGTACTTTTCTATAAGGCTGATCAGCCCAGAAGGGGCCTCCCTAAATTGCTGGGACTAAAACTGTACACATGGCCCAAGCCTTGTAAGCTTCCCAAACAGCACACAGCGAAGGGAACTGCACGAAGGAGAGGCGAGTTTCACGTCTCCCGACTGGCTGCTTTCTGAGAAGTGGGAAAGCAGCAAGCACAAGAGGGAGACGTTTGCACCAGACATGGCTGAGACACAGGGCATCTCCGAAGGAGCCTCTCGGTCTCAGTCTGGGAAGCAATACAATAGAGGCTCCCAGACATGAAGACCAAGACTGTACCCGGCCTGTGCGTGTGGCTCGTCCAGCCTACCAAACAGAAAAGTGTGATCTTGGCCAGTCTTGCACGATAGGAATAGGCTGTGGCCTGTTGGCTGCCCCTTTTGGCTGAACTTGGGCTCATTCTCTTGGTCACCACAGTCCTACCAGCCCCATCGCCTCACCTCGGCTGTTCCCCTCATCTATCGAGCCTCGGTAGATAACCCGAGTTCAGGACCCCTGAATATGGTGACAAGGTTAGGGGTTTAGCCTCCACAGCCAGACCCAACTTGGGTTCAAATGCTGGGTCTGCTGTTCCCAGGTGCATAACCTGTAACTTCTCGGGGCCCTGGTATTGTCGTCTCTGAAGTGAGCATAAGAGTAATAGTACCCAGCTCCTATGGCTGTCCAGAGACCTGTGTGTGTGAAGTAACACAGCAAGATGCTTAGAAAAAAGGAAGGCTCTTGTTAGTATTCACTTAGGCTAAGATGATGCCAGCCTGGGGGCAGGTATATATGCATCATTCTGATGACAGAAGTCCTAAACAGCTCTGTGCTCAGGAACAAGGTGTTCGAGGAAGGGGGATGCCAGCTTCCCTGTGATGTCACAAACTCACTATTCCAATGTCTCACTCTCTGTTTGCATTCAATCATCCGGTTCACCAGGTCCTTCTGGGGTGCACAAGGCACCCTTCTGGGATGAGGCCTCGTGCAGAAGAGAGAAGAAGGAATCAAAGAAGAAGGCTCCATTTAGGGCTAAGTTACTGGGGAGTCTATGTCCTCATCTGTAAGATGAAGAGAGGTATTGGAAAAATTAAGATAGTGCATAAAAGTGTGTATTACAGTGCTTGGAACACAACAGGTGCCCAATAAGTGATCCTTTTGACTCCTTCCCTGAAGTCTAATTAGAAAGACACAAAAACAGAGGCAGGTTCTGTCTTTTCCTTTACCTTCACATCCATATCCAAATCCCATTCAATCTCCAATGCCCTGTTCAAATGCCAGCTCTTCCAGGAAGTCCTCCCAGCATGACTGAGACCTCTCTTTGGGCTCTGTCAGTGCTCTCCTTTCACTGTGGCTGGTGGCCCTGACCAGCCCACTGTGGGTAATGGCTATTAGCTTCTGGTTTATCATCTGCACTGGGCTGTGAGTTCTCTGGAAACAGAAACTGTTTCCATCCATCCTTGCATCTCAGGTGCAGCATGTGCTCCCTGACACTTGAGAACACACTCCGTGAACGTCTGGTAGATGAAGGAGCACAGTGAGCGAAGCCCCAGGGCAGGGTTGCTCGCCAACCCTGCCATCAGCAAGGTGTGCGCCACTGGAAAACTCACAGAAGCTCTCTGGATCTGTTTCCCCTTCAGGAAGTGAGGAGCTGGGGCCGGATTTTAGGGTTGCTGCTTCAAGTTGCCCGATGTCCCCTAAGAGAAGCTCATCTGGGTGGGAGAGGGACCCACAAAGTGAACTAGGTCACCCACCCTGCTCGTAGGTCAGGTGCTGAGCAGAGAACTACCTAAGCCAGGGGGAGGCCACTGGAAGTCACAGGATGGGGACCAGGGGTGAGAAGACAGAGGGAACCGCATGTCTTGTTACCCCAGGCCTTGCTCTCCTTGGTTAGACTAAGGTCAGTGCCCTACACCAGCAGCACAGGTGTCAAAGGTCAGCCTTGGGGCCATCTAGTGGTGGTTCCCTTAGTGGTGGTTCACATGAATGAAGCCTTCCTGCTCCCTGATCTGACAAACCTGGGCTTGCTTTCTATTCAAGAGCTTCTCTCCCTGAAATTCTACGTCCATCTTAAAAGCCCAAGACATGAGTTTCTAAAAACAACCAGAAATGAGGCATCTCCTCTGTGCCCAGGGAGGGCTGTAGAGTCTCTCTATTTGACTAAAGCTGGTCAGAGGCAGGAACCACATCTGCTTCACCACCGCCTGCCCAGAGAGGAGTCTGGAACCTGCTTCTCGGTTTGTTGAATGAATGCGTGTGAATGGTGGGAGGAGCATGAGAGGCCTAAGTCCCCATGGGCAGAGAGGTGAGGCAGTCTCTGGAAACAACAACAACAACAACAACAACAATGGAGTTGTTCTGCAATTTAGGGCCCCAGAGAGCAGATTAGGGCCCTGGTTACAAAAAAGCAAAGCAAAACAAAACAAAACAAAAAAACTCTGCTCTCCCTACCACTGCCACAATAAGAGCAGATTTTTATTGATGCATAGTAGAGATGGGTCCACACCTCCTGCTGGACCTTCAGGCCCCCGTCACTTGTCCTGGCTTCTACCACCCCTAACAATGTCTCCTGTACAACCTTCCACTGTGCCATCAAACCGTAGCAGGGCCAGTCTCCTGGGAACCCTGAAAACTAACAAGCAGAACAGGTCTGGGTGGTTGCTGGGGAGGCCGCTTGTCCACATGCTCCCCTTTTTGCTGAGCCTTCCAACCCCGGAGTCACTGGAGGACATCTGGGGAAGGGGCGGTGTGTTTTGGGGCAGCCTTTCAGAAAATCAATGCCAACAGAAGGCACTCCGTACTCCAAAGATTTAGTATCAGCAGGACATACTTGATTGTTGGGTTTCAGGCAGTGTTAACTATGTGGGCAAGCAGAGGGAGGATGTCAGCTTGGTGGCCGCCCCCGGCATTCATGGCGTTTCCACCGTCAGCACCAGTGCAAGCCGCTGAGCAGGACAGGCTGATGGCCAAGAATGGCCAAGGAGCCATCTCCTGCCGGCTGCACTTCGCGCTGGGGGAGTGTGACCCTGGCCTTTTCCAGGGACAGCTGGACTCCCAGCTGCGGCAGCAGGCCCCCTCACCTGAAGGCAGGAGGGACGTCTTCTGCTTTCCTCCCATACTTGCTCAACACTCTAGCTCCAGGAATTTCCCCCTCGACAGATGGTCACACAGCTGACCGTTGGAAGAAGGCCTTTTTGTATTTGGTTCCTGCTGGCTTTGCTAATCAAATACTGGTCATCTTGGCGAGGCTGTAAAGCCAAATGGTCCAAAGTCTTCCCGCTGCTAACTCCTACAGGGAGCTCATGAGCTAAGAAAGGCAGGCTCTTTGCCCTCCTGGGGGCCCTTCTTGGTTGTCAGGAAAGCATCCTGGGGAGTTTCTGATTCCCTGAGTCAGTTGTCTATATCAGTAAAATGGCTCAGAATAAGTGAGATGCTACCCATCCCATTGCCAGATTTAGACAGGCTCTGCTGTGTGGCTTGCTGGGACCTTGGCAGGGTGGTTTGGTGAGGACAGAGAAGAGTCTTGGACTTGGAGAAACAGGACCGGACTTGGAGAAACAGACTGAGCTCCAGGGCTGGTTCACCAAGAGGCAGTGTCACCAGGGGCTGGGCACATCCAAGCTGCACTAACTAAGGATTCTCACTTCAGTGGAAGGTCTCAGCCCTGAGAATATGGGAAGGCAGGTGGGTCAGACTGAGGAACAGGGCCCCAGCCAGGTGGTACAGGGAGCAGGGGCAAACCTCTCAAATAGGAGGGTTGGCCAGGGCTGGATGGGGAGCCAGAGCCCAGCCCAGGGGGTTGTAAGGGCTCAAGGGCTCCATTCCAGGAGGGAACAGCAGACTGGAAGAGAATGGAAGCCGAGTGTAGGACCAACTCCGAGAAGGTTGAGGAAGGCTGGCATAGGGAGGGCAGCAGGTGCAGGGAACACACCCAGGTTCCAGCAGCTCTGTTAAAGCCGGGCTGCCCGCCATGGGAAGAACAGACTGCTGTTTTTCACCGCAGAGGTCGGCACGGGCTGGGCTATATTAGCCCATGGCACCTTGATGTGCATTCTAGAAAAGTACTCCCCTCTGGACTCCCAATTGGGAAAAAGCATTTCCAACACAGACTCAGAGCAGGATGAGGAGCTTAGCCGACAGAGATCATGGGCTAGATTACATTCCCCCATTTCTCCTCGTCTGGCTGCCTGGCGAAGGGCAAAACCTACCTACATGCGGTAGCTCTGAGAGGTTGGTTCAGAAAGAGATGCGACTGAGTCTGCAGAAACATTCATTGGATTCCTTTCCATCACTGTGATCACAGGCCGAAGCACTTCCCTGTCCTCAGGTTGGGGCTGGAGTCAGGGAGAGGTGGGCATTGGCTTTCCAGAGCGGCCAGGAACTCAAGGGTCACAGGTTTCCTTGGGAGAGTGCTGGTCAACCCTGGCGTGATCTGTAGCCCGGCCAAGAGTAACCCTCAGGCAGGTGACGGACAGTGTGGCAGGAGGAGGCAGCCCCGGCAGTATGAGGCAAAGGTGAGAGCCTCCAGGACTCCTGCAGATTTCAGAGCTAGGCTGCTCCTATGTCGAGACTGCTCGGTACCCGCTACCAGGCTTGTGGATGGACTGTTCTAGTCACAATCAAAGGCATTGGGGTAGGTGGTAAGGAGAAGCCTTCAGCTGAGTGGGCTGGCAGCCCATGTGCCTGGCTGTATAAACACCTTTAAGCTGCCTGAGCCTTGGTTGTAATTAGATTAGCTATATGGGATTCTTTAAGCTCCATAAAGCACAATACTGTCAGACCATTCTTTTCCTCTGCTTTTTTTTTTTTTTTTAGTTTTTGCAATTATTCCAGCTGCATGCAAAGCTGTTGGTATTTTTACAGCTTGGAATGAGTATCTCTTGTGTAGGACAGCATCTTTGAAACATTAAACAACAATTAGCCAGCCTCTGGGCCAAAGGATGATGGGGTCTTTGCAGGGGGTGGCGGGGGACCCAGCAGCTGGCGGCAAGCAATCTGGGAATTCTGATTCTACTTCACCATTACTCTGTGATTATCTTACCAACAATGAAAAATAACAATGACTCACAGTTGTGCAATTAGTTGTCATTCACCAGGATCGTGACGGTGGCTCCAGGTAGTGGTGGTTGGGGCCCAACTACAATCTGGGGGCCCTGCCCACCACTGCTCATACAAGCCCAGTGTGATGGGCTGAATCTGTGTGCGTCCCCCACCCCCAGACCCATATGGTCACATTCTAATCCCCAACATCATAGTATTTGGAGGTGGGGCCTTTGTGAGGTGATTGGGGTCAGAGGAAGTCATGAGTGTAGGGCCCCATGATGGTTTTAGTGCCCGTTATAAGAAGAGCACAAGACACCAGAGCTTGCATTCTCTCTGCACACACATGCAATGGGATAGGGCCACGTGAGGCCAAGGAAGGAGGCTCTCGTCAGACCCTGCATCTGCCAGCACCTTGATCTTGAACTTCCCAGCCTCCAGAACATGGGAACTAAATGCTGTTCCAGCCACCCAGCCTATGGTATTTTGTTACAACAGCCCAAACGGAGTAAGACACCAAATCCATTCATGCTTGCACACATCGCTTAGCACGCTCACAGCACATCAATGCACACTCGCCAGTTCACAGCCACTCACTCCCACGTACTCAACATGTACACATGTGCACACGCACGCACACACACAAACACACCCCAACTTCATCCTATTGGAAAGGAAATAGGAAGCTGTCCCTCTCACCTGAGCATGACTGCCAACCCTTTGTTTTCCTCAGTGCCGACACAAGCCTAGCAGCATCCATGCAACACACCTCTCCTTCTTACTGAGTCCTGGGCAAAGCTCCAGCTGAGGAGACAGCCATACCCTTCTCTCAGGTTCCTTCTTTGCCTCCTTCTCTGCTGGCCTGTTGCCCAATACCATTCCTGCTCCAAAGAATGAGTACAAAACCCCAGTAAGTCTTTTAAAGTCAGAAACCCAGGTGCGCTGGAGGCAGGCTTGTTTGGTGGTCAAGGGTGTTAGCTCTGAAGACAGATGGTCTGGGTTCCAATCCCATGTCTATGTGACTTTGGACATGTTCCTTAACCCCTCTGTGCCTGTTTCCTTGTTAGATAAAATGACACTGATAATGATTCTTACCATTATCATAGAGCACTGATTCATTTATAGAAAATGCTTAGAAGAGGCTTGACCACATGGGAAGTATTCACTCTGCTGGGGCTGCCTGATTAGGACTCTGTCTATCCCGAGCACTGGGAGCCACCCTGGTCAGAGGCCCAGGCCTGCAGAAGTGGGGGGTCAAACACAGCACCGGGCAGAGGCAGCCCAATGAATTGTGTTCTTACCAGGGGCCTGAAACATAGCTGGAGGAAGCCCTTATGGCCACACTTGCCAGCTGTCCTGCCCTGAAGTAGATCTGGGACCTGTACCTAAAGGAGTCTGGAGGAGGCTAACCTGTGAATTTGATCCCCCCTCTCCAAGAAGTAATGGGGTGGGCTGGCTGTCAAGGGGAAGACTAGACAGGAAGGATCCTATGTCCAGAGCTGAGCATAGGACCCACTTTCTGGTGCTCCTGGTACCAGCTCCCATGCTGTTTCCTCCTCACTTGAGGGTCTTACCCTCCATGATGGCCTTTCTCTCCAAGAGTGGGTCCTTAGGAGGAGGACTTCTGATTAGGAGGCTGTCCAGAGTTCCAGAGTTTATTTCTCAATTAAACTGTCTTACTCCTCTTAAAAAAAAAAAAAAAAGCCCCTAAACTCCCAGCAGTGTGTTGAGCAGATAGATGTGGGTTCCACGGCCAGGGGACCTGGGTTTGAATACTTTATCCTACCATGTCCCAGCTATGACCTTGGGGCCTGGTCATTTTTTTTTTTTTTTTTCAGCTCAGTAACACTTAGCATCTTCATCTATTAAACAGAGATGGTAACCCCATCTATTTCCTTAAGGGATTGTAAGGGTCCTTTTGTGACCAGTTTTATTGAGAGACTACTGTATGCTGAACACCGGGCTAGATGGTGGGACGCTGAGATGCCCAGCACCATGGCTCTCTCACATGGCTCACCTTGAATAATCTGGGCTAAATTATTTGCTATAATTTAGCGAGTAGATAACCAGTAAAAATGGTGTGTGAGGGAGGAAGCCAGAGCATGTGCGAGTGTTTCAGGTGAATTTCCTGATCTGGCTGGCAGGTGGAGTACAGAGTGACAGAAGGGCTTTCTGGAAGCAATACCACCAGAATGGAACCTGAGGCTTGAATCTGGCAAGGAGGGTGGGGAGTGGGAGGATAGTCATTCATTGCTAAGCAGAGCAAATGGCCTGGAGTCACCATCACCGAAACTAGGGTACCTGGCCATAAGCTGCCATGTCCCTACAAAGGGCAGATAGCGGAAAGAATGAACACAAGGCGGCCCAGGGACAGGAGAGAGCCCTGGTTGGGGTCAGAGGACCTGAGATCCTATCTAAGCTCTGCCACTCACACGCTGTGGGGCCCCGTCAAGTCTCTATCTTACCTAGATCCTCATTTTCCTCCTGAGAGCCGGATGGGGTTTGATTGTGGTCTGCCTCTCATTGTGGTGGGGGAGGGATAACCCCATTTGCTCTGTCTCTAGAGGCTGCCTGGCTGTATACCCCATTCTGCCAACATTTGTCAAAGGTTTCAAGCAAACGTAACCAGTGGGAAGGCTGGATCCGTAAGCAAAGGTATCATCACCAAGAAGAGAGACCACCCAACTTCGAGTGTATGAGGTGCTGGGAACTGGCTATTCTCTTGTTGGAAGGCAGCAGAAGAGGACAAGTGTCAGGCTGGGGTTAACCATGGGGCAAGTCACTGCCATACAAGAGCAGACTGAAATCTCCAGGGAATGAGATTCTTAAAAGAATATTTGATATTGCTATTGCATTGATATACTTTTAGTCACAAAATTCAGATTCATTTTAAAAATTCAAGTAGCATGAAGAGAAGGGTATATGATTTTTAAGTTTATCAAAAGAGCACATGAATTAACACAAGGAAGCACAGAAGCCAATGGGGTGCCCTGGGTGGCACAGTCAGTCTGAGTGCCCAACTCTTGGTTTCCCTTCAGGTCCCGATCTCAGGGCCATGGGATCTCGCCCCTGGTCGGTCGGGCTCTGTGCTCAGCGGGGAGTCTGCTTAAGATTCTCTCTCCCTCCGCCCCTCTCACTCACGCTTTCTCTTTCTCTCTAAAATAAATAAATCTTAAACAAAATACAGAAATCGGATATAGCAAAGGAAATTTTTCTGAAGTGGAGGTGGCTGGACTGTGGGATGTGGTGATTCTGGCACAGCTGGTGATGGAACTTGGAAGAGCTCATGTTCAGTGAACAGTTGCTCAGTGCCAGGTCCTGGGAGACCTGTGTCACCTGAATGTGCTCACCATGGGGGCTGAAGGCCATTAGAAAACCTGTTGAGAGAGTGAATGAATGAATGAATGAATGAACAAGTGATTGCCAAGAATCGAAGGCAGGGATGATTCTGTCGGTAGCAAATGCAGGTGTTTCCCTCACGCTGGAGGTCCATAAAGGAAAAATCATTCAGTCCCAGCTAAAGACACTGGCCCACTGGGATTCACCGAGAGTATGGTAATTAAAACCAGGAGGCTCAGAGCTGTGTTCCCACAATTTCTGCAGATAACGAGGAGGAGGATCCAGGGAGGAGAAATACTGCCTCAGAGTCCCAGGGCAGGCAGGGCTGGTCACCACTGTCAAGAATGCCTGTAGAGGTCAGGTAACATCGAAGGGAGGAGGCTTGGGGTCAGCCATCTGCCTCTGTGCACAGGACCTGAGTTCAGGCCACACGGGGGTAACAGCACAAGAAACTCCCCCTCCACATCTGCACCCTGCCCGCCCATTCACATCACCTCTCTGGGTTGCAGCAGGGAGGTCCTGAGGGCCCCACCCAGGGAAGACATGCTCCACCCAGTAATGACTCCTCCTGACGCTTGCTTTGGGGGAGCTTAAGTGCCTACTGCCCCAAGCTCCTCAGCTTCAGTACAGATGGGGGACAGTAGTTAGGGCAGGGATTCTCAGAGATGTCCCACTGCATGAGAATGCTCTGGGAAGCTTATTAAAATGCACATTCCAATTCTTGCTGCAGACCTACAGAATCAAATTTCATTCATTCATTGAATCAACATTACACACCTACAAAGACCAGGCACTATTCTAAGTACTGGAGATACAGCGATGAACAAAACAGAAGTCCCTGCCTTCAAGGAACTTACATACTGGTGGAGAGAAAACGTACAGTCACCAAATGACGACAGTAGATCAGATAGTAATAGGTGCTGTGGGAGAAAAGAAACAAGGAAGGAATGAGGAGTGACCGGGTTCAGGACTGCCATTTCGAACAGGGTGCCATTTTAAATATTTGCAAAGACCTTAAGGGGTAAAAAAGCAAGTTGTGCAGATAGCAGGAGTAGGAACATTCCAAGTGAAGGAAGCAGCAAGTGCAAATGACCTGAGGCAAGAATGTGCCTGAATGAATCCCTGTATTTCTTGATCAAGCTCAAACACTATAGTTTGAGACCACTTCAGCAGAATAACAGCATCCTACCCAGAAGCCAGCCCCTGAAAAATGGAGCTTGTTGTGGAAATTGCTAAAAAGGCAGAGAACAAGGACTCAGACTCCCTTGGCTTCTGAGGGAGAAAGCTAAAGATCTCGAGGGGCTGCTTGGATGAAGAAAGCGGTCATTGCGGGCCCTTTCCTGCATGTGTGGCTACACAGGCTCGATCCCAAAACAAAAATGCCTGCAGAGGAGGAGTTTGGGAGAGACAAGGCATGAGCACCCAGAGAGTGTTACATCGCCTGGGAAGACATTCTGAAAGCT
Source organism: Neogale vison (assembly GCF_020171115.1). NCBI lineage: Eukaryota > Metazoa > Chordata > Mammalia > Carnivora > Mustelidae > Neogale > Neogale vison. The sequence goes on from NC_058097.1 coordinate 159,446,530, forward strand.
TCGCTTTGAGTTTTAAACACAGACGTCCCTTCTGTCAAGCCTTATCTCCTTCAAACCTCCAAACAATCCCTGAGGTAGGAATTCCACATCCCAGTTTCAGAGATAAGGGAAATAGGGTTCACAGAGGTTAAGAGCACACAGCCAGGTAGAAGGTAGAAAGAGCTAGAACTGAAAAGCTGGCCAAAGGCCAAATTCTGTGCTTCTGTGCTCTTCCCACCAGAGCGCATTGTCTTGGGAAGGAGAGAAAAGCAAGTCTTTAAGCAGTGACCACACATCAGCTATAATTATTATTAGTCATTGTTGTTGTTACTGTCACTGAAACTCAGTCTCGGGGCACCCTTCGCACCTTACAGCTTGCTCAGCCCCCTCACTGCCATTACCTCATGTGTCCTCAGTGGCCCTGAGGCAGGTGGGACAGGCAGGGCCTGATGTCCCCACATGGCAGAGAAAACCAGAGCAAAGACCCACAGCCAGGAAGTGGCAGAGTTGAGACCAGAAACAGAGTCCTAGCGTGTTTCATTTCCAGTTCAGACTCATCGGCAGAACTCCCTGATGCCAGGGGCTAGATCTTCATGCCCTTGGCCCAGACTGGGCCCTCTATCATTGTGTGTGGAACTGAACTGACTTGGCCTGATCCGAAGTAAACATGAGTCCTGTACCGAGTGAGGGGACGCCCCAGAGAAGCCAGCCCCAGATGGAACCTGCTCTGGGCAGGGTCACAGAGCCGCCTTCCCCCAGGCTGGTCGCGTCGGAAGGGCCTTTCTGCCCTTCGCAAAGGCATGATGGCTCACCTCCTCCGAGAGCCACGGTCTCAAGGGTCTCTTCCTCTCTTCTTGAGAGCTCAGCTCAGGATGGTCTCCAGGGTGGAGTTGGGGAGGGGACCCGTTACAGGTTACACGCCTCCGGCCCTGTCCACACGGGGTTATTCCAGCCAGCATCAGTCCCCTTCCCACCATGCCCCCTGCCCATCTGAGGTTCTGCAAGCCACAGGATCCCGGGACTGAGTGCTAGCCTCCCAGCACCCCTCCCAGTACCCCCTACTGCCTCCAGTGATATCCCTCTTTACCCATCTGCTCCCCCCGAGTGGGACAAAGACAGGCCTTTTCTTCCCAGAGGCAGCCCTCATTTCTGTGCCCTGGATGCCATCCTCCCCTCCCTCCTTGGAGGCCTTGTTCCATGCCTTGGCCTCAAAGGATGCAGGCATCCCCTCTCCAGACAAACGAAATCACCAGAGCTAAGGGATGGCCACCCAGATTTCTTAAAAGCTCTCCAAACGATTCTGATATGCCACAGGGTCTTGAGAACAGCCTGCCTTTTGAAAAAGAGAAACAGAATAGAACAGAATACAATACAACACAATACAACTGAATAACACAGACCAGACTAGAATAGAAAATATCACGGCACTCTGCACATTAGAAGGCTAACTATTGTTGCTTAACGTTTTGTTTCAATAGCGTGTGCTATTGTACGAGTGTGAGTAGGCGTGTCATCCTGGGTCATGTTGTAAATGTCTTTGTTGGTGTGGATTATGGTTAAAATGCATGTGTGTGTGTGTGTGTGTGTGTGAGAGAGAGAGAGAGAGAGAGAGAGAAGCATTGCTCCAATTCCTGCCTTAGCTCCTGATTCTCTTCCTGATTCTCCATAGTGTATATGGAGGTAGATTTTTTTGACTGTAAAAGAGAGTAACAAATAGCATGGAGGACATAGGGAGTTAGAGAGGAGAAGGGAGTTGGGGGAAATTGGAAGGGGAGGTGAACCATGAGAGACTATGGACTCTGAAAAACAATCTGAGGGTTTTGAAGGGGCAGGGGGTGGGAGGTCGGGGTACCAGGTGGTGGGTATTAGAGAGGACACGGCTTGCATGGAGCACTGGGTGTGGTGCAAAAATAATGAATACTGTTATGCTGAAAATAAAAAATAAATTAAAAAAAATCTACCTCTTTGGCTGTTCTTCATCTGTATCTGGCTTCCACATTCCCCATCCCCAGCCCCCAAAGCTTCCTGCTGAGGTTTCCAAGGTCTGCACCGTCCGAATCTGGGGGCTTCTTCCCAGACTCGGTGTCCTTCCACCTGTCTGTGGGTTCGTTCAAATAAATGACTTTCACTCTGGGAATTCTCTCTGTCCACGGAGTCTGTCATCCTCCAGCCTCTCACCAACTAATCCTCCTCCTCCTTCCTCCTTAAAGTCTCATGCTCAGTATTCTCTCCAGCTTTTTGCCCTCTGCCCTCTCTTTTTTTTTTTAATTAATTTTTTAATTTTTTTATAAACATATAATGTATTTTTATCCCCAGGGGTACAGGTCTGTGAATCGCCAGGTTTATACACTTCACAGCACTCACCATAGCACATACCCTCCCCAATGTCCAGAACCCCACCCCCCTCTTCCGACCCCCCGACCCCCAGCAACCCTCAGCCTATTTTGTGAGATTGAGTCGTTTATGGTTTGTCTCCCTCCCAATCCCATCTTCTTTGATTTTTTTCTTTTCCGGCCCCCCAGACCCCCACGTTGCATCTCCACTTCCTCATATCAGGGAGACCATATGATAGTTGTCTTTCTCCAATTGACTTATTTCGCTAAGCATAATACCCTCTAGTTCCATCCATGTTGTCGCAAATGTCTGCCCTCTTTTCTTTGTTACCCTCTCCTCCCAGTCAAGGCTTCAGTTGTTCTGTGTGTAATTTCCTCCAAATTTCCATTCCCGCATTTCCCTCTCTTGAGCCCTGGCTGTGCTGCTGACTAGCCACGTGTCAGCCTCCTGGGAACGGACACAAGTCCTGGGGAAGGGTAAACACTGACAGGGCTCAATACAGTCATGCACTTGACCGTGTCAAGCTGCGAGGCAAGCATCCCCATTTTACAAAATGTCATTCCCCATTTTACAAAGGAAAAAGATAAGACTGAGACACTGGGGAATGTTTTCATGGTCACCCCTCCAACAGTGGAGAGGAGCCCAGAGCCCATGACTTGAGACTTCAGCCCAGAGTTCTTTCCCTTCGCGCCACGTAATAGAATTCCACAGGTGCAAAAGCAGAGCTATGTCTTGTTCATTAAACCAGAGGTGCTCGACCAGAGCTGTGCAACAGAATTAAGAATGCTTTAAGAAACAGAGATGTCCAGATTCCTCCTTAAACTTTGTATCAAGATCTTCTGGGGAGAGAGGTTGGCTTGCTTAGCTTTTTGTTTTGAGGTAATTACAGATTCACAGGAAAGTGCACAGAAATGTACAAAGAGGTCCTCAGAGCTTTCAGATCTCTCCAGAAAGACATGTACCCATTTGGGGGTAAGTATGTAATTCTGTGCAATTCTTGTCTCATACAGCGTTGAGTAGCTACCAGTACAGTGCAGATATTTAACTGTACCATCAGCATCATATACGTTAGAGTAAAGCCTCTGACAGCTCCCATCCCCGAGGAAGACCATCCAGCGGCTCCCGTCCCACTACTCCTTCTGCCTCTCTCCCCTGGGAACGCACCATCTCTTCAGAGCCACCGTGGCTTAAAACCAAGCCATAATTCACCAGCCCTCCTTAAGCCTTCCTGCCCTCCATCCCCATATCCACCCCACAGCAGAAAAGGGCCTAACAAGGCCTCTTGCTTGGGAGATGTTCTCACCCTTGGAGAGATGGCTCATTCATCCTTCGCCTTCTCATTGTCTAAAAGGGGAGGGGCCAGCAGGCCTGGGTGGAGCAAGCTGGGGTGCAGCAGTGGGCTAGTCAAGCGGTTCTGGGGTTAGCCACTGGGGGATGGGAGCTCTCATGCGCATCCATTCCATGGACACAAGCAAGGGAACAAGGAGTTTTGAGAAGTGGGACCTGAGACCCTTCCCGTATCCCTCATAATAGACAATCATCTTTAAAACTATACTGCCAGGGGGCGCCTGGGTGTCTCAGTCATTAAGTGTCTGCCTTCAGGTCAGGTCATGATCCCGGGGTCTGGGATTGAGCCCCACATTGGGCTCCCTACTCCGCAGGAAGACTGCTTCTCTCTCTCCTACTCCCCCTGCTACTGCTCCCTCTCTTGTTGTCTCCCTCTCTGTCAAATGAATAAATAAATAAAAATCTTAAAAAAAAAAAAAAAACTATGCTGCCTATTTGTTTCCATCCTCTGATGTCTTTTCCTCCCTTCACATCCATGGAAAAATTAAAGTCAAGTGATTCATAAGCACTGCCCTTCAGAAAGCTCTGAAATTCGCCTCATAGCAGTGTTCCTACACTTCTTACTACATGAGAAAATGAAAAAGAAACTTTGCTTATTGAGATTAAATATATTTCAATTATCTGATATGTTTCAGCTTTAATTGATAACAAAACACAAATTGCCCATCTGAACTTCTCATTACAGCAACTGATTCACTGGAAAATTTACTACCTGACACCCAAGAAAGCACTAAAGAGAACACAGGCCCAGTGACTCTATGATCCTGTGACCTGGCGGTCTGGTTTCTAAAATCATGCATTATCCAAAGCACATCCATTTTAATCATTCTATCAAGAGTGCTTGTTTTAAAGCCATCTTGGTACCTGGTCTCTAAGTCTGGAGAATATTATGGGGACAGTGTACGTAGGCATGACAGGCCCTGAAACTCACACCAAGGGAAAGAGGTAGCTGGTAGTGGCTGGAGAAGGGGGGACAGGATGGGGGGGCTCCAGTCAGTGTTTGGGGGCCACCTGGAGCTTTGCTAAGGCCAGACAGAGCAGGGAGCAGGGCATCCAGCAAAGAGGACAGACTTTCAGCAGCAGCGTTATTATTATCACCATGTTACATACCCACTACCAGCCCCACCATTGAACCACTGTGACCTTCACCATCACCAACACCATTGACACCCGCGCCCTCCCCCTGCCCCAACCACTGCTAAGACAACACAAACTATCTTCCAGGCAGATGCCAAGGAACATCAAAAACTGAATGGATGCTTCCCAGAAAAGAGTCCCTGGGAAGGTTCACCATGTACGTGGTGGGAGTGGAGGTCAGGGCGATTTGCCTTATGCTGCAATAGAACACTAGAGGAGACAGTGCCCAGCCAGTAAGGAGAAGCCTGGGGACCAAGCCCCTCCAGGATGCAAAGAGGGCATGCCTATGGAGGGAACCTTCCAGAGTGGTGACCCTCAAGGACCTCCCATCTCTGAAGCCACATCTCAGAGAAGAAGCAGGGGCGGAGAGCCGTAAGAAAATGAGAACCACCCTGGGAGGCTGAGCCCAAGGGAGGCCGGGCACTCACCGTTACTGCTGTTGTCATCCACCAGGATGATCTCCTTGAGCAGGTGTGGGGGCGTGCGTTCGATGGCTGAGTGGATGGAGCGCAGCAGCACGGACAGCGCTTCGTTGACAAAGATGAACACGATGCTCACCTCTGGCAGGCTATCGGGGAAGGAGAGGTTGCGGCACCTAGAAAGAATAGCCAGGCTCTTAGATCTGTCAGGGGCTTGGGTGGGGTCTCCCTAGGGGCTGGCCCACCCCAGGTCTTGGCTCTAGCTTTGCCGGAGGGCTCAGGAGTCCAGATTCTTCCCCGGGCCTCTGTTGTGATACATAAGACAAGCCCTCAGTGTGCAACAGACAGGCTCACACCATTAAAACTGGTGGGAACCACCAGAGAATCTGAATCTATCACTGACGATCCCAGCTGAATAGTCGTACATTTAGCACCAAGGGCAGTACCTGGGATCCATTAAGTGGTCACTGAGTATTTACTGGAAGAAAGACTCAGTATTTCTTAACCCGCTAGGATAGAAAACGCAAGCAAATGGAAGTCTTCATCTTTTCAAAATGGCAGTCAACGTCTAGGTGAAGGCAGACCTTTGGTGATCGGGCCTCTGGAGAGAAATACGTGTCCTTCCAGAGACTTTGACTTCCAGAGGCCACTCTGCCTCACTCCAGAAGGGATATGTGCCTGGGACCTCTCCTACTTCTCCTTCATCACCAGGATCCAAACTCCAGAACCAGGCTGAAACTAGAGCCAGAGTCTCCACGTGAATGAGGGATGGAAGGACAAGTCCAATCTCATTTCACAGATGAGGGCACTAAGGGTGAGCGAGACTGAGACCCCATCATGAGTCAGCTTCCAAGACAGAAACCCAGCTCTGGCCTCTGACATCTACCCCAGGGCTCTTCCTTCCAGGAAAAATGGTTGCTGGAGAGATTGCCTCTAACTGTCCCATTTCCCCCCTAACTCTCCTAAAACCCTGAAGTCATTGGAAGTCTCTTACCCAAAGGACTTGAGCAAAACTTTAAAGTCTGCATGCCCTTCTCCATGGGAAGAGAAAGGCATGATGACTACAAGCATTGCCTTAGTGGGCAGGAAACCATGGCTGGTGCCCTGCTCTGGCTGAAAGGAACCATCCTTCCAGAAGGCATTGCCTCCCATCTTCAGGATAGTTGAATGAAAGCAAAGAGCAGAAATTATAGACCGTGGGCTCAGAGAGGAGGCTGTCCACTCCCACCACTGGCCACGGACGGCTCCAGGGGCTCAGAGCTGGTGACCACGTTGTGTGGCTCCGAAGTGGGAGGTGCGGCCAGGTCAGAACACATAATAATGAGCATAATAGCATCGAGTTTCTGCTTGTCGGCAATTAAAGTGCTGCAGGATAGGAATGGGCCTGTTTTTCCTTAATGAGGAAGGCTGCAGGGTAACCAGCGCTGAGCAATTTGGAGAAATCACCGTGGGGCCCCAGCCTGCTTAAGAGCAGGAGATTAATAAACTAAAATCACTGTCTCTATGGTTACCAGAAATTTACAGAAACTTCTCCCATTCTATTTCCAGCTCTCCTTCTCTTTCGCTAAAGAGGGGTGGGGGAAGGGGAGGACTTGAACCTTTTCCCAAATCTGCCTCCTTCTTACGATTTTAATAAAACCACCAGGTTAACAGATTGGTGTGGAAGGCATTCATTCTTGTATATAATGGAATAAATGTTTATTGAGCTTCTTCCATGGGGTACTACTGTAAGCAGGGTGTGGATGAAACACCTATCTTTACCGCACTTAGACTTTGACAGGGGAAAGAGCAAACTGGAAGCAAAAAAAAAGATACAATCTCATACGAATACTGAGATAAAAGTAACACTGGGTAGGAGGACAGGATGATGCCTTGGCAGCTGTTCCAGAAGGAGTGGTCAGAGAAGGGCTCTGGGGGGAGGATTTAGTCAGAAACTTAAATAGCATGAAAAAGCGAGCCGTGCAAAGGCCCGGTGGGGCTGAGGGAACAGCCCTGTGATGAGAAAGGGAACAACAGGGGAAAGTGGCTCATGTAAGTGCAGTGAAGGGGTGAAGGGGATAGGGAGGAGAAAGACTGGAAGGATTCTTTAAGCTCATCAGACCATTTCCAAAATTTTTTGTTGTTGTCCTGAGTGTGATTTTTATAAGAGCCATGAGAAAGTTTGTAGTTAGCAGTCAATTCCTCTGACTAGTGCTTACTTATGTCTATCAAGACCAGCAGCTGGCCTTTCCTTAGGCATGAAAACTGACAGAAGCATTCACATAAAACCTGATCACTAATTGCATTTTGAAAATAATACTATATATGGTCAAACTGATTTTTATTTTATTTTGATAAAGTATAGTGAACAGCTCCCAATAAGGTCAGTACAGGGGTACATGTTCGCTGTCCTTCCCACTAACCACACCAACAGGGAAGATGGTGGCCCGTGTCTGGAAGCATTTCTCCACGGTTCTTTGGGTCCTCAGAGCCCCGCTAACTAGAGGTCCAGATTGTTGATGGGCGTTTTCCAGAGCTGGCGGTTAACTGTCTTCCTCTACTCCCCTCCCTCCCTTCCTTCTTCTGAACATGACCACTCTTCCTCCCTATCCCAAGGAGACCAAGTTTAATCTCTCCCAGTATCGTCATGCCCACCCCAATGGTTTGAACCCTCAGGGTCCGGGAGGCGACTCCTGATGGTCTTTCCCTAAGCAGAATGGAAGTCTTCTATTTGTTTTATAAGCGAAACTCCGCTGATCACCATTTTTGCGTGAAAGACTCTTTCAAACACAAGGTTTTTATATGCAACCACTTTGGAACATAACAGAACACCTAGAGTTGTGTATGGCATTGGGATGTGTTTGCGTCTGTCCCCCTCTATTATAATGCAGCCCCCCGAGAGCAGGGGCTTTATTTTGCTCCTGTGCTCTTGTCCTTAAACCAGAGTCTGGCACACAGTAGGTTGTTGGAATTAAATGACGCTCACAGGGCTATTGATCTTATGGAAGACCTAAATTTCATATGCATATGACTGACCCCAGCACGTTCCTTTTATTCTGCAAACCTCCTCCCTGTGTTGGAGAGTCAGGGCCCCTCTCCACCACCTCCTCCCCTGAATTTATGGCCCCCGTTCTTCACGTTCATCTCGGGCGCCTCTCTGATTCTTGGTACTATAATTAGGTGATCCCTCCGAGCCAAATGTCCTGACCTCCTTAAGTCCTTCTTTCCCTCCTTCCTTCCCTCCCGTTGTCTCCTGGGAGCTGCTCAGGGTCCTCCAGCAATAACTGTGCTACCCTGGCCTCTCTCTCCCCGCACTGTGAGGCCCTCTTTGGTTACGGGAACCTAACCTCAATATGGGTGTGGCTGAGCAGAGGCGAAAGGGTGGGACAGGAGCTCCGCCTCAACTTGCCTGTGACCCTTGGGGGGACCCCTGTACCTCTCTCCAAGTCACATCATAGAATAAGGGAGACAGAAGAAATGACCACTCAGTTGTCTTTTCTTTCTCTAAAAATTATATAAAATTTGGGCTCTTCTATCTCTCACAGGGTGAAAACAAGACACTTCATTAAAGACTTGGTTTGCACACCGGTCCTCCCTCCCATGCAGCATCCAGTCACCACCAAGTGCCACTACACATGTCCCCTTACTGTCCTTAGGATGACGCAAGATCACCACGTGTCCCGGTTTACCCATGACTTTCCTGGTTTCAGCACTGAAAGTCCCAAGTGAAGCAGGACAGTCGGTCACCTTAGAAGTAGACCACAACGTCCCCAGCCTTGTTGAGGGGAGGGACAGAGCTTCCTCTGGGCTGCACACCCGTGCCCAGCACAGTGGCTGGCCAATAGCAGGGACTCGGTCAGTCCCTGCTGAATACATTGGTTCTACCTTCTGCTGAATACATCGGTACTACCTTCTCTAAGTTCCCAGCACACACACATCGACACACTGAAGCAGAACTTGCAGCGCAGGACAAAGGAGGCAAAAAGAAGGGAGAGGACAGTCTGTCAGGCAAGATGTCCACATAGGTACTGGTCACACTCACCATCGTCACTGCTGAACACTGAACTCAGGGCAGGAGCCTGCCTGCCACAGGGCAGCTCAAGGCTTTCAAAGGGAAAACACATTCAAGAAGCCCCTTGGAAGAGAATTGTTCCAGACCGCCCCCCCCTCCCTGGCACTTCTGCTCCAGAGGCCAGCCAATTGCTTTGCTCATCAACCCCCTACTGCAGCCCCCCTCCCCACCCCGAGAGCTTTGCCTCTGCATTCACACCCCTGAGATGTCCTCCCCCAGCACTTCTATCCTCCAGGGTCCAGGGTCTGGCCCCCACACCCTCTGCTCCCTGCTCCCCACCTGCTCTGGGGGTCTGCCTCTCTGCTCCCTGTTCCCTGCTCACCTCCCTAGGAAGGCCCAGAGGATGTGAGGATCACACAGGCCTAACTGGCCTTCCCCTACTGATGCTTCTGGGGAAAGCCTGACTGTACAGGACCAGTTCCTTACTCATTTTGCGAAGAGGCATATTCTCCTATAAAATTAAGCCATAAAAGTTCCCTTTTTACTTTTATTCTTGTTCAAAGTCGAGCCATTTTCCACTAGAGACAAAAACAAGGCATTTCTGAGAGGGGAGTACTACGGCTGTCTAATAAGCTGGAATTGATGGTCATGATAAACTCAGCTTTATCGATCTCTCACATAGAAGGTGATGCGGGATGGGAGCCACTATGCAGAGAGGCCTCTCGGTGGAGCTCCCCAAGATGGTTTTGATCTGCTTATAAAGCACATTTATATCAAGAGCTTCAGTGCCACCACCGTTGCCTGTGAGAGGCAGGGAAGCAGTGGCCAAGTAAGCGAGGCCAACCCCGGCTCCCAGAGGCCAGGTACCACCCTGGGCAGCAGCCCGAAGCCTCTGTGTGGCATTGGCAAATTCTCGCCTCCCTATGACTGTGGCAAGTCTACAAGCTCCCAGTCTGTCAGGTTGATAACTCATGAGGAGGCTGCTTGACCTGGGGTGGGAGGAGTGGGTAGACCTCTTCCAGGATGAAGATCAAAGTCGAATGTGAACTGAGGCTTCTTGCTAGTGCAGGGGTCACCAGATCCAACTATGCCAGGGTGCTTGGAGCCAAGACAGTGCCTTCCTGGACCAAGCAGCAGCACAGCAGAAAGGTGAACTCCGAGATCCCCTGACTGTCCCCAGCCCCTCTTTCTTCCCAGCCTTCTCCCCAGAGGCCCTCCCCTGCAGTGGTGGTCAGCACATAAGGGTTCAGGGACACCATTAACTACCTAGAACATAAACCCTGAGACAGAACCTGGTCCCAGGGTCAGCACTGCCCTCTTGGTCCTTCAAGACTGCGAGTGTCCTCACCCTAGCCTTCCCCCTCCTACCTGCACCGACAGGACTTGCTTACCTCACTTGGGTGCACTGCTGGCTTCTTCTAGAACTTCCAGCTGAAATAGGCTCCAAGGCTTGCCTGCATCCAGTCTGCTAGACTTAATGAAACCCACAGATGAGGGCAATGAGGAGCTTTTCATTGAGCATGAGGATAGTTAAGATTTTCACTCCCTCTGGCTGGCACCTCTATTCCCATGATGTCTACAGCTAAGGGACTGCGTGGTGCCTGCTACCCCTACTGCCCACAGACCCCGTACAGAGTATTGAGAAATTATAATAGTAAGAATTTCCAATTTCTGAGTGTTAATGATTTGCCATATACCATGCTAAGAGATGTATGGATATTTTTACTTCTCCCCACATTTTATTCCTTCCTACAATCCTGTATGGCAAATACCATTATCCCCGTTATACAGATGAGGAAAATAGGGCTAAGATAGTAAGGTATTTGCCAGGGCGTAAACCTGGGCTCTTTTGTCTCCAAAGCCTGTACTCAGAATCCCTGCTAAACTAGGTCTGTATCTTCCTTCCCACTCTCGCCCAGAGATGCATCTGGCAAAACAATGGTGTTGTGACAAGCCAGAGACCTGGTGGGGCTGGCGGGCAAAAAGCGATGTCACTCTGGGCTGCTAACTCTGATGAAAGATGGAGAGGATGCCGTGTGCCCGATGTGTGCAAGGACGATAAAGTACTGTTGGGCACCCGAAGCCTGAAGCTCTTCCTGGTGCATTGTCCTCACTGGGATAAACAATCCCTGTGACTCAAGTGTAAAGGGGTCCGAGTCTTCTGTCCCATGGCCTCATCACTTGCCCACCACTGGGGGACCAGAGACTGATTCCTGAGCTCCATGTAGCTACCAACAGCATGGCCATCGGCATACAGGGCAGCCTGACCCACGAGCTGTGTGTGGCCAGATCTGGCAATCGTGAAGGAGGACCAGCGACACGGCCCAGGCCTCTCTTGTGGGAAGGTTGAACGTGAGATGATACCCCAGAAGGTAGGAAAGGAGTCTGGGGCAGTAGCAATGATGGGGTTGGAACAGGACAGGTCAGGGAGCTGGAGATACAGTCATCATTAGAGACAGCGCTCGAACACGTGAGTCAGGAGGATGCCCCCCCTCGTCCATACCTGAACACGTGGCTTCCGGTTGTGTGATGACGTGACCGGGCGTGAGCATCGGCCCACAAGGAACCCCACCGGTCTGTGGTTGCTGAATGAGCTCAGCTCCTTGCTCCGAGAGAACACACATAAGCCCCAGGAAGGAGAGGCCCGCTGTGATTCCTGGGCTGGAACGGGATTCCCCCCTCAGACTCCCACGGCCTCCTTTGGCTCACTTGCACGTCACTTTCATGCCATCGCAACATGTTTTTATGTGATTATTGAACAAACACCAGCATCTCCGCTAGCCTCTAAACTACACGAGGTCAAGACCACATCTGATTTACTCACCGGGTATCGCAGTACCTTGTACCACACTCAGCACAGAGTAGAAACTCAGAAGCCCCGGATGTCTGGCTGAATGAACAAATGAATCAGTACTTGAATGGCGAACAGGAGAACTAATTCAGGCCCATGAAAGGCCTGTGGGTGGGAATTTCATCGTGACCCGGCAGAGCAGCCATCCCTGAGCCGATCAGTAACTCACTGACAGAACCCTGGATGACTTCTTCACACAAAAAGAGCTGCCGTAAAAACCATTACAAACTTGGTGCCTGAGAACAACACAAATGCATTATTTTACAAGGAAGGTACAAAGGGACTCGGTAACATGCAGGAGGTCAAGCAGTTTGTAAATGAGCCCAGGCCTCACAACCCAAGTTTTAAACATTGCTCTGCAATCTACGCAGAAGCTTCATCTGTTTGCCATGTTATCCAGTTTCTCTTATCCTCCCACATGCCAGCACGGTACATGGAGCCAGGGTGGGGATATCCAGAGGCTTCGGGGACCTGGCGAGATGCTACATCTGGCTCAGCTGTGGAAGAGATGGCGGACATCTAAGAACTGGGAGCTTTAACTGTCTGCAAGGCAAGGGAAACAGGCCCGTCTGATCAGAAACCACAGATAGGTAAACTACTCAGTAGACGTGATCATCAAAGTGTCCGGCTTTCATCCAGAGGGAGAGCTTCTACAAACATCTTTCAGGTGATTATACCAATTTAGAGAAAGGATCTGCTATATCAAATGTCTATTGTAAGTAGGACAAGAGGGAAAAGAGTCATTTGAAATGTAAACACCCGAGAGGAAGCAGGGAAACCATTTGTTCCTAAAACATCTTACTAGAAATCCAGGGGAAATGGAATCCCTGGGGGGATATGGACAGTGGCCCAGGGAACAAGCCACGTCAGGGACTGAGTGTCTCTGTGTGGCGAGTTTGTGGGTGAGCAGATCAGGCCCGTGGTAAGGAGAAAGTGCAGTTGGGGGAGGTGGGCCCCAGGTCAGAAAAAAAAAAGGATGGGGCATCTTTGCTCTCCATCAGACCTGGCTCCAGCCTCCTCCCCAGAACTCTGGGGCTAGAGAGAAATCCCTCTATTTGACCCACCTGGCCCACCTCTCCCCTAGTACCGGTGCCAATGGCCTGTCCCATGTGGCTTCTTGTCCACACAGCAGTCCCCTGGGTACTTAAAGTCATGGTCATGTCCCCCCAAGCCCTCCCTGTTACAGATCCAAGACCCAGATGACACATGTAACAAAAAGTTAAATAGCAGTTACTCTGTGTCAGGCAGTGTTCTAAATATTACCATCGCTACTTTGTACATAGGAAAATCAAGGCATAGAGAGGCTGGGGAACGAGCTGGAGCTGAACCAGCTTGCACCAGTACTCTATAATGTAAGCAGAAACTGCATCTGTTTGTCATGTTCTCCACTTTCTCTCTTGGCTCCTTCTCCTCTGAACATACTCCTTTCCCTCTATCCCTTAAAATCCAATTCTGCATTTGCCATCTGAGTGGCAAAATAGACAAAACTCTCACCTCCCCCTGTAAAGACATTATATTTCTATTAATACAGCTCTAGATTATATTATCTTTAAGAACAGCCCACATGATCCTCTTGGCCCATAACAAGCTTCACATTAAGAACTGTTTTCAGAATTGTTTTCCCTCAAGGGCTTTAGGAAAGGAGGGTGACCCCACCCCCAACTGTGCGTGGTTAACATTTTCAGTGCGATAGCAGAATCACTACGAAGGTTTTCCCCCCTTTGTTTGGAGGATACTGTCATGGAGGACACATCTACAGATCTCTGGGTCACCTCCATAGGGCCACGATCCCAAACCAGAAAAGGTCATCCGAGCTGGAGAGGGCAAGGGTGACAAGGCAGTGTCCTAAAGACACAAGACCCAGCTCAGCATACTTGCTCTGCCACATACCACCTGTGGGAACTTGAGTAAATTTCTCAACTTGACAATACTCAGTATTCTTTTATAGGTAACAGGAATAATAATAACGACCTCCAAGAGACGGGAGGATGAAGTGAAATTAGAAAATACACATTAAGCCGTCAGCCCAGCATGGGGCATACAGTAAGTGAGGCAGTGGCGGGTCTTAGTCAAAATCATTAGCCCCTGGGTAGCAACTCCCACATGGTCCAGCGATCAGGTTCCCAGCTGCTCCCCCTAGAACCATCTCCTTTGTTCCCCAGGGCCAGGTGCGTAATTTTGGGGGCCCAGGGCAAAGGGAAAAGATGGTGGTATTCACAAATTATTCTGAGTTTTAGCCCAGTGACGACAGAGCTTTGAAACCAAGCCCAGGGCCCCTCCAGCCTCCCCAGGATCCTATGCGAAAGGCTGCACACTGCGTGAGTTTCCTAACACTAATACTGCTGCTGCAAGAAAGCACTACACACCTGGTGGCTTAGAACCACACACATTTATTATCCTGCCGTTCTGGAGGTCAGAAGTCTGACACGGGCCTCACGTGGCGAAAATCACAGTGTTGGCAGCACTGCGTTCCTTTCTGGAGGCTCACGGTGATCATCGGTTTTCCTGCGTTTCCCCAGTATCTAAAGCTTGCCCACATGCCTTGGTTTACAGCTCTTTCCTGTCTTCAAGGCCAACAATGGTTGTTGGAGGGCTGATCCCTCTGCCATCCCGCTGGCCTGACTCTTCTGCCTCTCTCTTCCACTTGTAAGTGCCCTGTGATTACATGAGGCCCATCCCAATAATCCAGGATAATCTCCTTATTTTAAAAGCAGCTGACGAACGACCTTAATTCCATCTGCAACCTTGATTCTCCTTTGCCATGTACTAGACCATAGTCATAGGTTCTGGGGATTAGAACATGGGTGCCCTTGGGAGACAGTTACTCTGTCTACTCTATATAGCCCGCCAGACCTGCCGGCCCACCAAGTCCAGAGATCTCTGCTATGTGTCTAGAGTCTGTACCCTAAGGACCCTACAGCCCTCCAATCCATTCAGGCAAACCTGTGGCCACACCCCAGTGGTGGCAGCAAATACCCAGTCACCTTGGATGGACTCTAACCTCTCCTAGGGGGCCCGAGCCCCTGGCTCCAGGCTGTATTCTTTCTCTGCTATAATCCCATTCCAGATCTTTCTGCTTGGATATTCACACAGGACCTCTCTGGTTCAGGAATAGGGCTGGGGTGTGTGTATGTGTGTGTGTGTGCATGTGTACGTGCACACACCCATCCCAGTTGCTCCATCCCGGGGGTGCAGAAAATAGTCTAACCCCCACCCTTAGTCATCCCCCCATGCCTTGGTCTCAAGCTTGAGCCCCCTAGTCCCTAGTCAAGCCAAAAGCCAGTCCACCCTACCCCCTATGGGGAGGGACAAGGACCTCTGGGGACACTGGAAAGGAAGAGGACATAATCACTGACAGACTCAGGAGATTGAGGGTCTCCCGGCGAGAGGCAGGAATAGAACCTGCCAAGGCTCTGCCCTGAACTACCTTGGAGGTAGGCCATAGAGTTGCCATGGCAATAAAGCCTTGAAGCTTACCACCCGGAGCTCCCTTTCTCCTACCCACACCCAAATGCCCACTAGCTCAGGCACTTGTCCCTTATACTTTCTGCAGCTCCTGTTGGGGAATACCACTGCCCGAAGGAAAAAATGAGGCATGCACCTGTTGTTGTGAAACCATGGACTCCCATATGCCACCTGCTCGACCTGCTGCTGCTGGCTGGGGGCCTGCCCATACCTTCCTGCCCTGAGCTGGTGAGTAGCTTCAAATGCCCATGATCCTCCTTACCCACAATCACAACTCATCTTCTCAGTGGTCCCCCAAAGATGCTGTCTCCATCCTCTCTTTCCATCCTACCCGTAGAAACCGTCCTGATCACTTTCTTCCTTATGATTTAAAAAAAAAAAAAAAAGCTTCATCTGCATGCAGTAAAAATCCACAGATCTTAAGTGAATTTGATGAGTTTTGACAAATGTAATCCACACCCCAATAATACTTGCTTTTCCCCTCTTCTCTTTTCAGCCCTGGTGGGTTATTTGGGAGCCTACAGACAAGGAGGAAGAGGATGGGTCCTCTGTGTGCTCAAGTGCACTGGAAGAGCCACAGGAACGTTTGGAATTTGCATCTGGGGGTGGGAGAGACCAGGCCTAGTCCAGCCAGCCTGACATGCAGCTTCTCTCCCCCTCAGTCCTGAGACCTGGGTGTCTTGGCAATATAGAAAGCAAGAAGGCAAATCCCTTCCCATATCTGGCAAAGACCTCTCCTGGGGTGACATCCAGGGGGATCACCAGAGGAAGACACCAATGTCCGTTCTCCCCTGAGTCTTTTCACCTGGGTGATGCTTGTTAAAACAATGAAGGGAGAATGAATGGCATTTTGATTTCCCTCAAAGCCAGCTGTCCTGGAGCCTTGAGGAAATCTGTCCTTTCTCTGCACAAACTTAAGAATCCAGAAGAGGCTAATAAAACTGACACGTTTCTGGTTCCTCCCCAGGGAAGGACCATCATAACTAGTAAAAGGAGGCTCCTTGCAGATGTCTCTCCAGATCCGTCCTCCCTGTTACAGAGGGCACAGAAGAACAGGGCTTCCATGAGCCATCCAAGTCCAGCCCAGACTTACTCCAAGCCTACAAGAATGGATCTTCTGCAAGGAAGCCAGGAGATGGTCTGCAAGCTTTCGGACCCCCTGCCCTGCGTCTCCCACCACCTTCCATATGGATTCCTGCTATGGTGTAAACCCCTCAAGGTTTCTCTGTCTGGTGCTTTACTGGGTGCCTGGCATACATTTGGAGCTCAATACATGTTTGTGGGATGAATAAATTAATAAATCCTAGCAAGCAGCTGGGTGGACTTTTCTGCTTCTGGTTACGTCTCCTGCTGTGTATAAGGCCCTGGGTGTAGAATGGTCCCTTCAGCCAGATGATGAAAGTGGGTCAGATTGCCTCTTTCGGCACCAAGAAAGGAGACAAAATAAGGGGCCAGCCAAAGATGATGGAAGAGAGGGTGGAGCGGGATTTGGAACACCCATTTCCCAGACCAGGAATGAAGCCAAGCATAACGTCAGGGTTAGCACTTGGAAGAGCAAACCCAAGAATACAAAGAGCAAAGTGCAAAATCCAAGGACACCTCTGGGAGCAGAAGTCCTCAAGGACACTGAGAATGAAGCAGGATCCACTTGACCGGACTCTTCTGGAGACTGTCCTCAGCACAGTGCTTCGTCTCCAGATGCTAGCCACCCCCACCCATCCTGCCTCATATCCTAACATTAGCTGCAGCAAAGACATCATCCTCAGCCTTGATAATGGGCTTTATGTTCGCCACAACAGTTTTTCTAGCACTCAGAGACTTTCCCAACTCAGATGCACCTATCGGCCCGTGCTACATACTGATAAAGCAGTCCCCATCCCCATTCGAGTGCCACCAATGGACACCCCAAGGCAGTAAGCATGGTGGCAGTTACAAACACAAATTCTATTGCCAGACTACCTGGGCTCAAACCCCGGCCCTGCCACTAGCAGTCTTGCGCAGAGGTTATAGTCTCTCCATGCCTCAGTTTCCTCTTTGGTAAAATGGGAACAAATAATAATACTGGGAACAAATAATAACAAATATAATAAGAAATATATATATATAGGTCCCTGCCCCTGGTTTCTGCTAATATTTGGTCTTTGGTCTTTGATCCCTGTTCCTGACACAGATCCTAAAACCCTTGTCATTTCCTGCGTGACAGGAGTGTCTGACACAGAGCTCCGAAGTCCCTTGGGATTTCCTGGGTGATGGGAGTATCTTTGGATCTAATGAGGTGATTCTCAATGGGCCCTGAATGAAGGCCGGTCACCAGAAAGACCCAGCTATGATTCGAAGTCTGGAACTTTTGGCCTCACCTCCGACTCAAATCTCTGGACAGAGGAAAGGGGCTGGAAAGTGAGTTAATAATCCATCGTGCCTACATGATGAAGCCTCCATGCAGATCCTCAAAGCATCGGGTTTAGAGAGTTTCCAGATTGCTTCCAGGAAGATCCTATACCCCCAGTACATGGGGAGAGAAGCTCCTGTGCCGGGGACCCTTCCAGGCCTCATATATATCTCCTCATCAGACTGCTCATCTGTGTCCTGTATTATGTCCTTCAGAATCCACTGCTAAGTATAAGCATTTCCCTGAGTTCTGTGCCACTGCTAGCAAATGTCTGAACTCCAGGACAGGTGGGTGGGGACCTCCCTTTAGAGCCGGACAGAAGCACCGGTGACAACTGAGACTAGTGACGGGCCTCTGGAGAGGGGACAGTGTCGTGGGACTGAGCCCATAGCTGGTGGGACTGACGCTAACTGCTGGTAGGTAGTGCTAGAACCCAACTGAATTGTAAGGCCCCCAGCTAAGGTCACAGACGTGGCTGGTATGGAAAAGCCCCAGAGAGCTGGGCTCAGAGGGACTGTGAGTAGGACAGTCAAGAACAGTGTGTGATTCCCAGACGAGTCCCTATTCCAGAAGGCTACGCAAGGCGTCAAATAGTTAACAGAAATCAAGTGCCAAATGTGTCCCAGCAAACATGGCTCAGGCTACAGAAATGTTTGCCAGTGTAATTTGGAATGGGATGATAGCAAAGACTTTGAAAAAATGTTTCCAAAATGAGTGAAACAGGATAAGCTAGGAAGCAATGACCTTGTTACAACACAGGAATGTTTTTAGTGAAATTAACAGACAAAGAGAGGCCCTGTTTCAGCTAAGCAGACCCTCGTTTTTGAGTGGTTCACCAACAGCTCTCTGATCTTGGGTGTGTGTCTGGCACGGGATCTGAAGTAGAACTGGATAGAGCTTTCCAAGTCCATGTGCAAAGAGAAACTGCATCCTTAACGCCCCTGCAGAGAACATGGGTGGAGGCTCACAGGGAGGGCTCAGCTCTGCCTTCTATCAGAGATGCCATTTTTCCTTCTATGAAAAGTCACCTTGCTCCACGGCGGTGCAGGGGTTGGGGGGAAGCTCTATAAACTGCAGCTCTGTGTGGAGGGAAGGTCTCTCTGTTACGATTATTGCTCAGAATTCTGCCCACCTGGAGTCCTTTAGAGATCCTTTGTCTGCAAACTCAGGAAGCCCAGGCTGGACCCCCTACCCGCCGCCTGAAATGTGCTACCTCCAGAGAGTGCTTGCAAGGGAGGCCTGCCCTTCTGAGAAAAGCCACATGGGCTCAGTCCCCTCCACCCTTCACCCTCCTGTTTCTCTCCCAGGGAAGTGAGGAGGAACAATGACAGAGCACATCTCTCAATGAAGAGGTAAGGGGCTCTGGTGTCGGTTGGCTCTGCAGACAGCTGCGGGCCACCCTCAAAGACCAGGATTTGACATCTAGACACATGGGGTCGGGTCTCAGCTTAGCTACATATCCAGCTGTGTGATCTCCAGACACAGCACTTGTTCCTCAGTTTCCCTAACTCTGAATGGGAAGAATGTGCCAGCCCCTTCCCCACCTCTGCTGCCGGTGGGTGTGGTCCAGGTGGGAAGGGCATTCTCAGAGCATCAAGCCCTGTGTAAATACCAGTCATTGCTATAGTCATGTTGTAGTCTGTAAGATCCACCATTTCCAGAGCTTCCTTCTTAGTTCCCCTTTAATTTGGAACAAACCTGCATAGAGCGAGGCCTGAGCTTGACGTGAGAGCCGGTTGCAAAGTCTGCAGCTCCTGTGCCTGCCAAGATCAAGGCCAAGGCCCCTGAGAGAGTCCTGGGGTCCCAACTCCTCTGATGATCCTTTTTCTGGAGCCTCTAGGTTCTTCCCATATCAGACCTGGATCTCTGCAGCCCCAGGCATGGTCTCTGCAGCACTCCCAGGGGGCTAAGAGCCTGGGGCACTGAGATAAAGTCACCCTCGGGATACGCCCAGAAGCCAATTCCATCCCAACACCTGTGTACTGCCATCATGGTCCATGCTACCACTACCTCTCACCGGGATAGGCAGAAGCCTCCTATGGTCTCCCTGCCCTCCTAGGCCCTTTCATTCTGTTTCTCAACACAGGAGCCACCGGGACCTTTGAAAATGCCAAGCACCTCCCTTTGTTTCCCATCTCATAGAGTATAAGTACACCCTGTGCAGCAGCCTATAAAGCCCTTTGCCTGCGATTCTCAACCTGGGCTGCTCCCTGGAATCACCTGAGAGCTCTAAACAATACAGATACAGAGGGCCAGCTCTAGAAACTCCTACCTAATTGGTCTAGGGTGTGGCCCTGGCATCATGATTATTCTAAAGTTCCCTAGGAGTTCAATGGGCAGCCAAGTTTGAGAACCACTGCCCTACTTGACCTGCTTCCTGTGGCCCCTCTGACTTCATCTCCAACTACCACCTTCTTGCTTGCTCCGTTCCAGCTGCATGGGCCTCCTTTTTCAAACGTGCCATGCACACTTCTACCTCAGGAACTTTGTACTTGCTGGTCCCTCCACCTAGAAAATTTCCCCCCAGGTGTCCATGTGGCTCGCTTTCTCATCTCTTCTGGATGTTTGCTCAAATGTCACCTTCTTAGTGAGGGCATTTCTGACCACCGCACTAAAAATTCAACCCCTCCTCCTATCCCAGGAAGTCCCTACTTCCACTCTCCAACTTTCTATTTCTTCATAGCATCTGCTACCATGTAACAGGCTACATATTTTACTTCTCTGTTTTCTTTATTATGTGTCCCGGCCTATCTAGAATGTAAGCTCTGCGAGGGCAAGGACTCCCGTCTGTTTTGTTCACTGCTCTTTCCCTGCGCCTAGACTATGCTGGCATATATAATTATCAGTAAATATCCTTTAAATGAATATATAGTCTTCTAGCCCTTGTATGTCCTCAGCTGCTCTTTTGTCCCTAGAGCCCAGCCAAGTTCTCCTTGGGCCAGGAAAAACCATTCTCAATGACATAGCATACAGCATGAGCTCAATAAGTATCTATGCGACTGAACTGAACTTTTCTCCCTAAAAGAACATAGCCTCCAAACCCAGCAGCAAGATCTTTCCTGAAAAAGATCTTTATATCTGTCTTCTAGATATAAGCTCACTGTAGTTTGCAGCTTTAAGAAAAATTTAAAAATAAGGAGAAAGAGGGGGAAAGAAGGTTTGGGGGGGAGCTCACAAAAGTTAATGAGATTTTCTCAGCTATGGTACGTGCCCACACTTTTAATAATTAGGAGTAATAAAAATTCTAACTGAACCTTAAAGGAACATCTTCTGTAACAAAGAGAAAAGTCAAGACAGACTTCTGTGTTGGGTGTAATGACTTGTTAGCCCTGGAAGATGGATATACTTTAAATACTAATTTATAGAAAAAAAAATAATTGTTCATAAAAATGCAACTAATTGGGTTAAAAAGACTTATTAACAGGAACACCAGATGACTCTAGAGCCCATAAGGAATAAATTACATTATTAATCCTCAACGTCTCTCATGGAAAAAGCCTTCCCCCTGCTTAGCAGATGGAGAAACTGAGGCTCTGGGAGGAGGAGGAGAGTGACTTGCCCCATGAAGGCCGAGGGCACAGACCCTGGCTGAAGCAGGAGAGGGACCCAGGAGTCTGAATGCCCTGTTCTGACCCTGTTCCTGGCACCATGGTGACCCCCATCTCCCCACAGGCAGGTCGACATGGGCCCAGCCACTAACTCTGCTCACCCACTGGGTCTGAGGTCAGGCAGGGGCCGGTCGAGGGGCAGGCGGTCACTGAGGTAGGCATTGTAGCCGTAGTACTGGAACTGCTTCAGGGCCACACGCCGGCCTTCAGGGCTGAGCTCCTGGCCCCAGTGTGCAAACAGAGAGGAATCTGTGAAAGGCTCAGCTTCTGCCTCCTCAGGCTTGGCGGGAGCCTCTGGAGAAAGAAGGGACAAGGAGACAGTGGGTCAGAGTGCACCCCTGCAAATGCCATGACAACCCCTCCCTCTCCCTTACCATCACTTTGGGTAAAACAATCTTATCCCCGTACTTGGGGGCTTTGGGGAAGATAAACCATAATCTTCATGCTTCCTCAAACTCATTTATCCATCCATCCATCCATCCATCCATCCCACAACCATTAGGCACATGGGATATAGAAGTACATCCTACAGGGTCTACCGAGAGGTTGACGGATATGATGCCCATGCCCCATGGCTTCAAGTCAGAACGCCCTCCTTTCCCCACCAGAGATGCTAGCCCTAGCCCTCAAATGGGCTTCCATTTCTCTTTGCCAAGATCGTACCCCCACTCCCTGCCAGTCCGGAGCCTGCTCCATACCCAGGTCCCCTCACCAAACTTCTTGCCCGCCCACCTTCCTCTCCATTGTCTGGTCTGCTGTGAGTGGCCTGGCCCAGCCAAGTGCCCTTCATCTGGCTCCAAGGACCCCAAACCAGACTGCCTTCTGAGGCTTCCAGGCTGTGCCTACCAGAACAAGGAATCAGTGGTACAGAGTCACCCACGTATTCTGGACATTGTTCTCTGGACCCCTGGTAGATCTGTAGGTAGGGACAGCCCCAAACCAGGTCATGAGCTCATGGTTTCCCTGGAGTTTTCTAAGAAAATGAAGGGGACATTATTACCCATAAGAGCAGAAGCTTTGGATTCCACAGAGAAATGGATTCAAATAAATCCCTGCTCCACCATTCACTGGCTATAGTGCCACAAGCAAACACTCAACCTCTCTGCGTCTTGCTTCCCATTTGTAGTGCAGGTATGCTAATACCAACCCTGTCGCCCCCCACCTCCCAGAATCTGAGAGGATCACATAAATAATGTACATACAGCACTTGGGCCAGCATATGACTCCGAAAGGTACACAATACATGGTACCTGGCATAGCGCCTAGTCAGGGGAGCCTGGCCGGTCATTTGAGTCTCTCTTTTATGGGGGCAACAGGCAGGTCTTGCCAGGACATAGGCTGATGGGCCAGAACTTTGGAATTCATTCTGAGAGAGAGGTAGTCAAGGTCAGAAATCAGAGAAATCGGAGAGAGATGCCAAGGCCACTAGATGGTACCCTTCAAGCTCATAACATGATGTGAGAGATGGTGCTAGAAGCCTGGAATGAACCAGAGACCAGAAGAAGCAGAGGCAGGTTAGGGCCAGAAGACACAGGCTTGGAAAACTGCCAATGTCCCCTCAGTTGTCCATAAGAAGCCTGTGGGTATATGACACATATCTATGCCAGGAGTCAGGCAAGGACCCAAGGTTCCCGGGTCTCCCAGGTTGGGGAGCTCAGTGCTGCAGACAGCTCTTACTCCCCTCTTCCTCGTGGGGGACTCTTGTGAGAACCAATCTGAGAGAGGGGAAGAGGACTTCCAACACCCAGGATCCTCCCACTGTGGAAGGGGTGCCCTGGGGAACGAAGCCTCTTTCAGTACAGGTGAGCGAAGGCTGTCATTGAGAGAAGGGGACTTTTGTGACTCCCCAAAAATTAGAGAGTCCTTGATTCTGAAGCAGAGCAAGTACACCGATGGCAGAGACTTTAGTGAGAGAGATGCCCAAAGATGTGTCATCGGGGCTGGAACACCCAGGCGGGGGGTAAACCTGTGGAGGCACCTCACCTCTCCTGACCTGACTCACTCATAAGGAAGCAAAGCAGGGGACAGTCAGTCCAGGGAGGCCTGTCTCCCAAGGCGGCAGTCCTGACCAACTACACCACACTGGGTCCATGTGGCAATGGGCTGGGACATCCATGAGTTCACAGATAGACATGGCAGACCGATTTTCCTTAAAGGGATGGAAGGAACTCAGCTATACAACAGATGAGGACCAAATAAGGAGTAAAATGCAAACCACGGAGCATTTCTATGACCAAACAAGAAATGTGGTGGTCACCTAAGATTCCATCCTAGAACCCGGGGCACACTTGTCCCCGCCTCCGAGGCATGTGTGAAGAGAGGCCCAGGGCTCAGGTGATCGTAAAGGCCCTTGCTATCTCTCAGATGTATGAGGTGTTCATTTGGAATGCTGGGGGTGGTAAAAATCTAAATCAGTGAGCCAACGGAATCATATAATATTTAAAAGAAATGGAGTTTTACTGCTCTCACATACCTACCTAAATGGATATTACCAAGTCAAATGAGATCAGTTAATGAAAAAATTATGATTCACAATTAGACCTGTGTTGCATAAAAATGTATTATAAACATATTCAAGTCCGGGGTTCTACCATATGCTCCCGTCGTTTTGCTCAGCATAGGGATAAACCACAACAAACCAGAAAGCCGTGGGTCTTGAATGAGAAATCAGGGGCAAGGCAGTGCAAGAAGTCCTCTCTGTTGAATTCCTACCCAGAGCCAAGCACCGTGCCGGCCCGATGTCTTTACCTAAAGTTTTCTCTGTCTTGCTCACAGGTGTGGACTCCATGAGGGGAGGTCGACTTCTGTCTCATTCCCTGCTGTGCCCCCAGCCCAGGACACATCTCTTGTGAGGGCCTCCATAAATGATTTCATTTAATTAATTCATTCATTTTTGGAAGCAAAGAAAGTTTCATTATCACAAGGACAGCCCATTGGGAACGTAGGCTCTCATTCCCAAAGCTGCATTGCCCGCTGAAGCCGAGGGAAAGCTCATGTATGTTTGGGGAAAGAAGGGAATACGTTGTGGGGGGGTGTGTGTGTGAAGAAACCTTGAGAAGGCAGGACTTCAAACCTCTGGAGCTCTGCATTTTTCTGGAAAATGAAGCACCTGGAATGCTCATGTATATCAGTTCATTTGAAGACAAATGTGTCTCTCGACTCCCCATTAGGATTCTATGATCACTGGGTAAACAGGGAGTAGGGGTAAAAAACAAAGTTCATGATTGATTGAGCATGAGGTTAAGGGGTGCATAAAATATCATTAGTAGGGAATAAAACGCGACCTGTGGCTAAGGTAATACAGCAGACTAATACATATAGTCCTGCACATGCTCTCGAAACAAGTCCACACGTCTGGCCTCAGCTGTTTAGAATTGTGAGGTCTATTTTCCACATGTGTTTAGGTCTGCTCAGCTTCCTCTTCTTCATTTTCCATAAACCATTTTAAATGAGTTAGTTGATAAGCACCCCGTTGTGGTTAGTTATTAGGCATGAAGAAACCAAATGAAAAGGTTAAAGGACCAATCCAAGGTCACCCAGTTTGTCAGGGGGCATGGGCGAAAGGTCTGGCTTCCTCTCAACTTTACATTCTTCCCTCTATACCACAAAGGGCAAACGCTAGTCTGAGGGCCAAATCTGGCCCACCACGTTATTTTATAAATAAGGCTTTACTGGAAAACTGCCTCAACCGTGGGCTTACGTACCATCTACAGCTGCTTTAGACCTCCAAGGGCCGAGTCAAGTATGTGCAGCAGAGCCCACGTGGCCTGAAAAATCGAAACTACTTAACCATCTGGTCCTTTACGCAAATGCGTGCTGACCCCCTGCTCTACCTTACATGTGACATCCGAAGGACTGCGTAGGAGGACTGGTTATCAGAATCTGGGTTTTACACTCCAGATCTACCATTTGCTGGTTTAGTCTAGCTTACCGGCACCTGTTTCCCCAACCAGAAAATGTTGTCAATAATATTTGTACCTTTCTCATAGAGCACATGTACATATTTGATAAGATGTTCCACGTATGGAACTTAGCACAGGGCCTGGCACGTCATGAATGTTAGCTCCTGAGGAACCACAGAGACCCACAGCCCCACCAGAGTGCCCTTCTCGCAACACCTTTGAATTCAGATGGGGAAGATAAATGGTCCTGTCCTGAGGTCCCCAGCTCTGAAAGATGTTGCTGTCTAGCTCCCAGAGGAAGGGTTTCCACATCCACTGACAAGTGGCCTACCCTTAGCTGGGCCTTGACCCAACAACTCCCTTCTCTCTCTAGTAAGAAAGCAGCCCGACATGGTCATCAGCAAAGGAGGGTCGTCTTTGACATGATGGTGTGACAGGCAAACAGGCTCCAGGGAAATGCCAAGGCCGGAGCCTCTGGAAGGGTCCAGGGGCACCTGGACACATCTGGTGACGGACCAGACAAGGACTGTCTGCCACCCCGGGAGGAGGCACTTGTCAGGAGCAGACTTGGGCTCTACCGAAGTATAGCATTTCCTACTGGGGTCCAGACCTATTTGGGCACACCTGACCAACCGAGGGGCACTCAGAAGAAGTGTATCTCCAGATGGCTGAGAGCTTCCCAAGGACAGCTCACTCGTGGCCGAGATTAAGCAGGGCACAGTGAACACAGCCTGGACCACAGCCAGAGTTTAGAGGTTCTGAATACAACCCAGATCCTCTAACCTCTGCCCGTTTCTCACCCAGCCTGGGTGCTCGTCTGGGTCCCAGGGAGAACAGGCCAGGAGCGAACACTGAAAGGCCCTTCCTTCCACCAGACAGACACACAGCCCCTGTGTAATGCTCAGTCAGGGAGGAATTCCCCCAAATTCCCTTGCTATGAGCTCTGTGGCATGGGGAGGCGGGAGCCCCGCGGGACATGGCAGACCCACAGGCTGCGGGGGGACACTGCCATGCTATGCCCCTCTCTGCACCATACCTCCAACAGCCAACTGTCTCCTCAGCATGAAAGACCGAGGTCCTTCACTTAGTCCCTGACACAGAGAAGGCCTTACAAGGCTCCTGGTGATCAAGACCCTGAGAGCTCACCCCCTCCCCCTGCCCCCTTGTCTTCTCTACTCCAACCACACTGGCCCCTCACCAGACTCACCACACACCTCAGGGCCTTTGCTCTTGTGCTTCTGTCTACACCCCGTGGCTAGCTCCCCTCACTTCCTTTTCCTCTTTCCTCAGAAGTCATTTTCTCAGTAAAGCCTTTTCTAAACATTCGATCTCCAAGTTCCCTCTGCACCCACTGAAGTCCTTTTTCTATTTGTCTTGCTTGTTGTCTTTCCTGACTCAAACGTGAGCTCCGTGAAGTCAGGGATTTGCTCTGTTCTCTGAGGAACCCCCAGTGCTTAGAACAGTGCCCGTTCTGGCAGGTACTTAATGAGCATCAGGAAGATGAATGGAGTAGCAGCAGCAAGGCGGGAGAGGAGTCAGAGAGTCCCCGATCCTTTAGGGATTCCCCACATCCTCAGAGGGAGCTGAAAGGGGCTTAGAGTCCTGTGTCAGCAAGCAGGAAAGTGAAGCCCGGCAAAGTCCAGCTGTGGGCAGTTAATTTCCTACCTAGGTCACTTACACACAGCCTTTTGAGACGATCAGTATGCTCTTAGAAGCTTCCCAGGGAGTCCCATGGAATGTGGTCATTGGTAGCCAACCCCTGCCCCTCTCCCAGGACTCTCTGGCAAATCTCTTACATCCAAGAATTACCTGGAATCTCACCCCAGCATCCAGAACAGGACAGTGCACGGAGGAACCACCCCAAAAAGCATGGAGAGAAGAGAGACAAGGAAGGAGGGAGGAAAGGCTGTGTGTTTCTTGCCTCTTCCTCTTTCTACGCTCGCCTGGAAGAACTCAGAATTGGGAAAACCACAGGAAGGCTCCAAAGTCCCAGAAACCCAGGTGCAGGGCACAAAGAAGTTGTAAGACCCAGAGTCTTCAGAAAACTAAACTAAGATGTCTTCAGGGAGTATCTGACTCAAAGCAGAGAGTCTCAGAGAGACTGAGAGTAAGGTCAGGTGTTCCCATTTTTCCCCAAAGTTCCCTCAGACGCGTGGCTGCCAGCCTTCCTCCTGAGCTCTCCCCCTCCACCCACCCCAGCTCAGTCTCTAAGGTGCTTGCTAGAGAAATCCCTGTCAACAAACTCAAGGGGAGGATTCCCCTGAAGGGTCACTAATCACTCCACCTTTTGAAGAGAAAAGGCACATTTAATGGGTCCGTGCAAAGCACGACATTTCTGATGCTGAGAAGAGAGGCTGACTTCTTCCTCCTCTTTGACATCTCTCGGAGGAACCTGCCCTTTGCTTTGTGGGTACCCCCTGCCCTCTGGCCCAGGAACAATCATTTCTGCTCATTCCTAGAATGCCCTTCTCGGCCAGCATCTGGAAACTGCTGCTCGGTGGCTTTAACCCGAGGGGCTCCCCATGGTGGCACCTCCTCCACTGCTGAGTTTTGGGAGTCACTGTCAAAAGGAGTTAACTCTTCTTATCAGACAATCAACCAATACGCAAGCAAGTTTACTGTGTGTCGGGCCTATTGCTGGGCACTGGAAACATAAAAAGCACTCAGACTCCGTGCCCGTCCTCAAGCAGCATCCAGCCTAGCGGAAAAGCCGGTTGTACAGAGAACGTGATCAATGTTTGGATCCAGCGTGGATAACACGCCACTGGGTTTACTGGAGAGGGAAGACATGCATGCAGGGAAGGCTTCCCGGAGGAGAGAATGCTCAAGCTAGATATGAAGAGTAAGTGAAAGTCCCAGGCTCACTCTGGAGAAGGACACCCCTAGGGCCAGACCAACGGGAGCAAAGATGCAGAAGCAGGAGAGGGCAGTGCGGGGCTCCAGGCGTCTGCACAGACGGCTCTTCACAGCTGAAACCAGAGAAGAACGAGAGCTGCTGGGGCCTCGGGGAGCCGGGGAGGGCAGGATGTCTGGTGGATCCGTAATGCAAACTGCAAGTCTGAACGGCCAGGATTGGCCATATCAGTTAAAAATAGGTTCTGAAACGATAAGCACGTAGATAGATAGTAATGCCAAAGCCCAACACGTTAGCCATCACCCAAGGACTGTCTCAAGTGGCAAGATGCATTATTTGAGATCCAGTGAGGAGGGAAACTGCAGGCCGATCTTGCGTCTCCACTGCCATCCCTCTGCCCCTTGAGCTGATCCCGTATGCCCTGTAGCCCCATTGCATCACACGGCCTGGGGAGGCCAGGCCGTCACCGTGGCCTATGATGATCACAGGCCGTCACTGTGGTCTATCCTTCCTATCACAGAGAAGAGGAAACCGCAGACCAGAGACCTATCCCAAGCCTCCCTCCACGTTGCGAGCCAAGACACACTGGCTTGAACACTAGAAACTTCAGGCCCCGGGAGACTTCTCAGCAGGTCTACACTGGTTCGCTGCAACGTCCAACTACCAGAATACTTCCTCAGCGATGGTAGGCAGCTGCCGCCCCGAGCCCCTGCGGGTGGTCTTGCCACCCCGGCTGCTCTGGCTCTCTTCTTGGAGTACTCCAGGTCTTCCCACCAGCCAGCAGTGACGAGGTGCACACCTGGCCTGGCCAGCAGACCCAGGATCTTGCCCCACACTGCGGCAAGCATGCATGCCCGTGCCTCGCCAGTTAAGGATATTTTGAATATCACCTGCTCTGAACCCTTCCTGGGAGGCTCCCTATGAATAAGCATGCCAGAGGACTTTCACTCGGCTCATCAACTTCTCCATGTTAATGCCCAGTTCTCATTGTGCATGATCTGTTTTCTGGAAAGTTCTACCCGTGATCACATGGGGCATCGGGAAATGCCACGTTAGGGTCTCAGAGATATGCCCACAGTGCCCCACATGCAGCCCACTAATGAGAGCAGAGAATTACAGGTCCCTGTCCTGACAGCCTCCATGCTAACTCACGTAGACAGGAGGAAAACAGGGCAGGAAAGCAGCTTGAGAGGCTTTGGGCAATGAATGCAACAAAAGCTGCAAGCCGTGGGGGTTGTGTCCCGGCACGCTTGCAAGGCACAAGGAGCACATCTGGACACTCTGCCCGGGCCTTCAAGGCTCGTGAAGCCACTGATGCTGGAAGCGGGAAGAACAGTTGCATGAGGGTGGCGGCCGGGGTGAGCAGCCCAGACAAGGGCCTGCCCAGCTGCTTCCAGTCCAGGGTCTTGGCAGAGCCGAGACCACACAACGGATGGAAAGAAAATGGGTTTGGGAGTGAAACAGACCTGTGCTGCTGCCCGGCCCCAGCCACATCTGACGGCCTGCCTCCTCCAGGACCACACTGCTTGCGATTCCCATCTTCTGAGGCTGAGCCACTCGGCCGGCCCCTGCTGCACACTCACCGACGCTCTGAGACGCTGCTAGCTCTTTGGAGAAGCTAAAGCCCAGACCTCCCCCTAAGCAAGAGCCCAAGACCCATCCCTGCTCCCTGGATTTATCCTAAAATAGCAGTAGAAGGGGTCACATGGTACAGTGGCTGCTGGAGGCCAAAGGGGCCTGGAGCTCCCACTGCAGGGGCTGGTTGAAGCCCGCCAAGGGGAAGACAGGGTCCCCAGGAACTGAGCTCACATCACTTAAGACCCTTTAGCCCGTTGCCCACGCTGAGCCATGTCTTCCCTGGAAGCAGCAGGTCTGCTTCCGGACCCTCGCTTCGGGTACCTTTAGGGGTGTCTTTGCAGGAAAGCGGCAGAGCTTTCTTGTTGCTCGTGGTGTTTTACTCAATTTGTCATATACTCCTCTTTCCTGTAGAGTTGAGCAGGCCGTGGAGAATGCATGGGGAGGGGGCCTAGCTTCTGCAATGCGGTCTGTCCTATAGCCACTGCTATTTCTGCTTCTGCCTCAGGCCATGCTCAAAGCCAAAGCTCCGGGTATTTGGTGCTGAGATCCAGAACCCAGTAATGAGGAGGAAGGGAGAAAGCCGGACAGACCAGTGGGCCCATGTCCCTGGTAGCTGCCTGCTGTGGGCACTAGAACCTGCGTATAAAGTTGACCCAGGGGACAGTCCAGCTGGGCCTGTCCCCTGGCCTCCTCCTGGAGTGTTCTGGACATCCTTCTCTCCCCACTCCTGGGGAGCTCTTCACTCTCTCTGGACCAGACCTGCAGCCTGGCCCTTCCAGCCTCCATCCTCTCCTATGAAATGGAGCAGCCTGCCAAGGTGCTGTGTGGAGCCACTGTGGGGTCAGCTTTTAGAAGGATGAAGGCTAAGCATTAAATAATGGAGTGGGCCTTGCCGAATAGCCCAGATAAGAACTCTTAAAGGATGCTTCCTTTTCTTCCACCTCATTTATTTTTTTTAACAGCTTTATTGGGGTGTAATTTATATACCATAAAATTCACCCATTTCAAATGTACAATTCAGTGATTTTTAGAAAAATTTTCTTCTATGCTTGAGATGCCTTGTTGCCTGTTTTATTGGGGGCTAAAAAGAAGAGGCTAATTGAATAACCAGAAATGTACATTTTTCTTGTCGGCTCTTGGTAAACTCTTGCCTGCTGGCTGCCCAGTGAGAAGTCACCGTTATTCCTACTAAAGAGCCTGGTGCTTGCGCCCCGCTTGAGCAGCCCAGGCCGGTCCTACCGAGGCCTACTGCTGCAACACTACTGTTGAGGCTGGATTCCCAATGCTACACAGGGATGGATGTCACCCTGAACGGCAGGTCACTCCGGGCTGCCTCCAGCTTGTCTTCTGCTCTGTCGTCCCCACAGCCCAGGACCTGTCTCCCTTCCCTCACCTTGCAGCATCCAGCCTGGAGATCCAGCCAGCCTCTGTGCCCAGGGCCCCAGCCACAGTGAGGCACTGAGAACTTGTGGGAAAGAGCGGATGGAGAAGCAGGAGGTCTCAGCCAGCTCTCACCTCCAACACTGGGCAAATCTGCTACACTTTGGGCCCCCTTCCTCATCTGGGCTGTAAGATAGACCCAGTGTTTGGGTTTTATTTGGGGAAAAAAAAGGAGGACTTTAGCACATCATTGTGGTGCTTTACTTATCCTGGAAAAGCAAGACTCTGCCTCTAATGGTGCTCCCAGGGGGAAATTTTCAGACTTTTTAAAAACACCCTTTGATATGCTAAGGACCCTGATAAAAAGGAAATAAAATATTCTGCATAAGGTATTTCCCCTCTCTGTGTTTCTAGAGGTGCTTTACAATTCGAACTAAAGGTCTTTTGCCAGCAGCCCTCACAATTAGGCTTTCTCTTCCAGGGATCCTCAGAACCCCTAAGAGAAATCTGACAAGGGAAAGCTCAGAACTAATCAGAAGAAAGAACCCCTGACAGTCTCAGGTCTGACACCACTAAAATCTCCTGCACAACAACTTTATTCACTGAGGCAAAGGCAGCTCTGGGAGAGCTTCCTCCAACACCGAAGGGTGTTGGGAAAGAGCAAGACTCCCTCAGAAGGCTTCAGGTCCAGGTAGGAGGGCTTCCTGCAGGGGCTCTGGGGTGGGCTCTGCCCTTGAGCAGCTGGCTGACCTTGGTCAAGCTCGGGAGACTTTCTGAACTTGTGCTTGCTCCTCTGTTCCATGGGGACAATGTTATCTACCACTAGTTCACCGCTAGCTCACCACTAGCCCACCGCAGATAGGAAATGCAGAGGGGACCGGCAATAAAGTGGGAGTGGCTTAGCTTCCCGCCGCCAGGACGGCAGCGCGGTCTAAGGGGCTGCGCCCAGGATCAGTTTCCTGCGGGTGTTGTGACAGATGAGCACTAATGGAGTGGCGGGAGACAACATAAATGTATTATCTTGCAGTGCTGGAGACCCAGCGGGCTGATGGGGTTTCTTGGAGATAAAATCAAGGCGTTGGCACAGCTGTATTCCTTTCCAAATGTTCTAAGGGGGAATCCATTTCCCTGGATTTTTGAATCTTTGAATCCTCCCTAGCTTCTAGAAGCCACCCACATTCCATGGCTCATGGCCCTTGTAGTCCAAGGCCGATGCCAACAACGGATGCTTGTGTCCACTTCACGTGGCACTGCTCTGGCTTTCTCTTCTGACCCCCTCTTCCACTTCTAAGGAGTCTGAGATTACCTCGGGCCCACCTGGATCATCTAGGATGCTCTCCCTATTCTGAAGTCAGCTGACAACCACCTCCATTCCATCTGCAACTTTAATTCCCCGCTGCCATGGAGGGTAATAAATTCACAGGTCCCAGAGATTAGCTTGTACACACCTTTTGGCAGGGGGTGGTCGTTTTTCTGCCTGCCTACTCTTTAATAAGAGTGCCATCACTGTGGGTTTTGCCATCAATAAAAAGAAAATTCTCATACTTTGCCCTCGGGGCTATAGGGAGGCAAAGGAATGACACTAATATTTGTTGAGCATCAAGGGTGTCCCAGCACAGCTCTCACACAGCGTCCTCTCGTGCCTGACACTCCTGTGACACTGCACGCAGGGATAAGACTGGGGCTATCAGGCCAGGTTCTCCAAAGGAGCAGATGCACATGAACGTAGCAGGTGGCCATGAGCTGTGCAGGGTCCTCATCCCTGACCTTGAAGCCACCTTGGCCCTGCCTCCCTCACACCCCAGCTAATGAACAACAAAGGAGAGTTGCAGACGGTGCAAAGCGGGTCCTGTGGCCGTCATCATTCTGCCCCTGGTTCTTCTCCACTTGCTCTGATTGAACTATCGCAGTTTCCAACTGGCTCCTGACCATTGGCCTTGCCTCCCACTGTTGTGCTTTGGCCTAGGAATTGGCATTTGGCTACCCAACTCTCTGGACTTTCAAAACTCTCTAAAAGCTGTAATTCTATTGTTTTGGGAATGGGGGTAGGAGAGGGGGATCTCCTCTGAAAATCTGATGAAACCTGGTAATATGCACGAGAAAATGCACATGGACACACACACAGAAAAATCTGCCTTCAATTTCATGGAGCCACGAGTGGGTAGCATGATGGAAAGCAGGGGTTGGCAAACTTTTTTCTGTAAAGACCAGTAGTAAATATTTCAGGCTTATGGGTCACGTGGTCTCAGTGATCACTACTCAGCTCTGCTGTGTACGGAGAAAGCATAGCCCTAGAGGCTGGGTAAATAAATGAATGGGTGTGGCTGTGTTCCAAGAAACCAACTGATAAGAGCAGGCAGCAGGTCAGATGTGGCCTGTGGGCTAAAGTCTGCCTGTCCCTGGTGTAGCTGGAGCCCAGACTGTGGATCCTGCCCCTCCACCTACTAGACGGATGAGTCTTAACTGCTCTATGCCTTGGTTTCCTCACTTGTAAATGATGATAACAATTCCTGCTTCTTAGGGTTGTAGTAAGAAAAGTAGGAGTAACTCTGCATCAAGCCCTCACCAGTAAGCTCAGTGAAATGTCAGCTAGGGTCTGTCTGCTGGTCAAAGCCTCCACCTCCTAGAAGCTGGCTTTGATATAGCTCTCTAGCTATATCAGTCAGCTCTAGCCAGGAAGGACAAAATGTAGTTATGATTCTGGATGTCCCAGTCCCTGCAAACAAGATGCTGGGCAAGGCCAGGGATAGAGAAATCAGACCCCAAGCCCTGCAGGGGCTGGCAATGGTTAGGGAAAGCAGCCCAGACAGGTGGGATAGGATTCAGGAAGGTGGCAAGTCCTAGCAAAGAACTAGAGAATGAGTTGGGGGTCTAGGGAGAAGCACCATTTTTTGTCTGGGCTGACATAGCTGGTGAGGAATAGGATTTCGTTGGATCTGGGAGATACTGGCAGGGTCTGGGCCTCGGTGTGGTCAAGCTCTACACTGAGAGGGCCCAGCAGGCTGGGGCAGCCAGAGCTCAGTGCCTATGTGCACATACTCATGGAAATCCAAGAGGACGTGAATCGCAATTATGCAGAATGGAACCTTCCATTAAAGGTCCGAGTCTTTGTGCTCCAAGCCAACCATATAAAGAACACGTGAAAAACTCAGTTTAAGGAGTGACAAATGTGTGTATCTTAGGAACCAGGATTTATAGGTGCCATTATGAGCTACTTTAAAACAACCCTTTAAACCTAGAGTTCTGCCTAGGAGATATAATGAACGCCGAAGCACATGCTATCATTTTTTTTTCCCCTGAGAGCTGACAGCTTGGAGTTGAGCACCCAGACTTCTAAATATACACCTCACTGTTCACACATAAAACACAGTGTTTCCACACATCAATTTCTTGGAATGAACTAGCAGGTCGACCCTGATGATGTTCAAGTGGCATGCATCTCCCGGCATAGATGTACCGATGGTAACACCTGGACTCGGCAGGGAGGAAACATGGTGTCTAGCACTAGGACAGTCTGCAGCCTGACCCACCGGACGCCTGCAGTAGCCGCACCTCCGAGGTGCTGGGACAGCTTGGGGAGAAGTCCTGGCTTTGGGAAACCTGTAGCGGGAAGGAAGCCGGGAAGGGTGTATGTACCTGTCCTCTCGAATACTCCCTCCTCTCCAGCCTCAGCCTCTCCATGGTACTCTGAAACCTACAGCATCATCCTTCTGGTCGTCGAGGAGCAGCCCCGTGCTGGAATGCAGTGACTCCCAATGTTAGTGAGCATCAGGTTTACCCAGAGGGCTGGTGAAATTACAGATTGTCTCTGGGCCCCACCCCTGGAGGTGCTGACTCAGCAGGTGTGGGGTAGAACCTGAGAATATGCATTTCTAGCAAATTCCCAGGGGGTGCTGAGGCTGCTGTTTGGGGCCCTGCTCTGGGAACC
Organism: Neogale vison; assembly: GCF_020171115.1. NCBI lineage: Eukaryota > Metazoa > Chordata > Mammalia > Carnivora > Mustelidae > Neogale > Neogale vison. Next base: position 159,481,692 of record NC_058097.1, read on the forward strand.
AGGCTGGAGCAGTGACTAGAGACTCAGGTCTCCTTCCAGTCTGGCTCTGTGGCTCAGGCCCTCCATGAGTGGGCAAGTCCCCCCTTCTCTTTAGGCCTCAGTTTTCTCCTGGGTGAATGCGAGGGGTGGGGCTGGCAAGATGAACTCAGATCCTAAAATGTGGTGACTCTAGGGTCTTTCAAATCACAGATTCTGGCTCACACGGGGACTGGTGGCTTCCACTTAGAGGCAGAATGGTCAAAGGAACCCCTTATACCTCTAGCTCAACTCTTGTATCTTATAAATAAACAAAGTAAAGTCCAGAGAGGTTAAATGACTTGCCCAAGGTCACACAGATCAGTAGCAGCTGATTCTTAGACAGGGAAAGGAAAAAACGCCCCCAAAGGCCCTCATTCCCTGCTCAGGGCTCCCTCGAACCCTCACGAGGATTCTGCCACCAATTCGACCAACAAGGATCTTCAGGCAGCGGAGGCAGCCAAATGCCAGAGTCTGAGCCTTGGTCAAACCAGTGAATCCCCCTACAGAGACCCCTCACCCATGCTGGTGTCTGGATCCAGACCTAGAGAAGCACCTGCAGCCCATATGTCAGGCCGGCACAAAGCCCCGAGGTGCTCTGTGGGTGTGGACAGAGAGGACATTAATCATAAGGTCTAGGGACGATTAAACCAGGTTCCCAGAGGAGGGTAGCATTCCTGGTTTGCTGGGTTGTCACCAGCTGTATCCTCTCACATGGGCACACAGAGCTACACACACACATACACACACACGCATAGGCACACACACAATCACAGAAGGTCACAGCAGCCTGTCCTGAAAACAGATTCCTCTAGTCCCAAGCCGCTGCTCACCACATACAGCAAGACCATTAAAAATGTGTCATTTCAAAGACAAGAGAACACTTGTAAAAACAAACCTTCAAGAAGAAATATTACGGGGCTCCACTCTGGTTAAACAGCCCCCATCTGAATCCTTCAGTGTAATTTACAGCAGAGAGGGATCTTCGGGGCTAGGGCGTTGCTGGGTTTGCTCTGTTCACAGGTTCCTGGGTTCCCCAGGCAATGGAGGTCCCAGGGCTGGTTGTGTCATCACTTCCAGCAGCTGTTGGCTTGCTGGGTATCTTTTCATTATTGTCCTTGGCCATAAATCTCCCAGCCCTGGCAGCTGTGCCTGTTTCTCAGTGAAGAGAAGTGGATTTGTCCTTCGAAAAAGTGAACATGTAGGCCCTCCCAAACCCAAGCCCCTGCAGGACCCAGAAAGGCTTTGAATCTGTGTCAAAGAGGCCATCAAAGGAAATAGGCCATTTTCAAACAAAATCCATTTCTTGAGCATGACGGTAAAAATATTTATCACATGAAAGATGTGAAAACCTTTCTGATGTCTCAATGCTCTGTATTATGAATGCAGCATGTGTCCAGTGGAATGAGTGCAAAAAAAACCCAGTCATGCCTATGATTTTGATAGCGGGAAAAATTAGTCCTTTCCATCTGGCAAATTCTTAATTTACCAACCCAGTTGTGCTGGATGGGCACAGGAGGCCAAGGAAAGAGGCAAGCCTGGCATTCAGCCAAACAAAATCAGCAAAGGCTTTGGACAATGAAACTCAGCATATCCAGGCCACAGGGAATAGGGGTCCCACGCTTAGCTGTCTCTGTCAGCCATGGCTTTGGCCAGCATCCTCACTCATACCTCACGTGCAAGGTCAGACAAGGCCACGTCAGTGGGTCTCAGGGTCATCCACAGTGTCTGAACTTTCTTCAGGGAACTTCATAATCATGACTGTCTGCCCCACCAAGGGATTTTCAAGGTGCAAGATAAAGCTTGTTTTCATGCCCCAGAAAGGATTGTGAGGGAGCAAGCCAGCCCTCCTGAAAGACCCAAGTCTCCTGGGCTCAGCTCTGAGGATAAGAACTCTGCTCAGAGACTGGACCCTGAGGTTCTACTGCTATACCATGCCTTGAGGTTGGTGGGTGACCAGAGAGGGCACTCAGAAGCACAGCCTCCCATGTGCCCATGAGCATGTCCTTGTCTTTAGAAAAGAAAGGCTCCTAGCTCTAATTCCCTTTCTTTCTGGGCGAGTAGCTCAAACAGAAGCTGCCTAACAGGTCCTAACACACTGAAAGACACATTCGCCTGCCATACCTTTTCTGGGTAACCACAGAGAGGCAAAGATTAAACTCCGTGCATTTGGAGCTAGGGATGAAAGTGAATTCACTTATTCAATGAATTTTCATCAAGGTGCAGCTGTGCAGAGAGAGAACCTTGGCCTAGTGGTGAAGTACAAGAATTCTGAGGCCACATTGTCAGAGTTTAGAATGTGGCTTCCTGACTTACTAGCTGTGCAGCTTCTTGTAAATCACTTGCCCTCTCTGTGCCTCAGCTTCCTAATATAGAAAATTGGGGATAATCTTAATATCTGCTTCCTTGTGGGGTTATTGTGAGGACTGAGTAAATTAACAAAAGAGTCCCTTGTGTTCTATGTGCCACATAATCATGGGCAACTCTTACTACTGTTATGGGTCAGGTCCTCTGTTGGGTGTTAGGGATAAAATTATGAACAGAAACAGTGAGGAGTTGTTGAAGTGGCTACTTCATGCTTCTAAGCCTTACCTACAAGTATCTGGTTCACAGGGTAAGTTAGAATGCAAGGCTCCTCTACCTTCCCTAAAAGGATGAAGGAGACCCAGAGCCCACTGGTACCCTGGGATGAAGGACATTGGGATACCCAAGAAAGGTCTGTCTCTGCTCCTGGCTCTCTACCTCTTTCCTGCTAAGGTCCAGGGAGGAAGAAAAGTCCAAAAAGCTAAATGGGCATAAAGGAGCCTAGCACCATAATGTGAGTGCCTCTATAACCAGACTGATCACCTCTGGGCTTGAGAGTTATGTGAACAGGTGGTGATTTTTCCTGCCAAGCTGGTCACACTGTGCAGGCTAGGTCCAGGAAACAGCACAGTCAGTCTGCAGGAGGACACCAAAGACTCCTCCCAGCGTGGGGGTCAATCCCCCAGGCTGCCTTCTGCTCCTGAGGATCATAACCCAATGGCCATGACACCTTGTCAATCACAGAAACCAACTGGGAAGCACAGCTGGGGCAGGGACCTAAAGGCAGCCTGAATGAACCAGAGAGGCCTGGTGGTGACAAGCCTCTCCACTGTTGGGAGCAATCAAGGGGAGGTCTCTAGACTTCCTCACACACCCATATTCCTCACCTTTTACAAGATACACCATGGTTAGCTCCCTGGATCATGGACTTGGACAAGGTCAGCTCCTGCTGACCTCCTCTCCCAGCCCCCAATAGGAGGAATGTTCCTGCTGCTTGTGTGCTGGGCACTGGGCTCTCTGGAGGGGAGGGGCTGACCCTGCCCAGTGGTCCTGCCTTCCTGAGCCCTCCTCTCCATGCATTATTCACCAGGTCAGTGCAGAGCCCAGCAGTTGGAAGATTCCCGAATACAGATGTGAGGCAAAGCAAGAGCCTGAAAGGACCCCAGGAACACATCCATCCAGACCAGCTCTCAGCCTCTACTGATCATAACTCACAGTAAGACCGTATCTCGCATGACGCCAATATGCACATGCAAATAGTCATTAGGGAAACCACAAGTTAAAAAGCAGTCTTTAGTCCTATGCGGGCCTAATTCTGGTATATCCTATTTTATTCTATGATATTCTATTAAGAAGGAATGCTGGTTATGATGTAGGACAGTGATTCCATGACCTACTAATGGGTTGGGACCCACATTTTAAAAAACATGGATCTAAAAGGACTAGTATCCAAAATCTACAAAGTACTTATCTAACTCAACACCCAAAGAACAAATAATCCAATTAAGAAATGGGGAGAAGACATGAACAGACATTTCTGCAAAGAAGACATCCAGATGGCCAAGAGACACATGAAAAAGTGCCCCACATCACTTGGCATCAGGGAAATACAAATCAAAACCACAATGAGATACCACCTCATACCAGTCAGAATGGCTAAAATCAACAAGTCAGGAAATGACAGGTGTTGGTGAGGATGCAGAGAAAGGAGAACCCTCCTACACCATTGGTGGGAATGCAAGCTGATGCAACCACTCTGGAAAACAGCATGGAGGTTCCTCAAAATGTTGAAAATAGAGCTTCCCTATGACCCAGCAATCACACTACTGGATATTTACCCTAAAGATATAAATGTAGTGATCCAAAGGGGCACGTGTACCCCAATGATTATAGCAGCAATGTCCACAATAGCCAAACCATGGAAAGAACCTAGATGTCCACCCACAGATGAATGGATGAAGAAGATGTGGTATATATATACAATGGAATACTATGCAGCCAATAATAGAAACAAAATCTTGCCATTTGCAACGATGTGGATGGTACTAGAGGGTATTATGCTGAGTGAAATAAGTCAATCAGAGAAAGCCTTTTTTTCCACTCAAATACATTTGAATTTTACATTAAAAGAAAAACATGGAACTAGATCAACGGATTGCAACCTTTTATAAATCAATGCCCCCTTTTCATAAGTCTTAAAATCCTCACCCTCCTTTCATATTACTTGAAATTTGAAATCAAATAATTAAATATCCTAAATGAAAACTAATAAAAACAACAGGCATTTGGAATATGTTTTTTCAAAGAATGTATGCCACCTAACCCAACTGTCCCAAGATTTTGATATGGACACCACCACCAAAGGAGAAAAGGGGCTCCCCACTGAAAATAACTTAGCTAGGACAATGGTTTCCAAGAGCTTCTGTGGAGCCCCTTGAGGAGGGTGGATCCTCACTGGGGGTATGGGAGGTCTGAAGCCCCTCTCTCCCCCTTTCCCACAACAGCTATAATTTATTCTATTTATATATTAGAATTTTGTATGGGAAACCCTTTAAAGGAAGGGTCAACAGCTAAAGATGATTAAAACCTCAAGCTGGTGAATTTATCCATGTCATTTCCCAGGGGAAAGAATGAGGCTAAGTCATTCATTCCACCAGTAAGGTTCAGACTTGCTGAAGATGGCAACAGATAAGACAAGGCTGGGGCAGAAGTGAGAGTGAGGAGGACAGGACAGGTGGTAAAACCTGGACTATTCCCTACCCTTCAAACTGATTCAAAAAGACCTAACAATAAGGACACCCACAGATCAATGAAGAGGCCCAATTCCTTGACTATGGCGTTAGATTTCTAGAAGACTCGGGGTAGAAAAAGTCTCCTCTCCTGGGAATCAGAAGCCTTTCTTAACAGCTACATGTATCTTTGATTAATAAAAGATGGGGAAAAAATTGATCATCTCTGGACAGAGACAGTGTGCTTGGAGGAAAGCATCTTCCTCACCTGGGGTCCAAGAGGAGAGAGGACAGGATACGTGTGTGTGCCCACCAGCCACATATACTCCGGGTGCTCACGGTGGGGTAGGGAGGGGGGCTCTGCTGGCTATTGCACTGATAGGGAGAAGCCCATGCTGAGTGTCAAGCCCATGGTGCTTGAGCACCTGCTCCATCAGCTGCTGCAGCCCTAGAGGAGATCACCTACCACTTGATAATCAGAACTGTCCCAGAACTGCTCATTCTGGCTGTAGCTGCCACCCTCTCTCCTTCAGACAGGCTTTTATGACCCAGAGCCAGACAGGAGAGGCAAGGCCACAGACAGTCTTCTTGGGGCTCCCAGCAAACTGCTCCCAACACAGCAGAGACGGTCCTGCCGATGTGATGGCCAGACAGAGGCATTTGAAGGGAACAGTGTCCTAGACTGAACCCAGGCCTGAGCCAGTTGTAAATGCCTCTGAGGGTTGGAGTCAGCCCAAGAGAGATACCTGCACACACTTCTATACATGCAGAGCACAGACAGGCAGCACCCCTGAGGACACAGCTCACCCCAAGTTCTCAGCCCTGGCTGCACATTAAAGCCACCTGGGGAACAAAACAACAATAAGCCTAATAATGCCCAGGACTTGCCCTAGACTGACCAAATCAGAATATCTGGAGGTGTCATCCAAACATTTGTTTTTCCTTTTTCTTTATGCCCCTCTTTATTCCCCAGGTGATTCCAGGAAGCAGCCAAGATTTAAAATCACTAGGTTGGGGAAATGGTTTATAAAATTCAGTGTATACATAAGAATCCATCTTGAAAGTCTGGTAAAAATACAGATGTACCCCAAGATGGCCCATCTCCCAGAGATCCTGGAGCAGAAGGTCTGGGGCAGGCATAAGAAAGTAGCTGCCCCTCCCTAATCAATAGAACTTCAAATCAACCCAAAGCATCACAAATCACAAATAACAAGCAACCCTGAATGTCTTATCCCCTGAACCAATACTGTAATCCCTTTGTATACCATCAATGCCTTCTCTCCCATGTAGTAGTATATTATCACACCCCCTTTCACATAGCCTTGTAGAAGTTTCGGAACTGATGACTGAAGGGTCGGTTTTCCTCCTTTGGGCATCATTATGTCTCTTTTTCCCAAGGTCAGTACCTAAAGGCCACTTCATGATAAAGGGCTCTTTGATATACACATAGGGTGGGGATGGGGCGGACAAGGAGGTCTGTCAAGAACCTGGCTGGTAAGCCCAATCCTCCTTCCTTTGTGCTGTGCAGTTTCATAAATAGCCAAGTCTTGTTTTAAGATTCGGAGTCTTCTCTCTACGCCACAAAATCTTTAGACAGTTCTAATGTAGTGTTCCCCGGAACACACTTTGAAAAACAGAGTGGGTGAGGCTAGGCCACAGGAGGGCTGCTGGGGAATCAAAGCAGGGCCAGGTTGGGGGATGGAGGACCTCATAGGCTTTTCACGGAGGTCCACTTCCCTGAGTCAGCTGTAGGGAGGATTGTCAGGCCTGGAGGCTTGTTCAAACAGGAGCTCCAGAAACCAAAGGACACTTGGCTTCAAGAATCCCTGGCTTAGTGAGCAGCCATGACTGACGGGGTGCCGTGCACTCCCCAGGTGTTGTGATGGGGAAGGGTTTCCAACTGCTGCAAGAGGGAAACCCGGATGAGGCCGCCAGCGAGCTCACACTCCAGCGGGAGGTGAGACAGGCAAACAGGTGAACCACCGTTCCACACTGGGCTGCCTCACAGCTGGCTGGACAGATGAATGATCAGACAGACAGACAGTCATACGGCTGAAGCCAGGGTTTCATAGGGAGGGTGTTGGGCGCAACGGCGATCTCTTGAGAGGAGCCACCGGAACTAAGCGCTTTTTCCATCCCTTTGAATAAGCCAGCTCGGAGGATTTTATTTTGGGGATCCCAGGAGCTGGAAAGAGCAGCCTGAGCTGCTATAAACACAAAGGAGTGAGTCTGCTTTCTTGCCTTTGTGAGCATCTCAGACAGTGCTGAGCTAATGAAGGCCCCAAAACATGGTCCCAGACTGTTCCTAGGGACATCACAGAGGGAGCAGATGAAAGGCATCAGGACAGTTCTGAAAACCTGTCCCTCATTATAAGCAGTTCAATGCCTCAAGGCAACATGCAGGCTCCACTGTATCCATCTGCATCATGGCCCAGACTGTTCCCTGGGAGCCCAGAGAGGAAAGGTCCCCAGAGGCAGGTGGGGCAGTTCTTCCCCTCCAGCACCTCTGAGACGCGGTCCTAAGACCCCCGAGCAGCCAGATTCCTCAAGCCCAAGTGCCTGCCCTGCCCTGTACTAGCTGCATGACCTCGAACTCCTAACCCTCCGAGCCTCAGCCTCCTCATCTCTGAGATGGGACATGGTAATTACACCTGCCCTCTGCCACACAGGGTTTGTGTATGTGTTGAACGCTGTGTTTGTGCCCGTTTTATTCTCAGCATATCTACAACAGTCTCTTCGTGCCCCTCAGCCAGGTGCAGGAGTGGCATATCTGACCCTTCCCCAGAAGTAATGGGACAGCAGCCTATGGCAACAGGGAGATCCTATTCCCCGACACCTGAGGGATTTGTTCTACAAATAACAGAACAGATCTTGTTCAAAGATCCACTCAGAACTCATCTAAAACTCAGTTTAGTTAACCGGCAGGACTGGGAGGAATGTCCCAGAGGGAAGCCTGCTCAATGCGTTGCCATGATCATATCTTTTACAGGGTACGACACCAATCTCTAAGGCGGGAATGGGGTCAAGCAAGGTCCAGCTGAAGGTCCTTGTCCTTTGGGGAGCCTTCCTTGATCTGCCAACTCCTTGTTTGCTCCTTTAAACTCTGCTGTCCTCTGGCTGTGTACAGGAGTCTGCCTCTTGCTGGCTAGCCTGTGACTCACGTTTCTGTCCTGGCCCATCGGTGGGAACTTTCAGCTCATCAGATGATGGCAAGAAGCCTACGCTCTCCATGCATCTCACTTTCTACCACTAGGAAATGAAAAAGGCACTGTCTTCCACACAGTTTGCTGGGTAAGTGACCACCTCATAAACCCCGTCATTCCTCTGGTCTAGGCTTGGGGACCGTGACAGGATAACTATTCCTTGGCAAAATGTTGACCTTTTCACCTTTATCTGACTCCCTTCTCCTCCTTGGCTGCTTGAGGGGTTCGCAAACACAGGGAATGGACTGAAAGATCCGTCCAGACCCTGCTAGTGAGGTTGCTTGGCAGATTCTCAGATTCCTTCCTTCCTCCAGAGCACTGCTTCCTGCCACTGTGAGTTCTATGCTTGCTCTGTAGCAGCATGTCCCCAACAGGCCTGTCCCCACAACTGAAGAGCAGAAATGACCCACAGGTGCCGTGGAGGGCCCGTGGTGCCTCCTTGGTCTCCAACCACCTACAGCCCAGGACACAATTTCTGTGCTCTGTGGGATGCTTTCCCCCTTCCATGTGCCCACTCTAAAAACCTTTGCCTGGGAGTCAAATGTCCCACCAAATGACTTCTTGATTCCTGACGTCTACCCTCAAGAGCCCTTTCACCTCAGGCATTCTCTCATCTGTGTCTTCATCGTCTTTCCATCATCCATGCAACCCTGTGTCTTATCTCCTCAATCTAATACAATCTTTCCTGGGTTCCCCACATCCCATCCTCTCACTTTCCCCTTTTTCAATTCTAGTCTTCCTGTGACATAAGTCTACACTATCTGCCCCTCCCCATCCATTGTTACAGTTGGTTCTCTACCCGCCTCATGGTTCCAATGGTTCCCTCAGGAAAGTGCAACAGTCGTCCGGTGAATGAATGAATGAATGAATGGGCAAACAAACAGCACTCAGATAAGTCACTGCCCACTCTGGGCCTTATTTTCTCATCTGTCAAACAGAGAGGCAGGTAGGTCTGGTCCAGCTCTGACATGGCATTGTTCTGGGGTTTTCCGCTTCCTGCCGTCACAGCAGGAAGGTGGTAATTCGCTCATCATGGTGCCGGTGGTGAGGGTAGCAACATTCACCCAGGCTAGCTTTTCCCTGCTGTGACTCCCTGGTCCTCTCTCAGATCCCTCTTTCCTTTCCCTTTGTGCAACACACCAGCCCTGCCATCAGATCTTGAGCTTAACTGAAATGACGTTTATAGCATCCCTAGCACTGGGCATGGCACACGAAAGGAGAACACTTGTAGAACCACACTACATAAGGAAACTGAAGCATGGAGTTTAGTAGCCTGCTTGGGGACACCCAGCAAGAAAACAGATACGCAAGAGCCAAACTCTGGGATACTTTTCTTATGGCTCGGCTTGACCCAGGGCCCATTGGCCTCTTGAGCTCCTGCCCTGCTTCTGGCCCTGATTGCATGTCTGTTTGACAAATAAAACAGCTTTGCAGCCGGACTCCCTCCATCAGCAGCACAGCCGTCCAGGAGTCGCGAAGGGTCTAGCCAAGAGTCCCCGGCCAGTGCGGGAGACATGGCTGAGCAATAAGGAAAACAGCAGCGGTCTCAGCAGAAAGCCACTTGTGGGAAGCAATTTGTGCTTTATTTGGGGTTTGCTTGCAAGATAAGTAGGTTTCTTTGGAGTGTGCAGCAAGGAAAGAATGAGGGATCTGTCTCACACTAGGAACAGCTGATAGCATCTAGATCTGATGGGAGGGAGGACAGGGCTCTAGTGTCTGGAGATGGGCCATGTTTCCCACTGCTCTGCACTGCCTGGCTGGAGCAGAGAGAGGGATCCGTGGGGCCCCATGCCAAGCCAACACCCAGCTGTCAGACTCTGGCACAGGGCAGGCTCACAGTGGAAGGCAAGGGGGGGTGCATGGGAGTGGGGGTGCATTGGGGGCAATCTTTCCCTCATTCTCTCTCTGACTTGATGTATTTCTCGGGGCTTTTCTGTTCCCAGGAAATCCAACTGAAACCAGTTCAAGTTGGGTCTATTCAGGAAGGGGAGAGGCACTAAAATATTAACAGTTATTTCTGGGTCATTCATTTGATGATGATGATTAGTTCTATAATGAGAAACCAATAACAAGTGACACTCTTAAGTACTTACTGAGCTCCTACTGAATGCACAGAGTGGAGCGTAGATTTACACTTGTATAACTGAATCTGATTGGAGGGATGAAACTAATAATTAAGATGTGTAATTAAATTGAATTCAGCTATGCTATGTTTGTAAAAACCCCAATTATGTGCCAGACAATGTGCTACGTATTTTCCTGCTCGTTATGTCGTCTTCAGAATACCCCCAAAGGGTAGGAATTACTATCCCCATTTTATCGACAAAGAAACTGAAGTAACATGGTAGGTAGGGGGCAGGGTGTAACCCACCTGCTCATCTGACCCTATTCAGTGCCACTTCCCCTAATACAACCCCAAAACCCAACTGGCCCCAAACAAGACACTCTCAACCCATCTCTGGTACACACAGGCCCAGAAAATCCTCAGAATCACCCAGAACATTACTGAATAAAATTAAGTGGAACTCAATAGGGGTACTGTCCCTTATTTGACTATCTCTGTGCAAAATACTCCGAGGTAAGCTTTGCTTGAGTAAAAATGTATTTATTGAGCAATCACATGAAAGCGCTCTAGGCCCAGAATATGCTCTTGTATATAATTTTATTTTATAAATACAAACCCAGGCTTATTCAAAGGTTTAGAATGAAAAATTTGCCTTTCAATGGAAAAATCTGCATTTCAATATAAAGGTGTCTTAGTTATTCACCAGAGATGCAAGCTTCGATTAATTCTTTATATTTAGCATTTAGAAAGCCTGAGGATTCCAGAAGGCTCATTTCGGGCCTGAAGGTGGCAGAGTGAAGTATGAGAGCATCACTTTCAGCATCCTGAGTACCATTTCTAAAGTAAGTCTCCAGGGACAACCGCATCAGAGCTGTCTTTCTGTAAAGCCGAAGTGTGTGTGTGTGTGTGTGCGCGTGCGCATGCCCGTGCGTGTGTTTGGGGGAGAAAGGGAAGTCCAAGAATGGATGGGAGGCCGGTTAAGGGATAGTGAGGAGTCCAAGAGGAAGTGGCTTGGACGAGGCCAGTAGTTGAAGACAGGAAGGGGTACCTGGAGTTAAGGTATATTTTGAAGTAGACACTCCTAGGTTTTAAGTGAAGAAAGGGTAGATTCATTCATTCATTCAACAAACACTGAAGATCAAGAAGTGGGAGGCTCCCGAGCACAGAAAGGGTTGCTGGAGCAGAGGCAAGACTTTGGAGCAGAGACCTGGGATTCACCATGACTATGTACATAGACAGTGATCCACGATCAGGGAACAGACATCGCGCCCATTCGCCAAACAAATATAAACAGGCTACTAAACACCATGTAGATTTCAACTTTCTCCCATCTCAATTTTGGCACAACAAAGACAGTAACCGAACAAGATCTCTGTTTTCTTTTTTCTTGTAATTCTACTTTGTGTCATTTCTCGGGGAGCTTTCTACCTGAATCATAAGTCTCGTTATCATATTACAGTCACTGCATCTCAAATGGTTGATAATTATCATATTTCTAGAGCCCGTTAACATCCACTTTCCACAGTGATATCTTTGTAAATCTCCATGTGAGTCATTTATTTCATTTTTTAATGAAGATCACAGGTAGGTGCTTGGTGGAAAAACAATCATTAACCTCATGAAAACAGCAGGGTGAGAAGCTAAGAGCGTGGCATCTGACATCCTGAGAGTCTGGAGTTGCAACTCCTGAGACCCTAAATTGAGTTTTGTGCCTTTTAGTCATAATGAATGTTAAAATCCAAAAGTGTACTTTAAAACAAAGTCTTCAAAACTTGCCCAGGGGCTCCCCGAACTTGTCACTTATGCTCAGTAGGGCACTTACCGATACTGCTAGCTGGGTGGATGGCTGTTGTATTTGCCTAACATTTATTTATTGTATTTCAGAAGATGCCGAGCCTTGGGCAGAGGGACATTAGAAAAATGGAAAAGTACCAGCCTGAATCTCTCAGCCCCAGAAGCCCTTCTATATAGGGCACATCAAGTGAAACCAATACCCAGTGGCCTTCTGGATCATCACTTATGGTCCACATTATTCTGCCATGTGGGTCTCCTGACTCCATAGAATTGCAAACCATGCAGCCCCTGAGTCCACTGTCTATACAAGAGAAAACAACAAGCACCAAATCTAGGAACAGAGTTATGGAGCCATGGTTTTCATGGTCCATTTCATTCTCTAATCTCAAGAGTTTCTTTCCTGTACAGGGAGGCGGTTCATAATGATAGAAATATGGACATGGAGAGCCTGAAAGTGACTTCTCTGTTCAGCTTCCCCCTCTTGTCCCCTGGAGATTGTCATCTCTCAACACATGAGTTCAAGAATCATATGTTCCCTTCCTATCTACCAGCCAGGTCCATGGAAGTCAGAAATCAATTAGCTCAGTCCTCCCCCCAAACCAGCTGATAATATTAGCTCAGTGCCAGGTTCTGCTGGTAGCAATGGAATTAGGGTCATCTCAACGTCAATAACAGTATAGAGAAGTGGCCCCTCAGAGTCACGTTCCCCAGGATTCCAGACCCTTCCCCCTTGTAATAGCTGACTTATTAGGACTTAGAACTGCTCAGGCCAGGGATATGTATTTTTGTTGTCCTTCTGTGTTTTCTCCTGTGGTTACTGAGGAATACTCAGAGCCGGGGAACGTGATTCCTCTTAGGTAAACAGAGCTAAGTGGACACATTCAGAAGACAGAAGTTTCTCCCATAGCCTATAAAATTGAAGACAATAAATAAGCAGATAAAATATGTTTCCTGAGACTCTGCAGGTGCCGTGCCATCCTCCTTTATAGGCTCCTAAAGCGTCACTCAGCATACTTACTCTGCTATTGACAGCTCTAGCAACAAGGCTGAGCTATCGGCTCACTAATTGGAATGTCCTTTTTCAGGAAACTCTCTGAAGGAATTAAATTTCCAGCCTCCCGCTGCCTCTCTTCAGAGATGCCCGGGTATTCAAGATGACTATTCCATAACACCTTTGGCGTGGTGAGACACAGGTACAAGGAGGGCTGTGAAGATGAAGAAGGTTAAGCTGGGAATTTTCACTAAGGCATCAAGATAGGATGGATGCCCGATACACAAGGGAGTTCTCAGACCGACCAGGAAGTGAAACTTTAAAGAGGGTGATTGGAAATTGATTAGCAAATCAGCCAGATTGAGAGGATATAGGACTGATTTATTAAAGATTAAGGAGATTTGTGAAGAGGATTTCTGCGTTGGACTCTGCCTTGAGAGGAAAGGTTGGATGCACTAGCTTTGTGGGAGAGGCATCAAGGGAACCCACCTACAGAATTAATATGTGTCCCCCAAAGCTGGGGACACTACTTCAGTTGGGGAAGTCATAGTTTCCTGCCCCAGCAGGAGAGTCTCCAGAAAACTCACAAAACCTATAATAAAGAGTCATCTTCTGTGTCTGCTAGGCCCACAAGGCACAAAGCCATCTTAGGATCAGCCAAGTCAGAGCCATCCCCACACCTTTTCCCCCTCCTACTTTCCAGAATGGTGAGAAAGCACAGCTAGTAAAGAGGAAAAGAGAAGTAAGGAAAGCATCAAGCGGGGCCACACTCCCCTCCTTGGATAGCTGAGCCTTTGGAGAAGAATTAACATCAAGTAGAGTTTGAAGTTTTACTGATTCTATAGCAGCGGGATCTCTTAATGAGGGAACAGAGATTGTGTTTTGGTTTTAACTAATCAGAAAGGATGAATACCTAACTTTTGTATCAACAATGAGGGGACTGGAAGAGATTATGCTAAGTGAAGTAAGTCAAGCAGAGAGAGTCAATTATCATATGGTTTCACTTACTTGTGGAGCATAAGGAATAAAATGGAGGACATTAGGAGAAGGAAAGGAAAAGCAAATTGGGGGAAATTGGTGGGAGAGACCAACCATGAGAGACTGTGGACTCAGGGAAACAAACTGAGGGTTTTGGAAGGGCGTGGGTGGGGGATGGGTGAGCCTGGTGGTGGGTATTACGGAGGGCACGTATTGCATGGAGCACTGGGTGTGGTGCATAAACAATGAATCTTGGAACACTGAAAAATAAAAATTAAATCACAGAACTGATTCTTGCCCATTGATGAAAGAGAAAATCCTGGTCTTATTTGAACTTTCACCGCATAGCAGGGGAAGACTCACATCCACTGAGTACATTTAAAAGGACAGTGATAACAAAAAATAAAGTTGCTCCTGTAATTATACCTCAGGAGTCCAAAGTACTTATCCCGAGTACCAGATCTACCAAGTCAGAGCAGAAAGAGAGGATTTATTTGATCATCCACGGTTGATGGCTAATTCTGCCACAAAGTTCTATAATTAAGAACTGATCCCTTTGGGACATCGTGCTCTATCTAAGATGAAAGCTTCAATCCCATTGGGGCTTATATTTTCCCCACTGTGGAGGGGGTGGCTTTATGCCCTCAGTAAAACAAATCTATATTTGGGGTTGTTCGTTTCCATTTGCAAAGATAATTTGGGAATATATAGAAGATCCTGAAAGCTTCCAAAGAGAAAAAACAGGTCACATGTAAAGAAACAAAAAGTCTGGATGGCACCACATCTCAAAAACAACACTGGCAGTTACAAGTCAATGAATCAGTACCATCAAAATTCCAAGGAAAATTTGTTTTCAACCTAGAGTTCTAAAGCCAGCTAACCTGTCAATCAAATGGGAGTACAATATAAAGACATTTCCAGACCAGCAAAAGTAAAATATTTAATTCTCCTGGCCTCTTTCTTGGGAAGCTATTGGAAGGCATGCTCCTATAAAAAGGAAGCAAACCAAGAAAGAGGAAGCCATGGGATTAACACAGGGGATCCAGGCCCGAGGAGGAGGAACTGCCTGAGGCGAAGGTGCCCTGAAGTCTCCCACTGCAGCACTGAGATAGGCCTGAAACACAGGGTCCTGGCTGGAGCAGAAGGATCAAACACTCCAAGAAACAAAATGAAACTGATGGAGTACATGACATATTCAAACATTTAGAAAGTAGCAGCAGTGGTGTAAAACAGATCTGATAGAGCACAAAGGAAAAAATCGATGCTAAATACTACTTTTTTTTTTTTAATAAAAAGAGCAAATATTCATCTTAGGATATCTGGCATATGCCTGTTTTCCCTCATATTCATTCCTTGCTCTTCTCTGACCCATTCTGTACCATGGGAGTTAGGAAGGAGCGACTGGGGGCTGAAGCCTTCAGGCTGCACTTCTCAATTGGCTTCTGTCTGCATTTAGCCAATGGTAGGAACTGAAGGGAGATGGAGAGAGGAGGAAGGGAGAAGCCAGTGAATTTCTCTCCCTCCCCTTCTGCTTCCCATGGCTTCCCCACTGAGATGACCCCTTCTCCATGGCTTGGGTTCCTGCTGGACAGGCCCACCATGTTTCACCTTTTGCCAGGTGGCCTTGAATCCCGGGCTCCAAAAAGAATGCCCACACCCTCAGCCTTACACACAGGAGCAGCTTCTGGTTGCTGCAAATTTCTCATTGCCTCAACTTGCCTTGTTTGGCTTCCCAGCCCTTCCACGATCCACAGAACCAATTCCTTAAATTCATTCTCTTCTGCCTAAAATACTTAAAATGATTTGTTTTCCTAACTGGTTGCTGATTTAACTAGGAAAAAACAAATGCTTCCATTGGGGAAGCCCACTGAACAGCGACACCTCCTTTCAGAGCACATAATATAAACGCTGTCTATTGTTTTTACCCAAAGTGTGAGGATCAGGAGAGAGGACACATGTGTTTGGGAGAGAGGACAGTAGAAGAAAGCCAAACCCTCATCTACTACAAAGGGAAATCAAAATGTTAAAAATAATGACTCATTCTAGTGATTTGCTGAGGCATAACATCAAATGCACTAACCCATTATTTGCAAAGCTGACCTTCTTCCCCATGTGAAAAAGTCAGGACACTTACTTTATTCAATAACCTTCTGTCTGAAACAGAACCTCCCAGAACCAGTCAGGATGGTGGCCAGGTATGAGTGAAGAGAAGGGGTCTCTTTGTCACAGTCATACGCTGTGTCTCATGCTCAGGCTCTTTCTGCTTGTCTCATTCCTGGTTTTACCCCCTCTGATACTGGTCTGGGATATTTTTGTCTGTTCCTTCTTTGTTGCTTATCCACCTTCCATTGGGATAATAGTCTGAATTACTTCCAGCTGGTAGTTTCTCTCCTCACTCATACTGCCTTCCAAATGGCAACTGTCTATGAAGCATGTTATGAATTTATTGGATGCTCTGCCCTAATTTCCAGCAGAGAGAGGCTCTGGGTAGTATTTGGTCACTACCTGGTATTGTGAGCTGATTGTAGAAGGCAGTGGTCACCATTCCTGCTGGGGCTCACTGACACCAGGACAGCAATACTGGCAGACCAGCCTCAACCCTCCAGAATCTTCCCTGACTATCCAGATGTGTCCTCTCATACTATACAATCACTTGCCACAGCATGCTCTGCAGAACCTTCATTTTGTGCAGAGTTAAGTGCTGTGAGATAGACAGCCATGGTCAATTGACTATGGGAAATACTGGTTCATCCTGGTTAAATGAAGAAGATTCCAGACTTGGATGTCTCAGGTCTTTGATGTAGGGGACCTCTAAGAGTAAAGCATAATTTTAGCACTGGGCAAACTCACATGATGGGGTACTCTCCTTTGAAGGACACAACCCATGGGATGTCCCACTGCTCCTCAGCACTGATCTTCCAATTGAATGGAATTTGTTCAAATTGTGTCCAGAGGGATATTCCTGTGGGATCACAGTCGCAGGCCCTCCATGGTTCTGGGCAACTCTTCATAGGAGCTGGATGAGTAAGCTCAGGACCAAGAGGATAGTTGAACCTCTCAAAGCAACCTCCTTAGCCCATCAAAGTGAATCTTCTTTAAGTTTCCATGAGAGGAGATAATCTATGCCACTCCACCCAGCTACAGCATAGCACAAAGTTCCCTACAAGTTCCTATACCTCCATGCTTCACTCATGCTACTGTTCCAACATAGATCCCTTCTTTGCTACTGTCTTAGTTTAGGTTCTCCTAAGGGCCAGCTCTGAGACAAACGTTTGAGGTGAAGAAAATTCTAATAAGGAAGAAAAGTGAGACAAGGGAAGGCTGCTAATAAAAAAGGTTTTATCCCACTGTGGTGACTGGGGCTGAATCCTGCTGGGAAAACCTAGTATATGTAGACCACATACCTTAGAGTTAGCTTCCTGCCACGGGATGAAGGAAGTATTTATAGATCATCTGTCAGTCATTGGTTGAAGGCTGCTGTGGAAACCAAGCTTCCATTGGCCATTTGTGCAAAGCCATAGGAAATGAGAAGTAAAACTCTCCAAGGTCAGACACACAAGGCTTGTCCTGCCTGCTACAGGTCTACCCTTTGCTATTCAAAGTGTGGAGCAGCAGCATGAGTATCATCTAGAGGCTTAGATGGGTTAGAAACGCAGATTCTTGGATCCCAGCACAGACCTATATAAGCATAATCTGCATTTTAACAAACCTCCAGGGATTCACATGCACATTAAGTCTGAGAAGCCTTTGTGCAAACTCACTCCACTGGCTCAAGAGTTTTCTTCTTTAAACCATGAGAAGCTCATAGGTTTACCAGTTCAAAATCCTGACTACCTCCTCAAGGATCCAATCTGATGCCCACCACTGTACGAAGAGACAGTGGCATGCCTCCTTGCCTCTACTCTTGTTACTCCCTTTGCCCATAGTACCCTCCTTTTCCTGGCTCCATTCTTGCTTTGGCTAACCTATCCTCTAAAATTCGGCTTCCAGGAAGCTGTCCTGACCTCCAGGGTGTGAGAAACCATCCTCTGGTCTCCCATAGCACTCTGTCCTCAGTCCTAGCATAGCCTTCATCAAACTGTGCAGGTTCTTGACTTTTTCTGTCTTCCCCATCACACTGAGAGCTGTGTAGCCACCTTGGTATAACCAACGGCTAGCAAAAACATTTAAAAGGTTTTGGTGGAAGAGAACAGAATGTCTGCTGGACAGTTTTTCCAAGGGTAAAGTTGCCTATTCATTCTGGAGAAGGCTGAGAATGTGCTCCTAGCCTGCTCCTGGTCTGTCACACAGAGCTCCTGGAACTGAAGGGCCTGCAGAGGGCTTGGGAAAGGTGAGAGTACCAACCACACAGAGCCATTATGAAACACAGTTTCCCTCTCAATGGCAGCAAGACCCTAAAAGGCAGAAGGCATGAAAGCCAGCCATTGGTGAAGTTAATGAGCTGCAGGAAGGCAAGTGTGACTTCAAGATGTACCAACGTTTCTTCAATAAATAATGAGCTCAGTATCTGTGGGCAACTTGGTATTTAGGCTCTTTCTCCTGTGTTTTTGGAGGAATGATTAATGTAGCTCTAAAAGAGAACACAAAGGTTGAAATGAAGGCCCAGAGCAAAGCAGCCATCGTTGGACATGTTGGATCCAATGTGTAACCCTCCCTCACCTCGAGGAAACAGTATTCAATTGATCTATGTGTCTGTTTTTGTGCAAATACCATACTGTTTTAATTATTATAGCTTGGAGTTGTAACTTGAAATCTGGGATTGTGATACTTCTAGCTTTGTTCTTCTTTCTCAAGATTGCTTTAGCTGTTTAAGGCATTTTGTGGTTCCACACGAATTTTAGAATTATTTGTTGTATTTTTGTGAAAAATGCTATTGGAATTTTGATGCAGACTCATAGTATCTGTTGATTATTTTGGATAATATAGACATTTTAATGGTACTGATTCTTCTAATCCATGAGAATGGTATATCTTTCCATTCGTCTGTGTCATCTTCAATTTCTTTCTTTTTTTTAAATTATGTTATGTTAGTCTCCATACAGTACATCATTAGTTTTTGATGTAGTGTCCCATGATTCATTGTTTGCATACAACACTCAGTGCTCCATGAAATATGTGCTCTCTTTAATACCTATCATTGGGCTAACACATCCCCCTAGCCCCATTCCCCTCTAAAACCCTGTTTGTTTCCTGGAGTCCATGGTCTCTCATGTTTCATCTCCCCTTCTGACTTCCTCCCCTCTTCATTTTTCCCTTCTTTATCCCAATGTCCTCCATGCTATTCCTTATGTTTCCCAAATAACTAAAACCATATGATAATTGACTTTCTCTGCTTGACTTATTTCACCTAGCATAATCTCCTCCAGTTCTGCCCATGTTGATGCAAATGCTGGATACTCATCCTTTCTATGGCTGAGTAATATTCCATTGTGTATATGGACCATATCTTCTTTACCCATTCATCTGCTGAAGGGCATCTCACCTCCTGCCACAGTTTGGCTACTATGGACATTTCTGCTATGAACACTGGGGTGCATACGGACCTTCTTTTCACTACATCTGTATCTTTGGGGTAAATACCCAGTAGTCCAATTGCTGGGTCATAGGGTAACTCTATTTCTAACATTTTGAGGAACCTCCACCCTGTTTTCCCAAGTGGCTGTACCAACTTGCATTCCCACCAACAGTATAAGAGGAGTTCCCTTTCTCCATATCCTCTCCAACATTTGTTGTTTCTTGTCTTCTCAATTTTTGCCATTCTAACTGGTATATCTCAGCGTGGTTTGGATTTGAATTTCTCTGATGGCTAATGATGTTGAACATTTTTTTCATGTGTCTGTTAGCCATTTGTATGTCTTCTTTGGAGAGGTTTCTGTTCATGTCTTCTGCCCATTTTTTTGACTTGATAATTTGTTTTTGGGTATTGAGTTTGAGAAGTCCTTTATAGATCTTGGATACCAGCACTTAATCTGTAGTGTTATTTGCAAATATCTTCTCCAATTCCATGGGTTGCCTCTTTGTTTTGTTGAGTGTTTCCTTTGCTGTGCAGAAGGCTTTTTATCTTGATGAAGTCCCAAAAGTTCATTTCACTTTTGTTTCCCTTGCCTTTGGAGATGTGTTTTGAAAGAAGCTGCCGTGGCTGATGTTGAAGAGGTTACTGCCTATGTTCTCCTCTAGGATTTTAATGGATTCCTGTCTCTCATTGAGGCCTTACATCCAGTTAGAGTTTATCTTTGTATATGGTGTAAGACAGTGGTCGAGTTTCATTCTTCTGTATATAGCTGTCCAATTCTCCCAGCACCATTTATTGAAGAGACTGTCTTTTTTCCGTTGGATATCTTTTCTTGTTTTGTCAAAGATTAGTTGACCCCAGAGTTAAGGGTCCATGTCTGAACCCTCTCTTCTGTTCCATTGACCTATGTATCTGCTTTTGTGCCAGTACCATGCTGTCTTGGTGATCACAGCTTTGTAATATAGCTTGAAATCAGGCAACATAATGCCCCCAGCTTTGTTTTTCTTTTTCAACATTTCCTTGGTGACTCAGGGTCTTTTCTTGTTCCATACACATTTGGATTATTTGTTTCACCACTTTGAAAAATGCCATTGGTGTTTTGATTGGGGTGGCACTGAAAGTATAGATTGCTTTAGGTGGCATAGACATTTAAGCAACGTTTATTGTTCTGATCCATGAGCATGGAATGTTTTCCCATCTTTTTGTGTCTTCTTCAATTTCTTTCGTAAGTGTTCTGTAGTATCTAGAGTTTAGATCCTTTACCTCTTTGGTTACATTAATTCCAAGGTATCTTAAGGTTTTTGGTGCTACTATAAATGGAATCGATTCCCTGATTTCTCTTTCTACAGTTCCATTGTTAGTGTACAGGAAAGCAACTGATTTCTGTACATTGATATTGTATCCTGCCACCTTACTGAATTGCTGTATGAGTTCTAGTAATATGGGGGTGGAGTCTTTTGGGTTTCCCACATAAAGTATGATGTCATCTGCGAAGAGAGAGAATTTGACTTCTTCTTTGCCAATTTGAGTACCTTTAATTTCTTTTTGTTGCCTGATTGCTGTTGCTAGGACTTCTAGTACTATGTTGCCTGATTGCTGTTGCTAGGACTTCTAGTACTATGTTGAACTTCTTAGTGGTAAGAGTGGGCATCCTTGTTGTGTTCCTGATCCTAAAGAAAAGGTTCTCAGCTATTCTCCAATGAGAATAATATTCTCTGTGGGTTTTTTCATAGATGGTTTTTATGAAAATTAAAACAGAGATGGTTTTATGAAATTGAGGAATGTTCTCTCTATCCCTACACTCTGAAGAGTTTTAATCAGGAAGGATGCTGTATTTTGTCAAATGCTTTTTCTGCATCAATTGAGAGGACCACATAGTTCTTCTCTCTCCTCTTATTAATGTGTTCTACCACATTGATTGACTTGCAAATGTTGAACCACCCTTGAATCCCGGGCTAAATCCCACCTGGTCATGATGGATAATCCTTTTAATGTACTGTTGGATCCTATTAGCTAGGATCTTGTTGAGAATTTTGAGATCCATATCCATCAGGGATATTGGTCTGAAATTCTCCTTTTTGATGGGGTGTTTACCTGGTTTTGGAATCAAGTAATGCTGGCCTCACTGAATGAGTCTGGCAGTTTTCCTTCTGTTTCTATTTTTTTTAAACAGCTTCAGGAGAAGAGGTATTATTTCTTCTTTGAATGTTTGGTAGAATTCCCCAGGGAATCCATCAGGTCCTGGACGCTTGTTTTTTGGGAGGTTTTTTGATCATTGCTTAAATCTCGTTTTTGGTGATTGGTCTTATTCAGATTGGTTTAAAAAAAAAAAAAAAGATTGTCCAAAGTCAAAGAGAAGCTAAGTGCTACAGTCAAGATCACCATCTGAGCCTGCTATCTCTAAGGACATTTTGCAGAGCTCCTGCAAAATGCAATAGGCCTTCTGCTGATGATTGGGAATCCAGGCTAATTCTGAGCAATTTGCATCACTTCAAAAATAGCTAAGCAAAATGTTAATAAAGCATCCCAGTGCCTTTCTGTTGCCTTCAAATAATGGAATGGGTACCAGATAAAGCATGTTCAATGTCATAAGGCTTACAAGAAAAAGAATCACTGGGAGTAGGACAGGGCCTCAGCAACTATGGCAAAGAGAAGAGGAGCTGGACCAGAATGGGTGAGGAGAAACTGAGATGCTATGCAGGGCCCTTGGGAACACCACTTAAAATAAAACATTAGGCAAATCACTCAACATTTCCTCATCCGTAACATGTGAATATCAAGGTGAACCTGCCATAAGATAACATAGAAATAACAAATGTTTATTATTTTAGGGCCAATATTTTAGGGCAGAATTCCTAGGGAGAAATGTCTTGGAAAACCAATCTGATGAATTCCAAGTACAAGATGAAAGGTGAGCACATACGGTCTCCCCTGAGAACAGAGTACCAGGTTGGCCCAGGTGCCAGAGAAGGGAAGGAGTTGGCCTTCACAGGCCAGGGTTAAGAACTGGGAGTTTTCTTCTGACAAACAAAGAGAAGGAAGGACAGTGAGTGCCAGGCCAGCAAGATGATGTGAGCCTGGGATCAAATGTGTATGACGAAACCCTATGAGGTAGAATGGCCTACATGGAGGACTGTACTCTCAGAGGCTGTGGAATTCTTTGGAACAGATCTTTGAGAGGTGAATGAGCCCCAGATGACACCTGACCACATTTTTCAGATGTGTTGACCATCCCAGGTGTCATTTGTCATCCCCCTCCCGTCTTGCTTTCCTTTTCTCCTGTATTCATTTCCAGAAAATTCTCTGCCTGTCACAGGGCCCTCTGAAAGTCACGAATCCATTCCCCATCAAGCCTATGGTCATTACAGGAAAGAAAACAAAAAGAATATCGGATTTTTTTTTTTGAAGAGATGAAGAGTGTGCACATTCCAAGGTCATTGGGTAGCACAGACCATTGATGCTCCTATCAAGAAGAGACAGAGTTGGGGAACTGATCTGAAAGTTAAATAACTCCAAGTGGGGTTTCTTCATCTTCTTCTTTTTTTATAAAAAAATAATTCATAGTATCAGACAGGTTGATAACTTATTGAAAATGATTCCTCACCTGGAAAGTGCTTATTACTTCCAGTGTACCATCTTTATTACATCGATACTGACATTTAACACTCAATAAATCTCCAGTCCCTCTATGGAGATGTGCTTGACAGCCAAAAGGAGTCCTTCCTTTTCTCTGAATTTCAGCATGTTTTTGGTTCCAGGGACTATGCTCTGAGGCCAGGTTCCTCAAATCCAAATGAGTGGGAAAGAATAGTTCTGGGATACCTTTGTTCAAGCTAACAGCCCCTTCCCTACCCAGCCAAGACCCCCGCCTGCTAACAGTGACTGATAACAGTATGTGAAGGGAGTCAGATAGGAGTAAATGAAGGAAGAAGGGAATGTTTCTGCCACACCCTACCACATAACCTGCTATAATGTCCAAGACCTCTCCCAGTCCAGCCTTTTCCTACCACCATACTCTTCCCCAGGGAATGACTAACCATCATCTCCCAGTAAACCAACATGTCCCTCCAACTTCTGGGCCTTTGCTTATATTGCTTCCTCTGCACTAAATGTCTGGTTGTTCCTAAAGTCTAAGTTCAATGCCTCCTCTATGCATACTCCACACTGCTCCCTGTGGAAGGACCCAGTGTTTTCTAGTCTGTTCTCTATAGAACCATGTACAGACTGACCACAGTTCTACCCTGTACAACTGTCTGTTATTCCATGAGATTCTCCAGAGCAGAAGCTGGTCTTGCTAATTTCAGTATCTGACTTACCAAGGCCCAGATGTAATGAACAAATGAGGGAATAAATGAATGAGCATATTACTTTCTCCTCTACCCTCTTCGCCTTCTTCCCACTCTTTCTTTATGACCTCTAGTAGTAAAGATTTCATGGGTTCTAACCGCTTTGGTTTCACTAAATGATAGATTAATGTAGACTATATTTGGGACTCTGAAGTTGGACAAACCTGTGTATATTGAACACAGACACATATACACACATACCCCATTAGGTAGCTGGAAGGGTCAGATAATGTAGTTCATATAAAGGGCTTGCATAGCCTCTGCTGCCCTGGAACACAGGAGTTTTCTAATTTGCTATTTCCTGCACTGGGAGGACAGTAGAGTCCCCCATCCTGCCAGGCTCAGATGGTATTATTCTAGGCAGCCCTGATACTCCCATGGCCTGGGGTAGAGGAATACCCAGGGCAAAGCCAGTCTAGACTGGCAGGAAGCCAGAGCAGTAGCCAGTTTGTAGAGAAATGCAAGGACACGCAGTCAAATGAATGTGGGGAGTGTTGTGTTAGTCTGCAATTTGTAATTAGAGGATCATGCAGATGAGTTCTGCTCCAAAGCCTAAAGACGTTTCTTCTCTATAGGGTTTCAAATTTGTCCTTGCTGGTAAGAGTAGCTTATGCTGATCACTGGCTTGGCAAATGTCACAGACCTTTTGGGCTGTGCAGGAACAACACAGAGCCCAGATCCTGGGGATCTTACACCAGCCCTTCTCCTGGATGTGGGGGTACCAGGAACGTGCAAGTCCCCTGCCACAGAGGGATGTGAAAG
Source organism: Neogale vison (assembly GCF_020171115.1). Classification (NCBI taxonomy): domain Eukaryota; kingdom Metazoa; phylum Chordata; class Mammalia; order Carnivora; family Mustelidae; genus Neogale; species Neogale vison. Next base: position 159,506,391 of record NC_058097.1, read on the forward strand.
GCAGATTTCCAGGGAATAGGGTCCCCAAGCTCTGCTGAAAGAGTTCATCAGTGACTGGGCAGCTGTCCTAGGGCAGGATACCCTGCTGAGACACACAGTTCCAGCCTGCACTGAGTTGCTTAGAGTCTGTCCCTGACATCAAAGGGGCCTCAGGGGAACGGAGGAAATGTCTACTACATTGGAAACGACTACTCTAGACTTCTGAAAGCATACTGCGTGTTTTCCCGATGCCAGAGAGAATAACTAGAGAAATACACAATATTAAAATGGGGAAAATGTAATTACTATACAAAAATCCATTAATGCACTCACAGTTCTTTATGCATCAAAAGGACTCTGAGTGTGACCTGGTCTAGTCCTGATCTCAAAGCAACAGTCCCACAAAGGTCCTATGAAGAGGGCCTTAGCCTCTATTTCTTTTTGTGTTTATTTAAATTCAATTAGTCAACATATCATATATCATTAGTTTCAGATGTTGAGTTTAGTAATTCATCAGCTGCATATAACACCCAGTGCTCGTCATATCACATGCCTCTATATCTGCTTACTCACTTCTTGACTAATGAAACTGATGGTGGGGAGAGACAAGATGGCGGGGAAGTAGGAGGAGGCGCCCTTTCAACCTGTACCCTAAAGTGAGCTGATTACCTACAAAGAACTCCGATCACCCATGAAATCAGCCTGAGATCAGAATTATACACCTCTGGATCTCTACAGGGGCAGAAGATGTCAGTGGGCAGGTAAAGCAGAGTGGGAACGTCGGACTGATATTGGAAGATAAACAAAAGGGGGAGGGAGACACCAGAGGCGACCGATTGGAAAGTAATACCCCAATACGAGAGTGCCCTGCCTCTGGGGACCAGCATTAACTTGGAGTCTGGTTGAAAGCACTCAAAAAGTGCTTACTCACTTCTCATGATGGGGAGCTCCTGCCTCTCTTCTTTGGTCATGGCCAATTATTAGAAGCTCTTTCTTTCAGTGAGGTCAACTGCCTCCCTAGCACATTACACCATTGGTCTCATTTCTGCTCATGAGGCCAGCCCTGTCTGATAGAAACGGAATGCAAGCTGCATGTATAATTTAAAGTCTTCTAGTAGCCCCATTAAAAATAGCAAAAAAGTGAAATTTGAATAAACATTTTATTTAAACCAACATACCTAAAATACTACCATTTCAATATAGAATCAGCATAAAAATAATGAATGAGATATTTTACATTATTGCTTTCATTTGAAATCTTCAACTTGGTTGTGCATTTTGTGCTTAAAGTACATCTCAATTTTGACTTGTTGCATTTCAAGTGTTCAAGAACCACATGTGGCTACTGGCTGCTGGATGGGACAACACTGCTTGAGGCAGCTTGTTGGCATCTCTCTTGGCCCTCCTTGCATCTGTCTGCCCATCCCAGCTCATGAATCCCCGCTTCTTTCCATCCTTTCAAACATCTATTCTTTTGCTTCTTTAAGCTACTCTCAGTTATGCTTCTATTCATAGTAACTACTCAATAAATGCTCTTAATCTTCTCTAACCCCCATTTAAAAAAAAATCCACACTCTGCCTCCTGTGAAAGGCTCTCTTCACATTATTATTATAAAAACAGTTTTATATTACATCAATGTTACTTAGCTTCAGGAAATGCTAATACAAATTATATCCAGTAAGCATCTAAGTATTAGATCCATTGAAAATACTCATTCATCCTTCCAACTGTTTTGGCTACAAATCAAAATTATTTTTTCTCTTCCCGCATTTGAGCGCCCACATAGTTTTTCCTCAGGAGCTAAGCTTGAAGGTCTCTATACCCTGATTGCTAATAAGGGCAGAAAAAACCCAGATCATTATCCAGAAACGCTATAACACATCTGATGCAAGGCCATGCAAGAGCTACAGGGAGCAGAGCAGGCAGTCTACCCAGCACTTCTACAAGACAGACCTCCATCTTCTTTTCTACTGAATACCAGGCTCATGTTTGCAATGGAAAGAAACAGAGAGGCAGCCAAGAGCTGAATTCCAATTTCTGTGAATACCACCTGCCACACTGCAAATTCCTGAAGGAGAATAATACAAGGAATACATGATAAAAAAAAAATGGCCATGGTCTATATGACATCTGGGGTTAGGAAGTAGAGTATCATTCTGGCAGAGCAACATTCACCAGACCTGAATGCCCAATCCCTATAGGTGGACTATGGCAGATATTAGAGGCATGGGAAGCAAAGGGGCAGAGGTAGAGTGTCCACTGAGGCAGAAAGGAGCCCCCACAAAAGCCAGACCTGGTTTTGTATACAGCTCAACACTGCAAGTGCCCAGAGAAAAGTAGTTTACCTTGCTTGTTTCTTGAGTTCTCATGGGACCATAATCACCAGGGAGGTCAGAAGGCAGACCTGGGATGCCAGGTGGCTCTGCATCAGATGTCCTAGCCATACCAGGGCACCTCAGCTCTTTGTCTTCCCAGGAGCTCTGAGGCAGCTGCTCAGATATAAGACATAGCCTAGGAGTCATTTGCAAGAGTCAGATGGCAGAAAGACTCACTATGATCAAACAGCCATGAGCAATGACATTTATAGGCATGAACACCTTCCAGGCCTCCTTCCCAAGCTCAGAGCACTGATCTATTCACTGAATGCAAGAACAATTAGTCCTACCAGATGGGGTATGTATCGAAAACCCTCTCCCTGGGCATAACCAATTAAAACATGGGTTTTAAAAAGCCGATTGATTCACTCAAAGGAGCAAACAGCAGGCTGCAGGCGCTCTTCCTGCTGAGCCATTTCTCTGTGTTTCCCAAAGCAGATCTAAAACTGCCCAACAGATTTAGTTTTTGTATGACTATATGCAGCGTCCACTGATAATCCTATGATTCAAAGCACTTGCCAGGCATCTTCTGATGCATAGTCATTTAATCATTCAACACAATTTCACTTTACCCTTTCACCCTGGAATCTGTGCCCTGGAAAGTTTGACAGCAGGGTGCCAAGCAGGATGGTCCAAGCATGTCAGCTGGTGCCACCATACCACAGCCATAGAAGCAAGTGAAGGGGACTTCTGAGGCGCTCCCTCCCCTCCGCAAGCAAGACCATCCCTCTTGGCATCTGCAGCCACATTGAGCCCAAGGAACAAATCCTGCCCATTACAGGCAATTCAAATAGATGGAATCAGGAATGAAACACTCATTTCTCAGAGAAGGAAAAGAGTACCTATGATCCATTTAGCATTGACTCAAAATTCGATTTTTAAAATCCAAAATGAATAATGTGTGATGAGTTTTATTGGCTCAACCAGAATTAATGGGTTAATGGAGGGGGAGGGAGTTCTTCATAGCAAAAGAAGATCATTTTGAATTCTCTTCTGTTTCTTAAGTAACATCAGGCATCCTGGTGTCAGGACCAAGCATTGTATCCAATGTACCTGCACCAATGTCCTGCTGGCTTAGAATCTAGCAGTAGGCATACAAAAAGGGGCGTACACCAGAGGCTGCCTTCTGGGTCCCTTGCCCACTTATTTCACAGTCTCATGGGGACAATGCCTTTTTAGAACCAATAGCGGCACCACAGAAGGCTAGAGAGTTGCAAACAGAGGAAAGAGCTGGCTGAAGCCCGCACAAGACAAAAGCACACAACAGTAATGAATGTGCTTTCAAAGCTCTGGAGGGGAAGCCTCATGCCCATGACTTTCCCAACTCTTGGGCCTCCGCAGGATGGCTTTCCCTCAACTGGATGGATCTTTAATTTGGGTTCTTTTCACAGTCTAAGGGCAGAGACCACCCAAGAAGCACTCATTGAAAACTCCTGGTTTTGTATACAGCTCAACACTGCTGCATATATCTGACAAGTCACTTAACCTCTGGAAGCCTCATCTATCTCATCTGTAAAAGGGGATAATATTAATCCCCTTGAAGAATGGTTGGAAGAATCAGGGATACTGGTGACGGGTTCTAGTACAGTTTCTAGCAACAGTGGTGCTCAGTAAATGGCAGTTGCTTACAAAGTGGAAATGATGAAGTCTATATCTCAAGGTTTTCATGAAAGAAAACACATGAGGAATACCTACCCCTTGGTCTTCCAGTAACCGTAAGGTGAGTAGGAATTCCTGCCTTTCATTCTCCAACCTGCTCCCATCCCAGCATGTGTCAGCAGACATCATATCACTAGGGTTCAGAGTCTGGCTCTCATGTCAGGCTACCTAAGTTTAGGTCCTGGAGACAAGTTACTTACCCTCCCTGCACCTTTATTTTCTCATCTATAAAATGGGGTTTTAGAGGGCTGCTGCGAGGACTTAATGAGGTCATGCAAAAAACTTGGCACAGTACCTGGCACATAGGGAATGCTTGATAAATGTTTACAACGAGCTTGTTTCTTCCCACACCACCAACCAATTCTCCAACACCAGCTGAGTGTCCTTCAACTCTACTTAATTCTGACACTTTTTACTTGAAGATAGCATCAGATCATGTATGTTAAGGATGCAGTCCTATAAGCCTGCCTCCAACTTCAGACTCCAACCACAAGTCCAGATTGTCACCTGTGTTTCAGATGGACTGGCTATAGATAAATCAGGGGTTCCAATGACCCCTTCTTTGGGTTCAATTAATTTTCTAGAGAAGTTCATAGAACTCAGAAATACATTTTACTTACTGTATTTCTAGTTTATTTTAACTCAAGAACAGCTAGGAACAGATGCTTAGAGCAAGGTATGGGGAAGGGGCTCAGAGTGTCCATCCTCTCTGAGCCTGTCACTCTCCCCCAAACCTTCACATGTTCTCCAAGTTGGAAGCTCTCTGAACCCCATCCTTCTGGGTTATTATGGAGGCTTCATTACATAGGCACGGTTGTTTAAATCATTGGCAATTGGTGACTAAGCCCAATCTCCAGCCCCTCTCTCTTGCACGGAGGTCTGGGGTGGGGCTAAAACTTCCAACCTTGTCATCACTTGGTTGGCTTCTCTGTGGTCTATTCCCCATCCATAGGTGAGCTAGGGGCTTTCCAAAAGCAATCTCATTAACATAATAAAAGACAGCTTTATATTTCAAATCATTTAGGAAATTCCTGTCCCAGAAGGGTGGGGGCCAGTTAAGAACAAATATATATTTTTTATTGTAAATCACAGTATCCACTATCAAATTACTACCATCATCATCTTCATCATCATCACCATCACCAGGAATAAGAGGAGAGAAAGGACTAAAATACCAGGAATAGAATCTGAACATAGGAAAATGAAATTCAAGTTCCCAGCAGAAATCTCAATATTTTAAGGGGCAGCACAAGTGTCTGTAAGCCAGACACTTGAGCCTAGGAACTCCAACCCTTCATCAGCACATCCAGTCTAGGAATCCATAAGACCTCATTAGTTTCTTTCCCCCAGTCAGTATTTGTCACTGGCTACCTTGTCTAAGACTGATGACTAACTCCAAGGGACCACGCCCAGGGCCATGACATCTAAGATGACTGGAATCATCTTTGTTCCCTGAAAAGCTTAGCTCAAACTCACTATCTTCCCCGCAGCACCAACCAACACCCAGACCCAACTTGGCTGTGTACAAGGAGGCATCTTCAGGCTAAGCTTAGATGCAGTCATGCCTCATACAATTTGTCAGTTTCCTTTCCCTCCTCTAGCATCTACCACATGCACATTTCTATACAGCTTCAGTCTTTTTTGTTTTTGACTCTGCAGGGGATAAGGGTAAATTTAACAGCAGTTCTTCCATTCTGTCTGTACCCACACTCCTCATCTTGGGGCATTTCCACTGTGGTCAAGGCAGAGAGACGAATCGTGCCTATGGTGCCACTATTCAAAGTTGGTCTAAGACTAATGTTCTCAATGGAGGGAAAGTGTTTTAATTTTACAACCCCAACCATGATCATCTGGGAATGGCAGAAATCAGACGCCCCATTCCACCAAAGGAAAATGCACTAACAGGAGTTATAAGCCAGTCATGCACTCTGTAGTTCAAGTATATGAACAGAGAAGCCCAGCATGAATCTTCCAGAGCACCTTGGTTTTGTCAAGAGAAGGGAGAGGATGTGGAGTATGTCAATAAGCTCTGAAATTACATCTTAAATAAAAAAAAAAAATCTGATTCCGCCCAAGAGATGTGAATAGAAAGGTATAAGAAATCAGGTTAGCAATTTTGTTAGCAACTTGAAGTTCTGAGCTGAAGGCTTGGAGTTGAGATTTGGCAACTTAGAATTTAAACTTTGATTCCTAAACCACCTGCTAAAAGTAAAATGAAGAGCAGTGTCTTCCAAAGTATGGACAGGAATGGTAGAATAAATAAATTAAATCTTTTTCGTCACTGCCTGGACTGTGCTAATGATGAATGTGAATCTCCAACAGGGGATTGGGTATACAAACTTCCCCCAAATGAATTTAACTTTTGGACAGGGGTGAATTGTGAGATTAGAGCCCCACAGGCCACATAACAAGAACCATCATCAATTCAATGAACCAAGGAAACTGCAAAAGCAAGGTTCTAGACCCTCCAGAGGAAACAAAATGAGCTCTGTTCTTAAGCAGCCATATTCATTTGCTCATCAGGAGCAAAGATATACAAGCAGACTCTGAGTTGAAGTGTAGTCATGACAGAAAGTCAGGTGCAACAGCTTTGATCAAAGAGGAAAACAGCAGAGACCAAGCTAGGTACAAAGGTACTCGGTACAAAGGACTAGTACCCCAAAGCTCCAAAACAAAGGCTAAATAGAAAAATGTGAAGACCTATCAGGAATGAGACTTTAAAGTCCTGATGAATCCCTGAGTAGGGTTACATAAGTTGTAGTAGAGGCTCCCAGAGATCCCTTAATATTAGAAACTTCTGCTAGGAATATATGCCAGGACAGAAAGAGCATCATCATTAAAGGCTATAACCAAGAAATGAGCACGTGCTTTTCCCAAGTCAGCCCTCCTTCACCTTCTCTAAGATCGCCAACTTGCATATGTGCCAGGCACTTTGCAAGTGTGCCACATTCATTCTTTCATTATATTTTCATAATCTTAAGCAGTATGTGTTATCAGTATCCTTGTTTCACAGCTGAAGTTCAGGAAATTTGAATCCAAGAATACAACTTGTCCAAGGACACAAAGCAAGGAGTTAGAGCTGGGAGCTCATTATAAGTTTGTTGAAAGAGAGAAAAGAAAGGAAGAAAGAAAAGAGAGAGAGAGAGAGAAGAAAAGAAAGAGAAGGAGAGAAAGAAGGAAAGAAGGAAGGAAGGAAGGAAGAAAGAAAAGAGAGAGGGAGGGAGGAAGGAGCGATGATAGGGATAAAGGGTCGTTGCAAATACTTTTCACCTGTTTAAAAGAATTGGTTGAAGGATGCCTGGGTGACTCAGTCGGTTAAGTGTTTAATTCAGGTCATAATTCCAGGGTCCTGGGATTGAGCCCTGTGTCAGGATCCCTGCTCATCAGGGACTCTATTTCTACCTTTCCTTCTGCCCCTTCCCACCACTCATGCTCTCTCTCCATCTCTCTCTCTCTCTCTCTCTCTCAAAAAAAAAAAAAAAAAAAAAAAAAAGTTGGTTGAAAACACAGCAATGGAATTTTGATTACCTACTGACATTGACATTGATTACTAGAAAGTCATATTTTGCTTGGGAAATGGCAGGCCCCTCCTCTGTGATTCATCCATCACCAAGAAGTTTGGGATCTCCCTATCCATCAGCAGCACTCCAGATGGCACAGTACTGAAAACTCAATACAGTTACAGGAAGAGTTAACTCTTGCCTGAGTCATATGAGCCCAATCAGCAGCTCCTGGGTTTAGCCACAAGCCCAAACTTACCCAGCGGTACATTATCCATCTCAAAAATGGCCATGCCAGGGAAACAAAATAGAAGACTATCCTTATGTAGGAAGAGCTTTTCTGTTTATCAATTACACTTTTCTAAAGAATAGGCAGCCTACTATCTCTTCATGGGTTCTGATAGACACTGCAGAGGAGTAGATGAAAGATTATTATAATGAAAGTGGGAAGAAGGAAATACTGTACTAGAGGAAAGGAGGGCCCTGTGGAGTGACCTGGGGAAGACACTGAACTTCTTTGTGAAGATCCCATATTATTCTGACTCTGTCTGCCTTTCTGCCTCTGTTGTTCCCACTTTGGTGGGAACCATTTCTGGCCTAACCATTTCTGGCCTGGATCTCTGCAGTGGCCTCCTAGCTAGTTTAACCACTTCTACACAAATCTACTTGCCCCTTGCAATCCATCAGCCACAGTAACCACAGTGAACTTCTAAAAACATAAATCAAATCGCAACACTCCCTCACTTGAAACTCAACAATAGTTTCCCTTATCTCTTAGTATATCATCCAAATTCTTCACCCTGGTCTATAGGGACTTCATTGCTACTGCTCATCCCACCCTTCCACACACAGACCAGACACACTGGTCTTCCTTCTTCCAGGCTTATTCTCACCTCAGGATCCTTACACTTCCTGCTTCCTCAATAAGGAATGCTGGGACCCCAGGACCAGACCTTCTTATCATTCAAGTCTCAGCTCATTTGGTGCCTGCCACGGAGAGGGCCTCCCTGATCACCCAATAACAGCACACCAACCCCTCCCTCGCCAGTCACTCTTTTTATCTAAAATAATTTGTTATTACGTTATGTTAGTCACCATACAGTACATCACTAGTTTTTGATGTAGTATTCCATGATTCATTGTTTGCATATAACACTCAGTGCTCCATGCAATACGAGCCCTCCTTAATACCCATCACTGGGCTAACCCATCCCCTCACCCCCTCCCCTCTAAAACCCTCAGTTTGATTCCCAGAGTCCATAGTCTCTCATCCTTCTTACCCACCTCTGACTCCCCCCTTCATTTTTCCCTTCCTTCTCCTAATGTCCTCCATGCTATTCTTCATGTTCCACAAATAAGTCAAACCATATGATAATTGTCTTTTTCTGTTCGACTTATTTCCTTCAGCATAATCACCTCCAGTTCCATCCATGTTGATGCAAATGTTTGCTATTCACCCTTTCTGATGGCTGAATAATATTGCATTGTTTATATGGACCACATTTTCTTTATCCATTCGTCTGCTGAAGGGCATCTCACCTCCTGCCACAGTTTGGCTGTTGTGGACATTTCTGCTATGAACACTGGGATACATATGGGCCTTCTTTTCACTACATCTGTACCTTTAGGGTAAATACCCAGTAGTACAATTGCTGGGTCATAGGGTAACTCTATTTCTAAAATTTTGAGGAACCTCCACCCTGTTTTCCCAAGTGGCTGTACCAACTTGCATTCCCACCAACAGTATAAGAGGGGTTCCCTTTCTCCATATCCTCTCCAACATTTGTTGTTTCTTGTCTTCTCAATTTTTGCCATTCTAACTGGTATATCTCAGCATGGTTTGGACTTGAATTTCTCTGATGGCTAATGATGTTGAACATTTTTTTCATGTGTCTGTTAGCCATTTGTATGTCTTCTTTGGAGAGGTGTCTGTTCATGTCTTCTGCCCATTTTTTTGACTTATTTGTTTTTTGGGTGTTGAGTTTGAGAGTTCTTTATAGATCTTGGATACCAGCCCTTTATCTATCGTGCCATTTGCAAATATCTTCTCCCATTCCATGGGTTGCCTCTTTGTTTTGTTGAGTGTTTCCTTTGCTGTGCAGAAGCTTTTCATCTTGATGAAGTCCCAAAAGTTCATTTCACTTTTGTTTCCCTGCCTTTGATGTGTTTTGAAAGAAGTTGCCATGGCCAACATCAAAGAGGTTACTGCCTATGTTTTCCTCTAGGATTTTAATGGATTCCTGTCTCACATTGAGGTCCTTCTTTCATTTAGAGTTTATCTTTGTACTGGTGTAAGAGAATGGTTGAGTTTCATTCTTCTGTATACAGCTGCCCAATTTTCCCAGCACCATTTATTGAAGAGACTGTCTTTTATCCATTGGATATTTTTTCCTTCTTTGTTGAAGATTAGTTGACCATAGAGTTGAGGGTCCATATCTGGGCTCTCTATTCTGTTCCATTGATCTATGTGTCTGTTTTTGTGCCGGTACCATGCTGTCTTGGTGATCACAGCTTTGTAATATAGCTTGAAATCAGGCAACGTGATGCCCCCAGCTTTGTCTTTTTCTTTTTCAACATTTCCTTGGTGATTCAGGGTCTTTTCTCGTTCCATACACATTTTAGGATTATTCGTTCCACCACTTTGAAAAATGCCATTGGTATTTTGATCGGGGTGGCACTGAAAATATAGATTGCTTTAGGTAGCATAGACATTTTAACAGCGTTAATTGTTCTGATCCATGAGCATGGAATGTTTGTCCATCTTTTTGTACCTTCTTCAATTTCTTTTGTAAGTGTTCTGTAGTATATAGAGTATAGATCCTTTACCTCTTTGGTTACATTAATTCCAAGGTATCTTAAGGTTTTTGGTGCTACTGTAAATGGAATCGATTCCCTGATTTCTCTTTCTACAGTTCCATTGTTAGTGTACAGGAAAGCAACTGATTTCTGTACATTGATTTTGTATCCTGCCACCTTACTGAATTGCTGTATGAGTTCTAGTAACATGGGGGTGGAGTCTTTTGGGTTTTCCACATAAAGTATGATGTCATCTGCAAAGAAAGAGAGTTTGACTTCTCCTTTGCCAATTTGAGTACCTTTAACTTCTTTTTGTTGTCTTACTGCTGTTGCTAGGACTTCAAGTACTATGTTGAACAACAGTGGTGAGAGTGGGGATCCTTCTTGTATTCCTGATCTTAAAGGAAATGCTCTCAGCTTTTCCCCATTGAGAATGATATTTGCCAGTCACTCTTATCATAACTTTGTGTTTTGTTTCATTTCCTTTATAGCACTTATTACTTAAAATGGTCTTGTTTATTATCTATGTCTGCTTCCCCTCCTGCAACACATACACAGAAACTCCATGAGAGCAGATGCCTGGCCTGCCTGCATCCACACCTCTAGCACCTGGAACATTGTTTAGCACAAAATAGCTGATTGATAAATGTTTGCTGGCTGAAAGGATATCCCCCAAAGTTTCTAGTATGGATAAATGAGATAATTATATATTTAATAAGAATTTTTTGGAAGACTTGGCACATCATAAACACCCAAAACACAGTATTTCAAATAATGGCTCTCTTATCTGATATGATCAGAAGGAGCCACTCTGTTAATCAAGAGAAGCTGGATAAACAGAGATTGCTAATATTTTACACATATACTATACAAACTTTAAACACTATTTCAACTTGAAACATTTCTTGCTAATCTATCAATGTAGAGTTAAGACCTCTCTGCTTGAGATGGGTCTCCAGGCTGTAGTTCTAAGTTCATTTTTTTCCTTTTTTTGAGAGTTCATGCCCTTTCTACATCATCTGTAGTTCCCAGAGTTGGCTTTAGAATGGAGAAGGAACTTAATCTCACATATGAAACAATCTGAGAGCAAAATTATTCTAGGATTATGTACACATTTTTCCTAACCTATGTCAGTTGCCATGCCCACAACTAATCTGATAGACTTCACTGATTGACTCTTATCTAGCCATTGAATGCTTGCAGCTTGGTTTTCTTAAGAAACAACTCATTTCACATATATTTCACTGGTTTACTTACTAGTTAATTAATTTATGTTATTATAATAACACATTCAGCCAGCATAAGAAGGTACAAATGCGGCTGCCTCACCCTTAAATGTTCACCAGCATTTGCCAGAATGGTGGGGACAATGTTCATAGGAATGGCAGGGATCTCTGCATGACGTGAGTGTCCAACAGGTTGGGGCCCTCCATCAGTGGCTATTACAGAAGGAAGAGAATAGAGAACTTTGGTGAATTTGTGAGGTGGTTGAGCAGAGATGGTTAAGAGAGATTGTATTGTAGTAGAAGCACTCATCAATAGCAGTAATTACAGTTGTAGTCAAGGAAGATTAGATGGAAATATGCCAACATGTTTTCTCTGGTAGACTGTTAATATTCCTCTTAACAATTTGCTGTATCTTTCAAATTTTGACACCATCATAAATATTATTTCACAGAAACAGAGAGTAAATCGTGATCCTCACTGAGTCAAAAGAGGGTGCTGACAGTTAAAACTTCTGGGGCTCCTGCTCCATGCCAGCAACTTCCATGTTATCTCTTGTCCTCACAGTCACTCTGCAAGGCAGGCGCTGTGGTGCCCAGTTTTATGGCTCTGTGAGTGTATTTGCTTTTGAGGCCCAAAATGCAGTCTCAGGTCCCTGTCCCAATACTACACTCCCTCCTCTGGCCCACAGAGTTACCCAGTGTAGTCAGGATCTCCAGGAGCTGGCAGGGCATCAAGTCCACAAGCTATCAGCAGAACCAAATCCTCAGCTATGTCACTGTCCGGCTCTTTGCTTTGCACGTTAATTAGCAATAAAGCATTTCCTCATCAGTTCTGGCCTCCCCCCACCGCCGGCCCTCTTGCCCCTGGCCACAGCTTGTTACCTTCACCAGAAGGTTCAGGACCCCATCCTAGGACAGACAAAGCCTCATCAGCACTTGCCCCCTGAGGGGATGCCGGCATTGCTCAGCTACCTTCTGGAGGCTGTCCTTCCAGGACTATGGACTTCTTGCTCTGCCCCCTGCTGCCTGGGTTCCCTTGGCCTGTCCTTAGTTCACCTGGGTTTCTACGCTATTCCAGTCCAGACTTCCAAGAAGCACAACCCACTGCATGGCCTATCATGTGTTCACTGGTGCTCTGCTTGGTGCCCAATGCCATGGCATTTTGCATGGTGACCCAACGTCTGATCTGACCCAGAGTCTCGATGGTGATCCCTAGAAAGACCTAGACCTCTGCGGCCCCAATTTCGAACTAATGCAGTACATGAAATTGTTGGGGTGGAGGGTTCACAGGGGGTGAGCAATGTATATGGGAAGAGGGTATAGGCAAAGTCCTGGTTGCAGCTTCAGATAGATGGAGCCCTCCTAGTGATGGCAGCATTGAGCTCACAGCAGCCCCCAAACCCAAAGGGCTCAACAGCTCCAAGTGTCAGAGAAATTAATACTCAGACTTAGAGAGACAGAGACAGGAAAAGGATCAAGTGAAAGGACACAAAAGCCAAAAGAAAGGTCAGGCATTTTCAAAACTTGGCACATTCACCACATTTGTTCCCAACTTATTCTCTTCCATAAAAAAGACTTAATTAGAACAATGAATAGGATCTCAGAGCTGGAGATAAGGACACTGCAGGCCCATGGGAAGAAAAGTCACAGTTTGGGGTTCTAGGAAAGTAGAAATCTGGACAGAGTTATTCACTACAAAGAACTTGCAAGAGACTGGCCTCCTGGAATCTCTGCCCCTGGTGGGATATGGGTTTCAATCCCCTTTGCACGGCTTTGGGCATGTGTCTTAACCTTGCCAAGGGTTCATTTCCCCACATGGACAATGATGCCAGTCACACCTGCCTCACAGACTGCTGAGGCTTCAGTGAGTTAATACAGGTCTGGTACCTAAACCTATGGTGATGTCTGGACACAGTTTTGGTTGTCCCCTGTGGTGGGGATGGAGGGAGGCAAACTACCAGCATCAGGGGGTAGAAGCCAGAAGCCAGGGATGCTAGTAAACACTAGCAATCATCCCACAATCAATAGGGCAGCCCCCACAACAAAAAAGGATTCAGTCCAAGATTGAGAAACTTTTCCAAAGCCCAGTACAGAGTAGGGATCCCCGAGCATTAATTCTCCACCCCATCCTCTCTCCCACTCCTCTTTCTGGACTTTCTCATCAGGTAAGAGCCAGAGATCTCTTTTGCTGGCATTCTGCATATAAATAGAGAAGGTAAAGTGCCAGGCATGGTGTCTGGCAGCTCCTTTCCTCTCTGCTCTTCCCACAGAGCTCTGTCTAGCTGGCAGCCAGGCACACAGCAGGGATGTACAAAGGACAGATTTGCTAGCTGACTAGAGCAGAGGTCTCCATACAATACCCACCTCAGCTTAGAAACTGGACAGAAAAGCCACTCCAAGGAGACTGAGCTCAGAAAGAAAGGCTGGACCGGAGGAAGGTCATGAGAGGGACCCATTAACAGGGACTGAAAAAAAATGACCATCCACTTGAGCCTGGAACGCACCATTTCTCCAAGGCTTACAGCAATCTCATACCCAGAAGGTGAAAGCCAGAATTCATTCCTTTACTCAATTACCGAACATTCCTTTACTCAATTACTGAACATGTACCAGGGCCTGGACTCCTACTCGGGTGTGTACAGCACTAGAATGGTCTACATTAAAAAAAAAAAAAAAATTCAATGTTATTATTTTTCCAGCCCTGTAACTATTAACCAAGACAACGATAGGAATGAATAAGTAAGCAAGAGAAAGAGATGTTTAAATCTCAGAGAATCTTGAATCTGACCGACCTCATTTTAAATGGTGAAAATACCCACTTGATAAAGTGGTAGAAGCTAATATTATTCTATTATTCACTCGCTCTTTATTAAGGCATCAGAGATGATTCATTGGGTTTCTGAAGCACAGTCTTTTTTATATGTTACTCTTCCACGAACAAACTATTCCAAGACACAATCTGCCTATATTATATAATGCCTGTTCCACAGACACAGCCCAAAGTGAAGCTACTTATTTCTCATTCTTGTATTCAATAAGGCCTATTTATACCTTGCCTGAGTATGTGAGCGAACACAGGGAAAAGTGCTTCAAGAATTGGAAGGCCTGCTAGAAACGCTGCCCCCCATTGTCCATATGGGCCATCGTGATCTCCAAATTCCTAAGGCGCCGAACAGATGAGGTTCTGCTTTGTGTTTCTGGATCTCAGACTCCAAGTTGCTAAGATGCCTGCCCTTTTTTCCAATTACAGACTCTGTAGTCTGAGGAAGGTAGAAGCAAATACTCCAGAAAGGCCCGAGGTCCTGCTCCCAAGATCTTGCCCCCTTGCCCTCTGTCTCGCTCCCCTGCTCCGCATATGCCGCAGGTCCTTGCAGATCCTTCACGAGAGCCTGGAAGCAGGAGGCTCTCAGCTGAAAGGAGCCAAGAGGAGACTTGCGAGTTGCCAAATGCCTGTCTAGCCCAAAGCAGGAAGTCTGCAAGAACACACCCACAGTTCTGAGTGGCGAGCCTGTCTGAGGATAAAGTGCCCTCCCCTGAGCGCAGCTCAGCACCTCATAAAGCCAGGCTCAGACTATATAAATAAGATGTCTCTCGAAGGCAAGGGGAGACTTGCAGGATTTATGTGCTCTTGGGGCCCCATGTAAACAAGCTTTAACCAACAGTACCTGACACTCCTTCCTTCTGTGAACCATCTGACTTGGCTCCAAGGCCTAGGGTGAAAAGCCCCTGTGTTTGCCTGGAGGGGCTCCTGTGCCATCTCACCGCATGAACGTGCAGGCAGGAGCCTGTGTGGCCTTTGAGAGGCCCTGGTCCCTGGGCACCTCTGGAAAAGGACTGCTTGGGAGCAGAGACAGGCGGCCTCTGACATGCTCTGCTGGCTTCCGTGTAAAGGAAAACAGGTAGATGGAGCCAGGAGGGGAGCAAAGGAAGGAAAGTCACTTAGGGTAGCAGCCTGGGCAGAGAAACCAGATGTGAGCTCGCGTCAGCAGCAGGGACGGCCTGCTGCATAATTCATCCATTGTGGTTCTGTTTATGTGTCTGTTTTTAAGGTTAATCATTTGTTTGTTTGATCGAGGCCTACTCCTCTGAACGCTTCTGTTAGCACATGAACAGGATGCTGGGTATGAAATGCAAACATCCTTATTTGGCAGACGCAGAATATGCTAAATTATCCTTCCAGCTGCAAATAAGTTGTGACATTTGTAATAAGTTGCCAGTCATGAGGGTTGCGGCATATCCTCAGAGAAATCCATGTGCTGAATTTCTCCCTAGCCTTAGTCCCTCTCTCTGAAGGACACACACATTTCAGCAAGAGGCAAAACTTCTGAGATGGAAACATAGTCACTCACTCTTGGGTCTCTGGTCTAACCCAGGAGCACTCTGACGGTCTAGACCTCAGTCTTCACCAAAATGTTTGCGACGCACAGGCCAGGCAAACACCTCATGAAAAGGGGGGTCCTGGCCCCCACACACCAACAGCCTCACTTCCATCCTTAGTGCAGAAGAAGAGAGGCCACTTGTCTCAACACTACCTCTAAGGAAGCAGGCAGATTTGAGAACTGCAGAAGGCCAGGATTGGAACTAGACTTTGAAGATATCAGAAGAAACGTGCTATGTAAGATAGCATGAGGCTTTGGAGCTGAGTGGCTTTGGATAAGTCATTTCTCCTACAAGCCTCCATTCCTATAGGCTAAGTGGGACTGCTAGGAAGCCTAGGGAGGACATACGTGAAGGACCTGACACAACGTACATTCATTACGGTGAATTGAAGCTCTTCTTCAGTTCCTGAAGCGAATCCACCTGGGTGCCTGCCTCTGCTGCAATTTCGGGTCAGACCTCTTCTTGGAGCCTTACAGCGATCCTACCCACTGCAGGCCTTCACCCACCCCAACAATTCACAAAGACGTGATGTCGGCCTGCCCAGACCAGGCCCTGAGCAGGGCACAGTGGGCTCAGCAACCAATAAAATAAAGCTCCCGCCTGTGTCAAAAAGCTGAGTCTGTCTGTGGGTGATTTTGACAGAAAGGATTTCCCAACGTTGAGTCCACACTGTTAGAGTGTGACCGGTGTTCAGTATTCGCTGTGCGGTGGGGGGTGGGAGGACTTGAAGGGAACTTCACTACCTTCTGTAACACTTGCAAATGTATTTCCAGGGATCCTTTTCACTCTTGTGGTTGATGCCGGAGGCACATACATAAACGTGCAACTAACACGAGCGTCCAGCCTGAAGAGTCTCCACCAGCCGATCATCTCCATACATCCTTCACCCAGGGCAGGATCATCACCAGTGCTCCAGAAACCCTGGGCCACCCTCCCACTACTACAACCAAGGGTAACCATGATGCTGAATTCTAGCAACGTACATTCATTTTGCTTGCTTTACTATTTTGGCATTATCTTCAAGGAGAGTTATTTGTACCGGTTCTTTACTCTCCTGCTCTACGTTCATGTAGATTGGGCATATAAAAAGCAAACAATGAAAAGGTTTCCTTTCATGTCATGAAGTCCTGCCTTTACATAGTTTCATTTGCCAATGAGCCTCTGAAGGTTGGAGATATGTCCCCACTGCTTCCACACAGTAGATCCTCTATAAGTATGTGTTGAGCAAAAGAATGATGACATTAGATCCCTCAACAGTCAGCACACCTCCACCAAAGGACAGTCACAGGCAACAGGTACAGGGCAGAAAGTATGGTGATGAGGTTTTAGAAAGAACTATAGAGTTGACAGCCTCTTTTCTAGGTCATTCTGCTCATCTGGACTGGACATCCCTGGCCCCAATCCTGATTTATTGAAGTTCTATTGCCCTGGCCCTAATTCTGATTTATTGAAGTTCTATTGAGTACCAGGTATTCTTGTTCTGCCTTCAAACATAGTCACGTTTTCCTTATTAAAAAGAAAAAGAAAACTGAGGCACCTGGGTGGCTCAGTTGGATAAGTGGCTGACTCTTGATTTGAGCTCAGGTCATGATATATGAGTCAAGAGATTGAGTCCTGTGTCAGGCTCTGGGCTGGGCCTGGAGCCTGCTTAGGATTCTCTCTCTCTCCCTCTGCCCTTTCCCTCCCTCAAGAAAAAAGGAAGGAGGGAAGGAAGGAAGGAAAGGGAGGGAGGGAGGAAGGGAAGGGAAGGGAAAGGAGGGAGGAAGGAAGAAAGAAAGAAGAGGAGAGGAGTGGAAAGGAAAGGAAAAAAGGAAGGAAGGGAGGGAAGAAAGGAGGGAAGGGAGGAAGAAAGAAAAAAGTAAAGAGGGAAAGAAAGAAGAAACTGACCACAAAAATAAATCATATCATCAAACATTTAATGAAAGCCTTCACCCACATAATAGGGAAGAGAGGCAATTTACTAAGTGTCAATTAAGTACTGGGGATTCTGCTTGTCTTTGATGACTCAAGAGGTTAATCAGGCACCACTTCTGCCCACAAGTAGCTTCTAAGTTGAAGGAAGATACCAGCACATAAACAACTGAAATATTCAAATGTTGTAAGTCCTATAATCCAGATATGAACCAAGTGTCTTAGGGACATAGAAAAGGGAGCAAAGTTTGTTGGAAATGCTATATTGAGAAGATGACATTTGAAGAGAGCCTGAAGAAGGAGTGGGGTTCACTAGATCACCACAAAGAAAGGTTACTACAGGTCGAGTAAACAACACAAGCAACCACAGAGCTGATGCTTGGTAATATGCACCAGTATGGACAGCCGGTTGATTACAGTCAGTGTCTGCTGTGATTAGTCATGGGCTGGTATGAGAGATTGTGAATATCCGCTGTGAGTAAAAACAGAAAGATAAGAAAGGGCAGGCCATGTTCAGGGAAGGGTGGTGAGTTACCAACTCCTTGAAAAATCTGATATCTGCTAAGGATGACACATATTTGTCACACATGCCAACAATGACCACAACAGATAATAGGGATCAGTTATAGCACCCCTATCAGAAACCACCTCGTGACCCTGCTCAACAAAGAACTCTAGGCAACCACTACAACAGGCGTTGGCCTCATCCAGGGTCACACACCACTTCCACTTCCTCACCACCTCCTCACTCACAAATGCTACAGGGTCTGGCTTCAGACATTTCATGGAAACTGTTCTCTCTATCCAATTTCCATTACCTTCCTCCTCACCAGATTCAAAAGCCCTCCTTCTGATTAAATACCACTCCCTCCTTCCTGGAAACTCACGCTTCCTCCTCTGTGAATACAGCATAACCGCTCTCTCTCCTTCATCTAATGTCTTCAAGTTCCATCTACGCTTTATTCCCACTGGTTCAGATCTGGCTCTTCTCCATGGCAGGCACCCTAACCCAGGCCTTATGGATGGAACTCAGCATCAGAGAAGTCAGCCATCCATCTCCACATTCCCTGAAAGGGAGTCATCCTCTTACGGCCTTCCTTATCAGTCAGTGCAAGTTGGCAGCATTTAAAGCTGGCTCAGCTTTTGGGGACAAAATTATGGATTATTGAAGCCTCCTCCACTCATCCTGCAGCAACTTGTAATGCCCAGAACCATCTGGCTGATTTAGTCCTCGGGAGCTTCTGTGATGGAAGACTCAGCTGAGAGAGAAGATAGAAACTACCAGCTGAAATGAAGTTTAGGGTTTATCTATTGATTTCAAATGATCTGTTTCCAGTGCTCCAGCCCACAACACTTCTAGCAAGTGAATATAAAAGAATGTATAAGACACACACACTCACACAAACACACACACACACACACACACACACACTAAAACCCCACATGGACTTGCTATGGACCCCTGGATCTATATGATTCGTGGATTATGTGAAAGCAAAGCTATTGCAAAACATTTATGTGGGGTCAGTACACATGTGGCAATTTTTCCTGTAGTGGGATGACTTTAGCCCTAGGATGATCAGGTATGGATGTCAAAACCTCTGTCTAAACCTTGTCCAGATGATTATTCATGCATATAGCTACAAGGAGACCCCAGGAAAGCAATGATGATCATTGGCCAATTAGTGGCTTAGGCATTTGGAGTAGGACGTGACTCCCAGAAAGCTCGCCCTGAAGACAAGACTGTCTTAGGCTCAAGCTTCCTGGAGGAGGGCCAGCCATGCATCAGCCCTATTGATTCCTGTCATTTCCATTTTTTGGCAGAAAGTGGTGCATTTGTCTTGGATAATTAAAAATGAAGTAGGAGATAGAACTGTGTTGTTAGAAAAGTGAAGGCCTCTGAGGAAACTTTCGAGACCATGCTGTTTCCAGATACCAAGTGCATGAACCTTCTTGTCAGCAGGCAAGAATATGCTCAGGAGACCCGAGGCAGAGCAGGCTCGAATGCTGGCGGGTACATCTTGGTGTCTTTGGATAATTCTGGCTGCAGAGGAGGAGGGAGAGCTGGTCATATAAAATCGTCTGCTGGTCCTCAGTCAGACAGACTACCCAGCAGCCCTTCCCAGACCACACTTCGGCTTCTGCATCTCCCATGCTAGGTTTCCCAGGGAACAAGGAGAAGAATAGGACAAAACCCTCCACAGATGCTTCCAAAGGAAAGGGCACCTTTGAGAAAGCCTCTCCTAGGCACAGGTTATTACCCATACACCAGGCAACTGAAAATGCAGACAGACAGAGGTAAAAGTGGCCTGTGACTCAGGATTGGCTGCCTTGGCATTGTTATTGAAGACCACAAGGACACTTGGGTTTGATGGACAATGAGGAGACGAATGAATTATTCCACTATCGAGAATTTCTTTTTTGAGTCTCTTATACATTCGAAACAATAGGAGAAAGCGTTGAAATAAACATTCATTAAAGACTTACTTTATCCCAGAAATACTTAATTCTCATAAAAACCTACTGAAGATGACACAGTTCTCCCACCTTATCAATAAGGAAGGTGAGTCTCAAAGTAAATGCCTGAACCGAGTCAGTCTTCCTGACACCAGCCCCAATGTTCTTTCTTTTTTCTTCTTTTTCTTCCTCTTGTTCTTCCTCATGCTTCTCTTCCTCCTACTCTTCCTCTGCTTCAACTGCTCCCCCTGACACTTTCAGTTTCTCATATTCACATACAAAGACTGAAGGCTGAATTGCTTCCAGAAAGCTCATAGGAAGTATCCTTCCTGTGGGAGTATCTTGCTCCACACTCAGCTCCCAATATCTCCCACTCTCCTGAAGCAACTGCCTTCGACTCTTCCAGCTTTTCCTCCTGGCATGTACTGCCCTTCTCTGTAACATGCTTATGTTACTTCTTCCTATTTTTTTTTTTTTCGGCTTTAAGCATGACCTATTGACTTTCCCTAGTAGAAGATAAAGGTGTGACTCTCACAAACGTACTCAACGCCTGCCCCGCCCATCTCCAGCTGCACATTTCTGCAAATGATTGACTTCCCTAGGCAGACTTAATAGTTTAGGGGGGTAGAGAGTTTAGCGTTGGAAATCATTTTCCCTCAAAATGTTAAAGGTACTACTCTACTTCTAGTTTCCAACATTGTTTTTGAGTAATCTGAGGCCATTGTGATTCTTTATCTTTTGTCTTTTCTGTATGAAAACTTATAGGAGTTTCAGGTTGGCTACAGTGTTCTGAAAATTCACCTTCATATGCCTTGATGTGGTTTTATTTTCATTCATTATGAGAGGTACTCGGTGGGCCCTTTCAGTCCTGATATCTGCTTCAGTTATGGAAAATTTTCTCGAGTTATTTCTTTGATGATTTTCTCCCTCCTTGTCTGTCTCTTCTTTCTGTCTGGAACAACTATTTTGTGGATGCTGGACCTTTCGAACTGTTGCTCTAATAGCCCTGCCTTTTCTCTTACTTTCCTTCTTTTTTTAATCTTGTCTCTACTTTCTAAAAGACAACCTCAATTTCAGCTTCCAACAAATTCCCCAAGTATTTTATTTTTTGCTAACACAATGTTAATTCCCAAGGGCTCTGATTGTGATCTTTTTTCTTAGAAAGCATCTTCTTCCTGAATGCAATTTCTACTCTTGTCCCTCTGAGGATATCTAACAATTTTTAAAAATTTATTTCCCTGGATTGTTTGTTTCCATTATATTGCTTTTTTCTCATTTGTTTTAGGTCTCTTTCTTTCACACTGTTTCTCTACCATTCATCTTGGGTGTCTGGTGGTCCTTGACATCTCTTATTTTAGGGTAGGGCAATAAAAGAGTCACTGGAAACTGGGTGGAGGACTTTGTGACTATGGACCCCCTGATAATCTGGCTGGGCCATTTTTAGGAAAAACACCCACTACTGATATGTTTAGAATTTTCTGAAAGGTGGATCAAGTTATGTGGAGATGAATCTTCCTATCAACTCACTAGAGTATAAAAGTCTGCTCTAGGAACCAAGGGGAGGATAATGGCTATGGAAGGCTCCATATTCAGTGAGACACAGGCTTTTACTTCCTCCTGTTGTTTTAGTGTAATACTAGGTATCTAGTATCTAGATACTAGATATCACACATACCATGCTAGATGTCCATCAGTCCACATTATCTGTGTTAGTCTCCTAAAAGAATAAATTTCCAGTCTTCTGTCAAAGTCAGTGGGTGGTGGGGCAGCATTTCTTTACCTGACCCCATGGAGGAAAAGAGGAGATTATGGGGGTTTAACTGCTTAAATTAACTTTCAATCAGTCCTCCTGCTTCTAGCCCTGATTAATCCACACTTGTAGCAGTAGCTGCTAGTAATGTAAGGGGGAAGGAAGCAGAGATTACAAAGATATTTCTAGAGTAGTGTCTGTTGGGAAGGGTGTAGAAATGAGATCATATGGGACTGATGGGCAAAAGAAGACAAAGGTGGGTTTGAGGGGCCTCGTGTTCAAAGGAGAAGTTCAGTGTTTATAGCCTGGTAAGAACTTTGGATAACAAGAAGATTGTAATCCAGAAGAACAGGTTTGGAGTTTGAAATATTACACATGGATTAGGACCAAATGATGAGAAGCCTCCAATAAGGGCTGACAGAGAAGATTCTCTCCTGGTACCATTAGCCCCTGACCCGCAGAACATCTATCTCCTCTCCTTAGCTCTCAGGTACCATGTGGGCAGGACCTCCTGAGGACAATTAAGAACACCCAGAAATATTTCAAAAGAGAAAACATAACAAATAGCATGGAGGACAAGGGGCGTTAGAGAGGAGTAGGGAATTTGGGTAAATTGGAAGGGGAGGTGAACCATGAGAGACTATGGACTCTGAAAAACAGTCTGAGGGGTTTGAAGTGGCGGGGGGGTGGGAGGTTGGGATACCAGGTGGTGGGTATTATAGAGGGCACGGCTTGCATGGAGCACTGGGTGTGGTGAAAAAATAATGAATACTGTTTTTCTGAAAATAAATAAATTGGAAAAAAAAAAAAGAGAAAACAACAAAGAATTCACAAAGTGCAAACTCAGCTGTTGCTCAGAGCACCGAATTCTGATCTTTCCCCAAGCAGGCTCCAAACCACCAGCCCCCCATTCCTTAACACTCCCAGATTCCACATCCTGACCTCCATCTCTGTTTATTACCTGCAAGTACCAAAGAGAGAATCACTTCCAGGACTGCTCCAGAATGTGTCTTCCATCTTCCTAAACTTCCTTTAAAAGACTTTCCTGTCTTATTTAGAGATCAAAAGTATAAATATCAGTTACTCTGGGAGGGTGGATACACTGGGGTCACCACAGTTTGAAAAGTTTACATTTAGACTGACAGGGTTTAAAACCTAGTTCTGCATTTGCCTCTAACAATGTGACTGTGGTAAATTACTTAGCTTCAGTTTCTATACTTACAAAATTCACTTCACAGGATCTTTCTGAGGATTACATATATAATTATTAAGTATCTAATATAGCATCTGGCATGCAATGGGTAGTCAGTAGTAGTAAAAGGAGCAGTAACCAACAGTAGTTGTAATAGTAAGTAATAATGCTGTTGTTGCACACACACACACACACACACACACACACACACACCACCTTCTTGATTCTACTAGTATCCCTATGTGTTGGACCTTTATGTGTTCTAAAGCACGACCTCCATGTCCTACAGAGAAGCTACACTTATTCCCCAGTGTTAATTACGGGTATGACATAAATTAATTGAAATTTCTCTAAAAATATTCTTTGGCTTTAAATAAGTGTATTAACTGATGTTTAGCTCCCAGAATGGATAAGATAAATAACTGATTATTTTCTAGATCCTGAGACATCAGAGAAACTTCAAGTTGATATTAGTGACACCTACTGGTAAATTGTGGTATGACAGCCTAGCTCTCTTAGACACAGTGAGAGGGCACAACTGGCAGGAACAATGTACCAAAAACTGTAAGGAAACGGGAGGTGTGTAGTTCACAGACCATAAATCAGGAAAGAAGACATTATCAGCAAGGGTAAAGTGAAGAGAGTACTAAGGGAAGCAAAAACAGCTAATCAAGAAAATTTCCACAGGGTCCTGAAAACATTGCACAAACACCCCGGGATGCCAATAGAAGTTCATGTGAACTCTTTCCGTTAACAAACATTTTCACCTCCATCTATTAGAGATTATTCTCCATTTTTACAATGGAAATTTAAAAAAAAAAACAGAATCAACTATCAAAATTCACTTAGCAGTCATCTTATAGCACACATCTTTTTTTTTAATTAATTAATTTTTTCAGCGTAACAATATTCACTGTTTTTGCACCACACCCAGTGCTGTTTAATTTTTTATTTTTTTTTAATAAACATATAATGTACTTTTATCCCCAGGGGTACAGGTCTGTGAATCACCAGGTTTGCACACTTCACAGCACTCAGCATAGCACATACCCTCCCCAATGTCCATAACCCCACCCCCCTCTCCCAACCCCCCTCCCACCAGCAACCCTCAGTTTTATTCAGCAAGAGATATGCACATTTCATCCAGGGTAGCTTTGCAACATGTAAAGTCAACTTCATGCCGATTTGAGATCGCAGTCCTAAAAACATACATTGTCCTGTATCAGTACACGAGGAGATGCTGTTGCTTCATTTAGGGCTTTCATTTGAAAAATTCACAATCTATAGAAAACTTTAAATAGAGTGGCAAAATGAACATCTATAAAGTTTTCACCAAGGAGGAGCAAGAAGGCAGAGGAGTAAGAGCCCTAAATATCATCAGGTCCCAGGAGTTCAGCTAGATCCTTATCAAACCATTCTGAACACCTACAAACTCAACAGGAGATAGACGAGAAGAAGAACAGCAATCCTAGGAACAGAAAATTGACCACTTTCCGGAAGGTAGGACATGTGGAGAAGTGAATCAAGGCAACATTGGGGAAAATAGACCATGGGGGGAGGGGCCAGCTCCCGGCAGGTAAGGAAACAGCAGAATACAAAATCAGAACTTTTAGAAATCTGCTCCACTGAGGGACATTGCTCCAGAGGCTAAGCGGGGGCTGAGGCAGGGACAGTGTGGTCTTGGGACCCGCAGGTCACAAAAAGACCAGAGGTGTCTGAGTGTGGCAGAGCTCCCAGGTATCAGAGTGTAGAAGCTGGCTCCAGAGACAGAGCCCAGGAGTGAGGTCTCAGCATGGGGTTACCTTAAACTGTGTTCTGAGGCACAGTCAGGCCACTGTTCTTCGAGTAGGGACCTCACAAGTGGCAGATCTAGGGAGACTCATCTTCCTCCGTGGAGAGAAGTGGCATGGGAGTGCTGGCAGGAATCTGCTGGGTTTGGAGACTCCAAACGGGGCTATGAGCCAGAGATAGAAAGGCTCCGTCACAGGCCAGGTGAGCACAGAGTGCAGCCGGAGACCAGGGACACAAGAGGGACTGACTGCTTTTCTCTGAAGGCACACGGAGGAGTGGAGCCTCAAGCTTTCGGCTCCTCTGGGCTGGAGACTGGGAGGCCACCATTTTCATTCCTGTCCTCCAAAGCTGTAAGAAAAGCATTCAGGGAACAAAAGCTCCCGAGAGCGAACTGAGCAGATTACTTAGCCTGGCCCCTGACAAGGGCAGTGCTATTCCACCTCAGGCAAAGACCTCTAAGACTCACTACAACAGCCCCCCGCCCCTGCCAGTAGATCAGTAAGAACATCCAGGAAAGACCAAGTTCACTGATCAATGAGAACTGTGGAACTACAGAGCAAAGGGAAAGCAACACATAGAATTCATGGCTTTTTCCCCATAATCCTTTAGTCTTTCAAAGTTAAATTTTCTAAATTTTATATTTTTTCTCATTCTATTTTTTAATTTTTCCTCTTTCCTCTTTTAATTTTTTAACTATTTTATCTTATCAATACCTTTTTAAAAATCTTTTAAAATTTTCAATGTTATAGTCATATTTTATCCCCTCATTGTATCTAACCTTATTTTTTATATACATACAGGTATTTTTTTCTTTAAAATTTGGGATATAATTTCTTCTAATAGATCAAAATATACCCTAATCTAGTGCATGGCTTTGTTCTAGTCTCCATCCTAATCACATTCTTTCCTCTTTTTTTTACTTTTCTTTTTCAACCAACTCCTTATATTATCAATTCCTTTTTTAGAATCTATCTTAATTTTCATCTTTACAGTCATATTTCATCCCTTTATTATGTTTACCCTTGTGTGTGTGTGTGTGTGTGTATACATACATACATACATATGTTTTTCTTTCTTTAAAATTTTGGGAGGTAGTTTCTTCTAAGAGACCAAAATACACCCCAAATCAAGTGTGTGGCTCTGTTCTATTCACCAGTCTAATATATATATACATTTCCCCCCCATTCTTTTCCCTCCAGTTTCAGGTCTCTTCTGATTTGGTTATTGTATATCTTTCTGGGGTCATTGCTAACCTCTTAGTATTTTGTTTTCTCATTCACATATTCTTATCTGGATAAAATGACAAGGCAGAAAAACTCATCACACACACAAAAAAAAGAACAAGAGGCAGTACTGATGGCTAGGGACTTAGTCAATATGGACATTAGCAACATGTCAGAAATAGAGTTCAGAATGATGATTATCAAGGTGCTAGCTGGGCTCGAAAAAAGCATGGAAGATATTAGAGAATCCCTTTCTGGAGAAATAAAAGAACTAAAATCTAACCAAGTTGAAAAAAAAATCTATTAATGAGATGCAATAAAAAATGAAGACTCTTCCTGCTAGCATAAATGAGGCAGAGGAGAGAATTGGTGATATAGAAGACCAAATTATGGAGAATAAAGAAGCTGAGCAAAAGAGAGACAAACAACCACTGGACTATGAGGGGAGAATTTGAGAGATAAATGACACCATAAGATGAAACAATATTAAAATAATTGGGATCCCAGAAGAAGAAAGAGAGAAGGGGGCAGAAGGTATATTGGAGCAAATTATGGTAGAGAATTTCCCTAATTTGGCAAAGGGAACAAGCATCAAAAATCCAGGAGACACAGAGAACTCCCCTCAAAATCAATAAAAATAGGTCCACACCCCATCATCTAATAGTAAAACTTAGAAGTCTCAGTGACAAAGAAAAAATCTTGAAAGCGGCTTAGGACAAGAGGTCTGTAACATATAACAGTAGAAATATTAGATTGGCAGCAGACCTACTCACAGAGACCTAGCAGGCAGAAAGGACTAGCATGATATATTCAGAGCACCAAACAAGAAAAATATGCAGCCAAGAATATTATATCCAGCTAGGCTGTCAT